>NW_028274819.1:27637321-28935655 GCF_037043125.1 Eumetopias jubatus | reverse complement strand
GAAAAATACCACTACTTGATATATTTTTAAAGGAAAAACTCCCATTTTTTCATCATCATTTGCTCAATTGTGAAACTTGTCAACATTGAACTTTAGAGACCATTTGATGGTCTTTTTCCACAAACCACGCTTTCCTGTGCTTTTAATGCCTTACAAAATTTTTGTGTACTTATAATATTAAGAGAATCAAATAGAAATGCACAAATATGTCTCTTTCATCTAACTTAGATCTTTAAAGCTTAGAGAGTTAACCCTACACAACAATTACAAAATCACTTCCCTCCTTTATTTCATTTTGGAGTATAATTTCGCAAACACCGAAGGAACATTCCCGTAGGATACCTGCAGACCCTGGCTGAAATGACAGCAAACTTCAGAGTTTCTACTTGAACCAGAGTGACTCTTCCTTCTACAACGAAAACCCTAGCCAATTCGGCATATCAGGTTGTTGGTTCTACATTTTGTCGATTTTTCAGAACTCCTTGTAAAAAGATTTGGCGCAGTGGTAAAGTTAAGTGGTGGGGGAAGAAATACTCCACATATAAAAGCAAATGAGTTTTTAAAGAATAGAAAATAATCTCTATGAGAAATTACTTCTAAATTATTCATTTGAAAATTAAACTTAGCTCTTGTTAACATTTCCGTAGAAACAGACATTTTAATTAAGCCAAATAAACAAAGAAAAAAAATCCCTAAAAGTAGGCACAATCATTTATCTATATACTCACAAATATATTGCTCTTTTCTGGTCATCGGTATTTTTTTTTTCTTGCTTTATTTGCTTCATTTCCTTTAACTTTATTCCCCTTTATTCATAGAGAGGTTTTCTGTCTAAGACTAAGTTGACTCTCTGCAGTGAAGTCACTTCAGCAGAGTTATTCTTTGGAGTTATGTCCTCATCCCTAATCTGTATCCCTCAGCTAGAGCGCTCGGTCTGGTGCTGCCCCATCCCTGCCCTAAGGCATGTAGAGAGAGGGCTCTTGCTTTGCCCAGTCTGTTCACCGAGCTCCCTTTGAAACTGGTGAGGAGGGAGGTCTATGGAGGGTGGAGATAGATGCACTGGGTGACTATTTGAAACCAGTGTAATTTGTAAATTTGCCATAAACTTTTGAGTGAGAGTTGGGCTGGGTGGTTTCCAGGTTTAGCATGCTTTCAGATATCAAAGGGAAAGTGGAAGGTTTCGTTTTTATTTTAGAGGGCTCTGATATGAAAGGTTTCTTTCTGAATTTTACCAAAATTTCAGTAATTGATCTATAGACTTAAAAGGTATTAAAATACTCTTGATAACATTGCCACGTTAACATGTTTATATGTATGTATCTAAACGGGCACGCACACACATACATAGTTGCACTTACCACGTAATAGTACTTAATACCACCTGAGTGTTCATTTAAGTTTGGAGCAAATAAAATGTACACCACCTAGGAGAGCGTACCTTTATCTGAACATGAAGAAGGAATCACTGCTGTAATTGATACTTTTTGTTCACTATGAAAAGTTTTTACACTGTTGGTGTAGAGAAAGCCACGTTTCATTTCGTCAAACCCAAAACATACTTCCTAACTGCCTTTGTATAAAAGCTAACACAACATGTCAAAAATAAGAGCATAACCCTCAATATACATTGAACTGGTGAAAGAAGTTAGGAACGGTTTGGCAAAGTTCATTTTTATATAATTTTCTTTTCATTCACATTCATACCAGGTAGACTCTGTCAAATACCTATAGTAAAGAAGAACTTGTTCATGCATGCAGAACAAAATAAAATAAGATTAAAAGCTCCAGGAAATCAGCCTACTTCAAAAAACCATTAAAGTGTGCCTATCCCTCAAGCTTTACAAATGTGTTAATTGTCGTGTTTCAGTCATGTAAATATGTTTCAGCATAAAGTAACCAAGATTTCCTGTTATAGAAGCACTCCGATCTGGGGGTGTGGGGGGAGGGGGGACGAAGGAGGACTAAATAACACACTGTAATGAAACCTGCCTTTGGGCAGCACATGCTTCAGTTCTGAATGCCCAGAAATACTTCGCAGACGCTCTAGGCTGCCTAGCAATGGGGATTTCTAATTCTGGCTAGCTTGACAAAGTAAATACAACTATTGAACATAAGGCAGCTCCTAATAAAAAACAACAATTCCCCCTTGTAAACACCTACATTTGGCCCCATTAAAAATTCTTTCTTCATCCCCAGGAACTCGCAGACCCTGCAGTGTGGGGGTCTCAAAGTAACTGAAGAGTGGTCGGGAGATTTAACGCTGTCAGGATGGTTTACATTGCCATTTCCACCGGGCACTTCATACCCCATCTCAGGGCTTGGTGGAGCAATGTTCTGCATACACTGTAGGGCATTATGCAAGCAAACACATTGGCCATTATGCTCTCAGGACTCCTTCACGGACAGCCAAAAGGAAATCAATATATTTTTTATATATGCTGTACTTATATACAGAAAAAAAAAAAAGATATGATTGCGAGTTTCCAAAATGAGTGTTCGTCAAAAGCTGCCAAATTTGAAAGTTATTTAGTGGACTGGCATTAATATGATAACTTAAGCAATTATCTGATTTCAGAATTCCCTGATTTCTGCTTGTTCGTATCTTAGAATTCATCTGTTCCATAAACTATCAGTCAGACCTCTGCCAGTCCCTAAATTGAATAGTGGATCTGCTGTAGTTCTAAAAATTTCTGGGATTTAGGGATCCACCTTGAGTTTACACACACATTGATCTGCTCACAGTTTACTGAGTTAGAGGCTTCAGGTGCTAGGAAGGAGGAACCATTAGTTTGAATTCTAGGTTACCTTTTGCCGCCTCCAGAATAGTTTCAAATGCTTTAAAAGAACAAAGGGGATAAAAGAGAAATTCTCATGTAATTAGTAGTTTGAATTTATTTCTAAAAGAAGTGTTGTTGTTGTTTTTCTTTCGGGTTCAGGATTCAGCTCTAAAACACTGTATGTTCTTAAAATATCTTACTACTGTTAAGCTACCTGAGGGCTAGTACCTAAAATGCTGCTCCGGAATGTTTCCTCACTTGCAGAGGGCAGAAGGGTGGCTTCCTGGACAGAGCAGGCTTGAAGAGCCTATCGAAATGACAGTCTGTATACGGGAAGATCCCCGTCTCCTTCCATTTCCTGCCATAGCAGCAGTAAGTAGGCCCTAGGGCTCAAGCATCTCTCAGCTTGGCCCTGCTGAAACTTAATTCAAATTCTACGCACTCTGGAGCTTATATGCTCCGGCCTGCATTGTGCGCTCCAGAGCCACACAAGCCTTGGGGTAAGCAGCAGTTGGAGACCAGTAAAAAGACTGCCAGAGGGAGAAGCCCTGTGCACCATTAAGGGAAGATGAATGGAAGGGAGTCAGTTGGGGCGATAGGGAGAGTCTCACTGAGGCAGTGGTTCACAAGCAGGGGGTTCCAGGGATGGCAGTGGCCGTGGATGACTCATCCATCCCGCCCCTTTATCCCAGAGAAGAAGCTAATGGGGGTGGTTTCAGGCATTTCTGCTGTCCAAGTTTAAGTAACAGTTTAAGCCACCTTATTCCATCTGTTACGTGGATGATTTTTTTTCAGTCCTACTCATGTTAGAACATTAGTGAGCATAAAATGTACCAAAGAACAAAGGAGAAACCAAAAGAAAAGAAAGGAAAAAGATACTGGCTTTCATTTGGAAGGTAAACCCATTGTAAGCAAAGTTCTTTAGGAGTAATCTAGTTTGTTCTCTGTTGATATATGAAATAAAAAAAAGGAAATTAACATGACTCCCCCACATCTTAAATGTCTGACAGTTCGGGGACATTGGGCCTGACACTTGGTGGTATGCTTATTACTATATTGTCCAAAAGATTCTGGCTCACATTTCAAGAAGATTAAACTCAGCAAACCAGCCCCACAAACAGTACTGCCAGAGTTTCTCCTCCACGAACACTTCACACAGGGTCCACCCACTCCAGCTAGAAGCTTCCTGTTGCTTGGCAGGAGATTGGGAACCGCCACGCCCCACAGGAGGCAGGTGGGAGTAGGCAGCTACTGTAGGTCACTTAGGAGATAGACTGTTTCTTCTGAATCAGAAGAACACAGGATCTAGAAGAGCAAGTGTACACCACCTTTTGGAAAATTCTGTCTTTAGTTGGATAGATCTGTCTGCAACTCTTGTTTTATATTATTAAAAATGTCTATGCGTGGTTTTATAAGGATATGGGTGAGATAGCCCTTGTATTCAGAGAAATAAATTTACATCACTCCTTTGCCACCCTTTGCTCTAAGAATTAAGGCCAAGTCACTTACAAACCCTACACAATCTGATAGCTACCTACCAAGCCAAATTTCTCATAGCCACTCCCTTGTTTGTTGACTGCTCCAGAAAGCTGACTTTTTTCCTGTCCTTCAAACGTGCCAAGCTTATTCCTGCCTTAATTCTTTGTATTTGATGACCTTTGCCTGGAAACTTCTTTCTCCGGGTCTTCATAGGTCCCTTCTCAAATTGAAAATCTTAGCTCAAATGTACTCTCGGGAAAGGCCTTCACCATATAAGGTGGTACCACCCCAGCCAATATCATATTGCCATGTGTTATTTCCTTAGAATCACCTCTCACTATCTGAAGTATCTTTGTTTGCTTTCCTATATGTTGGCTATCTCTCCTTGACTTATGTAGATGTCCAGGTATTGTCCCTTTCTGAAGTTGTAAAGTTCTTTGAAAGCAGGGATCTTGCCTGTCTTGTTCACTATTTTATCTCTAGTAGTTAGAAAAGTTCTGGCCCATAGAGTAATGAATAAGAATATGACTTTGAAGCCAGGCTGCCTGAGTTCAAATACCATTCCAGTATCCTGAAGTTGCAACATCACTTCTACTCGCTTCAGATTTGGTCACGTGATCCACAACTAGCTGACAGGAAAGCCTAGAAGTAAAGTTTTTATTCAGGATGGCTGCCTATTCAAGAGTTCTTCTACCAAAGGGAAAAGGGAGAGTAGGTATTAGAGGATAATCATCAGTCTCTGTCGTAGTCCACAACCCCTGGAACCCAAATATCCAGGCACAGCCTTCTTCCTGCACACATACTGCCTCTCCATGGGTGAGTGGAGAATCGTGCTGGTAGAAACCAGGAATTCTCCGCCCTTGCAGTGGAGGACTTCAGCCCAGTTTGCAATCCCCCGTTCTGCTCTCTGGAAGGAACTCCCTTGTCCGTTATCCTCCGTATCCTCTTAGGACGTCCTTCCTTGTCCATTCTCATTCATGGCTACGTGAAGTCACCATCAGAGAGTATGCTTTTGGGGGGCTGCACAGTTTTGATAGATCAGGTTTGGGGACCTAAGATTATTTTAGGGGTTGAATAATCGTAGACTTTTGACCAGGCTTATGGTTTCTTTGGCAGCACAATCCCAACAAGACTTTAGAAGGTTCCCAGTCCGTTCACTTCCCTTCAGTCCCACATGCAAGTAATCACAGCCAAAGAGTTGTCTGGACGTAGTTCTAGGATTCAGCTGCAGGGAGCCTATCCCATCAAGTCATTTTACGTAGAGGAAAGAGAGTTTATCCCAGAAAACTAGGGGGCTAGCGAAATAATTGGAAGGCCTGAAGGACGTTGCCACCAAACTGGCCTTCAGGGACACTGCTGCTTCCTCAGTCAGGAAGGTGAGGAATTGGGAGGCCGCCACTAGGGCTGTTCACTGGAAGCACACACCTCTGTGGCTGTGATTTTGGGGGTGTAGGTTCTTACTACTACCCCTGCAGTATTCCTTGAGCCCCCACGAAGCAAGTAACTGGGCCCTGAGACACTGGTCTGGCCTCCACTTCTGCACCTGCCTCTCAGCTCCCATGGAGCTGTTGACCAGCCACTGCAATACTGGTGCAGAGAAAACGAGGTCCCTGCAGTAGTGCTTGCAGATTGCAGGACTCAGAGCAGGGAGATAGATGCCTGCTGCTTCTCTCCCACCGACTGACCTAGTACCAATGCCCCTAACTCCAGAAGTGTCATTCACACCTTTCCCTCCTGCAGAGGTTGGACTGGATACTTGTCCACCACAACTGTTACCTTCGAAGGCTTGAGTCTTATTTTCTGGCCTCTCTGTTCTACCCACGTCCCTCTTACCTTGTTAGTAACTAGCTTGACTCCATCTAAAATAATCAACTTTAGGGGCGCCTGGGTGGCTCAGGCAATTAAACATCTTCCTTCCGCCCAGGTCGTAGTCTTGGAGTCCTGGGATGGGGCCCCGCATCGGTCTCCCTGCTCAGCAGGGAATCTGCTTCTCCCTCTCCCTCCTCCTCTGCCCTCCCCCACTCGTGCTCACTCACTCTCTCACACTCTCTCTCTGTCAAATAAATAAAATCTTTAAAAATAAATAATATAATCAGCTTGAGAGGGAAGGCAATACCCTTCGTGTGACTTTCATCTCAGAACTGACTCCCAATTTGTAGCCAGTCCCTTAATGAGGGTATTTCACCAAGGCTTAGGGGCACAGACACCTCCTGTGAAGGCTGCCCGCTTCAGTGTGCAGGGCAGAAACAGTTGGCCTTCTTCAATCCTCTGAGGCCCCAAGTTACCCAGCCTTTCACCGGTGTAGACTCTGGGCTGAAGGCACAGCACCTCCTTTAAGAGGCGTGGTCCCTTCTGACCCTTCTTCCAAATTCTCTAGCTCTAGCCTATGTTCCTTTCTCTTTTATAAATAACTTTGCTGAAAGTGACAAGAAGCAGCTACCACAACAATATCCTGAATTTCTCCAGTGCTTCACCTGCAGCCACTGATCAGGAGGTATATGGTATGCCTTCCAGTTTATCACAGTCATAGCCAGGGTGACCAGCCTTCCAATCTGCAATCTGACCTCACCGCCCACTTTCCAACCACTGAGCCATTTAAATCACAGAACTCAAGTGCTCCATTTTGCAGGTACCAAATTCTGCATAAACAGGACATAGGTTAGGCTGTTATTGCAGAGCTACAAAAATACAGTGGCTTAAATAATGGAGAAGTTCACATATGTCTCATTTTAAAGCCCAAGTTACTGACCCAGGGTCTTTGGGTGGCCAGGTGGTATCGGGAAACCCTTGACTAATTTTCTCATTTTGCTGTACCCCCTCCTCAATGCATAGCTTCCAACTGATGGTCTAGAATGGCTGCCTCAGCACCCACCCTCAAGTCCACATTCCAGCAAGTGGGAAGAGGGGAGTTAGGCTTACCACTAACATTTGTGGAGCCTAGAGCAATAAGGCAAATAAAGGACAATGTAATTATTAAATGCCTAAATATTCTAAAGTTATCGAGCCAAGAAACCACGAAATATGCATTATCTTCCTTTGTTCGCAAATACAGCTTTCTGGAAAGTCACGTTTAAATTTAGTATATGGGTTCCAGTCTAGAACTTGGAGACATAGGGAAAATTGGCCTACAGTCCACCCCCTTTCTCTTTCCACTCCTGTCTCCTTTCCACACACAGGCCCAAATGCTTGGGGACACCCAGCCTGCACATCCAACCTCCATCCACATGCCACACAAACAGCGGTCCCTTGGCTATTCCCGGGACTTCAGGGTGTGCATATAGACAACATAATACGCCCTTGGGACAGAACATGGGGAAGAAATCTGCACAGACTTTGTAGCCATTTGGACAGGGCGTTCTGAATTCTGAATACCCAGAGCATGTCCTATAAAGAAGAGGCACATCCTCTCTGCCCTGGAATTCCTCACCGCATGAGGAGGGGTGGATCAGGGCCCAGGATGGGGGGGCCCTCTCGCTGAGGTGAGGGAAAAAGGAAGTAAAAGGCACCTCCCCTTCTTCACAGATCTGACCCTAAACTTAACCATAGCACTTCTGCCCAAGATGAAGTGACCAGGACTTAGTCACTCAGCCTCATCTATTGGCAAGGGAAGTTGGGAAATGTGACCTTTATTCTGGGAGGCCACATGCCCCACTAATATTCAGAGATTCCTTTACTGTCTGCACAGGGAGAGAATAGATACTGAGAGTAAGCTAGCAATCTCTGCCACAGACACATGCCTTTTCACAAATCACACTTTTGTTTAGACAAGTGAGTTCTTCACAAGCTGCTTTCAGAGAGGTGAGCTTGGAGGCAAGACAATACTGTCAGATATAATTGACGGTCAAAATAATTGCACACCTGAGCATTTTTCAATGGGCAGCCAGTATGCAATATGCCAGCTCTGAAATTTTGTCTAATTTTCAGATCAATCAGGAAGAACCAAATGAATTGTTTTCAATTCAAATGATATAGTATAATTATGACATTCAATAAAACAATTTTAATCTTAAACCCTGAGAGTAGAATTGTGTTTTAAACAAAAACTAAAACTTAAAACCTGACCATGTTTGGCAGAATTTTTTGCAGAAATACTCAGCCACCACCAAATGTACACTTAATCCAAAAAGAGCAAAAATTGGTTCTGGCATTGTTTCTCCTGGCCTGCTCATATAGGAGAGTAACACAGAACTCACCAAAAATTAGGCAGATGCATCTTCCACTTTGCAAAATTTTAACCAGATATAGAATAATTGCAATATAATGTTACATTGTCATGATGTAATAATGATGGAATGAGTGTAACAATGTAAATATAATCATTACATAAGAGCATATATGACACTGATTTATTTTGTAAGTTGAAACAACACTCTAAAATCTTGTGAAGATGCCTGGGTGGCTCAGTCAGTTAAGCATCTGCCTTTGGCTCGGGTCATGATCCCGGGGTCTTGGGATCGAGCCCTACGTCAGACTCCCTGCTCGCGGGGAGCTTGCTTCTCCCTCTCCCTCTGCCTCTCCCCTGCTCATGCTCTCTCTCTCTCTCTGTATATCTCTGTCTCAAATGAATAAATAAAATCTTTAAAGAAACAAATAAGTAAATAAAATAAAAAATAAAATCTTGTGAAGAAATAATAGCAACACCATGATGCTGAATATACCAGGTCCCTCTGCCCTCCACCCTGCGCCAATGGAAGGAAGGCCATCTTTCCAGTAAGGGAAGGGAAATACCTCTTTTTACGTATAGAGCAAGAGGTACCCTGACCGCTGCCTTGGCCCCGCGCTCTGAGCTCGTTGAGGCATCAGGTGTGCGTTTCCTTGGTCAGAAAGCAAGATTGGAGCCTGCAGCAGTCATCAGAAGCTCACACACTGAGGGAATGTTCTGGCTCGTGATCGTTTTGCTCTGGCCCTTCTTGAAACTATAGCTGACTGCTGGTTGTCTCCCAATAGCCATTTGCTCCATCTTCCATAGGAATAGATTCGTTGAACATGTTTACACATTTCACAGCATTTCCCAGCCTCCCTTGTAGCCGGCCAGGTGCAGCCATGTCTAAGTTCTGGACATGAGTGGAAGTGATGTGTCCAGCTTCCAGATCTGCCTTGTTGGCCCCTGCTTCCCACCAGCTGAGAGAAAGCAAAAACAGTCTTGGAGCCAGAAGTGGAAGAAGCCCCTGTTGAGGATGGCAGACCAGTCCTCACAGCTCAGGATTGCCAACTTCTGGATTATAAAGTGGGAGAGAAATAAACTTCTACCTTTTTTAAGCCATTTATTGGAGGGGGCAGGAGTGTGTCTAGATTCCAGCTACTCAGCCTATATTCTACTTCATTCCCTAACATTCATAGCAGTGCCTCATAACCAGAATATGGCTTCAGAAATCAGCAAGTCATCTTCCATGCAAGGGCATCCCATGGCTCTTGAAAGAATCTGGAATGGAACGAGATGGCGTGTCTTTTGTTAATTTGTTTTTTCTCTTCGTCATGTAAAGAGGGGGAAATGCTTTTAAGACTCAAGTAGAGGGGCGCCTGGGTGGCTCAGTTGGTTAAGCGACTGCCTTCGGCTCAGGTCATGATCCTGGAGTCCCAGGATCGAGTCCCGCATCGGGCTCCCTGCTCAGCAGGGAGTCTGCTTCTCCCTCTGACCCTCTTCCCTCTCATGCTCTCTATCTCTCATTCTCTCTCTCTCAAATAAATAAAATCTTTAAAAAAAAAAAAAGACTCAAGTAGAGAAGCTTCATCTTCTGACATGTCCTTTATTCTTTTGTCAGCAGTGAAGACATGTGCAAACGACAGATTTTTAAAAGAAGGTGGACCCACGTTGCCTGTGCAGTACATCCATGCATATTTTCACTGGCCTAGAAGCTAGGCCTCTGACATGCCCCATTTTCGCTACGCGTTCCTAAGTATGGGGGAAACGGTTTAGACTTTTTAAATCTTTCCAGAAACCAGGACCGTGATCGCAGTTTCCTTTTTGGTTTCTTTACTGGGCCACAGTAGAGGGCAATGTACACTCAGTGCTCAGAAACCAGCGTAGTGACTGAGACTGGCTGGCTAAGTCTGATAGCCTGTTATTTTTGCTTATAATTATGTATAGTTTATTACATTTGTAGAATTGTTTCCTTGCCTTAATCAACTCACTTATTTTTATCTGGTTGAGCCATATGTATTTTTATAAGCCATCTCAACTTTTTTGGAGCAAGAAGAGGTATAAATAAATTAGTGTACTACTTGATACCTCAGAGGCTACTTATACATGTCATTTGATCCTGACAACAGTCTCATGAAGGGAGAATCACCCCCCAGTGATAGATGAGGACACGCTGAGACTCACACAGGAAAACTGATTTGTTCAACGTCACTGAGAGGGAGTGGCAGACGGACAGACATATCAGACTTTCACTGGCTGCATCTGTTAAGTGACCAGTGTAGAGCCTATATGTTCTAAGGTGTTTACAAGTTTTCATTTAAATTGGCTATGGGAGCACCTGGCTGGCCCAGTCGGTAGAGCATGAGTCTCTCGATCTCGGGGTTGTAAGTTTGAGCCCCACACCGAGTGTAGAGATTACTTAAAAATAAAATCTTAAAAAAAAAATAAAATAAAATGGCTGTGTTTTAAAGAACAGAAGAAAAATCTATTAGAAAGTATTTTGAAACATTAACACTGATTTCTGTGAATATGATTAATGCAAAGTGTGACTGTTCAGGAAATGTCAAAACATAAAAAGGATTAAAACAACTCTCCATCTGGGAAGGGTTAAAATGTACTACATCAAACAGAAAACAAACAGTGCCTGGTGGTTTGGTCTTGGCAAAATATGAAAAATATAAATTGATTGAACTTACTTTAATGGGTATTTACCTGCAATTTGTCTCAAATCCAGGTGTAATCTAGATTCATTATCTTGCCCCTTCTGTCTGGGAGCTGTGAGTGCTGAGCACGGGGCTGGCAGGCGGGGAGAAAGGAATTAGGAAGAGAAACTGTGGAGCCAGGAAATCCAATCTTGTGTGTCTATAGGACCCACTTAGTTGCTGACTCAAGAAGGAACAAAGAGACAGAGATGTAAGCAGAGGGGGAAGAATCTCAAAGTCTGGCTGGACTTGGTACCCCACGGAGCTGCGGAGCAAAGCACTCCTGCTGCTGTTGCTTTATTCTGACCCAGGGCTTCCTAGGGGCCTAAGGGTGCCTTTTGGCAGGAGCTCCCCTAATCTGCCAGAGTACTTTGGCAGCCCCGCTGTTTCCCACCTTGCAGCACCAGAGAGGAGAGACCCATTAATCCAGTGGGATCACTGCAAATCACCTAGGCCTCGGTGAGAAACTGGGAGTTGTCATGTCTTTCTCAAATCCTTTTGCCTACACAGAAAGCATCATTTTAGACAAGGCATTAATGGAAAAAATAGGCAGACAGCCAGAGATGCATCTCCTGCATTAGCCACACAGTCTCTTTCTCCCAGAATCTGGGAAAAGAAAATCAGGGGGGAAAAATTTCCACTCAAGATATAAGTTTTGGGTCCTCGCTCAAAACTCCAGGTACAAAATGAGAAAGGTGACGACCTTGATTTGGTTTCCAAGGTTGAAAATGGTATGGTATTTTTCTTAATAGTCTGATTTTTATTTAAACCATTACTCAGTGAAACCTCAAGGTCTAAAGTTGGTATGTCCCCCCAGCCTTGCAGCTTTGATCGAAAGGAGGTCACATGCTATGCAGAGTCTCTTACAGCATATTTTTTCAGAAGACAGATCTGGGGTACAGCAGCATCTGACCATTTACATGTCAAGTGTGTAAATGCTTTGGAAGCCTCAAAGGAAAAGTCCCTGACACACCTGGCAAGCCTGGAACCTGATCTCTCCTTCTTCCTCGCTGCTCACATTGCACTGACATGGTGCACAGGGGGAGGCTCAGAAAGGAAGAGAACAAAACCCACAGCTTGAGAATTTAGAGTGCAGAGTAAGCTCATTCAAGTAACGATCAACAGAGCCGGCAAAATCACTCACATAGTTCCAAGAGCCATCCTTGGGCTTTTTCAAAGGACATAAGTATGCAAACTAGCGTTTACCATGTAGCATTTGGTTAGAAGCATTTAACCATATCAACCAAAATTTTTGTGCTCAGAAGTTACACACGAATGATATTTGACTTTTCTTCAAACCCATTCAACCTGAAAGATTTCCAAGCATGTCACACGTCACATTTAGCTACTTTTGCTATGAAGGGCTTTCAGCCAACTGGCTCACGTTCATTGCCTAGAGAAGCAGAGGAAGAGAAATTTGTAGCAAATAGGTAAGCTCCTGAAATAAATTGTTTTATGCTGGTTCTGAACAGCTACACTAGCTTCCTCATTTAGATTATCCAAACAGTATGACCCTTCACCCGAACGCATCTTAAAGATGTATGTATCAGCTCCCCTGTTAAGCAAATCACCATCTCTACATGTCAGAATCAATTCATTATTTAACACCTCGCCCATCTCCATGAAGCTTTCTCCTCCCCTTCCCCCACCCGATTTCGGCTTTGTCTCTCCTTTCTTGCAGACATCACTTGGAGGGCTCACTCTGATGGTTACCACTGTGCTTGTCTTACTCATGCTCCTGGAATTAGAAGTAATGGGGAAGGTGCTCTGTTCACCTTGCTTTGAGTAGATTCTATGTATTTGTTGAGTCCAGTTGATTTCCTAAATAGTCTAATCACCATCTGACATAATCTTTATGAGGTCCCCACCAAAAGTATACACACACACGTTTTTTTATGGTGAATTTTCTTTGCATTTCAGATAACCTTCAGATCATGCATGTATCCTAGTTATTAGCAATAACTACAGGATCTTTAAGGAACATTAAAGTTCAAACATATAATTAAATATCTCTTTCCCTCCAGTTTCCTCCCATGAACACTGATAAGAGCTAACACTACAAAGACATTCATAACCTCAGACTTTAGAGTCATGCATGTCTTTTAGATTCTTGAGCCTTTCCTGCTTTCATTTCTGCCTGAAATACTTTCGGGGGTGGGGCGGGGAACCAGGCTATGAAGAAATGAAAGAAAAAAAATAAAACAAAGAAACAAGTATGTCTTTATTTGACTTTTTAAAAATCATTCAAGAAATAGACATTTAGTTATTTGATATATGACAGGTTGGGTGCTATGGATACAAATGAGTGTTACTATGTGGATATTACTATATGGATATGACAGTGTTTTCTTGACCTTTCTGACATCTTTGTTGGTCATAGGTCCATAATAGTGTCTTCCATCCTAGGTATATTTGCATTAAAAACTAAGTACCTGCAAACTGAAGTCAAAGAATATTGTCATAAATTTTTTTAAGGTTTTAAAATATTTTGATCCTCTGCACACAGCTTGTGTTTACACAGCACTGAAGAAGCCTTTTATCAGGAAAGAAACTCTCCAGAACATATGCTGATGGATCATAGTATTTTGACCAAAAAAAAAAAAGTGTTTCTACCTTTTTCATCTTTTTTTTTTTTTTTCATATCGTAGGGTGTTTTCCAGATGAAGGGTTTCAGATAGGTTATCTCCAGGTCAGTTCACTCCTGCAAGGCTTTGGCTAGTCATCAGGGGACACCCCCATCCTACCTCACTTATCTTTAGCGTCGCACCCCCACTCTGTGCCTCACGCAACAGACACGTTCCTTTGAGTTTGGATTTTTGTGAAAATTGTATAGGCTGGGGGCACTGTTGTTAAAAGGAATTTGATAGAGATCCTTTTGAGAACCAAAAAAGTTCTTTTGAAATATGAATATTTCTCCCTAATTAAAGTAACTGTTGTGCACTTATGGTCAGTTCGTGCATCTGCTTGAATCAGCCTCCTTGAATCTGCAGAAAAACAGTTAAGATGGGGGAGATGTTCAGAGCTACACTATACTTTTGAAAACATGACCGACGTTATGCATAGAAACAAACTCACCAAGACCTGAAACAGATGTCATAGCTGACTTATCTGAGGATATAAAAAATTTTGATCCTATGACTGGTATCTTTTTTTTTCATTATGTCAATATTTCTACAAAAAAATGTAAGTTCCTAAAGAAAGTATAGCCTTGAAATAGAATCATCAGGTCAACTTAATAAAAGGGAAGCAAGCATTTGGAGGAATCCATAATTGCTGAAAAGCTACATTCAATTTAAAAATAGCATTTTGGAGCCCTGGCAAAAACAAAGCCAAGCCAACAAACAACCCCGCCATTATTACAATAGTGTTCTTTCTCAAGTATGCCTTTATTTGTGTGCATTTACATATTTTCATTTTGACCTAAAGAGGAGAAATCTTAATGTGTTTAGGTTTGGACTCTGGAAACATTCCACTAAGATCCCTGGTCCAGTGTCTGCGATGGCTAGCATTTGTAAACCCTAGTAGGAAGAAGATGTGATTATCTTGGGTCTCGGTCTGAAGAACTGTTTTAGCAGGAATTTCATCTGCAAGACTAAATGCTGATCAACAGAGCATAATATTGTATTCTGAAGTGTGCTAGCTAAAGCAAAATTATTTTTTTTCTTCTTTCTTTCCTTCCGAAATCTTCTGCCACAGCGACTGCATTTGCCTCCAGACTTGTCAGACACAGTGAGCCGCTCAAGCAAACAGGATCTGGCAGAATCCTCCAAGCTGCTGGGCCCAGGCTGTGGCATGATGGCCGGAGGCAAGCAGCACCTGGACTTCTAGCGGTTCCTCCTTAGTCGTTGCATGCAGAATTATATGACACCCTAATTATGATTGCTAATAGCTTCTGTAAATATTTTTCTTAACGATTTGACCCTCCAATCCTTGAAGAACAGTTAGGATTGCAAAATGAGGCCACTGCTCTTCATTTTCCTTACCCAACTTTTTATGCAGAAAGAGTACAGCAAAACTACTTTCATTTTAAAATTTTGTTTTCTGCTCTATTTAGAGAAAGCAGGTAATTTTATTTTTGAATAAAATGTCAGAAACTCAAAGTGCCTCACAATGGTCATTAGTATACCTATATTAAGGCACTTAGTCCATGTTAAGTGCATATTACAGCAGGTAGCATATAAAACAGTATAAAATTCATAATTGCATATGAAAAACATTTTCTCTTTATTTCTGAAAAAGTCACTTGCCACCAAAAAATGCTAAGGTGTTTTTTAAAAATGAAAAATTCATTTGCTAATATATGTGAAGACTATAATAAAATGAATTTGCATTTATGCATCCTGTTATTAAATTGATGAACACAAGATAATATTTCGGGATTAAGAGTCCATTAAAGATCAGTAGTCTACCATAGTAGTTAATAAATCTAAAGGACTTGAGTGACAGAAAGCATAGAAAAAGAAGTTGATGGTCTTCTGTTTAGTAATCCTAAACAATTGAAGTCAGCACTATGAAATTACGTCAGCAGACATAATTCAGGATTGAAATTCAAGCTGACAGCTACATTAACACTAGGAGAAAGCATGTATTTGAAGCTTGGTGAGAGATTTTTACAGAACATAGGTCTGAGACAAAGTAGCAAACTGAAACTAAGATTTCCATTGCATCAGGTAAGCCCTTTGTGAATCAAGAACGCTGGTTGGGTATGCACATTTATAACCATATAGACATGTATTTGGGGGGTAGTTAGCACATCGAACCAGTTTTCATATAAAACACTAGGTTTTTGAATCACAGTTCCATATTCTCAAAGCTTTTGACAAATAGGCAAAAAGTGAAGGTTAGAAAATAACTTGCATTTAAGTAAAGAATTTCAATTTTTAAAAAGCTGCTTAACATCCATTAGGAGAAACTGAATTTCTAAAATGCATCTTCAGTGATGTTAGAATAAATTTTGAAGCAGTTATAACTAGCATTTTTAAGCAGTTTGCTTGTAATACACCACAAATTATACTTTATTTTTTCTTGACAACATTGTAGAAAACAAAGACTAGGTTTTTAAAACTGTCTAACCAACATGATGAATGTCAGTCACTTAAAAAAAAAAAAACCACTGTAGCATAAACACACACTGTATACAGGTTTTATTCAGAATTAGAATAATTGAATCAATGACAGTGATTCGCCAGGATGTCAAATCTCTCCATCATATCCTGTCACCACCAGTTTATTTTTTGTGATCAAAATCAAAAAGACAACTATTTTGTCACCCGCTATTTTATTAGTACTAAAAATCAGGTTTCTTCTATTTTTTTAGAATGTCTGGTTTATTTTTTTTCACTTCTTTTAATTCAAGACACAAATTCTTCCCCATTTTCTTTTCAAAATAAAGTTTCAGAATTGATCTGTCAGTTAAAATTAAAGGGCTTTTATATTAAGCAAAGGTGCTTTTAAAATTTAAAGCAACTTAAAAAAATCAATTTAGTCCATAGATAATAAATAATGTGCAGATACTCCACAAAAGCTTTGCTATGTCCTTTGAAAGCATTATGAACAATTTGAATAAATTTAAATGAATATTTTAGTTGGATTATTATTTTAATAACTAACCTTTTTCTTATCATGTTGTGATTCATTTTATACGAACACACAATGGAACAATTATATAGCATTGGACTCTGAAAAGGAAATGTGAGGTCATCAGATATGTAAATTGCTTGTCAAAAATACTTAATAGGTCATTGATTTACTACCCTGGCTACCATGTCTATAAAATTAACACCCAATTACTAGTTAATATATGCTTTGCAAATAGATAAATACTATAAAAATTGAATGTGCATATTTGAACCGTTATTTTAAATATAAAAGAAACTTTTCAAACTCAGTAAAAGTGCATGTTGAACAATAATCGTAGCTGGGCTTTCCAAAACGCAGATCCAAGTACTTTGTTGTTCTGATTCTCTAGGCAGGCTTTGCAAAAATAAGCTACAGAGGGATATATATTTTTGTTTTCCTCTGATAAAAACCCACTCTAAAAATGTGTTTTCCTTTCTTCTGGAAACATTATCAATTATCCATTTGCTAATAACTTACTACCCAAAAATACTGGTCTTCAGTAAAGCTACAGTAGGTATACAGACCATTTTGATACATTATGAACTCCATTAACAGATTTTTTTTCAATCATCAACTTGTCTCAAAGATATAAATATTTAAGTAACAGTGCCAAACATAGTATTTGAAATGTCCTCATATCTTTTAAATGTTTCTAAAACTTCATAACCCTATCTAGTATTCATTTCTTACGCTAGATTTGCCTTTCTTTAACATGAGGTAAATATTTTGACTACCGCACCCTGCTCTCAGGTGCTGAGGTTCTAAGACCTGAATTTCTTTCTAGTAGCCACCAGGAGATTTCCACTTTTCTCTTCCTCCTCTTCCATTTATTTTTTATCTCTACCTCCAAGATCTGCAAATACTAACATTAGCCAAAAAAAAAAAAAAAAAAAACACCACTTCAAAAGGAAGCAACACTCTTCATGCAATCAATTCCCTGTCTATCAATTTTAAAGAATCAGACACACGCATACACATACAAAAGGGAAGGGGGGGAACCCTTATTCATTTGTTTAGAGCCCATTATGAATGTCATTTCTAAAACATCCTCTTAATGCTTTCCAAAGATAGTCACCATCAGCACCGTCAAACTTTAATACTAACCCTAAGCACTTGCACTTTGAACTTTAAAAATGAGCAGTGAAATCATTTCAGGACCAGGCAAAAAATAAAAACAAACAAAAAACGCTACAGATGAGGTTTTTGCTTGAGAAACAGAAAAGGGAAGCATTTGTGCTTGGCCTTGGTGAGCCAAACATTATAGAGAAAAGAAAAGCATTTTTTTTAATCTTGTTAACATTAAGCCCCAGTGCAAAAAGAAATAAGCAGGAGAATATAGACACCGTGCCAAGATGGCAAAAATTCACAAAACAAAGCTAAATCTTACTACTGTGTAAGTGAATTTGAGGAAACCTAGTTCTGAGGGGGGTGGGGAGGGTAGGCAGAAATGATTGTGAGCCACATCAAGAAGCCAGTTGTTTACCAGCTTTGGGGGAGGAATATTCTGGAAACTCGTTGTAGTAAAAAGCAGTTTTTTACTCAAAGTAATTTGAATGTTTCCTATTCAGACACTCAACTCTAATTCTGTTCACCTGGTCTTCCTAAGTCGGTCAAGTTAAGAGAAAAATCATAGGCTGTGGAGCCTTGGGATTCTACTGAGGACAGCACAGGTAGGTAGGTGGGCACCATCCTGGACGATGGCATCAGGGCATCCCTGCAGCGTTCCCATGGATAAATTATATAAATATATACCTATCAGTAAATAAAAATGAATTCTTTCAACGACGAGTAAAAGGCCACCTCCGGAGCCCTGCTTCCACATGCTGGCCCCGGGGGAGCGCCTGGAGCGCCACTCGGAAGGACGGCTCATCTCCCTGGGGTGAGGGCAGAAGGCAAGGCAGCCGCTCTGTCCTGCTGGACCCGGGAGCTTCTGCAGCTGAGCCTCCGCTGCTTCAGACGAAACCAGGCTGTGCCGCAGCGCCCTGGCAGCCTTGACCCTCGGAGGACACGGATCCGTGCCCAAGCGCGCGTGCGCACACACGAACCCTCCGCACACAGCGCTCCACCCCCCCTTCTCCCATCCGCGGCTCCAAGCACCCAGAGAGCCGCACCAAGGGCTCCGAAGTCTGTGCTCTCTGCACCACGGAGCGGTGGGCCAGGCCTGGCTGCCTGACCCTGGCCCACGTTGGAGCCAGTTGGAAAGTGTCCCTCCTTTGCAGGGAAGAAGTGAGCCAGCCAGCAGCTGCAGCACGCACCACACAGCCCTTCTCTGACAGTGCCCTGGGCACACGTCCCTCGGGGAATCGAGGCTGCAAAATGTCAGGAGGTGGAAGTATCTGCGCAGGCAAGTGCGCCGACCGAGCGCCCGTGTGCGCACTGCAGAAGCGTGCAAGCGTACAGCGAAGGCTGACACTGAATCCACCGACATGCACACACATCTAAAAACCGCAATCAACCGAGGAAGTTGTCTCTAAACGTGCAGCAACTCTGGTGGAATACAATGATTAACACCTGTAATGCCACAGAGATGAATCACAGCTATCTGTCCCCAAGTAAGCCCTTCGCCAGAAAAGAGTGGATGGTGAACTAGAAGTCTCTTTCTTAAAGCCTCCAATTAATTTCTATATTTCTGACCATTTGCCTTTGGGGATTCAAAACAAAACAAAACAAAAGAGCAGAGTACAATTCAGTGGAAGTGTGTCTTTGTCCCCAGAGCTTTCTGCCTGTGCAAGCATTTCATGGAGTCGGCCAGCAGCCCCAGCCTCCGCCTGAACTTGGCAGAAGAGAACTTATCTATATTGACTTATATGTTGCACAGAACAGACAGAAATAAAAGTCTCAGACGGGCCCCTTTTCACCCAACAAAGGCTTATTTTTTTCCCCTCCTTCGCTGGGGCTCAAGCACTCCTGCCCTGCATGCTGCCACTTTAAACATGATCAGATCTGTGCTTCATTGCAAATAACAACTGACCGACAATAGGCCCTGCTTCATAGATTTGGGAATGTTTGGCTTCAGCTGCCAATGACTGAAGGCCTTTCGCTCCCATCGGCCAGTCACAGTCCGCTTTGTTGTTGTCTGTTGATGTGTGTGTGCTCATTATTCCTTGACATGCAACATCCCCCCTCCACCCTCCAACCATCCACCACCTCACAGAAAGCGAGATTCAAATGGGAACAGCTGTAGTGGTTCAATGGGAAATGATGCCTCTTGTGCAAAGGGGAGGGAGAGAGGAAAGGGAGAGGACCTATTGGAGAAAGGCGACAGCTTTCAGAGAGTCTTGTATAAGAAATCTACTTTTGAATATACTTCAGTGAAATCGCTGTTGAAATAGGCCGACAATGGAAATCTGCCCAGATTGAAAATGCCAGCCCTAATTCCAAAGACAATTCCTAGTTAATAGCTGTTGCATTTTTTAAATCATTTCTAGCCTTTGAGCTTTTGAACTAAATGGCTAGCTGGGGAATGTGACCATTTTATGTGTATGTTGTGGGTACAGATGGGCACAGATCTACACAGAGCTCTAAGTGGAATTTTTTTCCTAACACATTTCAAATTAATGAAATGATAAGAATTATTTCTTTAAGAATTAGTGTATGTATGAAAGGAACCGTTGGTTTAGAATGATAATCTAACATGGAAACAAAATTTGTAACACCACACTATAAGGTTAAAAAGAAAATAGTATAATAAAGGAAATACAAAGGCTTTGGCATGGTTCTTACAATCAACAATGGTTAATTTTGATATGTAGTTGTGAACAACTTCAAAACACTTAAGTTTAAAACTCTTGCAAGCACTTTTAATTGATTAGGAATGAATTCTAGATGCACAAAATGATTGGACTGTGAACAGTAATACAACTATATCTAAGAACAATTAATTTTTGCTGGCCAAAAAAGAAACGTATGATTGCATGAAAATGTGTATAAAACATCTATAGAGTATTCTTGTCAAATATAAATGAAATTAACTTTATTATAGAAATCATTCTGAGGATTTCTAGGGAAGACAAATACTTACATTTTGACATAAAACAAATTGGATTTTATCGAAGACACACTCTACCTTTTAGCTATCAACTTTTTTCTTCCTTGAATTTATCTTACCCTTTTTTGCACATAAACTTCATCTGTTAACAACCTTTGGAAAACCAACAGATATTCTTACATAAATCTAGTGCATGTTGTTCCAGGTTTAATTATATGCAAAGGAATGATACAAACTTGGAACATCAGTCCATAAACTATGAACAGATGGGTAGAAGTATTTGATATATCTTGATAAAACTCTTAAATTCGTGGCAAAGCTTGTTGATCATGGTTTCCTTTTTTTTTTTTAAACAACTTCATGACCAACACAGATCAAACATCCATCCAGTCTACGTTGTTCTTTTTGTCATAACATACAAATGCCCATTTACAAATAATACACCAAAATGAATAAAAGTTTGGATACCAAAATGAAGATTTGTTCCAACTGATACCGTGCCTTCTGTATACAAAGGTCCTTGTTTCAAGTCCATTCCCCAGTGGTACAATACAGGACACAATTGCAGAACTGAAGTGCTTCTAATAGCCATTTTTCTTTCCTTCCTGAACGCCCAACTGTTGTGTCCGCATAGTCACTGACTGAATTAACACAATATATCCTTTTTTTTTTTTTTTTACTGTAATCTTGGCCAATACTGAGACATATCAGGTTCACTTCCAGGAACTTGAACTGGAACTGACACACCAGGGGAAATGAGTCCTAGAAGTGGATGAAAGAAATAGCCATGTAGAAATTCCCTTCGAGAGACAAGCACGGAGTATGAATTTATAGGTTAAAAAATAATCTCTAATAATCTCTAACGTTCTAACTGTATTTTTAAAAATACACAAACAGAAGAAGCACCTTCAGAAACCAGATAACATGTTTATACATATCTATTCAATCCCAAGTCCTCCCACACGAAAGAGAACAACAACAACAAAAAAAACTCCATTATGTGTGGAACTTCAGCAATACAACTATCTCTGGAAAGCCCTTGTGGTACTTCTTCATTTGCAGTGAAAGACAGGGAGGAGTCGGGAGGGTGAGAAGTCTTCTGACAACACTCACCATGCTGCTCCCTCGCTTGGGCCCTCACCCCCTCACCACTGAGCTCTGGCTAATAACCCCTCTTCAGAAAACTTACATTCTCAGGTATTGTCTTCATATACAACTTCTGTGACCAAATTCAGGAAAAACAACTTTGCTTTTTGTCCACATGGTATCAGGTTACTAACTCACTTGACTGAATTTCCCCCTTCCAATCAGTTTTCCCCAGAGAAGCGAGCAGCAAAGAGTTAAAACCGTGACACCATGACACAAGGCCAGGAGGTTCTTTTGAGTTTCACTTTGAGTGAAGGGAGATCACGTGGCAAAAGAAGCTGTGAAGGCCACCTCCGTGTAGCCTATAGGGGACGGTGGCTCACCTGTGGAAGTGGTGCCCGAGGTGCCCATCGGCTGACTGTTCATGTGTGTCTGCATATGGGGGGGGGTGTAGGTGTCGTAACTCCGCCCGTTCACCGAAGGGCTGGTGGGCAGCATGCAGGAGTACGAGGAGGTCTGGCTGGGGACGGGGGGCTGAGAGGAGAAAGGCAAACCAATGGTTACCGAGCAGCACATCCCACGGCCACATCCCCAGGCTCTCTCCTCCCCAGGAACTGTGCCAACAAGTCAGACCATTAAAGATGCCCTCGTGTAAAGTACTGGAATTCCAAAGGATAGCTTGGCAATCAGGCCTCCAACCAGGCCTTCCATTGACCACTGCTAGAGTAAAGTTGCCTAAAAGTACTATGCATTCAGACAACTGTCTAGCTAGATGGTGGGCACTATCCATAAAATTAATAGGGTTTTTGTCCATTTTTATCTTGGCCCTCTGACGGCATCTTCAGAGAAGCTATAGCATGAGGACTTCCATTAAAACACCCCCTCTTCTGCAAATCCAATCTATTTGGGAATCTAGTGACCCCCAAATCCTGTATCTCAAGCTTTCGGCAGAGACCTGTGTGAGGAGTTCTCTAGAAAGTCTGCTTCAGAGACCCTGGGAGCCTTTCATAGTTGGACTCATGGGATTAAAGATTCTTTGAAGAGGCAGATCAGTAATCTCAGATTAAAATGGTCAGAAGTGTCAGTAAATATCTAGCCCCATTCTGAGAATTAGCTGTGACTTCCTTATAGATCTAAAAACCCATATTGGGTTTTTTTTTTTTTAAGATTTTATTTATTTATTTATTTATTTATTTATTTATTTGAGAGAGAGAGAGAGAGAGAGAAACAGTATAAGAGGGGAGAGGGAGAGAGGGAGAAGCAGGCTCCCCACTGAGCCGGGAGCCCAAGGCGGGACTCGATCCCAGGATTCCGGGATCATGACCTGAGCCAAAGGCAGTCGCCTAACCAACTGAGCCACCCAGGCGCCCCCAGATTAGGTTTTATCCATAAAATTGGGTTGCTACCCTCTAACTGTTTGGACTGGTGGTACTGAGGAGGTAAACCTTTCTCTGAAGTGAATAAGAAATACACAGCTGGGACAAATGAGCTCACATGGACCTATTCCAGGGCAGCAAGATTGGGATGAATTAATAGAAACATAACGCCAGGAATAAGGGAAATGATAGTACTACTACTCTGTTCTGCAAACTGCAGAAATGTTTAACATTTCAAGATTCACCTTCTCAGAAAGGGTGACCCATTAGAGAAGGGTCAGCGGAAGACACCCACCCTTTGTAAAATGGTTGAAGATTTTGGTCAACAAGATGAACTGATGGACCTACAGACCAGCACCCACGCCCCAACTCCAAAATTCAGAGGGTAAATTTTCTCTGAATAGTAGTATTATTAGCAACTTTTTACTTTTCTTTATGCTTTATGAATGTATATATGTTTTGTTTTGTATAAATTGTGTAACTTAAAAGTTAGTGTTTGAAATAAATTGACCCCACACCAGTCTACAGGTGGAAACAACCTTAATAGAATAGTAGCACCTATGTAATTGCTTCTAAATATTTTCTCATATACAAATTTTGTTATTTTGGCAGAAATCTAGATGTTGCTATAATTTGCAAAACTAAACAAGACACTCAGCGGCCTTATTAAAGTCAGAGGGTGACTGCTAACATCAGGTTCAAAGAGGCAAGCAGGCCTTGAGGGCCCTGCCAGAATTTCAGCTTGCATTTGTTTCTAATTCCCAAAATCATTTCCTCTAGGCAACCTGACTTCTGGAAAATTCCACAGCAGTTGTAGTAATACCAACCAATGGGCTGGTAATCCCTTAAGATACATTAATTGCACTATGGCTACTAATATCCAGATGCAATGTGAATAAATTCCTCTGAAGTTGCCTATCTAGCTGCTCCTATTTTAGTCTGAAGACTGAAACGTTTGTTTTGCTGTTATTTGGAGTTGAAATTCATCAAAAGACATTCAGGGGTGAGTAAACAATCTGTGTAACCCCAGCACTGTTTCCAGCAGGGGCTCAGGCTGGCCAATCTCACGCCACCCGGCATCTTGCAAGTACTGCACAAACAGGAGTCCTGGCAAAGTCACCACAGAAGGCCCACTAGAAGACCAGTTTTTTTCCCATCAAGAATCCATCCAGATCCAGAGCTGTAGTCCACCCCACCTGCCTTAAGCAACTTCCATCAGAAAGGGCTAGCAGCCTAGTACAGGGCCTTGCACATGTAGGAGCTGATAACCGTTCACAGCAGAACTGAGAGTAGAGACAGGTTGTTATACCAAGCGAAGACCATCAACGTATCCAGGCAGCTGGCGTGCCACAGACTCATTATGTAATTCATGGCAAAGATGTGCTAAATTTTTAGCAAGTACCTCTCTTCCTTTTTTTATTGTAAGATATAGAAAGAAAACTCTCCGTTCCTGTATATTAAAGTATATCCCACTATGCAAACAGAAATCTTATTTCTGATCCTTTTTTCCTTCCTCACTGGTTCATCACATATACTCTAAATAATATCCCAAAATGCATACACAGGTTATGTGATCATTAATATGAACACATTAATATAAACCCAAATTTACGTATACTAACCCCTTACTCTCAAATAATGTGCCAGCATTATTTCCACTTTCTGGTACCCAAAACATGGCCCGTCCCCATCCAACGTCATCAAGCTACCATTCCCTCTGAGCAAAAGGCAGATTAACTTGGTTTTTATGTTTTCTTCAGAGCATAAACCCATCAATCCATCAATCCGACTAAAAGACTGGATTGACTGTTAAGACTTGACTGGTGAAGCCTATCACCGTGGCGAGCAAGGCTCCCCAGGGCGCGCGTGGCCGGGGAGGTCTGCAGGCCCTGACCCCCTCCTCACTACTTCTCCCAGGCACCCGTTTCACGCAGGCAGTCAGCGGCCTCACTTACTTGCATAGGCAGGTTATTCGCCATGGTGAAACTGGGCATGGGGGGCAGAGCGCTGTACGTGTTTGTGAGGGCTGTGTCTGTCCGGCCCAACATGGAGCCAGAGGTGAAGGAGGAAACTGCAGAAGAAGGACACCACGGTCAGTCATGCCGCGAGTCAGAGCCAGGGCAAACAGGTGCGGCACATTTATGAGGACTATGAATATTCCAATTACCAGGCGTGGTGGGTTGTGGGATCGGCTGATAGACACTGGTGCTGAAGCTACTACTGATGGGGATGTGACTAGGTGTGTTGCTGGCCTGTCTTCTCTGGTTCCTCAGTTTTTCTTCTCTTCTCCATTTGGCCCTCCGATTAGAAAACCATACCTGGAAATCAGATGGACCAGGTCAGGCCTGTGCCTACCCCCAGCTCAACCTCCCCCCTGGTGCCGCCACTGCTCCCCACCCCCCAGGCCCCGTCCCCCAGGGGCAGCAAATCATTTAGCAGACTGAATATTCCTTAGAAGCGCCTTGGTCTCCAGAAAGGGCAAATGTTAGGCGTCACAAAGCATGAAACCACATGGCCCCTGGGTACCTGTATTCTCGCTTCAGGTAGATCGATTTTGGCCGCTAGCCTTTCTCGGGCAAAAACATCTGGATAATGGGTTCTCTCAAACTCTGAAAGAGGAAGTTGAGTTTTCCATGTTGTGCCAGAACTACACAAAATGTGTCAACCAAGCCCTGGCTCAAGCTGGTTCCTACCTCCCCATTTCTGTCACCTCCAACCACTTCCCTTAAAAATGCTACTACCACAGGGATTGACTGTACTTGGAAGAGCTATCCCACCAAAACCAAGTTAAAATTTCTTTGGAATGACATTCATTCAAGGACCCTTCTGGGGCCTGAATTAGCCAAATCATCATTTTCTTCTTTATGAGAAGTCAGACTCTTAGCCTTTGAATTATGGGTACAAGAAAAGAAGAAAGAAAACACACACACACGCACGCACGCACACAGAAAAGATGCAGGGGGGGCGGGGGGGGCGGCCGAAAGAAAAAAGAAACCTTTTCAGTCCTCTATGCAAAGGGCCCTGGCTAAATTTAGCTCTTTGTACTGAAGATGGGGCATTTAGTTTGATTTACTGCTTGTCTACTTTGAAAAACTCCATCACCTTTCTCCAGGGCCTCAATTTGCTCTTGGGTAAAGGATGTTCTATTTCTCTGCAGCTTCCGCTTCAGCTGAAGTCGCATTTGGGCCTCATCTGAATCTTCTCCGTTGGAACTGATGGAGTTGGTATTCTCTCCCCCTCCTTCCTGTTGCTGGCAGCCATCTGGAACAAAAAGCATAGGGCAGTAAGAGAAATCTGGAATAACTTGGAGCCGGGGTATAGCCATAAACTCTAAGAACAGTACATTCTGACAGTCTCACCAGAACATCCCCTAGGTCACTAAGTGTCTCCTAATAAAAGACATGAGTGACATCCATTATCTTTCTTTCTCTTTTTTTTTAAATCAAGTTTTTATCTTTTTATCTGTTTTTGTCAGGAAGAGACTGTACAATATAGACGTTACGGAGTAACATGTCTTTGAAGAACAAAACAAGCCCTGAAGTTTCCAATTCAAATGGTCTCATAACTAACCTTGAGTCCCAAATGCCCCGCTCAGTTCCCTTTCCCTACAGAATTTATTTACCTATAGCTCTGTTGGGAAAATAGAAGAGTGATGTTCAAGATTTCAGCTGATCTATAATCAGTAATTCCTATCTAATCAATTAGATGTTGATAGGTTTGTAGAAAATGCTATTAAGAAACCAAACCAAGCTTGTAATCTTTTTAAAAAAATATTTATCTAGTTTTTATTTGAATTCTGCACAGTCAATTTCATTTTAAAGGTTGTGAATTTAGAAATGCTCGCATTGTTCTGCAGTTTTATTCAACTATTGTATGAGTGCGCTTTGCCTTGACACCTATTACGAGCACAGCTGTAATTATATCATCACCAAGAACAGGCTATAATTGCTGAAAATGGAATTTTATATTTAGATAAAAGGACTGTCCATTCTTTGTAATGTGTTGCACCAGAGAAAAGTAAGATTTCTTTTAAATTTTTAACGTGTAATTTTAAAAAAGAAATAGTAGAGAGTTCACTAACTAGCTAAATATGCTATGCTGCAGCTGAGTCCCTGGCATATCATTTAAGTGGTACATTTTTAATTAGGGCATTTCCACCACTTTTAATGTAATTTCTATCATTAAACAGGGGAAAGTTTTATTGTTTTCCCTTGCTGCTTGGAGGGCAAGATGTACACTTGGGCTAGCTGCATCTTGCCTTACCTCTTGCTCCTGAGGCCGCAGCCTGTCTGAAGGGAGGACTCAGCCCTCACGGGGCCTCCAGGGCCACTGCAAACTGGGTCCCGGGTTTTAGGTCCTGAGGCTCCCAAGGGATACCAACAGGGGCTGCCCCCCCAATCCTAGAAATTTCGCGGGGGGGGGGAGGGGAGGGGCGTCTTGGTGGGAATCGACTTGGCCAGGAATATCATTTATAACCAGGAGACAATAGGCAGCGCCTTCAAAGAGTTCAGGGAATTGTGACAGGATCTAGTGGGATCTTTTCAGGAACTTTGAAATGTTTTAAAACCCCAACTTTCTCCCCCATTTAAACAGGCGGATTCATCGGCACTGGCCACCATATGGGCCCTTGGAGATCTATTGAGATGACCACCAACACTTGAATAGCGAGGGGCTGCTTTTCAGCGCCGCACAATGCCCCGCGAGTAAGGGAAACTATTAAACTCCTGGGGCAGGAGCGTTGGCAAACTTTCGTGGGCAGAATTTTGAGGCCACAATGAGCACGGACAACAAAAGGATTCTCTTGAGGCGTGCAGCGGGCCACATTGTGTTACAAGAAGCCCAGTCAACAGACTTTTCAGTGAAGTGTGTTAACCCCTCTGCTCTGCTATCATTAATCACTGTCCGAAGAGCGGGCGCCTCAATGCTATTTAGGGCGCTTGGCTGGGGGGATGGAGGGTGGATGGGGGGCCAGAGCAGGGGGTGGGGGGAGGCAGAGAAAGTGGATGGGGACCAGGCAGGCTTGTGTGGGAGGGGCGGATGGGGAAGGCAGGGAGGATGGAGACCAGGTCTGGGGTGGAGGAGGGAGACAGAAGGGAGGATGGAGCGAGGGGGGCGGGTTGGAGGGGAGGCAGGAGGGGGCGGAAAAAGACCGAGGAAGAGAGAAGGCTTCAAAGAGACAGAGACCAGAAAGGTATAAGAAGGACAGAAAAAAAGTGCTGAGGGGGGAAAAAGGCAAGAGGGTCTAAGGAGACGGAGAGAAAGGAGAAAGGGAAGACAAGGGAGAGACAGTTACTAAATAGACCGGCTCTACTTTGGGTCTTCCTGCGCTACTTCAGAGAGGTAGGGGGTCTGGGGAGGGCTACTTAGCTGAGGGAGACGCTGGACTCACGTGTGTGGGCACAAGTGTCTGTACTCATTTACTGCCCCAAATTTCCAGGTGACTTTCCAAAGTAAAAAGAAAGAATAGTCACCCCCCCCCCCCCGCATTTTCAGATTCAGCGAACGGGGAAGACTTTAGAAATAGACCTTTTTGGCCAGTTAACTAGAAACTAGGCCTGTGGGTTATTCCTTTTGGAAAACACAAAAATCTCCGACCATCTGACGTTTAGGGACTGGGGCGTTGAGGAGAACACAATCCGATCTCGCGGGAGTGGTGACTCGTGCCTGCCAGGTCACTCATGCCCACC
Source organism: Eumetopias jubatus (assembly GCF_037043125.1). Classification (NCBI taxonomy): domain Eukaryota; kingdom Metazoa; phylum Chordata; class Mammalia; order Carnivora; family Otariidae; genus Eumetopias; species Eumetopias jubatus. Next base: position 28,906,800 of record NW_028274819.1, on the reverse strand, counting down.
CCAGTCCTTTTTCTAGCATATTTGATCTCACCAATTAGACAAAGCTGCCCAGGTTTCCCTCAGAAGACCCCCGCAGATAGCATTCTCTATTCTCGTTTGCTTCTCTGACATTTTACTAATTTTAAAACTTGGAGATTTGCACGCTCTCATTCCCCCCTCCCCCCCCATCTCTCTCTGTCTCCTGTCTCTCACACACAAACGCAGGCGTGGCTCTCACTTGGGAACAGACATTTAAGGGGTAGGGGAAGTCAAAGGGGATGGAGAGCCCTTTGGGGGGCGGGGACGGCGGAATTGAGGCCCGTCAGGAGAAACCCGGGGCGGCAGGATCCCTCCACGACCCTGCAGAGCGGGCGTACCCCGCTGAAAGTTTGTTCGCTACTTTCAAAGTGGCAACTGTTCGCAGCCAGGCGCTGAAGGAGAGGTCACTCTTAGATTGGGCGCCCCCCTTTTCCTCCCCTTCAGTGGATTTACCTTCCACTCTTAAAGCTTTTAACAAAATAAAACTAAAAGTTGGATCTCAAATTCTCCAAATGATAAACCTAAGTGGCAGACAATTAAGATATCTTCTTTAAAAGGCGCCCCCTCGGAGCGCGCAAAGAAGGGGCCTTCAATGGTCGCCGTCCACCTTCCAGCCTAATCCGTGAGAAGGCGAGTGAAAGCGCCTCCCATTATCCCAGCCCCAGGACCATCTGACGCTGGGGATAGGATTTGTTTCCTGGAAGAAGGAGAGGAGAAAAAAAAAAAAAAAAGACGCTGGGAAATAAAATCATTCCTTAGTTTCTTAGTGTCTTAATCAGTGAGGCGGAAAACAAGCAAGAAAAGATAGCAACCCGGTTGCGGCACCTTTTCAGCTCTGGAGCGCGGATCAAAACATTGTAGCATCTGTTGAAAAGAGACTGACTAAATCCTATAGAGGGCCTGGGTATTATGGGAGTGGGGGGTGGGGGGGAGGAGATAAGAAAAAGTGTCTCCGTGATCCCTAAAACCACCAAATCACTAGAGAATTGGGGCTGGATAGAGTTGTCTCTTGTTGTTGTCAGCCCACGTCGTCACGATTTTATTCACCGCCGCATGGCGTTGATCAGATGGAAACCATATTTGTCTCCCTCTGAGACCTAACCTCGCCTTATGCTTTCGGAGTAATGGACTCTTTAAACCCCAAAACGGCTTCCCGGGCCGGAAGAGGGGGCGAGGGAGGGAGGGGGGCCTTCTTAGCACCAACAGGTCTGAGGATTCCAGGGGCGCGTCTGCTGAAGCCCGCCACCAGCTCCCCGCGCCCCCACGCCCGGGACTCCGCCCCGGTGGCCCGGCATGTCCTGCCCCCGCAGCGAGGGCGGCGGTCGGCACCCGCGGTCGCTGCATCGGAGTGGGTTTCTCGCGGGGGCAGAGGGGGAATTGGCAGTGGGTGAGTCAGAATTCTCCAGCTATTGGGCGCCTAAAAGTTAAAAGCTCCTGAATTAGCGCCACCTCCCGCCGCAACCATCACCACGGGGTCCTTGCGTGAGGGTCTCGCTTCCTGCCCTCCAGCTTCCCAGGACGGAAAGCTGCCCTAATCAGGCGCCACCTCTGGTGGAAACAGAGGGGCTGGCAAAACTGCTGCCCTGGGCTTCTGTCCGGGCTCTGGGAAGCAGGAGGGTGGACGTCCTCTAGGCCCCGAGCTAACGTGAGCCCTGGCACCGAGGGGGTAAAAGCTCTGGGCTCAGCCCTCCCAGACCCGGCCACCGCGCCCCGCGCCCTCCCCAAGAGTTCTCGGACCCTGGCGGCCAGCCTCGGCGGGGGAGGGGTCACAAGGACCTCCGGTTTGCTGGGGGTTGGGGGCGGGCGCTGGGGAGTGCCAAGTTCGGGCGTCTCTTGGGTGTGTCCAGTGTGCGCACGTGGGACTCCAATAGTTTCAGAGGTCAGGTGAGGGTGTGGTGGTCTACACTCAGCCCTGTCACTCCCTGTCAACCCAGGCGGCAGTGGGCCTGGGCCTGCGGCCGGAGTGGAGGCAGCGCCTCCTCGGGTGTGCCCGTTGCACCCCGGGAGGCCGCTGGGTCGGGGCCGGATCCGACGAGAGGGCCCGCGGGGTCGCCCCGGGGAGGCCGGGCCCCGCGCATCAGGAGGCCTCCGCCGGCCCAGCGGCCGCGCTGGGAAACACTGAGCGAGCGCTTTGCTCCCTATCTTCCCAGTGTCCGTCCTATATTGTTTTCTGCTCTTAAAACTGACATGTCTAATTGGCAATTGGTGCCGAATCGTGTCCAGAGGTCTCTTGTGGAACATTTCTACAGCTGTCTCCTTCAACTAGACGCTTATTCATGTCGCCTTAATGAGAAACAAAACGTTCTCTAATGAGCAATTACAGAGCGACAGGATTGTTCCCATAACAAATTCTTGCGAGTGACAGAAGCATCCTTTGTACCAGATATTTCGCATACTGTTACCGATTTTCCCTTCTCTAGCCCGGCTCCGTGGAGGCGCGGGGCACCCGGAGCTGGTCCGGGAGCTCACTGACGCGCGGGCAGCCCCGTCGGCGTCCCCGCGCCGCCGCCCCCGGCCTGGAGCCCCCAGGCTTCGTCGTGCTCCGGGGAGTGAGACGCCACGTCCCATTATCCCGCATATTATCTCCTTGTCACAAGGACAACAAATACCGATTAATCTTCGGAGTAAACTGTTTCCTATTCTTGACCAAGCTACCTCTGGGTGTGTAGGGGAGGGGAAAGCCAACCGGCCCCACCCCACCCCCACCTGCTCCTCTTCCTCCATTCCTTCTCACAGATTCTGCGACAGTCCAGATTTCTTCTCTCCTCCCAGCCCCCCCACCCCGAGCCAGCGGCTCCCGACACCCCGCAGGCCGGTTCACAGTATCCTCACCCCACCCTTCTGTGCAGTCGCCACCCACAGAGGGTGAGAACTGGGGGCCCAGGGAAGCGGAGGGAATCCGACCAGAGATGATGGGGTTGTTTGAGTTGGGAGCCCACCACTTCCAGTGCCCCATCCTGTACTCCACCCTGCACCTCGCCGCTTGCCCTTTCATATGCACCCTACTCATAGTCACATAATTTGTCAATTACGGCAAAAAGCAAAACGATACAATTATGTTTACCTCGCAGTCTGTCAGTGTGTTAACTTGTCACACTTCTACAGCAAGGGGGCTCTCCGTGCATTTTAATGGCAAATTTGAATAGGGCACCACTCAGCTAACTCTTACACACGCACATATTCCTGCCCATAACCTACGCGCGCGCATGCACCAGCCACATTCTTACTACTCCTGACATCCACCACCCTCAAATTCGAAGGCCAATGAGATAGTTCAACAAATACTACCCTTATACAGGGCAAGTCAGTGTGTCCCAAGCCCTTAAAAGAGTCTCTCCACTACGTTCTTCCAGCACAGAATTGAGGAGAGGGGAGAAGTTGGGGGAGAAGTTGGACAAGTGGCTCCCTATATGGAGACTTTTGAGGGTGAGTGCTCGGGTTTTTACCTTGCGTAGGTTGCCCTGGCACAGAAGTCCCCGGATACCAACCCGGGCGGGTGCCCCAGCTTCCGGTCTGCCCGTTCAACATCCTTAGTTTATCATACATGCCGTCTGCGCCCATCTGTTGCTTTTCGCTAGCCAGGTTGCGAAGAACTCTGTTTATTGATGACACCTGCAAATCAAACCAAAATCAAACCAAATGGTAGCGTCTCCCGAAGACAGTTGCCCTATCTTTAGTCCCCAATTCAGCACACCCACTCTCTTAAAGAACGACCCTTAACACGTTAAACACACACACACACACACACACACACACACACACACAAACTCCCAGCCATCCTGGGACAGTGGGTGGATTTGCAGAGACATTTTGGACAGAATGACAGCCATCACTTTGGGCGTGGAAACTGGGTTGGGCAGAGAATGCGGGATGGAGAGGGCATTTCTTCCTTCACTGCTGCTGGATGTCTGCGGTGACCTAATCTTTGTTAAAAGACTTCCTCAAAAAAAGACTATGACTTGGTTTAGAGCTTTCTTTCACGTTGTTTCATATTAGGGCAGAAGTGGATGTTTGACACCTGAAGGAAGGTTCAGGCAGTCTGAGTTGGAGGACGTTAGAATTTGGTTTTCATTTTCATTTTCCTTCTTGATTCAAGGGCCTTTCCCTGAGTGCCTCCACCCTCTACTCTGCAGCATGCAAATAAGGTGAACAGCTCCCCACACTTGACTCCCATTTTCCAGAAGATCAAAAAAAAAGAGAAAGATCAGTGTCCTCCTCTCAACACCCCAAGATACAGAGGTGACATAGGTGGAGCAGGGAGGGGACAGAGGCAGAATGACACTGGTAGGGAGGAGATGGGTAGGCAGGTGAAAAGAAAGATGGTAGAGAGGAAAGAGCATGGGGCTTAGGGCAGGGAGGGGGAATGTGATCGGTGAACTTACACTTGGTATGTTATCGTTGGTACAGACCCCCTCGGACAGTAATCTGTCTCGGATTTCCCAAGCAAAGATGGACGGGCACTCCCGCTTATACTGGGCTATTTTGCTTACAACTTCTGGAGTCGCTACTCTTGGTTTACTACCACCGATTGCCCTGGGTCTGATGGAGCCAGTCTCGTAATACCTGCCCAGAATTTTACTCACACATCCGTTGGACACCTGCATAGGGGAAGTGGACAGAAAACCACATTATTAATAATTTCAAGACAAAAATAAAATTGTTTAAGTATGCATTAAACAATGACAAGCTTACGTTTTGATTGTCCAGCACTTGGACTTTTGCATCTGCATGGGTCTATAACACAAAAATATACCTTCAATGGTATGAGAACTTACTGTAGAGAGCTTTTTTTCTTAAAATTACATTTGTAGCCCTAAAAACTACAAATATGATGATACTTTCAAACAGTTTGAACTAAAAAAAAAACTAATTTAAAAGTTTTTTTTAAAAAAAACTGTTTTCTTAAACATTTGCCTGAAGATGCATCAAAACGAAGTCAGATTAATTTTTTTGTGCTGACCTTGCTTAAAGTGGTGTTATATTTTAATGAGCAAAAGAGGAAAATAAACTAAAATTGTACTTATTTTCCTTTAAAAAAATATGCCCAGTCGAGTAAATGTGAGTTAGGTAGGGAGGTAAATAGCATTTGCCTTTTAAAATCAATATATATCCTTCATGAACATGAAGAATGCAAACAAATATCTCAGAATCTGAGGTGAGCATGGGATGAGGGAAAAGAGAATGAAATTATGCTGGTTTATACAACTCAGCTTATTATAGTTCATAAACTGTTACCACATTTGATGTTTTTACCAAATGAAAAGAGAAAGGTGCTTGGTTTTTTTTTTTTTTTTTAATTCACACACACTTTTTTTTTTTCTTAAGCAGATGAGTTATCTTATGTGACTGACCCAGGTTGAAAGAGATAGGGAAGGATGTTGGAAGGAAAGGGGAAAGCGGGAATGGCAGGGGAGTGGGGTAGGGACTGGGGTGGGGTGGGGGGGTCCATAATTAGCAGCGTTTACAGTAAGAAATGAAGAGAGGGCGTTGAGAGTGGAGGGCCGCGGGGGCGGCGAGTGGGGCGGCGCCGGGAGGATCACCTGCAGAATTCGGGAAATGTCGCACGGCCGGGCCCCGCTGTGAGCTAGCTCTACGATCTTCTGCCGGGTGGAGTCCGGCAGTGGCCGCCCGTTGACAAACACACCACCGAGCTGATTCACTCCGCTGTGACCTGAGGAAAAGGGAGAGGAGAGGAGAGGAGAGCAGAGCAGAGCAAGAAGGAGAGGAGAGGTAGAGGAGTAAAGAGAAAGAGGAGAAGGAAGACGAGGAAGAGGAAGAGAAGACAACCACAATGCATCCTCAGCTCCCTGCCAGAGCATGCCAAGCTCAACAATCGGGTCCCTGCTATCGATCAAAAACGACAATGGGACCACGCAACCACGCAGGGCGGCAGGCGGCCCAGCCCAGCACAGCCGCGCTCCTGCCCCCCGGACTGCAGGAGCACCGTGCAGACACCTGCCAATGAGCAAGAACACATGCACCTCACTCCCGCTCTCACTCCTGCCGTGCCCCAGCCCACTTGCCCCTCTTCATAGACATCTCAGCCAGCCTCTGAACCCACAAGGTGCAAACAGTCTTCCAAAAAATATCCTCCCAAAGATCCCCTCTGAATGTCACGGCAGAACGTGGGTTCTGTGGAACCCACACTCAATCTCCAAGGTCTCTCTGCATTGTTGGAACTGTGATAGCAAATCCTACAGCTCTTGAGCGTTCCCTTGGACTCCAGAGTCCAGAAACGTTTGCTGTCACGCTCCAAACTTTGGCGAAGGCACAATCAGCAGAGTTGAAAAAAAATCACATGTATATCTATTACATTACGTTATATATATATGTATATATATATACATATATATGTGTGTATATATATATATATATACACACACACACACACACACACACACACACACACACATATATGAAGAGATGGGAAGGGAGTAGAGAAGAACCAGAGCAGCAAATCTGTGGCTGGTGAACCCCAACCTGCGCATCCAGTCCAGAGCCCCAGATCGGCTCCAAACACAAAGTAGTTCGGCTTGCAGCAGTGGGGCCGAGAGCCTGGAGTGCATTCACACCGGCCACAGCTTGTTTTACTTCCACTGCTAACCTCGGCCTTCCACACAGCCAAGCACAGATATCAGCAAAAAGCGACAGGAAAAAGAAAGGAGCACACCACAGTGTCTTCTAGCCCTCCTTTATCTTGTTATTTTCACGACCTCATCCCCATTGTCTAATCTCAGAGAATAGAGAAAGGGAGTTAGCACCTCTCAGTAGCCCCCTCCCCAGTAACCACAGGCACACAAATAAAGCCAATTGCCAATTTCCACTTCCTTAAAAATCTCCAACCTGCAGCCCCGACTCTAGAGAGCAGCCCTTCCAGGAGAAGACGTGGCTCCCTGCTCAGCTCCCTGCTCTCTCCTCTCCTCTTCTCTCTTCTCCTTGGAGCCTCTGATAAATTGACTCCAGGAGCCTGAGCTTCTTAGCAATAAATAAGCTCCAAATATAGAAGAGGGGGGAAAATATGATGAGCCTCTCTGACATTTGTCTTTAAAATAAAACTAGCTGCACGTCAAGTTTGAGCTTAATTTCTGGAAATAGGCGGAAGTCGCTCCGGATCATGCATGGAAGGCTAATTGAAAAGATCAGTCGGGGCGCTTGTGGCAGCCTTGTCACTTTGTGACAGTGCTCCGCTCCGGGAAATTGCATCGTCACGACAAACGGGACCGTGATAAAACGACCCTTTCCGTCCCTATTTGTAGATCACTCAGACGAGATTGAACTGCACTCGTTTCCCCTTCGAGGGGAGCTGCGTTTTCAGGATAGCCAAAGGCTTGGGGCGGAGGGGGGCCCTCACCGACGGGGGCGGGGGCAGAGCCTCAACTCGATGAGAAGTGACAGGCGTTTGGGGGATCTGGGCTCCGGCCGGGCCCAGCGCGAGCGGGGACATCTCGGGGACACCGCTTCTCCAACAGAGCGAGGCCTAGTCCCCGCTTCCGGTTTCTCCTAAGTTCCCTTTATTGCCTTCCTTTGCCTCCCAAGACCAGTCTACTGCTCCAGCAGCGGAGCCTTCCCTTTGGGCAAAGGGAGCCTTCCCGGGAAGCGAAAGGCTGTCCCAGAGAGAGACTGAGGAAGACTTTCCAAACTTCACGCACAGCCTGGGCAATTCCCAATCTATGCCTGCCAAGGTGTGTGAGGCCGCCTAATCCGAGACTTCCCTTCTTCTCCCCCCACTGCAAAAACTAACGGGTCGGCCACCTCCGCAGCGACCGCCGGCCGGTGCTCGGTGCTCGCCCAGGGGACGCCAGGGCCAGGTTGCCTCTGCCAGCGTCGAAAAGGCAGCGAGGAAGCGCCACTCTCAGTTCCCCTTCAGAGGTTAAGCCTCAATCATTGTGTCCCTTCCCTAGGGACGTCTGGAGCTCTCGCCCAGTGGCGATGATTATGCGCCTAGAATTCGACCGCGAAGCATCTAATAGGAAAACATATGGTGTCAATTTGGATGCTCTGCGCCTCGCGCACACCCGAGAGCGAGCGGCACAAAGCCCTGCAGGCCGGCCCGCGACCCCGCGCCCCTCGGGGCCTGCCAGCCAGGCCGCAGCCGCAAACGCTCAGCGCCGCGCGCCCGGGCCGAGACCGGCCCGAGAGCCTACGGCTGCGGAGGCTGAGCTGCAGGGCGAGAACCCAGCAGCCAGGAGAGGTGGGCAGAAGCCCTTGCCTCGCCAAGGAGGGTCCCTCCCGGGCCTGGCAGGTTCCGCACAACTAACCCGCCCTAAAGCTCGCCACCTTTGAGTCCCCTCGTGGGCTTCGCGCCCAGCAGCCGCGGAAGCACCTGGGTTGGCTAGCGCTTCCAGGACACATGGATCGGGCATTGGAGACCCTCCGAAGTCTGCAGTTCGCCAAGGGAAGTTTGCTAGAAGACAGGCCTTTCCGCACTCCAACCACAGCTGAACCCTTAAATCGCATCCAGACTCTGCACCTCACAACCCAGGCCTAGTTTCACTGGGTCTCGAGGCTCCCAGGCCCGGGCTCCAGACTAGCCCTGCCACATACCAGTACCCACGGACAGAGCAGGAAGGTGGGCTGGGGCCCAAGGGGCCTGGGCAGAGAGAGGATGGGAGGCACAGGAATGGGGAATCAAAGGCACTGCGGGCCTGGAACGATCAGAACCCGCATAGCTACCAGGGCAGGGCTTCTCCAGCTCCAAGGCTCGACACCCACTCTCTTCCCAAACCCAGTAAACCTGCTCTGGCCAGTAACAGCCCCAGGGTCCCAGTTTTACCACCTTCCCCTGAGCCTCCCTCCCCCCCCACCACCGCAGGCTGGGGTGCCCTGCTCCCTTTGCCTTCTAGGCCCAAAGCTGGGGTGGGGGAGGGGAGGAGCTGTCCTGAGAGTGACTGGGGGAGGGGAGCCCCCCACCCCACCCCACCCCACCCCACCCCGCCCGGATGGCAGAGACATTCAGTCTTGGCTAAACCCAAAGGGGCCTCCTTCTCCTCGCGCAACTAGGAGAAGCCTCCGCCCCGCCCTGTTCAGCCCAGCCTCTCTCTCTCTGGGGTCAGAGCCCGGGCAGGGGCGGGGAGGGGGGTGTGAGTTACAGGATTTGGGGGGGGATGGGGTTTCTCTACCTCAGCTTCGCAAACTCTAGCGGGCTGTTCTGAAGGGCCCAGCCCCTGTTCTTCCAGGAGCGAGAACAGCAGAACAAACGTCCTCCCCTCTCGGGTTGCCGTGAGCGAAGGGGGGCGCAGCTGCCTCAGGTCCCCGGGCCTCTTCCCTCGCGCCAGACGACCTGGCCAATGTGGACACCGCGAACCTCTCCGCCCTCCCCTGACCCGCCAGTCCGCGTGTCCCCAGCCCGAAGTCTGAGAAAGACCAGAGGCACTTACTGTTCTGCATGCTGGCACTGGCTGGGGGCCGCGGGATCCCACGGGGTTCGAATATGGGGCTCTGTTAGCAAGAACATAGGCGTTAATCCTGGGCCCACGCCAGGTAGGCCTACCTCCCAACAGAGGATGACCTGGAGCCAGGACAGCAGAATGCCCCTTCTTGAGGAAATGATCCACTCAATTGCTTGGGGCCATCTGAGGGGCATCCACCTCTGCCCTCCAGTGCATGCAAAATCTACCCTTTGGGTTACAAATAAAATACTCCAATATTCCCAAACTGTTTTCCCCAAACCCCCTAGTAGTTCACTCTTGAATCAGAAGAAATGACCCAATTTCGATTTTTTTCTTCTTCTTCTTCCATGTGAACAACAATGAAGAAGTATTTCTGACTCTTTCACATTTTGGAACCCAAAGCAGCCACCGCAGAACTTGCCTGAAATCTGGGATGTCTGTCCACTCTTGCAATAAAAGGTCTCACACATCTGCGCACCCCTAGTTAAAGTCTTCCCCCTAAGACAAAACAAAAGGAGAGAAAGGTATGTCAAACTGTGGCTCAAAAGCATAGGCCCATGGGCTCTCAGAGCCACACTCAGAAAAACACAACAAAACAAAACATGCATCTAGGGCTCAAACTACCATAAAACCCTAAATCCCAGAGTTACAACCACATTTCCAGCTGCCTCTCTTGCAGAAGTTCCCACCTTTTAAAAGTGGCTACTCTGGCCTGGCTTGGGAGAACTGGAGAATCTGACAAGTCAGGGAACCATTTTGCAAAAATATCAAGAATCGGTTAAAGAGAAAGGGGAGAACAAGAGACACAGTGGTGTTAGGACAAGAGGCCAAAGACTAATACCTGAAGTTTAGAGGTGAGGGGAGGAGGATCTCTAAACTTCGGGGTGCCCGAGGGTGCCGGCTGGGGCGGATCAGAAGGACCGCAGAGCCCATACTCCCTCCTTAAGGAGTTTCACCACCGGAGTTCCCCCAAGGCCCCCGGCACCCAACTCTCTGGCTACCCCTTCATCTTCCACTCTCTCCCTCAAAGCTTCCCAGCCAGGCCCCCCACTCCACCCACCTCCCACCCTTTCTGGGACTTTGAAAGTAGCGAGCCCAACTTCCCCCCCCCAAACCTCACTTATTGTGATTAACTTCTCTTTTGGTGTTTAGATCTTCCCCCCTTTTACTGTACTGTGACACACGCTGTCTACCTCGCCTCACTGCTTTAAAAAGTACGAACAGGAGGGGGTGAGCGTGGTCGACAAAGCCTACAGACAGCGAACAATGGCTTCTATTCTCCAGCTCTCCCCAAACCCAAAGAGCAAAAACGAGTCTCCCTAACCAGCAACACAGCTTCCAACCAAATGTACCAACAACCCACCAACTCACAAAGGGAACAGAGGGACACTTCTAGCTTTGTAAGTCCTGACCCTGCGCAGGTCCCCCAAGGTTCGCCCTCCACCACCCCCTCCCTGCCTTGCCCTAAAAAGAGGGGGGGTGGTGGAGAAAATAGAAAAGTAATTTCTTGTTATAAATATCTGGAGGTAATTGTGTTACTGGTGTGAGTTGTTAGGGGCTGTAAAAAGATACAACGGCACCGTGGGGAGCTCAATTGGGAAGAGAGAGTTACAATAAAGAACCTATTCAAGAGGTTTGCAAAAAAAAAAAAAAAAAAGAGGTAAAATAATTAAATAGTCACAGCATTATTTCTCCGTTTAAAAAAAACTAAAATATTCATTCTTTTTTTCTGTTTTGCTTATTGTGATTATTAATCTTGCCTGCCTACAAGCAAAGAATTCCAAGAAGTACATTTTTTCTCTTCAAGGCCATTCATGGTCTAATTTATTAACTAGCTGGGAGGCAGCTTAAATCCATAAAAATAAACTTAAGAGGAGGAATTTTCCCAGCTTCCGAATGTGGCCTGGTAAATACCAGAGACAGCAGAGGGCTACCTAGTTACCTCTAGCTGGGTTGGCTCCGAGGGCCTTCCTCCTGTCTCTCAGTCCCCACAACCAGAGTCAGATCCAGAATGGGGAGAAACCCCAACTTCTTGAAGAATGTGCCTCCCCCACCTCAAAGTGGGACTCTGAAACTGCAAAGTAGTCGTGGCCAGGGAGAGGGGAAGTGGAATTCTCCTAGAAGGGGTAAAACTTCCTGAACTCCTCTCTCTAATTCACACTGTACTCAGCCACAACTGAATGCCCCCATCCTGGCCCAGACATTTTTGAAGCCATTAAAAAAAAAAAAAAATCACTAGCCAATTCCAGAGAGGCCCACCCGATTAATTTTTGAGGCAACCGGGAAGGTGGAAGCATTTCAAGTTCCAGTTCTGCTCCATTCCCACCTCGATCTCATCTAAGAAGCTATTTAATTACTTAAGTAATCATTAAAACTTAGTGCAAAAGCAACCAGGGGAGCTGGCCATGCGGACACCTGGAAGCAGTCGTGGACGGGGAGGCTAGAACCCCCAGTTGCAGCCAGAACACCCCCCCCATCGCCCCCCAGCTCAGCCCAGGGCTTTCTACAGCCCTAGTCCAGTCAGAGACTCACTCGGGGAAAGAAAGAGTCTCCAGACACCTCAGAGTCCAATGGGGCCTCAGTCCTCTAGACCACTGCGCCACTGCCACCCCCATCCCTGACTCAAGCCTCTGCTTTCAAATGCAGTGGTTTTAATCACTTAATTCTCAAAATCCATCCCAAACTCCTCAGCTGGGGTGAAGGGGAGAGCTCACTTTCGGCCCTACCGGCCCCCAGCCAAAGAGTAATTAGCAATTAAGATGACAAAGTTTCACTCTCTAGGGCCAAATAAGATAACAACTTATCAAATTGTCTTCAGACATTTGCAAAGGTCGCTGGCTATGAAAAATGTAATGTCAACGGCAACAACTATTATTTCTCCTTGGTAAACTCACCAGGCTTTCAAGCTCTTTCCTTTTCATTTCATTTTCTGCCTCTGCCCCCTCCTCAAATCTTCCCAAGTTCGAGTTAAACGTCCAAAATGGCTTAGGAAGCTTTAGAGAGTATTGGGGCGGGGGGGAGAAACCACGTTCACTTTGTTTTTAAACTTTCTAGAAATCACTCATGACTGGAGGGCCGGGTTTAAGCACTCGAAAAAGAAAGCATTTCCACTTGAAATTCAACTCCATTTCCCCCCAATTACACTTGCTAAAATTCAGGGCTATTATGATCCAGGGAGACTGAGAAAATCTGCACAAGGAAAGAGGCAACAACTTTATGAACTTTGAAAAGACACTTTTCCTCCTGGGGTCTTAGAATCGAAAAGCTCTCAAATTACTCAGACTAATTAGCTGGGAAGAGGATGTGATCAGACGAAGGGGAAAGCCAATGCTTTCATATTGATTTTTTTTTTTTTTTTTGAGGCCTCACAAAGAAAAAAATCAGAAGATTTGTTTTTTGTTTTTTTTTTTAAAGCAATCCACCTTTCCACCTCGAAACTTGTTGAAATGGCTACACCGGGTGCAGCTTTGTCAGAGGAAGACAAGGAAAAATACCCACCGAGCGCTGGGAGCTGGAGGATAGGGAAGACCCCAGCTTTCGCAGGGCGAGGGCGACGGTTGGGGGGAAGCCTGGGGAGCAGAGAGTTTTCAAGTTCCGAGCTCTACGCTCAACTTGGGGGCAAGAGCCTGGGGGCTTGATGGAAGCTGACAATCCTCCCGCTCGGCTCTGAGCTCCCTTGGAGCGCGCGTTCGCCCGCCTTGGCCTGGTGGCTTCCTTCCCGGCTCACGCTCACTCGCTCTTTCTCTCTGCCTCCAGCGTGTGGCTGCCTTGCCGACTGACTCTGCTCCGGCTGTCGGCGGACGCGGTGCCCCTCGGCGCTCGAGTGCCCGCGGACTCGTCGGTGCCCGAGCCGAGCGCCGCACAAAGCCGGAGGGCGGGCGGGCGGCGACGCGGCGAGCTGGCTCCTTGGCGCTCCCTCCGCACGCTCGCTCCGTGCGCGCTCGCTGGGCCCTCGGCCGGACAAAGCAGCTGGCGGAGCCGGGTCTCCGAAGCCGTTCCCGGGCCTGGGGCACCGCAGAGCCTCTTCGTCCTCTGCCGCCGGCCGGGGGCATTTGGCGACGTTGGGGTCGGGAGCCGCGGCTGCTGCTGCGCCCGGAGCCTCAGTTCTTCCAGCGAGCCTAGCTCGTGCTGGCGCTGGGACTGAGCCGGCCGCCTGCCCCGAGCCCTGCGCCGCTCCCGCTCGCCGGCTGTCGCCCTCCGACGCGGGCTTTCGCTGGAAGTAGAAAGTTTGGGCTCCTGCGTGGAAACTTCTCCGGCCCAACTCTCCCGGCGTAGCAGTGGGGGAGGGGACCGGCCAGAGGGAGGAAGGAAGGAGGGAGGAAAGGGGAGACCTGCCTGAATATTGCAATAAAAATGAAGCAAGAAGAAAGAAGCGGACTCACCTTTATGAGGCATCCTCTCTCGTCAAAGCTCTCCTGTCAAGAGTTTTGGTTGGTTGGGGTTTTTTTGCTGTTGTTGTTGCTTAAAGACCACAATGGTTTGCAATGACGGTGTTTTAAAGGAGTTGCTGGTGAGAGTTTTCTCCACGGACGCTGCTGGTTTGGTGTGCGAGAGCAATTCTCAGATCCCTGGGAAGGAGACAGAGATTGACAATAAAATGGGCTGTCAGCGGCTGGAGAGTGAGAGATAAAGAGTGTGGGTGAGGGAAGTGGCTGCAGCCAGCACACCTATGCTGATTGGTGATGGCTCAAGTGTGTTAATGTGTGTGTGCCGGCGCCCGGCCTCGCCTCCACCGCTCCTCACTGGCCCATTAGCGAAGCCTGACCTCTGTCATCATCCTCCAGCAAAACACTTCCTCCTGCGCCTGAACCAGAGCGGGAAATGAGGCCGAGCCACGGTTCGCTTTTCAAACCCACTAATCACTCCGCAACATGCAAATGCTCCGCTCGCTCCCACACAAAATATTGCTTTATGCAAAGCAGCGCCGGGGCCTCGCGCCAGCCGATTGGATGCTCCCTCTCCCCGCCTGGTGCAATTGGTCCGTTTGTTTGAATATGAATACACTTGTTTTCGGCTCGGATGGTGGGTCCCGGCTTCTCTCCCCGGCGCTGGGCCCCCGAGCCCGGGCTCTGGAGCTGGCGCTCGCCGACATCTCTAGGCTCCGAGCGCTCCGGTAGTCAGCGCTGCCCGCACTGTGGCCACGAACTTGAGGGGTCGAGAGAAGGCCGCTGGGCGGCGGGTCGCGCGCCCCCCCCCCACTCCCCTAAGCTGGGCGCGGGACTCCCAGCTCGTGGAGGGAGCAAGTTCCTGCAGCTTCTCTCAGCCCTTTCTTGCCAACTCCAGCGCAGCGTGGCCTGCCGCCCCGCCCCCGCCCGCCCCTCCCGCCCTACTTCATCCCCGCCTGGGCGCTGGGACGCGGAGCACAGCAGCGGCCGCGCCTTTGCCCACCTGGCCGCAGGGAACGAGAAGAGGAAAGGGGCGTGAACGGCACTGGGTCCCGGCAGCAACACTCCGGCGGAGGCCGAGGCGAAGCCTAGGCCGAGAGGAGGCCGCCTGACTGGGAACTCGGCGAGGCCCGGTGGCCTCCCTAGTCCAGGCCTCTGGGCCTGCCCACTCCCCCACTCTTGCTCCCCCGGCCCTTTCTTCAGTCCTTTCTCCTTTCGGAAGCCGCGGTGCGCAGCGGAGCGGAGGCACAGCCGGGGCTGGAGAGGCCCGAGCAAACACGCCGCTTACTTTGTGTACAGAGGGTTCTTGTGAAAAGCCCTGAAGAGTCCTTACCAAACACTCACCAACTTCTCCCACGTGCCATTTGTTGACTAAGTGCGGCTGCTTTTCCAGGAGCCTGAGAGGAGGGGACTCGAGGGGGAGATGAGAGGGGAGGAGGGGTGGTGGAGGCCTGGAGTGGAGGAAGATGACCAATGCTGGGGAAGAGTCGTGTGTGTGTGTCCTCGCCAGCGATGTCCGTGTGTCAGCGTGTGTCGTTGTGTTCCACTGGTTATCTGTGTGCGATGCGTGTGTCTCCACACCGCAATTCCTTCTCCAGGGTCTGCTCAGTCCCAGGAGGCAGCTCTCCTTCAGCTGTGGCCAGAAAACGGGGAGGAAAGTAAGCAAATGGCTTTTCTCTTCTGACCACACACCAGAAGTCCATTTGTTGAATGCCCGACGATTAGGACACACCTCAGTACACTCCAAAGGCGCCCCTTGGCGCACGCAGTTAAGGTGACGGGGGAGGGAGCGGCTGTCTGGTCCTGAGAAGTCTGGAGTTACCTCGGAGCTTGCTGGCCAAGTCGCAGGGGAGGTGGAAGGTTTGGGATGGAGGACACACCCCAGGACCCAGCAAAGGAGAATGGGGAAGGCATAGCTGAGGCAGGGAGGCTGAAATGAAGCCACGCCGGGTACACTTGACTCCTCTTGACTTATGAAAAGTGCTGAAAGTCAGAGCTCACCACCAAAGTCTGTGCACCCTGAACTCGCCGCTGACAGGCGATGGGACAGTCGATTCCTGGGAGCTGGAACCAGGAGGACCATGTTGCAGGCTGCCTTGGGCCGCTGGCCTAGTGTGGGCCTCACGCTGTCGTCCCCAACCTGGACCCACTAATGCCGCGACCAAGGAGCCAGTGCAGAGCTCCAGAGAAACGGAGGCCTCCTCCGACAGGGCCAGGCTCGGGCTTGCACAACCCGCTGACCATCTCCGCCGGCGGATGGCCCTTCCTGCGGCCCAGGAGCACTCAGAGCGGGAAGAAAACCCAGGCCAGAAGCGAAGGAGGTGGTGCCAGGAGCTGGGGTCAGCGGCCTCCTGTGCGAGAATTCGTAGGACCGCGACTTTCAGAGGAACCCCGGGAAGTGGGGCAGCGGGCTCAGGTCCCAGAGCAGCAGGAATCTGTGTTCTTTTTCTCTTCCTTTTTACTTCTCAAACAAGTGTTAAAGAAGCTTGAACTCAAGTCCTTGGGCATAAGCAAGAGTGGGGGGGGGGGTGGGGAGAGGCCCAGAGACTGTCCGAACTGGAGGCGAATATCATTTTTACAACCTTTCAATTAGCGACCGAGTGGATTAGCACCTTCTTAAGCTTTGCCACGGAAAGAAGCCGCCATAATCTTGTTGCTATTTCCCCCCAGGGCACTGGCTCTTTGAATTAGCTCCTTCTCCCACCCCTCAACCCCCACCTCACCTCGGAGAAAAGTTTTAACAACAAAAAATCATAACAGGCAAGGAGCTGGGAGTGAATGCCACTGACGTCATTGGGTGAGGGTGGGGGCTAGGGAAGGACTCTTGGTAACCCCTCTGCATAAACAAGAAACAAAAAGGACTTGGCTGCTTCCAATGTGTCAATATTTTGGGCGGGGGGAGCCCATCCCGGAGGGAGGCAGAGTTTTCAAAGTTTAAGGAGAGACGGGTGGAGAGCGAGATTTCCTGTTCTCCCTGGAGGGAGAGAGTCTCTGGAATCTCGACGAGGATGGAAGTGCTGTTCTACTTGGTGGGGCGCCTCTCGCCCTCTGCCTAGTACCTGTTCCGGTGGCAGCGCGGCCGGTTGCAGAGCTGAGACCGAGGTGCAGCACACCAGGGCCAGAGGTGTATGTAAAATTGAGACAACTCTCAGGTCGCCATTTTAATTGCGACTTCCCACAGGACCGAGGCCCACTTGCTGCCCTCCAGGGCGGGGAAATCGCGCCTTCCGTTTCTGTGTCGCCTTTTCCCGCCTCTTGCCAGGTACTCCTGCTCCCCCCGCCCTCTGGCGCCCGAGAGGGACGTCTTTTCGGCCTGTTCCTGCAGGGGCCGCCGAGGTCATCCCACCCGGTAGGGGAGGCTATCTGTGCCGAGGGAGTCACGCTGGGGGATCGCTGCTCACCAGAGAGTGCCCTGAGCCTCTGGCCAGCGTTGGCGCGTAAGGGTGAGATCGGGCAGCGTTTCACCCCCAGTGGCCCCTGGCATTTGCCTGTACCCACTCCCCAGGTTTTCGGTCCAGAGCCGGCCTCTGGCAAGGCAAAGATGTGTCCAGTTCTTGAGGAATGTGCTTTCGGCTCCCGACTTCAGAACCAGGAGTTTCCCACCCGGTGTTGCAACACCTCTGAACTGCCGCTTTCCACCGGTGCTGGTGCGCAGGGAAGGGTAGAGAGGAGCTTTTCTTTGAAGGAGGAAAGTCTCCACAGACACCTGCTCACTTAGCAGAGCCTCAGACAACTCTGTCTCTGCAGGCCCTAGGAAAGTGGGTTCCCAGGGTACCTTAGCTGATGAATCAGGGCAAACCAGCACAAAAGGCTAAGGTGCCCACCCCTGCCGCCCAGTTCGGTGTGCCTCCTCAACTCGGGGTCTTTCTCTCTCTCCTTTCTCCAGCAACCTGCAGGTTTCCATCATACCCAGCAGCCTCCCCGAGCCCAGAGCACTGGAAAGCCAAGGAGAGCCGGGAGCCTGCAGGGTGCCGCCTCCAGGCTGTGGCCACGCTGGGCTCGGGGAAAGCCGCGGTGCTCTCGCCCTTTCTCGGCTTCTGCCAAATGACAAGTGTGTCAGGGCGGTCTCTGGGTACAGTCTTCTTTCATTCACATTAGGCTGCAGGAGTCTCTCTTTCTCTCCTCCCCCCACTCTCCGCGGGAAAAATACTTTTAAAAAAGCATTGTCCAACGGGGTCTCCCAGCGAAGAGATCCCTACAGCCTGCAGGCAGGTGGGACTCCCAAGCCTTTGCTTCGGGGACTCTACAAGCTATTGTCCAGATAGGGACCAGGTTTAAAACTCCTGGTGTGTAGAACACTTGAAAAGCAGTGGTACTCTCCGATTTTTGCAAATAAGTTTCTCAGGAAAGTTTGCTTTCCATTTCGTCACCCTGCACGGTTCCCCATTTCTCCTTTGCCTGTAACCTCCTCCCTCCAGAGGTAAGAGTTCAGCGTTAAACGAAAAGCAAGCCAAGGCCACCTCAGTCCTTTCTCCCTGTAGATTCCCTCTTAAAACAGCTGCTTATTTTAAAGTCCAGGGACCGAGTCCTGCAGTTTGTCCTGGAGTGAAGCAGGGAACAAGCGGGCTGGGAACTGGGGGCTCTGCTGGGGGATTTGAGACTGGGGAAGGGGGAGGGAGCAAATGTCATGGCTGGCTCGCTCGAGCAGCCAGGGAACCGGAGCTAAGCGAATCGGGCTTTTAAAATGACATTGATTGGGACAAGCTGTTCCCCACCCCAGTAAGAGTTAATCTGCCTGTTAATCAAGGCACTAAGGGGCTCAATGCGAGTTTTATTAGCGATTGGAGACAGAGGCGGCAGCGAGGGATCAAAAGCCGGGATCCCAGATATTTGTCGGTGCGGTCACCAAAAAAAAAAAAAAAGTATTTTCAATTAGAGAACAATTCGGCGCTTTTCATCACTTTCTAACTCTGACTCCTAGACGGTGACTTACAAACCTGGCTAGTGGGGGAGGGGTTGGGGTGGGGGTCGGAGGGTCGGGGTCGGGGAGGGAATCGAAGCCGGGGGTAGCCGAGGGACTAGAGGCGGGGGAGAAGCTGCGGGTTGGCTTCGCGGAGTTCCGCCGGGGAGAGTTTAAGAACCCTCGACCTGGGGCCCTGAAGTCTGAGATTCCTCCGAAGGGGAGAAAGAATGCAAAATAAAACAACAAACAGCACCACCAAGAGCGGCATCCATCCCTCCCTGTCAGCTCCCCGCTGCTCAGGCCGCCTCTGGCGCCCGGTGGCGTCTGGGCCCCGCGCGCAGCAGCCGGGCGGGCCGGAAAGTTTGCGCAGCGCAGCGAGAGGGACTCTCCTTCCGTCTCTCCCGCGCTGCCCCCTTCTGCCCTGGAGGGGTGTTAGGTTCCTTCGGTTTTCCTTTCAGATTCTAAAATAAATAAATAAACGCCCAGGCCCTGGGGAAACTTGAATAGTAACTCATTCAATAATCCAAATTATATGAGAGGGTCTGAGAAAAAAGGACAAGGCAACCACATACGCCCTCCGATCAAGGAGGGCACGGGAGTGAGAAGGCGACAGAGGAGGTCCCCAGCTCGCCCTGGGCGCGGGGAGAGGACTCTGGTCAGAGGTAATTATGTCACTGCGTTTTCTCGCCGTGACAGCCGAATAAACACGATCTCCAATAAACATCTCTAATGAGGGAGGAGGCCCGAGGATGACTGGGTTTGATTTATGACTCGAGGAGAAGGTCCACTTCCCACTGCGAAGCGGGCAACCTGCTTGCCGCCCAGCTCTGGGGAAAGGAAACCGCGAAGGAGAGGACCCAGGCCCAGGTAAGGCGCACAGCCGGTTGGCCACTTCTCTCACTCTGCTGCTTCCCAGGCAAGGTGGGCACGGGTGGCCACCAATCCCAGTTGGGCGGTGATCCCAAGCACCTGTCACAGGTGCCTGAGGTACAAACGTCCTCCGAAGGTGCCCCCCAAAAGTCTAGAGAGGGGAAGCCAGGGCACGAGTGGGAGCAAGGGGCGAGCCCAGGCCTGAAGCAGAGGCCTCCCGGGCCAGTGCCCCTGTGCCCTGCCTAAGCCCGCTTTGGAGTCTGCGGCCGCTTGGGGCTGGACTTTCGGAACTTTCGCTCCGCGGAACCACCGGTTAGTCTGAGTCTGGGGTGGGCCCTTCCCTGACCCACTTCGGAGAAACTTCTGGCACCCGGCTTGGGCAGTCCCGGGGCAGGAGAATGGCCCGGCGCTGCTCTCCCCGGCGCTCAGCGGCCAGGCTCCCCTGGCGCCCACAAGCTTCCCACCGAGACTGCGAGCACAGCGCCCGCGGTAACCCGAGCCCGCGTTCTAGCTCAGTGAGAATCGCTAATTATTAGGTCTTCCGAAGTGAAGCTCAAATCACACGCTGGGGCTTTACGCGCTGCCCAGCTCTGCGGGCAGCATTCTTTCGTCCTCCGCTCCCTTCTGAGAAACGAACTCCCATCTCTAAGACTTTGTTTCGGTCCAACCATCTACACTTTGCAACCGCTGGAAACTTTTGTTGCTCTCCGCCCGACCCGCGGCGGGGCATTTCCACGAGCTCCGGGCTTTGCTGGGGACTTCACGAGCGCATGTCGTGAACTGCGATTCCGGGGAGTTCTGGGTGCACACTGCATCCCCTCCTGCATTTCTCACGGTTGCGAGCGGCTTCTGCAGACAGTAGCAGCAGATCCCCGGCTCCCTCTCCCCGCCCCTCCCCCCCCCAGCTCAGCACCCAACTAGAAGTCCACTCTGGGAACTGGAACATTTTGCTACTTTTGCAGAAAATCTCACTCGGCAAAGACAAGACCCCCGCCCCCCATACTATCCCGCCCTCACCAAATCCACCTTTGCAATGCCTCCTTTTAAAAGCAAAAGTAAAGCCCCTGGGCTCCTTGGCGGTAGGCTTGGATTTGGGGGACCCATCGCAGGCAGCGGAGAGGCGGCGCGGGCCCCGAGCCGGACCGGGGCCGGAGCCTGGGCGGTTACCTGGGAGTGGAGGGCGGGGAGGCAGGTGAGCCTGGCGGCGCGGGTTCCCACACGTCTCACCGCCGCTCGGCAGGGGAAGTGGCAGATCTGACAGCCGCGTTCTACGCGAGGACCTGCCCCAGAGTTTAAATGTCAATGATAAGAAAAGAGGGTGCTCAGGCAGGCGCTAACTTTCCTTAATATCCATGCCAGCGCGGTCCTCATTGGCTGCCCGACCCGCGTGACGTCATGGCGGCTAGAGTTGGGCTCAGCTCGGCGCAGACCTGCGCTGGGGCGCGGCGGGAGCCTTCCCCTCCCCACCCCGAGTCCGGCCCGCTCTATGCCCAGTCGTGGTCTTCCTGAGCCCGGCCCGTGGCTACCCGCGCCCAACCCGGCCCCAGTCCGCCCAGCCCTCCTTTAGGGCGTAGAGTCAACTCCAGGAAACCAGTCTTCCTGAGTGCTCTCTTCCTTCCCGCTGGCACAACGGGACCCTGCCCCTAGGCTGGTCAGCTACCTTCCCAGGTGCCCATCCGGTCCCCTTCTCCGATCGCAGAGGGAGTCACTTCATCCGAGGGACTTGGAAGCTGCGCCCGGGTTGAGAGGGGCCTCTGGAAGGAATCATTTTCAGGAGGACCTCGAGGAACGATGGGTACCCCAATCTGGCTTTCCAGCTTGCAAGTCACCAGCTGGGCACAGACTAGGGCTCCCGGGAAAGGACAAGGGAGCCCTTACCCCAGGCTACGCCAAAGTCCTGGCCAGGCCAACTAGGTTCTTGTGAGGGATCCCCAAACAGCGCCTGCTCCAGGTTCCCTCGCCTCCTTGGGCTGAAAGGCTCCAGTCACATAGAAAACATAGTTGATTTTATTAATCTTTGGCTTGGTGGTTAACTGCTGACTTTGTGGCCTAGAGGAGGAAAATAGGAAAGCCCCAGATTCTGAAGTCAAGATTCTCTTACCAGGGATCAAGAAAACAACAGAAATTGGGGCTAGGTGTGCAGGATACTGATCTGGTGGTCTGATTGTTTTCCCCTCACACCCTCTGTTGACTGGGAGACGGCGTAGCAGAGCTGGGCCTGGCTATCCTTGGATGGGTACTTAGACCCGCGTTGTCATTGTCGTGTCCCCCTCCCACCACCAAACAGGGAAGGGGGCTTCTCCTTGCCCAATCCCTTCCTTCTCTGCCTCCATCCGGGTCTCGAACTTGGATGTGACCGAGGTCCAGCCTGGAAGGGGGAGCCTGACAAGGTGGCAGGAGGGGATGTGTTGGGGTGTGGAATTGCCTTCAGGCAGCTCCTGGGAAGCCTAGTCCCGGTAGACCTGGGGGCATCTGTGTGTGGAGGCTAGGAGGGGGAGACCTAGGCCGGAGGAGGGTGCCAGGGCCAGTTCCTACGCACTTTGCTGGGGGGGGCAGGGGTGTGGAGAAGGGAGAGCACAGCACACAGATGGCGCCCAGGCTCCAGAGGTGGAGCGGTTCCTGCTCCCAACCCCAGCACACCTGGATAGGTGGAGGATTTTGTAACAGGCCTGAAGGCAGCTCCAAGTAGCCCTACTGCCGGCTCCTCCTGGCCTGGTCAGCTCCCCGCCAGAGCTGATTTTTTAAATTTTTAATTTTGCTCAGCCGGTGGAGGCCCTGAGGGTAGGGTAGAGGTGGGGAGGAGAATGGGAGCCTGCTGTCCGAGAGGTCTAAGCGTGGTGTTCTTCCTTATTTTAAAAAAAGTTCCCCACACTTCTCCCCATCTCAACACTCTGGTCTTCCCGTGTCAGGGGCAAGGAGCGTCCATCCCCGCACCCGCTACTCCAATCTGGGCCAGGACCCCACCGCTGTCCTGTTTTCCGAAGCCGAGCTCCGCTGGGGATTGGCGCTCAGAGAGGCGTTTGCTCGGGTTTCTCTGCCGCCACCGGCCCTCTCCTGTGACCTAGTTTCTTGGTAATCTTCTAGTTCCCCTCCAGGACGTGGTCCAGCCCCCGGCCCCAGATGTCCTGAGGTCTCCCGGGCTCCCTGGTCTGCCTTAGAGTCTGGACGGCGGGTAGGCCCCGAGCTTAAGTAGGCCTCCCTACTCTCTAGTTTCTGCCCGCGACTTGCTCCCCACCCGCCCCCTCTGTCCGGACCGGAGGCCGCCGGGAAGGCTGCTCCGGTCTTGTTTGGAGTCCAGGCCATTAAGTGTGCGCGGATCCCTGCAACCCAGCAGGGTGCTCGAGAGCGACGCTGGAAACGCCACGGCCCCCGCCTGCTTATCTGCCTGTCAATAAAGGGCGCGCTGGGGCCGCGCGGGAGCGCGGGGCGGTGGAGGCGAGGCCGGACTAGGCCCTTCTTCCGAGCTCCGGGCCAACGCCGAAGCCGCTCTCCATTTGCCCCGGGCACAGCAGTCAGGGCGGGAGGAGGCGAGGGAAGCCCGTGCTGGGGTCGCCACCAGGGAAGGTGCAAGTTGAGCGGCTGCCGAAGCTCGGTACCCTGTGTCGTTTGTTACCTGGGAGAACTCTGGAGATCCTCCCAGAAACCAAGAGCTGGGGGCTCCCCTTCCAGCCTGCCACCGGTCTTGTGGACGGCTCCGCCCGGCCCGGCCCCTCGTGGTGCTCAGCCTGCGAGGCCCGGCCTTGCCCGACCTGGGCAGACTCTCTAGGCCGCACCGGGCAGAAGGGCACGGCGGGAGGCCCGGGGGCGTCATCGACGACTGGCAACCCGGGATGCAGAGTGCGACCTAAGGCAGGCTGTAGGTGGGGTGCAAAGGGCCAGAAACGGGAAAGAAACCCCTTTCCTTCCAGGCTTCCCCTCAGTTCAGGCTAGCCCAGACTGAAATTCTCCGACCCCCAGGGCAGTCCCAAGGTTTGATTCTCCACAGTGAGCGAGCTCCGCAGCCGCCGGGTGTGCCGGAGGGGGGTGGGGGTGGGGGCTCCCAGGTCAGCCCTGGCCTACCACTGCCCGGAAGCCCAGAGCTACCCCTCCAGCCCAAAGAAGCCAAGTGGGGAGTGGGGATGGAGGTGAGGGGCATGAGGTGGGGGGTAGGGGTGGAATAAGGGAAGGAAAGGAAAGGAAAGATTAGAGAGCAAGGCTTGGTTGGAAGGAGAGAGGGAAAGGGGATGGTAGATAGATCGGTTTTAGCTTGAACTGTAGCTGCAATCTGTTGTTCTTGTCCAAGGTATGTTTCTCTCTCTCTCGCTCTCTCTCTCCTTAACTACTTCATGCAAATAAAGCAGCTTCCAGACTGGAGGAGCCCCTACGTTGGATCTGTGCTACAGGGTGGGTAGGAATTGATTTAGTATTTTTCCTTTCACTGAGAATGGGCATTGAGTCATGCAACAATGGAAAAGTAGAAATGGATTTTTCCCCTTCAGTATTTTAATTTCATTTTTCTAAGTTGACGGATAACACATCCTGTTAACGTCTACTTTTAAAAAGTATTATTTTAAAATAATATAATATAATTTAAAATTATTCCTGGGTGGGCGCCAGTTTATAAAGGGGTTTAATAAAACTCTTCCATGTAAAGATTAATAGAGGAAGAGGCAAAAAGTCCCTAATTGAGAAAAAAAATACATGTGTATATTGTGTTTCATTTCAAAGAGCTATACAAGCCAGAAATCCATATCTTATCTCAGGAATTAAATTTACTGGGCAGTGCATGTGGTTCTTGGTCTTTCTTCCCTCTCCTCCACTTCCTCAAGATTTTGATATTAAATAAAAACTGGAGAAATGTTTTGTAAATCTGAGTGTCAAAAAAGGAAATATGGAGCAAAGCTACAATAATTGCTATCTCTTCACCCAGGTCTAAAGAACTGCATAAAGGCATGATTTATGCAAGAGTGTGGCTTCTCTGCTATTCAATTATTTTCCTGCTCTCAATCAAAGAAATACTTAGTTTCTTCCCTTTTCTGTCCACTCTACCCCACCACAAAGTTCTCTTGGAGATTTGGGAAAATCTCCAAATCCTTCCAGTTTGCTTTCCCACTAAGGAACTCTCTAGTGCAATCAATTCAAGAAAACTCTGCATATCCTCTCCTTCTAAACGTTTTCATGTTAAGTTAGTCTGTGGCACCATGTTTGATTTCTTTCTCTCCCTTGTCCGGTTGGAGACTGAGACATTAACTGAATTCCCTGGGGGTGATTGGATGCAATTCGCTGAAAGTAGACAGGCACGTCCTGGATGTTAGAAATTCACTTTTTCTCAACGTGACAAGGCCGCCTTCGATCTACAATTGTATTTGAATGGGCAATGAGCGGAAAGATCTCTCATCATTAAATCTGCTTCTACTTTAGCAAAATAACAAGAGCCTTCATTTGCACACAAATGCTCATAAAACTCGGATTCCCGGTAACTCTTTAATAAAAAGGGATGGCTGCGTAATTTAAACTGGAGGTGAGAAGGCAGAAGCAGAGAGAGAGAGAGAGAGAGAGATGGGGGGTTTCAAAGCATCCCCTCCCCTCCCCCAAAAGGTCCATGTGATGGAGTTGACTTTTTTTTACTTTAAATCTTAAATAAGATGTGAGTTGTAACAAGAGGATTGGCACTTACTCCGTGACCCTTATAATTGGATTAAATATAGACTGAGACATACAAAAACACACCAAGATTGACACCTGCCAACTGGACTTCCTTATGATTGATTGTGATGCGTCGTGCTGGCAACAATAATGAAATAAATTGTACGGATAAAACAGCACATTTGTCATTTCCGTGCCATGAGTGAGGAAGTCAACGAGTTAGGCAAGCTGTTAGCTGACAGGCGCGAGCGGGAGGCAAGCTAAAGAGATAAATAAGAATTCCAGGCATTGACAGGACAAATTATAACTTGTCACAACCTTTTTAAATTCAGAAGTTTTCAATTAACATATATATTGCTGTTACATATAAGATAAGGGGGCGCACACGTAAACATGCGCGGTGCGTAGGGACCCCCCAGGGCCAAGGGCTTGGGCGCCCAGGCCTCTCCGTCTGCGTTCTCGGGTGAGAGCCGGAGCGCCCCTGCGGGCCACGGGTGCCCGCCAGTCCGCGGGCGCCGCGGGACTCGGTAAGATGGGTGAGGGCGTATTAGGCCGAGGGGGCGGTTCCTTCTTTTCCTCAGACACGCAAGTCGCGGCTCCAGCGCCCTTTCTTCACAGAAGCAGAATTCCCAGCCCAAGGGAGAGCCCGGGGAAGGCCTGCGCCCAAGTCTGGCAGGACGGACCTCGAGTGCTCTGCCGACCCAAGTCGCCGTGCAGGGAGTAAGAGGTACAGGGCAGAGGCGTCCCCCCTTTCACACTCCAAAGTCTCGCCCTCAGGAGAAAGTCTGAGCTCCCGGACTCGGGATATCAGCAATGGCCACGTCCTGGGTCCAGGCCTAGGCCGAAGACCCCTGGTATGACCTGAGGACACTCCGAGGCTCTGGACACCTCCTCTGATTGCCGGGCCCAGAGTTGCCCTGGAGGAAGTCACAAAACCAGCTCTTTTCGTCCTACCCAGGAAAAGGAGCTGCTTTTCCCGCATCATCCCTCGATTTTTGTGCACGGTGTCAGGGGCTCCTCGTTCGCTGGAGGGTACTGACGAGCCCAGCAGCAGTTTCCTGGGTGACAAAGCGCGGGGGCTTCAAGTTAGGGGTGGTCGTGGGATTTCTGAGGGAGTCTAGGCTCTGTGGGTGGAGACCAATGTGGGTCAAGTTTGACGAGAGTTGGACAAGTGTGTGGGGAGTGTAAACTCCTTAACCGTCTCCACCCTAAAGGAGGCTGACCTCTTAGTTTCAAAGCTTACGCCCACCAGCAAGCTAACATCTGCACTTTGCGGTGTCTCTCCGTATTCCGGATCCCTCTCTGCATGTGTGTCCAGGCCTCCCACCAAACTCCAGTTGGAACTTGGGAAAAGTTAGCGGCGGCAAGTGAACATCCCCAGGTTCCTGGGGCTTCTGGTCTCTAAGTGCGGCCTGGGAGGGCGAGTGGGGTACAGAACAGGGCCTCATCCGTGTCCTGCCCAAGGACTTGAGGCCAAAAGAAGCGGGGCAGGTCCAGTTTCAGGCGGGCCTGGGAAGGCGCAGCGCTTCTTCCCGAAGCCGTGGTCCGCCTTTGCTGCCCATGCTCCGCTCCAGCCCGAGTCTCTGTGCCTGGTGCACGGAGTCCGCGCCCTAGTCCTGGTCCTTGTGCGGAAGAGCCCCGCCTTGATGTCGAGGCCACAACTTGTCACCACAAATACTCTGAGAAAAAGCACATCAAGCCCAAGCTCCAGCGTCCTAGACTTCCGGATCAGGCCACCAAATTAAACACCGCGAAGCTCTCAGTCCTTCCTAAGACGGAGCTGGAGAAGGGGAGGAAGGGAAAGGGAGGCAAAAAACAAGTTACATGGAATTAGTTGGATGCAGCCGCATTCCCCAGTGACCGCAGCCATTAACATTATAATCTCAAACGCCATTTTTTATGTAACACTATTGTTAGTAAATCAACTCCTCAGGTCCTCTGAGACGCTGACCCCTGGCAATTCAGTGAAAGTGTAATTATCTCCCCGAATCTTGGACAGATTTAAGAGATTACATTTCAACTAAATCTATATCAATGCTAATTCCCCTCACCCCCTCCCCACCCCAGCCTGCAGGTGCTAGGCACGGGAAATGGCGTCAGGCCCCAGCAGAATGCTTCACAAAGAGGAGAGGGCTTGCTGCGCACAGGGCCAAAAGAAATGAAGCCCCACATAAAATTACACCTATTTTTTTTTTTTGCTACAAAACCTGGTTCTTATATAGCAAAGTTAAACAAAGCAGCTATGCTAAATTAGCGTTACATAAAGGCGAGTTTAATGCTCGGTTACAGTCAACTGGTGTATCTCTGATGGCTAATTGTCTATCAAAATTAAAGAGAAAAGAACAAATGATTCGTTATAAGAAGGTGTTAAAAGCTTCAACAAAAGGACATTTCACAAATATAATATCGGCAGCTCGGGGATTGCCCGCGGGGTTGTTCAGGCCTCAGCCCTGCACAGCTATGAAAAGTGGGGTGCGGGGTGCTATTTGCCCGGCAAGAGCTCATTTCCTCCAAAATGAGTATAATAAAAACCCGAGAGGCGATATTAGTGTAAAGATCGGGATTAATCCTAATAGGCGCGATGGACGTGTGCTTCAAAGGCGACCCCTACTCTCTCTGCCTGGGCTGGGGGTGGAGGGCGCCTTGCCATCCCGCGAGGACACCACATCCAACTCGCCACTGCCTCACGTTCAGGGACAACAGGGAGCGAGCACGGGTCTGGGGGTAGTTTCGACAAAGGAGAGCGGGCTCCACCGGTCCCAGCTCTTCCCTGCCTTCTCCCGGCTGGAAGAAGACGGATCGGGGCTCTCTCAGAGATCTCGGAGACTCGGGCACGGTCCAGCACGTGCCTTTCTGACGCATGGCGCTGGCCTCCGGGGACGCAGGCTGCTGCAGCCAGCCCACCCTCCTAGGCTGGGGAGGATGCAGAATATAATACGACGGCCCCCTTCCCCAAGGCGACACCAGATCTACATCTCCAGGCATATTTGTTGTTCAAAGTTAATTAAACCTGAAAGGAACCAAAATACGCGCGCCAGGCGCACGGAGGCCAATTCTGGACTCGGGTAGCAGGCACACAGCGCCAGAGAAGCGGCGAGGGCCGCCCGGGCTCGCTCACTCCGTCGGAGTCTCTGTAGGAGACTCTGAGGCTGGGGAATAAAAGCCGAAACCAAATCAGGCAGCAAGAGCAACAAACCGTCTGGAAAATGGACCCACGGAGCCGCAAGAATGTACTTTTTTTTTTTTTATCTTTGACAACTTGTGTCCTAAAGAAAGTGTATTGAAGATAATTGAAATGGTTACAATTCATTGCTGCCTGACTTTGAATATGAACAGTCACATAATGACATCCTTGCCATACAACAACAGTTTAATTTCCATTATCCGACTTCGGGATCCTCGCCTCAGCCGCCGGGGCAACGCGGCACTAATGCTGAAATCTTGGCTCCAGACTACATTATTCATTTCGGGGACGCGGGGGTGGGATAGGGGTGGGGAATGGGTTTGTTCCCTCCTTCTCCGAAACTTGTTCTGAAAATTCCAGGGAGCAGTGGACACGGAGGAGCCGACAGCCGAGACACTCGCTGTCAAAGGGCCACTTTGCCCGACGGGGCTGCTGGCGCTGGCGCTGCACTGCTATTTTGTTGTCCCCAAGGGTTCTCGGACCCGCAGGGGACCCGTCCCCGAGCTCCCACCCTAGGCGGTCCGGGTCTAGGGAGGGCCTAGGCTGGGGCACGCTCGCCAGGTTGCCCTCTCGGGGACAGCCGCCCTTCTCTCTTCCTTTCCCCTTCCTTGGAGCCCTAGCGTTCTTCTGCTTCTGAGCTTCCAGGCTAGCGCGCAAGGCAGGGTGGGGCTGGCTCCGGGAGCGCCCTCGCGGATTTGGAAGTTGCTTTGGCCTTGAATTTGCCCCAGCCTCCCCTGCTGCCACCCTACACCCCGAAACCCCAGGAAAAGAGCGAAGAAAGCCAGGGTATTTTGGCACCACTGGGACGCGGGCGGTCACCTTGGGGCGCGACCTCTGGGCTCAGAACCGGGAGTGGGGCGGGGGTGAGGGGAGCGGGGGTGAGGGGAGCGGGGATGGGCACCGGGCCTATACTTACGCAGTGCGCAAGCGCCACTCGGGCCCGCCGCCCCCTACTCAGGCACGGGGTCCCGGGGACAGACCCTGCGCCCCTCTCCAGGAAACTACCGCCTCTCAAAAAAAAAAAAAAAAAAAAAAAAAAGACCATCTGGTAATTGTCTTTCTTTAGATCTTCCCTTAATTATGCTTTTAATTAAAGACGGTTCAAGGCACTGGACCACATGAAGGGCAGTAATTACAAATTACATTACAAACCCGACAGATGTAGCGGGATCTGCTGGGGAAAAGGTACCGGAATAAAAATTTGACTAAACTTTGGGATAAATTAATCGGCGGCTTGGAGCATAGAAGCACAGTTCTGATTATGTAGGCTCCAGCCAGGATTTAAGTTTTGTGTCATGATTGTTTTCATATTTCTTTGACGTCTATTGATTTGGAGGCAGCTGCAAGCCTTTGTCACAGGAGAGAAGAGCAGTCACAATATATTAGCTTGATGGCATAACTCGAACCGGAGAGGCGAGGGGAGCCGGAGCGACGCGGGCACACGTGACCCCGCCCGGGGCCTCCCAGCCCAACCCTTACGTTCACTTGTTCTAACAGGGATAATGGAGTATTACTACTAATGGTCGGAAGGTGCTTTTCTGTCTCGAATGCGGGCGGCGGGAGCTGCGCGGCCCTGGCCCGGCAGGCGGAGGTGTCTCCGCGCCCGGTGCCGCCGCCTCCTCGCGGGCCGCAGCCCCGCCCCCGTTGAGTCTAGGCCGGGCTCGGGGACGGCTTCGGGTCCCGTTTCTGGACGCCCAGCTCCGCTCCTACGTCGAGGGGCGCCGGGAAGGGAGAGGTTCCGTGTCCCAGGTTGGCCCGGAGGAGCCAGGCCAAGTCCACACTTCGGCCTTTCTCGGGGGACCTCCTGCAAGGCAGCGTCGGAGCGGAAGGCCCCGGGCCGGGAAGGGGACCGCGGGACGAGGGCCCGGCGTGACCTGGCGTTCGCGGCCGCCCGCTCGCCCGCCGCCGGCTCGGAGCGTCCAGAAGCGTGACGCAGATCGTGAACACAGAAGGGAGGGAGCTGGGTCATTTCCTTCGCTAATCATCGTCCCCGCCTGCTCCTTCCTCCACCCCCACCCCATCCCCGCCGCCGCCCAGCTTCGAACACGTTTCCACGCCAGAATCTGACTCAATTGGAGCCAGTGGCTGCACTTTACGGAAAATATATACGTGCCCATCACTCATCCCCGTATTTACACAGCGCGGGTGCAGCGCCCCGGGGAACACGCTTGACAATTAAACACGCCCACTTACGGCTTTCTTTCACCCACACGCTCTCAGAAACTGATACAACCCTAATTTGGACACAAAATTCTGCTCATGCACCTGCCATAGAGGAACGTTCGCCGGAAAGGTGTGTTATCCACGCCTGATCTAAACGAAGAGAACAGGACTGTCGTTGGAGAAAACCCAGCGGCCTGACACTTTTTCTCGCTCCCGGGGAAGGAAAGTTTTCCTTTTGATTCGTCCTCTCACTATGTTTCTCTTTTCCTTGGCGGTACAGTTTCTGAGAGGAATGTAAATATTTTGACTAGACCTCTGCAGGGGCCTTCTTAAATACCAGGCACAATCATCTGT
This sequence comes from Eumetopias jubatus, assembly GCF_037043125.1. Taxonomy (NCBI): domain Eukaryota; kingdom Metazoa; phylum Chordata; class Mammalia; order Carnivora; family Otariidae; genus Eumetopias; species Eumetopias jubatus. The sequence continues at coordinate 28,875,909 of NW_028274819.1, read as the reverse complement.
GGAATACTGTAGTTTATAGTTTTAAAACTTGAATGTTAGAGTTTGTCTTGCTCCTGAGAAAACCCATAGAACTAGGAGCGACCTCTCAACTCCCTATTCGTATAATGAAGTATTCCTTAGTGATTGTCCAAGTTTTAAGGACTTTTTCTGTTGCTGCTGTTTCCCAATTGTTTGCAGGGAAGGAAAATCAATCTAACAGGCGTTTGCTAGGGTTGTGGCAAAATCACATTTCACCATGCTTCACTCAGCTCTTCTGTCTTTCCTCCTGTGGGGGTGTACACGAGGTATGCAAAAGTGGAAATCATTTTTGAAAAAATTAAAACCCTGTTTAGCTCTTCTCTGTATCTGAAGTGGGGATTTGTTTCTTTTCCTGTTTAGTATTTAATAGAAAGCAGATATGTTGAAACAGAACGCAATGTTCAAAAACCAAAATAAGGAAAAATATAATGCTAAGGTTTACCTAGTTTCTGTACATAATACAAATAATATAATGTGGGTTTTTTCCCTCCAAAAGGAAGCAAAAATTGCCATGGGCATAACACGTCAATGAATGTGTGTTTTCCAGTATATATATATATACACACACATATATGTATGTATATATAAACACACACACACACACAACAAACATTCCCCAATATTGATGTACCTGTGATTTCATAGTCTGAAAATATTTCTAAACACATTTATGGTATAAAAACATTGATTTCAAATCTGGTTTTGTTGTTATTAAGGTGGTAATATTTTGTTCTTGATTTTTAAATACCTTCACTGTTAATGTTAGTTGTGGCCATCTTAGGGCCTGGATGCTCTAGCAAAACCATCTATAATGTGCTTATTTCTTTATCCCATTCTCCTATAGTATAATGAATATTTCACATAAAATATTTCGGGCATCCTTAAGTCCCTTTTAAAATAAAGTACTCCATGTTTGTGACAAATAAGGCTGAAAATTTTATTTTGTTTATAAGACAAGTTCATTTTAATGAAATAAAGCATAATACTGAAAATTTAAAATGGTCCCATATGATGCCCACAAAAAAGTTTCAATTAGAATAAAGAAAATGTTGTTAGAACTGCCCATAATATTCTTTGTGATCCTAATGTGTGTGTGTGTGTGTGTGTGTGTGTGTAGGGAATCTGAGTTTTCCAGCTAATATTATTCTGTTATTTTATTCTATGTTTCTGTTAGAATACTCATCAATGCTATGTCTCCCCGCAGCTTATGTGTGCACCATGAATTTCAATAAATATAAATTACTGCTTAAAAGAGTAAAGAATGGCTACTTTATGTCTCATTGTTCTCGCTTTACAATATACTTCAAAATCTTCTCTTTTCTTTTAACGAATCCTATTGCAGCTGTTTTCCTTTACTTCTATATGAAAGTGAATGGCAAATGCCATTCAATTTAAAGGAACTCAAGCACAGAGAATATAGTGATTTTGTTCAAAGTCTCCCTCAAATCTATTTTCGGACTTGGAAACAGAGCTGGACTGGAGGCAACATCAGTATACATCTCTGACTCCGTATGAGGCTACTTGAAGCAGGTGGCTTTGGGGTTCATTCTGGAAACAGAAGACATACATGGAAGTTTGTGTTCCTTAGAGACTGACAAGCTTTGGTGGATCTCAGGAGCAATAAAATAACCCATGCTCTCATCTGCCTTTGAGTTGCAGGCAAGGAAGAGTTTCCTCTCATTTTCTTGCCTACATTACTTTTTCTGTGTTTGGCAGCTGAACCAGAGAGCAGCCTGCAACATCTTGCCTTTGGGGACTTCCTGTGGCTTTGCGGCATTCCCTAGAGAAGTTCAGAATCCCAGAATCGATGGAGGGATTACAGAGAGCCACAAACATCATTCTCCCTCTAATCCATCTGGGGCTGAAGCAGTATTGATAACAACCTTTCTTTTACTTGACACTTTCAGACCATTCAAATGAGAATAAATAATAGGAATTTGGTAGTGGAGGTGGAGATAAAGTAGGGACAATTGGTATACTCTTTTGGAGTGAAAAGATCGGTTTCTATTCCAAAATCATGGAACCAAGTACAAGATTTACAAATTCCCACTCATTTTTTTCAGAGTGATTTCTTCTGTCTTGTAGAGCATTTGGGTTGGGGCATTGGCACATGTATTTACCAAGAAATCTTACATTGTCCCTAGGACAAGGCAATGCTCGGTTGCTTGAATTTTGTAGCTTCAGTTTGCCTGGCTTTCTCTGCTCGAAGCTACTATGTTAGGTAATAAGGAAGCCCATTTGCATTAGATAATAAGAATCAGGGACAAGACAGACACAATGCTGATTAAACAAGGACTCATATCCCACTTTGAGAGCTCTCTGATAACCAGAGCCACAATCACATCAGTAGGTCAAGCAAGAATCTGAAGATAAAATCAATGTCAGTTTTCTGTCTTGGTGACAGACAGACCCACCAGAATCATATCCAGTAAACCCTGTCATCAAGTACTTCACTGTCATCGATGAATTCAGTTATGCTGTGCGTCAGATCATGCCCCCACCTCCATGATGTTGTTTATAGCATCCCTCCCTATGACACAGACTTGCAAAAACAATATTCTAACAATTCTAGCTGTCTGACAACTGGATAGGCTGCTTTGTAAGGTAAGTGTGAGTGGAGACATTGGAAATGTTCAAGTAGAATTTGGTTAAATCTGCATGAAGGGGTGGCTGAGAAAATTGACTTATATCCCAAACTGCTGTTCAGGGCCAGCTTTACCAGGATTTTTCCATTTTTCCAAGAACATGTATTTATCTATTGGTTAATGTATTAAATAATTTTAATCTGATTATTTTTAATATAATTATACATTTTTGTGATACTGAGTTTTAACAATTAAAAAAAAAGTTGTAAAAATTCTCCTTCCTACCCTGTCATCAGGCCACTCAGTTCTTAAAGCAACCAATATTACCAGTTTCTTGACTATAGGGGATTTAAAATACAGAATCCCAAGGCCTACTTAATGCACCTCTTTGAAGAGATGGGCCTTGCCATCTGTGTTTTTAAAAGCTTTCCAGATAATTCTGTAGGGTTGAGTACTATTGGCTTAATTAACTTCTAGACTCACTTCATGCACTGAGATTCTATGGAAACCTGTAATGTAATAGTATTCATTCCATACATTCCCATAATGTATACAAAGTATTTTCCAAAACCAGTGTACTTGCTGATCCTCTTTGCAATCCTGTGAAATAAGTATTATTTTCGGGCTCTCTTCTCATTTTACTGGAGATGGAAACTGCATCTCAGAGTTTAAAGGACTTGAATAAGGTAACTCAGCTAGTAAATAGCAAAGACAGGTAGCATTTAAGGCCACACCAGGACCTAACCACGTTTACTTTGAGGCCCGACTCCACATCATATCAAATAATAAAACGTACCCACAGTGCTATAGAATTGTTTGCTGTAAACTTTTTTGAGAGAGTTTTGAACTTTGCTAGGAATGAATTGTTCATTTTGTTTTTATGATTTAGACTTTATTATATTTATATATAACATACGATTTGAATTGTAGCTGGTGTGTTGACATAATGTTAACTCTTTTTTATTCATGTAAATATTTATTAATGCTGACTTTATAGTTTTTTTTAAAGATTGTATTTATTTATTTGACAGAGAAAGACACAGCGAGAGAGGGAACACAAGTGAGGGAGAGGAAGAAGCAGGCTTCCCACTGAGCAGGGAGCCCGATGTGGGGTTCAATCCCAGGACCCCGGGACCATGACGTGGGCTGAAGGCAGACACTTAATTACTGAGCCACCCAGGCACCCTACAGTTTGTTTTTCATATTTTGGAACTACTCATTTTGGGGGGGAGAGGATGCCTTTTCTGAGAGAGAGAGAGTGCATGAGCGGTGGAGGGGCAGAGGGACAGAGGGAGAGAGACTCTTAAGCAGACTCCACGCCCAGCATGGAGCCTGAGCCCCGCCATGCAGGGCTCAATCTCAGGACCCTGAGATCATGACCTGAGTTGAAATCAAGAGTTGGACGCTTAAGCGAATGAGCCACCCAGGCGCCCCATCATCAAACCCTTTCTTAAAAAGCTTTTATGTTTTAGGTTCTCTACCTGAGCTTCCAATGTTAAACAGCATAAGTCTAAGCTTCTGTAATTCAGGGATTAAAAAGGATGGAAGATTGTTCTTCTCCCACCTAACAGTCTGAGGTGTGTGTTTCAGAGAGGCAGGAAGCTCTGCTTTATCTGATTATTCAGACATCTAGACTTCTCTATCTTCTTGTCTACATGGCTCACAGTTGACTTCAAATTCTGGCTCCTGGGAAGTGAAAAGACAATGCAGAAAGTATGCTATGGTCCCTAAGTCTACTGTGGAAGTAGTGCACATCCCTTCTTCTTGCATTCCCTTATCCAGAATTTAGTCACGTGTCCACGGCAAACTACAAGTAGAAGTGGGAAATGTATCGAAGGATAATGCATTATGGTGAAGAACCAACAGTATCCACAAAGAACAATGCAGTCAGGAGACTGTTACAATACTCCAGGTAAGAGCTAGTGATGAGAGCAGTGGAAGTTGTTAGAAGTGATTAGATTCTGGATGTATTAATTTTTTTTCTAATGGATTAAGTAGGGTTATGAGAGTAAATGGAGTGAAGATTTTGGCTAGAGAAATTGGAAAACTGAATTTACCATTTACAGAGATGAGGAAGACTGGGTGGGGAGGATTCTGGAGAAAAATGAGGAATTTGGTATTGGTATACTGAGTTTGAGATGCCTATTAGAAATCTAAGTGGAAATGTCAGATAAGAGTTAGATGTACTGAATTTGGAGTTCAGGGCAGCTGTCTAGCCTGGTGAATTTGGGAATCATTAACAAAGAAATACTTTTTAAAACTATGAGACTGAGTGAAATTGTGAGGTAGTCAATGAGGCAGAGAATTGGTCTGAGGATCAAGCTCTGGGGCATGTCGATATTGAAAGTCCGAGAGTTGAGGAGAAATAAGAAAGGAGATCCATGGAGCAGCCAGCTAAGCAAGAGGAGACCCAAGAGAGAGTGGTATGGGAGGCCAAGGAGAAAGAGTGTTTTAGGAAAGTGAGACAGAACAACTGGTAATGAAGGACAGCATCAAATGCTATAAATAGGTCAGATTGGATAAAATCTGAGAATTGGTTGTCTGGTTTGTCAGTGTGGAGGTCATTGGGGACCTTGTCATGAACTATTGGGCCAAGTGAACAAAATCTTGTTGGAGTGAGATTGAAACATGAGAGGAGAGAAATTTAAGGCAGTACAAGTGCACATAACTATTACTGCAATTTGTGTTGCAAAGAGGAGCAGAAAAATGAGATAATAGAAGTGAAGACATGTTTGCATTCTGATGGGAAATCTTCCATTAAAGAAGGAAACACTGATGATGCAGAGGACAGAGAACTGTCTCATCAGAGTCTATAAGAAGGCAAGAAGAAATAGGATCCAGTGCATACATGGAGGCTTGGTCTAGTTGGTAGCAGTAATGATTCTGTCAACAATAATGGGGGAAAGCAGAGTTGATGGGCTCAAGAACAGTTGGGTGAATGTGGTGGAGATGGAGCTTGTTCTTTTCTAGTTTTCTCAGTAAAATAGTAGGTAATAGCTCCCTCTAGGACCATCCTCTCTTGCTTCTATGGGACATGCTCTCTGTCCTCATGTTCTTCCTCTGTCCTTCCTGTCATCTCTTTCATTCATCTTCCAGGTTTTCCATTTACCCTCTAATTTCCTTTCTCCCTCCCCACCCTCCCTCCCTGCCTTCCTTCCTTCCTTTCTTCCTCTCTCATCCTCTTCTTTTGTTCTAATTTCTTACTTCAGAAATAGGGTATGAAATGACAGAAGGAGAAAAAAGGGAAAAATGACAAGGGACTCCATCAGCTGTTAGCACTTGGTGGAGATAGGGAGTGGTGTCCCTGAGCATGAACTGTGGCTTTGCTACCTCCTCTCTTGCCATTGTGTTCCTGGACATTCATGTTCTAGTCACATAGACAGAGCTGGAAGTGGGGAGAACAACACTCTCTTAGGAGAGCCCTCAAAATAAAACTCAATGGCCAAATTTGATCTAGCACATTCAGCACTTAGTAGACCACCTTTTCTACACAAGACCAGGGGTGGAAGCTCCAGGAAGGCATATCAAAGCAGCAGAAAATATACTCTTGTTTTTCAAGAAGATAGAGGAAGAAGACAGCCTTCAGAAAAGGGCAGTGGGAACGTATGATGCTGCCCAACCAGGGCATGATTCCCCCCTGGAAATACCTTCTGACTTCAGAAACATGTCCCAAGTGCCTTGGTACAGCCTGCCACCGAGTTGTCAGCCAAAGGTCACCCCTAGTTCCCTACTTGGCGAGAAGTTTTGGCTGTGGGCTTATCAGTCTCTGTTTATGCAGACCATAATTATTGAATATTGGACTTACAAGGGACTTTGAGAACATCTTTATAAAATGTATTGTTCAAATAGATAGGATGTCACTTGGGAGTTATTTTTATAGCTGAGGAAAACAAGAGTGAGAGAACATTGAGAGGGTTGCAATGATTTTTCTCCAGGCCATCAGAGGGTAGATAAGAGAACTGGTTCCAGAGCCTTCTAGCGCCACATCTAGCCCACCTTCCCCTATCGCTGGCTGCTTCTCCTGAGCTGAAGACTCAGCTAGAATCAATTGGGTTGAGAAATTTGCTCAAGGCTCTGGAGAGTGCTGGAGCTTGAATGGACATCCAGTTTCCTGAGGCAATACCTTCTCTGCCTTCTGCTCAGGTACTTCCATCCCTGTCTCACAGTCCATTTGGCCCTCGAGTGTGGGCTCAGCCCCACCCCAGCCTTGGGGACCAATTAGGCTCAGAGGCAGAGAAAGCATAATATTAATGAGATCCAGGGTTCATAGCTCAGCAGTGATCCTGCTCTGATCTCATATGTAGGGTAAGTAACAAGTAGCCACTTACCTTGCCACCCTGTAATGAATACCCTGCCTCAAATCTCAGTTTGACCATCAAAGCCCAGAGGCACTATCCTTTGTTTCTCCCCAGCATGTCCTCTGGGTTGGGAGGAGCTAAGGGAACACAGAGTGTTCTCTAGAACAGAACCTTCACATGAGCTATTAAATGTACAGATATAGGTCTGGTTCCTTTAAAAAAGGTATCATTTAAGAAATAACAGGAAACAGGGGCACCTGGGTGGCACAGTCGGGTAAGCATCTGACTCTTGGTTTCCGCTCAGGTCCTGATCTCAGGAATGTGAGATTGAGCCTCATATGGGACTCCATGCTCAGCGGGGAGTCTGCTTGAGATAGTCTCTCTGCCTCTCTCTCTGCCCCTCCCCCTACTCCCTCTCTCTCTCAAATGAATAAATAAATCTTTAAAAAAATATTTTATTTATTCATTTGAGAGAGAGAGCTTGAGCTAGAGAGCACAAGTGGGGGCACAACAGAGGGAGAAGCAGGGTCCCCACTGAGCAGGGAGCTAAACGCAGGGCTGGATCCCAGGACCCTGGGATCATGACCTGAGCCAAAGGCAGCCGCTTAACCGACTGAACCACCCAGGTGCCCCTAAATAAATAAATCTTTAAAAAAAAGGAAAAAACAGTAAACATAATACGGACAAATTTCAAATTTAAACAATACGGAAATTGGAGGGGGTGATGCCTGGCTGGCTCAGTTGGTAAAGCATGCAACTCTTGATCTTGGGGTTGTGAGTTCAAGCCCCATGTTGGGTGTAGAGATTACTTTTAAAAATATATTTTAAAAAATAGAGAAAAAAATACAGAAATTGCCGAAGCAGGAAGTGAATTTTCCCTTCTTCAGTCCTAACCACAGCTTTTTAAAGAAGAATCCTTATTAACTGTAGGTATAGAAAACTTTCAAATTCTTCTCAGTGCTAACTAGACATTTACATACACATGTATCTATACACATTTAAGGAAATAAAGCGTTTACCCCCTCTCCCCCAAGGGGGATCATTTAAAAGAGGTAATCTTTCCACGTCGTGGCCATGATATTTCATTTTTAGTGGTTACACAGTATTCCATTGTATGGATATGACATACTTTATTTAAATAGTGCCATAGTAAGTGGATATTTAGGTTGTTTGGAACTTTTTCCATTATAAACATTGCTGCAGTATGCTTCCTTGCCCATATATCCCTGTGCTAGAATTTTGGAACCTAGACTCCTAGAAACAAAGTGCCACATGGTTTGTGCATTTTAAAGTTTGGTAGACACTGCCAAACTGCCCTTCTCCCCACACCATGGGCCGATCTGCACTCCCAGCAGCAGTGTACAAGTGTACCTCTATCCTCATACCCGTCCCAGCAATTTGCCTCCTTGTGGAGGTCTGCAAAGAAGCAATCTGTCAGAGGCAGAAGAAGCAAATGAGACTCTTTGTACAATGAATTCACCAGACACTTTGTTGAATGCCAGGGCTCATTCTGCTGATCTGGCTGCCTAAAGGGAGCCCCTTCCTCTCTCTTGGCTCCATGGGGAGCCCAGCTGAGGAATGGTTGATGAGGGGCACTGGGGCACTCCCCATTTTGAATTAAAGTCTGCTCCTCAGTCCACTGCTACTAGGGCACAACATGCTCTGATGGCTGGTAATATGCTCTATTGTATTCTGGCTGGGCACAGGTATTAGAACCAAGTGTTTATTCATTTCCATCAGGGAAAGTCTGCGGGCACTGGGTGCTTACCTTGATCTTTAATTGCAATCATAAAATCAAAGCTCCACTGTCATCTCAAAGGCTCATTCAGACTCCAAACTTTAGAAGGTCTATTGGCCTTCAATCCAAGTATGTAGGACAGGTGGATGCCTCCATGACAGGCTCCCCTCCCATTGCTTTCCCCCCAATTTAAAGCACAGTGCAAAGGAAGAGAAAGCCAGTGTTTGCAAAGCCCAAGACTTTAAAAGCACCAATAATTTGCATGAACAACGATGACCACTTTTGTTTTTAAGACCACTTAATAGACTTCATTTCTTAAACCAAAACCAAAGATTAATCTTTCCAGGCTGAGTCTTTGGAAGAGAACATCTACAAATTTATTCAGAGGACTTCAAGCTGTAAAAATAATGTGCAATTCATTTTAATGGGTAGTAAAAGGACCCAAGGAAAATAAATCTTTTCATACATATAGTAGATGCTTTTCAAAGGAGATTCACTTATTCCCTTATGATGTTTTTTTTTTGAAGAAGAGTTTGTTTATTTTGTGAAGTTGACACATTTACAGTAAAAAAAAAACTCAAACCGTGCAATGACCACCCTTGAAGCTAACTTTGCATATATCTTTATACATTTCCATATAATACATTCCAGAGAGTAAAACTGGTGGATTGAGGGAATTTGTACTTTAAAAAAAAAAGTTTATTTATTTAGGGGCGCCTGGGTGGTTCAGGCGGTTAAGCGTCTGACTTCAGCTCAGGTCATGATCTCAGAGTCCTGAGATCAAGTCTGCATTCAGCGGGGAGTCTGCTTCTCCCTCTCCTTCTGCCTCTCCCCCAGCTCCTGCTCTCTCTCTCTCTCTCCCTCTCAAATAAATAAATAAATAAAATCTTTTTTTAAAAGTTTATTTATTTGGGCGCCTGGGTGGCTCAGATGGTTAAGCGTCTGCCTTCGGCTCAGGTCATGATCCCAGGGTCCTGGGATGGAGTCCCGCATCGGGCTCCTTGCTCAGCAGGGAGTCTGCTTCTCCCTCTCCCTCTGCCTCTCCCCCTGCTTGTTCTCTGTCTCTCTCGCAAATGAATAAATAAAATCTTTAAAAAATAATAAAAAGTTTATTTATTTAAGTAATCTCTACCCCCAGTGTGGGGCTTGAACTCACAACCCCGAGATCAAGTGTTGCATGCTCTACTAACTGAGCCAGCCAGATGCCCTGGGAATTTGTACTTTTTAAAGTTTTTGACACAGCTTGCCAAATTACCCTTTAGAAAGGTAGAGTTACAATTGCATAGCAAATTTTGAAAGTGTTTATTTCCCCATATGGTAGCAGACATTGAATAGTAAAATTAATGTTTATCTTTGCTAACTTGATAGGTGAAATGAAACCAATTTCAATTTGCATTTCTTTATTAATGGAGTTTGACATTTTTTATACATTTTATGGCCAGTTCATATTCTTTTCTCTTTTAAAAAATTGGAATATTTATTTATTAATAGTAACCATTTGTCATATATGTTGCTTATAATTTTCTCATTAGTTTTCAATTTTTGTTATTTTAATTAAATTTACTTAATTATATTTTTGCATTTCCCTTTAAAAAATGAAAAATTCACTTTCTATTTTTTTAAAGATTTTTTTTTTTCTTGAACACCTTGTAAACTCAGGGGAAGGGCAGAGGGAAAGGGAGAGTCTTTTTTTTTTTTATTTTATTTGTCAGAGAGAGAGAGAGAGAGAGACAGAGCACAAGCAGGAGGAGCGGCAGGCAGAGGGAGAGGGAGAAGCAGGCTCTCCACTGAGCAAGGAGCCCAATGCGGGGCTCGATCCCAGGACCCTGGGATCATGACCTGAGCCGAAGGCAGACACTTAACTGACTGAGCCACCCAGGCATCCTGAAAAATTCACTTTTTAAAGTAAACTATACTCCTTAAGTGGGGTTCTAAATATTTTTTTAAATTTTATTTCTTTTTGAGAGAGAGAGAATGACAGAGAGAGAGAGAATGAGAGGGGTGAGGGTCAGAGGGAGAAGCAGACTCCCCACTAAGTAGGGAGCCCGATGCAGGACTCGATCCCGGAACTCCAGGATCATGACCTGAGCCGAAGGCAGTCGCTTAACCAACTGAGCCACCCAGGCGCCCCCTTAAGTGGGGTTCTAACTTACAACCCCAAGATCAAGAGTCACAGGCTCTACTGACTGAGCCAGACAGGTGCCCCCCAAATTCATTTTTTAAAAATTAGTTAATTAATTTTTAAATTAACATATAATGTATTATTGGTTTCAGAGGTACAGGTCTGTAATTCATCAGTCTTACATGATACCCAGTGCTCATTACATCACATGTCCTCCTTAATGTCCATCACCCAGCCACACCATCCCCCTATCCCTCGCCACTCCAGCAACCCTCAGTTTGTTTCCTATGATTAAGAGTCTCTTATGGTTTCTCTCCCTCTCTGGTTTTGTCTTGTTTTATTTTTTCCTCTCTTCCCCTATGATCCTCTGTTTTGTTTCTCAAATTCCACATATGAGTGAGATCATATGATAATTGTCTTTCTCTGATCGACTAATTTCGCTTAACATAATACCCTCTAGTTCCAACCATGTCATTGCAAATGGCAAGATTTCGTTTTTTTGATCACTGAGTAATATCCATTGTGTATATACACCACAACTTCTTTATCCATTCATCTGTTGATGGACATCTAGGCTCTTTCCATAGTTTGGCTATTGTGGACAATGCTGCTATAAACATTGGGGTGCAGGTGTCCCTTTGGATCGCTACATTTGTAGCTTTGGGGTAAATACCCAGTAGTGCAATTGCTGGGTCATAGGGCAGCTCTATTTTCAACGTTTTGAGGAACCTCCATGCTGTTTTCCAGAGTGGCTACACCAGCTTGCATTCCCACCAACAGGGTAAGAGTGTTCTCCCTTTTTCACATCCTTGCCAACATCTGTCATTTCCTGACCTGTTACATTTAGCCATTCTGACTGATGTGAAATGGTATCTCATTGTGGCTTTGATTTGTATTTCCCTGATGCCAAGGGACCAAAAATTCATTTTTAAAAAGATTTTATTTATTTGTTTATTTGTCAGAGAGAGACAGAGAGCACAAGTAGGGGGATCGGCAGGCACAGGGAGAGGGAGAAGCAGATTCCCTGCTGAGCAAGGAGCCCAATGCGGGACTCGATCCCAGGAGCCTGGGATCATGACCAGAGCAGAAGGCAGCCGCTTAACTGACTGAGCCACCCAGGCGTCCCACCAGAAATTCATTTTTAAAGGGGAATTGATACATGTATCCTAATGATACTGAGAGGTAGTGGGTAGTGGCAAAGTGCAGATGGCATCCTTGACTGAGGATACAGAAGGATCTGCTTGGCAGTTACTCTGCCAGAGGCTTTGAAGATATTCTAATACTATCTGCTTAAGTATTTCCCAAAAGCAGTGGAAATAAAACCCAGTTGGAAATACCTGACTACAACACAAACTTATTTTTCATTGTTTCTCCCAAAGTTTTGTAAATTGCTCAGGTCACTTACAGCTAGGGTTGTTTTGAGGGAGTCTTTGGGTGGTTATTACATCTGGGCTATGGAAACAAAAACATAATTGGATGAGTTATCTTTTACTATCATTTGGTTTCTTCCCTGCCCCCTCACTTCAAAAGGCTTCATGTCTAAAATCTGCCCAAAGATCAAATGTGTGGTCCATTACATAAGGGATTGACCTAGATTTAGCTTTACTTGACAATTAAAAGTTAAAGGCAAGGAACCAAACCAAAAATAGAACAACCTTGAAAAACATTATCCCAGATTTTGGTGTGCTTGATTTATAGTACTTAACAGATAGTGGTGGCTGAATAGGAAATCTGTATTCATTTGGGCTCAAATTGCTTTCAAAATTATAGGGGAATATGTTCCCTACTCAAAAGAATGCTCTACTTTCAAGAATCTTAATAATTTAATTTTCTAGAAGCAAATAAATATTGTATAAATTGGGGGGGGACATTTACCGTAGGTCAGTGTTCTTAGCTCTTTTTTTTTTTAAGATTTTACTTATTTGACAGAGAGAGAGATATAGTGAGAGCAGGAACACAAGCAGGGGGAGTGGGAGAGGGAGAAGCAGGCTTCCTGCGGAGCAGGGAGCCCGATGTGGGGCTCGATCCCAGGACCCCAGGATCATGACCTGAGCCAAAGGCAGATGTTTAACGACTGGGCCACCCAGGGGCCCCGATGTGTTCTTAGTTTTTGACAAGAAGATATAAATCTATGTATTTTATGTCTGTATATATGCTTACTTTGCTTGATATCGCTGCCGACTCCCTGAAATCACCTCCCAAGATTTCTCCAGTCTTGAAGGAGGAAATCAAGGACACTTTAGAGTGGTCTGGGAGTTTTATGTCATGGAGAGGTATGATCCTTTGCATAAATACTTCAACCTCTTCTCAGGAGGGTTGGAATGAACCAGATGAATATAACTATACTAAAACCAACAATAGGGACTCCTACTTCAGTCCATAGCAAAGCAAGATTGTGCTCTTAATTCCCAAACTTACTCATTTAAGGGTCAATCTAGTTTTGAAAAATCATTCCTTTATTTTTTAATAAGTAATCCACTCACATGGTAGAAAAATTTGCAATGTACCAAATAGCATACTCAGAAAGATCCATCTCCTCCCCTTTCCTGTATCACCCAGTTCCTCTTCAAAGAGGCAACTATTATTGCGTTGTGTATCAACCTAGAGATATTCTACGTAGTCATGCACTTATGCAGGTACACACACATATTCTCTCTGCACCCACTTCCTCACCACTTCCCCATAACACTGTCTCTTTTCTCACTTAATTTTGTATCTTGGAGATGTATTATTCCAATCCTCTGTATTGAAGTGCCTGATTTATTTAAATAGTTAAAAACAGTCTTTTGCTATTACAAACTAAAATGTAACAGTAAATGTTTTTAAATATACATCATTTTGCCTGAGTACAGGTATATTTATTGGACAAGTTACCAAAAAGTGGAATTGCTAGTTCACAGGGTTTATGCATTTTTTTAATTTTGAAAGATAATCAGGCTGTTTGATTAAGTAGAACAATTTAGCAGTTCTTATTTAATAAGATCATCCAGCTAAATAAATTAGTAGTGTCTAATTGGTCAGAAGGGACCTCAAAGTTTCCTTCTGAAAATGTCTCAACCCTGGGTGCAAACCATAAATCTCTGGAATGCATGGAAAAGGTATCACACTTGGTGATAGGGGGCCCACTTGTCAAAAGCAATGTCAAGGTAGACTCACAGAATGCTGCAGATTCTGATGGGCAATAGTAAGTGACCTTGGTGGCTTTGAAGTGTGACCTACAAAGTCTGCCAATGTTGTACACGGTAGGTGGTGCTGCCTGCTATGAATTAGGCTGAACCATGTGTAATTGTAGAAATTGTAGATGTTAGACCATTTTTTTACCTACAAATATTGCAATTTTCCTTTTCTCTTCATTAGTGGTTCAACTAACATTAAGTTTGTTTGTTCGTTCAGCATTCTAGGGAGAACTCCTCAGGGAACTGGGGGATTTTTCTTGGGGGAGGTGGGTTTTGATCCCGGGAAGTGGAGAGACAAGAGTGAGTATCAGAAAAGTGGACAAGAGCATTACAAATCAAGGGTATAGAATGCCTCAGGGTATGAGCCCGCATAAAAGGTAAAAGGGTGAGTCAAAGGACTGATGTCTCAAATTTCTATAAATTTTCATGAACTGAAGCTGACATCCCAGTTCCCTGTGTAAAATAGAAAACCGTCATGCAGCAAGAAGGATTGCGTGAAGGCAGCGGTGGCTTACCTCCCCAGATATGTACATCTGGATCAGGGTTTTAACCTCAGAGCAGAAGCTGATGGGCATTGAAATTCTGGTCCATTTTGGGATTTGGTACTGAAAACTTCAGTTCAACACTGCAGTCAATATTTGCTCTACCGGTATATACTTCAAAGTAGCCCTGAAGTTCATTATCTTAAATGGTTGCTAAGGGCTTGATTATAGGGATTTGCCAACACTTGGAGAAGAGTCATCCTGGAACACTGGGATAAATATATAGTGAGGGAAAGAGCATTTCCTTTTAAAACTATAGATACAACATCCTTTAAAAATTGTAGCTATAATGTAAAACCTTAGAGAGAGTTTAGAAACAGAGGGGAAAACCCCACCTATAATCACCACCCTCACAAAACAGCTCTAAATGTTTGCATAATTTTTCCTACTCCTTGATCATTTACTTTCATATTTTTATACCATTGCAGTCATAAGCTTTTCTCGTTTTACATCTCAGTTTTGCTAATTATCGTTTTAAGTGGCTGCATACTAGTCCCTGGAGTGGTTGTATTATAATTTCCCTATTCATTCTCCCCATTCTCAGACGTCTCAGGTTGCTTCCAATTTCTTGATATTAAAGTGCCTTTAAATCTCTGGGCCTGAAAATAGGCTTCCATCCACAGTTTTTTCTTATTAAAGTAAATTATCTGCCACATGGCTTCCCTCTGTCAACAGAGAAATCTATTTCTCTATTTTATTAATATTAAAGGTGATAATATGTATAGCAAAGTACTTAGAACAGTACTTGGCAAATACTGAGTGCTATATAAATGTGAATTATTATTTTTACCAGTCAATGTATTTTGTCACCAATGTCAGAAAAAGACCTGTAAATAAAGAAGTGGAAAGAAAGACTGTCGGAGACCTGGGGAGCCAATTGGCTAATTCCTTCACTTGCCCAGAGACTCCTCACCCACAATTGACTCAGTCAATAAAGAAAATTTCAACTCAGCTCACTGCCAGAAGGCAAAAATTTGGGGACAAACAGCAATTTCCCTATACCAGCAAAAATGCCCATGGAAAACCTTCTGTTGCCATTTTTTCCTTACTGAAAGAGGCTGTGAATAACAAAGGCTCAATTTGAGACTATGGCTCATATCAGTGATGAGGTTTCTTTGTTTCCTGGGCTATCAGGTCCTGCTAAAATTAGCTAAATGTCTCTTCCCCTCCTCACCCCTAAAATAAGAACTGAAGTTGGAGATGGGGTCAGGATGAAACATAAATGATATGTTTCTTAGGAAATGTCATTAACAATTAGGAAATTTAATCCCTTCTCAAACATGAACAATACTGATTCAGGAAGCTAGGAACTATTCTCATTAAGAGAAAGAAGTTGCAACATAATTACATAATTTACCTAAAACTCTCCAGGGTTTTCCCACTACTTTAGTACAAAATCCTAAATTTTTTCCCCCGACCTTTAAGACCTTGAAGGATCTAGCCCCTGCCTTCCTATCTAGATCCCTCTCTCCACCCTTTAACCCCACTTCTTGGCTTTTTTTCTCACGACTTTCCTTCCTTTAGGTCCTTGTCATGCTGCTTCTTCTGAATGGAAGTGTCCCCTTTCTGCCCAAACAGTTCTCATCCCCGTCTAACACTACATTTCTAGTCTCAAGCTAAAACACCTTGCGCTTGAGGGAAACCTTCTCTAACCGTCAGAACAGGTTGGGTACCGTGTGACATGCGCCCGGAGCGCCCTGTCTTTTGTGCTACTCATTATGATTGTTATACCTGTTAGACTGTAAGTTCCATGAGTGTGGGAGACTCAGTCATCTTCAACACTGTTTCCCCAGTGCCTAGGACAGAGCAGACCCTCAAGAAACGTACAGAGAATGAACTAAATGAAAGAATAAATATTAGCTTTACCTAAGCTTACATTAAACATGCCCTTAAACGTGCAAATTATTAAAAAATTTTTTTATTTTAAAATAAGTTCTGGTGTACAAAAGAGCTCCAAAGATAGTAGAGAGATCTCGTAAATCCTGCAACCAGTTTCCTCTAGCATTAACACTTTACAGAACCATACAACATTTATTGAAACTAAGAAATTAACATTGATACTAATCAGTAAAATACAGACTTTATTAAGATTTAAACCAGTTTTGCCATTAATATCCTCTTCTTTCTATTCAGGATCCAGTCCATGTTACTTTCAGTTACTATGTCTTCTTCGTCTCTTCCTATTAATGACCTTTTTTTCTCGTTTTTCTTTCTTTGTCTTTCATGACCTTGACATTATTGACATTATTTATCCCTCAGTTTGGGTTTATCTGATGTTTCCTCATGATTTCTGGAGTTATGGATTTGGGGGATGTATACCACAGAGGTGATGTGCCCTTCTTATTCTATCGTGTTAGGGGATACAAAATGTTGGTATATCTTATTACAGTGATATTAACCTTGATCACTTAGTTAAGGTGGTGTCTGCCAGACTTTGCCATGTAGAGTTACAATTTTTCTCTTTCTATATCTATTTGCTAGAGGCAAGTCATTAACTTGAGTTCACATTGAAGGGAAGGGGAATGAAGTGCCACCTCTTGGAGACAGAAGGATCAAATAATTTGTGGACACATGTTAAAATCACCACCACAGGGGCTCCTGGGTGGCTCAGTTGTTAAATGTCTGCCTTCGGCTCAGGTCATGATCCCAGGGTCCTGGGATCGAGCCCCACATCGGGCTCCCTGCTCAGCGGGAGGCCTGCTTCTCCCTCTCCCACTCCCCCTGCTTGTGTTCCCTCTCTCACTATGTCTCTCTCTGTCAAATAAATAAATAAAATCTTTAAAAAAAAATCACCACCACAATTTATTTTGGAGAGATATTTTGAGTCTATGCTACTATTCTGTTTCTCCTTAAAATTTCATCCACAGGATGCCTGGGTGGCTCAGGTGGTTAAGCGTCTGCCTTCAGCTCAGGTCATGATTGGGATTCAGTCCCACGTTGGGCTCCTTGCTCAGCGGGGAGCCTGATTCTCCCTCTGCCTGCCGCTCCCCCTGCTTGTATTCTCTCTCTCTCTCTCTGACAAATAAATAAAATCTTTAAAAAATTTCATCCACTAATTTTAGCATTCATCAGGGATCTTATCTCCCCTGCATCAATTATTATTATGGTGTCTATGGATTCATTTTTGTACAAAGAATGAAAATTCTTGCTCATAAACTAACTGAAAGTATTGTTCCTGCTGCAGAGTATTCATCCTGGAGGAATGAGAATGAGGGATTTGGGGGTTTTGCTTTTTCTCTTTTTCTAGCTGTAACTTTGAAGTCAAATCATAGCCCTTAATTTACAAAGTCAGTTCTCAGTTTTCAGCTCAGACTTTTTTTTTAAAGAAAATTAAGACGAAAGAGTGAAAGAAATCAGAAGAGGTGCCATGAGCAAAGTGGGGTGATTAAATAATTAGACGGAAATTAACAAGTGACAGAGAGGGTTGTTGTGTTTTCAGTTTCATCAGCAAATCTCAACTTCTGGAATCTTAGATGTTACTCCATACACTAAGTCCTTATCCCTCACGCATGCTCTGTGGCATCATGAAACATATCACATGGTCATCTCTCTCAAGAGAGACCAGGATGGTGAGAGAATGGAGTGGCAGGAACTTTATAAATAGTAAAGCTCCTACAAAGGGGAGAGATTGGTATTATTATTATTATTATTCCAATTGCTCAATACAAAAAAGCAAAAACTTGGCAACACAATATTGTCTTGTTTCTTGGAACCAAAGTGGAGAATAACTTTGTCTCCATCTGCTCAGGACACTGAAAACAGGCCGGCTCTTTACTGAGTGTGTAATCTCGATGGGAAGTGGGATAGAATGAGATGGAAGCCACACCAGGAAGAATCCTGAGTTCTATATTTAAAAAAACGGCAGGGGCTCTGGAAAAGCTTCAAAATCAAGAGAAAAAAAACCCACAGTGATATCTGAATACTGAAGTGGGATTGTTAAATATTCAGAGGATGAAAAGCATGCAGATAGGAAACCATTCAAAGGATCAGGAGAAAGGTTATTATGTGACTAAAAAAAAAAAATCTTTCCCCCCTCCCTTTAACAAATATTTCCTAACAGTACTGTGGAACCTTGACTCTTGACTCTGGGCTGCACCTTGCATTCCAGATGACTTGTAAAGCAATGATTTATTGGTCTCAGAGCCAGTGAGCTTGGGAGCAGTTCAATAAGACTGTGGTCTGTGTGTCCTGAATCATTATTCTACCTGGCAACCTTATGACAGCTGCTGAATCTTGGAGAGGCCAGGAGAAAATGATGTTGATTTATAGAGGGAATGGAATTGTTTGTCAATGAAAATATAATTGTGCTTCTTCCAGGCTCACGCATCTATGGGATACCAGCTCAGCCTTCTCTGACAATTTAACAGAGACTAAAATTTGGAAAAGTGAGTGTTGTCTTAAAATTCCTTAAGACCTTGTACTTTTGTTAAATGTTTCACTATGGTTCTATTAATACACTTTCTATAAGAGAAGTAGTATAAACTTCTCCTTTATGGTATATAATCTTCTGCATAATGGTAGTAAGTGATGCTCCAGTGGTGAGTGGGATACATAGTGTACATATTATATATCTTTATAAGACTAGTTTTGTATTTTGTAAATAATCATAATGCTTGCCTATGTGTACATATGTGATATGACATGCATAGTTTCATTTGCTCTTTCCAACAACCATGTGCTTAGCACATTTTGAAAAATGAGGAAACTGAGACTCAGAGACCTTAAGTAACTTGGTTAAGGTTAACCAGACAGTAACAGCTAGTAGCCCAAGACTGGAATGTGGCCCCTTGCGTAGTCTTTCCACTGCACTGGCCCCTCCCGATGTAGTCTTGTTCTGCTAGCTTCCTGTGACCCATTGAACAATAAAAGAAGTGCATGCATCGTGGACTTTGGAAGGATCAATCAAAAGCAATTCTATTTTCTCTACATTAAGCATCAAAAAATTAAAAGCCATTCAGGCTTGTACCGCAGATAGACAGGTAATAAGCTGTGACCGCTCTTAAGTAGAGCTTCCCAGGAAGATGCTCTCAGCTCTGGGTGGCAGACACATGAATAAATAGTCAAACCCCATCATAAGAATAATTCTGCTCAGGACTGGGATGGGACTGCTCAGGGAAAGTGGGGACGATGCTCCAATGGACTCCAGAGTCCAGAAGTTCAAAGTCAGAATAAGAAGAGCCTTGGGTGGGGGCACAGAACCTTGGGAGGAGATTTAAACCAGCAGAGAAAGTAATTACCTGAGTAGGAAATGGGTTGCAATTTACTTTCTCCAAAGGTGTACATTCTTTGGTTACTAAAAAGGCATTTGCTTTCAGTACAATAAATGGAGTTCAGTACAATCAATGGATTTTTTCATCCTTGCAATGGATTTTAAAATCCAAATGATGTGACTTGGGCTATAATTTTTTTCAATCCTACTATTATATATATGTATATATATATATATATACATATATATATATATATCTCCCTAATTTTTAATTTGTAATATAATATATAATATAATACAAAATGTGTATCTCTAATATATGGGGATTAAAAAGTATATATGTTACAGATGTATGTGTTATATTTTTATAATTATTATATATTATTATAATGGGTTATATGTTAATGGTCTTATATCCAGTAAGCTAATGTAGGGTAGAATACCTGTTCAAAGCACCAATTTTGTTCTAATTAGGCCTGCAGTCTAAAGTTGCTTGTAGGAGAAATTAGGACAAGTTTTAAGCTATTCTAATTCGATGCAGCCCTTATTAAGAAGAGGATCTGGTGGAAAGAGTGAATGATATAATCAAATCCCAGTAATTATTTATATCCACACATTCAATGTTTATAATGCTGGTCTTCCAAGTATTTCCAAATATACAAAAGAACTTTTATTTCTTGAAGGCCTTTATTGAAGATGATTCCGAGATACCAATAAGGCTCAAGATTTGTTAAAAAATGTGAACATTTAATATCCGCAATAATAAATAAACTACTCCTCAGAGGTCAGCTAAGTGAGTCCAGGGGTCCTGGACAGTAATCCTGGGGCCTAAAAGTCAGTATCTCACCCTCTGCCATGTGTGAGGGTAGCTTTTGTTTACTGCACCTGGTTTTAGATTCCTTCCCATCAGGGAATTACCATTCCCTAGGAGGTTGCCAGGGAAATCTGGGAGCACCTGTCCACTCTCTGACTGGGCTTCGTTGGGAAGCAGAAGAGCCAAGGTGGGCTAACTCCTCTGCTAGGATTCATGGGGTACGCAGGTTTCCCTCCCTGAAAGACTAGGAGATCTAAGACCCAGTCACACTACTTCTTAGTGTCTCCTTTCTCCTCTTGCCCATGGCAGGCCTTTAAATATTTAAGAACTGAAGAAGTTTTGGGAGAAAAGTGTAACATTGAATATTGCTGAGAGATCAGAGTAAGGCAGTGGTTGAGAAGGTAAGTATTTTAAAGTAAAAAAAAAGTGCACTATATAATATTCATGTTTTTCCTCTTTGAGCCTTTCTTTGAGTCTGCATCACGAGATTAATTGGGTGTTTGTGGTTAGCCCTCAGTGAGTCACAGGGTGGGCCTCAGGACCTCTACTTAAAACACGCCCGTTGGAGCACTTGCTGACCTTGGCAGTCCAGGGACATTCTGTACAGAGCTGCACAGTACCCTGTGGCATGAGACCATTCACATCCCAGCTTCTTCTAAAATGCCTTTCCAGGCAAATACCACTCCACATTGCTGGCTTGGGTGCACTGGGAGAAGGAGAAATGGGGCTCCAATGTAAAGGTTCTCATTACATTCCAATATTATGGAGATAACTCCAGAAAAACTCACTTTCAACAAGGTTTTACCTTAAAGGTTTTTTTTTTTTCCCCTTCTGCTTCCTTTGCCCAGATGAATTCCAGAAAACTTGGAGAGATTTTTGCCTATCACCCTAATAAAGTAGAATTTCATTTTTCTCCTTGTCCTTTGCAGATAATGACAGACGAGCTAGCTGTGTTTCCAACGGGCTCTGATTCTGCATTTTCTGCAGCATAAAGGAAAAGCACTTCATTCCTTTTGCAGAAATGCAATCCCCTGAGGTCAGCCCTTAAAAGCTGTTTTGATCCATGGATGTTGTTGCTGTCAAATGCTCCAGCTCCCGAACTACCATTCTGCATTTTCTCTCGGACCCAGAACTCCAGGGTCAGACCTCCTGACCCCATAATAAAGCATTTATTCCTCTCTGAGATGAAGCCTCATTTATTTTTTCCTTATTTCTCCTTGGCAATGATCTCTATCACTACCCATAATCTCCCAATCTTTTTCAATAACATCTTGTGGTTAAAGCCAGTTGGCGGGACACGTGGGGGGTTTAGGCGTTAAGCATCTGCCTTCGGCTCAGGTCATGATCCCAGGATCCTGGGATCGAGCCTTGCATTGGACTCCCTTCTCTGTGGGAAGCCTGCTTCTCCCTCTCCCACTCCCCCCTGCTTGTGTTCTCTCTCTCGCTGTCTCTCTCTGTGTCAAATAAATAAATAAAATATTTTTTAAAAATAAAAAAATAAATAAATCCAATTGGCTCATGTTGAAGCTGAAGGAAAGGTAACCAGGCACAGAAATATCACCCTTGGATTAAAGAAGGCCAACTTTCAGTAGGCTGATGCTTGAAAGACTTTTGATGGGGAAAGGTGGATATTGACCTAATATTTCAGTTAAAAAAAAATTCAGATGTGAGGGTGATCTGGCTGCGACATCTGTCACCCCATTGATCGCCAGGGTTGATTCGGCTGATCTGGCTGGCTAGGCAGGTGTCCCCTTCCTCCCTCACCGCCCCATGTGCGTCCCTCCCAAAGCTGCGCGCTCGGTCGAAGAGGACGACCTTCCCCGATAGAGGAGGACCATTCTTTGGTCGAGCTGTGCTCCCTTGCTAGAACCTCCAAACAAGCTCTCAGGGTCCATTTATAGGAGAAAGTAGGGTAGTCAAGCTTCCAAGACTCCAGACACATCCAAATGAGGTGCTGCACGTGGCAGTCTGCCTTTGAAAAAAAAAAAAATCAGTGTTTAAAATAAGGCTGAGTAACATATGGTATTTCCTTATGGCAGACCAAAGGAAAGATCTGCCTGCAAATGAGGTCAAAGGATATCTTGTTGATTTTCCAATATTGTCCCAATTATTATACTGGGCATCATTTCAGAAGACAAGGAACCAGGGAATCTTAATAAAGATGATAATAATATTAATAGTAATAGCCTCCACTTATTTAGCTGAGTCCTTTGCACTTATTAACTCATCAAATTCTTTCTCTAACTCTTTAATATAGGCATTATTATCTTCATTTCATAGAAAGGCTATATGTTTTGCTCAAGGTCACCCAGCTAGTATGTAGCAGGGCAAAGATTTGAACTTGCGTGAGTCTGAGTGTCCAAGTTATGTTCTGCCCAGCACTGTGCTTGACCTTGGTGGGGAATATGAAAGAAGCACAAACACTTTTCTTGCCCTTGAGTTAAGAGTCTGGTTTGGGATAGATAATACACTGGAAACTCTTAAAGAGCAACGAACAATCATATACAATTAAATCCCCTTAGTGCTTAATCCCCTGTTACTAGGTAATTTTTTTTTATTAGATAGTCCCTGTTCAAATTACTAGTATAGCTTCTGTCCTCTGATTGGATCCCTGCCATGAGGCACACACACCCATGGGAGCTCAGAGATGATGGAAGACTTTGGGGGTGCGGGGGTCAGTATTTGAAGCCTGGAGCCACTGTTTATTGGTTGCAAAACCTCATGCAAATTACTTATTCTCTCAGTTTCCTCATCTAAAAGATGTGACTAACACCTACCCCCCACACAAGTGTTGTTGAAAAAGTGAAATAGTGTGAGGAAAGTGGTTTGCACAAAATAAGGTCTCCTGTAACAACAACAACAACAACAACAACAGAACAACACCAATAACATAAGTAACGACATAAAGGTTCAGAAACAGGGCTATTAAAATTCAAATCTATTGTTAATAAAAGGCATACCATCACTACGTGTTTTCAGTACAAACCTTTTTACTTGGGCTGGATTTTGAAACTGGTGAACCTGATCTATTCTCTCAACTCCTGGATGTCTCCTTTGAAAATGCTAAATAACACATGACAGAGTGCTTTGTCCTTGCTTTATGATTTTGTGAGTTCTTTTGGCATTTCTGACCAGAGAGTAAGTTTCTGAAGGGAAGGAATGACAAATTTTATTTCGTGGTTCTTAGCTCTCCTTGATGTCAAGTAGAGTGCCTTGTGCACATCAATTCACATGCAGTGAGTGATTTCTGTTAATAGTGTACTTTTCTACTTAAGGGCCCCCTTCTCAAATATCTCCCCCATTAAGGTGGCACAGTGGGTAAATTCCACCATTTTGGAATTCTAAATGTGTAGTTTCACACCCAGTCTCTCCTTCTGCATCAGGCTGTTTCAATGAGCCCATCCATTTCCACGTGCAGTGCTGATGGCCCTGTTATTCCAAAGGCTGGTAACTGTAATATCACCTGCCTTGGATGAAACCTTCAAGTAATGCTGCAAAAGTTGAAAAACAAGAAATGCAGTCGGTTGGGAAATTGACACCTTCCCTGAAGAGGACAGAATTACAGTATGAAAAAGGAGTTGAGTATCGCACACACGTGGGTACATTTATTCTATAAACTATCACTTGTATTATTATAAATATTTTAATTCAATGTGATCAACCGAGTCCTCACTTCCTGATTCATCTATGCGTTCTGGCTTTCAACTTCTCTGAGGAGATGTTTCTGGGAGAAACAAAGGGCCGTGGATTGTCCTTGTTGTACAGAGAAACCTCTCACCTGCTCAGATACCTGCCCAGGTGAGAGAATGTGGTTTAGAAAAAGAACTAGTGAATAAGGTCATGCACTCCCTTCACTGTATCATGTGAAATCAACCCAAGGAAGGAATCAATAAGAATGTGTACACATGCATCAGACCACTGGCTTATTGGAATCTGAGCTTTCCATTTTTTAACTAGGAGCAAACGGGAGGTTGATTTAGGATTTTAACTTCCTTCATTTCACATCTCTTGCTGTTCTTCCGTCAGACTCTTCCAGGCTTGAATTTCCAGGTGACCTTTTGCCTTTGTTCAGGGCTACCCTCGTCCCTCCTAATTCCTTCTCTCTTACTAGTGGGGACATCAGGAGTCAGAATACCCGACTTCCAGTCCAGCTCTGCCTTTGACCGGCTGTGTTCCACTCTCTGAGCCTTAAGTTTTCCATCTCATCTTCCCAATCTACAAAGTGGGACTTCTGATTCCTGTCCATCTCATGAGGTTATTAGGATCCTGAATTAAATGAATAATGTTGGTACAAGGGCTCTGTAAGTGTAAATCTATTCCCAGTCTGACTGCTTGGCTGCCAAGCCTGTGGGAAGGATAAGAAGGTGCCAAAATATTGAATCTTGATCTTTACTCTATGTTTTTGAAACTAACAGAGATTCAGATGACACAACAAAGACAATTTTATGTCAATATTGAGAAGACCAATATGCTCAGCTTTTAGAAAACGTTACTGAGTAGGTTATAAACCACACTCAATGTGGAAAGTTAAAAATTTCCAGAATATGAAGGTTTTCATTTGGAATTTAATGACTATTTCAAAATTGGAATGGAAATAACATTCTTATGAATACATGAGTTTTCAAGTATGGATTAATAAAAACAACTCTTTTGCATTAGTTTCTGGATTCTTTCCCATATCCCCCACCTTGTCTATCACACAGAGTTGTGAGCTACAGAGGTGTCTAGGAAAGGCACATGCTAAGATCATCAATCTAAAGCATTTTTGAACCAGACGCTGTTAACAAAGGTCAACTACCACCAGTCCCCTTCCTATATTGCTTTATATCTCTTTGGGCTAGGGTTCCTTCAAGGTCACTTTGCAGTAGGCAAGACCTGACTGGGAATAGTAGATAATGCTGACGGAACACTTTTCATGTTCTAGCCACTGTGCTTTATCAGCGTATGTCATTCAACCCTTGAAAAGTGAACTTGTCAATGTTCTCTTATTTGGCAAAAAAGGGTCTTTGCAGATAGAAGAATTGTCCAAGTGGGCCCTGACTCAGTCCGGGTTCTCCAGAGATTATGGAGGCTGTGAAGTTGTATGATATGCTGTCTGCATACTGGAAGCCCAGGAAAGTTGATGGTTTAGTTCCGTTGGAATCTGAAGGCCTGAGAACCAGGGGAGCTGATGGTGTAAATCCCAGCGCAAGGGCTAGAGAAGATGAGATGAGATGAGATGTCCCTGCTCAAGCAGAGAGGCAGGTAAAAAGGGACACACCCCTCCTTCGTCTGCCTTTTGATCTGTTCAGGCTGTCAATGGATTAGAAGATGCCCACCCTTCTTTGGGGAGGGTAATCTACTCTGCTGAGTCTACTGATTCAAATGATAGTCATCCAGAAGCACCCTCACAAGCATACCCAGAAACAATGTTTCATCTGGGTCCCCCACGGCTGGTCATTTGATACATCACTGGCCCAAGAATGCAGTCACAGACACTTTTATAAATGTCTGTAGAGGGACGTTTGATACACAGAAGGGGAGAAGGTGAGGTGGCTGTGGAGGGGGAGACAAGAGTGATGAGTCCTCAAGCCAAGGAATGCTGACAGCCACCAAAAGCTGGGAAAGGCTTGGAATAAATTTTTCCTCAGAGCTTTCAGAGGGAACATGAACCTGCCGACACCTTGATTTCAGTGAAACTGATTTTGGACTTCTGGCCTCCAGAACTGTGAGAGAATATGTTTCTATTGTTGGAAGCCACCAATTTGTGATATTTTCGTATAGCAACCAAAGGAAATGAATACAGCAGGTATTAATATTATCATCATACCCATTTACATATGAAAAAAACAAATTTGAGGAAAGCCAAGAAACAAGGCCAAAGTCAAAAGTAACAGAGTCAGGTTTGAACCCTGGGAGTCAAACTCCAGAGTCAGCACATGTGACCAGTGAGCTGACCCTTGACAGTCCACATCAGTTTTGGCAAATGCTGGTCCAATGTGTGGCACTTGCTGTGATCATGCACAGTATCATTGCTGTGTTCTTTTTTCTTTTTTAATATTTATTTATTTAAGTAATTTCTATCCACAATGTGGGGCTTGAACTCATGACCCCAAGACCAAAAGTCACATGCTCTTCCGACTGAGCCAGCCAGGCGACCCATTGCTGTCTTCTCAAAGAGTCATTTTTTTAAGACTGTGGGATGCAGAAGAGTTGTCCACTTCTGCTTTGAAACTGCTCAGTGTTCGGGTCCTGAGGAACTGAATCACCACCCCACTTCCCTCCCCATCCCTTCAGTTTGCAGTAAAGCATTTAGAGCTTCTAGACACATTCAGGATGAGGATGGTTTGTGAAGGGGGACACTGGATCCTGAATTGGCAGAAATTCACACCTCTGGTTACACCAGTGGTTTAGACTACAATTTATTGTTGAGTCCTGTAATTAGTTATACACAAGGATCTGTATCATCTTTTGGTC
This sequence comes from Eumetopias jubatus, assembly GCF_037043125.1. Lineage (NCBI taxonomy): Eukaryota > Metazoa > Chordata > Mammalia > Carnivora > Otariidae > Eumetopias > Eumetopias jubatus. The sequence goes on along the minus strand of NW_028274819.1, from coordinate 28,848,951 downwards.
TAAACTACTATCCAGTTTCTCCATAGGCAAGAGGTATAGTGTAACTGCCCTACATAGATAGATCTGTGTATTGTGTACATATGACTGGATTTGTGTACTTACCCATTGTGGCTTACAAATAAAGATCCCAATTATAAACAGTGATTACCTGTTTAGTGAATACTGTCTATTGAGCACATTTCATGTGCTAGGGTCTTTTTAAAAAATATTTTATTTATTTATTTGAGAGAGAAAGAGCGAGCGAGAGAGCACAAGCAGAAGATAAAACAGATGCCCCGCGGAGCAGGGAGCCCGATGTGGGGCTCGATCCCAGGACCCTGGGATCATGATCTGAGCCGAAGGCAGACGCTTAACTAACTTAACCTCTAGGGTCTTTCCACACATTTAGTTCTCAAAATAATCCTATGAAATAGTTACTGTTTCTTTTTTATAAATTTGAAATTTTGCAAGATCACCAGAGGAAGGGGTATTTAAACTCAGGTTTGTCTTATAAACTACTTCTAAACCACTCAATTTTCCTGTCTTTTTACTTTGCTTCCTTACACAAGATGTTTATTGGAAACTGTGTGCGCGTGTGTGTGTCTCTGTGTGTGTGTGTGTGTGTGTGTGTGTGTGTGTGTGTGTTAGGGATACGGAGGTTGTCATGTGATTACCAGAAAGAAATAAAAGGCAAAAATTTTGGTTTATCATCATGATTAAATGGAAGGCTTTGACACCTTACTTGATGTTCCTTGTGTTTAAATGAAGTGGATAATATCGTTTAAATTTCAAATATAAAGTTTTCTTGGGGCACCTGGGTGGCTCGGGAACCTGGTTTAAGAGTCTGACTCTTGGTTTCGCTCAGGTCTGATCTCAGGGTGGTGAGATTGAGCCTAGCATCAGGCTCTGTTCTCGGTGCGGAATCTGCCTGATCCCCCCCTGCCCCGCTCTCACTCTCAAGCTCAATCTCTCTCTCTAAAATAAACAAGTCTTTTAAAAACATAAAAATAAGATTTTCTTGAGATCAAATTTGATTCCATTCAATGAAAATTCACCTAGCTAAAACTTTGGAGAAATTTCTTGGGTTCTTTACCATGGGAAAATGACTTTGAAAATCCAAAGAAAGAAAATAAGGCATTTCCCCTTCATGAATAACAATGTGAAATTGTCTTGGAAAGGATTCTTTCCTTGCAAGGAATAGACACCCATGAAACCAGGTGAAACAAAGAAGGAGAATGTTTAAGGAAGCAGAAATGTCTCACTGAACCCAGAATGCTGCAATGGGGCCTTAGGAGAAAATGTACACACTGTATCCCCAGCTCCTAGAACAAGGCCTATTTCAAAATTAGGGTTCCATAAATATTTGTTGAGTGGAAGAAGGAATGAATTCTAAATTTCTAGGGATTGGAATCCAATTTGCTTAGTTTGGGTCAGGTGTTAAAAAGCTGTTCCAATCAGTTTTGTCAGGATTCTGTAGGACCCTGGTGGGAAGAAGTCATGTGGTTCTCAGAGAAGGAAGACTGCGGATGGAGAAGACACCCCAAAAAGTGTCTACTAAAGAAGCAATGAATACGTTGCCTTGATGGAGCTGCTGAGCCCCCCCCTTCAAGCGTAACAACATGGTCCTGTTAGGGAAAGCACTATAAAATTGGGGCAAGGTAGAGGTGGTTGGACAGAAAATCATTTAGATCATATTTTATCTTTACACTTTAGAATATTGGAATGAAGGACATATTTTGAAAATATTAAAGAAGTGCTGCTTTGCTTATGGAACTAACTCTGTCTAAAGTTGTTTTGCTTACCGTTCAGTTGGGGAAACTGTTTTACAAGGAACGTTTGACATGAAGGTTGGTGTTTGGGGCAGAAAACCCTTGGTTGACAATTTGCAGTCTTTGGTCAGATGTGGAGAAAGTACATGAATCTTGGCTTGTTCATGGAAAGGCCATGCTTCTAAGAACCTAAGAGACCCTTGCCAGTTTGACCACTGCCTACTTTCTTGGCTCCCTTGTCTTTGTCCACCTCCTTTCACCCCTACCATCCCATCCTCAGTACATCCAGCACTGCTGTAGCCCCATTAAACTCTCATCTTTCCCCAAAACGTGCCTACTTTTTCACACACCAGTACCTTATCTCAAGCTTTTTCCTCTGCCTGGATTTTCTTTCTCTTGTCCTTTGGGCGAACACTTACCTTCAAGGTTTGGTACTGAGTCACCCAGAAAATCTCCTCTGGCCATCTCTCTACATCCTCAATTCCCTTCCCCCTTTTATCCTCTTTCTTACAATAGTGGATAGAAACAGAGAGCAGACTCTTTCAACAAAGCTTAAGTATGTGACCAAGATCCTAACAAGTGTCTTTACACACCTGACACATAGAGGTAAAGTGAGTAACAAAGATGGAGGCGACCTATGGAGAGATTACCCTGGGAAGCATGGTAGAAGCATTCGGGACAGGGAGTGTTTAGTGTCTGGTATCACAGATGCCCATGATAAGGGATGCAGAAGTGGGGATACCTCTCGAACAGTACTGCGAAGAAGATGGTAAGGTCATGTTTTCTGGATGTATAGCGCCCAAGTCTGACCCTCCTGGACGTTCTGTAAGCTACCTAATATCCTCTGGTCCATCTCTCTGTGCTTTAACTAGGGAGGTTTCCATTGTCTGCAACTCAAAACTCTTATTATTACCACATTTCAGCACAGATTCCATATCTTAATCAAGTTTGGGTTACTGATGCCTTGAATGTGGTAAATAGTCAATAGATGGATGAAAAGGTGGATGGATGAATGTGTCTCAAAGGAAAGTTCTCTAGATTCCAAGGTAGGAATGGGAAAACTCTTGATGACAATAACATGAATTGAGTTTGAAGAGCCAAGGACTGAGTGGTTAGGGCACAAGGGAACCAGAAGGAAGCTGAGGGAAAGTAGGCTTCACTCCTGCCCAATAGAGCATGGAGGCAGCTTTCACTTAGAGTAAGGTCATGCTGTGACCTACACACACCACATTGATTCAATATCTCCAGCAGAAAAAAAATATCTGGCTAATTTCAAAGAAAATAGCTAAACCTGATGTTTGGTGTTGTGCTGACTAAACACGCAGTGGGCTGACAGAATCATATTGAAAGGCCAGGTTGGTGGCACATCAATATACAGCCCCAGAGACCCAGCCAAGTAGAAGGGTGTGAATTGGAGATGAGATTGGGTCTGAGGGGTGCATTTCAGGGCCAGAAGTGCTGAGCAAGTGTGGAGGTGATGAGAGGAAATAAAAGGAAATGTGGCTTTCACATTTTGTTTTTGTTTTTTTTTTTTCCTTTTCCATTTTTGTGTGAGGGAGACTGATGATCAGTATTGTACACTGTAGCTAAGATATGCCTAGATGTACCTAGATGTAACCACCCTATTCTATGACAGTTGGCTTTTAATTCTCAGCCCCGCCCACCCCCAATCGTCAGATGGCCTTGGGACAGGCAGGTGAAATCACGGATCGTGGGGAGTTCTTGAGCACCAGTGCTCAGAAGGGTGGTTCAGATCACTTGTAGTCACTAGCAACTATTTCTGTCTGTGGTCCTTCTGTCAGGACTTCCATTTCTTTTTTTTTTTTTTTTTCAGGGCGGTTTTGAGAATAAATTACTCTCACCACAGAAAAGTATCTAATCTTGACAAAAGCTAAGTTGTATCCTGGGCAGGTCATAAATTTAGTTTTGGTCCACTCCTCCCCTTGAGTGTCACAACCCTGGAGGACTCAGGGGCAAGGCATGTTGGCACTATGGGACAATCGTGGCAGAAGGGGAGGGGACACAGGCTGGTTGGCAGTGAGGGAAACTAAGCTGGCTACCGAAGCGATCCCTAGTTCAAGGCACAGTGCCTTGAGAAGGAGATCCTCATCTAGGGAGTACATCAGAATCATCGATAGAACTTTCAGAAAATACACATACTCTTGGACCCTCCCCCAGAGGTCCAGTAGGTTTGGCTGAGGTCTGGTCATCTGAATTTTGGAAAAGCCCCATGAGTGGTTCTGCTGTGCTCCCACTAACTGAGAATCTCTGATCGGACAGCAATCTCCGGCCTGATTCCGATGACCATCCATATGGGGAGGGATAATATCATGGAGCAAGGTGTATGGGGAGGTCCCATTGGCCATGCGATTCAGAGGAAACAGTTGCATTCTGAGATCAGTCTGTAACGTGACAGGACTCGCAAGAGCGGGTTAGGACTCTTAAGGAAGGGAGCTGGGCCATAGACGCTGCTGGGTTTCAGATGGAGGTCCTCAGGATCTGTGACTGAAAACCAAAGGCTTGGTGGGTCACCTTGAGATTCAAGGTCTTTCAGCTTTTTCCTCAGACACAGTGTCTGGCTCATTGCAAAGGAGACTAACAACACAGCCACTGTAACTAGGATCCTGCAGCTGGATTTCGGGAGTGGTCAAGAGTTCCAGAGTGAGGCATGGGCAGGAGGCCACCAATAACCACATCAAAGATGACTGAGGAGCTCGCAAGGGCTTGTAGGTCAGTCCCACCTGGGGAAGATGAAGGAGGGGGAAATAGGCGAGGGTTGACGTGGGTTGTAAATGGCTGGTCCACGACGGCTCTGTTACTGCCTCAGCCAGTGAGTGTCAACTCTACAACTTGAGGTTTGATCCCAGTTACTCATCGAGAGGCCCATTTGTAAGCCCCTTAAATACAATTTTGTTCACCAAGGGCTTATCGCCAGAAAGTTACAGAAGCCCAACCGTTAATGGGGTTCTGCTGCTTTTGCTGCAGGCCTTCATGCCTTGCTGCCTTGCTTGCCTGTACGCACACATCTCGGCAATCCATTCATTTTTCCTGGAGACTGCACCTTCTCTACCACGTACAATTTCCCTGATTTCGATCATCTTCTCCAGGCCACAGGTGCTCTCATTGTCTCAGCTCCTGCCAATTGCCTGTGTGCTCTCCCCTGCTCATGCTGATAGCTTCTACTGCGTTCGCACACTATCCACATTTCTGCTGCTCCGTGGTGCATTCCCAGTTCCTGACTCTGTCCTCCACGGGGGGAAATCCCATCATTTAGGAGAGGAATGAACAGGCTTCTTGGCACAGAGCTGCTAAAAAGACTCACTTCCTATTCTGTGGGTTGAAAAACATGCATTTATTTCCTGGCATTTTAATTTCTTGTCCCTGATTACATAGGGTTGCCAGATTGAGTGAATAAAAATACAGGACACCCAGTCAAATCTGAATATTTGGGACATGCTTACGTTGAAAAATTATTTGCTGTTTATCTAAAATGAAAATATAACAGAGTATCCTGTATTTTATCTGGCAACTTTATAACTGCAGCAAAGCCGCTGAGCTTTAAGTTAGTTAAAAAAAACAAAAACAAAAAAACCCCCAGAATATTGAGTTACACACACACACACACACACACACACACACACAGCCCTTATGAGTCTGGAGGTACTAGGGCAAAAGACATCTGTCATTCAACAAGCATTTTCCTCTTTCTCTTAGTAATAGAACTTCCAAATTGATTTTGAGGAAAAGAGAAAAGGGGGTCTATAACTCAGGTGCCCTTGTAACTAGAAGTTGCCAGAGGGTTATGAGTGGAAGTGATGTGTGCAATTTTAGGGTCATGCCCTTAAAGGGAGGAGGCATGCTCCCCACTGCCTTTTCTTTCTCACCGGCTGGAACACGAATGTGGAGGCAGGAGCGGGGATAGCCACATTAAGATATGAGACAGAAGCTGTGTGTTGGTGTAGAGTATGGGAGAGCAACAATGTAGCCGGATTCCCCAACATCACATCCACCCCAGCTTCTTACACTCAGGCTATTACATGCGAGAGGAACAATCTTTTCCCTCTTTTTAAGATTTTATTTATTTATTTGACAGAGAGAGACACAGCGAGAGAGAGAACACAAGCAGGGGGAGTGGGAGAGGGAGAAGCAGGCTTCCTGCCGAGAGGGAACCGGATGCAGGGCTCGATCCCAGGACGCCAGGACCATGACCGGAGCCGAAGGCAGACGCCCAACAACCGAGCCCCCCAGGTGCCCCAAGAAACAATCTTCTATCTTTTTCAAGCTACTGTCATTTGGGGAGTATAGGAGTCATCTAACTGGCATTCTAACTAGCATAGGTATCATTATTAATTCTCTGGAAAACACATTTAATAATTCCAGGAGACCAGATGTGACGAGTGTTCTGTAAGCAGCCATGTTTTCATTCACCAGAGAGTCTCCCTCCTGCTTCTTCAGTGCAGCTATCAGAGCAAGACGTGGGACAAGGATAAGGCAGGAAAGTGGCTCTATCAGTGATTTTTCATTGTGAATGAGACCAATCTGGGGAACTTGTCAAAATTCAAATTCCTTGGCTCCACTCTATGCAATGCCAGACGTCAGTAAGTCTGGCATGAGCCAGGGAATCAGCATTTTTAAAGGATCCTGAGCTATTTGGACACACACAGTCCTTGGGCCACACTTGGAGAACCTCTTGTCGATGAGGGGAGCCCTCCACAATGCTGGACTCCTGGGAAATCCTTAGTAAAATAACTCAGGAAGCTTCTTAATTGCTACAGAGTTGCTGTTGATGGTAGTGTTTAGCAATCTAGAAATAGTGCCTTGGAAATGAATATTTGGAAATATTTGATGGGACACTCAGTGAGATGCAGACATTTAGAAAGTTATGAAGCTTTACTTTGGATGGCCTGTAAATTCCACATACATGCACTAATTAGGTAACAAGACATAATTAAACTGTTTGGAGTGATAATTGAAAAATAAATATTTTAAGGGGCAAGAGGGCAAAATTTAAACATTCTACTCTTCATGCTCATTTCTTTAGTTCACAATGTTGATTGGAGAGCTGGGGTAATTGCAAGTGGTAATAATGCTTGATAATTATACATTTGCCTGTGTTTACATTGGACATGAAGTCAGGGAACTCACTTCATAAGTGAGCCCTCATGGATGTCCTTTCACAGCCAGGCCTTGGAGAATGAAGTTCATATCACAACCAAGCAACAGGCGAAGTTGATCATGACAGAAACCACAGGAGGAGAACAATTAAGGATAAACCTTCAGCCCAAGGGAGTGAGATGGGGACTAGAGAGAGCATAAAAGTGCCAACCCACTACTATCTAAATAGCAGATATTTTTAAAAGCATCTATGTTCTGTGCTAAGTACCATGCGTGTATGTTTTGCAGGGGTGGGGGGAAGGGACAGAGAGAGGCAGGATCTTACAATGTTCCCCAGGGAAGTGTGACACATTGGAAAGAAAACTGCCATTATAAGCAGTATGGGATTGGTGCCAAATCAGTACTGTAGGAGCTCCAGAGATGGGGAAGTTGGGGAGAGTGGGGACAGCCGGAAGAAGATGGAGAGGGTGGGGACAGCCAGAAGAAGTTGGGGAGAGGGTGGGGACAGCCGGAAGAAAGTGGGGAGAGGGTGGGGACAGCCGGAAGGTGGAGAGAGTGGGGACAGCCGGAAGAAGGTAGGGAGAGTGGGGACAGCCGGAAGAAGTTGGGGAGAGGGTGGGGACAGCCGGAAGAAGGTGGAGAGGGTGGGGACAGCCGGAAGAAGTTGGGGAGAGTGGGGACAGCCGGAAGAAGGTGGGGAGAGGGTGGGGACAGCCGGAAGAAGGTAGGGAGGGTGGGGACAGCCAGGACAAACTTCTTTAAGTGGGCCCCGCACAGATGCCAGTCAATGAATATGACACTCTTGGTGTTGGAGATACAGGGGTTACCAAGAAATAGTCCCCCTCCTCAAGGGGCTCCCATTCTGGTGGAGGGAGGTAGATCATAAATGATCTTAGAACACTATATCATTAGATAGACATACTGAATTTATTAATAAATATTTATTATTAATGGTATATAATTGATAAATAAATTAGATATGCTCTAATACCAAGAAAAGCTGTGAGGAAGCTCTCAGCCCCCCTCGGAGGGGGCGGGCAGGGTGGTGGTAGGCGGTGGGCAAGGACAGCCTGTCTGAGCAGAGGACGCCTGGATCCGGGCCTGAAGGAGAAGGCGGCATGTGGACAGCGTGTGTGCAGAGCAGGCCGGTCGGCCCTGAGGGGGATGGCGATGGCTTGGAGAAGGCCGGCATGGCTGCAGGGGGCAAGGGAGGGGAGCGTGGAGGAGAGCGGCCCGGATGCACAGGGAAGGGGGCGGATTTATTGTAAGGATGAAGTCTACGGTGGAGAGTCTGGAGGAGGAGCGACATGGTATCATGCGTGCGTTTTCCGGGGCTGCGCCCAGGCACACAGCGCGCACAGGCCTGGCAGAGCGCGGGGAGAGCGGCCGGGGTCCCGGGAAGCAGACAGTCCACCAGGCGGCCGGGGGTGACCGTCAGGGCGGGGTCAGCGCCGACCCCACAGACGTCGGGCGGCAGCGCACAGTGGCGGGAACAGAGAACGAAGCGCGGCCTAAGCGAGGGCCCCGGACCCGGGACGCGGGGTCGGAGGGCCTCGCGATCCCGCAGCACCTCCGCGGCCTGGGGTCAAGTCTAGCGGGGCTCTCAGTCCTCGCCCAGCTCTCCCGGGCCCGTTCCCCAGTCTCCTCCCTTCATAGCGGAGCGGATAGGAGACTTGCCACGGCGGCCTGGCCACTTGAGCCGGGGTGACATGCAGCTCTTTCCGGCTCCATGGTCGGGGTGCTAGCCTGTGCGCCGCGACGCAAGCTCCCCAGGCCCCACTGCCTGTTGGCCTGTTGGCCTGTTGGCCTGGTGACTGCTGTGCCCCCAACACCTTCTTCCCGGTCATGTCCCTTCTCCTTCCCCCAACCCCTTCTTCCGGGTCATGCCCCTTCTCCTTCCTCCTTACCATACTCACAGCCGCCCAGCATTAAAAAAAAAAAAAAAAAAAATGTTTTAAAGCGACTGGAACCTTCCATCTTCAATCCAACCATAAAAAAGAAAGAAAGGAAAGGGAAAGAGGTATTTGACCATGGAACCAGGCTAGCCTCTAGGTAGGGGCAGTCGCCATGTAGCCCACTGAGTTTTACACAGGATGGCTCACTAATCCTCACAGGACTTAGGGGGGGTGGGCGGATCTCCATTTTGGAGGGAGTTTGAATGACTTACCCAAAGTCGCACAGCTAATGGGTAGAAATTATTGAGTCCCACCTTTATTTATTATTATTTTTTTAAAGATTTTATTTATTTGACAGAGCAGAAGCAGAGGGAGAGAGAGGGAGAAGCAGGCTCCCTGCTGAGCAAGGAGCCCGATGTGGGACTCGATTCCAGGACCCTGGGATCATGATCCGGCTGAAGGCAGCTGCTTAACCGACTGAGCCACCCAGGCGTCCCTGAGTCCCACCTTTAAAACTCTGGTGTTGTGTGGCTTTCTCTCAGCAATCCATGCCGCTAAAAGCCTTTTCTCAAGATGTCTCCTTTCTTTTCCGGTTGCCTATCTCACTGGCTGCAAAACCCAACCCATCGGAGTTGTGCCCCAGGTACACGTTTATCCCTCCTGTCCCTCCAGCCTGAATATGGGAAACCTGTGGCTCCTGATCCCTTCCCAACTTTTGCATGTTCTGGCCTTTGGCTCCTTGGACAAGCTCAAGGACAAATCTATGGGTTCCACACACCTTGTTCCTGTGAGAACAGGTCTATAGCTTTAAAAACAAATGAACACATGGACACTGGTTTGTTTGTACTGTTACATTCAAAATGGCCCCAAACTGAGTTGTGTAAAATAACAACCATGTTATTGTGTTGTGCGTTCTGTGAGTCAAGAATTTGGATAAGGCACAGGGGAAGGAAGACTTGTCTTTACTCCACCAGTATCTGGGGCCGCAGTAAGGAAGACTTGAATGGCTGGAGGCTGAAATTATCTGGAACTGTAGACCAGAGTGGTTATCCACGGCCACTCCATGTGGCTTGGGCTTCCTCACAATGTGGTCTCAGGTTAGTCAGAGTTCTTGCATGCAGACTTTAGGCTCCAAAAGCAAATGTTCCAGGGAACAAGCTGCGGGCTGCGTGGTGTTTCCTGACCTAGACGCAGACAGAGTGGCACTTTTGCCACCGTCCATTAATGGAAACAGCCTCAAGTCTGCCCAGGTTCAAGTGGAAGTGACATAGACTCCACATTTCACTAGAAGGAATGTCAAAGAATTTGTGGACATATTTTAAAGTTGACATGCAAACAACAACAACAACGAAACCTTTAGAAAAAACTCATAATTTTTAATTCCTCAAAAAAGTCTCCAAAGCCTGAAACAGTTTCTAACCTCTTCCCCACAAAGAACTTGCCTATTTCAAACAAAACAGAAATCGCTCAAAGAAAATACTTGTCTTTGTAAGAATAGTGCACACTTATAGCAAACAATTCAATATAGCTAAACAGAAAGAATTCAGCATAGTATAATAAATGTAAAATATTCTTGGTATCCCACTGCCTGAAGGTTACCGCTGTTAACTTTTGAAGAATACCCTTGCAGATATTCCTCTGGGCATATACACATATCAGTGTGTGAATAATTTTATATAAATAGGATTATACTATTGAGCTCTTTTGAAATGTATTCTCTTTTTTCCACTCAATCATATGTTAATTTTTCTATGTCACAACAGAAAATGTTGATTTCTTATCCTGCAGCTGTTGGCCTTTTCTTTCTTCCTCACAGAATCCCTGTTTTAATTCAGGCATCTACCCTTCTTTGAGTGGCAATTTGTTTCCGGGAAGGCAGACTCTATCTCCAGTCCCCAGGGTAAAAGATGATTGGGCTTAGCTAAAATAGCAGTCCATTCCTCTGGCCAGTGACGGAATAATGATGGAATGTGACGTAATTCTGGCGAAAGTGAGGCCAAGGCTGATGGCAGGTTTGGGGGAGTGGGTTTCTTTGATGATTAAAAAGAGATGCTCTGGGACAGTCCTTCTACTTCTCGCATATATTGTCATTCCTACACATGACGGCTAAAACTACAGCAGCTTCAGGTGGTTTTTAGTTTTTGGGTTTTGGTTTAGATAATAAATGACTTGCTTAATTTGAATAGGTGGAGGAGCATTTTTCTGTGACTTATAGCCAAAAGTATTCTTTTTTTAAAAAAAGATTTTATTTATTTGAGAGAGAGTGAGAGAGAGAGCACACAGGGGGAAGGGGCAGAGGGAGAAGCAGACTCTCCGCTGAACTGGGAGCCCAACATGGGGCTCGATCTTGGGACTCCGGGATTACCACCTGAGCCGAAAGTAGACGCTTAACTGACTGAACCACCCAGGCGCCCCTAGCCAAAAGTATTCTAACAGACCTTGTCAGCAATTAAAATCATACAAAATTACTTTGAATGGCTGCCTATCCTATAGTATGGGTATACCAGAACCAACTCTGTGAAATTCACAATTGTTTTCTAAATTTCTTTTGTTTTTTTTCCCTTTTTTTGCCAAGATAAACAATACTGGTGAATATCAATACTTTAATTCAATTTTCAGGACCCTCCATCCTTTATCAGTCTCTAACCTACAAGATTGGTCCCACCGAGGCACAGGTCTTTAAATCCATGTTGTCAGAGATGAAAGCTTGCAACCCTCAGTCTTCCCCATTTTTATTTCCTTCAGTGAATAACACACGAACTTTAGAAATGGTTAGAAGCCCTCTGCCATTTAGCTGGACAACTCCGTGAGCTTCAGTTTCCATGCTCGGTAAAATGAGAATAGAAATATCAGCTTTCAGGGTTATTGTCAGGATTAAATGGGATGGTATACAGTTAATACCTCATCTGAAGTCTGACTCATGAATGCTGAGACGGTCATTATTTTTACATTTTATTATTTACCATCTGGAGGAATGTGTGTGAAAGAACAGGCCATTACTGTCGAAAGGAGCAGTGAGGTGCTGTTCGCTTTCTTTTCAGAGTGGCCTGCTATTTAAAACAATTTTTTTGACTTTGAAATAATTCTAGATTTTCAGAAGAGTCACAAAGACAGCATATGGAGAGTTCCCACCTACCCTTCACCCAGCTTCCCCTAAGGCTAACATCTTACAGAACCATGGCACGGTTATCAAACCCGACAAATGACTATCAGTAATACCATTAATTAAACTACAGATTTTATTGGATTTAACCAGTTTTTCCATCCAGGATAGCATGTTGCATTAGGTCCTGCCTGTTTTTAGTGGACCTGGAGCCACTTTCTTGGAGGGCTGAGCGGAACACATTTCTGCTGGAAACATATGGAGAGCTAGCCTTTACTGTGTGCTTATGATTTACCCCCCTCACATACTCTGGAGTAGGTATTCCTGTCCTCATTTAACAGGCTCAGAAAAGTTGAGACGCTCAATCAAGCTCAGAAGCCTTGAATCCAACTCTGGGTTCAAATCAGGCAGCTTGGTTCCTGTTGAGCTGCCTTTCCAGAGGATGCCCTCTACTAACCGTTGCCACAGAGCCAGTCCTCCGTGTGTGGCCAGCAGGGGAGACAGACAGGGGGTCCTGGAGCAGGGGACCTTTGCCTGCGGGCAGAGCCAACTCTGGCCAAGACCTGGCACTTTCAGCCTGGGCCTCCTCACTCTGCGTGGCCTCCTGGCCACGGGCGCGGCGGGCCCTTGGCCCTCCCTGGCCCATTCTCCCACTCCTCCCCCAGCAGCTCTGGCCCCGGAGAAGTTGCCGCTTGTCAATCCTATCACTGAGCGCCGGGCCACAATGCAAAGGCGCCTCCTGGTGTTTGCATTTGAATAGGGACCGAGCCTGAAGTCACACAATGAGGCCCGGGGTGAGAGTGGGGGTGAATTTTGGCAGAGACTATCCCTGCAGCCCCTCCCAGGCCACCGTGAAGGCTTGAAGGCAGTTCTCCACTTACGCAGAAGGCTTAGGTCTCTACTTGAAATATCACAGACAGCGCCGTTCTCTCTCATTCTGCTGGGACTGGCCCTGCTTCTGGGGACAAGAACATGACACCCTTTCAGCCCGGGCCCCAGGGTCACAGTCTGGGATCTCCCTGGGATCTCCCAGATTTCTCACCCAGGAGGGCTGTTCACGGCTGAGAAGTCAGCAGGCAGCCGGGCTATAACCTGCTCTCTGAGGTCCTGCTCCATTACCCCCGCTGCCCCTTGGTGGACTTCTAGTGACAGCTTCCGCGTCATGGCCACCTACTGTGTGCCGGTCGGACATCACTTCCCACCAAGGCAGACCAGAGCTACTCGGATCACTTTGTTCGATAAGGAACCGGAGGCTTGAGCCACCCAGCTAGTACATGACAGTGTGGACTCCCGCCTCCACCTGGCTGGCTCCAAAGTCCACAATCCTTCCACTACACCAAAGGCTTACATGATGATTATTCTGGAAACAGGGTCATTGCCAGAACCAACCCTGGGTTCCTGGTGCTGGCAGGGCCCTGCCCTGTCCCAGGCCAGGCAGCGTGCGGATCCCGGGCATCGGAGGACCAGGCTGGTGACAAAGCCCCTTTCTAAGGCACCCACCTGAAGGAGGAAGAGGGCTCTCTGCCTGGCAGGCAGGAGGGCTGTGGCCAGGACCTGCATCCTGTCAGGGAGCGGGCATTTCCTCATTCAGGTGACACAGCTTAAGGAACTGATAGCGAACTGCGTCTCTATTTATATGGCAAACTTGGCCTCGCCACAGTGTTACCTGGGGCTGAGGAGCAGTTTTAATCCTTTTGTTTACTTGAAGAGGATTCAGTGAAACAAACATTGTCTTCATGCCGGAGCCGCATTTCAGAGGCAGGTCTGCCCTCCGTCCTGATACAGAAACCAGCTTTGGGGGAAGTCAGCATAACACCCCAAGCTGCAACGGGGAGTGACTCATTTCAAGAGTCACCGACCAGTCATTTGCACCCCTCTCGGTCATGTGTGGCTTTGGGCTGCTGGACAGGCTTGGGAAGCCTTTGTGAAGAGTATGAGTAAGAACAGCTAGCCTGTGTTGGACTTGCCCCCCACACTAAGCACTTCCTGTGTGTTAACTTGATTTGTCCTCCTAACAACAGGGAGGTGGGCAGAAAGATGATCTCCACTTTACAGAGGAAGCCCGGCGGCACAGAGAGCTTACCTATACGGTTGCTGTCTACACAGCCATTCGGGGCCAGAGCTGGGAGTGGAACCCAGGCAGTCTGACTAGCACTGATGTGTCAGGGCTGGAGGGCCAAAGACCGGAGAGTTCGTGTGGGCTGTCTGCAGGTGATTTTCTTTAACTTTGTTATTTGCCTTTCTTAATTTTCTACAATATATGTTTTGTGGGCAAAGGCAAAACAATAGAAGGATTTATACTAGAAAAAATGAAGGCCTTTAGTTAGGGCAGATTGCACAGGACTCTGTCCCAAGGGTGTTCACGGAGAGCCAGTTTGGAGAGACCACTGTGGAGGTGGACAGATGGCAGACGAATCATTGACAGAAAATGAAGGGTTTGCTTATTTACTCATTTGTGTATTGATTGATTGATTGATTGATTCATTGGTTCATTCATTACAAAAAGGATGGAGCTCCTGCTCTGTCCAGGCACTCTGGTGGGTGCTGGAAACGCAATTATGCCTAAGATGAGGTCACTACCCTCCTGGGGATCTTAGTCCCAGGATGAGGGGTGGGGAAGCTGTGCTTTCGGTTAAGCAACAGGTAATGTGTTGAGGCATAAAAAAGCTGGCAAGTCTGCCTCCTCCCCCAGATTTTGTATCCTTGAGGGCGGAGATTGATATGGGCATACCTGCCACACTTTCCAACCGTTGATTCCTTTATGCACTTCTCCACTACCACATGGTGGTTGAACATATAGGGTGTTCAACAAACAGCCCAACTGGTCATTTTTCCAGGTGGAAGGAGGCAGAGAAGAGGGTGGTTGGAGAAATCTCCATAAAGACTTGAGCAGAGGCTTCAGAATGGAGAAGGTTTTCAGCAGGTGGGGAAGGCAGAAGAACCTACTTCCAGGTAGAGGGAAAAGCATAGGACAAATAACAGCACCGTGAAAGCTGCCCGGAACATTTGAGGGCCAGCTGGCAGTTCAGTATGGCTGGAGCATGGAGTGTGTGGGGTGGAGTGTAGAGTCAGAAGAATGGGATAGGAGGGGTGATCAGGGCCCAGAGCCCGGGGGCCTCCGTCAGGCTAAGAAGCTGGCACTTAAATGTGGTTACGTTATAAGGAGAGAGAATCAAAGGATGGAGTGAGGGTGTGTGTGTGGACAGGGCCTAGGGTGTTTGCAAGCATTCTCCTCCTCCTCTCTCTGTTTCACGAGCCCTTCCTTCCCCTTTGGTAAAATAGTAAAAGGGCAGGAGACTAACAGCCTTCAGCACCTACTATCTGCCAGGCCCTGTGCTGAGGGCTCAGCAGCCTTTAATTCTTAGTCTGGCATATATCACCAGTCCCATTTTCCAGGTGAGGAAACCGAGGCTCTGAGGGGTTAAGTGGCAGAAGTGTGGTTGGGATCGAAGTGCATCCAATTCCAAAAGCATTGCTCTTTACCCTGGGCCAGATGGAACCACTTAAAGTGGAGTTAAGCTTTTCTCTTTGCAAAGTGTTTCATGTACCTAGGCTCACTTGATTCTCACCATGACACTGAGCCGTCAATGGGGCAGGTATCATCATTCTCGTTTCCAGGAGGAAAACTGAGTCACAGAGAGAGGTTCACTGACTACGTGACAGTTTGGAGCATTTCAGGATTAGAGACATCCAAAATACAAAACAGATACCCGTCTGAAAGCCACACATGGAAATAAAAATAACCCCGAGACAGTTTCTCATGGCGAAGGGGCCATTTCGGACATGCCACATGAGCAGCTTTGTCGGGGGCGGGGGGGGGGGGGTTGCAGCTGGAATTGCCGGAGGGGCCAGTCCAAGTGGCTGAGCTAATCCCTTCCTCTGCCTTCTGCCTGCTTCCTCTGTCACTTTCGGGGCCCCTCCTGAGGGGCCATCTGCAGATTCTCCACGGAATCCCTCATTTAGCTCCTGAGACCCAGCACAAGCCTGGGTGCAGAATGTTGGTGCAATTTTGACAAGATGCTCACAGAGGTTCAGTGACTAGTTTTAATTAGGCCATCTTTGTTTACGTTTGATGTTTATCAGCTAATTGGCATGGCAAGGTGTGAGTCACACAGCTTTCCCCTGGCATGGAATCAGTTTGTCAGAGAAAAAAACCAGGAGAACAAATGATCCCAATTATGCAAGAACCCACTGGGCTAATTATCGTCCCACTAAGCACGGAAGCTCCCCCTCCTGCTGTTCTACTGCTGTGGAGGCACCAAGTGCCCTGGGATCCCCCCACCCCTTCCCCCAGCTCCAGAAACCCAGAAATCTGCGGTCCAGGCCCCCAGCTGGCTGCCTGGACATTGATTCTCTTGAACTCAGAACCTACATGTCCCCTCAGCTCAGACACATCAGGGCAACATTCCGCCTTGAGTCTGAGACAGCTCCCCCCTGCAACCTTGTCCACCAGTAATAATGACTCATGTAGGCTCTACCTTTTCTGTGTGCTAGGCACCGTTGGAAGCGCTTTAAAAGTCTTTTTCCCATTAATGCAATCAGTCAAGTCCTATTACTCTCTCCATTTTACAGCTGAAGAAACTGAGGTAAGCAGACATTAAGTAACTTATGTAAGGGCACGCAACAGAACTGGGATTTGAACCCACGTGAACTACCACCACAGCACCTGCTCTTGAACGTCAGTGATTCTTGCCGGTTCAGAGAGCCCCCAAAGCAATCAATCGGGATTCCTCCGGCGGATTTCTGGGGCCAGTTCTCCAGCTATGTAGGTACAACTGCCTTCTAGAATGGTGTTGCAATGACATAAGTGTTCTGTGCTGTCCAGCACAGTAGGCAGTAGCCACTAGCCCCTAGCCACATGTGGCTTATGGAAGAAGTGAAATGTGGCTAGTGAAACTGAGGAACTGAATTTTAAGGGTTATTTAATTTTAGTTGAAAGAGCCACGTGTGGCTAGTGGCCACCATGTTGGATGGCACAGTTCTAGCTGGTCAGCACTTATTTCCCCAATAGAGAGGTTCCCTGATCAACCCTGTATTAATGCCCCCACCCCCACTCCCCTGCAGCTTCCCGGTCTCTCGGTGGGCTCCCCTGGTGCAGACAAGGATGCAGGTCTTTCCATTTTTCTGCCTTCTGCGCCCCTGATTTGTAAGCCCCTTCCCCCCCACCCCCAGAGGGGCTTGTGCAGAGGAATGCGGTTCCTCTGCCCTTGAGTTGAATGATGATCCTGGACCTTTGGAATGTCCACAAAGCCCCACACCCTCGGCCTCCCCGGTCTCCCTCCTTCACCGGGGTAACAGATGGCCCCAGCTTTCACCAGCCAGGCCTGAGCACATTGTCACTCCCAGCTGAAAGTGAAATATTCAGTGGCATTTAAATTAAATAGACTCTAATGCTTCGGTAATATTAATTACGTTTTCATTCATCCCTAGCCTAATAAATCAATGCGTAAAGAGGGGATGCTCGGGAGGCTGGCAGCCGAGTGGGGCCACTGAGCCTTTGTGTGAGCCCGCACACAATGCCCCCATTCTTACCGGGCTGCGCTTTGCCCCTGCAAACATCTGTGCTCAGCCCCTCTTGAGGAGGAGCCAAAGTGGTAACATTTACACTCTGCTCGTCCAATTTGTCCCTACACCAGGCCTGAGTCAACGGGAAATGTGAAGGCCACACTGAAAAGAACAGGCACGACTGGGATGTGTGTGTGCTTGGAGATGGGTGGTTTGCGAAATTTCTGGGGCAGAGGGCTAGGGGACCGACGGAGAGAGGGGTATGGGGCTGAGACTTCTCTGGAGGACTATTAGATCAGCTGTCACCATGGGAGGAAGGAGGGAAGAGGGGAAGGAAGCAAGGAAGGGGGGAAGGAGAGGAGGGAAGGAGGGAAGGATGGGAAGGAGGGAAGGAAGGATGGGAAGGAGGGAAGGGAGGAAGGATGGGAAGGAGGGAGGGAAGGATGGGAAGGAGGGAAGGAAGGAAGGGAAGGAGGGAAGGAAGGATGGGAAGGAGGGAAGGAAGGAAGGATGGGAAGGAAAGAAGGAAGGATGGGAAGGAGGGAAGGAAGGAAGGATGGGAAGGAGGGAAGGAAGGATGGGAAGGAGGGAAGGAAGGATGGGAAGGAGGGAAGGAAGGAAGGATGGGAAGAAAGGAAGGATGGGAAGGAGGGAAGGAAGGATGAGAAGGAGGGAAGGAAGGATGGGAAGGAGGGAAGGAAGGAAGGATGGGAAGAAAGGAAGGATGGGAAGGAGGGAAGGAAGGATGAGAAGGAGGGAGGGAAGGATGAGAAGGAGGGAAGGAAGGATGGGAAGGAGGGAAGGAAGGAAGGATGGGAAGGAGAGAAGGAAGGATGGGAAGGAGGGAAGGAAGGAAGGATGGGAAGGAGGGAAGGAAGGAAGGATGGGAAGGAGGGAAGGAAGGATGAGAAGGAGGGAAGGAAGGATGGGAAGGAGGGAAGGGAGGAAGGAAGGAAGGATGGGAAGAAAGGAAGGGTGGGAAGGAGGGAGGGAAGGATGGGAAGGGGGGGAGGGGAAAGTGATAACAGCTGCCATGGAATGAGTACTTACTTGGTGCCAGGAACTGTGCTAGGCACTTTTATGGGCATTCTCTAATTTATTCCTCACAAAGATCTGTGACACGACATAATAACTATCATTAGCCCATTTTACAGATGAGGAATTTATTTGTTGTCCCAAGAAATTAAGTAACTTGCTGTGGTGCCAGCCCATATCTTTCTGACTCCAAAGTCCATAATCTTCACCTCTAAGACCTACTTCTACCACAAGACAATACAGAATGAAGGAGGGGTCTCTCGGGTATGGTTTAGGTTGGGGGGCAAGGGGCCAACTTTTGAGAAGTTCGCAACATTCCCTTCCCTTCTGAGGATTTTTGCCTTTGGGGAGGTCTGTCCTCACCGGGCGGTGCCCCCACCCCACTCTGTGGCTATACATATGTAAACGAAGCCAATAAAACAGTCGGGAGAGCCAGCCCTCCTAAATCTTCAGGGGACAAAACATCCCACTTGTGAGGCTTCAAAGCTGCCCAGAGCTACCAGTTTACCCCCAGAAGTCCCGACTCAATGCTTCTGATTGGAAAATAAATAGCCTTGCACATAAAAACCGCAGGCCAATTGTGAACCCAGGAATGGGAAAGTGCTTTGCTCAGACCACTGTGGCCAACCCCACAGCCCGACTTCACCCAGCCAGCCTCTCCTTAAGGAGGTGGAGTGGGAGCCCGGGTGACAGCCTGGGGGAAAATGGGAATTTCAAAATGGCTCCTGAGAAAAAGTAAGATAATTAACACCTAACATTATATTCGTTTCAGGGGTACAGCATAATGACCTGTGTAAATTGTAAAATGACAGAGTTTTTTAAAAGCCAGATTAAAAAAATAATAAATGTTAAATTCTACAAAAGTGACATTTATTGTAGAGAAATCAGAAAATACGTATAAGGAAAGAAATACATATACGTATCAGGAAGGGAAAGCCTCAGGTGAGTTTTTCTGTCTAGAGCTAACATTTGGTGCTTTTCATTCTAGAGAGCTTTCTCTACAATTCCCGAGCCAAAATTGGGCCATAAGATGCAAACCACATTGTAACTTGCTTTTCTCCGCATTAACATGGCACAAAACTTTTCCGTGGCATTAAATATGTATCTTCACCATTGTATTTTGAATGACTAGGTTTGCAACTTATGGATGAAACATAGTTTATTTAATTTATCGTCAACTGCTGGACATTTGGCTTTTTTCTATTTTCTATAATGCATTTCCTTGTGACTAAATTGAGGTCCACAGACATTCCTGCTAAGTATTTGAGAATAAATTCCTCGAAAAGAAATTACTAAGTTGAAGTGGATATACATGCATGTTTTGAGGGCAGACATCCTGAGTGTCTATTAGAATGTCTAAAAAAAATGATCTGTAGAGCTAAGTCTCAACCCCAGACCCAATTCTTACCCAATGTAAATATCCTCACCCTCCATTATATAAGCCTGATATTTCAAGGCAGGTTTGATTGTGCAAATCCAAGCTTTGGAAACTTCTAGTCATCTGGTTGGGGGGATTATGGCTTAGCACCTGCAGCTCAGGCTGAGGGCAGCAGGGCCTATAACTCATCTCCATGAGCGTCCCACAGGAAGCAGCTGAGCAGAATGCCCCAGCTGTGGTCCCTTGGAGTACGCCTGGATTCAACATCAGCTGCACCTCCTACTGGAAATCACCCAACAACCCTGAATGTCAGGTTCCTCATCTGCAAAATAGTGGGTGATGCTTTTATCTATCTTATTTCTGTGAAGATTAAACATATACAAAGCACCTAGCACATTACCATACATGGTAAATGTTTATCCAATACCTGCAACTGTACTGTTATTATATTGACCAACTAATGTGCTATTCAACCAACATCTTAGTTATTCAAGCCTTGGGTTTTTCTTGGAGGCAGCAAGAGAGAGCGTGAATTGCACCCTATTTAAATCTGCCTACATTACCCAGAAGGTGATTTAATTCAATCTCCTTTCGGTGGAGGCCCTGCCCCTGGCTGAACACCGTGTTAGGCACTGTGGGGGAAGAACTGACGAATAGGCCTCCGGGAGCTCCTGGGCTAGTGGGAAGGCCTGAAACATGCCTCAGTAACTCAGATCTAAGGCAGCATGTTGCCAACGACATAATGAGAGGTGCAAATAATATGTGTGGATGAGGCATCTCCAGTGACAGTCGAGGGAGGAGGAATTCGAAGTGGATCGCAGAAAGGTCCAGTCACTTGTCCAAGGTCACACAGTTACCAGGATGGGATTAGGCTCTAGGTCTGTATGGTTAAACAATTCATGTTTGTTGACTCAATACTAGAAAGCAAAAAAGGTCAAAGTCACTCTAAAGTAGACTAAGGCTGTCCATAGAATTTGCTGCAATGACAGAAATGTTTTGTGTCTGAACTGTGCCATGTGGTGGCCACTGGGCACTTGCAATGTGGCCCGAGTGAGGGAGGCACGGAATCTTACATTTTCTTTAAATGTGCCTAGTGGCTACTGTGTTGGACAGCATAGGTATACACTGAGGGAAGCGACTTAAAGAGAAGGGGTAGTGTTGAAGGTCAAAGTTTTCAGTGACTAGGAAAGAGAGGTTTTTCAAAAATAAAAATGGAAAAGGAAAGCAGATCTTCACTGGAGAGTAACGGTTAAAGGTAATTTAAAAAATAGTTTTCATGGAGACCCAATATTTTTCCACCCTTGGAGCAATGCGTCCATTGGGTTGATGTGCTCTGACCATACCGTCTTCGTGGCTCTTTGTCAAGCAGCTTGGGGCCAAGCCAAAGCCCATGGGGAGAGTTCCCTTTGGCAAATGCATCCCCCCTTCTTCTCTGTTTTGTATTTGGCATTAAACCGGGTAACTGTCTCATGCTGAAACCACCCCACGTATCTAATTTCCATTTTGTTCTCTGTCAGATTCAGGCAGAGAGCTGATAGAATAGCTGACACTTTCAGGGCAGAGAAAACTTCCTATCTCTAGTTTTTTTTTTTTTTTTTTAAGATTTTATTTATTTATTTGACAGAGAGACACAGCGAGAGAGGGAACACGAGCAGGGGCAGTGGAAGAGGGAGAAGCAGGCTTCCCGCGGAGCAGAGAGCCCGATGCGGGGCTCGATCCCAGGATCCTGGGACCATGACCTGAGCCCAAGGCAGATGTTTAACGACTGAGCCACCCAGGCGCCGGTATCTGTAGTTCTTAATGGCTGGAGCTGTGCAAAGATGCACCAGTCCAGCCCTGGGAGAGGTGAGTCTCCCATCAGGAGAAGAGTTCAAGCATGGGCTGAACAATCATGGGCACATTCCGTCAAGGTTGTGAATGTCAGATGGGAGCGAAGAAGTAGTTGGAATAAGAGGCCTTTTATGTTATTTCTAGCCCCCAACGTCAGATTCTTTGTAAAGCAGACACGTTAGGGCTGTACAAATCCTCATCTATCCATATACCATCATTAGGGATAGACTGGGACCCCACTGAGGTCAGGGCTGTGCCGTATTCACCTGGTGTTGCTGGGCCAGGCACGGTACGTGGTACATGGAAGGTCAGTGGATCCTGAGTGTTGCAGTCAGGAGATCATTCAGATCTTGAGGTCTTAACCTAAATGTAAAACGTCCGTCTTCATTTGATGAGAGTACATGCACTATGTAAATTCAGTGCAAATTTGGGTTAATGCCTAAGTATCAAACGACCATCCAAAAAAAAAAAAACAGAATAAAACAAAAACCACCATCCTATGTATATTTATGAAGTACCCCATGTGTGCCCAGCCCCGGGAGACCAAAGGGAAGTTGAAGACTCACGGGCTCCGTGTCCACTTGGGACTGGTACCAGGGTGGGTGCATTGGCACACATTTTATAGTGTAATATAAACAAATTTTAACATCCCCATTTTACAGATAAGGAAGCTGAGGCTTGACAGGGAAGGAGGCCAAAATCACATAGATAGTAATTGGCTGAGGAAACAGTCAACAGCCTTCAGTCCTAGCCCTAAACTGGTTGACGGGGCAGGTGGATTAAAACTTATACAGCAGGGATCACTATTGGTAAGGATAGGAGTGTTACGGACATCTCAACACTGCTGCAGTAGGGAGATGTCTTCTGCCTCTTTGCCAGAGAAACCACCATGTCCTAGTGGGTCACAATGATTGAGGGCCATTGTCGATGATCTCGCCTTCTGATCTCAACCCCCGAATTTTTAAAAGTTCATGGCTGATCATGGGAACCCATAAGATTGGGGTCTTGACACTTCTAGATAGTTACTTCAAATGCAAGGTGCTTTCCTTCAGCTCCCTCCCATTGGCCAATTGGCAAAGCCCGTTTAAGATGTACGAACTGAGACTGTTGCGAGGGGCAGGAACCCAATGCAAAGTAGTTTAATTATAAAAATGGATCATGCTGACTCAGGTGCTCACGAAATGGAACTAGAAATGTCTCTCATGTCTCTTTGGGCGCGTCCTTCTTCTGCTTTGGCTCCATCATCAGGGATGGACACCAGACTTATGTCTCAGCTGCTTAGTATCTTCCACAGAGACAGTGCAACTTTCCCTCAGCAGTTTGAGCATCGCGAGAAATGTAGTGCAATAAATGGAGCTATGAGCTCCCTCAAGCTGGAGTTTTGTGCTGGGTCTGACAGATGTCAAGCAGTGATGTGTTTCCCTTGAAATTTTAAAACATCCTGAGGCAGCCCTGAGGGGTCTCTCTGGCACCCCAGGGAGCCTCTTGTGCAGTTTGGGATAGAAGGTTGTTGGGTTGCCTTCTTCCCTTGCCTGACCTGCTGCTTTTCTCCTTTTCCTAACCCCTGGCTTCATCCCCTCCTGTGACAGTGTAGTGTGGTGAACCTTATTCTTGGCATTTATTAATGTATCACTTAAAGCAGGTTACTTATTCTTTCTAACCCTCGCTTTCCTCTTTGCTAAGTGGTAAGGCCAGCATCCACCTTGTAGGGCTCTTGTGAGGATGAAATGAGATTATATATTTAATGTGCTGAGCACACTGCCTGCAACATTATCCGTATTCAGTTGCAGCTATTGTTTTTCTTACTAGTACTGCTATTATTATTAATAAATGGGACAGATATATTAGCATTTGGCCCATCTGTGAATGACAGAAATCACAAAATAAATGGCTTAAATGAGATAGAATTTTAGTTCTCTCATGCAAAAGTCAGGGTGGTCCTGGGCTCGTGTGAGGCTACCCAGTGCCAGGGATTCGGGCTCTTTCTATCTTACTTATCTACTCTGCATACATAGCTCCGTTTCCAAGGCACCTTCATGGCCCACCACCGCTGTTGTAGCGTCAGCCATCATGTCTCATTCCAGCCAGAAAGAAGAAGGAAAGGGAAGTTCATGCTCTCTTTCTTCCTGGAAATTGCATTCCCCCCATCCTGCACAAATTGCAATGCCAAAACTTCAATCACACACTTAGCTGCAAGGGAAATGGAGAAATGTAATGTTATTCTGGGTGGCTGCGGTGCCCAGCTAAAAGTTTTATTACTATGGGGAAGGATAAGCTCTGCCCACAGCAGGGCAGTGGGAAAGAACCCTGGAATCTGGGTTTGCTCTCGATGATGGAGCTCAAAGAAAATCACGCTTCTGCTCCAAGGGAAATAACTGTGCAACTTTTGCCACCTGAGGAATGTAAGACTGACTCCAGAATTTTTAAGAAAGCTGGACATTAAAAACTCAAGTCTCTCTCTTCAAAGAGCATAGCTCTGTCTCTCCCCTCCTGCTGCCTGCCTGGGCTGAGGAGAGGCAGAGTACTGGCCCCAGGCGAACTTGGTTTAAGGCCAAATTCCAGAACTCTTGGGGCTGACTGGCAGCCACTCTGTCTGAGCAACCTGGGGGATCCTGAGAAAAGAATGAACATCCGAATCCCAGAACAAAATCCGCAGTGATGATGCTTCTGCCGCCGGGGTCTGGCTGGGAGGCCGCACAGTGGGGAGGATGAGGTCATGGTGACAAATGAGAGAAGGGGGAGAGCTCTAGAATGCAGCAAACGTGCCCACGAGTGAGCGAGAGCTGGGAGCCCAGAGCACAGCCAGCATCCAGCCCTTCCTTCTGCCACTGCTTTCTGAGCTTTTGGACCTCGGTCTATCCAGTTTGAAGACGGGGCGCATGTCTGCTGTCCTCTCTGCCGGGTAAGCTTGCTGTCAGCAGGAGCGAGGTTTAGGAATGTCCAGGAAATGAATGGAGTTTCTAAAGCAAAAGAGGTTCGGCTGCCAGGGGGTTAGGAGGAGGGAGGGATAAAGACGCAGAGCACAGAGGATTTTTTGAGACCATAAAATTATTCTGTAGGACACTGTGATGGTGGATACATGTCATTATACATTTGTCCAAACCCAGAGACTGTACTACACCAGGAGCAAACCCTAATGTAAGCTAGGAACTACGGGTGATAATAATGTGTCCATTTGGTTCATTGATTGTAATAAATGTACCACACTGGTGGGAGATACTGATGGGGAAGGGGCTGCCAGAGCTGTGTTGGGGTTGTGGGGCGGGGGAGCCTTTTTCTTTAAAGAAAGATAGTAAAAGAAGTTCACCTTGGGGGTAATATTGCCAACTTGGGGCTGAGTAAGGAGTTACTGAGCAGCTGTCGAGAAGAGATCAACCATGTGTATTCCTCGTCCAGTCCAAAAGCCAACTAACTATAGGGCTATAAAGACAAGTAATCAGGTACCAGATAAACAGTGATTATTTATCAAGATAAATGTAGTAAAAGAGGTTAAGGAGACCCCAAACATCCATGTAATATAAAATCGCTCACAATTGGAGGGGTCCAATTGGATGGGGATGGTGGTTTAATTTGGAACTTGGAGGCAGGAAGTAGATAAAAACATGGCTGCCATGTTATCTGAGTCTTAGTGGTATGCCTTGAGGTCTTTCCATGATCATGGCCTTTAACTCCTGTATTTCGGAGATGTGGTTACTTTTTAATGAGCCACAAGCTCTCTTGTTCAACATTCAGGTTTTCCGGCCCGTTGAAGAAAACCAGGATTATCCACGGCCCTGAAGAGAGCACAAGAAGGAGCCCATGCCTCATCCTGCTGTGGATGAGTCTGAGCAGGGCTGTCCAACAGAACTGTGTGTGATGATGGAAACGTTTTAAGTGCACTGTCCAATATGTTAGCCACCAGCCATGTGTGGCTATTGAGCATTTGAGATGTGACTAGTGTAACTGAGAAACTAAATTATTTTAACAAATTTCAACTACAATTTTAAATAGCCACATGCAGTTGGTGGACACTATCTTGAACAGCATGGGTCTAGGGGTGTATCCCTTGGTGGTTCTTCTCCTACTCACCCCAGGTCTCTTGGAAATTTGTTTTGTATATATGTGTGCATGTGTGTGTGTATGTGTGTGTGCAGGGTAGTGAGGCATGCATTAATGAGTGTGTGGGAATGCTCCAAAATTTCCCACGATCCAGTTAAGACCCTCAACCCACAAATATCTTGGACTCAAAACGATGGAGCCTCTAACCACATACAGAAAACCTTTTACCTTAAAAAAGCAGAAGACAGAATGGAATCCAGGCAGTAAGGCAGGGATTATACAGAATTTCTTTGCTGTACATCTTGTATCGATTTTTTTAAAGGTCAATACATTTATAGTCCTATTATGTATCATGGGTCAGGGTATCAGACTGAGGTCTAAGATTGGCTCTGGCTTTGCCACCAAGTTGCTGTGTGAATCTGGCATGTGACGTCCCTCTCTGGGTCTCAGTTTCCCTATGGTTACAACAGGGATGGAATAAAATGGTTTATAACAATGGTTTACCTCTTCTTAAAGCATGCACACATAGAGGGAGAGGGAGAGAGAATCCCAAGCAGACTCTGCACAGAGCACGGAGCTTGACTGGGGGCTCCATCTCACGACCCTGAGATCACAGTCTGAGCTGAAACCAAGAGGCGGACATTCAACCGACTGTGCCACCCAGGTGCCCCACAATGGTTCAGCTCTTTGATATTATCCTAAGCCTAAGCAGAATATATACATTTTCGATTGAAAAACACAAAGATGGAAAAGCTTACTTCAGACTGGTCTAAATCTATAGTGTATTAGGCCAAAGTATGTACCAGGTCCTGCAGTGTTCTGCAAAGGGGAAAATGTGCACTGTGGTTTCATCAGCTTGGGATACACCTGTTAAGGTTAGGTAGGTTTCTTGACTTCAGGGCTTCTCCCAACCTTTCATTTGCTCATGGGCATTATGACTCTTCAGCTGGAGGATCCAGTTGCTGCCTTGCCCAAATTTAGTTGACTCCAAAATGTATTTTGGAGCATCTTGCAGGAAGGATTAATGTTCTGTGGAACACACTTAGGGAAATGCTGATCTGGAGGCAGTATGAGTAGGTTTTAGGGACACGGCTATCTCCCCAACTTCAGCCTCTCCCTGCTTCTCTTGCTGAATGTGCAGGGTGGGAGTTCTGCATTCAGCAGAGGGTTGAATCCTGCTTCTCTTTGCACAGGGGCTACCGTGATTTGCAAAGTCTTCCTCTAGCTCCTGTGCATGGACCTGGAACGTGCTCCCGCTGGAGGGACAATGTCCACTGAGACCCCCAGCAATATTGTGACCTCTGTGGGAGCTGGCAGCACCTCGCAGAGGGCAGAGTTTGGCTCTGTAGTTGTACAGTCGGTTGTAAATTCCGCTGAGCTCTATGGATCCATCTGGATGAAAAGGTCTGTATAAATGCAAGATCATTATCATTATCAGCTGTCCCAGTTGGAGCCCAGCAATTCACAAGCCCACAATCAATGGGGCTTTTCCAACAATCCCAATCTACCCAGCTTGAAAAAGGTGTAATTACACGGAGTGGCACGTCCTCTGGAGAGACAGAAGGCATGTCTGTCCCCACGTCTGTACCCAGAGTGATGGAGAAAGGAATCTCCCAGGCACCTCATCAGGTACACGGACCGAGGTGCCGCCAGGTCCTGCCTAGGCCAGGGACAAGTAAGAAACTGCATACAGGGTCAACCTGGAACTTTGTCCTGGGTGACATGAGGGGTAGCATTGCTTCTGCCTCTCTGCAGCTCACTTGTTCTCGGGAGGCACCGTGGAGGCTCCTGGAGTCCTCTCCTGTTTTTTTTCTTTTCCTGATTTCACCTGGGATCAGGAAAAACTTTGATTCAGAAAATCATCCTTTCTGAAGCTGCCTGCGCACAGCACACAGAGACCAGGAGAGAGGCTTCCTACCCGGCAACTAGGAGCTAGAGAATGTGAGCCTTTCCTCTTTCTTTCCCCACAAGTCTCTGGCACTTCTAGCTGTGTGACCTTGGGTAACTTCCTTAACCTCTCTCCACTTTCTGTGAGAAAGAAAAAATGAAAACTTTAACCTGCCTGAGTTCGGGGGGTGGGGCAGGACCACCTGGTTTTTTGTCTATTAGGATAGAAGGATCTTTTATTCTAACTCAAAGACTTTTGGTACTATAGGAGGGGAAGAAATGAAGAGACACACTTAATTTTTAAAATTTAAAATTCCTATCCCAAACAGAAGATTGGAAATGATTAAGGTGACTTGAAAGCCAGTTCAGAGTCACAGAGCCTTAGTTAAGAGTCAGGGTCCTCGGAAGTTCACCGAGGCCTGTACTAGTCTGGCTGTAGCCTCCCATCAGCCTCCTGGGCCTGTATCCTCACAAATGTAGGAGTGGGTAATGAGCGTGTGGTCCCCCCAGGGGCCTGTCTTGCCCTGAAGTTCTGGTGCCGGGATCTCTAATGAGTCAAGAGGTTTTTCCCTGTCTCCATATAGGCTTCACACACAATGGCTGAGTCATGTCCCCGGCCCTGCCCCCTCTCCCCCCATTCTCTTGAGAAAATTACCAGGGAGCTGCTGAGAAGAGATGTGGCTAGAAAGGAAACTAAAGGGGGGTGGGGGTGGAAAGTGCTTCCCTTGTCAGCGCTAGAGACACAAAGTTCAAGCCATTTTCATTCCCTCCAAACAGTCAATTCTGTCCTCGGGCTGGGGAGTGTCCCAGGACAATGACTCCTTCACTTGGGTTCATTTTTAACTTTTAAAAATGGCCTCTGTGACCTGGCAGGGTGAGACTTTGGCCTTTTGGTGTGAGGGAAGTGGTCATTCTGAAGATATGCTTGACACACACACAAAATTCTCCTCCGTGACCTTGGGCCACAACTCTGATAAATAGACTGGCCGGGTAAGGAGTCCGGCCCACTGACCTCCCGGGTGGCCAGAGTTCTCTGTGGGACCATGGCTGGCTGGATATTTCAGAGCATCAGGGGACACCCTTTCCTGTGTCTGGGTGAACAGAATCTAGGCAGGTTCCGAGGGCACCTCAGCCCAAGATCTGGTATCATCTGCAACACTTGTGGCAAAAACACCCACCAACCCATCCTGGGCAGATGCGAGTGTTCCCCATAACATGTCTCCATTTGGGATGGTGAGAACTAGTGTAGCCTCTTGCTTATGCTGAAGACTAAGTGCTCTGTCCAACCAGCTCACTTGTCCGGGTCCAGTCTTCAGGACTCTGTTTTCTAGTTTCCCATAGTAAAAGAACATGTCTCGATGGGCATTGTTCATTTATCAGTGCACATAACCCTGTGTATGAAGTCTTAATATGTAACGCTTTATGAGCCTAACAATAATAAAAAAAAAAAAAACAACGTTAAGACTCTACTTCCTGTCTTTCTTAAAAATGAGCTTGATTTATCCCATTCATTAGGCCTTTATGTCTTTGCCTGGGACGGGGAGGTCAGCTCTTTAACCTGGGTAACATTTTGAGGATGGAGGAGAATGAAAATAATGCCCAAGCCTGTCCTAAAAATCATAAAGAAATAACTAGGTCGCCCAGGTTTACTAGCACATATTTCACCAGCTGTGCTTAGCAAATACAATCCTCACGAGCCTGGCTTTTTATTTGGCAGCAAACCTTCCCCTGATTCCTTTTGTAAACTCAGTACTTAGAATATGAAGGATCTCATTAGCTAATGTCAACTGGCTTAGGAGAGCCTTCCCAAGGCGCTGATTTTTATTCATGTCCCAGAGTAAGGGGAGCGCACTGAAGAGAAGGAAGGCAGGGGAAAGGAAGTAATGGTGTATTTAAAGTCTGCCAGGCACTGGATGAAGTGCTCATAGGTTCTTCCACTTAAGTCTCAGGACCAGTCCTGGAAGTAGATTTTTTTTATTATCCTGGTTTTGCAGATGAGGCATTAAACCAAGTATCTGAGGTTCCATAACCTCAGAACTAGGACTGATGCCAAGGTGGGTGGCTTCTCATTCTCAGTTGTTCTGATGACACCACATACTTTCTCTTTGCCTTGTTGTCTGTTCCTGGTGCTATTACTCCTAACCATGTGACCTACATTGGTGGTTTGTTCATTTCTCCAAGCTTCGAAATTCTGACCCAAGAAATGGAAACAGCCATATCTGTCCCCCTGCCCTCCCTGGGTTACCATGTGGACAAAATGAGATAATATATGAGAAGGGGAAGAGAGAGTCTTTCTCTGCCTTCTCTTTGAAGTTTCAGGCCAGTCTTACCCCGTTTGGCTCAGGAGAGGAGACCGGCTCCAGATGCATAGAGGATAATACTACGGCGGAGGTGTGATTCCAGAGAAATAAACCAGCTTTTGATTTCCCATGCCAGCACATCTCAAGACATAGAAGTTTTAAAAAGCCCAGACCTTAAGATGAAATTCAGTCCCACTGAGACCCTGCAGAGAAGAAAATAATAGGTATCAACCACCTTTCCTCAAGCTCCCTCAACCTGGCCTGAAAGCAATGTGGCCAGAGGGAGACTGGAAGTGTGCGATGAGGGGGTGGACGGGCCGTGGCCTGAGTTTTCCACCAGGTCCGCTCATGGCCTCTGGGATGGTGGGGCGGGATTATTAGAACAGAAACACCCCTGGGCTGTAGCAGCCTAGGGCGATGTTCAGTTGTGACATATAGGATGTTTCATGGAATCCATACTTCTGTCCAACATGGGGATTTTTCCGATTGAACCTCCATCAGGAAGCTATTCAACCAGCCAAGAAGAGGAAGATAACACGGGACAGAGCCACAGTCCTGCACAGCACAGGGTGAGGGGGCCGCGTGCATGGCGTGCAGATCGGAGGGAAGCAGAAAACCACCGGCAAAGGTCAAGAGAAGCTGTCGGCGAGAGGAGTGAGGGAAGAGGAGTGGGCATTTTACAGAGTACCTCGAAGACAGAGGATCTCCTTAGCATTACTTTTAGCAAAGCCCAGGTGACTTTTAAAGATTCTTTTTATTTTGAGAAAATTGCCGATCTGCAAAAGAGTTGCAGAAGTGTCCCATTTCCTTTGCTATAACCACTGTCACCCTCTGCCTTGCTCGTATTTCCATATGAAACTAGACCAGAGCCAATTTAGACTACCCCACTCAGCCCCATAATTCTTCCCCTTTCTTCTCTCCTCTCCTCTCCTCTCTTCTCTCCTCTTCTCTTCTTCTTTTTTTTTTTTTTAGAGAGAGAGAGAATGAGCAGTAAGGAAGGGGCAGGGGGAGAGAGAGAGAGAAACTTAAGCAGGCTCCACGCGCAGCACGGAGCCCAACTTGGGGCTTGATCTCACAACCCTGAGATCAGGACCTGAGCTGAAATCAAGAGCTGGATGCTTAATGGACCTAGCTACGCAGGTGCCCCTCTTCCCCTTTCTGGTGGGACTTGGTGTTAGTTTCTCTCTCAGGCCCAGCATCCATGAAGTCACTATCTGATCATGAATGGTTACTGAGTATATACTATGTGCCAGGTAAAATGCTATGAGCTAGAAAAAAATACCAATAGGTAACTTTAATTGAATGCTTACTATGTGCCAGGCTTGGAGAAAACTGCCTCTTTACCCATCAGCTCATTGAGTCCTTAGAACGACCTCGAGAGGTCGGTTGTGTTGTTATCTTTATTTTACAATTGGGGAAGCTGTGGCTAAGATCTAAGTAATCTAGTAAGATCTACATAAGCTGGTTCAGGACATGAACCCAGACTCTTTAGCCCATGTTTTTACCAGCTGGACTTCCTAAGCACTGTGGCTGGTCTCTGGACTCCTCTAGTGTTCTTTGTCTAATCACTTATGCTAACTGAAGTCAATATATGTCTCCTGTGGTGATCTCTTGCTTCTAGTTACTCCTTAAAGTATTGCTGTCCCCGCCCCCTTGGGCTTCTGTGCCCAGGAATGAATTTTCATTTTGGTTCCTATTAGCCTGTTTTGTTCTTGCCACCCACATTCTCAGGAATGGGCCCTTTCCCTGAGCCCCAGGATGACAGTCTGGCCCTAGAGAGCCTTCCTGGGTGACGACTGGCTACCATTTGACTCCCAGGTTACTGTAATCCTGGATTCACCGTTAATGAGTGCTTGAGGCCTGGCAGTTCCCTCTGAAAGCCACCATGTTGGTAACTGTCTAATTTTCATGAGCTGCCCATGGCAGCTAGCTGGAACAACACAAAAAGGTTTCCTGAGGGAGGTGGAACATGGGGTCTTGAAAGCTCGTGATCTAAAAGGCATGGGGAAAAAAATCATTCATGACTGAAGAGATAAACTAAACAGACGGCTTCCGGAGCATAACACAGTATGGATTCAGCCACACAATGATGCTTTGTATCCACCATTTTGGTGGCATCTGTCCTTTTTGCAGCAGTTGGCTTCTACCACAGCCCACGGAAGAGGCCCGATTTATTAGACACATAGAGACAATAGAAGATTGACCTTTAGGTAAACCATGCACAGGTTGCTAATAAAGAAACCCATCACCCCTTTATTAGAGGCCAAGGAGAAGTTGGTAACTAAGAGATCACCAAAAAAGGCCAATGCTTCTAAGGTTTTGTTTTGTTTTGTTCTGTTTTAATCTCTCTCTCTCTCTGGTCAAATAAGGACAACTGTTATCTACGTGCCTGAGAGGCAGCAAGTGGAATGGAAAGACCAGGAGCCAGATAGCACTAGGGAAATCGGTGGTTCATTCACTGGGAAGCACTGAAGGTGTTCCAACTCAGGCATCTGAGGATTTGCATTCTTGAAAATAGCCAAAGGTGACAAAGAAGAATGCATTGTTCACGTTGGCAGGCCATGGGAGACTGATGAAATTGTTAAGAGTTTTCAAGGAAAACAAACAGTAACCCTCACCATCTGGGGCATTATCATCAAGTTAGGAATACTTGCTGGTCATCTCAGATGATGTGGACTGACTTAAAGACCAACAAAAATAACACTTGAGCAACCTAAATTTCAGTGTGTGGGAGTGTGGACCCATTGGACTGTAGGTTGGACTGGGAGGTTGTCAGTCAATTCGTTATAATTTCCAGGTCCCTGACTTTGCCAACTGCCTCGAAGTGGGAGTAGAACCCAAGAGAAGTAGCTAGATGAAGGGTGTGCTAAGTATGAAGAGATGACCCTACTCTCCCCCATTCCTTATTTCTTAGGAGATCCTACCCTTGGTGGGATTTCAGTATTCCTTTGGAGGGTGTAGAGGTCAAGGTGGGGTGGAGTGGGATTTGTTACACTTTTCCTTTCCATCTCTGCCAAGTAACATCAGCTTCTTTTGGAGGGAAGAAGCTGTTTTTTTGTTTTGTTTTGTTTTGTTTTTATCTTGTCTCTTTTCTCTTATGTTGAAAGCTCTAAAATTTGTCCAATTTCTTGGAAAAATGCTTCAATCTGTTCTTTTTTTTTCTAAATTGTTCAATTTGTTCTTAAGATCCAGACCTGCCACTGTTTTCCCCCCAGACTTTGTTTGAAAGCTAAGAGTAGCAGGCGGGGTTCTTAAGGCAAAGTTAGGAATAGCAGAATGAATTTCTTGACTCTCAAGAGGACTATGGCAGCTTGATGCAATGAATGATAAAATGATCATTGATATCTGAGAAAACCTTCAGCCCAAAGCATCTCTCTTTTTTTTAAATTTTATTTTATTATGTTATGTTAATCACCATACATTACATCATTAGTTTTTGATGTAGTGTTCCATGATTCATTGTTTGCGTATAACACCCAGTGCTCCATGCAATACGTGCCCTCTTTAATACCCATCACCAGGCTTACCCATCCCCCCACTTCCCCTCCCCTCCAGAACGCTCAGTTTGTTTCTCAGAGTCCATAGTCTCACATGGTTCATCTCCCCCTCCGATTTCCCCACTTTCATTTTTCCCTTCCTACTATCTTCTTCTTCTTCTTTTTTTAACATATAATGTATTATTTGTTTCAGAGGTACAGGTCTGTGATTCATCAGTCTTACACAATTCACAGCGCTCACCATAGCTAATACCCTCTCCAATGTCTATCACCCAGCCACCCCATTCCCCCCACCCCCCACCACTCCAGCAACCGTTAGTTTGTTTCCTGAGATTAAGAATTCCTCATATCAGTGAGATCATATGATACATGTTTTTCTCTGATTGACTTGTTTCTCTTAGCCTAATACCCTCAGTTCCATTCAAGTCATTGCAAATGGCAACAAATGGCAAGATTTTGTTGTTTTTTTTGATGGCTGCATAATGTTCCATTGTAGAT
Organism: Eumetopias jubatus; assembly: GCF_037043125.1. Taxonomy (NCBI): domain Eukaryota; kingdom Metazoa; phylum Chordata; class Mammalia; order Carnivora; family Otariidae; genus Eumetopias; species Eumetopias jubatus. Next base: position 28,815,122 of record NW_028274819.1, on the reverse strand, counting down.
ATATACCACATCTTCTTTATCCATTCATCTGTTGATGGACATCCTGGCTCTTTCCATAACTTGGCTATTGTGGACATTGCTGCTATAAACATTGGGGTGCACATACCCCTTTGGATCACTACATTTGTATCTTTGGGGTAAATACCCAGTAGTGTAATTGCTGGGTTGTAGGATAGCTCTATTTTCCTTTTTTTTCTTTAAAGATTTTATTTATTTATTTGACAGAGAGAAAGAGACAGCGAGAGAGGGAACACAAGCAGGGGGAGTGGGAGAGGGAGAAGCAGGCTTCCCGCCGAGCAGGGAGCCCGATGCGGGGCTCGATCCCAGGACCCCGAGATCATGACCTAAGCCGAAGGCAGTCGCTTAACCAACTGAGCCACCCAGGCGCCCCTGGGTAGCTCTATTTTCAACTTTTTGAGGAACCTCCATACTGTTTTCCAGAGTGGCTGCACCAGCTTGCATTCCCACTAAGAGTGTAGGAGGGTTCTCCTTTCTCCGCATCCTCGTCAACATCTGTTGTTTCCTGACTTGTCAATTTTAGCCATTCTGACTGGTGTGAGGTGGTATCTCATTGAGGTTTTGATTTGGATTTCCCTGATGCTGAGTGATGTTGAGCACTTTTTCATGTGTCTGTTGGCCATTTGGATGTCTTCTTTGGAAAAATGTCTGCCCATTTCTTGATTGGAGTATTTGTTCTTTGAGTGTTGAGTTTGGTAAGTTCCTTATAGGTTTTGGATACTAGCCCTTTATCTGATATGTCATTTGCAAATATCTTCTCCCATTCTGTCGGTTGTCTTTTGGTTTTGTGGACTGTTTCTTTTGCTGTGCAAAAGCTTTTTATCTTGATGAAGTCCCAATAGTTCATTTTTGCCCTTGCTTCCCTTGCCTTTGGCGATGTTTCTAGGAAGTTGCTGCGGCTGAGGTTGAAGAGGTTGCTGCCTGTGTTCTCCTCTAGGATTTTGATGGATTCCTTTCTCACATTTAGGTCTTTCAACCATTTGGAGTCTATTTTTGTGTGTGGTGTAAGGAAATGGTCCAGTTTCATTCTTCTGCATGTGGCTGTCCAATTTTCCCAACACCATTTGTTGAAGAGACTGTCTTTTTTCCATTGGACATTCTTTCCTGCTTTGTCGAAGATGAGTTGACCATAGAGTTGAGGGTCCATTTCTGGGCTCTCGATTATGTTCCATTGATCTATGTGTCTGGTTTTGTGCCAGTACCATACTGTCTTGATGATGACAGCCAAAGCATCTCGTGATAGTTTTCTTCGACCTTCTAGGTCCTTTGTTTTGGCCTGCTGAAGAATGAATGTCTACTCCACCTTTCCTCCCGGTGTTTCTCTTCCTCTCTTTCTCTCTCTCTCCCCTCCCCGCCATGTGTGTGTGTGTGTGTGTGTGTGTGTGTGTGTAGATAGAATTTATCACACTCTATTGCAATCTGTTATGACCTTAAGAAGAAAGATTATACCTTTTTTTCATTTTTGTGTGCTTGGAACACAGTAGATGTTCAAAAATTAATTGTCAGTTGATTTGAATTACATGCATCTGCCAGAATCAAGATTCCTTAGAAGGGAAATATGTTAAATGTAAACTTTCATGAAAATGCCGTATTGATTGTTTGTCAAGAGTTCTTATAAGTCACCTCATCTCGCTCTCGATCAGACCACCCTACTTTCCCCTGGGAGTTTCTGCAGAACTCTCTGATTCTTGTCAAAGATGAATTCCCTTCTATGACATTCTTAGAAATAGAGCACAGTAATTTAAACACTTCTAAAATGAAACAAACTCATCTAACATGCCTAACATGTCTACTATTATTACCACATTTGATATATACGAATAACACAACACAGACAAGAGATGCTTCTTTGTTGTTGTTTGAAGCTGGTGCTTTTATTTTTTTTTATTTTTTATTGTTATGTTAATCACCATACATTACATCATTAGTTTTTGATGTAGTGTTCCATGATTCATTGTTTGTGCCTAACACCCAGTGCTCCATGCAGAACGTGCCCTCTTTAATACCCATCACCAGGCTAACCCATCCCCCCACCCCCCTCCCCTCTAGAACCCTCAGTTTGTTTTTCATAGTCCATTGTCAGAGATGCTTTTTAAAAAGATAGATAGATTGATTGATTGATTTAAGGGAGGGGAGGGGCAGAGGGAGAGAGAGAGGGAGAGAGAACCTCAAGCAGACTCCACACTGAGCACAGAGCCTGACACGGGGTTCTGTCTCACAACTGTGAGATCATGACATGAGCCGAAATCAAGAGTTGGACGCTCAGTTGACTGAGCCACCCAGGCGCCCCTCAGAGATGCTTTTTAAAAGCAGAATTCAATTAATCAAAGTATTCCTTTGCAGAGGTGGTTTTCCCTTCATCAGGGCATTTCCACTTGTATTTTTTCAGAAGGTTATTATTTGATTGTGATGAGAAAACACTTTTGACCTCAGATGTAATCTGGATGCTGGAGTCTCCCATGTTTTTTTTTTCTTTAACATATGTTAGTGTTACCAAATTAATCACGCTTGTACCTTGTCTGAGGCCCTCGGCGTCAATATATAAGGAAGTCGTGTCTACTTTCCAAGAACAGAGACATCTCATCTAGGGATTAAGAGTATGGGACAGATTAAGGAAGTTTATCCTTTTAAGCATGAAAACTTTTCTATTATTTTAATGATCTTAGATGGAAATCTCTTTCAAATACATTACACGCTTACCCATCTTCCTTTTTTGTCTTTTCCCTGCTGATTTCTTTAGTTCTCAGGGTTACACATAGCTTATCCTTTTTCCTGTGGCTCAGGGCAACGTTGCAACAGAAGCCCTAAAGCTCTTCATTTCTAGATAAGCAGGCGGGATTACCAGGCTTCCCCCCCTTCCCTCCTGCCCCCCAAATGGAATTTTTTTGATTGTAGAAATAACAGATGTTTGTTACAAATTTTAAGTAATAGGGAGCTGTATAAAGTAGGAAGATAATTGGAATGTATCCTTTCAGAATTTTTAAATGGGTAAAAATACATACTGTTTATTAGCTGTATGACCTTGGGCAAGCTTATTAACTTTTTTGAGCCACTATATCTTAGTCTATAATAATAAAGTTGTTGTGTCAATTGAGCATTTAACAGAGTGTCTGGCATATAGTAAGTGATCAGTAAATGTTCATTCTCTCCCCTAATCTTCCCTTTTATAAACTGGTTGAAGGAATTGTATGGTTTTAAATATTAGTTCTATGGGCTCTGCTTTTAGCAAATATTTATCGAGAAGTGACCATGTGTAGTCATGGCAATACGACTGATTACTTTCCATGTGCCAAGTCTATTTTAATCCTCACAACTCCTATGAGGCAACTCCTATAGTCTCCCCCATTTTACAGATGAAGGAACTAAAGCTTAGAGAAAGTAAGTAATTTGCCCAGGGTCAGGAAGCTGGAACCAATGCTGGGTAGGACCAGGGCTCATATGGAGGAAGTCTGACACCAGACCCTACATGCTTAATCACCACATTGTTTTGCCTCCCAATTCAAGGCAAGAATATAAGAAAGAAGTATGTCAAGCATCCAGTTGGGAAGATAAGACATGCAGATGCACATAGGTCACTAATTCTTTTTTAATTAATTAATTAATTTATTTATTAAAGATTTTATTTATTTATTTGACAGAGAGAGACACAGCAAGAAAAGGAACACGAGCAGAGGGAGTGGGAGAGGGAGAAGCAGGCTTCCTGCTGAGCAGGAAGCCCGATGCGGGGCTCGATCCCAGAATCCTGGGATCATGACCTGAACTGAAGGCAGACGCTTAATGACTGAGCCACCCACGTGCCCCAAGGTCATTAATTCCTAAGTACAGTCTCCCTTGGCCTTATCCTACCTCGTGGCTTCAACATGGCTCCCAATGCCTGAGTCTTGCTTCTCCATCTCTGACCTGGACCCTCTCCTGCTCCCGGGGGCTCCGTTCTTACTTCAACTGATCCAGCAACACCACCTGCATAGCCCTATCCATTTGTGGTTCCATTGCTTCTCCCCTCTCGGGCCTGGAGTCTTAGCATCGAGCTTCCCTCTCTAGGCCTCTATTATCTTCTGTTGTCACACTGTTCATTCTTTTTTTTGAAAGGTCTCCTAGTTCCACCGTTACTCTTCCTTTTTTTTTTGTTTTCAGATTTATTTATTTATTTGAGAGAGAAAGCACGAGCGGGAGGGGCAGAGGGAGAGGGAGAGAGAATCTCAAGCAGACTCCATGCTGAGCACAGAGCCCGATGTGGGGCTTGATTTCATGACCCTGAGATCAGAACCCGAGCTGAAACCAAGAGTTGGACGCTTAACCGACTGTGCCATGCAGGCGCCCCAGTCTTCATTTCTAACCAGTTCTCTCAGTCAAGCCTTTATTACTTTATGCCTGGATAATGACAAGAACTCCTCCTCTGCTTTCTCCCTACCCCATTAACTGCGCGACCGCATGTTGTCTGCGATATCACACTCTGGTGGGGCTCTGATGCTCCTTTATTTTCAGACCCACTTTCTGCTGTTTGCCATTTGAAATATGTGCCCCAGACCTTATCTTTCACCATCTCCTCTCCCATGCCATGCTCATGCCTGACCCCAACACTTTGCTACTTAGGCAGCCACTTCCAAAGTGCCCCCCAACCCACCCTACTCTTCTATGCCTCTGGAGAAAAATTCCATGCGTCCCCAGAAGCTACCTTTCTAAGACTCAACTCAAGGGACGCCTGGGTGTCTCAGGCAGTTGAATGTCCAGCTCTTGATTTCAGCTCGGTTGGTGATCTTGAGGTCCTGGGATCGGGCCTATGTCAGACTCCACACTCAGCATGGAATCTGCTTGGGATTCTCTCTCTCCCTTGCCCTCTGCCCCTCCTCCCACTCACGTGTGCTCTCTCTCTCTTTCTCTCTCTCTCCAGTAAATAAATAAATAATATCTTAAAAAAAAAAAGACTCAACTCAAGAGATACTTCCTTCATGTCACTGATGACTCCTTAAAGAACTTGATGTTCTTCAGTGCTTTGGATAACATTTGTTCTGTTTGTGCAGCTGGGCATCAGTTTTTTGAATGTAGGGAACAGGTGCTCCTGTTTCACATCCCCCACAGCACCCAACACTGGGCCGTTTACACAGAATTTGCTCAGTAGATACTTATTAATTGATGAGTCAGTGAGGCAGACAATTATATAAATTAAGAGCCTCCCATAGGGACTGCGGTAATTAGGAAAAACTTCATGAAAAATTAAGATTTGTGGTGGGCTTTGGAGGATGAGCATTCTGATTGTTGGCAAGTTAGACACAAAAATCTGATCTGCCGAAGAGTTTTTGCATTGTTTCGAGGCGCTAGCGGTGGTCTGGGAGATGTGGGGAGTACCACCCTTCTCATGTCTTATACCACATCCACATGCTGCTGCCTCTAAAATGTGTCTCTCTTAGTCCAAACCTATCCCCTCAACTCTAGGCTTGTAGAGCCAGGGGCCTGAGAGACGCTCCGCCTCAGAGACATTTCAGATTTCTCGGGTCCCAATCTGGACTCCTGACCATCATTGTTCTTCCCCTTTCCTCCCGTTCTACCCAAAGTCATCCCCATCTCAGGAAGTGGCACTTCCATCCTCCTCATCAGTTGCTCACACTGCATACCCCAGAATCCACCTTGACTCCTCCCTCATACCCTTGACATCTAATTCAACAAAAAGTCCTGTTGGTTATACCTTCAAAGTTTATACAGAATCTGACTTCTTACCACTTCTATTACTACCTCTTACTTAGTCTCTGCTTTCCTGTTCACCCACTCAACTGTTTACTTTCAACATAGCAGACAAGGTAAATCCTGGCAAAATATAAGCCAGATCAGATCTGAAGACTCAGTCATGGCTCCCCATTTCTCTCAAAGAGAAACCAAAGCCCTTACAATGGCCCACACAGTCTGGGGTCCCCAGTGCCTCTTGGGCTCCATTTCCTATGGCCGTACCTTTGCTTATCCCCTTCCAAACACACTGCATGCCTTGCTACCACTCCACCTTGCTCTGGCCTCACGACTTGCTATTTCCTCTGCCTGAACCACTCATTCCTGACTGATTCTCTCACCTCCTTCAAGTCTTTGCTCATATGTAGGGTGACCAGATGTCCCTCTTTGACCAGGATAGTCCCAGTTTGCACCTGTTGTCCCAGTATAATTATAAATAGCTTCCCTTTGCACTTTACATTTTCCAATTTGGAATAAAAGGTACATTATAGGGAATATATTAAAATATCATTGTATGGGGACAGATGGTACACTTATGGAGATCACAGCATAACATATAGACCTTTCCAATCACTATGTTGTTCACCTGAAACTAATGTAACATTGTGTGTCGACCATACTCAAATAAAAAAATTTTCCCAATTTAGATGATAAATTATATATTCACTTTAATCAGATATCACCTTCTCAATGAGGCCCACCCTGATCACCCAATTTAAATTGCACTGTCTAACAAATGACTCCCCCTACCTTGTTCTATTTTTTCCATTGTATTTATTACCCTCTAACCTGTTATTTAATTTGCTCATTTGTTGAATTTATCATTTGTTGTCCATCTCCTTCACTAGAATGTACACTACACAAATGGAGGAATTTTTGTCTATTTTGTTGACTGATAATATTCCTGTCCCCACTCTGGTGCATGGAAGGAGTTCAAAAAGTACTTGCTTAAAGCAATAATACATGTTGGAAGGCAAAATAGGGGAACTGCTTAGAACTTCATATAGTTTATGAGGAAAATAGGCTGAATAACAGGATAGCAGACTGTCTTAGAAAATCCAGGATGTGCACTTGCTGTACTGACCTGCTTCCAAAGGATTTTGAGGTAATTTATTAAAAGAAAGATAAAAATCCTACCTTGGTGTGGTGTGAAGAGTTTGATCAAGGAGCATATGTGTTGAAGGGAGAGAATGTGGTTGGGGAGAGGGATGAGGAGATAATTGTGCTAGGAGTCGCGGGGCCAGTGATGACTTTTACAATTGACATAAAACTTAACTCTGAACTTCCTAGCAGCCCAGGCAAAAAGGAAGGGGCAGATTATATAGCTTCTGCTCCTTATCTCATTGTCTGATAAAAGAAAAAAAAAAGAAAAGCATCAATTCAAAGAAGACATATACTTCTAAGTTTTACCTTTCAAGAGGAAATTATCATGGTGATTTTTATAAGTAGGGTAACCACACATCCTGATGTGACCAGGACAGTCACAGTTTATACATGTTGTCCCAGGGAACTTGTTAATAATGCCCTCTTTCATGCTCAAACATGTCTTGGTTTGGATGATATATTAGAAAGTCACACTCTTTGTAAGGGACATCGAATAACAGCCCAGAAAATGGCTTCAATGTCTGCCTTCACAGAGGGGATCAGACGGGGGATATCAAAGGTCCTTTGGAAAGACTAAGGCCTTGAAGATGCATTGGGTTCCTTTGAGAATCAGGGCACTCTTTGAGCAGCACACAGTTCCATACTTGCTCAGAAACAACTAGAGTTTGGGGAAGCTCCTACCGTCAAAGAATTCCTGCAGCCACCTGGCTCTTGATACTTGCATGATATTAGGGTCCTTCTTTACCAAAATCTACAATAATAGTGAACCTCTTCTTGGCTCATTTGCTCATCTTGGCTTTTGCAAGTGACTGGTGAGGTCAGTTGGAAAGTTTTCATTGGATTAGTTTAGGGTGCTGGGGAAGATCTTGAGCCTGCTGCTTCCTAAGTAGATCTGTGGGTCCCTTTAATGGGGCTGAGTGCATGTCCCCTCTCATCCACCAACAAGATTTCTTCTACAGGGACGGTAAAATCCAGACCACTGTGTGTTACATTTACAAACTATCTGCTGCTTTCAGCAGTGTGACCCGAGTAAGTCCTTTTACTTTCCCAAGCCTTCATTTCCGCATGTGTAAGGAGAAGATATGACCTCTCTTTGTATAGTCCCTTGCAGCTTCATTGCTATAATTCCCCTACAGAGCGACAGAGATATTTTTTCAGAAGTTGTAGCCTGAGCACAGCACAGGGACCCATCTTTCCTAAATGCCTGGCACTGTGGGCTGTCAGCACTGGGAGCTCCTCATAGCTCAACCAGTTGGGGCCAACCTGAGGCCCAATCAGAAGGCAGAGGAAGTTTGCCTACATCCTTGCTCCCTTCTTCCCCCTTGTCACTCTCCTTTTTCTTGCCTCAGGAGGGTCCTTCCACAGTGATAGGGTCCTCAGGCAGCTCCAAACCTCGAGAGCTCTCCTCATCAATTCTGTCTCCCCAGCTGTTAGTAAGAACGGATATAATACAAAAACATGATACATTATTTGGTGCTTACCATGTGGCATGGGTCGTACTCAGTATTTTGCCACATTTAATTCTCACAACCCCATGAGGCAGATATGCGAATGGTTCCCATTTTGTCCCGGGGAGATGAACAGACTTGCCAAAGGCCACATAACTAAGATGTAGCAATGCAGCATTCCAACCCAGGTCTGTGTGCTCTAAAGTGCACACGCTCAAACAGTGTGACCTGCTCTATTAGCCACTGGGTCTGTCTTCAAGATGGCCGCCATTAATGTGGTCCACTAAGCATGGGCTAATAGGAGAGGAGACCATTAATCTGTCATTTCTTCTAACCTCACATGACCGGTGAGGTGATTTCAAGCCAGGTAGAAGCGGGGGGGGATAGAAGCTGTACTGCTCAGAGGGCTCTAAGGCCACACAAACTTAAACCATGGCACTTGGGCCACGAGAGAGAAAGAACCAGCCCTTTTGCCCCTCAGAGTGGGCCAGAGCTGAGCTGTGAAGAGGAGTCTAACACACTGTTTTCTCACCTCTGCTCCCAGGTTACTTCCTGTTTGAGAGCCACTGACGTGGATGCAAAAGGCATTGAGAGCCTGAGGCCTTGGCACCTCTACCAGCCCTGCAAAGGTCAGATGGTCTTATCTAGAACACAGCTGAGGAAGCAATTTCCCCAAACACTCTGGGCTGGGACATGGCTTGCTCCCTCTTCTCCCTTTTGTGTTTCTCCTCCACAAAACTCCAGTGCCCTGTGCCCGTGAAAGCTTTAAAGAAAGAGAAAGAGGGGATGGCACCTGGTGGGCCTAGCAGCAGAGGGGGGCAGGGAGGAAGGAGGGCTATGCCTGGTCTGGTTTGGTCTGGTTTCCCTCCCAAACACACAGAAGGCTACCCCTTCACTTGGAAGCCTCCTAACCTGAAGTACAAATGAGACCCCCTGGGATCCCAAAATAGCTCCCCTCACAGCTGCACGGCATCTATATATAGCATCGTCTTTCCGCAGCCCCAGGCTGCTCCTGAGGGGAAACTTCGGAGGTCAGCGCCTGTGAACACCAGACTCAATGTCGTTTGAGAACGGAACTGTTCATAAAGGACCTATTATGGCCTTGTCACTGTTTTTTGGGACTTGCCCCAACCCTCAGAGACTTTAAAGGGCCAAATTTGTTTTGACCCAGAGCCAGGTCACTTTATGTCCAACAATAACCCAGAAGTTCGTCAGATTGCTTCCTCTGTGTCCCACAGCAGCTGAGAGAGAATGTTCTGCTTGGTGGCAGCAGGACAAACAGTACCAAATTTATGTCTGGGCCTCAGGCTGAGTAACTTGGACACCCCCACGGTAGATCCCCCATCAGGCTTTACACATATAATGTTCATGTATTAGCAGTGAAAACTGAGGCCATTAATTCACTTTATCTACTCATGTTATTCATACCAATTCTGAATGTCAGATTATAGAACAAAGAAACACCCCCAGCCTCAGCAAGGTACATTGTATATTTCCTTCTCACACCTGATCTAAAACAAATGAACTTTGACCTGCTTTCTCACGCGTGGCTTATTTAGAGAGGGATTGAAATAGTCCATTGATAGCCAAGTGTATTTTGCTTTTCCCCTCCCTACTCTAAGCAGAGCCTCGAGGTCAGGAGTGACCCTGGCTGGCCTTTTGCAGTTTAGTTAGCCCCCTTCTGCTTTCTGTGACAGCCACTGACACTTGTCTTCACAAAACAAACACTTTTTGTTAAAGCAAACTCAGGCCTCATCTGGAGCATGTCCGCATCAGTTTTCTGAAGGCGGGGTCCTCCTTTCTAAAATCATTGAGTGTGAGCAAGTCTCCGCTGACCTACCCTTCCAGAGGGGAGGCCTGGAGTGAGCTTACAAGTGGCAGGACACGGACTGGCCACGTCTGTTGTATTGAGGCAATAGAGACCCTAGAGTGGGGTGGCCAAGAACCTCGGTCCTGAAGCCACAGTGCTTGGGTTCCTGCCAAGTTGCCGTTAGAAGCCAGGTGCGCGGCTCTCAGACAAGCTAGTTTGGTCCCCAAGTGCCAGTGTGGAGGAGCTATGGTAACAGTTGTTGACGTGAGATATTCACATCCAGGACTTGGTACATATCAGTCACTTGGGTTAACAACCATCACCATTATTTTGACTTGGAAACAAATCGTATCATACCTACTCTTTGTTTTATCTTCTTTCACTGCTGGTGCTTTGAAAAAGTTACACATCTGCTCCCAGTTCCCAGAACCAAGCAAATAAATGGTAAGGGTGAAGTGGCCTTCTCCCTCTTTCTCATCCTCCCCTGAGTCTCCTTCTCACAGAGGATTTTTAGAGCCCTTTCCTTTGTAATTTGTCATCGAAGGCATATGGCACAGAATGCTGGGGTGGATCAGAGGATGTTGGCCTAAAAAAAGAAGATCAATGAAACCTCGTTAAGAACAAACTTAGATGTATGGATAATAGAACTTTGTTTTTCTGTAAGTGAACTTTAAAATTTGTTTTATACTTTGAGCTCTCACCTGCTAAATAGCAGGATCATAATCTGGGGCGATTCACTCCTTTTGTTTCAGAGCAGGCAGGTGGCTGGAGGTAGTGAAATGGGCACTTCTGAGCCTCAGTCATCACCACGCAGTCCCTCTAGCATCTGTTGTGATGTTTTTGTTTCCTCTGGGTTTGGAATGTTGGTTCTTGGGGGCTGCTTCTGCCAACTTCTCATTTGACTTCAAAGACTCTCCTCGTTTGGCTCTTTGTCAGTCGCCTTCACGACACACTGGGACTGTGGGGAACTTGGGGAGATGTTTGGGGTCCTGTATGTCTTCCTGCCACACTTGGGCTCTCGGGAAATCACCTGCTGCCCCCTCACTGTCAACATGTCCCACCACAGTGGTACATTTGTTTCAATCAATGAACCTACATTGACACATCATTATCAACCATAGTCTGTAGTTTCCATCAGGGTTCAGTCTTGGTGGTAAATATTTTATGGGTTTGGATATTGTCTCCTGTCCTTTTCAGTGGGCAAAGGTAGGGATAAAGATAAAATACACCGTAATGTGTTCATATTGATATGTCATTTCAAATTCAAGACAACAGGGCTGTGATTTTGTGATTCATAATAAGAAATATATATTTGGTCTTCATCCTCATTTCTGGCACAGAGCTTCTAAAACCCTCGGAATTTCCTAAGTGATGAGAGCAATAAAGGTGTCTTTCGTTACATTCATGAGGCAATTTGTAGCTGACTTGTAGAATGGAAGCAGGTTGCTAGGGGACCCAACCCTGTGATTAGAGGTTTAGAACTTTCAGCTTCACCCCCTTGACCTACTGAAAGAGGAGGGGGATGGAGATTGAGTTCAATCACCAATGGTCAATGATTTAATCAATCATGCTTCTATAATGAAGCCTCCATAAAAAGCCAGAAGAGGGTTTGGAGAGCTCCTGGGTTGGTGAACGCGTGGAGATTCCAGGAGAGTGGGGTGCTCAGAGACCATGAAGTTCTGCACCCCTCCCCCACATACCTTGCCCGATGCAAATATCTCTTCATTGGCTGTTCCTGAGCTATATCTTTTTACAACAAGCCAGTAATCTGGAGAGTGAACTAGTTTCCTGAATTCTGTGAACCACTCTAGCAAATGAACTGAATTCAAGGAGGGAGCCTAGGAACTTCTGATTTATAGCTGGCCACTCAGAAGCACAAGGAACAACCTGAACTTGTAATTTGGCATCAGAAGTGGAGGGCATTCTCGTGGGACTGAGCCCTTAACCTCTGGAATCTGACGCAATCTCCAGGTAGATAAGTGTCAAGAGTTGAGTTGAATTTAGACACTCAACTGGAAGGTATCCATGAAATGCTTATTGGTGTGTAGAAAAAAACCCCACATATTGGAACTGGGTGCAGAATATTAAGGGTTTTTACTTGACTACGTCTTTTTCTTCTATGTAACCCAAATCCTGGTTCCTAAGAATCCCACCATAATCATTCATTTTAATCCACAACAGATATACAGTGGTGTTAGAATACCAACTTTACCACCAAAAATATAATTACAGAAAACAGTTCAAAATGTTTTTTTTTTCTCTTCTGTTCTTTTTGCCTTTGGGTTATATCCCACAGGGATATGTAGTCAAATTATTATTGTGTTTTAAGAGCCCAAATCAGACTTCTACAAATTAAAAGCCTTGGCTTTTGAAACACCAAAGCCAAGAATTATTCTCGTTCTTCTGTCATGAGCAACCCTACCTTGAATAAATGGATGCTGCATGATCTGGCTGCTTACAGGGGAGGCGGTTTAGAGCAGAACGTACTTGGAGAAAATCAATCAGTTAATCATTTGTCGCTCAAGAACCCTCCTTACTTTTTTGAACTAGATATAATATGAATTAGCCCACATATTGGTATATGAACCTATGGCTTCCTTGAGATGTATTAGTTAAGATGGAAATAATGTATTTCCCTGTCGATGTGTCGAAGTTGCTCTGAAGAAAGCCTCCAGTATAGACCACCGGCAGACACTATTGCTAATGTCACCCACATCAGTAATAAGAAAAATGGCTTTCTTCCCAAGACCTACTGGATTACTGTATTGAATGATGGCACAAGTCAAAAGATTTATGTCTTAGCAATTTTTTTGTTGTCCCTGTTGTTGGCTTCTTCTCTCTGGTTCCCACCCTGTGCCATCAAAATTAGACAAATTTTGAGCCAGACACATCAAAGGAATCTTGACTGCTGAGCTACAAGTGAGTGCTGGAGAAGTGGCAGAAGCACAGAGGTATGGAGTCAGTGCCTGAATTCTAAGTGATGAAGGCTGAGGGCAAAAACACCCCTCTGCTCCTCATTTATAAATCTCCAAATGTCTAGCTCACCCCTGGGTCTGTCATAGCCACATGTAATTCAATTAAACTGGCTCAGAAATGGCTCTCACTTAGACATTTAAACCAGCATAGAAAATGCTGGAACAGGTGCTCCTCTGGATCCTAGCTGCTTTCAGTTTTCAGGACGATTCATATTTTCTTGGGGGCTGTAGAGCCTGGTAGCTAGGACTTGGTGAGGTCCTTGGGAAGCTCAAGTCACCACAAAGCAAAGTGTCTCTTTCTTGAGTGGCCTGCTTTTGCCTTTTTACATAATCTAATTCATAATTTCTACCTTGGTCAAGAGTAGGATTTAACAGCTTATTAATAGTTAATTATTTCACAGTAATTATGTTAGTACAAACATAGTAGTTATAGCAACATAAATGTATTACTTATATTAATATATGTTACTTATAATTTTCTGTTCAGTCGCTAGCGATGGCTCATTTATGTTTTTAGGTGATAAGCCTCATCCTCTGAAGAGCCATCTAGGGCTTTGCTGAGTTCTCATTGGTTGCACTAGTTCAGAGTCTGATTAGTCAAAAGTTTGATCAAAATATCGCACCATATGTCTTGGTGTATGTGTGTTTTAAATTTTACAGAATGTATCATAGTTTTTATTTGTTCTCAGCAAATATCTGACAAGGTCCTGATCCATTGATTTGTGGATGAAATGTTTCAAAGTGTCATTGCTTTTCTCTAAAAGCCAGTTTAAAATGCACACATGTTTACATTGCATGTTGTGTTCAAAGTGCAGTTAGGTGAGGGGAATGAGAACATCCAATCACCCAAGGTTTTCTATTACCTTATTGGGCCGGGGTGGGGAGTGTTTCCTGTGGCTTCTCAAGGCACTTGAACATGCAGGGCCCTAGACCACACTCAAGTGAATTCTCCTGTAGCATCAGCATTGGGTAACTTAGTGGAGTAGAAATGGTCTAGAAGGTACAAGGGTACTGGTTTTGGTTGTCCTATTGAGCCACTTCACCTTGGCAAACTACCTGAATCATTAGATTCTTACTTCCCATCTCTGTAAACGGGAATAGGAATACCTGTCTATCACAGCCTACCAGGTTGTTGTTAGGGTCAAATGAGATATTGGGCAAATATGAAGGCCTTGGAAAGCTCTAAAGAGCCACACGTGTGTTCACAGTCATGTACCATTTGTTGAGGGGCTTCATGGTAATCAGCGCTATGAATAGTACGAAAGAAGTATTTCCCTTGAGGAGAGAGAAGAATCCATTGCCTTGTTTCAGGCCTCCCAAGACAGCACTGTTTCACCCTTTAGGATGGTTTCAACTTTTCCTAGGTTGTGCTGGAGTAACAAACAGCCCTGACATCTCAGTGGCTCATGACAATCACAGCGCATTTCAGCTGTGGGGGACCTGCTGCTCTTCTCCATGTGTCTCCACTTAGGGATCCAGGCTGAAGGCTGTGTCGCTTTCCTGGCAGAGAAATGACAGTGACAGAACCACACGATGGCTCTTACAACTTCTGTTTGGATGTGACATATGTCATTGCCACTCAAATACCATTGACCAAATCGGATCACATAGCCATGCCTGTTGTGAACTGAGCTGGAGGTACGATCTTCTCATGTAGAGATGCAGCAAACACTTGGGAGCAGTCATATAAGCTCCCACAGAAGAGAAGTTCATTGGCACAGCAGTCCTCAACCACCAGAACTCAATGTACCAATGAGCTACTTTCAAGTCTTACCTGGTGGATCATCAAGCTCTCTCATAGGTTGTTAGGGAGTTGGAAGTCCTCACTTCCCACACTGGGTTCTTGCTCAGTTAGGAGAAGGAAATAAGCCAAAAGACACAGAGCCCCAGGGTTGGGTTGTAGAGGAAATGATTGAAAGTCCTAGCAGGGAAGAGCATGCACCCAACACCCTCACAGCACAAAGATGATTTTTAAGGAACAGAAACACCTAAGCAACCAGACAAGGAAACAAAGAAAAGAAAAGAAATGAAAAGAAAAGAAAAGAAAAGTGAGTTTGAAATAGGCCTCCCTGGACATAAGGCCATTGGTTTAGAAAGACAATGGTTCGAGGACCATCCTCATTCAAATGAAGACTGATTACAAAGGAAAGGAGGGGCGCTGGCTGCCAGGTTTGGGGATGATGGCTTTGGCCAGTGTGGCATGACTGCATCTTTTCTGGTATTACTTTAGAGCAACATGGACATGATTTTGAGCAAGTTGAGTAACATTCCCATTTGAATGGATTCACTTATTTGGCAGTAACAACATGTTCCTGTAAGGACATAGAGATAAAGGAAGAGGCACAGGATGCAAATGGGGAGGGGTTAAGTGGGACTGAGAAAACACTTTATAGTTTCTCAGGCTGTGAGCACCCATATCTGATTCCTTTCCAAACCCCAGAACCCTACCTTCTCCCTAGAGAGCCCTCTAATCAACAAGATGAACAAAATGATGTCCTGTTACTGTGACAGAGAAGGGAGTTTGGGGATGATGACATTTAAGAACAGATCTTGGCTGCTAACTGAATTGTTTGAAAGTTCAGGTCAAAGGCCCAGAGCCTTCTGGTATGTGCTCTCTGTGTCACAGATTTGAGCCTCAGGTTCAATGTTGTCATGGGGATATTTTGCATTATGGGACAAGACGGAACATCTCAGAGCAAGAAGTGGCCTTAGAGATCACAGAACCCAGGGTGTAAAGCAGCTTGCTCAGGTCTACCTGGGCAGTCTGCCTCAGAGCTATAGTAGGGACCCTTGTCTCCTGGCTCCCAGGCCATAGCACCTTGTCTCACTCCACATAGCTCCCATTCACCAGCCCTGAAAAATTCTTTCCTTAGACACAACCCAATACTTTTATTAATAACAGACTTGGAATAGTGGTCCTCCCTGAAGACACTGTCTCAAATGATGGCTCCCTTGGCACAAACCCTTGGGCTTAACTGAGCCTCCTGCTGCATTGGCAGGAGCCCTGTGCAGCTAGCCCATCTTTTATGTGGCGAATTAGGTGGGAACTAAGTACCTGTCCATAGGGCCAGAGGTGTCAAGGAAAAAGTCACCTGAGGCCTGGGACTGTGGCTAGTGAGAGAGGTAGGGCTGAATCTCAGGAGACTGACAGCTCAGAAGATAAAGTAAGGCCTTAGATCTAATTTCTTCTATGAGCCACCCTTGTAACCAGAGCAAACATTTATGGGCTGGGAGAAGACATAGCTTCTTCTTTCTTGCCCTTCCTTCCACAAATAGTTATGATCAAGAGTTGGGGCTTTCTGTTTTGAAAGCTGTCTTCCAATTCCAGCTGCAATGCTCCCTATCTCTGTACTGTTGGGCTTCTTACATAAACTTCTAAGCCTCAGTCTCATCGTCTGTAGAATGGGGGTAATACTAGTATCTACTTCATATGGCTGTCGTGGGAAATAAATGAGAGAATGCACATGCAGCACACAGCACAGTGTCTGGCACAGAGCTCAATAAGGGTTTCCTATCACTGTTGATAATATTTTTTAATACCACTTTCTAAGGCATTGAGTGCATAGCTCTGAAAAAAACAAATGTACACCCGCCTCTGTGGAGTTGTGATCGAGCAAATGAGCACGTTGCCTTCTCATATGTCCTTCATGCTCTTTGAAAATTCACAATGCTAATGCTGGGAGATCATTTAGGGATTCGAGGCCAACCTTGTCATTTCACGATCGGGGGTGGGACATAGAGAGGAAAAGACATTCAGCCAAGGCCTTAAATTCAAGTCTCTGTGTGCTGCGCTCCTTTCATTCATCCTTCTGTTGTTAATATTTTTGACTGATTTTGAGATTTTTTTAAAAAGATTTTCTTCTTAACAATCGGGGCACTTGAATTCTGGAGCTCAGAAGGGCTCAGCGAAGGGGGTGAGAGAGAGAAAGGGAAACATATAAAGGATTGAAAACAAGCAGAGAAGATCTGCCCGAGGCCTGCGCTATGGAACCAAACTTGTTCTAACAGCAGAACTCTGCGCATAAAGGGAGTATTTTCAAGCAATTCAGAAAACCAACTCAAATCAATGGTATTCATAGGACAAAGAAGAAAATAACAGGGAATATTCTCTTTTTTCATCTGTCTTGTGCTCTGAAGTTATTCATATAAGAAATCTTCAGGCCCAGTGATGTGGCAGGTCTATTTTCAAAGATGTCTGTGGTAGTTATTCATTGCTGTGTAACCAAAGACACATGGCTATGTGATGGCTGGAAACCATTTTATTGTATCTCTCAGTTTTGAGGGCCAGAACTCAGGAGTTGGCTGGGTGATTCATCTGTTCCATGTGACATCAATAGAGGCCACCTGGTGGTATTCAGCAGGTGGATAGGCTGGTCTCAAGGGTCCGTGACACTTGGAGTCTTCCCCTACCTGTCTGCACCTTGGCAGGGATGGCTTCAAGACCAAGCTCCCCTGGGACCAAGGGCCAGAGCCTACACATGGCCTCTCCACTCAAACTTCTTACAGTAAGCCAAGCAGAGTCACATGACCTTTTTGACCTGGCTTAGAAGTCACAGAACATCACTTTGGCCACACTCTATTGTTGAAGCAGGCATAGGCCTGTCTAGTTTTGCAAGACTGGGAATAGACCCCATTCCTCAGTGGGAGGTGTGTCAAAGAGGTCAAATTTCCATGGCCTCAAACTTGGGCTCTAATGTGGAACACATTTACCTCATTCTCTCTGAATGGACCCCATGAGTTGCCGTAACTATGAAGAATGATAAAAAGTCGGGGGATATGGAGTCCTCATTTCCTGAGAGCAAGAGTTCATGGCAGTTTTGTGCAAACCAATATTTCTCCCCAATTTAATAAATACATATAGAACAACTCCTTCTAACTTTGGTCCAGTGTTGTGATAAATGTAATACACAATGGCATTTTGATATGACCATTCTGACATTCACATCTCTTTTGTGACCCTTAAAAGGAATTATTAAGCATTTGACTTAAAAAATGTATTACCAACAAATGAACACTGAAGAACTCCTTGCTAATTCCCTGAACGTTGTCCCATGAGAATGGAATAAGACTCAGAGATGTTCCTGGGGTGCCTGGGTGGCTCAGTCGTTAAGTGTCTGCCTTTGGCTGGGGTCATGATCCCAGGGTCCTGGGATCAAGCGCCCCATCGGGCTCCCTGCTCAGTGGGAAACCTGCTTCTCCCTCTCCCACTCCCCCTGCTTGTGTTCCCTCTTTCGCTGTGTCTCTGTCTGTCAAATACATAAATAAAATCTTAAAAAAAAAACCTTTAAAAAAAAGACTCAGAGATGTTCCTGTCACTTTATCAAAGTTATAGCATAGTTAGTATGGATGATTAGCTGTGTGCCAGGCACTGTGCTAAGTGCTTTATATACATGATCTTATTTATTCCTCTCAACAGCCCTATGAGGTGACTGTTATGTCCATTTTCCAGAAGAGGAAACTGAGGCTTAGAAAAGTTAAGTAACTCTCTCAAAGTCCTACAGCTAGTAAGTGACTCACTCATTCACTCATCCAACAGATACTTAGTAAGTGCTTACTGTATGACAGGCATTCACTTAGGAGTCGAGATTATAGCAGAGAACAAAACAGACAAAAATGCCTGCCCTAGCAAAGCTTACGTCCAATTAGGAGTAGGGAAACAGATAATAAAAAATAAGAAAAATATATAGGTAGCCTCTCAGGTGATAAGTGCTATGGAGAAAAATAAATCAAGAAAGAGGAGTCCAGACTCTTGGGGTGGGGGTAGGTTATTGCTTCCTATAGAGTGGTCAAGTGGCTTCACTGCAGACGTGACATCCAAGCAAGCCTCTGAAGGACGTGAGTGGGGGAGCCAGGTGGAAATATGGAAAGAGGGAACAGTGCTGGAGCTAGGAAAAGAATGTGACCCTAGGTCTGTCTGGCCTAAGCCCATGCTTATGATCGCTCTGCTTACGGGACAGTCCCTTACCCCTGGGATGGCTCTTAACCCAGTGCTGCTCATATTTGAGCACAAAGAGCAGTGGGGAGTTCTTGATGCAACTGAGATTCTTGGGCTACCTCTAGAGATTTTGAGGCACTAGGTCCCCTTAGGGTCTGAAAACTCACATCTGTAACAAGCATCCAGATAATGCTAGGTTAGGGAGCACTCTTTGAAGAACAGTGTTAAAGAAACTTAGCAAAATGGGGCATAAATAGCAGAGAAATTCCTGTGGGTTTCCAGGACTGCTTATGGATGCTGCTATTTAACATTAACTCCCAATCTCCCAACCCCCACCTCACCCAACTCCCCCTAAAAGGGCTAACTGTTGTCTGCTACACACACACAGACACACACATACACGCTTGCATGCACTCACACATGCACGTGCAAATGCACACATACACACATATATGCTAGGTCAAATCCCCAACAAATATAACCTCAGTTATCACTTAATCTAATATTAATTGAGAAGCCAGGACCTGAGTCAGAAATTCTGGCCCAGCTCATAGCAACTGTGTATCTTGGGCAAGTCACTTAACCTCTCTGGGCCTGCATTTTTCTCTGTAAAATGACCAGAAGAGGTTTGATGATTCCAAAGGTCTCCTTTGGCAGTAAAATTCTATGGCTTATGTGCATGCTAAGCCTCTAGGATCGGGAATAAAAGAAAAGTTCTAGGTATAACGTAAGGCTACCATGACCCACAAATTGTAGTTTTAAGTTTGGGAATAAAGATACATAGAGGTCTTCATTTATTTATTTATTTTTATTTATTTATTTATTTTTAAAGATTTTATTTATTCATTTGAGAGAGAGAGAATGAGAGACAGAGAGCACGAGAAGGAAGAGGGTCAGAGGGAGAAGCAGACTTCCTGCTGAGCAGGGAGCCCGATGTGGGACTCGATCCCGGGACTCCAGGATCATGACCTGAGCCGAAGGCAGTCGCCTAACCAACTGAGCCACCCAGGCGCCCGAGGTCTTCATTTTTTTATAAAGTTTGGTGAGAGAGGCCATTTGTACTTGGCAGCTATTCAGTGAACAGGAGTGAGCTCCTCCCCTAGCAAAGGATTAACCCATTCTATGAGGTAGGGAAGTGGCCACAGAGAAGGAGAGGAAAGAGAATTGAAGAAAGTATACACGGATTACAAACAGCCCGTGTCATAATGTTGACAATGATGCTGCTTTCCATTTTCAGCCCGTTGCTTGGGGCAAACACCCCATGATCTGGGAGTTGGATGAGACAATTTTCCTTTGACATATTTCCTTGTCTTTCAGATTCAAGACCCTTTCAGATTCTTCCAGATTTTTCGCTCTCACTACAAAGGTTCACTCTCTGTGGCCTTCAGCCCAGATTTTTAGCTCAAAGGGAAGGCACAGGCCAGACTTGTCCATAAAAGGCAGGTCGTAATGAAGACTGCACGGCCTGGGAGAGGGAAGGTTGAATCTGACCCAACCGAATCCATCCCTGCCTGAGGTCATCGCCTTGGCAAAACTTTCAGCAGATTCTTAACCTGTAAAATGGGCAGAATTACCATGGTTTCTACAACCTTCTGGATGTAGGAGTACCAAGAAGTGAGCACGCAGCTGGAAGACCAAGATGCTACAAGTGTTGAGCATGAAAAATATACAAGTGCCAAATAGTAGTAATGTGACGCTGGGTACTGAAGACAGGTAGACCCTCATTCATTCACCTTTTTAAATATTAATATTACCAGGGAAGGGGCGCCTGGGTGGCTCAGTCAGTTAGGCGTCTGACTCTTGATTTCGGCTCAGGTCATGATCTCAGGGTCCTGGTGTTGAGCCCAGCATTGGGCTCCCCGCTCAGCAGGGAGTCTGCTTGTCCCTCTACCCTCTGCCCTCCCCCCACTCGTGGTCATGCCCACTC
The DNA here is from genome assembly GCF_037043125.1 of Eumetopias jubatus. Lineage (NCBI taxonomy): Eukaryota > Metazoa > Chordata > Mammalia > Carnivora > Otariidae > Eumetopias > Eumetopias jubatus. The sequence goes on along the minus strand of NW_028274819.1, from coordinate 28,794,187 downwards.
TCTCTCCCTCAAGTGGATGGATAAAATCTTTAAAAAATAAACGAGATCTTAAAAATACTACTACTAATAATAACCAAGACATTGTCAGGTGCAGTACAAAGCCCTTTGCTTCCAGAATCTCTCTGGATTCCTGTGATTACCCTAAGTGGTGGGTCCAGTTATCATTTCTATTTTTTAGATGAGGGTACTGAAGCTCAGAGAAGTTAAACTACTTTCTCTCAAGGTCATATAGCTATGAGGTGGCCAAGCTGGGATTTGAACTGGGAACTCTTTTTCTCCCTAGTTTGGGTGGTCAGTACCATGTGCTGTCGCTGGTCTCCATGCATTCAGCTGTGTATTTCTTGGAACAGCAATGTTGGCCTCATAAATCTATAAACTCTATGCTCCAGGAACACTGCAATAGCCTCACAGTTTGGCTTACATTTAAATCCATCTGTTTGGGCTACGACTTCATTCGATCTCTCCTTTATCCTTGCTTTTTGATTTGGTCTCGCTCTTCACTCGGGAATGATATAGTCTGCCCTCCTCAAATTCCTCGACTACTGACTTGATAAAAATGCCATCTGCTGTTTTCCCAGGGGACAATCGGGTTGCATTCTAACTTGTACCATAAAATTGCTCCTCACCAAAAACAACAACATTGCTCCTCACCGCCTCGCGTCCCCTTGCTCGAAGGAGAGGGGTGGGATTATTACCCACGAGTCTCTTGACAGTGAAAAGAAGAAAGAGGAAAATACACGCTGAGCTCAAAGACCCTTAAGCCAATTGTTGAGGTCATTTCTCCCAGCCTCAGCTTCAAATGGCCTGGGGAGTGCTGCCTGCCTACCCCCTTCAGAAAGGACAATCCGATTGTAAATATTATCTGCGCTTCTAAGAACATTCGAATGGTAATACCCAAGCAATTACTTTCCTTTCAAGATCATTAAACACAAATCAGACTTGTATTTTAATAGGGCTGCCAATGTCGTTAATGGTGGGGAGGGGGGCATAAAGGCTAAGGTTTTTCCTCTAATGGCTGAATGTTTACATTATCACCCTTTCTGAGAAGTGTCGCTGAGGGGGCTGCTCCGTGCTACAGAGGCATTTCTTGGCTTTCTTGCATACCGGAATCCCACCCCTCTTTTGCCACATGTAGCATCAGAGTATTTTGGAGGAATAGCACTTGTGATGGGGCCCATGACATCTCTCCATCCTCCTCTGTGACCCACAGAGTCCCTCAGCCAGCTCCTCCCCATTAACATGGCAGGGTCCCTGGGAAGGAAGAGGACTCTGGAAAGAATGAACAGGGATTTTTACACGGGAGGCTCACTCTCACGAATGGGATCCTAGCTCCCCTCTATCTTCCTCCTGTTTAAAGGAACAAAGATACTAAAAAAGGTGCCAGAGGAGCCTGTCAGAAGCCCTGAGTCCTCTGTTCCCATTCAAGGCAGAGGGGCGCCATGGATGGGGGAGTCCGTAGGGCTTGTTGTCTTCGCCCTGACTCCTGGTCTCCTAGGGGCACCTCAGAGCCCACGGAGAGACAAGGTGTTGCTCGGGTAGAAGTGGCCACCGGATTCTGCGAGGGGGCTCCTGGAAGACACACTTGCCAAAGGTTCTGATCCCAGTGATGGGGTGGACCATTCTTCACCTGGCCCTGCTGTGCCACTGTGGGTCGCTTGGCTGTGGACTGCACCACGTGTCCTCTGGTCCTTCCCCTGGCTCCCTGTGAAAGTGACCCGAGTGATGAGGTGAAACTTCACTCCGAAGCCACCCTGTCCCCAGACATTTCTTCTGTCCTTCAGTCCAGCAGCTGGAGTCAGTCCTTTGCCAGCGTCTGAAGTCATTCACTGTTCATTGAGAAAATGGACCGCAGATAGAAATTTTAAATGTTGGCTGGGTTAGAGGGTGCTGTGTGGGCTGTGGTTTCCTTTGAACTTGTGGTTTGTTTTTTTCTTTAAAAAAAACTTTATTGAGTAGTCATTGACAAATATCACTGTATATATTGAAAGTGTACAATGTGACAATTTGATATACATCTACGTTGTAGAATGACTTGTGGGTTCATTTTGAACTGTATTTCTAGAGCCTAGAAAAATAGGGTATGCTCAGATTCTGCATCTCTAGAGAGCAAAGGAGTCAGGGCGCAGGCTTTGGAATCAGATTGCCCCCAGTTTTAATTGTCTCAGTTGTTACTGTGTGACCTCAGGAGGTTTGTTTAAACTCTCTTGATTTCTTCGTCTGTAAAAGGGAAGCGGGGGGTGCATGCTAATAATACTTACTTCACGGTTATGAGGATTAGATGTGTGTAAAGTCCTTCACATAGGCTGCTTCTTGGAAAGGGTTTAATTATTTTTTGATTCTGGAATCAGTGGCCTTTGGCTGCTACGGACACTTCCAACACTTAATATACAAATACTACCGAGTGGTATACTAATTTCTAAGGTGGATGTGATTGATGTCACAGACATTCTTAGTATCAGCTTTTGATGGAAGAGGGGAGACCAAGAGACAAGCCCTGCTAAGTTCACAGTTCTTTAGCGAAACTGCTGCTTGGCCGCTTGTCCCAGGTAGGGACTAAGAGCTTCAGGAAGCAAATTCTCCCAGCACTTGTTCTTCTCTGGGATAAATATCCATTTCACCTTTTTTTTTTTCCTGCTTGCAGGCCCTGTCCAGGTAATTTCATAAAAGTAGTCATATTTGTACCTATTTAGTACATTATTCGAGGAATGGGGCCCAGAATATGCCTTATATTCATTAATTAAGAGACAAAATGGCAGCCAAAATGGCTTTCCAAGGGGCACAGAGTGATAGGACGTTTGGCATGTGGAAGGAGAGTTATGTTTGCCCAAGGCCCCGAATGAGGTCCTTGGTTCCGGAGGCATCTTTTGTGCTCAAATCTGTTAATAATGGACATAGCCATGCCCACTGATTTCATCAGTGTGTCTCCTAGCTTCTCCTTCTGGCCTGGTCTGTTTACCTTTTTGAGACCTTATTTTTGGACAAGGACAAGATCAAACTCTGGGTCCTTTCAGTGCCTAGCTTACTGGTTTATTCAAGAAGAGTGAGAGCTCTGGGAATTGGAATCTCAATATTTTGCTCTAGAAGACCTCCATTTGTGTCCCCCAGAGAACAGAAGTACCTGAAAAGCATCATTTTGAGGGATGTGCATTTAAGGCTTTGCCTTGAACTTTCCTCACTAATAAAGTTAATATTGTCGTGATAGTCCCAACGATAGCTTTTGGTACGAAGCCTCTGTAGAGATGAAAGTAGATCAGTGGTAAGATCTTTTAATGTATTCTCATTTGGAGCTCGTAGAATGGGTGACTGATACTTGCCCAGAGTTCCATCACATGAGGGTTTTGTGGCTGTACCTCTGATCTGTTGTGTGCATTCACTAGTTTTCGTGGTCCAGAGTGGGCAGGCTTAACATGTCCAAGTCAAGGCTGGTTGGCTTCTTTCAGGGAGCTAGGAGAGAGAGTTATTTTAAAAGCTTAATAACATGCCTTCCTCTATAAAATAATATCTGTTGATTACAGAAAATTAAGATTTTTATTTACAAATAAGTAGAAAGAAGAGAGGAAAATCATCCATAGTCCCATCAATTAAAGACAACCAATGTTAGCATTTGGAGATACTTTCAATTTTTTCTTTCTATTCATGGATTTTTTTTAAAACATAGTGTGATTGTACAATACACAAAATTTTTCCTGTTAACATGATGCTGTAAACATGTTATTGAAAACTTTTAATAAGCATAATTTTAATAACTATATAACATTTTGTGGTAAAATTTATCTGACTTTTTCCATATATTGGGCACTGAGATTGTTTCTGATTTTCTGTAATTATAAATGATATCATGATAAATATCTATGATTATACAAATTGTTTTATTATTTAAGATTATTTCCTGAAGTCAGAAGGGATAAACATTTTATAGCTCTTAATCCATAATGCACACAGTAGAAATTACTATGTTGATAAAGCGGGTGGCTTAATAGCTATTCTATGTTTCTAAAGCTTTCTTTTAGCTATATTTGTGTACCTACCAAGGCCATCACAAGATTGAGGCCTGTTAGATGTTAATTTTTCAATATTAAGCATTTGAAGTAGTGTATATCATCACCCTTCAAAAGGGTGGTATCTGTAAATAATATCAGGACCCTAAATCAAACACACTTTAGCAAAAAAGACCATTTGCTGGCTCATCTAATTAAAACTCTAGAGGCACTATGCATTCAGGCATGGTTGGATCCAGGACCTTGGTTTTCTTCTTCCTAACCTTTGACTTTGTTATTTTCTCTACTGGCCTAATTCTTAGGCAAGGTCTCCCCTTTTGCTCATAAGATTATGCCAGAAGCTCCATCTTCACTCTACCTTCTCAGCAGCTCTAGTGGGGAAAGCTTACCTCTTTCCCAGTAGTCCCAGCAAAATTCCAGGATGGAGACTTCTTGGCTCTGATTGGCCTAAATTAACTCATGTGACTGTGGCCAAGGGGATATTACACTCTCTTTGGCCCAGTCTGGCTTACATGCTTTTCCCTACAGCTTGGCAAAGATTCATCTTCATCTAAACCAACACTGACTGAGAATGGGAGAGACCTAGTCCCCCAGAGAGAATGAGGAGGGTGTTGCCAGAAGATGGGGGATGAGTACCAGCCAAGCAAGAATTAGCAGGATAGCAACTGTCCATTAAAAAACACTTTGCTCCCTAGAGCTCTTCTTCTAGAATATGAACCTCAAACAAAGTATTATTGCCTTGATAAGGAAAGGAACTGAGCCCTCATGACCCTCTATAGGAATCACATGATCATTATCATCAGGTAAACAGGCCACCATGGAAGCTATTTCTAGGAAACCAAACTCATTTCTTCCCTTATTTGTTTGGCAAATATTTATTTTAGCACCTACCATGTATCAATTCAGCATTTATTTAGCTGCCGATGTCCTCGGTGCTAGGGACACAATGATTCCCATCCCATCTTGCTTTCTGGTTTAACATTTTGAAGGCTCTAATGAATTGCCTGAGATGTCTTTGAGGCACCCTGGCTGTCCATAGGCCATGTATGTGTTTATTTACAACTGGAATGGCTCATTGCTGCTCTGGCTGGCTGGGCTATCATTTGCTCAGACACTCAAGCTTACTATATATATATATATATAAACAACCCCACAAAACCAACATTGCTTCTTCACTAGCCTTAATTGGGCTGTTTTGTTTGTACTGGAGATTGTCTAGGTGGAGCATTCAACTTAAATGCAGCAGAAATGTAAAATAGGGCACGTGAAAGAAAAAGGTAAGAATTGCTAATAAATGCCCTCAAATGAAGAGAGACTTTCATTTGGCCTTTGAAGGTATTTGCATAACCTAATTTCCTGCTCCACAAGATCTTCGCTGTTATCCATGCACATCTGGAAAAATAGAGAGTAACCATTTGTCATGTTACTTGAATGTGCCCACAAATTATAAATCCTAAAACTCTGTGTCCAGTAGAGGCATCAAAATTAGTGAATGAGTGCTCATTCATTCAACAAACATTGATCCAGCCATGTAACCAGGCACTGTTCTGAGAGCATCCTTGAGACAGACAAAGATATTGAGGTCAACAAATCAAGATGCAATACCTCTACATTTGAGGAAGAGTCAGCAAAACAAAGAAGGCAAGGCGCTGGGGATGCGGACTTGGAAGACCCTGCATGTTCACACCTACTCCTTGACCTGGCAAGTTGCTTTGTCTTCCTGGCTTCATTCTGCTGACCTGTGTAATTTGAGAGGCAGACTCAGGGAAGCTGAAGAGGAGGCCATGATATGAGGAGGTTAGGAGCTTAGGTACTAAACTCTCCAAGGCTTGTGTTCAATTCTCAGTTCCCCGCTTACCAGCTGCGTGATGGGGTGAGTTCCTGCTCTCTCATCTCAGTGTTCTCAGCTGTAATACAGGGTTTATAAGAGATCTGTCTTGTAGAACTGTTGTGAGAAGAACCCGAGGTACTGCAGTGAAAGCACTTAGCCGACTGCCTGGCGTGGGATGAGGTTCTGTGAAATGTGAGCTGCATCGTCCACTGTGACTGTTACTATTACAATTCTTGTTATTATTGTTGCCTCGGCTGATGTATATATTCAGGAGCCTTCTTAGATACCAGGCACACTCCAGGGATGGGGATAGTGCTGTCAACAAACCAGAAGTTTCCTACGGACCAGGAGCTTAAATTCTAGTGGCAATTTATTATTTATTACCAATAATAAATTAGTAAGGAAACACACACATCGTTAATACAAGTTCAGACAGTGAAATGTGCTCCTAAGGAGATAAGATGGAAAGATGTAACCCAAAGTGGCGGGAGGTAGGGGAAACTTTCTGTAGGGAGACATTGTGTCGAATCCATGACTGCTGGGAAGGCAGCAGTGTGTCAAAAACCTGAAAGAAGGAAGGCTGTCGCTGACATCTACATTTCACTTATTCCAGCTTCATCTGCAACAAATCATAAATAAACGTCCCTTTTGAGAATGCTGATCAGGTTTAAGAAAGAGGACTCAGGTTAAACTTTGATGACCCATAGTACATTGAGAGAGGTGTCTGATATTAATACTTCATTCTCTTCTCTCCCTCCCTGCCTCTCTCTCTCTCAGTGTCTCCCTCCCTCCTCCTACCTCCCACCCTCTCTCTGTCCTTCCACAGTCTTTCCCTGTTCCCTCTTCACTTTGAGGCTTTAGGCTTTGGGTTCCCTGTGTCTGGAACCCCCTCTCTCTCTTCCGGAGGCCCCATCCTTGCCTGCTGGCTAATTTCTTACTCCTTTGCCATTGTTCTGTGAAGCTTTCCTACTTCCGCTTTCCCCAGCTTGTATCCCCCTCATCTCCCACCAAACTGAGTTCCAAACTTCTTCTATCTGCTTGAATTATCCTACAGGGGGGTAGCTATTAATTTACATGTCCTCCTCCCTCAGCAGACAAGTTCCTAGAGCGCAGGGTCTGTGTGCTATTTATGTCTGCGTCCAGGCAACTTCACAGGGCACTGTCCAACAGAATTTTCCGTGGTGATGAAAACGTTGCATACCTGCACTGTCCAAGACAGGAGCCACGAGAGGCTTTTGAGCACTTGAAATATGGCAAGTGCTACTGAGAAAGTGAATTTTTAATTCAACTTAATTTCGGTGAAATTGAAGTAGCCAAATGTGGCTGATGGCTACCATATTATTGGACTGTGTAGATTAGTACTTTATGCAGCACACATGTAGTGTAAAACAAAAGACTTTTGTTAAGAGCATATAGTTGCAGAGCTCTCTATTTTTTATATGTAATAAGATCTTGAAAGCTCTATTAGTGCATTTTATTTTTAGTGAATTTGATCCCTTGAGTCCATTAATACTCTCCTCTCACTTAATTCACTGGGCCCAAACAGTCAGTTTATTAATTCGTTATCCCACTATGGCTAAGCATATAAAACCCCAGTCTGATCCAGACTCACCACTCACTAGTACGACTAGTCATGCAAGTGACTAGTGATTTAACCTCTCCGGAACTCAGTTTCCTTGTTTGCAAAATGGGAATATTCATACCACCCAGATCAAGGTTATTTGTGTTGATCAAATAAAATAATGCATGGAGAATATTAAGCACATTGCTTGGAATATAGTTAGCACTCAGAATGTTAAGCAATTGCTATTTAGTCTTTTTTTCATGCAAACCACATTTATTGAGCACCTGCTATGTTCCAGATGCTCTGCTAAGGGATTGGAGATAAAATGTTTTCAAAGACAATGAGAACGAAAAGGGGAATATAAGCAAAATTGTGGATTCAGAAGGGCATGTTATCAACACCTCATGCTGAAGCCCAAAGAGATCATACTGAGGTATTTTCTTTTCAAAGAGATAAATCTATCCCAAATTATTTTTTTAGACCCATGGGCCCAGAATTTGCACGCACACCATGAAGCCCTCACTATGTGTTTGTTAATTCATGCTCAATCTAGATCAACGTTCTTTTTCATCATCAGGTAATGAACTTGTGTGTGGCATTAAGTTTTTATATTGTGAAATCCAGCTCAAAAAGGAGGATTTTTCTGCTCCTCAGAGGACTGTGTTTTCTGACTTTGATGTATCATTTATGCATCTCATCCATTATGGATGTGTTACAGCTTTTACATGAGGCACCGACCTTTTGAAATAAAAATAAAACTACATCGTCCCGATCTCTTTCTTGTCCTTACTGTTTTTAGAGTACAAGAGAGTCTTGTGTTCTGCAGAATTCGCTTTGAAGCTCCCTTTCTTTGAAAACAAATGGCAGGAAGGCCCCAAACAACCCAATCTTTCCTATTTCATGGACGAGCTGCGTGCACGTCTAATTTTAAATTCTGAAGTGCAAATGTCATGTAATGAAAGTATCAGCAGTTACTTAAATGTGGTTAAATATGGAAACTCAGCATAAAGTCGATGTTTATTTGCAGACTGTGACAGTGATAAGGGCAGGAGCCTTCCTGATAAGTGGCTTTCAGCCACTGTTAATAGGCTGATGGATGGATTAGTGCGAGCCTGGTCACAAGGAAGCTCTCCTCCTCTGTAATGGAACTTGCTCATCCGTCTAGTGGAGGGAGGGGGAGAGAGACAGACAGAGAGACAGAGGGAGAGAGAGACCAAGTGCGCTGTCGATTCCCTTATTCTGTCCAGAACCGCCTCTGTTGCTAGTGAGCAGAGGCAAACAACAAGAAACTTTGACCCGAATCAGAATAGAAACTCCAAGACTCACAGAATGTCACAACTGGAAGAGACCCTGGCCATTATCTAATCCAACCCCTGGATTTTTAGACGAGGAAATTTCCATGCAAAAAAGATCACACCAGCATTTATTAATCAATGCACGTGTATTTGCTTTCAGCTTAAAACCTACAGCTGGTTGCGGAGTGCCCTTAAGGCAATTCCCTAGTAAGACATCAAGGCCCATTGTGGACTGGATTCTGCCTCTCTCTCTCTCCCTCTCTCTCTGTCTTTCTCTCTCTCTTTCTCTCATCCCTTCTCTTGCCATGCTAATACTTCAGTCGGAGAGTTCCAGGACTTTGAGCTTCTTGCTTGGGCAACTCCTGTTCAAGCGTCAGAGAGCTGACTGGATGTCACCTCCACAAAAATTTCCCTGACTCCCCAGGTCTGAGCCAGGTGCTCTGTCGTCACTGTTCTTTGTCCTCTCACAGAAGCTGCCTCTCCTCTTGGTCTGTTTCTGGTCTGTGCCTCCTACTTGGGTAGGAGCTCTCTGAGGGCCAGGACATTGTCTCATCACAATCATATCCCCAGGGCCTTGCAAGGTGCCTGGCATGTAGCAGGTGCTCATTGAATATGTGATGACGACATGGGGTGTCTCCTTACGGTGTATGGCCACCACTGCAGTAGACGCTAGAAATACAAAACTGAGTATAATACAGTTTCTGTTATGGGATAAATCCAGTTAATTCATTCAATTTATTCATGGTTCTCCCTACATATGACATTTTGCCAGTTTATCAGATTTGCACTAGTCACATTGCTCAGCTTTAAGAAAAGTTTAGCGAGACACTTGGAATTCCCAGATTTTCAAACAATGCTTCACAATATGACTGACTACCATGAGAAAGCTGACAAAAGGAACCTCAGATAATTTGACCCCAATTAAGCAGCCCCCTCACAAGTTGACAAGAAACAAGCTCATATTTGTTGTTAAAAAGAACCACGGCCAGGGTCATCCCACAGCTAGTAATTATTCTCTCGAATACCTGCTCAGGTGACAGGCAGGAATGAGAAATCAGAGACCTGTAGAATGTTAGGACTTGAAGAGGCTTTGCAATCCCTTTAGCCCAGCCCCCTTCTCTTACAGAGGAGAAAATGGCAGACTAAAGAGGAGAAGTGATTGGCTCAAGGTCAAGTAGCAGGTGAGTGGGTACCTGGGGCCTCGGAGCTCCACTGGTCTTCTCTGTATGAGTCCTTCTCTGATGAGTTACCATTCAGAACCACGACTCCAGAGCTCCCCATGCCAGATCATTCCTCCTCAGACACCCATCTGGCTGTGGTGGTGGGCTTTGGCTCTGCAGGCCTGCTTGCTAACAGTGCTCTCATTTCTCTTTGGAAGCCTGTCTCTCCCACCCATGAGGAAGCTGATGGTGCTCCAGCTTCGGCTGTGTGCATCCCGACTGACTTAAGTAAATCAGCACATTGCACCCAAGCTCTCTGGATTTCAACCTGAGTAGAAAGTCGAGGGAGTTCCCCATTGATGCAGGCTTAAAAAGGTTGCGCCCCTCAGCCTCATTAGGCAGACAGAGCTTGGGCTGAAAAGCCCACAGGCACCTGGTTTATCGGGGGTCTCTGATAGTGGGAAGGAGTGAGATCTGTGAACAGAGGCTGCTCTTGGAATAGAGGAATGATTTATAAGTGCCAACAGGGCCCCTCAGGGACTGCTGGAAGATCATTGCAGTCAAATAAAGAGCGAAGTCAGGTAGAGCTTCTCCCCGTTCTTGCCATCAGCACTAGGACACTCTTGTTTCACTCACAGTCTAGGGAAGCCCATTTACGGCCATGTTTCAGCCAGCACCGAGCCTTGTTTGATTTCTGTTTGCAAGTAGTCTTCAGTTCCCAGCCCCCAAATCAATCAATTGTTTAATTAAACAATTAATAATTTAATTTGTTCATGCAACTTATTAGTTAATGGTACCAGGTACCATGTAAAAATATAAAAAGCTGCTGCTGACCCTCAAATGGCTATAGACACTGGCCATCAAACATTTTTCTCAGGGAATTGATTTCTGTTCAGAAAACATTAATGGAGCACCTACTATATACCAAGCCTGCATGAAAGGATGCAGAAATGAGTAAGATATACTCCTGGTCTTGAGGGGCTCCTGTGGTCTCAGACAGATAAGAAGAGCTATTGACCTTGCACCATGATGTGAAGCCAGTGTTCTGGGGTCAAAGCCAACCAAGAACCTGCCCTTCAGTTTCAGCTCAGGCTGTATTTATTCTGTTTTCAAGTGCACAAGGAATTTTAAAAATTGTTTTGAAAAAGAACAGTCCCCCCAGAGGTTAAGGGCTGAGGACCATTGCTGTTATTTCTTGCTAATGAGAGACAATTTCGGGGACCCAGTGTGTATTTTTAAAAAACCAGACTAAATAATAGGTTGGGGCTATTTCAGTAAAGCGGCCGTGATGCTAATGACAGAGAAATCCTTCTGGTGAGCCTGGGGAGTGGACGATGCAGGATCTGGAACTATCAAACCCCCAAACAAAAATACCAAGAACAACAAGGGCTCCCTGGGAGAGCTGCTGGCTGGTTGATATCAATATAATCAGAAAAAGGCCCATTGAAAGTGTGTTTAAAATTTGCTAGTGACTCCAGGTTAGCAGAATGTACAAACCTCCAGTTATAAGACAAAAAAGTTCTGGGGATGTAGTGTACAGCATGGCGACTATAGTAAACAATACTGGCTTTTAGGGCCACCTGGGCGGCTCAGTCATTAAGCATCTGCCTTCGGCTTAGGTCATGATCCCAGGGTTCTGGGATTGAGCCCCGCCTCGGGCTCCCCGCTCAGCGGGAAGCCTGCTTCTCCCTCTGCCTCTCCCCACCCCTCCCCGGCTTGTGCTCTCTCTTTCTCTTGATCTCTCTCTCAAATAAATAAAATCTTCGAAAAAAAATACTGTTTTTTATATTTTAAAGTTGCTAAGGGAGTAGACCTTAAACGTTCTCATCACGAAGAAAAAAGTTTATGACTGCGTACGGAGATCATTTCACACTATACAGATTGAATCATTATGTTGCACCCCAAAACTAAGATAATGTTATATGCCGATTACATCTCAATAAAAGAAAAATTTTTAAAGAAGTTTCTAGTGACCCTATTAGGGTTGCCACTTTTTAAAAAGGTACATTGAAAGCCCACTTTGTGTTAGGTATTTTATATGTCTGTTACTTCATTCAGTACTCACTAACTGCCCATGAAGTAGGTATGGTTGTCTACTTCACAGTTTGGAAAGGTGAGGAAAGGTGTTTGAATGCATGTGGTAAGTGCACAGCTGTGGTAACAGGACTGGCCGCTAATACTGTGCCACAGGAAGAAATGAGCTCTACTCCCAATCCTAGGAGCAAGGGTCTTAGGTATTCTACATGTTCATAGATTTTTTTTTAAAGATTTTATTTATTTATTTGAGAGAGAGAATGGGGGTGAGGGGAAGGGCAGAGGGAGAGAGAGAATCTCAAGCAGACTCCCTGCTGAGCGCAGAGCATGGGGCAGGGCGTGATCTCAAGACCCCGAAATCTTAACCTGAGCCAAAATCAAGAGCTGGCTGCTTAACTGACTGAGCCACCCGGGCGCCCCCATAGATTTTTTTTAAATGGGAACCATATCACACATAAAAATGTGCATTATGTATATGCAGTTTAAAGAGTAATGATAAAAGAAACTCTCATATATTCATCATCAGGCTTACAAAGCACAATGTCGTTACCATTTTGTTTGAGGTCTGGTCTCCTGATCCTTTTCTTTTATCATCTATATATGTATATGTTATTTAGTTTTGCCTGTTTTTATATAATGGAATGATGCATTATATATTTTCTTGTGATTTAATTCCTTAATGTTATGTTTTAGTGATTCATCCAAATTGATTCATGTAGCTGTGGTTTATTCAATTTTACTGTTACACGGCTTTCCAATGCATGAATATGTCACAATTTATTTATCCATTCTATTGCTGATGGGAATTTGGATTGTTTCTGGCTTTCCTAACAGTGCTGTTATGAACGTTGTTGTGTGTATCTGTGGGCGCACATGTGTAAGAGCTTTTCCAGGGCAAATACCTCCAGTGGAATTGTGAGTTTCCTGTATAGGTGTGTGTTCAGCTGGATAATGTCTAAGTGTTTGCCAAAGGGACTGTACCAGTTTTCATTCCCATGATCAGTGGATGCGAGTTTCCATTGTTCTTCAAACTCTCCACCTTCATATTGACGAGTTTGTAAATTTTTGCCTTTCTGGTGAGTGTAAAATTGTATTTCATTATGATGTTAATTTGCATTTACTGATGACTAATAAGTTTAGGCATCTTTTCATATATTTATGGGCCATTTGTACTTCATTTTCTGTGAAATGTGTGTTAAACCCTTTTGCCTATTTTTCTTTTGGATTTTCTTTTTCATATTGATTTGTGGGAGTGCTTTATGTTTTCTAGATATTAACTGTTCGCTAGTTATATGTGTTGTAAACATATTTTTAGTTTCTTTTTTCTTTTTTTTAAAAATATTTTTTTTAAAGATTGTATTTATTCATCTGAGATGCAGAGATACAGAGAGAGAGAGAGAGAGAGAGCATGAGCTGGGAGAGAGGCAGAGGGAGAGGGAGAAGCAGGCTCCCCGCTGAGCCAGGAGCCCGATGTGGGGCTCGATCCCAGGACCCTGGGATTATGACCTGAGCCGAAGGCAGACGCTTAACCATCTGAGCCACCCAGGCGCCCCTTTTTAAAAATATTTTATTTATTTATTTGAGAGAGAGAGACAGAGATAGCGAGAGAGAGCAGGATTAGGGAGGAGAGGGAGAAGCAGGCTCCCCACTGAGCAGGGAGACTGATGCGGCGTTCGATCCCAAGACTCTGGGATGATGACCTGAGGCAAAGGCAGACGCTTAACTGACTGAGCCACCCAGACGCCCCATATTTTCAGTTTCAAGCTTTCTCCTTATTCTATTCAGGGAATTTTTGTCTTTGATGGGGAGAACTTCTTATTTTAAAACTTTTTATTTTAAAATATTTTCCCAAACTTAGAAAAAGTTTATAAAATTAATACAAAGATTTCCCAGACTTTGATGTTAGTATTTTGTCACATTTGCATGATCTTTTTATCTATTTTTTAATTTTTTCTCCGTATTGACAATATAGGTATTTAAAAATTACATATTCCAACTTACTGTTGGTGTTTAGAGGAGCAGTTGACTTTTTAAATATTGCTTTTGCATCTAGAAGCCTTGCTAAACTCTCAAATTCTAAAATTTTTATAGATTGGCATTTTTTTTTGGTAAATAATTACATTATCTGCGAAAGGACACAGTTTTACTTTGTTTCTAGTCTTTATCATGCTGTGCCTCACTGACTGATACTTTTAGTCCCAAGTTGAACAGTTATGTTGATAATGGCCATCTTTGTCTTGCTCTTCATCTTAAAGGGAATGTTTTCAGCATTTCATCATTATGAATGATATTTGTGGTAGTCTTTCTTTCTTTCTCTGTCTCTCTTTCTTTCTTTCCTCTTTCTTTCTTTCTTTCTTCTTTCTCTTTCCACTTTTTGATGATGTCTATTATCAAGTAATTTCTTTTCATTCCTCATTTGAGAAGATTTTTGTTTACAAATATCCTGAAATAGATGTTACTTTTTTTTGAATGCTTTTTCCTGTATATACTGAAATGACTGTAGTTTTTTCCTTCAATCTGTTAGTGGGGTAGATTTCATTAGTTAATTTTCTAATATTGCATTCTTGGGATACACCCAACTTGGTCATATACATTATCCTTGTTTATACACAACCAGATTCAGTTTGCCAATATTTTGTTCAGGACTTTTGTCATTTTCCTTTTTCTTCTTTGTGTAATTTGGGTGCTTAGTTCATTGCATTTGTTTTTGCCACATAAAAATGTGTTGTGATTATTTGTTGCTGCATTACAAACTATGCCAAACTTAGCAGTATAAAAAAACTCAATTATTTATTATTATCTCTTGCGGCTCTGGGGGTTACCTGAGTTCTACTAGATGATTCTCACTTGGGGATCCCTCATGTGTTTGCAGTCAGATGGTGGCTGAGGCTGGAATCTGGAAAGCTCTCTCACTCACATGTCTGCTGCTTAAGCAGGGAAGATGCAAACAGCTGGGCATCCTAGGTATTTTTTCTATCTATGTGGGATCTCTCCTTCTGGTCATCCAGCATGGCAGCTTTCAGGCAGTTAGACTTCTACCAGAGACTTCCAGAGCAAGTGTCCCAAGAGAAACTGGGCAAAGCTGCATAGCCTTTCCTAACCTCGCTTTGGAAGTCATGTGACACCTCCTCTACCACATCCTGTATGGTGAGGAAGTCAAAGCAGACTCAAGGGGAGACTTCACCTTTTGATGGGAGAAGTGTCAAAGAATTTGTGACATGATTTAAAACCATCCTACTGAGACTAGCCCTATAAAGTTATTTGAGGAGTGCTTCCTCTGTTTCTTATCCTCCAGAGTATTTATATAGGTTTAGAATTAATATTATTCCTGGAAATTTCAGTAGCGTTAACCTATAACACCATCTGGAATATTTCCTTTGTGGGACTATTTTAAGCTACTCATTAAATTTAAAAGCGTAGTTATGGACTCTTCTTCTTTTCATTGCTTTTCGAGTCAGTTTTAATAAGTAATATTTCCCTAGAAATTTGCCCATTTCATCCAATTTTCAAATTTTATGTTACTATTGTATGGTAGGCAGAATAATGGCCCTTCAAACATGTCCATGTCCCAATCCCTGGAACCTGTGAATGAGTATGTTCCTTTATTTGGCAAAAGGGTCTCAGCAGATGTGAGCAAGTGTGGGGACCTTGAGATGAGAAAATCATCTTGGGGATCCAGGTGAACCCAGTCAAATGACATGGATCCTTAAAAGCAGAGAATGGTTCTCTGCTGGTGTTAAAGATGGGGGAAGGAGGTCATGAGCCAAGGACTGTGGGTGTCCTCTGGAAATAGGAAATGGCTCTCAGGCAAGGACAAGCAACTTGAATGAGCAAGGAAACAGGTCCTGCCCTAGAACCTCCAGAAAGGAATGCACTCCCACTGACACCTTGATTTAAGCCCTATGAGACCTTTGTCAGACTTCTGACCTACAGAACTGTAGGATCATACATTTGTGTTGCATGAAGCCACTAAATTTGCAGAAATTTGTTATGGTGGCAATAACAAACCAATACAAGCAAGATGTTCACATCTTATTATTTGCTTTATTTCTGTAAAATGTATGGTTTCATCCCACTTTAATTACTAATATTGTTTATTTGGATTTTCTCTCATTAATCTTGTTAGAGATTTGTCTATATTATTCATTTTTCCCCAAAGCCACAACTTTTGCTTTGATGATGCTCTAGATCCATGTTTGTTTTACACTTTCATTAATTTGTGGCTTTATCTTTATTATTTTCTGACTTCTATTTTCTTTGGTTTATTTTTCTAACTGTTTAACTTGGATTTTTGGCTTCTGTACTTTAGGATGTTCTTTTTATCTAATGTAAGCATTTTAGAGCCGTAAATTTCCCTGTAAGTATGACTTTAGCTGAATCCAAGTTTTTATTTTAAAAAAATACATAGTATTTTTATTATGTTACATCTTAATTACTTTCTAAATTTCATTACTGTTTCTTCTTAGGTATATAAGTCATCTTAGAAATGGGATTTTAAATACATAGACAAATGGGATTATTCTAGTCATCACCTAACAAAATTTTCTAACTTCTAACTTACTGTCAGCTACTCAACTCTTCCATTCTTGAAAGAAAAACAAAAACAGCCATAGAACATATGTAAACAAATGGGCAGGTTTGTGTTCCAATAAAACTTTATTTACAAATACACATAAAAGACTGGATTTGGTCTATGGACCCGAGTTCACTAACTCTTGTTCCACGGCCTCTCTCTCCTCAGGCCCTTTTTCATTGGGTCATCAGGACTTCTGTGCATGATGGCAAGTACTCACAGCATCATTTCTTCCATGGTCTGTCAGACTAAGCAAGTCACAAGGCCAGCCTAGATTCAAGAGGTAAGGAAACAGACTCTACCTTTCGAGGGGAGAAGCTGCAAAAAAAATTGTAGCAATATTTCAGTGCCACTGGTATCTAAACTGTCTGACAGAAAAAGAAGTTCAAGGATTGTTGAACATGTTCAACATGAACATGTTATAATTAATAGACTTTTTTAAGAGAAGATTTAGGTTTATAGAAAATTGAGTAGATATATAGTACACAGAGTTTCCATGTACCCCTCTTCCCCCTCACAGTTTTCTCTGTTATTATTTTTTAAAGACTTATTTATTTATTTGGCAGAGAGAGACACAGTGAGATAGGGAACACAAGCAGGGGGAGTGGGAGAGGGAAAACAGGCTTCCTTGGGAGCTCGATCCCAGGACCCTGGGATCATGACCTGAACTGAAGGCAGAGGCTTAACAACTGAGCCACCCAGGTGCCCCAAGTTTTCTTTATCATTAACATCTTGCTTAGTGTGGTAAATTTGTTATAATTGATGAACCAATATTGACACTAGAGCCCACAGTTTTTATTAGGATTCGCTCTTGTGTTGTATATTTGTATGGGTTTTGACAAATGCATAATGTCATGTACCCACAATTTCAGTATCATACAGAACAGTTTCACTACCTGAAAAATCCCCTGTGTTCCACCTAGACCTCCCTCTCTCTCTCTGAGTCCCTGGCAACCAATGATCTTTTTATTGCCTCCATAATTTTGCTTTTTCCAGAATGTCATACAGTTGGAATTACATAGTATGTAGTTTTTCCAAATTGGCTGTTTTCACTTACTAAATGCAGTTAAGGCTCCTCTGTGTCTTTTTGTGGCTTAATAATTCATTTCTTTCTATTGCTAAGTAATATTTCATTGTATGGACATACCACAGTTTGTTTAACCATTCCCTATTGAAAGGCATCTTGGTTGCTTCAAGGTTTTAGCAATTATGAGTAAAGTTACTGTACACATTTATATGCAGGATTTTTTGTGTATGTATGTTTTCAACTTATTTTGGTAAATACCTAGGAGCATCATTGTTGAGTCACATGGAAGACTATGTTTAGCTTTAGCTTTGTAAGAAACTGCCCAACTATCTTCCAAAGTGGCTATACCACTTTGTACCATTTTTGTTGGGGTTCCACAAGCAATAAATGAACTCCACATCTTGGTCAATATTTGGTGTTGTCAGTTTTTTGGGTTTTAGTCTCTCTAATAGGTGTTTAGTGGTATCTCTACCATCTTGGTCAACTCCTGTCATTGTTGTTTTAATTTGAAGTTCCATAATGACATATAACGTTCAGGATGTCTTCATATGGTGATTTGCCATTTGTATATCTTCTTTGGTGAGGTATTTGTTTAGGTCTTTTGACTACTTTAAAATTGAGGTGTTTATTTTCTTATTGTTGAGTATTAAGAGTTCTTTGTATCTCTTGGATAGAAGTCCCTTTATCAGATATGTGTTTTCCAAATATTTTCTCCCAGTTTGTGATTTGTCTTTTCATTCTCTTAAGGGACAATATTTTTAAAAGATATAATAAGACTTTCTCTTATATATTTCTGTGCTTGTGACATCCCCTTATTATGCCAGGGGCATCTATTAGCCTTGGAGACAACTGGCCTTATTCAAGAAGATTGCAAAGGGAAGAGTCAATTTCTAGTTTTGACTTTCAAAATGAGATTTTTGAGTCTCTAACAAGCCTGTAATTTTGAAGCCAAGCTTTGTTGAGGAAAAAAAAAATTATTTCTAGAGTCTGTAAGCTCAAATGAATATATCCAGAATCAAGCCTAGAGAATGTGAATGATAAGACCTAACATCAGTCACAAGTGGAAATCAGGATATGAGGCAAAGAGAGGTTTCTGACACAAAGGAAAAGGCAAAAAACCCTAGCACCTCTGGTTCTACTGTAGTTAGGAGAGGAGATGGATGGGAAGGAAAGGATGGTCCCTTTGCTCAATGTCTCTCCACCTCCGTGCTATTCCAACCTGCCCAATGAACCTCTTTTCTCCCTCCTATATTATGCGCCTCCATACCTGCCCCCTCCCTGGCCCCACCATGGAATTAATGCCCTTATAGAGGAAAAGACCCAAGAGCTCTCTCTATCCACATGCATACACTGAGGAAAGGTGACGTGAGCACACAGTGCTGTCCATAGGCTAGGAGTCAAGCTCACACCAGGAACCAAATCTGTGGGTCTCTTACCCTTGGATTTCCCACTTCCAGAACTGTGAGAGATAAATGTCCATTATTTAAGCTACTCTGTCTATGGTATTTTGTTATAGCAGCTCAAGCTAACTAAGATAAGAGCCCAGCAGAGTGCTTGGTTCACAGTGGGTGCTCAATAAGTGTTTGTGAACAAATGAGTGAATGAATAAATAAATGAATACATTGACATCCTTTACTTTCCCATGGTAGCGGCATTTCTGTCTATAGGACCAAGTCTATTGTTTGTGTTTTAAAATGTAGGTTTTGTTGTTATTCACATATGGTGAGGTCAGCAGATCATATGACTGCCATTGAGAAGGTAGTTTGTATACTCATGGACCTCAAAAAGAGAGGGCGCACCGTACTATACCCAGGGGGCCCCAGGGGGAGCACCAAAGTGGCAGAGACAGTGAGGGGAAAACGTGAGCAAGAGACTTTATTGTGGTTTCCACAGGAAGGAACAGGCAAAGCAGGGTAAACAAGTTTAGGATCGGCTAGTCTGAATAATTTTGGCAGGCTCTGGGCATAGAGGCTGTCCCTGGTTGTCTGGTACCTAGGCCTAGGGTTATTAGAGCAGAGGAAAGTGGTCTTAAGTGTGAGAGCTCAGTAAAGTTTGGCGATGTGGGCTCTGCACCGGTTGGTTTGCGTATGAAGTTGTGCTTGTACATGAGTCCTCTACTATCTTATTGCCTAATCCTGGGAGGGACAGTCCCTCCAGAGCCCTCAGACCCCAAGATATCAAAGCATCAAAGACAGAAACTGGAAAAAGTGTTATGACGTTTTGACAATCAGGGAGCCCTCTCTTCCAGGTTTCTTGGAAGTAGAGCTATGACCACTGGGGACTTTCATGACCTGCCTTGTCAAGACTTGTCAAGATCACGTCTTGTCAAGGTATCACCTTTTCTCATGCCAATTTTGGACACATTTTATTATTTCATTCATTCCTTCATTCACTCATTCATTCACTTATTCATTCAGTACTGAGTACACACGATGAGCCAGGCCCTGTGTCAGATAGGCCTTGGCAGCGTGGTCAGAGAGACGACCTAGGAATCGAGCAAAATCCCTGCCTGCAAGGTCGGCGCTCTGATGAAACTCTCGGTACAATCATCTTCAGGGGCTTCTTGCCCTCCCCCGAACTTCTAGGTAGGAAGGTCCCTTGATATCAAGCTTAGCGACACCCATGGAGGCAGTTTCATTTCTCATAATGGAAGATTCACTTTTAATCAGAGAAAGCCTTTCCTCAGTCTGAGAGCCTTGTCTTTTTTGTGACTTTCAAGGGTAATTTGCAGATTGACAGGTTAAAATCAGGGCTCTCAGAGTCAAGGTTGGGACTTTAAATAGTATGAAGACCCCAATGGCTAGACTCACAGAAGCAATCTGAATATTGATGACAAATTTTCAAACAGCCTTGGAAAGTGCAACATGATTTTAGGAGAAATTTCCAATTAGCTTGGGCTGTTCAAAGCAGCTCTATGTCTAGGAAAGAGACTGCATTAGAATTTTCCAAACGGCTTTATCTCTTGAAACAGAAAACACAAATGGTAGTGGGGGGAAAAATCAAAGTTACTGAATATGGAAATCACCACTTTGGGGTTTATGAGAACCACATCTTGCTAACTCCCTGCTATGCGAGGGAGCTTTCAGAGGTAATGAGGCAAGTTCCAGAGTGTCAAATGTCTGCCTTGCTTTATACTTATGTGAGCTCTCATCATGGTCCTCCTGCTGGTAGGGTACATGCTCAGCCCTGGCAGAGATGGTGTCTGACATCTCCTTCTAGTCCCCTGGGGAAAAAACCCTGCACACAGCAGGCGCTTAATGTACTCTGGTGGGATTGAACTAAAGAGAAGAGACTCCCCAGGAAGGGGTAGGGATGCAAAAGGCTCTCCCTCTTATCTCTTACTCTGCTCTGAATTAGAGACAGAGCAGCCTGTCTGAGGCTAGGGTTCAGGCTCCTTCCTTCTGGTCGAGGGAAGGAAACTAGCTCATACTGAGCCGTCACCATGTGCCTGGCCCTGCAATAGGCACCTTACAGCACCATCTCATCAAGCCTCTCAATAAACCTTTGCAATTGGTATTATTACCCCCATTTTACAGATGGGGAAGGGGAGCATTGTAGAATAAGCTCTCCTGAGTGGTTTTCATTTGAAAGGTTTCTGAGATCCCACCTGGCTACTCTACAGGTCTGAAAAAGCTAGCTTCACTGAAATATTAGGTGGTTGTGTGAACACACTGCACTCAGAAAAGCTTTGCTTTTATCCAGCAGACTAAGAAGAGAGAGGCTTTCTAGCCCATCAACCCAGAGATGCATTTATCAGAATGGCTAACGGATTCCTTGGAGAGCACAGAACAGGTCCTGTGGGTTGTACAGTGGGGGCAGACCCAACAGTCATCCCTCTCCTCCCTTCTTCTCCAACTGACAAAACCCACTGCCCACCATAGTTGGGGCAGGAAATTCCAAGAACTCACCTTCCCAGCCTCATCTAGGGGTGACCACGTGACCAGTTCTGGTTAATGAGATGTAAGGGGAGATCTCCCAAGGGGCTTGTGAGTAAGATTTCCTCCACGATAAAGAGAGTGACCATCGAGGAAAACTCTTTCTCCCTTCAGTTCCTTCGTGCTTTGGACAATGTCATGTGATGATGAGACATCTTAACTGTTTTTGTGATTATGAGCAACCAAATAGATGTATGTTCTAAGGATGGCAGGGTGGGCAGATTAGCGATATGGTCACTTACCTACAGACTTTCTTTTTTTGGTGAGATGATGAAATGTCTTTATTGGTTAAGGTATTCCTTGCAAGTATTCTGAATTGAGTCTTCTGTTCAACATTTCCAGAAAGCATTCTGACTTTTGAAATTATGGAGAAGAAAACAGTGCTGTGACAAGTCCTGAATAATAATACTTTTGGTGGTGGCGAAGGGGTGGAGCTTGAGGGTGGTGAGGATGTCAAGTGAAAACAAACGGGAAGAGGTTAAGGGGAGACATTATTGAAAAGACTGTTGCAATAAGGGGAGGCTGACTACGGCCAGAGAGAGGTTGCTCTGACCATGGGGTTAGTAAGAGTCCCCATAGTCAGAAAGGAATTTGCTTTTATAGGAAGGAATAAATAAGGCTGGAAAGAACCCAGCTCAGGGGAATGGGATGAGCGGGTCATGTTATGGGACATTTGTTCCGGGAATGTTTTTCCCTGAGGTCAACTGATTCTCTGGCAGGTCCTTAAATTAAGGAAGAGTGGTTCTGTGTTCGAATGCTTGAGGGTAGACCAAAGTTCAGGGACCTGGAGGAAGAAGAGAAGCCTGATTAAATTTGGTCAAGTCAAGTTGGCAGGCATTTTGTCCAGATTGGTCAGTGGGGACAAGCAGTTCAGCTAATCATGTATGAGACCAAGAAGGGATGTGGACGGTCTGTGTCTGACCTTGTCACAGGTTAACCAGGGGGTCATCTGTGAATCTTATCTGAGTCACATGGGGAAGGATAGTTCTTTGCAGTGAACTATTTCTTGGAACACAGAAGGTGCGGGGCAGGGGGAACGGAATTCTTAACGGTCACTGTTTTCCAGGAACGTAGAGCCAACATTGTCAAGAAACGAAAAAGGTAAAATCAGACCTCAGGGCAGAGTTAAAGTGGTCACTGATCCATCCATAACTATTAGCTCCCTCCCACATGCCGGGCTCTGTGATAAGGGATCCAGGGAACACAGAGATGATTCAGACATGGTTATCTCCGGGATCATAGCAAGAGAGAGAGAAGGACACATACCTGAGGTCTCATGACATCTGAGGGCTACCTCCCGTGGCTTCCATGCACTCAGATTTGATTTTGTTTGGGGACCACCTCAGCCTTGCAGACTGCCTGCCCTGCAGCAGACCCATAAGCTCTGGGTATGTATGCAAAAACCGAGAGAATCAAAAGCAGTGAAAGGAGAGGTTTTCCAGGATTTGAGCCATGGGTTTCTAAGTATTTAAAAGGATTAAGCAATTCAGTATCAACCCCCAAAACCCTTTCTCAGCGATGCTGAATCTTGATTATTCTTTCTTCCATTGAAAAGCATCTGGGAACTCTCACCTGAGTCCTTATGCTTTAGCCTCAGTGGGGGCAGCTATAGAGATTCTCATCCCCCCCGAACAGGAAGTTGGATGCCCTGAGAGATGCAGTCACTTAAGTTGGGTAACACAGAAGATTGTTGCCGAGATTCAAGAAAGGCATGCATCCTTTTATGCTGGTTTCTGTTTCACTAGGACTTTTACTAATGCCCAAGTGATGGCCTTTCTGAAGGTAGCTAGAGGCAGGGTTGGGGTGAAGGTGGGCAGAAAATGCAGAGCCCAATGCCGCTCCCCAGAAGAGAGGGGAGCAATAACATAAACATTAAATTTCAACGCAGTCCACACAACTGAAGTTAAAACCCTGAGTCCTTTGCCTGGTCATTGCCCTCCTGGGGCCTTACCATTTACAGTCCAGAGTGATGCAGCCTGAAGATGGTATCACATATCAGAAAGCATGGGCCTACATACAGCCATAGAAAACCCTCTGAATATCCCATTCAAGGCAAATTGTTGAAGTTATCACCAGAGCTTCTCGGACTCTGCAGACTTCTTAGGGTGCTAGGTATTTGACTTAGAAGGGGACACAGGCTGATTGCAATTCTTCTCCTTACACTTGACTTTCCCACAGGTTGTATGGCTGCCTTTATATTCCACACTTCTTCCCTTCTTCCCATTCTCAGCCCTTCCTCTGGCTCCAGCATCTCAGACATCATGGCTGAGACTATTAATTATTTCTCACTAGGCATTCTCCTCTTCTTTCTTCAGGAGAACTCTCAAATTTTTGCTGAAGATATAGCTGCTCAGCTAAAAACTACCCTTTTATCAGTTTCTCCTTCTATTAAATGAATACAAGAATTCTTGCTTGGCTACTCTGAGAATCAAATAAGATCATATGTTTAAAGAGAAGCATAGTATGAATGAAAGAGCCAGAAGATCTGGATGAATCGTGTCTGCCATTACCTTACTGGGTTGTCTTGGGCAAGTCACTGCATTTCTCTGGGCCCGTTGCCTCTGTCAAAAGGACATTTTTTTTTAAAGATTTTATTTATTTAACAGAGAGAGACACAGTGAGAGAGGGAACACAAGCAGGGGAGTGGGAGAGGGAGAAGCAGGCTTTCTGCGGAGCAGGCAGCCCGATGTGGGGCTCAATTCCAGGACCCTGGGATCATGACCTGAGCCGAAGGCAGACGCTTAACGACTGAGCCACCCAGGCACCCCGTCAAATAAGGACATTTAGACTAGATGAGATCATCTGGATATTTTCCTGCTCAGACATTGTATGGTTAAAAAAATCAGGCTATAATATTATGAAGAGTTAGAACTTAAAAGGAACATTTTGCCTGTGCTGACTTGGCTGGCTCCGGTCCCTGAGACCTGGTGATGTGTACCACTTCCCAATTTCATAGTCAGTGAGGTCGTCATGGCAGGTTGAACTTGGCCATGATGAGGGTATTTACACCACAGAAATTGGCAAATGCTATAAAACAGGGCTTTCTCACCTTCACGGAGAGCTGGTTGTGAAACATTTACCAGCATACTATCTACTACAAGGAAAGAAAAAAAAGTCTTTCTATGTCTTGGCACTCCAAGTAGTTAACATAACTAGTAAAACTTAAGATGAAAATATACAAGTCTGTGCTTATAACATACAGAGGACTGAGAGGCAAGAATTAGAAGTTACCCGATTCTTGGATCCCAGGTGCCCTGGTCCATCTCCAGGTTGCCGTAAATGGGCCCCTTGGGGCATGAAGGAGTTAATACCTCTCCCTCAGTGACCAACTTACCTGACCTTGTTGTGCTATTGTTATCTCAGATGCACCATTTTGTAATTTAATTAAAACCAGAGGCTTGAAATAATGGGCTGGTGGTGCCTGCTGCCCCACCCTGGGTGGAAGTTGGGCCCCAAAGAGCAGGAAAAAAGATCTTCCAAGACATCAAGTGATCAGGAGCAGTCATTAAATTATTCCAGTTAATCCAAACAGAGTAGTTACCCGAGGCCCTGACTCATCTAGCCAAATGGGGCCTGTGGCTTGAAAAAGTTTGGAGATTCTGGACCAAAGGATTATCTACTTGCTCATCTTCACCATTTAGAGTGTCTTCTCCAAAGTGTGTTTTGAGGAACAGCAAGTCTTTGGTATGCTAGGAGCAACCTCTTTCCAACCTCAAAAGGAGTTGATAGCTAAATAAGTTTGGGAAACATTGGATTTAACAAAGGTAAACATGTTCTCTATGGCAGTACTTCTCAGAGAAGTTAACAAGTTAAAGTAGTGCTCTCTGAACTGTCTGTGGTGATGCATTAGATTTTTAAATTTCCAACCAATACACAATCCTATTGTCCCTGTGTGTGACTTACCATGCACTTTGCAACACCCAACCTAGATACGCCCTGTTCAATGAGATGAATTCATGGCTCTTGCATATTCCCCATATGACTTGGATGAGTTCATGGTCACATCATGTCCAATTGTTATAAAAATCTCTCATGGTGTACACGCAGTTTTTGTACTTATCATGTCCATGAGTCTTACCCTGAGTGGTACTGTGTTAAGTACCTGGCTGACCTCTGAATGGAGCATGGTCCTGCCCCAGTAAGTCTTCCTCCCTCTCACTGGGATTCCCAGGTTTGAGCTGGGCATTGAGGAGTTCTATTCAGCCATTGTGGAAAGTGCAGCTCTGTCAGAGCTGGACATCTGTCCCCATACAGTGAGGGCATTGCCTGACCTACCCCAGTAGAGCAACAGTCGAATCTTTGGAGTCTAAACAGGACTTTGAAATAAAAGGCCAGCTCTCCTAAATTACGCCAGCTGTGGAGAGGATCGAACAAACACCAGAAAAGTCCCCAAACACAAAAGACAACAGAATGCATCCAGGCCTTCCTTTTCCTCCTCCATAGGCCAGGAAATGCAGAAAAGGCACAGCAGACTCAAGGTTGGACTCCCATGAAGCCTGCTGAAATAGGAAGTCTTTCCAAGGCAGCTGAGACTGTCTCCTTGTCTCTGGGGACAATATGCCCACTCCCAAGCAAGGCAACGGAACTGCAGATTAAGGGTCTCACATGTCTGTTGGACTTGGACAGCCCTCGGCCAGGGTAGAAGCAGTAGAGCCCAGAGCCATCTCCAGGCTCCAGCATCATTTCTCCACAGCTTGACAGGTAGGTGCCAGTGCAAGGCAACTACCCCTTCCTTTCCCTTCTTTCTCTGGTGCTGATTCTCGTCATACACCCACACTGGAAGTCAAGTGTAAATAGAAGGCTCTGACTACCAGGTCAGGCTGCTGTCAGGGCTCCCCCCCCCCATTCTTCTCTGAAATGTTCACTGCCCCTGCCAACTCTTTATTCTATACCTGTCAGAGCTGGCTCTCTCCAATCTCTATATGGACAGATTCCCTCCTCAGTAAATACTCTCAGTGACCCGAGAAGTCCCTGGAATCGGGCTGTTTCTTTCCAAACAGAGACAGTTTCTGCTGGGTGTTTTTCCTCAACTTTTCACCAGTGTGTTCTTCAGTGTGAAGAATTATTTACTCATGAGGTGGGCCTGGGGCCAGTTATGGAGATGCTGTGAAGGATTCTCTCAAGTAAGGATGCCAGGATCACACCCAGCGCCATGTTTCCTGGTACATTCCTGCATGGCCTCAATACTGTCCAGATAGGGCAAGAGTCTGGGAAGGTTGAGCTTTAGGTAGAGTTGAGTTTTAGGGTCCCCCTCATGTCAAGTGGAGGCATCCAGCCAGCACTATGAGGCAGGTCATTTGCGTAGAAATGACAGCTGATACCATGGAAGTCCAAGCGGAGATCCCTGAGGGAGGCCAAGGGGAGACAAGGAAAAGCTAAGAGAATGCCCACAGTTAGTGAGAGGGGCAGCAAGAAGAATTAGGAAAGGAGGCTGGGAGGGAGAAGTTGAAGTAGGAAGGAAATTGGGAGGAGATAGTACCTCATCAAGCCAGGGAGGAGAGAATCAACAGTGTTGTGTTGCCAAGAGATCAAGGAGATTGAAGATTGAGAAACGGAAACGGTTGATGATTAAGGTGGCTTCTGAGCAAGGCAGCCAGGAGAATAGTGCAAGCTGCATACCTTCTGGGGATGCCATTCACACCCTTGTCTGTGGGGATGGTGACCCTGGAGTTCCGTAGTGCATCACCTGGGTGGCTATCAGGGACAGCCTGTTCATGAGAATCTTTTCAGCCAAGGGCTGAAGGCAAAAGCCCCATCGTAAGCTGCTGAGGTGGAAATGGGGGGTGATGTAGGAGTTGGAGCCAGGGAAGGTGACCCTTGGAAGGAGTTTGGAAATGGAAGAAAGAAAAAGAAATGGCAGCTGGAAAGTATGTCAGGCTTGAAGGGAAATGACATATTTTCCACTTGAATTATAACTGGAGCTTGGAAATTTGAGTGTACTGTAGGCAAAGGAAAAAAACCAGCCAAGTGGGAGAGAGAACAGTTTGCTGGAATGCAGCTGTCAAGGGAGACCAGCTCTTGGCTCTCATGGAACTTACGTTTGGTGAGAAGTGGTACAATAGAGGAGAATGGGGTGGGGCTGGACTTAGGGGTCAGGACAGGCTTCTCTGAGGAGGTGGACTTTGAGTTGAAACTGAATGTTGAGAAGGGGCTCATCCTGTGAAGACCAGGGAGAAGAGTGTACCAGGAATATGCCTTACCTGAATCCAGAAGAGTTTACATTCATGGCTTCTTAGGAAAGTCTCAAAGTTGGGTCCAAAGTGCTGGGCATTTCCACAGACCCTTACAAATCCTGTTTTGGGGACCATTGAGCCTTTTGGTACTTCTGAGTCACCTTACCTACATAGATACCTGCTGCACTAAACTTTCTGGATAGATGAAGTTAATTTCCTAATGGCACTCCTTCTCCAGCCCCACTGTTCTCAGGCTACCTCTTGCTGCTCAAGCTTCTTCTTGGGCCATCTGAAAAATTATACCCCTTATTTTCCAGCCCCTCCCCAAACCCCATAAAAATGCCTAGTTCCTTAATGAAGATATTAGCAAGAAGGCAATCTGATTGAAAAAAATTCATACTAAGGTGTTAGTGAATGATGTCATCATCACACTCATGAGTGTATTTGATTTTACACAAAGGAAAGATATGCACCCAAATTAGAGTATTTACTAAGAACATTTAGGACATGTGGCTGCCAAAGGATGAGTTTTAGAAAGATAAGACAAAGATTTAGGAACGGAGAGCCTTCCTAGATTCCCTAGCATGTTATGTGGATAC
The DNA here is from genome assembly GCF_037043125.1 of Eumetopias jubatus. Classification (NCBI taxonomy): domain Eukaryota; kingdom Metazoa; phylum Chordata; class Mammalia; order Carnivora; family Otariidae; genus Eumetopias; species Eumetopias jubatus. The sequence continues at coordinate 28,765,998 of NW_028274819.1, read as the reverse complement.
TTTCTTATGCCTAAGGCTGGCTTGGTTTCCAGCTCTAAAAGGACATAAAAGGCAATTCTCTTCTTTAACAAGATTAAAGTATCTTTGTGGCTTGAGGGCAAGATATGGAGCACAGTTTGATTGTCATGGTACCTGTGTGCTCACTCAATCCAATAGCAGCTTTTCTGGTTGAGGCTTAAAGTATTTGCGCCCCCCCCCCAAAAGAGATGAAGACACCTGTGTTGGACTCTATGTGTATGTTATCGCATTTCCTCTTCACCACACCCTCTGATGTAGGTACTATTATTGCTCCCATTTTTCAAATGAAACTGAGGCTCAGGAATGTTTAGTGACTTTCCCAGGGTCATACAGATAGAGCCTCAAAGAGCTGGAATTCAAACTGGGGTCTGCCTGAATCCAAAGTTCGAATCCCCCTGCTATGACTCAGGATGAAAATTCTATCCTACGGAAATGGCAATCCTGCTGTCCAGGGTGCTCTGAGATCTAGCTACAGCTTTTCCACTTTTCAAGTTTGTGATTTACTTCCTCTTTCTGGGCTCTAGTTTCCTCATCTGGAAAACAGGAAGATAGAAACTCAATGATTAGAGGGCCCCTCCCTGCCCTGAGCATCACCACGCTGAGTGATCCTTCCTTTGACCCGTGGCTCATCTGATCTGCACATGTCAGCTGGGCTCTCTACTGCTCAGCTCCTTGGAAAGAAAATGGCAGCAGGTGGGCCACCCTTGACCAGTGTCGGGGAAGTCCATGGAGGCCCCGGGGAGATGGGGCACTCTGGGCTGCTTTCAGCTAGGCCTGAGATTGCCGTGCGGATGGATGGTCCGTGTACATCCTTGCTTGTGAGCAGGGCCTGCGCCTGTGGCACCTTGAGCCCCGGAGTCTTCTTCACGACCCTTCCAAAGCTCCTTCCAAGGTGGTTGAGGGTTGGTGTGTTTTTCCTCTCTCCTCTTCAGTGCCAAGAGGTCAGCTTGAATGTAACTCTGACAGAAGAAATCTGCTCCTTTGGAAACACCCTTTTCAGATCCAACCTGAGCCGGGATTAAGAGAACAGCTTTGGCTCGTTTTCAAGACTGTCATCTGACAAACATCTCCAAGCTCATTTGAAGGAAGTGACAGAAGAGAGTGAGATTTCAAATCAGGGAAATTGGCGACAGGCTCTGCTCACATCAGCTTCCCCACCTCCAAGCCTGCAGCCCGCAGAAAAACAAAAGCTCCAGAGTAGGAAAGTGACACAGCGCCACCTCCTGGCTGCTGCCTGGCCGGTGGAGGCCTCTGGCCCAAGTGTGGTCTCCCCAGCTTCAGGACCTGCCCCAAAGTCGGGGAGGTGAGACCTCTCCCTTGGCTCCTAGGAGATGGGAACAGGGGGCTTGTGAGAGCTACGTGAGTCTCAGTTCGTGATGTGTGCGTACGTGGCTATTTATGTGTCATACATATATTCAACCAATTTGAACCCTGCATAGGATTTTGTCTTAGGAGGAGCAACTCTCCTTCACTCACTCTTAGATAGTTTTTTAAGGCAAGATCATATGATCAGGATATGAACTCTGGAGCCAAACTGCCTGGGTTTGAACCTCAGTTTTGTCACCAATAGCTCTGCAATCTTGGACAGGTTATTTAACTTCTCTGTGTCTGTTCCCTTTGAAAGAATTGAAGAGTCAATACATGTAAAATGCTCAGCACAGTGCTGGGCCCATGCTAAGCCCTTAATATGCATTAGCTAATATTATTATTCAGTTAAACAAAGCTCGTACATATTTCTTCCTTCTTACACCCACCCATTAGACCCATTTCTAACTTCTTGTTCACTGATACGTTCCATGTAGATGTTTCCAGTTCAAGGAAGATGATGCTCAATCCATCATTTTGTTGAAATAATTGACCCCACCCAAACCCACACCCTAAACTTTGTGTGCAGACTCCCTGGCAGATTTTGAGAAAGCCATCCTTGGGGAACTGCGATGTCTTTTGTTTTGTAATGCAACCTGGCGAGGCAGCTGGGCTGTCAATGCTTTGGAATAAACCTAGAAAAACCAGATGGGCCTGGGGATGATACTCTCTTTAGATGTTGTACTGAGATTCAACTCACGGGAGAATTTTAGTCTTGGATTTCCCCCACATGTGTCTGCAGAGAAGTCTCAGGATGCTGGTGAATCAGGAAAAAACCTCTGTTTTAAGCCTTCTTGCTTCCTTTGAACCAGAAAGTTCTCTCAGAAGCTCCGTTTGGGGTCAGACTTGGGATGCCCCTTGATTCTGATGAAAGGTTCTCCCAACCAAGAGGAAAGATGGTGACGCGACAGGCTGCCAAGGTCGGAGGCTGGCCTTTCTGAAAGTCAACCATAAATCAAAGGCTCCAAGGTGACCACATGTCACAGACACCAGCTCTGGAGTCTCCGGGGGGGCGCTGGGCTTGATGACAGGAGACCACCTCTTTCCCAGCCCGTCTGCTGCCAGGGAAGACCAGCATGTGGGCTGGCCACTGCCACTGAGGAAGTTGTCCTGCTGTTTAATGAGGTTTAATTTTCCCTCTAAAGGAGGGCCCGGCTCAAACATCTGTCTCATCAAAGGAATCGGAGTCTTGGAGACACAAAAGCTTCTCTTAGTGTCTCCATTCTGTGGCCTTTATCGATCCCAGAATCCATCCCATTAGAGCGCCAGAATAGCCATGACTTTGCCACTATGCACGCATCTAGGGAGCATGGTCAGGTTTCTGGGGGAGGAAGGCGGGAGAGATGGGGAAATTCCTTTGAATCCCCTCAGACTTTGCACTTGGCTTCCTCATGTGGGCAAGACTCAGCCATGACTCACCTGCCTCAGAATGTTTTGTTAGCCAGTCCCTGATTTGCTTTAAATCCCTGAAGTGTCAAGCTAATAGCCGCCAGGGGATTGGGAGGAGAGTGGCGTCTGAGCCGGCCTGATCAACAGGTCCCTTTGTGGGGGACAGCAGGTGACCAAATCTTCCCATCTGTGCCCAAGCACCTGGGAGTCATGAGGATTTTTGCAGGAAACCATGAAGCATCAACGTTTTAAAGTTAGAGGATTAAATACACAATTTGGGACATCTGGCCTTGGAGTCGTAGACAGCCCTGACCGTATGCCACCATTTGTCAGCTGTTTGGCTTTGAACTAGTTACTTCATGTCTCTGTGCCTCAGTTTCCTCATCTGTAACAGGGACCAATAGTGGTGTCAGGACTGAATGACAAAAGGTGATGTGTTTTATCTTAGTTAGAGCTGCCACATGGTAGACACTCCATCAGTAGTAGCCAAGTAACCAAAGTTTAAAAAAAAATGCACCAGAGAAAAAGTTAAATCGAGAAATGCCTTTCCATTGAAATGATTATTACTTTTGTCTTGTTTTTGTGATGACAACAGTGGCGTATCGTGGCCCAGGGAGGACAGCAGCGTAGCTTACAAGCCATCGTGTTAGCCGGAGTTCTCTGACAGCACACTGACCAATGGCATGAGGATGCCCAACACCCAGCCATGAGTATAATCAGCATCCTATAAAGGACAAGTCCAAAGCCTGGCTCCATCGCTCACCTGCTGCATGACCTTGAGCAAGTGATTTAACCTCTTGAGTCTGCGAGCCAGCAATATTAATAGTACCTACCTCGCAGGTTCGTAGGGGTGGGTGGGTAAATGTGGTTGTGTACATAAAACTCTTCTGACAGTGCTCAGCACAAAGTCAGTGCTCGATTAAAAAGAAAAACAAGGCTGCAGTGACTAATGCATAACTTCAGCCCCACCTGTCACCCCACCCTCTTTCTCCCACTCAGGGAAGCAATTTAGAAAGTAACATTTTGGGACGCCTGGGTGGCTCAGTCAATTAAGCGTCTGACTCTTGATTCGGCTCAGGTCATGATCTTAGGGGTCATGAGATCGAGCCCCACATTGGGCCCGCACTGGGTGTGGAGCCTGCTTAAGATTCTCTCCCTCCCTCTCCCTCTGCCCCTCCCTACCTCACCCCATCCCTCTCTCTCTAAAAAGAAAAAGAAAAAGAAAGTAACATTTCTCCTCTCTGTGTTGAATCCCTATACACCTGAAACTAATATAACCCTGTATGTTAACTATACTGGAATTAAAATTAAAAAGTTAATAAAAAAACTAAAGATTATTGTATCAGTTAATAAAAAAGAAGTAACATTTCTGTAAGCTTAAACTTAAAATGGCTCAAAATTGTTTAAAACTCATTCACAGCTATTGCTTTAGTCATCATCATTAACAAATTGAGAACAAATTTATAACTGATATTCATCAGGAGTCCTAATGCAGGTGAGTGCAGCACTTTTCTCCAGACTGCATGAAATCTGTATACATTTTCCATGTTACTGCTAGGACAATCTACCATGAACTAAGTGTCTTAAAACAACACAAATTTATTATCTTACAGTTCTGGCAGGCAGAAGTCTGAAATGGGTCTCGATGGATAAAAAACAGGGTATTGGCAGGGCTGTGTTCTTCCTGGATGCTCTATGGGAGAAACATTCCTTGCTTTTTAAAGGCTGCCCCATTCCTTGGCTTGTGCCTCCTTCCATCTTAAAAACCAGCAATGGTCAGTTGGGTCTTTCCCACAGTGCAATCTCTCGGATTTTAGTTCTTCTACTTCCCTCTTCTCCTTGTTATTATACTGGACACACCCCAATAATGAGGGTAGCCTCTCGAAGATCAGGTGATCAACAACATTAATTCCATTTGCAACCTTAGTTCGCCCTCCAACATAACATGTTCTTAGGTTCTGGGAATTCGGATATGGACATCTTGATGTTTGTGTGTGGGGGGGTGGTATTAGTTTGCCTAGCACATGTGATAAACTTGACTCTGCTCAAAATTATTTAAAATTCATTCACACATGTTGTTGCCTTAATCATTATCAATCACAAATACTGTGAATGACTTCACAACTGGTGTTGATCAGAAGTCCTCAAATGCTGGTGGATGCCATTCTTTTCTCCAGGCTGCATGAAATGTGAAAAGATAGGAAAATATGGTTATTTTTTCAGAAAACTAAGTTTATTCCTTTTAAATGACGATTCTTTTGGTATTAAAATGGTGGCAGCAGATGATAGTTGGCTTTTTCATTTTTAATGTTAGTAGGCAAATATAAACATTGATACTTCAGTAAGTCAAAGTGCAAGAGTTTCTTGGTAAGGAGGGGATTTCGATGGTCTGTGCAATTCAAGGGGTGGAAAACCACTACTACCCTCTAACAGCCTGCTTCCACCCCGCAGTGCCTGGTGCCGTGGAACTTTCCACACCTTCAGGGCCTCCTGCCCTTCTCTGTCCCTTTGTCCACACTTCCCAGGGTTTATCAAGGCTGGCCCTTGTGAATTCCAAGCCAGAGAACGAGGGACATGGGATGAGTCCTTCCTCAGTTTCCCCATCCATAGAACTAGAATGACAGAAAACTGATCCTACCCTTTTCACAGGATTGCAACTGAGGAAAGTGCAGTGAAGTGTAAAGTGCTCTACAAATAGGAATGGTTGGACTCAGTTTCTGGATCTTTCTATCGTGTCTTCTGAGGAGTGGGTGAGAGAAAGTGAGAGAGCCCCAGGGGTACAATTAAGCACTCAGGGAATAGCAGTTTTGTTTCTCTCCCAAACAAAAATCCCTAGTTTGTTTATTAATTGTGGCACATTTAACATAAAATTTACTATCTTAACCACTTCTTTTTTTATTATTTATTTATTGATTTGTCAGAGAAAACAAACACAAGCAGGGGGAGTGGTAGGCAGAGGGAGAAGCAGGCTCCCCACTGAGCAAGGAGCCCAACACGGGACTCGATCCCAGGACCCTGGGATCATGGCCCGAGCCAAAGGCAGACGCTTAACTGACTGAGCCACCCAGGTGCCCCTCATCTTAACCACTTTTAAGTATACAGTTTAGTAGTGTCAGCTATAGTCACATGGTTGTGCAACCCATCTCCAGAACTCTTTTGTTTTGCAAAACTGAAACTTTATGTTCATTAAAGAACTCCCAATTTCTCTCTCCCCTCCCAGCCCTTGGCACCAACATTCTACTTCCTGTCTCTCTCTCTGAATAGTACTGCTCTGGGTACTGAATATAAATGGAATCATACCATATTTGTCTTTTTTGTGCCTGGCTTATTTCATTTAGCATAATGTCTTCCAGGTTCATCCACAGTGGAGCATGGATAAAAATGCCCTCATTTTAAAAGACTGAATAATATTCCATTGTGCGTCGAGAGCACCTTTTGTCTGTCGGTTCACCTGTCTATGGACACTCGGGTTGCTTCCACCTTTTGACTATGTGACTAATGCTGCTATGAATGGAGGAATACAAGCATTCGTTTGAGATCCTGCTTTTAATTCTTTGGGACAGATATGGAATTGCTGGATCATACCCGAATTCTATTTTTAATTTTTTGAGGAACTGCAATGCTGTTTTCAATAATGGCTGCACCCTTTTATGTTCCCACTAAGGGTGCTCCAGCACTCCAATCTCTCCACCTCCTCTCCAACACTTGTTACTATTTGTTACAGTAGCCATTCTAACAAGTGTGAAGGGGACCCCATTTTTTTTTGTTATCACAAGAGTATTATCTATTCAGAGTAAAAATATTCAAACGGTCTGGAAAGGCAAGCACTGAAACATAAAACTCACCTATTTGCCCCTTCCTTCCTCCTGCTTCCCATAGGTAACCCCGATCATACTTCCTTGTAGGTACGTCCAGAAAATCCCATGCAAATATATTCGTGTCATCTTTTTATTATGCAAATGAGATCATGCATACACACGACTGCACACTTTGTTTCACTTAGCTGTGCAGCTAGAAATTCTTTTCATATCACCACCTATGGATTGACCTCGTTCCTTTTCACAGTCACATAATATTCCTTTGTATGAATGAACTATAATTTAAACAATTTACTATTAGTAGACACTTAGTTGATTGCCAGAGCTTTTTTTTTTTTTACTAAAAAATGTGCCAACAGTGAGAGGCTGTACAGCATTGGGATTAAGAGCACAGACTCTGAAGCCCTGGCTGCTTAGGTTCAAACTCCAGCTCTAGCACTTAATAGCTCTGTGATGCTGGGCAAGTGACTTAACTTCTCTGTGCCTCTGTTTCCTCGTCTCAGAAATGAGAATAATAATAATAGCACCTACCTTCCAAGATTATTGCAAGGATTAAGTGACTCAATAAAGGGAACGTTCCTACGACGTAAGATGTGGTGCATGTATTGCTTCAGTCAATGGTCTTGAATGTATATGTGTTTGTACACTTTTCTGAGTATTTATGTAGGACAAGTTGTTAGAAGTCAACATGCTGGGCCAAAGGGTATGATTTCTTTCTTTTCACAGACCTTTTTTTGTTTGTTTGTTTGCTTAAAATAAATTGTCATTAGCAGGGAGAAAAAAAGTTCATACAACCTGGGGTATGACAGATTTGAATACAGTTAAAAAGTGCCAAACTGTCCTCCAGGAAGGTGGCACCAACACACTAAGGTGCTCAGAAGGCCTCTAGGCTCTAGCACTACACGCATCCCATCATTTTACTCCTGTTCCTGGACTGTCTCCATCTTCTCTTCCCACACTTAATGCCAGCCATGGCTCTTCCCTCTTTCTGCCCAAAGAGAAGGAGTTGGAAGAGATGGATATGCCAAGCCATGCCTGGGGACCTTTTGTGGCCATGAGCATTTGCTGGGCACTTCCCACTCTGTCGGAGAGGGCTTCTCTGTGTGGGGCCCAGCTCTGCCCCTCCCCATTCACACCCCGTTCCATCGCAAGAAGCCTGCCCACCCCCAGCCCTCCCAGTACCTCTTGCTTCTCTCCAGTCTTCATCTGATGTCCCTGGGACTTCACTAAATATGATGATACACCAAAGCTTACCAAGCCACTGTGAAAAGTAGCCTCATTTTTTCAGGCCCTCCTGGGCAATTAGGATGTGGACATTTAGTGTTCCTTCTAGAAAGACATCTTCATCATTTTCGTTGATTATAAAACAATTCTGTTCCCTGTTTAAAAAAAAAAGCAAGCAATACAAATGAACCAATCAAAGCGAAAGTTTTCCCATTATCTCATGTTCCCAGGAATAATCATCATTTTTTTAGATTTTTTAAATTTATCCACTTAAGAGAAAATGGAGGGAGGAGCTGAGGGGGAAGGAATCCCAAGTAGGCTCCAAGCTCAGCAGGGAGCCCGATCTGAGGTTTGATCTCATGGCCCTGAGATCATGACCTGAGCTGAAACCAAGTCAGTGGAATGCTCAACCGACTGAGCCACCCAGGCACCACAGAAATAACCACCATTACTCATTTGTTAAACATTCTCTTAGACTCTTCAAACACACATAAGTTTTAAATGCAATTATATTAGACATATTCTGTAAACTGCTTTTTTCACTGAGCATCTCTCCATGACAATACATACTCTATTTTAATGGCAGCATGATATTCTGGAAGTCTTTCTATTCAAATTTCAAAGGGGGCATCCCCTTCCGAAGAGGTGTGTGGTGTGGTAGAAAGTGCACTAGACCTGGAGCTGAAAGATTGGTTCTTGACGGCTCACTGTGCGTCCTTGAGTGACTAACTTCCTTTCTCTGTGTTAAATAAAATAGGGTATGCATGTGAAAATGCAAACATACATTAAAATGTACAGAAGCATTATTTTCATGAGATCAAAATAGCCTTGGGTAAGCTGACGATGATACAAGGTGCTGGAGTGGCTGTGTGGTCGTGGCCTGTGGCATCCTCCAGGAGAGCTGCTCTGTTCTTCCCCAACTGACTTGTCTAGAGACCAGAGGGAAGCCAGACCCATGCGCTCAGTGTGTGTTGTGCTAGAAGGAGAGTGGAGCTTATCTGTCCTTCAGTCTTGTTCTCAGGAGGCAGGTGCAGAACCCAGACCACTGTCCCCGTTCAGTGTTCTTCCAGCCCTTCCGGACAGCCTGGTCTCCTGTAGAGAACAGAGGACAGATTCTGGCCAGAGCAAGGACAGTGGGCAAAGGGGACTGGCTGCTTTCTTGGCAAAGTCATCCAAGGCCAAGAACAAGATACTCTCCAGGGTGAACGTGGGGAGGGCAATGGCCTGGGAGTCCAGAGATTTGGATTCTGGTTATTTTTCTGCCACTAACCTTACTCAAGTCACTTTGGGCTCTACGGTTCTTATCTATAAAATGAGGGGGTTGGGAAGTATGACATCTAGGGACTTCCATTCATTTGTTCAACAAATATTTATTAAAAGCTTGATACTAGGAGTGGGAAGCCTGCTTCTCCCTCTCCCACTCCCCCTGCTTGTGTTCCCTCTCTCACTGTGTCTCTCTGTCAAATAAATAAATAAAATCTTTTAAAAAAAATAAAAGCTTGATACTAGCTAGACACTGTGTGATCCCCGAAGATAGAAAATTAAAAAAAAAATGAACACTTCTGTAACACTTATCATGCTAGGCACTGTTCTAAGAATTTTATAATATGAATCCATTTAATCTTTAGAACCGTTCTATGAGGTAGTACTCTTCATATTCCCACTTTACAGATGAGGAAACTGAGACACAGAAGTTAAGTTCCTTGCTCAAGTTTACTGAGATAACAAGAACTAGAACCCAGCTCTCTGGCTCAGGTCTGTGCTTCTAACCTCTAGGGTTCTTATGGCTACAAAAGTCACAACCTAGTGATAATAATGACACTCTTGATTGAACACCTACCACATGCTTAACCATGCCAGGCACTTTACACTCTTTCTTGCATTTAATTCTAACAATGACCCCACGAGGGAGGGTGTAATATTCCATTTTACAAGATGAAAAAATTAAGACTCCAAGGGGCACATAACAACTCAATAAGTGACTTAACTTACTGAGTTGTCTGCTTAACTCCAGGTCTGCTTAACTCCAAAGTCTGAGCTTGGAAGTACTGTGCTATTCTATTCTCTAATACAGCCTGTGAACACAGTTAAAGTTGAGACAAGACATGGAGGTGTGGGTCTGGGCAGCCATAAGCTGCCTGGTCATGCCAGGTGGTGCCTCAGTGGATTTGCAGCCTGAATTCTCCATCACTGGCTCTGGGGTGGCCGCTCAGCAGCTGGCAGGCACCTTGGCCATCCTGGGGTTGATAGGTTGAGAAGAGACAAGACCTGGGTCCTTCCTCAGCATCCCCACCATCTCTGGGAGGAATCCCTGGCTGTAGCAGCCTCAAGTGCACTTGGAGCAGAGGGTACCCCTATGCTGTGGTTTCAGAGACCCTGCAAAGCCTCCCCATAGGCTGATGCTGCCAGTGTGTTACCAAGCAACCACACAACCCCCTCCCTCAGATGGGCTGCACTTTACCCCCTGTGCAAATGGGCTGCTCAGACCTGAGAGCAGGTTCTGATGGACAGATTGGGGCTAAGATCCTATGAGTCCCACACACAGAACCGGGAGCCCCACAAGGGGGTTCAAATTTGCATTCCACTGAGGTTTCGATAAGTGTTTGGATGCCCAAGTTAATGGATAAATGATCTAACAAACTAATGGACAAATGAATGAATCAAAATGAACTAAGAAATGATAGACTGAAGACAAGAATGAATCTGTCAGCCAACAAAGGAATGAATGAGGCCCAGACCAGCTCTTTGGCCTCAGCGTCAGTCTGGGTCTCGGGGCCAGTGCTAGGTGAAGGGCAGAAGTTTAGGAGCAGGACAAAATGGCAGTATCTGGAGCTATCCCATCCGAGATGCCAAAAGGGGAGCCCAGCTGGCATCTCATGGGCATTTCCCCTCTGGAATCTTTCTGGCAAAAGTGCCACTCACTTGCTCCCATTGCCTCCAGGACTGTATGCGAGGGAAGCTCAGAGCTCCCCGCCACTGGTATCCAGTGGGCGGAGAGCTGCCCCAGCCCCAAGGAAAGGAAAGACCCTAACCCACGCCCTTCCCCCTCTGGGAAGCCACACAGAACTCCAAGTTAATTAAAGCCTCCACTCTGAGAAGAAGGGAATGTTCCATTTGGTAAATTTAGAAACAGCTGGTTAGTTTTACCCATTACTTTTGTGCTAACATCAGTGGAGCTCATTCAACTCTGTCTTTTTATGAAGCTGTCCTTCCAATGCTACCTGATAGCTACTAATTGCTGCAACTACATTTCTGAATTGCAAATTTTCTGCACTGATAAAAACTTTGATTGCCTGTCAGCTACACATAAGGAAAAGATCAGCAGTGCTAAATGAGGGGTTCCACGCTTGGATAATAATGCCTAATGAATTATTCAGGAAAGAATGCTTGAATGAAGCAAACAATTTGAAGGGTTACTAGCAGCCGTAACAGTTCAACAGGCAAAAGAACAAAAGTATCATCCTGAACATTACACTAATGATTAAAAAATGCGTATTAATTCTAGATTTGGAGAAAAAAGAAATGCCAATCTGATTTTAAAGGTTAATCATTATTTTCTCAGTAATGCTCTGATCTCTAGTTGGGGGGGAGGTGATGAAGGGGGAGAACCCTTTACCAATATTTTGGGATGTATAATATTATGACATAATAGAGTCATATAATTTCACACACATCATTTAAAAATTGTAAATTTCAAATTTCATTGGAAAAGATAACAAAAAACTAACAGTGCAGCAGCGGAATGCTTGCTGGAGAGAACTTTGCTGAGCCCAGGCGGTACCAGCGCTGGGGACCCCCTCCCTGAGGCAAGGGGCCCCGCAGAAATAGCAAAATGAAATAAGATATATGTGATTAAACATATGCAAATACATGTCATAATTAGTGACTCTTTCTGGCGGAATTTGAATGCACTTTACATATTTTGCAAGTGCCCTAGTTGATGCGACTGGAAAATTCTTTCAAAAGCTTCTGCCTGTTGGGTCTGGAACCCAAGAAAACAAACCAATAAATCAGGTTTAAGCTTCTGTCCAATACTGACACATTTGCTGCTTTCATAAAAAATATATTTCTACCACCCAAAGTGCTAATTTGTTTTGACAGATGCTGCGGAGTTGCCAAATATGAGGGGAGTGGGGGGGGATCCTGGAAACCGTAATGCAAAATAGTATAATTAAAGATGTTAAAAAATAAGAATGTAGCTACTGTGATATTATGATGTATCTGAATATTTCCAAATAGCTCTTCAGGCAACCAGGATCCCCTAGTGTGTCTAAAGAGGCCATGGTACGGGACTGGGGGACTTTGAGGAGTAGTTTTTAATTATGGAATATGCAGCCAACCTTCTATGAGATTTTTTTTTTCCAGCTCAAAGCCTGTGGTATTAGTCACCAATTAGTAATTTTATTATAAAGATGTTTAACGTCAAGATAACACTCTTCATTTCTGGCAGTGACGCTGTGCCGTGGCTTGGAAGTCTGACTTCAGGAGAAGAGCTGACCATCTGCCAAGGCCGGCGCGCTCACAGATGACTAATGTTTTCCCCCGAGGACTGGGGCTCCCTGTGTTTCTGTTGCTGTCTTTTCGATGTCACAAAGCAAGGTTGATAAACACATTCAAGTCACAATTAAAAAAACATTTTCACTGACCAGTTGCCACCGATGATATCATCAGACAGCTTCAGTTGTTGTTGTAACAACGCGTTTAATGGTGTTGATGTACAGGCAACATGAAGCTGCCCTTTATCCGGTCCTTCCCTAGCTCTGATTCTTTAATGACGTTTCCAGATACCACGAGTCTTGTAAGGAACTGCTATCCGGCATTCACTGGGCAGAACTCTGGGATGTTTCGGGCTAAGCCCACAGGCTGGAAGATCCATCGCAATTGGAACTCACTGAACAAGGTGCGAAGTAAGGGGTTCAAACCAAAGCCGATCAATGAGCTATTCAACTTTTCCCACCTTCAACAAACCCAAACTAGAATGAAAAACAGAGTGTTCTACGGTTTTCTAGTCATGGCAAAATCACATTACCCTGATGCAATGGCTAGAAGATTTATAGGAAGTTCAGGGACACTTAGCTTAAAACAAGAGTAATCTAACTGGATTTCAAGCCTTTGCTCTGGATGATGAAGGAGGGCTGGTGCATGGAGCAGCTACAGACCTTTGTTAATCTCCATGCAGTTCAGATATTATGTTGCTGAATCTCCACAACAACTTTCAAAGTAGATGGCACCATTTTCTGTATTTACAGATGAGAAAAATGGATGTTTAGAGAAGTTACCTGCCCAAGGCCAAACAATGGTGGCAGTAGGATTTGAACCCAAGTCCATCCGATGTCAAGGTCTAGGCATTTAATCATTCAGGAATATACCTTTAGGTTCATAGAGGATCCTCTTACAGCTGAAAAGGACTCAGGGATCATCCAATCCCTCATTTTACAGAGGGGAAACTGAGACTCAGATGTGGAGGGAGGAGCCCAAGTCATGCTGTGAACTGGTGGCAGAGCTGGGACTTACTCTCCCCTTCCACTGTGCCATATCATCCTTCTGAAAGTGGATCCTAAAGTGGATCGATAAAATCTGGCTACCCTTCTTGGTCTTGCCCATGTGCAGTCTCAGGACTTCCTGGGTTTTGTTCAGGGTTTACACTTCCTTCCATGGTCCCTGTGTACTCGGGATCTCTGCGTCCTGGGACACAGCCTGGGGCCTTGTATCATACTCCTACACCTCCCAGCCATAGTGCTCTTAGAACAATATCTATCACAGGTGAGCCAAAGTGTCCTCTGGAGAGCCATGACCATGACTAAAGCGTGGGCACGCCTCACTGATGACTCTGAGAGTGGAGACTCCATGGTCTTTCTTTTCAGAACAACATGAGAGTAAATGTGCTAACCAGTCAGAAGATCAGTTCCAGTAATACTCCCTGGCAGAAGCTCAGTCTACTGCTCAGTGGTCAGCAGAGAGCCAAAGTTGCAGAGTGTATGCAGAGGGCTGGGTTTCAGTTGGGGCTCCTGGACCTGCCTAAGTGACTGAATGACTTGAGGCACGTTCTCTAGCTTCTCTGTGCTCTAGTTTTCTCTGCTGTGAAGCAAAGAGTTGATGGGCTGACCACTCCCTGGTCTTCTACACCTTGTTTGTTCAGGATAATTCAGGTCTGGAAGCCCGGGAAGAATGAGATCTTTCAGCACTTTCCCAGCAGAAGATTCTGTGTTAGGTTTCCATTCCTTTTTTTTTTTTTTAAGATTTTATTTATTTATTCGACAAAGAAAGAGTGAGACAACACAAGCAGGGGGAGCGGCAGAGGGAGAGGGAGAAGCAGGCTCCCAGCTGAACAGGGAGCCCGAGGCGGGGCTCGATCTCAGGACCCTGGGATCATGACCTGAGCCAAAGGCTGCCACTTAACTGACTGAGCCACCCAAGCACCCCTTAGGTTTCCATTCATGATATTCAGGGGTGGTGGTAGGATGGGGTGGGGCAGTCTTCCTGCCCACTGGAAATTCCAGAGGGAAAAGCAAAATGTGACCTTCTCCAGAGCCTAAGAAATACCTTCATCATTCTTTCTGAGCTTTCAGATCATTCTTGAGTTATTTCTTGTAGCCACTGGGATGACTTATTCGGGGACTATTTGCCACAGAGCTCTGAGCTATAAAATGGGAATCCCAGAAGCAATCTTGAACAGTGCTCAGAGCTTCCTGAGGAAAATTAAGCCAAATCAAACATGAAATCTTTCAAAAATTCAATGAAAAACATGCTTTATTCTGGGCAGATTTTGTTCTTGAACATACAGTTGGTGGCAGTGGGGAGGGGTGTGGGGCATGGGATGGGGTGGGGAGACAGAAGCAAAAAGACATCAAAAGAGTCAAGAAACAAGAGACTGAAGGAAAGTAAGCCCAAAGCACACATGAGTCCCTACTTTCTCCTAATTTCTATCCTCTTTATACATATACAACTGCACCAAATTGCCATCAACAGTAGCTATTTTTCGTGTCCCCATTGCCTGCCTGGCATACGCGAAACACTTTACATGTACTAAGTTAATCCTCACAACATCCCACTGAATTAGGAAATGCTATTAACCTTCCTTCTACAACGGAGGGAACCAAACGACAGAAAGCTGATAGACATGCTCAAATTCACTCAGTAAGTGATGGAGGTGGGAATTACGCCAAGCAGTCTGGTTCTAGAACCCGGTTTGTAACCACTAGGTTCCTCTGCCTTCAGGACCGCGATACCCACATGGCCCGATTCTTTTTTTTCTGGTAGAGAATCCTTTTCCTTCCACACACACACACATGGAAATCCCTCAACTGTATTCAAAGCCTGACACAACCAGGCTTGGAGAAGAAGAGGGCATCTCCTTTTTAATGACGTAACAGAATTTGTGTCAGGAAGAGCTGGGTCTTCAGCCAGGTCAGTTTGTACTTGGATGGACTGGACTGGCTGGTGCAATTGAGTTGCTGGGTTTCTGTAGTTCCTTTGCTCTGTGGAACGATATGCCTCCTTTCTCTTGAGGAGCAAAGGAGCTCATTGAAAGAATGATTTTCTCATGAGTCCAGGAGCACAGTTCAGCTCTGGGGTATTTCTACTGCTTTAACCTTCCAGAACCACCTTTCTCTCCTCAGCTCCAGCCATGCACCTTGGAGAAGCCATGAGGCTTTGGTGGGGTAGGCAGCTGTCTGTTAAAAGGCTAAATTGACTGCCACGCATCCCATCCATTTCTGCATGTAGAGGGATTTGAACCTAAGCTGGGTGAGTGAATTAACCCCGTGCCCTCTTGGCCTCTCAGTCCTCCAGGCAAACCATGAATCAAATGGAATCTCCCTCACACTAAGAAGCTGCAGAGCTGTCATTCCATTATGCTTCGCTCAGGATAAGAGGTCCCTGGAGACAATATAATGAGACGCGACTCCTGGGGTAGAGGGAGCCATGTTCCTGAGTGTCCTCAGCAACATGGCCACCATGGAAGCAACACATGCACTGGCATGTTTCTGGGCAAAGAACACAAGTTTTTATTTGTGTGTGTAATGAAGGATTATGTCTAAGCTCGCCGGCGTATAGCCGGAGATTGTCAACACCCAGGTGGCCACTTTCCTAAGAAGCAGAGTGAGCCCTTCTGCTATCGAGGGCACAGGGGGAATTTTGTGAGTGGAAATTTTACCTCATTGCTGGCCTGCCACGGAAAATAAACACCGGAGGAGTTCAGGAACAGAGAAGGCCATTACTAGACAACCATGGAGAAATCATTTGACCCCTTTTGACTATAACCCCACAGGAGAAGGGAAAAGAGAAAAAGACAAAAACTCTCTTTTTGTCAAGGAAAGAACTTGCGGGCAAAATGTTAAGCTCCAAGCTTCATTGCTGGTCTAGAAAGAACGTCCATTTCTCTTACCCTTCAAGGGGCCAGCCCCGGAACAGAGAAGACGGGTTAGATGCTAACAAGTTTCACTTTCCAGAGGAGAGTAGAGGCCAGACTGAGGGTCTCCTCCTCCCAACCTGCTACCCCGTCTCAATGACTATGTTAATTTATCCAACAAATATTGAGTGCCTACTTTGTGTTGGCTCTTTGTTAGACATTAAGGATAAAAGGGTTAAAACACGCAACAGACAAAAGTCTAGAAAGTGGTAAGTGGCTGTAAGCTCTCAGGAAACATACATATCCTGTGAAGCCTTGGTTTGTATAATGAAGATACTAATATTTATTTCAATGAAAATGAAAGAACTTGTTTCTAGGACTATCCTTTACTTAAGTGTTTCTGAAAATACTCAACACTGAAATGTGAATCACTTTTAAGACGTCAGTTAATTCCTATAGAATTGAAGGGTCCAGAAATTAGAATGGCAGCAGTTATGAGGGAAGAGATTTAGGATGCCAAGTTTGCAATGTCAGATTTCCAAGATGCCATTCTCGAATCATACAAATTTCCACTGGTATCTTCTGGTGCTGGCAACGTTTGTTTTCAAGATGAAATGCCTAGGCCTCAAATTAAATGCTGTTATTACGAATTGCAAACAGGCCACCCTTTTCAAGCAACTTATACTGTAGAGGTATGGCTGGTTATTGATTACCTTAGGCTGCACCAAGACTACCTATTAAACTGAGCCCTTGCAAAAGAGGCAATAAGAAACCTTCATGCACAAAAAAACGTCCATTTTTAAACCTGATGGTATTAGAGCCAGGGGACCAAGCATGTCAAGTCTTGCCTTGTCAGTTACCATATCTCTTACCAGCTAAGCTAAGTGACCTGTCTATAAGAAAAAAACCAGTTAAATGGAAATAAAAAATGGCAGTGAAATCTCAATGTAATTCTTAAAATAGGGTTACTAAGACTAGTCACATAAAATGCTGGGATACGTTGGGGCACCTGGGTGGCTCAGTTGGTTAAGCATTTGACTCTTGATTTTGGCTCAGGTCATGATCTCGGGGTCTTGAGATCAAGCCCCACATCAGGCTCCGAGCTTGGCGGGAGTCTGCTTGAGATTCTTTCCCTCGCCCTCTGCCCCTCTCCCTGCTAGTGCACGCTGTCTCTTTCTCTCTCCTTCTCTCCCTCTCTCTCTCAAATACATAAAGAAATCTTAAAAAAAAAAAAAAATGCGAGGACATGTTGTGAGTTTAAGGAAATGACTGGGATCAATTTGCTCCAGAGGATGAGACCCAACAGTGTCATCTCCAATTTTGCCTTGATATTCATTAGGCATGCTCTCACTTTATTTAATAACGGGCAAGCTCTCATATGAGAGTTCTTGGATAGGAGCTAAGTTGAAACATGTGTCACAGGCCTTCAGACCTCAGTAGGGTCTTCTCCCCGACACCTAAATTCTGCATTTAAGAGCTTAACACTGTGCCTATAGAACACACATGGCAAATTAGCCATTAATATTATTGCTGCAGTTGATACCATAAGTCATCCATTGAAGCTGGATTGAGCCACATGTCCTCAGTAAGACTTGCACAATCTAAACCAAAATTGCTTTAATGTACAAATCAACAAGCTCGTTATGTGGATTTGAATTCAGTGCAGAGCCCTGAGAGGCTGAGTTCTCCCTCTCTCAAATGCCTGCACACTTTCAGCAGGACTTCTCTCTGCCCTGAGACTGATGGTCTTTCAGCCTGTTCTCCAAAAGGAGCCCTTTACCATGTGGGCCTGAGGTTGGCACAACAGGCAGAACCAAAGTCTCTTCTTCCTGATCCAGCTGCTCCAGAGAACCAGGAATGCACTCTCCTTTTCTTCTTTTTTTAAAATTTTTTATTCTTTATGTTATATTAATCACCACACATTACATCATTAGTTTTTGATGTAGTGTTCCATGATTCATTGTTTGCATATAACACCCAGGGCTCCATGTAGTACATGCCCTCCTTAATACCCATGACCAGGCTAACCCATCCCCCACTGCCTCCCCTCTAGAACCCTCAGTTTGTTTCTCAGAGTCCATAGTCTCTCATGGTTCGTCTCCCCCTCTGATTCCCCCCCTCATTTTTCCCTTCCTACTATCTTCTTCTTCTTTTTTTTTTTTAACATATAATGTATTATTTGTTTCAGAGGTACAGATCTGTGATTCAACAGTCTTACACAATTCACAGTGCTCACCATAGCATATACCTTCCCCAATGTCTATCACCCAGCCACCCCATCCCTCCCACCTCCCACCACTCCAGCAACCCTCAGTTTGTTTCCTGAGATTAAGAATTCCTCGTATCAGTGAGATCATACCACCACAGCCCTGGAGGCCAACGGGCAAAAGAAGGCGGGCCCATGACATCTGCGCGGGCAGTGATATCTCTCTCTCTCTCTCCTGTTGCAAAGCTTTTTGACAATACCCTGTGTGATACAAATTCATTTCCAGACTCTACCTTTTCCTGAAATCTCCACGGACATGATTCATCATCCTTATGTTCATAATCACAAAAAAATGATAGTTTTAGGTTGAACTGTGTGAAATTTCCGTTTTTGTAGTTCTAAAATGACTGAATATCAGTAATTTCACATGGTTTAACCTAATGGCGGTAATTTACACACGTGGTAACACTTTATAGTTTGTGAAGTACATTTACAGCCATTATCTCATAAACTTGTAGTAAGTGTATGAGGTAGGGGTTACTGATTCTATTTTACAGATGGTAAAATTGAGGTTCACAAAACCCACCATGAATTTACATTTGTTCTTTAGGGGGGATCTTTTATAAAGCCAAAGGCAGAAAGAGCCCAGCACCCTTAAGGACTGTAGCGGCAGCTTACAAGCTGTGGGGTTGTGCACAAAAGAGGGGGTCTGTCACTGTGGCATTGGTAACATTATCCTGTTTTATTGATGTCTCTCGTATGGAGTATTGCAAACAATAAGTAATTTGCCCATCAATAGGACAGGAACTTGCACTCAGGAGTTTGAATGCTGATCTAGCATAATCTCTGCCACATGGTGCTTCCTCTTCCCATTTCCTGACTTCTGGCCCCTGTCAGCCAGTCACTGACTCATCTGAATCACCAGATCACTTTGCCTGGGTGTACACTTTCCTACCGGATGGCTGCTCCATGGCCAAGGTGGTAACACATTCAAAAGGGCGTAACCCATCCAAGTTGTATTCAATTAGGCATACAAAATAGCAATAACAATGGTAACAAAACAATATTTCTCTATTCGCCTCCCAAATGAGGGGGGCGGCTGGGTTAGCTCAGTCGTTAAGCATCTGCCGTTGGCTCAGGTCATGATCCCAGGGTCCTGGGATCGAGCCCCGCATCGGGCTTCCTGCTCCAAATGAGGGGACAAAATTAGGGGACTTCTTGCCCCTCTCAAACTCTTCCAAGCCAGCCCAGAGTCCAGAGTAAGGGCTCCACTCCTACTCCCATATGCCATCAGGCGTCATCCACTGTCCCCTCCGCCAGAGCTCAACAGTAGCACAGACCTCCCAGGGCTGGCTGGCGGGCTCCAACAGGATCATTGCCTTATTGAGCTGCTTCTTTGCTGGCTCGATGCTGGGAGGGGGTAGAAATAGAAATATGAGTGGCACGACTTTCCCCGTTGTTCTCAGCCAGGCTTGCTTCTCTCTTTTCATATGTACCCCAGATATCCTTGGAGATAAAAGAATTGGATTCCAGCCATCTCTGTGATCTGTGAGGTCTAAACTTCTTGGCACAATGTCTGCTAATTCCAAGAGTTTCTGTTCAACTGTCCAACTCCTGAATGTACACGAGCTGTTTCTACTTCGCCCATGTAACCCACTGCTCTCCCCACTCCTACCACTCAATGCAGACCTCAACCTCTGTCCCTTCATCAATTTAGATAAGTCCTGAGTCAAATACAGTGGTGATGGGTAACACACAGTTTTACTGCATGTTCTCTTCCCTCCTCCTGCCTCTACTCCTCACCTTCTCCTTCTAGGATTGACCTCTGGAGGATCCAGATTCCCTTCATCTATCACACTTCTTCTCCCACCCCAAAGTCTTGGAGCCGGCCAACACACCCTCCCTGGGACCTCATCCCCTCCCCCAAGAGAGCTCATCAAGTCATTCCTTCTAATAAATTCTGTGGTTTCCCTTAGAGGAATTCTGGAGGACAAAATTTCCCATCTCAAGCTCAGAATGAGGTCTTTCCCATGAGGCGTCTTGGTTGCTCCCACAGGTAGCCCCCAGGAGGCCACCTTCCACGTCTATGGGATGCCTGGTCATGTCTGGGTCTGTAGCTGCCGCACACACAGCTTAGGTGAGCCCCTGGGACTTCACTCTGGAAACAGGTGGATTTGTGAGGATATTTTGGGAAGGTTAGGAAGCTTTAAAAAATGTTTTTTTGTTTGTTTTGAGAGAGAGAAAGAGAGAGCACGCGAACAAGCGGGGCGGGGGGGGGGTGGGTAGGGGCAGGGGGAGAGTGAGAGAGAGAATCTTTAAGTATGCTCTACGCCCAGAGCAGAGCCCGAAGTGGGGCTCGATCTCACGGCCCTGAGATCATGACCTGAGTGGAAATCAAGAGTCGGACACTTAACTGGCTGAGCCACCCAGGCACCCCCAAAAAAGTTTTAATTAAAAAAAACTTCAACAATTATGCGTAGATGATTATTCACTTTAAAAAAAGAAACAGACTCTTAAAGCCTCTGTACAGGCTTTCAAGGCCTGCTCCCTCCCTCCCTTGTGCCCCACATTTTTTGAAAGTAGAGTTAGGGACTTCATAAGGAATTGAATGAACTAGAGGTCTCAGACAAAGAACCATGAGAGAGTGAAGTTCTAGTCCTTTCTATACCACTGGCCAGCCAGTGTACCTTGTGAAAATCAGAGTGTTCCTAGCCTCTGAGGATATTGACAAAGTCATGTTTACAGCAATAGTTCAAACTGTCGCTGCCTACCCAGGCAAGACATCAGTCCCCTCTATGCCACCTGTCTCCCCAGCTCCCACTACCAAATATTCCTGAAAATGCCTGAAAAGGGTCCTACATATGTACAACATAAGTTAGTGGTCTTTAGGGCATCTGGGGACACTGCGCCCACTTCTGATGTCTGTCATGAGGTATCATGGTGTCCCATGAGGGTTGCTGCCCTCTCACCATTTTGACAGGCCCTGCCACAGAAAAGCCAGAAGTCTTATGTCAAGGATTCCATGTGGTCCGTCTTGGAGGGCTACTTTTCCCTGTGGGTCATAATCTGTAAGCTGTCTTCAAAACCAGGGACGCTACTATCAGGAGAGTCTTGGAGACTTTTGTAGACGGCTCTGAGCTGGGATGCCAGAATAGAGGTCTCACCCCTCCAGACAATGAGAGGTGGCCAGCTTGTGATGCGTGGGTCCTCAGCACGCCATGGAAATAATCACGGAAGACTCTCTGCCAGGCTTGCTCCTGACAGGTGTGCACCCAGGGGTGGGAACACTGAGTGACAGCCCTGCTATCTCAAATAAATGTAGAAAATGATCTGGAGGGTGCCTGGGTGGCTCAGTCGTTAAACATCTGCCTTCGGCTCAGGTCATGATCCCAGGGTCCTGGGATCGAGCCCCGCATCAGGCTCTCTGCTCAGCGGGAAGCCTGCTTCTCCCTCTCCCACTCCCCCTGCTTGTGTTCCCTCTCTTGCTGTGTCTCTCTCTGTCAAATAAATAAATAAAATCTTAAAAAAAAAAGAAAATGATCTGGAAAATGGGCACATCGCTGACCTCTCTGGGTCTCAGTTTCCTCATGCACAAAATGATTGGACTAAATCGATAGGTTTTCAAATATGAGGACTTCTTTACTTTTAGGTCAGGTTTATTGAGGTCTAATTTACATACGGTAAAATTTTAGGTATAAAGTTTGATAAGTTTTGACAAATGTGTGCAGTCATTTAACCCCTGCCACACATGAGAACATTTCCATCACCCCAAAAAGTTTGCTCATGCCTTTTTGCAGTGGGTCCCTCCCCACCCACCCTGACTTGGCATCCACTGATCTGCTTTCTGTCTCTTAAAGTCTTGCCTTTCCCAGAATGCCACACAAATGGAATTCTATCTCATTATTGAGGTGTGAGAGCTCTTTATATATAATGAACTCAAGTCCTTTATCATTTTTGCATTTTGTGAGGACTTCTTTTTATAAAAATAACAAAACATTTCGAGGACACTCATACGATCATAATGCATAGTACTAAAGAATCCTTTGACCGAGAAAATACACAATAACAAAAAACTGCTCTTTTTTTAAATCAATGCCTTCAGTGAATTTGTACTGTATTAATCATAACAAAATCTAATATATGTTTAAAAGATTCATACATGGTATTCGCTTGGGTAGAAAATTTTCTTGGGTGGATGCTAATAAAATGCAACGATCCTTTTTTCTAGGAAAAATTGTCAAACACACATACATAGAAAAATATTTGCAGTGAATTTTGGAAGGTTCATAGAGGCCTAACAACTGCCATGAACTGCCTAGGGATAGATCCGTGGCCTTAAGATTCAACCTCCCAGGTTGCTTCTGCCCACAGATGGGCATAACATAAATGTGGGTTAGAGCATCTCAGGCAACAGCTCCAAGGTTCCCCAGAGGTTCATAATCCACTAACGAGAACCTCAGTACGGGTGACCTCTGAGGGCCTTTCTAGCTCAACAACATCTGCAATCCAAATGACACATTGGCCCAGTAATGAGAAAAAAAATCCTTAGGAAAATTTAACTATGGTTGCTCTGACATTAGAAAGGACAGAGGGGAAATATCCCCTACTTGGGACTGGTGGATCCAAACTTCTCTCTTAAGCCCCGTCCGTTCATGTGTTAGGAGCTGAGATTCCCTCTCTTGGCGAGGTGATGAGCTTTGGTTCTGAATCAGCGTATCCATGCCTGCCTTCTTTCCGTGGGCCTCGCTGCACACTTTTCTGGTGCCTCCCCTGAACACACTTAATTGGCCATGTGTCAGCTCAATTGCTGAGCTGATCTAAGTCATGATGAATCTTTCCTGCTCTTTGCCCCTGGCCTCAGCTTGCCACATAATTCTGTATCATCAGCACTCACCATGAATTTACATTTGTTCTTTTTTTTCTGGGTCATTTATAAAGCTAGAGGCAGAAAGAGCCCAAGATATTGATTTGGAGGAACTGTGTTTCAGCCCTTCCACTTTGCTGTTGAATAGTAAGAACAACAACAGACAGACGTTTGTGGGATTTGTGGATGGGAACGAGGGTCACAGTCAAGGGGTACTTTGGAGAGGGATTGGGTGATTGGATGGGGAAGATGTGGGGAGGCAGAGTTGGGGCTCTGACGGTGGTTGGCTGAAAGTTGCAGAGTAATTCTGACAACCAGGAAGGTGGGAATAAGGGCGAGAGGTCATGAGTTCAGATTTGGAAAGGTTGATTTTTGAGAATTCGGTGGCGAGATCCAGAAGGAAGCTGGATTAACAGGTCTGCAGCTCATAAGCAGGGTCTGGGCTGGAGGCAGAAATTTGGGGTCATCAGGAGGTGGCTGTGAGAGTGGAAGAGCTGATGCAGAATTTTATGGATAAGGTTAAGGATAAAGATGACGTGTTGTCTTCCTTCTTTCCAGAAGGCTATAGAAGTGACTGAGGCATGTAACTTCCATGTCCCCCATGAACAAGCAGCCTAGCCTACTCTGCGATGTGTATGTCAGGGGGCATGGACTTCTGCATTTCTTTTTATTCCCTCCAAAGAAAATCCATTATGCAAAAACATCAAACAGTACAGACTACTAAAAAGTTGTGGGAGAGCTGCAAGACAGGGTTATGTGCACCCCTTACAGCAAAACTGTCCAAACATCTTCAGTGCATGTATGTGTCCTTCTTCAGGGACCTCTCCCACCCTCCCTGTGGCCTTGCTCTCTCCACAGCCCCTCTACCGCAAAATGCTCCATTGCTCCTTTATTGTCCTAACAAATTCAGCTCTGGCTCCTCATGGGCATCATGGTCTCAGTAAAACAAGCCCCCTGCAGTTAACCAGGCCCACCTTCTCATAAGGAAGTATAACACCAAGAGTATTGATGTAGCATGCCTCTTGTGGGGGACGGGGGTTGGCTCCCACACACACCCTTTAACCAATATAAAACATATTGTGGGATTTACAAGCAGTTGACATTTGGGGCCGGATGATTCTTTGTTGTGGGGGCTGTCCTATGCACAGTAGGATGCTTATTGGCATTCATGGCATCCACCCACTGGCTGCCAGTAGCATACCTTCCCACTCCCAGGTGATTTTTCAACACGCTGGGATAAAATCCCAACTCCAACACACACTAACTGTGTGACTTTGGGCAAATTATTCAACCTCTATGTGCCTTGGTTTTCTCATCTATAAAGTAGGAATAATAATGGTATCTACTTCATAGGGATTCTAGGGAAAATGAAATGATATAATACTTCCAAAAGACTCAGAACAGAGCCTGCCATATAAGTACTAGGTAAATGTTAGCTCTTCTTATTCCAAAGGGCATACCAAGTTATTCCTTCTGATTCTATATAGAACTCTCCCTTCCTTTTATCCCCCCACATACACATTTGTATTCAATCATTGTGTGAATTTATGTAATTATTATGTAGGGAATTTGGCAGTCAAAGAAAAGCAGAAAAAAGCAGAGAGGAAAACGCAATAAGAGTTATTAATTGGTCATAGACATTGTTAACATTTTGGCATATTTTTTGTAATTTTTTTTCAATTTTGCACATTTAAGGCAACATTTCCTCTATGTATGCTTTTGTCACTTAAGTACTATATCATAAACATTTTCCTTTGCTAATAAAAGCTGTTACAAAGGATGGAGTAAATTGTGCTAATGTAAAAAGGTTGTCAAGATACAGTGTTAAGTTCCAGCAAATGGCTGAACAGTCTATGTAGTGTGATCTCGTATCTAAGGGGACAGTAGTGGATGTTTGTGAGTGGAAAAGTAGTAGCTGAGTCAGAGTTACCTTGCGTCTAACTAATGCAAAGACTTGGGTCTTTGGATTTATTTGGGGGAGAAATTAGGAGCCTCTGGAGGATTTTGAACAGAAAAGTGGCGTGATATGACATGTGTCTAATGAGCTTCTCTCAGATAATGTTAAAAAAGGACTATAGGGAAACATGAAAGAAGGAAGGCCAACTTAGCAGCTGTCAGAATAATCCAAGTGAAAGTTAATGGTGGCTTAGACCAAGATGGCAGTAGTAGAGATGGCAAGAGATGGTGAGATTCTGGACATATCTTAAAGATGTGTCTAATAAACTGGCTGTGAGATGTAAGAGAATGATAGAAGTCAAAGATGACTTAAAGAGTTTTGAACTGGGCAGCTGGATGTATGGAATTACCATTTGCTAAGTTAGAGAAGACTATGGGAAGTACAGGTTTGGGCAGAAAGGAATGGAGGAGCTGTTTTGGAAGAAGTTTAAGAAATCTTTCACCCATCCAGGTAGAGATGTTGATTGAGCAGCTGGATATATAAATCTGGAGCTCTGGGTAATAATGCAGCCTGAAAATATAAATTTGAAATTCATCAGCATGTACATAGTATTTAAGACACACGATTGGATGAAGTCACCAAGGTAAGCGAATTTAGATAAAGAGGCCCAAGAACTAAGACCTGGGGCACTCCACTGATATTAGGGCAGGGACATACAATTAAAATATCAAAGGACTGGGAAGGAGCAGCCAGTGAGGTAGGAAGAGAACCAGGAGAGCATGGTGTCCTAAAGACCAAGTGAGAATGGTGTTTTAAGGAGGAGAGAGGGATCGGCTATGCCAAAAAGGAAATGTTAACAACTTAAGTATGTTGAAGACTGATAACTGACAATTGGACTTAGCAACATGGCAGTCTTGGTCACTCTTCACAGGAGCTGTTAAGGAGGAGGGGTGGGACAAAAGCCTGGCTGAAGAAGAATCGAGAAAATGTGAGATAAGAGTTTAGACAAAAACAAAAATCTTGGCTAATATCTTGTGCGATGGAATTTATGAGCAAAGATTACTGAAACTTGGCTCGCCCAGTCTTAAAAAGGGATGGTAATATGACAACTACATATGCCATTCCTCAAGAGGAAGTTTAGAGGTTCTAGAAACAAATGGTAACGAATAAGGATCAGAATGAATGGGAGTCAGAAGCCCACCATTCAAATCCCAGATGTGCCCTAATTCATTGTTTGACTTTTATCAAGATTTGATCTCTTTGGACCTCAGTTCTCACACACGTAAAATGGAAGTGTTGAGCTAACAAACCTCTGAAATCCTTCCATAATCTAATATACTATGATATTCTCTAAGTATTTCAAGATCTCTTCCACAAGGCAGTGTGAATGGCCTTTTTCTCCTCTGGCTGTTCACAGCTCTCTCCACAGGACCTTAACTCTGTTACTGACTCACCCAAACCTGTGGATGACTTTGCCCTTCTTTGCCACTGAGAAGGGAAGTGATGTCTTCCCTTCAATTCCCAAATCCTCCATGCCGCAGAAGAAAAAGAATTCCTCTTCCTTTCCATCCCATACTCTCACTACATCACCTCTCATTCCCTCCATAAAGTTAGAATTGAAACCCCTAGTTTCATAGGGGTGAGTGAATGGATGGGCTTTCAGTGTTCTGCTGGGGGACATTATCATCCCCATTCCTCTGATGGCAAAACTGAGCCTCCTAGAGTACAAAATAACTGCTCAAATTTACACCAGGGAAAAAGGAGAGTGTAAGGCTGTGAAATGGGTCTGCCTGACTCCACAGTTGCCCTTGGATGGAATGCACCCACAAAGGAAGGGCTCATTCTTCATCTTCTCTGCTGTTTTGCCCAA
Source organism: Eumetopias jubatus (assembly GCF_037043125.1). Lineage (NCBI taxonomy): Eukaryota > Metazoa > Chordata > Mammalia > Carnivora > Otariidae > Eumetopias > Eumetopias jubatus. The sequence continues at coordinate 28,738,997 of NW_028274819.1, read as the reverse complement.
CAGCATTATCATCTATGTGCTGCTCCAGTAGTTTATGTTGACCTGGCTGGAGATGCTCCTTGGCAAGATGCCCATTTGAAAGTCTGTTTTCCTGCTTACTACTGTAATTTTATGAGACTCCTGGCTGATATAGGGCTCTTTTCGATCCCTGACTTGTACCTTTGGAATCCTAAAGCCAGCTAGGCAAAAGAATTAATCAGTGTCAAACCTTTTATATAAGGTTTGAAAACATATGTTTTCATAGTTTGAAACAATATGTTCCAGGGCACGTCTGTAATAAAACTATAAAGAAAAGAAAAAATGTGTGTGGAAGTTAGCAATTGCCACAAAAAAAGTGTTGTAGAAGCAATCACCTAAAATTCAGTGTCTTGAAGCCATAATCATTTACTCTCATGGAACTGGGGCTTGGCTGATCTAGGCTGGGCCCTGCTGGGTAACTCAGCTCTGCTCCACGTGTCTTCCGTCCTCTCCTTGCCTGGCATACTAATCCAGGCATGTTCTTTTTATGGTAATGGAAAATGTGCAAAAAAGCAAGTAGGAACACAGAGGGACTACTGAGGCCTGGGCTTAGAACTGACATATCATTTCTGCTTCTTTCTATCAGCCAAAGAAAGTTATGTGGCACAATGAAGAAAAAAAATACGGAAATGTGCCCTATCCACAGTAAGAGGGCTCTGCAAAGTGACATAGAAAAAAGTGTGGATACAGCAAGGGGTGAAGAATCAGGACTGGCGATATAATCTACTGCAGTAATAAAACACAGAAGTCAAGATAGTGTTTGCTTCTGGGGTGGGGGAGGGCAGGAAGGTTCACAATCAGGATGTGATGCACAAGGGGTTACAATGAATTGTTGATGTAGTGGTTCTCAAGCTGGGTTGTAATTTCATGGCTGTTTATCACCTTGCTCTTTATAGACTGCATATTCTATGTATGACATATTATCTAGTAGTTTTTTTAAGTTATTGGAATCAGATGAATAAATAATAAAAGTTTACAGCATTGGGAGTCTCAGATTCTATACTCTTTCAGCTTAACTTTTTATATTTGTGATTCTCTTGGGGTGCCTGGCCGGCTCAGTTGGTAGAGCATGTGACTCTTGATCTCCAGGTGGTGAGTTCAAACCCCATGTTGGGCGTAGAGATTACTTAAAAATCTTTAAAAAATTTTTTTGTACTTCTCTTTATTAAATTATGATTTTATAATTTTGTTTACTCTCACTTGTCAATATAAATAATGGTTTGGTTATCTGACATCTGGACATTAATATCATCTACATGCATATTTATAGTCTTGTATGCTGCTCACACTTTTTTTAAAAAAATGCAGCTTTTACATTCTAACAGAGTTCATTTTCCTTAGTTCCTTTCAATGTAAACTCATCTAAAACCACAAATTGTTGTCCTGGCAGTTATTAGTCTGGATTGATTAAGTTTGATCTCTGGGTTAATTTCACATGTAATCATATTATAGTTAGTCACACCTAGTGGCTCTATTAATTCAGATGTATTTGCACTTCCTTACCTATTAATTACAACCACCTCTGAAGACTGATTGGGTCTCAGCTACTGAAGAAAAGCAATCCCCATATATCAGGGAACAAATTACTGCCTCCCACACTAGGAGAACTTGGTTGACTTGGAGGCTCTGTAGGAATATTATTGATGACATCTTTATTCTCTTCCTTCCTTGCAGATGAATGGTGCACCTGCTAAATGAACCAGAAATACCAAGGCCAGGTCTAAACAGACTGGCAAAACTCGCTTGGACCAGGATCTAGAACAGAAGCAGCAGGAGAGGTACCTATGTAAGATCAATGCAAGTTTTATTTGTAAGAATTTTTAAATATGTATTTGGGTGAGATCCACTTCACAGAACTTCTTCATCTTTCTCTCTGGATTTGAAGAATATTCACTGAGTGAGCAAATTTGGTCATGGGCTGGATAGAAAGTCTGAGGCTGGACCTGCACTTAAGCAACAAACACAGTACCCATACTCCAAGCTTGAACTACCTGCTGCCCGAGTCCTAATCCAAGCCCTGCTGAGGGAAGCACTATTTAGGGAGGCTTATTTAAAGGACATGTGGTTCCATCTATTTCCCCACAAAATCCATCTTTAATTTCTGCATTCAGGACTCTTAAAACCATATCTTCATGGCCCTTCAAAGCCCTGTTTTCACTGAAGTGCAATTTTGTGTGTTAATTTGTCAACTCATCTTGTGAAATGAAAACTACATTGAATTTACTGTAAGATTTTTGTAGAGGACATTACAATCTACATTTCTTAGTAGATGAAGCCCTGCACAAGAAAATTCTCTTTGTTCTAGGTTCCAAGCAAAGCTCAGCATCTCCTGAGCAACTCAGCATCTCCTCAAGGAAAATCAGAATCATATAATGGATTGTGTTTCCCTTTTCACTCTGGCCACTAGGAAGCCCAGGGTTAGTTTTTTGAAGCTCAACTTCAGGAACTGTTTAGGTTGTTACCAATGAACACCTGCATTCTAACTCTCTTCTCCGTCTTGACCATTTATTTTAATTTATATCTTTATTGGATTTTAGTTTCAGCTGATGGTTTTTAGTTTTAGTTTTGGTTTTTGCTAATACTCAATTTTGTCACATGTCTAACATTGGAGAACATAATGGGATTTGAGTACCTAATAAACATCAAGAGTAACCTTGAAGATATTTACCACAAAAATCTGTGGGTATGGATGGACAAAGGTATGGACAGGGAATTAGGTCAGACTGATTGTGTGTATATGAGTGCTTCAATCTTCAACATCACCCAAAGGCAGAATCCTTACCTTTGCACCACATAGCAGAGAGCTCTTCCCCTACCTCCAAAGCCTGAGGTTTCCTATTTTTCTCTATCCTAATGCTGTTGACCTTTCCTACCCCCATAACTCCAGGAAATTCCTGGAAACAAATTGAAGCCACAGTATCAAGGTGTTCTCTGGGCTCGTTCTCAAGCCATTTCCACCAAGTCTTATCTCTGACATGCATACCACCCTTCCTCTCTGTGACTACCAGCTGGAGGTAGATCTGGAAAAGTCTTGCTCTGTGGTTGCAGGTGCCCCTGGAAGTTCTGGAAGGAGCAAAGACTAAAGTGCACTGGAATAGCTACCCCAAAATACTCCAATACATTTCATTCAATGCACCTTTTATTTACTGAGACACACACCTGGGTATTTTGGGGTGATCCAAAGAGGAGACAAGACTGGATCTCCATAAGTTGTGGGACCCATAATATTGTCTATTATATCCCAATTTTTAAATATTTTTAGCACTGGAGGGGCACCTGGGTGGCTCAGTCAGTTAAGCGTCTGACACTTGGTTTTGGCTGAGGTCATGATCTCATGGTTATGAGATCGAGCCCTGCATCAGGGTGGGGGGGGGTCCATGCTCAGCGGGGAGTCTACTTGGGGATTCTCTCCCTCTGCCCTTCCCCCTTGCTTGTGCATACTCTCTCTTTCTCTCTCAAATAAATAAATAAATAAATATTTAAAATATAAACAAACAAATAAGTAAATTTAGCACTGGAAACTCCTTGCCCAAGAAAATTGTGCAAATTCACCTTAGGGAAAAAGAGCAGAGCTGGTTGGAGTGAACTAGGCTTTCAGACCCGCCCAGCCACATGTCCTTATGCCTTAATCTCCTTCACCTCTGGGTGGAACCCTGGGGTTCCTTGGAGAACAGCCTGGAAAGTATTAACATAGCAGCTCCTCTTGGTGAACTGTCTGGGTTCGAATCTTGACACTGCAACTCACTAGTGCTTGATCTTGGGGAAGTTACTTAACTTCTGGGACCCTCCATTCCTTCATGTGTAAAATGGGGACTGAAATTGTGCCTGCTTCACTGGAGTTGTTGTGAAATTTAAGTGAGCTAATGTATATAAAGTATTTGACGTGTTAATTTAATAGTGCCACTTAGTCCATAAGTTATGAGTACTAATAAGCTACCGCTATTAGTCCTATTAAAGACCTATTGCTATTAGTCTTTTCAATGAACTGCAAGTGACTGAATTCAGTAAATGAGGTACATCAAGCTCTGTCAATCCGAGACTTCTCAAGGAGGAAATCATTTTTCCAGTCAGAGAAATGGCATAAAAGCAGCCAAATCATCAGCCTGCAAGTTGAGTACCAACCAATTTAAGAGGTTTGTAAAAATCACCAAAAAAAATCATATTTGGATTTTTTCAAAAAGCAATAAAAACCATTTGACTCCATAAGCCTTTTTTCCCTTTTCTGAAGAATGAAGACAATGAACTTAGGCCCCAGTGTGGGGGAGGTTCAAATGAGGTCTTGAATGTGCCAAGCGTCTTTCGAGCTATTTGTCAAAAAGCCCCAAGGAGCCTTTGGCACCTAGTAGACATCAGTAAATATTTGTTGCTTCTGAATTCTTCCCATCTGGGAAGCTCTCCAACGTCCTGGAATCCCTAGCTCTCCCACCAAGCAGGTCAGAAAAGCAACTTAAAGGATTCATTTTAATGTCCATTTTTCCATTTTTCCCTTGAAAAACCACTTACAATGCTGCCAACTTTCTCATTTGGCTTTTTCTGGCCTGGTTGCATCTTATTAAGGGTCACTTCATTCATCAGCATAAGGAAGACTCCATTCTGTCAATAGGAGAGGAAAGGCTGGGTCTCCAGTCACAGGGTGACAGGGAGGCGGTGAAGGGAAGGAAGGGAAACAGCCACAGGACACATTTAATTAACAAAAAGCTGCAGTTGAGATGGCCCAGAATTTCTGAACAGCCCTTCATTCTTGTATTACCTGCCCTCCCCGCAGCCCCCAACCAGCTGATCATTGGATGGTGAGGAAGCAGGTGCTAGTTCACAAAGCCTGTTCATTTATTCATTCATCCATTCAACTACTCATTCACTCACAACTATGTCTTAAGTGCCTACTATGTACTGGGAATAGAATGCTGAGCAAAAAGTTTACACCCATTTCCAGTCCTCATGCAGCTTACGGTTTAGGGGCAGGGGTGGGAACACACACATTAATCAAGTGGTATTAGCTGTGATTAGGGCTCTCGGCGTATTCAGGGAAGGCTTCTGGTGACGCCTGATCTGAGATCTGAAGGAGCCGACAGAGGAAATGGGGGATGCTGTCAAGAACTGGGGAGAGGGCTCAAAAGGACATCATATGCAAAGGCCCTACAGAAGGAAGAACATTTTTGGAACATGGACAGGCAAAATCAAGAAAGTTCCTTGCTTTTTGTTGAGACCCTTCGGCTGGGGACACAGCGGTCCCCCTGTGGAGCCAAGCACTCATGCAGGAGTCAGTCAACTCCGGTTCTAGTCCTGGTCCTGTTGATGGTCAGTTCCTTCTTGGACCTCAGTTTTCCAGCTGTAAAATGGGACTAAGACCATTCTTGTAGCCCTACGATGAGAGTAACAAGTACAATGTGTGGTTGTCACCCGAAGACCTGAGCAGATGCGTCAGTGCTGACCCCCTCTCCCATGGACGCGGGTCAGAGTTGGGGTTCAGAGCTAGCAACCGGCCGCCTCAGCGGGCTTGAGGTCGTCCCCTCCTCCCGCCCGTCCGCCCGCAACATATGCGCGAAGGAAAGTGCTAGGAACGCCAAATGGCCGCCCCCCGCCGGCTCCATCTGCTCGGCCGCGCCCGCCTGCGCCCGCCAGCCCCGGCCCCGCGGAACCGCGGCCGCTGCGCGCCCAGCCCCTGCCGGCTCGGCGCATCGGCTCCGGCTCCTCACGCCCGGCTCCGCGCGCCCCGCTCCAGCACCGGCCGGAGGACAGCGCCATCCCCTGGGTGACGACAGGGAGCTCGGAAGAGGGACCCCCGGAAAAGCACGTCGGGCATGGGCATACCAGAAAAGCATTAATACCTTGCTGGGGAGACAGATATGCCTGTGTTCTAACATCGACTCTAAAACTAGCTATGTGCTATTGGGCAAGCCACTTAACCTCTCTTGGCCTCTGTTTTATCTTCTGCGAAATGGTATGATAAGACCTGTCCTCTAGGCTTGCTAAGCAGATTAAATAGGAAGTCTTATAAAAAGTGTTTAGCACAATGCCTGGTACGTAGGTGAAACTTAACTACCATTGATTTTATTCAAATCCTGCCTTCCTGAGGCTTTGCTGGATTTCTGTAGCTCCTTAAAATTTCGGCTTGCTCTCACATCCCTCTTCTTTCACCCTCTTCTTCAAGCATGGATGAAGAGGCGGAAAGATTCTGCTGCTTTTTGGAACACTGCCTACTAGTGAGTGGCTCCGGCACTGGGGGATCCCTAGATTCCTCACCCTCTCCTGACCCTGAATGAGACTCAGTTTGCAAAGATCTTTTGATAATTGCCCAGAAACATTCTTTTGTTATCAAGTCCATCAAAGAACCAGGCAAAAGGGTGGCTAGTGGGAAGGCAAAGTGATAATAAAAAGTGAAATGAGAACAGGAAAACAAGAAATGAGAAACTCAAAGTAGAGAGGGACTACATTTGTTACATTAAAGATGGATCATTCCAAGACTTTATCTAACACAAAGGTAATCAGAAGGCATGAGTTTTAATCGAAAGTATGTCACTTACTAGCTATGTTGCTTTAGGTAATTAAGTTAACAAATGTTCATTGAGCACCTACTATGTACTAGGCACCATTCTAGGCCGTGAGATTACAAAAGCAAACAAAACTTAGACCCTAGCCTCAGGAGTTTACAGTTTAATGAGAATCAGACAAGCATGGGTGCCTTGGTGGAAGGTGCTATGGGTCCCCAAAGGGAAGCTTTCAGTATCCTAGGGGTTTAGGGCAAGTCACTGAGCCTCACTGTCCTCATTTTCTCCATCTGAGGCTGGGGACTAACAATGATAATAGCAGCCCATTCTTTCTTCATCCCTGTAAACTTAATCTCCTACCCCCACCCCTAAAGTCCACCACATTCTCCCTCCTTCAGCATCCACAATCCTTTAAGACTAACAGGAAGAAAACACTAGAAAGCACAATATACAGAAAACCATCATACAACACAAAAGATGTGAATCATTGTCACAAACACTGATGTCATAAGTTAACTGCTACACTCTAGGGTTCTCTGGGTCCTGAACAGTATCAATGGATGATGCTGATGGATGCTGGAGAGGGGGAGGGGAGGGGGAAGCATGGTTGTGGAAGAGGAGGATTTGCCTCTCATGGGACAATGGAATTCTACAAAGGCCCTCAGTCATCTGACTGCTTTTAACAAATGTGTGATTTAACAAATATGTATTAGGCATATACTCTATGCCAGACAGTGAACAACGGACCCAAGCCCCTGTACTCGGGAACTTATCTGTTCCTAGTGGGAGTTCAGAGTGCAGTCAAGTAATTAAAAGATATGCAGTGGTTGGTGCCAATTCTCTAAGGAGGATAGAAACAAAGGGTTAGGAAGTAATGGTGAGTGCTGATGTATGTGGCATCTGAGCCCATTAATCCTGATACTCAAAGAATTTTTGGTCTGAACTTAACTGTCCTTTTGAAGGGAAGCAAATCATGAATATCTAACTCTAGGTAATATGTTCAGTGCACCCCAGCTTTTCTGAAATGATCTTAGATTAGATCTTAGATTAGATAGGCAAAATGAACATTTAAAAAATACCCTTAATCTGATTCAGATTCATCCAATGCAACATGTTAATATATATCCTTCTAGAGTCTTTTCCATACACAGTACTATATATTTTGTTTAAAAAGGATCATAACATACTGTGTTGTAATAATATTCGATGATAAACTTTCCTTACTGCTAGGCATGTTTCTGCAACAGCATTTTATTTATTTATTTTTTAAGATGTATTCATTTATTTGAGAGAGAGCGCAAGCAGAGGGGTAGAGGCAAAGGCAGAGAGAGAATCTTTAAGCAGGCTCTACGCCCAGAGCAGAACCCAAAGCAGGTCTCAATCTCATAACCCTGAGATCATGACCTGAGCCGAAATTGAGAGTCAGACACTCAACTGACTGAGCCACTCAGGTGCCCCACTCTAACAGCATTTTAAATAACTCTATATCATTCCATTTTATTTATTTTTAAAAAGATTTTAGTTATTTATTTGACAGAGAGAGAGCGCACACATATGCACAAGGAGAGCGGGGGAGGGAGAAGCAAGCTCCCCGCGGAGCAGGGAGGCTGATGGGGGGCTCAATCCCAGGACCCTAGGATCATGACCCAAGCTGAAGGCAGATGCCCAACCACTGAGCCACCCAGATGCCCGTTATAGCATTCTATTTTATCTATGTATCTTATTTAATCCACTGACCTCCTGTGACAGAGCATTTCCTTGACAGGATCCCATTTTACACTAGTTTAAACAATGCCACAAAGAATATCTAAATATTTACCACCTCCTTAATTCCATGTTCGCAGGGCCAGTGTTACTTTCCTGGGGACTTTGGACCTCTTTCAGGCAGCAAAGGAACAGAGAAATAAGACAATGCTTCTGAGAGGAGGTGGTGTCAACTTTGGGGGCCAAAGTCCATGCAAAAACAGGTAGCCCGGATGGCTTAAATCTGAGGGCTGTTTGTGGTTTAAGTCCAGCACCCCGGATTATTTTGCACTAGGGAAGGTCAACCTCTTATGTGTCAGTTAGTTTATTGTCTTATTAAATTACTTGCCGATACAATTTAAGGGACCTAGAAGGTCCCCCACTTAGAGTTAGTGACGCAGTTGCTCAGGGGCCCTGAGGCCTGGTGTCCTCCTTCATGAACCTGGCATGATAACGAAATGTGCCTTACAGAGTTTTTGCAAGGAGTAAATGAGACAACAGGCGTGAACACACTTATGCCAACACAGGAGGATGCTTTATTGACAATAGATGATAAAAGCCAGGACCTTCACTAAGCACTTTGCATATTTAATCCTCAAGGTAGCTGGGTGGGGTCGATATTTTCATTTCCGTTTTATAGATTGGGAAACCAACACTAGAGAAGCTAAATAATCTGCTCAAGAGATGGAGCTGGTATTCACCCCAGGCCTATCTGAATTCAAAGCCCATGCCTTTAAAAACCACTCCATCTGCCTTCCCAGCTACATGGAACTTGGGAAACCACCACAATCCAAACATTCCATTAGCATTTTAGTGCCCAAATTCCCTTATAACCCCAAACCTCTACTGAGTTATGTTGTAAGTACAGCCCCTTGAAGGATACTTTTCCCTGGACTTCTACCAAGGACTGAAATGAATTTGTCCAGATTGATGCTTGCTGTTGTGTCTAGCTAAGCTGGTCTTCTAGAACCTCTGCTACAACCTGAGCTGGAATGTTCCAGTGCCACCCTTGTTGTAGCAGATCTCTGGCAATGTCTTATTTCCAGCTTTATCGAGGTAAAATTGACAAATAAAATTGTACGATATCTAAAAATGTGTAAGGTGATCATTTGATGTATGTATACGTTGTGAAAAGATCCCCACCCAACTGAATTAATTAACACATTATCACTTCAAGTATCTACCTCTTTTTTTTTTTTTTTTTGGTGACAACATTAGGTTTTATTCTCTGGCAACGTCTTGATGTCAAGGATCAAGTGTCCTGCTATTGCCTCCCCTGCATTGTAGATTTCTCTCCGGTTCCTTTACTTGCAAAATGAGCAAGATTGTCCTTTCCTTGAATTATATTCCTTTGAGGAAAGTGGAGGTACACGGTGGGTAGAACCCTAAATGTTTCAGAGCTTACTAACACAGCTCTTTTTTTCTGACTCGAGCCTTGCCTCCCCCACTGTGCCCTAAGTAACCACCATCACATTTGCCCAGGTCAGGCTGGAACCACGTTTCTACCACCATTTGATAGATGCCAATGAGACTCCATTGCAGTTTGCTCTTACCAATGATGGTTTCAAGAGCTGAGCTGGAGATGATGTGTCTAAGTTAGAATGGGAATCTCACAGCAGGGGGTCTCAAGCACTACAGAGTTTAAAGAGACCCTTTTTATAGTATGCTTTTCATGGACCCTTCTCTCAAGTCAGGATGAGTTCCAATGTCAGCAGCTACTCTGAAACCATCAGTCCCTCTGATCTCTTAAGCCATTTGCTAAGTGTGACTCCGTCATGTCAACAACCATTTATTGAATGCCTACTATGTGTCAGATGGGATTCCACTATTCTACGAACTAGGGATACAGTAGCAAAGAATATAGATACTGTTTTTCAGTCAAGGAGACTGAGATATCAGTTTTCCTTATGAAAGATTTTCCCTCAGGACCCCCAATGTCTTTTCTGGCAATTTGGCTTCCATAAGTGCACCAGGAAATCTATCAGATATAACTTTGTATGCCATAATCCCAACTGTGGACCAAATTCCAGTCTTTTTTTTCAAAAGCACCTTGACTTTTACTATATTTGACTTAAAGTCTTGGACTCCGGAGCCATACTGCCTGGGTTCAAGTCCCAACCCTGCTCCCCTCCACTTACTGACCTTCGACAAGCTACTTAACCTTTCATGCCTGGGTTATCTCATTTGCAAAATGGAATAATAGTAATAGTCAATACGATCTACTACTTATCATATGCCAGGCACTGTTCCAAGTGCTTTAGATATATTAAATCAACATCCTTACAATTCTACAAGGTAGGCACTATAAATATCCCATTTTACAGAGATACCAAGTAATTGCCAATTATGGAACTAATTTTATGAGATTGTTTAAAGATTTAAATAAGGGACATGGAAAGTGGTCGATGAATTCCTTCTGTTATTACTGATGGTAATTTTAAGTGAAAAAAGTAGACAAATCTCAACTATGAGGGAAAGCACATAGAAAAATCTAGAAGGAACTATATTAAAATACTAATAGTGTTTGCTTCAGGATAGTGAGATGAATATAGGTGACATTTTCATACTTCTTTAGATTTTTATAAAAGCTTTCCAAATATTTTACTCTGAGCAGATATTTCTTTAATCAGAAAAAATAATTTTAAAAATCCTGGGGGAAAATAAATTTGGGAAGCTTCTCCTCTGGCCAGTATTTCAAGGGCCACTTCCTGCTCTCCCTGGTCACAGCTCTGCATTTCCCCCCCTTGAGCCTGGTGGCCTCTGGGGGGGTATTGCAGGGCCCCCTGAGTTGGTGACCCCCACTTCCAGGGGCAGGAGGGGGCCTCAGGCAACATCCGCTTCCCCAGTGAATCACAGACCCCATTACTCACTTAGCTTCATTATATCTTTAATTATGACCTTTTAGTCTGAGTGAAAAAGAAGTATAATTTTACTTTAAGAGATATGCCAGGCCTACGCTCTCAACATTTCCAGGTTTCATGGAAATTGCAGGGATCATAGAAATTTAACCTGATAATTACTTCAATATTTCAAGGCACACAGTTTTACTCTCTCAGAATAATTATGGGTTGTTGTTTTTTCTCCCAAATTCTTTTATTTCTCCGTTATTACAGGTTATGCTCATTTCTGTTGTGTATGCTTAGAGACACGGAAGAATGCAGGGCATCCTGATATACTCTGGTCCATCGCACCCTATTGTTAACATTTGTTCTTTTATTTTCTCCGATTATTATTTCTTTTAGACTATAAGTTTTATGTGGGCAAGGAAAGCACCTACTTCGTTCACTCTGTCCCCAGGACTTAAAATGGGACTTAGCACATAGTAAACATGCAAAAAGTATTTGTTGAATGAATACCTGAATAAGGCAGCATAGATCCACCACACTGTAGTAAGCCCTTGGAACCAGAAGTGTTGCAGAATTCAGAATTTCCAGATTTTATAAAGGATAGTTCACCTAACTCCCAGCAACAACTGAAGCAGCGCCCCCACAATCAAACAGCAAATGCATCTATTGTGCTGTGAAAATGTATGAATATGCACCTGAAGTGGGACAAATAAAAACTATAATCTCAAGTCAGCTCAGGTGAGTTTTTGGTGCTAAACAATCCAAGTTGTGTCCAGTTCTGCTGCCAGATGAGTTGGAAGAACTTCTGGTTGTTAGGAGTTTGGCACTACAGGTAAGGACATGGGGACCTGTACAACCCAGTTCTTGAAACCCAGGGCTGCCATTCATCCAGGTCTGCCACTTACTGGCTATAATCTTGGACACATTATTTATATTCTTTGCCTTCAGTTTTCTCATTTATAAGTGAGAATGATAACAGGGCCTAACACACAGGGTTGTTAGGAGAATTTAAGAGTTGATATGTAAAAACCTGACCCATAGTGAGTGCTCAGTAAATATTAGCTATGACCATATTACCTCATTTCGTGATGCACACAGCTTAGGAGACACACAGTATTTCGGTCATTTGACAGCTGAAGAAGCAGGAAGCTGGGCAGGTTAGGAACGTGGCCCAAAGTCACACTCTGGGAAATTGACAGGGCAAGGGTTTGAAGCTCCAACTACCGCATCTTGTCAGTTACACCAGCTCAGGTAAATTCCTGTATCCATTCAAGATTCCTTTTGTCAGCTCTTACTCTGCTTTCCCCTCTCCAGCACTGAATTTTTTGAGGGGAAAAATATGGAAAGCCCAGGAAAGTCAGAAAGTGTTTAGATACGCATTTTATTAGCAGATCCCCATCTCTCTTCTCTCTCCTTCTTTCTCTTTTTGTTGAAAAGCAAGAGGCAAAAGAACTTGGCACCATTTCCATCATGTCGATTCTTCTGGGTTTCTCAAATGTTGCGATCCCTGGAAAGCCAGGATTCATGCTTACCTCCACTCTTCATTAAGGCGGCTGTGGCCACGAGATCGGGGAGGCAGACTGCTGGTGCAGTGGGTGGGCGTGCTGAATAACACCCGAACCACAGCTGGGGCTGCCCTTGTCAGAATGCCAGGCTGCCTTACCCAGTCTGTTCTTGCCCGCTACCTGGCCCTTGCCCATCTGCTGCAGAATTCATAAAGTGCTGAAGATCACAAACATCTGAACCTATTATAAGTAACATACTTCAATTACATTCTGATTGTGGGCTTTGCTTCCTCCAACCTTGGTCTCGAATGGCACAAGGATCAAATGCTCCTCACAAAAGAGGCACTATTCTCTAGATAGTTCTGTCATTTGGGGTGAGCTATTCTCCTCTATGCTCTGGGCTTTGTATTGTTCAGCTACCTGGCAAGGGTACCCACAGATGTAAAGAAAAGATGAGAGAGAGAGAGAGCTGGTTTAAAGCCCTCTCATAGGAACTTACTATGTTTGTGTGTTGATCTGTTTGCTTTCTCCATTATGGAACAAGTGATTTGTTAGTTGAAATGATCTTCACTCTCCTGAGGGTTATCTATCCTGGTTGTTGACTTCTATCATGCAATCTGTGACCACTCTTCCAAGGACATCAAGAATAAACTGCCATATGTCCTCAGTCTACTGCTCCCACATGTCCCCATACTTGCCCCTGCCTGGGAGCCCTGGGCAGCACTCGTGGGGGGTGGCACCCTGAACCAGGCAGACCCCACAGGTGGCCCCAAGTAGAAGCCTGATGAGAAGGACATCTCAGCCTGTTTGAGGCTACTTTCACTTTTTTTTTTTTTTTTACTGAACTTGGAAACAAGCAGTTAAAAGGCACACACCAATGCCCAGTGAGGCCATATGAAAGCTTGAGGCAAAAAGAAAAATCAGTAATACCAGTGCCGGTCTTATTTAAAATTTTGACATTTTGTATGCATGGCATTTTTGCTTTGACTTTTATTTTTCAGAACTACTGACTCCAAACCTAATTTATCTTGATTACCGAGTTTTCCGGCACTCCCTTTTGGCACCCAGTTCCAGACCAGAGACACACCAAATGAGGAGTGAGGAAGCTGGAATATTTATGCACCAACTCTTGCCGCTCCTTGTTTGCAGGCTGCCTGGGGTGTCAGAAGGAACTCTGGCACTTCCGGCCTGCCCTCTGCGCAGGCTCGACGGCTGCCCTCAGCATCAGGCACACTGGCTGTTATGGATCAGTCACTGTGGCCCGAGAGAGAAGTCCTTTCCCAAAACTATATAATTTGCAGGAGCATTTCCCGAAATTGTATTCCTAGTGGTCTTGTGACTCATGAGCACCTTACGTAGTCAGTGCATTCTTCTTTTTTTTTTTTCTCAAGGCAGTTTAAATTTTGTCCTTGTCACCTAAAACCAGAGTCCTCATTCTTGCCGGCAATGGCTGAGGGCCCTGTGGCTCTTCCGGTTTGTTAGGGTCAGGGCAAAATAGGGGTGGGGGGCCAGCTGAGCGTTCCTATGCTTGGACCATCTTCAGGGCTCAACCTCTCCAACTTGTAGGGGGAGGCTGGGGAAAAATTGGTGGATCCAAGGTCACGCGCACTAAGTGACTAAGGATAGCAGCAATCTTAGGTTTGCATGGCACTTTACAGTTCCAAATCCCATTCACTCTCTTATTTTTTTCCCTCACAAAGTCTTAGAGGTGCAGGCAAGGCAAGATGTAGCACCCTCATTTCACAGAAGGATAAACTGAGGCTTCAAGAGGCCAGGGACCCACCTCTAGCTAAAGGGTAGTAGAACAGCTTGTCTTCTACTTCACCAACCTCAAACTAACACAGAGGCAAAACAACTGGACTTACCTGAAAGCAGACTCTTTCCCTTTCCTTCTGTAAAGGTAAACTTTAGTTTATTGGTTCCATTGCCTGAATTCTATGAGGAATGACAAGTGAGTGCTTGTGCTTCTCCGGAAGAGGGACCTTGTCTCTGTCACCTCCAAATCTGCAGCCCCAGTACAGTTTCTCACAGGAACAAGTGCCCAGTCAACATCTGTTGAATTGGATTAACACTGAGGAGGGAGCAGCTCAGAACATTCTGGCACCAGAAGCTGTTGGCACTTTTGGGGGCAAGATTGGAGTGGTAAGAAGAGTTACACCATCCATTTACCTAACATCTACTGTGTCAAGAGCTTTATGTATACCCCAGCTGTACCCACAGGAAATAAGTGTTGTTCTCCCTGTTTTATGGATCAGAAAAGTAAAGCTCAGGGAAGAGGAAGGATCTCACCCTGGGGCAAGGGCAGGATGAAAACCCAAGTTTTCCTGACTCCCAAACCTGGGTTCCAAAACCGCCGTGCTCTGTCAACTCAAGGTGTCACATTGCAGTTCAATGTAAGAGGCTCGATGGAATAGTCTGGTCTTACTTAAGGAGTTCCTTTTCCTTTCTTGTGCTCCAGAAGGACCCCAGGGTTATTTCACACGTTTGCCTACAAAATCTAGAGCAAAACGGGAGGAGGAGAAGTGGTAGGTGTTGTGGAGTTAGAGCAGGGTGGACGCAATTGAGGAAAGTTTGAAGGAAGCATGTCCATGAGAGTGTGTGATAATGGGAGGCGACCAGGGGAAGAAAAAGGAGGTACAAGAGTGCTGCTGGCGGGGTTAGGAATCAGATTCCCATGGAATCAGTAGGCACGTACAATCATGTCGGGCTCCTTTGGAAGATGTACCTTTAAATGTTAAACTGCTCCAGACTAAAGCATGTGGGTCAATGGGATATCATAAGAAGGTGAGTAGAGCTGCTGGAGGTATGCATCCAGGTGGACGCCAGGCAACCCTTCCGTGGGGATGTTTGTGGGGGGCTCCCAGCATTGCCTGGAGGAGGGCTGGACCACCATGCCTTTCCGATTTTGTGTATCTCCCAAACTCCCATGCTGGCTAAGATGGAGGCAGCCCAGCCAATTCGCTCGTATGGGCCACATGTTGCCCCTCTCCTGACTTATCAAACGTTAATCAGGCCCCACCTCCCACCCCATCTTAATTATTTGCAATGATCCGTGATAGACAAACAACTCTGCAGCTTGAAATCTCCCCATCAGGCAAATATTAAATTATTCACATTTTTCTTGCAGATTTTTCATGAAGTGAGTTGGTAATCAAACGACTCCCAAATGCTTTCACCATTTTATGGTGGGGATCCTGCCCTTCCTCTCAATGTGTGTGTCTTCATGCCTCAGCTACACCAAGTGCTCTCCTTTCCTGTTTATGTTTATTTTGGAAGCAAAATGTGTTTACAAAATCAGTTAAAAAGTGTTAATGATCAGTTTCCAGAACACTAATGTGAATCCAAATTACTTTCACATGAATCAAGACAAATTTTAAAATGCCATTTGATCATAAACTGTTTTAAATTTGTGTTATAAGTAGTGCAGCAAATCTGAACATATGCCTTTTTTTAAGAGAGCAGTTGAAAATAACCATTCTGATGGCATGAGGAAGTTCAGATAAAAAGTCTCCTCTTAGGAGGAAAGAAGTTAACTGTTGGGTGGTCATATGGGAGGAGGTACTGGGGAACATAAACCCAACTACCCAGAGGAAAAATATTATTTATAATTGTCAAAAATAGGATTGAGTTGTGAAACCTACATGATTTTCATTCATCTTGTTCATTATTATTTTTTCAGTGTCCAGAATAGGGCTTGGCACATTATAGGCACATGGCAGTACTTGCAGAATTAATGAATGCATGAAATCAGTTTCATAAATTATAAAATTTAATCTGAGATTTTATTCTCTTTGAACGGATATAAGAATTATAAAGTTCATGGCTAGTTAGAATAGAAAATTGAGGGGCACCTGGGTCCCTCAGTCTCATTTAAGCAACTGATCCTTGATTTTGGCTCAGGCATGATTTCAGGGTCGTGAGGATGAGCCTTGCGTCGGGCTCCATGCTTAGCGGGGAGTCCGCTTGAGATTCTCTTGCTCACTCTCCCTCCGCCCCTCCCTCCCAAATAAGTAAATAAATAAATCTTAAAAAAATAAAAAAAATAGAACATTGAGAGCCACATCATGGAAAACTACTGATTCCATATTCAGATAATATGCTTCCTTATTATGCCCACTGCCCCATGTGGGTTACCCAGTAAAGTTGTTCCCAGCACTGGGGGTGTTGGTTTAAGCCTGGCCTGTGCAGAGTCATGACTGCTGTACACCTGAATGTACCTGAATGCACTTTTTCCAGTGGGTCCATCACCACCTGTAATGGTTACGGAGACCTGTGGGATGGCCCTGTGCCACTTCTGGGCTGTTAGAAGTCATCTTCTTCTGACGCAGATGACCTCTTTCCGGAGGTCCTAGGGGTCGAGGGGAAGAGAGGTCTGGGATGGAGGGAAAAAGCAAGGCAAGGCTGGGCTGTTGGAGGGATTTCCACCTCCTGCCCGAGCATCCCTGTCTTGCTTTGATTTGCATACTAAGTTGCAAGGTCATATTTTCTTTGATGAAAATCTTCAGGTGCTATTTCTTTAAAAGGAGTTTAAAATATTTATCTAAAAGCCAAAGGAGCTGGCAAAGGATAAGGCCAGGGATCTAGATCCAGGTCCCCCAAGGAACTTCCCACCTCTGAGTTAATGCATGCATATGTCCAAAGTGGTGCCTTCATTAGAAAGGATACAGCTTTAGATTCTCTGGGGCCATTTTACAAAAACTCCCCATGTCTCTGTTTTGGAACTATGTCTACATCAAGGGCTTGGTTCCAGTTTGGAGGAACACGTAAGAAGTGGGGAAAATTTGACTTCCATGTTGCCCCATGTTCTAAATGTTCCCCTTTCTGGGCTGCCAAGGGTTCTTTTGCTCTTGGCACGCAGAGCAGAATCGGATAAACCCACAAGCAACTTTGAGGGAGTCCAAGTCTATGCCTTACAGGGATAAGTAATGATTTCAGAGAAAGAGGGAGCGAAGGGATTTGTCAGTCAGGAGAAAATGGCAGCTAAGAAGCCTAGGGGATGGGGAGCCCTTCCTGGAAAGCCCTGAGAACCAGGACCTGCTCCGTGTCCCTGAGTCATCACCTAGACACTAAGCCAGGAAAGACCTAGCTGGATGCCACTGTCTCTCCTCAACCCTCTAAAGCCAGAACAGTATGAGGAGAAACAGCTTTGGAGTCAGGCTGACTTGGATTACAAAGCAATCTTGTAAGAGCTCTGTAACCCTGAGGTGCCAAAGTCACCATTCTGAGCTGTGGTTTTCTTCACCTGTAGAAACATGGTAAAAATGCTTTCCTCCTACTAGTTATTCTAAAAATTAAAGTAATGTCTGGAAGGTTTTTGATACATAGTGGGTACTCAATAAATCATAGCTATCATGGATATATTCTGTTACCTCCACACTGCATTGAAAGGACCTACTTCTAGTGGAGTTTACTTCTAATGGGGAGAGATTTTGGTTTTTAAGTAAAATCTACATAAAGTCTACACTATGGTGGATAGGATATGTGCTTTAGAGAAAAATAGAGTGGGAAAGAAGAATCAAGAGCATTGGGGTTAGGGGGTTTGAGGGGAAGCCCCATTTCTGGTTATAAGAATGAGAAAATTTCTTCCTCAAATTACCTTTCTCTACTTCATCAAAGAGATTTTACTGCAAAATAAGTATAAATAGTGAAGGAAAGTAGAGCCGGGAAGACACTCACAAATGTTGTCCTATGGCGGCAGCTGGTGTGTTGTCATGATGTGGGACTTTGGGTCTTGAGTTTTAGTTTGTCATTTGCAAAGAGAAGTCTTGATCATCACTGCACTTGTCTTTGACTGTATTTTTTTATTTATAAATTGGAAATAATAATCTGTTTTCTGTACATGAGCTGGATGGGGAAGCCTTCTCATCTCGGATTAACAAACAAAGGTCAGGGTGTGGCCACTGCAGGCTGCTGTCCCAGGGGACAAAACTGCTGAAGATACAAAGGAAATAGCCACTGCTCCTCCTTCCTAAACACACGCGCACACACACACACACACACGCGCGCACACACGTTCTCTCTCCCTCTTTCTGTCTTGCAAATTGTCAGGGGACTGTAGGTCTTGTCCTCTGAAATGAAACCCATCCCCAGGCAAAGGGAACGGACTTGCATGGAGATGGTCTAGAAGGAGCTCTTCCATCAGGAATGGCTAACTCACCATGTCGCCTAACGGTGCTGCCTTGATTTGTAGATTTCAGCATTGTCCAGGCTCCGAGGCGCCATTGACTTGTTGTGAGTCGCTGACGAGTGAATGCTTGGTCCTGAGCTGTATGTATTTACTGTACCATATAAATAATAAACATTAATAACTCACTTCATCCCTTACAATTTCCCCATCCATTTCCTGGCCATTTCTGGACCTTTCATCACATACCAGATTGTGTCGCTGACTTTTATTGCTGGCTGCTTCATGCAGGGTGAGAAATCATTGTTGCCTCATAAATAGCTAGCATCATTTTTTCTCTCATGGAAAAGTTATTCCGATTCAACCTAAATTTCCAGCAACTAGGAAGTGTTTAAATAAATCATCCCCCATCCATCTGATGAAATTATGCAACCTTTAAGAATCATGATTTTGAAAGCTATTCAACAATGCAGGAGCCAAAAAGTGCACACCACAATGTGAGCTGAGAAAAGCAATGCAGAAATGCAGCATGGTCCAATTTTGCCCAGGCATTTCTATGTCGATTTATGTGTGTCCATTAAAGAGATGGCAAGGTGTAAGACTGTTGAATCACAGACCTGTACCTCTGAAACAAATAATACATTATATGTTAAAAAAAGAAGAAGAAGAAGAAGATAGCAGGAAGGGAAAAATGAAGGGGGGGAAATCGGGGGGGGGGGAGACGAACCATGAGAGACTATGGACTCTAAGAAACAAACTGAGGGTTCTAGAGGGGAGGGGGGTGGGGTGGGATGAGTTAGCCTGGTGATGGGTATTAAGGAGAGCACGTATTGCATGGAGAACTGGGCGTTATACGCAAACAATGGATCATGGAACACTACATCAAAAACTAATGATATAATGTATGGTGACTAACATAATAAAATAAAATTAATTTAAAAAAAGAATAGTGCTTAAGAATCTGTATTTAAAAAAGAAAAGAGATGGCAAGGAAACGCTTGAAGTGTCATTTCCGAATGGGATGGTCGTAGTGATTTTTATTTTCTGCGCTCGTCAAATTTTCCACAGTGTACTTTTAGAATCTGAAAAAAGGGTTCTTTCTTTATTAAAAATTATTTTAAATATCATTTTAATTAATTTACTTATAAATGTTTTTTCTTTGTTTAAAACATTTCAAGTTGTTTGACGACACACAACCATAAAAACACTAGCACAGACAGACTGCCTGACAGACAGGTGCCAAACGGGGCAGCCTCTGTGAAATCAGCACGATGAGGCTCCCTCTTATTTGGAGGCTCCTATTCGGGCTTTTTGTTTTCATTTCTCTCCTCTCTAAATATGAAAAATTCTAGCTACACATGCACAGCCCTACGTATATAGACATATGAAGTGCATTTTCTGTGCTCCGATTTACACCCACCTAAGAAATTAGCCTCTGAAAGCCCCATCACTCACAGAAACTATTGCTGGGGAGGAGGGGGCAATTTTATTTAGTTAATTTTTAACAAATCTCAAATGTTGCCCACATCTCCTAGAGCCCGGAGGAAGGATAATCAAGTCAAGCCCCATTGACTAGGAGAACAGTGAGCTGTGGAAAATGACTTCTCAGCACTCCACAGGACCACAACTCCATTTAAATAACACGTTCATTATTCAGATGCTCAGCCGTCTTCCAGGGGCTGTGGGCCTGCCTGGGGTTTGCCCCAGCTTCCGGGGACTCTGCAGCATCCCGGGCCAGCCCCTTCATTCGTCCATGGCACCGTGCAGCCCAGGCAGCTCTGCAGTGAATCCTCAAAGCAGCACCAAGAGGGACGTGAGCAGTTCGTGACGGTCTTCACATTACAGATGGGGAAACCAAGGCTCTGACAGGTGGCATGAACTGCAGCGTCACACAGCCAAGCGGGGAAGGTGGTCCCTAGGTCTTCTCCCTCCGCTGCTATTTCTAATATCTGAAAACATCTCATCACCACAACTTCTCTCCCCTGATCCGTTTTTAGAAGATATGATTCTGATCAGCTAGCTCACATTAACACAGAGGTTTAAAAGCAGACAGTAAACAAACAACAAACAAAAACAGTAACCAAAAGAAAAAAGAGAGAGAGAGAGAAATTGCTGGAAAAAATTTAAATAAAATGTAAAAACAGACAGTAGATTCTGAATTTTAGGCAACTTACCAGGAGCGGCACCTGACTTTTGGTGCAGTCAGTGTTAGAGTGCAGTGGAAGAGTAAAAAAGGAAAATACAAAAATGAACAGAATGCTAATTTTTATTGAGCAACTACTATGCACTATTCTGAGCATTTTACATGTTTCAGCTAGTTTCATCTTTACGACAACCCTATGAAGTAGATACTATTATCATTCCCATTTTGCAGACGAAGAGACTGAATGACAAGGTCGCATAGCTAGTCCTGAGAAGATGGAAAGCTGTTTTGAGTCGTCTAAATATGAGATAAGCATAAAGGCAGGCACAGCTGAGTTTAAACTCCAGCTCAGCCAATTCCTAGTTGTGTGACCTTGGGTGATATACCTAAACCTTCTGAGCTTCAAGTCTCTCATTTATTATACAGCGATCCCAAAATCGGGCTCTCACGCTTGCTCTAAGGGCTTATTTTATTTTATTTTTTTAAAGATTTTCTCCATTTATTTGAGAGAGTGAGCACGAGCAGTCAGGGCAGGGGAGGGGGGAAGACAGAAGGAGAAGCAGGCTCCCCGCCGAACAGGGAGCCCTACACGGGGCCTGATCCCAGGACCCCCGGATCGTGACCTGAGCCAAAGGCAGTTGCTTAACTGACTGAGCCACCCAGGCGCTCCAGCTGTAAGGGTTTACAAGATAATGCCGGGAAAAATTCTGTTACTACAGTGGGCATGTAGTAGATGCTCGATGAGTTGTAACTAGTTTTGGTCTCCCCCTCTCCCCCCTTCTACTTCTCCTTCCTCACCTCTCCTTTTTCTTTGCTGATTCTCCCATGGCTCTAAAAAGGGAAGCAGGCTCAGTCCTTGGTTCAACAAACATCTCGGTGCCAAGCACTAGTCTGGAGGCTGGGGATAGAGTGAGCGCAAGGCCAGCACCAGCCCTCCTGGGAGATTCACAACCCCGCACGGTGACCGTCACTGGGAGGGCCACAGGGGCTGGGATCTTTGCATGGGGCATGTTCACTGCACTCTTCTCTTTACCTGTCCTGCCAGCATCTGAGTTTATGACCATGGTCTCAGGTGACATCAATCAAGAGTTTTTGAAGACTCTGTGAACAGTGTTAGGTGACTACTGGTTGGGCCTGATTTCTGGCTGGGCTTTAGTTGGCGAGCTCAAGCCCACCAAAGCTGTCTTCAACCTTTGCTGAAGATGTCTATGAGGGGCCGGAACCCCAAAGAACAAACCCAAGGCTGGGCCACAAGACTAATAAATGAGATGGTCGTCACGAGCTGTTTCATTAACTCACCTATAAGTCACCCAGCTAACACCTATCTAACCACAGTAGATTCTGGTCACATGCAGGGTGCTGGGGATATATATTGATGAATAAAACTTGGTTCCTGGCCTCACGGAGTTCATGACTGAGCAGAGTTGCCAGCTAGTAAAGAAGTCACAGCTAGTTGGTTCCAGAGCCAGGCCTAGACCTCAGGTCTCCTGGTCACAGTAGAGAACCTCTCTTCTGCCTCAGAAATCCCACCTTCACTCTCCTTTGTGTCGGCAGAGGGAGAAGCCCAGTTCTTGTGGCAACCAGACTCTATGCCTCCGAAGGTATCAAGACCATTCACCCAAAACGTGCGAAAACAATAGGTTCTGTTATCTAATGCTGCATAACAAACCACCTCCAAACTTAATGGCTTAAAATAGTTCTTATTACCATTCATGAGTCTGTGAGCTGACTGGACTCGGCTGGGAAGTTCTTCTGCTGGTGGGGCTTGAGAATCACCCCTGTCGTTGTAATCAGATGGGAAGACAGCTGGGTCGGAGTGCGAAGATGGCTTCCTCACACACAGGTGGTATCTTTCTCCAGGAGGAGTCATCCTCCAGGGCCCTCTGGGTGGACTCTCTCCAGCAGGGTAGCTGGACTTCCGACACGGTGGATGGCTTCCAAGAGCACACATGTGACATCATGTAGGCCTTCTTAAGCCTTGGAACTGGCACAGCATCGTTTCTGCCACATCCTATTGGCAGAAGTGAGTCACAGGCACGATGGAGATTCCCAGGGTGGGGAGGGAGGGGGTCTCACAGGGTATGAATGCCAAGCCCCTTGGTTATGGGAGCCAGCTTGAGAGACAAACTCTCACTTGAATGCAAACAATGGGAACCCAGCTCAGGTCTCAGTGGCTCCCCCAGGAAGCAGGCCAGCCAGGCCGAGGCCCTCAGGATACCGGACCGTCTCCAGAGAGTGTTCCAGAGAGGGCAAAGCCCAAGCCCTGGCAATAACTGTTTCCTTCCTCTGCCTTTCTCCTGTTCTGCTCCCAGACTTCTCTGGGCAGTTCTTCTTCAGCCTTATCTCCCTTGTGGTGGAGTTTGAAGGATGGAAACTCTAACTGGCAGACAGACAGTGATTGGCATCGGACCCAACTCTTCATTATGCTGAAAATCATTGTGCCAATCTAAGGGAAACTGTGTGGGATTGTTTGCAATTGATGGCAAATGCTTTTCGCCAAGAGTGGCAGATCTTTCCATCAGCACAACAAAGTGTGCTCGCTCCCAGCCCCCTTTCTCGGCTCTGGAACTCATTAGGCTTCTAACCTTTTCTTTTTTTCCCCTATAAGAAATATCCAAATTGACAAAAGATAAAACTTGATAATGAATAGTACTGGGATGAATTAAACTATTTACAATCACAGATTCTTCAAAATTAACTCTCTTGACCTTCCAGCATAGTGAGATTTAAAAAACCAAAACTCAAGCAAAAATCCAAAGCAGTAAAAAAGAACAACTTCAGGACATTAGAAAAATACTTGACTGCATTCACAGTTTTGAACCTAACAGATTGTACTATTCCTAGCATAAGGAACACTTGGATCTCTCATGTCTATCCTATGTTTGAAATATTCCCTGGCATATTGTTCTCGGAAGTGGGCCAGAGTGAGTTTAATAAAGACAAAGGTGCTTGGATTCAGCATCTTGGAGATGCTGAAAATAATCTGTTTTTACTTATATTTTTTCAAACTTAAGCAGCCCAATGAGAGAAACGTACTGCCCTCTGTTGGAGAGTTAGCAAAATCGGCCAGGAGCCGAGAAGCATTGTAGCTTCAGCCTTCTGGAGAAAGCCTCCTTGGGGTCTTTTAGGTGAGGGGACACAGGTCTCCCATTGAAGTGTGGCCCAAGAGAAGTAAAAATGTTAGAGATGCCTACATCAATAAATGTACATTTCTACAATATATCCAGTTATGGGTTTTCAGTTTTAACAAAGAGAAAAATGTCAAAAGTAGTAAAATGGAGGTTTTGGAGAGATACGTGTTGGTAAATATTTTACATTGGAGAACTAGGGATGGAACTATTTTATTCCAAAGTTTACGAAACACAGAATTGACTCATCTGACATCGCTAAGATGCTTTATCCTGTGATGACAATTTGCAGGGTTTTAGAAAGTCAAGTTGCCACTGTGTCCTTCAGGAATATGGTCACTATTACACTTACATGGTGCCCTCCCCTACAAATACCCATGAGTATTGTTTTCTGCCAGCCAGGTCGCCGGACACAACATAGAGAAAAGCAAACCTGGTCTGTGGCTCTCTTGGGAAAAAGATCACCTCAGCAAGAATTTGCAAGGATGTTGACTCAAAGGAGGAGAATAGTCTGTTTTTGTTTGCTCACGGGAAGCTGGAGATGCCCTGAGCAAAGAAGATTAACAGCTACATTCTACTTTTTCTTCCTTTCAAATCTAGAGCACCATTGCCCACTCCCCCAACACCTATTAGCATTTTGGGCTTACTTTAAAATTATGTTGAGAGGCATGGAATTAGAGAAAAGAGGACGTATGAGGGGAAGAATTGCAGAAGAGACAATTTCAGGGTGTAAAGGGTTTTGACATTTCATACGATGGAGAAATGAGCAAAAAAGCATTCATCACTTTGACTCAGTGTGTTTCACTTCTAGGGATCTATCCAGAGAAATGCTCTTAGAAATGCCCCAACTTAGCTGCGAGGAGATCCACTGAGGCATTGCTTGTGATGACAGTGAATTGGAAACAACCAAAATATCTTGAGGGGAGAAGCGGTGGTATAAATGAGGTTATAGAATGGGATACCCCACAGCATTAAAACGACGACGAAGTTCTCTCTGGGCTAATGTGGTCAGCACGTGCCGACAGGGCACATGACTAAGTCAACAGCACAAGTTGCAGAAGAAAAGTGCTGTTTCCCATTTCTGTAAATAAAGTTGTATTGTTATTATAGTTTATTGTTGAAAAATAAACCTGGGAGAATATACACCAATCCATTAACAACTAAAATCTCTAGGGGTTGGGATTATAAAATGTCATTACTTCTGAAATGTAATCAAACCATATTGTTCAGCATCGTAACCATCAGCATATATTGCTTTTATTATCAGAAAATACGGAAGATTTTTCTTTTAACTGGATAGGTATGTTTTTCTTTCTACAGAAGTGCTGTCAGAAGCTACCCACTCATATGTATTAGCACTCTAATGATGGAATTACATTGCTCAAACAAATCACAAAAAGAAAAATCAAGTGAAATATGTAATACACACACACACACACACACACGCACGCACACACACGCACAGTGCCTGGCATATAACAGGTGTTCAGTAAATGTTTGCTGAACGGTGGAATGAATAAGTGAATGAATGCAGAACTGTTTTCCAATAGGCCCTGTTTAATTCGCCACCTGTTTTAAAAAAAATCATAAGAGTTCCTTTTGAATAATATCTCTAGTAGGTTTCTCTAATTCCAGAATTCACTTGTTTTTCCTCTCATACATCTTCAGAAACTAAAATGCTAGGGTAGAGGCCGAGGGGGAGGAGGACAAAAAAGCCAAGGTTTTAACACAAGGGAAGAGGGATTTTCACAAACCACCAAAGTGCTACTTCTCCAGGAAAACTGTACCCTGGATTTTTTCCAGCTGAATTCTGCAACAAAACCCAAGGAAAATGAACATTAATCTTTTATGAACTAAGCCCCCGAACGAACAGGCTTTGAGCTCAATCCTAATTAGGTTGCATCTCAACACAGAGAATCCTTAACAAATAAGGACACATAACAACACGGGCGAGCTCTCTGCTGGGACTGACTCAGAAATGCAGGGGCTGCCCAGCCACACTCAACTGCTCTTGTGCATCAAGGGCTTCTGACTGTACCTGGAAAACACACGATCATCTTGGATGGAAAGCAAATGGAGTTTTCTCTAACTGAAATTCTTGGCCACCTGGCTACCTCCATGGCCATCTGGGGGTCTGTGGATAAATGAGAAGAGAAAGGGCAAGAAGCAGGGCTCTTAGAGCGAGAGTCAGCAAGTCAAGTGGGCTTCTTGTGCCCAGCAGAGAAGCTAACACTGGCTGTGTTCAGAAACCAG
Organism: Eumetopias jubatus; assembly: GCF_037043125.1. Lineage (NCBI taxonomy): Eukaryota > Metazoa > Chordata > Mammalia > Carnivora > Otariidae > Eumetopias > Eumetopias jubatus. The sequence goes on along the minus strand of NW_028274819.1, from coordinate 28,712,749 downwards.
ACAACCCACAGATGTGCAGGTACCTGATGTGGAAGGCAGGGTGGTGTTCTAGAGTCTGAGAGCCCTGGATTCAAACCCCAACTGGGCCACTTTCCAGTCCTGTGACCTAGGACCAGTGACCTAGCCTCTCCGAGCCATCATTTCCTCATTTAGCAAAGGGGGAGAGAGGTACAACATGGTTGGGGGCGTTGAATGAGCAGCCCTCAGATTGTTAATCGCTGAGACAGTCCTCATTTCTTCAGCCATCCTATCGCATTCTATCACACACTTCTCCATTCTCTCACTTGCTCCTATTAACAACTTTGTAAGATAAGTTGAATGATCTCCATTTTACAGGTGAGGAGCCTGAGACTCAGTGAGGTGATCAAGGCTAAGATTTCTAACCCAAATCGTGTGCTAACCAGAGGAAATGGAGCTCAAGTGGACTGATGTCAAAGACAGAAAGAATGCTGATGTTTGACATCTCGGAGTCGGGGAACTCTGGATCTTAGGACCCATGTGCATGTTCCAGGTCAGCAGAGAGAGGCCTCAGGATGGGCTCTGACTGGACTGTTTTGGTGGAAGGGGTGGGGCGAGCTCCCTTCCCAGAGCAGCTGGGCTTGCTACATGCAGCCAGAGGAAAGGCACCTCTCATGCTGGAGGACTCCTCCAAGGCCTGTGGGTAAGTCGTGGCCCTGACATATAACACACATCACTTCTTCCTGTCTGTACTGATTCTGTCTTCAGCCAGGGCAATTTCCCAACCCATCCAGTTTTCGTCCATGCTCACACATTGGGATGGCCCTTGATCCCCTTGAAACAATCATGCCAATATCCTCCCCAGTCTTCCTTTTGTGCTGCTCCCCACCCCCACCCAACCAGCCCTTTGCTTCACTGAAGTGGTCACAATTTCCTCATCAATCCTCCGGTGCCACTTATTCGGCTTATAATAAATCCTCTACCCCAAACCCTGCTGTCCCACACTTGTCCAGCACCTCCCCGCTGCCCAAGAAGGCCTTATCCTATTACCGTAATTAACTGGTACCATGCTAGAAAGCTGAGCCAGGATCAGAACTCTTGGGTAAAGAAGATTTGCCAAGGGTTACAATGCATGAGAACTGAAGTGGATAAAACTTGGCACTTGAAACCTCTTCCCTCCACATAGAACTTTATTCTAGCAACTCATTAACTCTGAGTAGTGTAGTCACATTTCCAGAAGCTGGTGTCTAGGAATCAATTTGGATTTTGCAATCCTGCTCTTTCAACTGCCAGTCCCAGAATGTTTTTTCCTCTTCTACTTATGGCCAAAATTTGTTACATTATATAAACAATGATTATTTATTGGAATACGTTGTCTTTAAATTAGCCAACATTTATTGTGCATCTACTAAATGTCCCACACTGTGCTAAATATTTCACACACGACATCTCATCTAATACCTAACAAACAACTCAGAGAGGGGTAGTATGGCTATCTCTGTCTTGTGGACATGGGCAGTAAGCCCAGAGCATTAAACACTCTGGGTGCCCCTTACATGCATTCATGTTTGAGAATGTCTGGCCTAAGCACTGTTAGTCATCTGGAAGGGGCAAGATGACATCCAGCCAGGAGAATGGAAGTGAGAAGGTAAAAACAGACCTGGTTGGAGGAGAACGGGAGGAAATAAGGAGAAACGCGTTCTAGGTAAAGGGAGAGCATGAATGACGGCTCAGAGACAGACGGCACGTAGAACGATGAGGACCACAGCACCCAGCATACAGGAGGTCCTTGAAATACTTATTGAATGGAGTTCTGTTGAATTGCTAGTTCGGCCACGGCAAATGGGTCTCTGATGACGATATGCAATTGAGAAGCAGTTCTGTGAAGGGGAAGGGAGAGGCAAGAGCCCCTGCCATGGGTGACAGCCACTCATCTCATTTTCTGAACAATCCAGTAAGTAGCTTTCCTGTTCCCCATTTATAGACAAGAAAACAGTCTCAGAGAAATGACTCCTCCACGAAAGATCGAAAGGCTAGAAAGTGGTAGACTCTGTATTCAGACCCAACTCTGGCTGGCTGTGTGGTTCCCAGTCCATTCTGCTCACCATGCAGAGGGATGGGGGCCTGACTCCTATTTCTGGCCGGCAGCTCCGGAGCCTCCTTTCTGAGCTGACGCGGAGGCTGGCTGGGACCAGTCTTGATTAGTGATTAGGCCTCGTCTCCTTTAAGAAGCAACTGTTTTCCGTCCTCCTGACATTTTCTGCAGGAGACGCGCAATGCCGAGGTCCCGGGTGTCCCCGGTTGTGAGGGAGAAGGCTCCAAGACGCCTTTGGGCAGGCAGGGAAGCAACCACATTTAGGGCACAGCTGATGTCAGCAGGGAAGGCTGTGTTGCTCCAAACAAAGCCCCAGATGGGGCCTCCAATGAGATCACCCCATCATCCCTGGCTGCCAATTCAACATCTGTTCCCAACATATCGGCCTGCAAATATTTCAGATCCACACCCCCAGATCCAGATGTGTTTGTGTCACGAACTCTACACACTCTGCTAGAAATTACTGAGGTCTGAAAAAGGAAATTAAGCACCCACTCAGGCGCACATGGACCAGGGACCCAAAATATTCTGCATATGTCCAAGGTTTGGGTCACTTGCATTTAGGGATCCTGAAGACCAGCTTTCTCCCATCCATTGGCCCACCTTATTCTCTTCAGAGGTCATATGTGCAGGGATTGATGTTTGCTTTCAGTTTAGTGCCAGTGGAAGATGTATGAATGTGGAAATCGTCCTTCGCACAGTGGCCAGATGCTGCTTTGTTTTTATTTGTTAGCAGACCGGTTGGAACCTCGATTCTGTTTTCAGGCACTGCATTTCCCATAGTAGAGACACCACAAATCAAGTGAACTCAGAAGCATTGCATTTCAGCCCTGGTTACATATATGGGTCGTCTGGGGGGCTTGGAAAACACCAGTGACTCAGCCCCAGTGGGAAGATCTGGACTAGAGGCCCCAGCATCCACACTTTCTTTAAAGTACCTCAGTTGATTTTAATCCACAGTTAGTGCTGAGAGCCTCTACTACGGAGATTACTCTTCTGGATGGCTATAAAGCAATCAGAAAGAGAGGTGGGGGACCGGGTGGGGGAGGGGGATGTAGGGGATACAAGCCGTGGCTTTATCTCACACAGTTGCAGGTAAATTCAGCTCTTTCACGAACGTGTCACTCTGGACAAGGCATTTGATCTTTCTAAACCTGTTCCATTCCTCTGGGAATGATACTTGACTGGGCTGAAAGAATGCTTAAATCAGAAAATGTTGGTGAAGTGCTTTGCACAGTGCTTGGCATATCATAGGGATTCTGCACATGGTAACCACTAGTGTTATGTTACAACACACACTCAGGCACAGGGAGGAGGAGAAGGGAGAGAGAGAGACAGACTAGAACAATGCACGTGAAAATATTAACACCGGGGAGGGAAATGGCAGACAAATTCTTTCTTTTCTCTTTCTTTATTTACTATATGCATGACGACTGTTTTCCTTCTAACAAAGGTATACAGGTTATAATGATAAAAGGCAAAGAGAAATCTTCAGATTTTAGGGAAGCACGTGAAAAATATGACAAAACCAGAGTACAAAAACAGCATTTGCAGTGTAAATGTAACCATCTTTTAACAGCCAAAACAAACAAACAAACAAAAGCAGCAAAAAATCTGGAAGGTTTCCAGGTAGCCCTTCTTTACCCTTTCCTTCCTTCTTTTTATGGTCTTCAATGTATTTTGTAATGAGAAGGTATTCATTTTATAATAGAAAAAAGGTGTTGTGTCTTGTTTGGTCGCCCTCCCTCCATCCTCTGAAGGTCCACCCAGGCCGATGCTGTAACCTCGGTGCTGCCGATGCCAAGTCTCTATCCAAACCTTCCTAGCTCAGCCCCGCCTAGACCAGCCGCCCGTCCCAGGCCCCTTCCAGTAGCTTGAGAAGCCATGCGACGTCCTGGTGAGTGCGGACCTCGCTGCTAACATCAACGCACAACTAATAGGCAGAAGATCCTTTCGCTGCAGGGAGGGGTCCGTCCCCAGCTTTAGCTGCTCCCCGAGTGCATACACGCAGGGTGGGCGGACTCTCTGGGTAGCCGTGCATGCTTCAGCAATAGATTCACAAGGCAGCTGAGAAGTTCTCCTTCTTCATTTATTCACCATGACTCCTTCACTCGACACATACTTTGGGGTCCTTACTGTGTGCCAAGCACCACCTAGCATGTGGGAAGACAGATAGGTAAGACCTAGTCTTTGTCCTTAAGGAGCTCATGGTGGGAGGGACATTCAAATCGCAATGACAACATAGTGTGAGAAGTGCCTTGATGGGGGGAATCTCTGGGTGCCCAACACAAGAAAGGCACAGAAGGAAGGGGGAGGCCAGGGAGGACCCCTATTCTTGAGACAGGTCTTATCTGATAAGCAGGAATAACCAGAAGTCGGGGAGAAGGAAGTGTTAGAAGAGGGAACCACAGAGGTGGCTCAGAGACGCAAGGCATCCTCTGGAAACTTCGGGGAGGCCAGCAAGGTCTAAGTGAAGTGGAGGAGAGGAGAGGAGAACGAGAGAGGGGATGGGCAGTGTCAAGAAGGCTCCCAGAGCTTTCCCTCAGACTCTGAAACCTCGGTCATTCCCACACCACCTTTGTGGATTTGGCCTCATCTACATCCTACTTGTGTTATTATTATTTTTTATTTTTTTAAGTAACTCACTTTTGAAAAGCTTCACTTAAAAGTACTGCCGAAGAAATCTGGCATTGTTACCGTGAATAGGAAATCAATAACACCTGCCTACCAGAAATGGGAAGTCACTTTAAAGACAAATGTCCAAGTTACTAAATTCTATGTAGATTTTGGTGGGCTGAGCCTGAAACCTGAATTCTCTTTGTTCCAAAGGGAAGTTAGTGTGTGCTCAAGGGCAATACAAACATACAGAGGCTTTCTTCTGGGCCATTAGAGGCACAAAGAATTAGGAAAGGAGTAAATTTCTCGTTCTATGATTCAAGTTTCCTTAATGCCTAGAGGCTGGATACTACCTAAAACCTCTCTCCTGCCACTAGAGATGTGTGTCCCATGTTCTGGAAAACACAGTCCCAGAGAAGGACCCTCCATGGGAGGATGGATTCATTTCCAAAGACGACAGGAAAGCCCAAGAAGTGCAAAGGGAAGCCCCAATTAGTCACCCACAAACTCACCCTGAACTTTCTGTGCACCTCAGGCAACATCTCAGGCACTAACTTAGGAAAACCTCAAGAGGAAGAATCTAGAAGCTGTCTTTGCACCTTTCGTGGCACAACAAGAGAAGCTAAAATCCCATGAGCTCTCTAGAAAGTCATTTCTGGCAATGCTCACCACTCCTTAAATGCCTATGCTAAATATTGTTCCTGAGGTCCCCCAAAGTGAGCTTTTATCTTATCACAACTTGGTAAATATTATGATGGGTTGTGGTTTTTATTACCACAGAAGTATAAATGCTAACTTTTTCATTTATGCGGGAGGTGGCCAGAAAATCTCAGTAGTGAGAGCTTGAAGGCAATTACATCCTTGTTATTTGGACATTTGGCCAAATGTCAAGGGAGTTTATAGCCAAACCACTACTTTGGTGGTGTTTTGTCCCCCAAAGTAATCCAAAAATTAATGTACCAGAAGGAAATAATATGTTTGTCTACTACATTGGGAGAGCTGAGACTTTGTGCTTAGATGAAATACCATGGAAATTCCTTTACCAATAAAGAGAAACGGTGCGTTGGGAGGTATTTTTTGCCTTGGGTGAGTACGTTTTTCTTTGGTCAATGATATTTCTGAAATTGTAGAAAGTTCAGGAAAAAAATGGGAAAATACTCTATGTTTGCATGTGTGTGTGTGCACGCGCACATAGATAGACAGACGCATGGATACCTAGTTACATAAACAGATCCCCACACTGAAAAATGAATTAACCTGCTGGCATCAGATAGAATAAATTGCTCCAAAACTTACTGCAGCCTCCTTCTGTTGTGTAGTTGCGTGAAACTTCTGGAAGACAGAAGAAAGCATTGCCTGTTCAAGTCCACTTTGATGTACCCGCTGGACAGAGCCCACTGGAGAAGAATTGCCTGGGTAGTTCTGGAAATGCCCCAGAATTCATGGCGACCCTAGGACACTGCGCAGAATTTCCCTTACCCCGCAAGGCAGCTTCTGAACCACAAGACCCAAAGACTGGTAAGGTTTCAGCTAAGCTCAAGTAGCTCAGTTTGCTTTTCTTGCATAGGATTTGATCGTTTGTCTACGATCTGTCCGATACATTTGTGATGTTGTGCTCAAAGATATATTTTGCATTTTTAAAAGTTTCATGAGCTACTTAAAAACAAGGACAGCAGATGAGTGCACAAAGTTGTATGCGTGAGATGTTCATTCTTTTGGGTTTTTTTCTTAATAATGAAAGGTTAAAAACAACCAAAATGTGAGAGATATATTAAATATTCTGCTGCTGTTAGAAAAGATAGGACTTTATGCATTCACACAAAAGGGGTTCACCAAGTGGAGAAGTATTTCACAGAATGGTGGACTTCTCTCTCTCTCCCTCTCCCTCCTAATGTAATTGATGGAATATTTTCCCATATATATTGAAATACATATAGTTTTATTACATTCATAAATGCTTGGAAGTTCTAGAAGAATGATACAAACCAATCTCGAGGGAAATTTGGAGGGATTTTCACTTCATATTGCTTAAATTTTGTTTATGGTATACTATGCACTTCCAAAAAAAGTTTTAAGAAAGCTGAATCTTTTAAAAAAGAACAAAATGAAAAAGTTTTACACATGCTGTCTTTCATGCTATCAACCGAGGAACCATGAAGAAGACTTTAAAAAAAAAACAAACCTGGAAAGATTACATCAGACCAGAGACTTTTCTGTTTTAGGCTTAGTTCTTGTCTTCAATCAAACATTGCTTTCAAATTTGGTCCATCTCATGAATCTACATGACAAACTCAGGCTCAAAACACTTCTAATTTGTGGTCACCGTGGGTGGCCGCAGAGTGACCACCAGCTCAGTCTCTGGCTTGATGGAGTCCACTAAGAGTTAACTGATCCATAGAAGTCCAGGTTCACTTAAAAGTCCTCTTCCTGAAGAATCCGGTAACCTCTGGAATGCCCTGGATATTTTAATAATAGCTAATCATTCATTAAACACCAACTATGTCACAAGTACTAGGCTAAGCTATGCGCATTACCTTTTACCTTCATAAAACTTTTAGAAGTAGAAATTACCGTTCCCATTTTAGAGAGGAAGAAACTGAGGCCCATGGTGCTTAAGTAACTCACCTAAAGTCACAGGCTGGCAAATGGTAAAGCTTGTGCCCCTATCTCTGCCTGTCTAGAAAATCTAATTTTCTTTATTTTCTAATTTCTAGGCTATTTGAGGAAGAAAGTGAAGTATTGTCTACTCAATGACAGTGGGAAGGAAGCTAATAGCCCTCTGAAAGTTTTCAGTGCACCCAAAGACTTATTCACCTGCGGTATCTGGTCCATCAGTAATTTTCCCCTTTGGTTGGTACAAATTACTGTAGCAATCAAGATGCATGCATCCCATTGTTCTCTGACATTTAGATATTACAAGCCTTGGATAGTTTTTAACCAAGGCAGCAAAATCTTTTCATAAATGAGTTCATTTCAGGGGGAAAAATGTGTTGGCAAGGAATAAACTATAACTTGTCAAAGGCATGCATATTATTTTTTGCTAAATTCCTGTTTTCCCTTGTCGACCAATAGATGAGCATAAAGACTTTTGTAACATTCATTCTGGTAATTCACTCGCGATATCATTATGATATAATATCCTCTTAGCAATAAAGAATAATTTACGGATCTGGGGATGAGGTTTTTAATGATAGTGTTTACAGGATATTGGCTCATGTGAAATTTTTTCTGGGTTAGATTCTTAAATCCTTTTAATAAAGTAGAATTGAAGGATTATGAGGTAAACACTTTGGTGAGCTCCTGAATACTCATTACTCCCCACTCCGCTGTGTGGAGTCTAGTGGCTGGTGGACTCCAGAGGTGGACTCTCAACAGCTCCAGAGGTGGACTCTCAACAGCCCAAGCTGACTGCCGGGGGACCCTTTGGTCCCCTGCTATAGGAACTCACAGCTAACCCCATCAAAACATGGCCTGAAGAACTGGTGTGGCCATAAACATGTGGTCTCATTTGGACCAATCAGTTACGTAGGGAAGTTGAGGGGGCTTCTGGAAGAAGTGTCCTTACTATTAAGAGGGACACCTCAGGAAAGCCCATCTCCGCATCTGTGGATATAGTTCCGCCTGGGATGCAAGGCCTGGAATGACGGCGGCCACCTTAGTACCATGCTGAAGGTGACCCTGGGGTGCAGAAGAGGGCGGAAACAAGAGGACCTCAGAAATCAGGGCTGGAAACATCTGTCGAAGTCAGCCGCAGAGCCTGCCCTCTTGTTGGCTGTTGCTATGTGAGCCAGCACATTTTCGTATTGTCAAAGCAGTTTCGAGTTTCTGTCACTGTCACCTAACTATGCTGTATCAGTCGGCTCAGGCTGCCATAACAAAATACCATAGACTGGGCAGCTTAGATAGCAGGAATTTATTTTTTCACCGTTGTGGAGGCTGAGAAGTCCAAGATCAAAGTGCCAGCGACCTCAACTCCTGGTGAGAGCTCTCTTTTGTGTCCTCACATGGCAGAGAGAAAGAGAGAATGCAAGCAAGCTCTCTGGTATCTCTTCTTATAAGGGTACTAATCCCATATGAGGGCCCCACCCTCATGACCTCTTCCAACACTACCTCCAAGGATCATCACATTGGGGGTTTGACCTTCAACGTATGAATTTGGGGAGGATGAAAGCATTCAGTCCATTACACATCCTAAAAAAAATACCAGCTGCAACCATTCCTTTGATCTAATTCCCATGTTACTGTGCTGTTGTCACAAAAGACTCCAATAGGGACCAACTCTTCAGAGATAAGACCACGTCAACCATTCCACTCCATGGACTAGACCCAAATCATAAAGAGCAGATGAGTTAACTTACCCAGAAACCTGACTCGAGTTGGCTTTCAGCTTTCTTGCTTTCTCCATGAGGGTGTCTAACTCACAGTCACCAAATAGGTCCAAATAGGGTTTCAAAAGTTTTAGCAACCCAACTGGAAGAATCTACAGCTGAGACTAAACTGAAGCTAAAAGTCATGTAACCTCCTTCCATAGGCCTATTGGTGGAAAAGAATTCTAATCTTGAAATCTTGTTTTAAGGGGTAAACACATAAGGCAATCTTATTTTTGCAGATCTTGATAGAGTAATTAACATTAAAGCTATTCCCTTTTGTTTTATTTAGTAATTTACATGTACCCAGGGAGAAGACACTAATATACACATCTTCAGATCTTCTGCAAGAAACCTGTTTATTTTTGTTTCATCCAATATTGTGTATTGACATTTGACCAGAGAGCCACCCTCTGCTCCTGCAGTACCTGTTAACATTCTAAAAATACCCTTGGGGAAAGGGCGGTTGTAAGCTGGAGCACGCACTCCTTTCAACTTCCTGCGCCTGGATGTGGGGGATGAGAGAGGGGTGTGCACGTGTGTGTCAGGCTGTCAGCTGGAGTGTCACCTGCTGCTTTCAGTAGCAGCATTAATGTGGCAGCTCTGAGTGGCATGTTCCTCCAAGGGGAGAAGGATGGAGCAGGTCTCCAGGGCTGGAAAACACTGAAATGTTTCCCCTGCCGCCTGCCAGGGTTCCACTACCAAGGAAGTTGCCAGGGTAAGCGTTGGCCCGGACAGCACATCAGACAGAATTGCTCTTTTTTGGAACTGAGGAATTCACACCCACTCGGAGTCTGGCTTGGGCACATGCCTCTCCCAGCTGGTCCCTTTGAAGGAATCTCAGCTTCCAGAATGTCTGAGCTGCTTGAGAGATACAAGAATCTCAGAGATGCAGAGAGGCTACCCTCGACACAACATAAACCTCTGTTAAAGGCACTCCCATTTAAGAGGGAAAACAAAGCACCTGGATCTCAGAGCTCTTGCTAAAGAGGCTACTGAAGACAGAAACTGCCAGAGGACCGTGTAGGAAAAATTTCCACTATTCCCACGCCTGTATTTGGCCACTAAGTTTGAACATTCTGGTAGACAATAGAGGCACAGCGGTTTTCTGGGCAGAAAGAATAATGCAAAGACTGGTAAAAGCAAATGCTCTGTCGCCTGGGAGTAATAGATCTCTGGAGACATGCAAATCTAAAGAAAGCTTAATTAAATTTAATGGACAAACCTCTCGGTGCTAGGAGGCATTTTAATGTGATATTTCGGTTCTGGGTTGACAAAAATCACTCTTCCTTGCCTCGCTGCTCTGTCCTTTAAATGAAAAAACTTCCTGATTAGTGCCATTACTCTCAGGACCACCCGTGTTCCGTCTGCTCATGACCTCTCCAGGACACCTGAGGGGGCTGCTCACTGAGCCTGCAGGACACTGGCTACATATGTCAGAAGGGAGCCCCCGTGTGAAAGACAGTGGTGTCCTGACCATCTAAGCACCTCAGTGTCTGCATAGGACATGGTGCAAAGGATATTCGATGAATGAATGAAAGGAAGAAAGGAAGGAAGAATGAAAGAGAGGGAAGGAGGAAAGGAAAGAAAATAAATCAACTAAGAAGGGCTGTAGCTCAAGAAAGGGTCTCAGGCATAGCCCAACGAGAGAGCAGAAAGGAGAGGGTGTGTTTCTTTAGAAGAAAGCACTAACAGAACTTCAGTATTCCCATTTTGATCAGGTAATACTTCTTCCCATCTTCTACCTATCCCCTGCTCCCCACTACCACCCCTGTGACTCAGGAGAAACTGACCCCACTCCTAGCTGGGCCTGACTGGTTGAAGCTAACTCCATCCTCTCCAGTGATTGGTTCAGGAATGATTTATCTGACCCATTTCGAGCCAATGGAATGCAGAGAAGGCTTGTTGTGGGTTTCTGGGAGTTTTCTTGTCCTGAGTCCCAGGAAGATTGCTAATATCCTTTGCTAGTGGTGGGAGATGAGACCAACACAGGGAGAAGGTGGGGGGGGATCAAGAGAGTAACAGGAGGTAGATGGCACTGGATGGAGCATATCGTGAAGCCCAGTTGACTCCTAGACTTCTAGTTATAGGAGCCCATCAACAACCTTCTCTTTTGTCCACTTTGAGTTGGATTTTCGGTCACCTGCAACCAAAAGTTTCCTAACTGATCTACCCTCAATGATTGCTCTTTGAACCACAGCCAAGGAGCAATCTGTTCTCTAACACAGGTTGGAAGTTGGGTGGGGAGGAAATGGAAGAAGGAAGAACTTGCAACAGCACTACAATGAACAGCCCCTCCTGCCCCAAAGCCCACCGCTCCAAGCCTGCGCACCCTGTGATGGCTTTTCATTGGCCACACTTCACCCTTTGTAGATTGGTACTTAGAATAAGACTTAAGAAAGATCTTCAAAGAGCTAAACCTAGCTCTGCTTCTAACTGTGTGACAATCTCTGTGAGCCTCAATCTGCTTCAATCCATGTTAAATGGATGAAATGAAGGTTCATAAAGATTCCTATCTCATACATTCTTCACCGACTTTCTGGGAAGATCAAATGTAAAGTAATTCTGAAGGGCTGAAAATCTCAATAGAGATATTATTACAGCTGACCCTTGAGCAACACAAAGGTTAGGGGTACCCACTTCCCTGCAGTCAAAAATCCACATATAGCTTTTGCCTCCCCCCAGAATTTAACTACTAATAGCCTACTATTGACCGGAAGCCTTACCAATAACATAAAAAGTTGATTAACATGTATTTTGTGCATTATGTCTATTATAGAATGTATTCTTACAATAAAGTAAGCTAGAGAAAAGAAAATGTTAGACTCATAAGGAAGGGAGGGCCGCCCTGTGCCTGGGCGGGCCCTGCGGTGTGGCCGGGTCTCATGTCCCCCTGTTTTGCACCCCTGCAGCCCCCCAACCAGTGCAGCAGTGAAGGTGCTGATCAGCTGACCGAAGAACAGATTGCTGAGTTCAAGGAAGCTTTCTCCCTATTTGACAAAGATGGCGATGGAACCATCACAATAAAGGAACTTGGAACTATCATGAGGTCACTGGGTCAGAACCCAACAGAAGCCGAGTTGCAGGATATTGATCAGTGAGGTGAATGCTGATGGAAATGGCACCATTGACTTCCCAGAATTTTTTACTATGATGGCTAGAAAAATGAAAGATACAGACAGTGAAGAAGAAATTTGTGAGGCATTCCAAGTCTTTGACAAGGATGGCAATGGTTACATCAGCGCGGCAGAGCTACGTCATGTCGTGACCAACTTAGGAGAAAAACTAACAGATGAAGAAGTAGATGAAATGATCAGAGAAGCAGATATTGATGGAGATGGGCAAATCAACTATGAAGAATTCGTAGATGATGACTGCAAAATGAAGGCCTACTTTCAACTCCTTTTCCCCCTTCTAGAAGAATCAAATTGAATCTTTTACTTACCTCTTGCAAAAAAAAAAAAAAATTTCATTTACTCATTCCGTTTCTATATAGCAAAATTGAATGTCAAAAGTACCTTCTGTCCACACACACAAAATCTGCATGTATCGGTTGGTGGTCCTGTCCCCTAAAGATCAAGCTACACATCAGTTTTACCATATAAATACTTATACTACCTTAATAATAAGGAAGCACCTAATGGACTCCTTGAAGTTCTGTTTGCTCTGATTAATACACTGTTTGGGCTGGCCAGGTTTTCATGCATGCAGCTTGACAATTGAGCACAGTCAGGCATTTGTATTAAAAACAAAAAATGAAAAAAAAAATTTAAAACTTCTTCAAATGGGTTCTAGTTCAATTTGTTAGTATAAATTGTCATAGCCGGTTTACTGAAAACAAAACATTTAAAATTGGTTTACCTCAGGGTGCTGTGCAGAAAATTGGGTGAAGGATAAACTGTCTAGACGTAGCCCCACTTAGGACGGCCCTCTCGTACTTCTGGGCACCCCCACCCATGGTGACCATGACACTCATCCCAGTGGCATGCTGTGTGTGTTGGTTTAGCTTTGTCCCGTGTTGTCCTAGAGCGAAATGGGTGTCAGGCTGTCACCATTCACACAATTTTTTTTTTTAAAGAAAACTTTACCAAGGGAGCATCTTGGGACTCTCTGTTTTTAAAACCTCCTGAACCATGACTTAGAGCCAGCAGAGTAGGTTGTGGCTGTGGACTTCAGCACAAGCATCAACATTGCTGATCAAGAAATTACAATTTATGTCCTTTCCAAGTTGTAAATCCTAGTCTTTTTTTTAATTCCAATAAAAAAAAGACCATTAACTTAAAAAAAAATCATAAGGAAGAGAAAATATATTGACTATACTGTATTTATATATGTATATTAAAAAATCTGTCTATAAGTGGAAATCATACAGTTCAAACCTGTGTTGTTCAAGTCAACTGTATTATCTTTATCTGATCTATTTTTTTTTTTCTTTTTATCTCCCTGGTCTGCCTCCTGGACAATGCTAATATCTGATAACTTAGTTCTGAGCTTCCTGACAGCCAAAGCAAAAAGAGGGAATTATTTTTAAAGCCAATATCATGCAATGCACTATACCAGGCGCTGTGAAAATTATAAAAATGAGTAAGACATGGCTCCTGCCCTCAAAGATTTAACAAGATAATAAGGAAGAAAATCCATCCATAAAAAATAAAAAAATAAGTAGTATAAAGCTTTCCTAAGTAATACAAATATTATTACTCACCATCTAGAGAAAATCCATGTAAGTGAAAGGAGAGAGATTAATCCTAGCTCTGAGAAAAGACCTGACAAAAGAAAGGATATTTGAACTGGATCTTAGGTGGGGTTGGAATCTGATCATTGGAGATACGTGGAAGGGCATTCTGACATGAGCAAGGTACCTGAATATAGCATATTTGAGAAAGGTTGACTAACATATTTGATCTGGAGTGTACTAGGGTGCTTGTTCTATGTGTGTGTGTGCATGTATGTACGTTAGGTAAAGTAGGAAGTAAGGTTAGTGAGGGAGATTTGGGTCCGTTATAACAGTCCTTGAATGCCATGCTCAGGACTTGGAACTTTATTCTGTAGAAGATGAGGGAAAGTCCCTGGAAAATGACATGATCATAGTTGTTCTCCAAAAAATACATTTTTGGTGGAATTTGACCCAAGAGATCAAAATGGAAAGTGTGGCTTTGCTGTGAGCTAATATATTTCCATCAGAAACTTATCCGAAACTTATCCTTCCCCTGTGCCATTCTGTGTTCACCTGATAATTTTTCATTACATTGATTCTAAGTCAGTTATTCCCAGAGAAAAGACAGAAATTCATCATCTTTCCCTTTATGATTTTCTTCTCTGTCATCAAACACATCAGCAGGCATGAGTTTTATCATAATTCAATTCCCGCCTTCCGCCCACCTTAATTACATACATTTCCACTTGATAATAATTCACTGGAGTATTCAAGAAGATCAGGAAGTTAAACTTCTGTTTGTCTTGGAAACTTTTTGGGGAAAGCTTCTACAACGATGCACAGGACAGGAAGTTGTTTCACACTGCTTTTCCATGAGCAGGAGAGACGCTTTGTGGCCTTAAAGGCTCAGAGTTTATCTGCCTGATGGCAACCGTGGAATCTGTCATGAAAGGGGCTTTGGGGGGCCATCCGTTGGGATATAATGAAGGGGAGAAGCACCGATAATGATTTTTTTACAGCCACCAGCACCAAGAACGTTGCTTTTTCTTCTCCAAAACATTAGCCTTGACTCCAATCATTGGAATAAATGAGTTGAAATTTGTTGATTACTCAGGATCAGAATCCTAGGATAAAAACTCAAGTGTGTCCACTTTTCCCACAAATGCTTAGTGAACTGAATGCACTACTTGAACAGTCATCAAGTTTAAAGTTAGGGTCTCTAAATGTTTTCGCTGATTCCTCCAGGCTGACTTAGATACCACCCCTTCTCTGCACTCTCGTATAATGTCTTATGCATCTCATCATATGACTCACATGCTGTCATGATATCTAACATCTGAGTACTTAATATGCCCATGAATGCTATGTCATTTCATTGTCTTCCTGATGACCCTATGAGGTGGATATTATGATCATTCCCCTTTAATGATGAAGATGAAGTAAAGCATGGTTAAGTGACTTGGCCAAGGTCATACAGCCAATAAGTACTGGAAGTAGAGTTTGATTGCCCATGGTCTGATTCCAAGTCTTGCTCTTAAGTTCTTTGATAGAATGTTATCATGATCTGTTTCTGTGTCTGCCGCCTTTCTACTCCTCCCAGAGCCACTCCCGACGTGGGTGGGGAGAGTGGATTCCCTGTCATGGTTTGGTTTCTCCATTCTCATATCCCTATTGCCCAGCCCAGCACATAGCAAATAGCAGGAGTTCAACCAATGAAATGTAGCTACATGCATGAATACATGAGAAAGTCAAGTGGTAACTCTTCCTGCCAGATTCACTGGTTTGTATGAAATCTACCTTTTAATTCTGGTGGCAAACACATCATATCTTCAAGGAGGACAGAGAGGAGTCCCTAGTATGTATCTCTATTAACTTATAAATTCAGCCACAGACATATTCCCTATATTTCAGGTGACCCAATTGTGGGAGAAGTTGAAAAAAAAAACATTTCTCTAAGCTTTCCCCCAAAGAAATATATCTCTAGCCAGATTGGACATGTACAGTTTTACTTTAACTTGTAAATAAAGAGGACCTGTTTCTGAAACTGGTGTCCAAGTCTGCAGGAGCAAGGATGACTCCATTTCTCCTGCTCCATTGCCCTGTCCTGCTCTCCACCCAGCCCAGCAGGGACACAAGCTTGGGATCTGGTCTGTGATGGGACCCCCCCCCCCCCACTCACATGGTGAATCCAAAGGAAATTCTGGCCAGTGCTGGCTTCTTGTTTTGCCTGGAGATTCTACTTGAAACTCATGCCAGGGACCAGACATAATTTGATACAGGGATCAAGCTGAGGCTTCAAGGAAACATCTGAGCACAGAAGGCAACTGGCTTCTTGGATCTAAGATATAAAAACACGACTGCAGAATGTGCTGTCTTCTGAAGACCATGACTGATGACACTGAGAGTCTCAGAAGCTCAGTCAAACCCAAGGGAGCTGGGCGGAATCTCAGCCCCCACTGCCTTTCCCCTGGGATGCCCAGGCACTGCCCTTCAGAGGTCTCACTCCTTCACTGGTAGAGCTTTATTGTTTCTACATGGGTAGTAGGAAACAGAATGCAGCATTTTTGAAGATGAAAGCAGAACTCCCCCCAGGAAGAGAGAGAGAATCAGGTCTTGAGGATGAAGCCCCCGGCCATGGCAGGAGTGGACTGGGAAGAGGGCAAACCAGACCAAAGTACGTGGACTGATAAATGGGAATTTGGGAGTTGGGAGAGAAGGGAGCAAATCAGATAGGAGAGATTAAGATCAACGCAGAAATAGAAGTGGGTTCTCCTTCAAGAACTTCCCCATCGTGGGAATACCCAAAGTGTTTTGAAGAACAGTCTAAAATTCCATTTTAAGTTATTTGCTGAGCTGTGAAGTCTCTCATTCCCTCCATGGCTTCAAACCTTCAGGAGATCCTCCCAAGTCTTGGGCCAGAAGCGCTCTGGGGAAGAAAGTAATTGGGGTGACGCCCAATGGGGTGACCCAGAGCAGAAAAGGGGTGGTATACATGGAAGGCAAAACAGAGAAGAGCCATAGAATTCAGCAAAAGCAGGAATTCAGATCAGAGGTGACTGTGGAAAATCTGAGTCAAAGAACACCCCCAGGATACAGAGAAGAACACCATGTCCCCCCAAAATATGTTAGATGAGAGTTCAAGACAAAAAAAAAAAATCTCAAAGGCTAGCATGACCCCAGCAGGCTGGGCAATTTGGGAATATCCATGTAGCTGACATTTGAATTAAAATGCATGATGTGATTCTTTAAAATGCTGTGGTGATATTTTTTCCTTTTAAATATAATACAATTTTGGAGGGAACACAATCATTTTGAGCCCTCTTCTAGAATTCCAAAAAGCCCAAGGGAGGGTGGGGGGGAAGTACATTTGTATCATTATTTTTCCCTCCTAAAAGGAGATTCGAGATTATAAATTAAGAAATTCTTGACTTAGAATCTTGGGTTTCCTCTGATTCTTTGGAACCGGGCTTCATGACTACTGAATCACTATTCGTTGTGACACATGCAGTGATTCACTGGTCAGCGTCACTCAAATCTGATTCACTTCACCTCTTCCCTTGTGCGTGCACAAGGTGGGGGAACAGAGGGCGTGAAACCAGTGCTGAGAACCAGAACAGCTGGTGTCCCCATCCGGGAGAGTTACTGCCATCACAGCAATGGGCTGTGGAGGAGGGTCCTTCTGTCCTCAGCCCCCTCTGCCACACGGGATGTGCGTGGCTTCTGATGTTTGTTCTGATGCTCAAATTCCTTCCTCTGCAGCCTACGTTCTCCATGAGTTTGGGTGGAGATATGCTTTAATGAAGAGAGGCAGGGAAATATGGGGTTTGAAGAAGAAATCAAATATCTGAAAACAAGTCATTTCTTAGAGTTCAGATGGGCATGAAACTTTAAGAGAAATGAAAAAAGACATATTTTCAGTAGCTGGACTTTCCATTCCTCCTGAGGCCCCAGACACACACACACACACGCACGCACACACACACACACACACACACACACACACACACAATCTCCCTCTCGCAGATTCCCACCAAGCCACCTGAAGCCGTTTTGGGGACTGTTGGGGTTCCATACGAGCTGAAGCTAGGACACATACGAGACAAGACATGATAAGCATTTCCAGAAACATCTCACACTGTGATCATCAATGTGTAATATGAGCTGGGGGTTAGTTAAATAAAATGTGAAAGCCATATTAATGTCCCTTTTGGCTGTCCAACATCGTATTTCATTTTCCTTTCCAAGGAGGCAGAGAGTAGGGCTAGCAAATAAATTATAGATGAAACCCCCATCATATGTTTATAAATACACTAACATTAGCATTTTACTTCCTCATAAATCTGCAGCAAACACTCAGGCACAAGATAGAAAGCCCTGTAAAACAATGATATATTCTCTGCTCGCAGGCATTGACTAGTGGCCCATTCACTCGCGGTGCTGTTCTTCAAACACGCTCCCTCCGCTCATGCCCCCTCATTTAAAATCCATTTTAATTTAAAGATGCGCAAGGCAGTGCTCGTGGTACATTTACTCATCCTAGTTATACATCATGGAGCAAGGAAAAGAAAATTGTTTCATCTAGAGATACGGTTCAATGTGGTCACCACTGAACAGTGGAGTAATTACCATATCAGGCCCACTCAAAATGCACTCAGGGTGTTCTGTGACCTATCATTTGCTAATCTGCATAGTGAAGTATAGCTTCATAACTATAAATTGCTGACTTAATTAAAACCAGGACCTTTCTGTCATTTAATTACAGGGAGAAAGGTTATTGCTTAAATGCAATTTTCCAAATGTGATTTCTTAACAGTTATTAACTGCTTCACCATCATTTATTGTTTCAGATTTTTCAATTTGAAAATACTCCCCGTGACAGAAGTAATGACTTCATGAAAAACTCAATCTAGAGGGAGGCCAGCCAGCCCATTTGTTTCTTATAAGTGGAGCCGACAGGAAACTGGAAAATGTCACGGAAGGATCCTGGGATAGCTCTCACTTTCAGGGAGTAATTAAAATCTAGAGGTTGTATCAGCAATGGGGAGAGGTTGTTTGGGATATTTTAAAGGTGGTCCCTCCCTTCCATTCTAGCTGACATGTCTGTTTGCCTTACAAAATATGGCGGAGCCAGGTGGGGGTGATGGTAGGACTGGACCGTGCGAAGGCCAGCAGGCAGCAGAATGAGCCTCAAGGGGGCCAAAGACAGCACTTGGGATCAGGCAGCTACTAGACACCAATTTGAACGTGTATGTAACGTGCTCTTTGTAATATCCCCGCATCTAGAATTTCTTCTCCCACAGGACGGGAACCATCACAAGTCTGGGTGTGACAGGTAGCCACACAATGAAGAGAATAGTCCACGTTTTCTTTAAACCTATGTCTTTCTTTAATCCTTGAATGGTTGCGTCTTCTCTTTCTCTCCTCACTCTAATAGGTAGCCTGGAGGTCAGGCAAGTAGAGCAGAGAGACCGGTTGAAGTTGGCCAACAGAGATAGCCTCACGGCCTGTTATCTTCTGGAACACGGGATTTTGCTATTGTCTTAATACTCATGTGAAGCTGATAAATGCAATTCTACATTTCCCATTGTAGTTCATCTCCAGCAGAGGAGCCAAGAATTTAGATGAGATGGAAAATCTGTTTTTTTCCTAGATCCTGACAGCTCCATGCTAGAAAGTTTACAAAATGAACACACCTGCTTTCTGCCCCCAGAAACCTGAACGTTGGCTCTGGACAGGAACTACCTCGTTTACCGGCTGAGGAGAACCCCCTGTTTCCCTTTCACTTTAGAAGGGGGTTACAGTTACAACTGCTCTGATAAAGAAGTGAAAATCCACCCAATTTCTGTATATTTTAGCCGTTTCCTTTGCCTTTATTCATTGTGGCATTTCACAAAAATGACTAATGAGGATTTCATAAAATCTTAATCATTTACCCCTATGCTCTCCACAGCATTGTGCTTTGCAGTTTTCAAAGTAGCTTCACCCACTTCACCAATTTCAGTTCGATTAAGCAAATATTTTAGTAATGCAAATATTAAAAAGGCATGGCCCCTGCCCACAATCAATCAGGGGAAGGCATGTGATCCTTAATCTAATTCTATAAGGTAGCAAGATGCTTTAAATAAGGCTACACCCTACTCATCACCTTTTTTTTTTTTTGCAATAAACAGAAACACACTCAAACTTGATCAAAGTAAGTAAAAGTGAAGCTCAGCACAGGCATTTACAGACTCCAAGGAATCTAAGGATAGCAATCTAAGTATAACCAGGCTTCCAGTGAACTAGTTTGGGAAGCTGAGATCCAAAGCTGCTTTGCCTCTAGAGGCCACATGGTCTCCCTCGTCCCTGTTCCTCTTTGGGTTTCTGCTCACACTTTTCTTCCTTGGCCAGTTCTCCTC
Source organism: Eumetopias jubatus (assembly GCF_037043125.1). Taxonomy (NCBI): domain Eukaryota; kingdom Metazoa; phylum Chordata; class Mammalia; order Carnivora; family Otariidae; genus Eumetopias; species Eumetopias jubatus. The sequence continues at coordinate 28,692,658 of NW_028274819.1, read as the reverse complement.
CTTCCTCGCTTCATCCATGGTCCAACATGGCAGCCATCATGTCTCCTCAGCTCCACTCTGCATCATCAACCACCAACAACTGTGTCTCTTAGTGCAAATTTCTGGAAGAGGTAATCTGGTTGTCTGGATGCTTCCGTATTTAGAAATTATGATTCACTAGCTAGCTGGGCCTTTGGACAGAGCAAGAACTAAAACACATCTCTAGGACAGCAGATCAAACATCATGATCTTTATTTGAGAGCTAAGGAAACAAAACCTCAGAGAGATTAAGCAACTTGCCAAGATTCGTAGATTACGCAGCTGAGTCATGTCCACATTCTCTCCCAGGCAATGCCTCTCCCGGGGCTAGAAATACTGAACGCATTACATTAAGAGATTACTATTATATATATGCACACAACAGCAGGTTTTTGTATTTGTTTTCCTTCATTTTAGCGATTAGCACTTTTTTCCCTTAACAATTGACAAGAGTACAAATCTTCCAGTTAAAGGGGAAATTTTGTTGTTTTAAAATGAGAAAATAAATTATTTCTTTCTGGTAGTTAATACAACTAAAGCTCTCATTTGTACCCTATTAGCCAATCTATTGGCTCTTAATATCACTTTATCAGAAAGATGGTGGAGGAGAGTACCAATGACTAATACACATTCAAGCATTTAATTTGGAAGCCAAATGCTACATTTTTTTGCACACCGAATGCACAACAGTGACGGACTTAATTTCATTCTTGCCATGATTGCTTTATGTGGCAGCCTCCTATTTTGGTATAAAAATTTATCTCTATCATGGATGGGATCCAAAAAGTGCCCTGAATGACTCGCTTTGAATCTTGGCAGAGGAAGATTGGACTCCCTCCCTACCGTCACCACTGCCACCAGAAATGAGGTGGTTTTGGAGAAACATTGTCTTACATTTTATGAAATGACCAGTTGTTATAAAACATTGTCCAGAATGGAATGTGTGATATGCAATGGTAAGACAACCACAATTCCTGGATGTGTGTGCTGGTGGCATTTTTAAAGTGGACACCACAGTTTGGTCTGCCACATTATGGCTTTTTAGCAACAAGCTACAAAACCACACAAGCCTTGTACATAGAGGTCATTTCTGGGCTGATCCCGCAATTTAAAGATTGTCTTTGCACTCGAACTCACTGCAGTTAGACAACTACACTGATTCTGGATGATTCTCCCCCCACCCCCCACATCAGCCTGGTTTTTTATTTGTTGTTGCTATTGTTGTAACTGTTTTATTGAGATATTTTTCACAGATCATTTCACCCACTTAAAGTATACAACTTAATCGTTCTTAATATATTCACAAATTTATGCAGCAAACACCATAATCAATTTTAGAACATTTTTCCCCACCCGAAAAGAAACTTCACACCCCTTAGCAGTAATCTTTCAGTTCCTCTAACCCGAGGTAACCACAAAACCACTTTCTCTAAAGATTTGCTTATTCTGGATATTTCATATAAAGGGAATCATAAAATATGTGCTCTTTTGTGACTGGCTCCTTTCACACAGCATAATGCTCTCAAGTTTCATCCAGGTTGTAGTGTGGGTCAGCATATCATTCTTTTTTTTTTTATGGCTGAGTAAAATTCCACTGTATGGACATACCACATTTTATTTATCCAGTCATCAGTTGGCAGACACTTGGGTTGTTTCCACTTTCTGGCTATTATGAATTATGCTGCTATGAATATTCACGTGCAAGATTTTATATAAACATATATTTTCAATTCTACCTATTCTCAATTCTACCTATTTTCAATTGTACCTAGGAATAAAAAGGATTGCATCAAAAATGGGTGAAGGTGAGTGGGAGGTACAGGCTTCCAGTTACGGAATAATAAGTCACCATTGTACGGTGACAGATGGTAGTTATACATGGTGCTGACTACACCATAAAGTGTAGACTTGTTGAATCGCTATGTTGTACACTTGAAATTAATGCAACATTGGGTGTCAACTATACTTCAATTAAAGAAAGAGAAAAAAGCAGAAAAGAGAAAAACAGTAATAGAGATTTGAAGAACAGGATTTTATGTTCTCTTTGCTGATGATCCATTAAAATATTTTGCCCATTTAAAATATTAAAATATTAAATACACAAAAGAAGTCTTGGAATTACTTTTCTGTATCCCCCCTCATTCTCTGTCTCCTGCCTATACAGCTGAACCCTCAAAGGTCTTCCTTTCCCTCACTCTAAGTACCACAAAGACTGCCTAAAACTCAGCTCACAGACATTCTTTCTTTACCTTATCTCATCTTATCTTATCTCATCTCATCTTATCTTATCTTTTCTATTCACCTTTCCTTACCTATTCTCTTGCTCTGGCCTGTAGTTCCTTGTCCTTCTGATTTAAATCTTGCCGCCTCGCTCTGTTCTACATTTTCCTTACTATTTTCCTTTATCTGCATGGATGTAGCAAAAAACTCCGGCTGGTAGGTGCTTCAGAGTACCTAAGTGAGTACGTGGAGTGTGTGTGAGGGTGGGGAGCAGTTGGGGGGCAAGGGTGGTGGAGGATGGAGAAGGAGCAGAGAACACCACAGATACTCTAATTAGGCTGCTTCCAGTCACTCTTAACACTGTGATGGATCTAAACCAAATCCAACTCTGAAAATATATCTTGAAAAAGTAATATGCGTTTTGCTGAAAGCTACCAAGGAGAACTGCATAGCATAACTCAGCCAGGGTCCTAATGATTCTCTTCACTCATCTTTCTCAGCAGAACCCATTCAGCATGACAGCCATTCCCTTTCTCCCCTTTGCCTCACCACAAATCTGTGAAATCTTACGTACCAATGTCTTGAATCCTGTCACGAGTATAAAATAATGGTGTTGGGCTAAACAGTCTCTCCCATCTGAGCAGCCAACGGTTCCATGAAATCTGTGTTCTTTATTTTTTTATTTTTTTTATTTTTTTTTAAAGATTTTATTTATTTATTTGAGAGAGAATGAGAGATAGAGAGCATGAGAGGGAAGAGGGTCAGAGGGAGAAGCAGACTTCCTGCTCAGCAGGGAACCTGATGTAGGACTCAATCCCGGGACTCCAGGATCATGACCTGAGCCAAAGGCAGTCGCTTAACCAACTGAGCCACCCAGGCGCCTGAAATCCGTGTTCTTTTTTTTTTTTATTTTTTTTAAAGATTTTATTTATTTATTTGAGAGAGAGAGAATGAGAGATAGAGAGCATGAGAGGGAAGAGGGTCAGAGGGAGAGGCAGACTCCCTGCTGAGCAGGGAGCCCGATGCGGGACTCGATCCCGGGACTCCAGGATCATGACCTAAGCCGAAGGCAGTCGCTTAACCAACTGAGCCACCCAGGCGCCCGAAATCCGTGTTCTTGAGATGTAAGTGCTTTGCAACAGGGAATTCATACCCTGAATGAGCTGAATTATAGAAACTGTGCCTTCACAATTTGTGAAGCGGCAGGTAAGCCCTAAGACTTATATGTCTAGGGCAGTGGACAGCGGTAAAGGAGTTCATAGATCTGTGAGCTCTGACGTCAGACTGCACAAAATTCTTTCCCTTTGGGAAGAAGATGCTAGGTTTTTATCTGCCCAACATCTCTCACCTGCCAAACTTCCTCTAGTAACAGATCTTGCTTTCTCTTGTGCTCGTCACAACCCCTCACTGGCTACCATGACTGACCAAGGAAGATGGCCAAGGGATTCAAGGCCAGTCAGAGGGTATTTGGGGGGATTTTCCCAAATATAAACTGGGAGAAACAGCTCTTTCTCATCTTTGTAACAAGCTGTAAGAATGGAATCCTGGAGTGGCCCAAAGTCATGTTTCCTATCATTTGGAGAATCTGATCTACGGAGTGAAGCCAACATGCAGGACAAGCAGAAGAGATAAAGGGTAATATTTTTAAAGCACCTTCTACGTGTTGGTACTCATCTCATACCACTCTCGTAGTGTTACACTTCAGCCTCATTGGCCTTCTTTCTTCTCTTGAACTTGCTAAATCCATCTCTGCCTTAGAATGTTTGTACCTTTCCCCTTGCCTGGAATGTTTTTCCGCCTCCCCTGATCCCTACCTGTCGCTGAGGCGTTCAGCTCAAACGTCATCTTCTCAAAGAAGCCTTCTCAGAGAAACTTTCTAGATTACCTTGTTCCAGTTCTCTATTGCCCTATAACAGATCACCCCCAAACAGTGGCTTAAAACAGTAATAACCATTCATTTGGCTCAGGAGTCTGAGGGGATGAGGTCTCTCCTATGGTTGCTGTCAGATGAGCATCTTGAAAGTTCTCCATCCTACACACCTGGTGCTTCGACTGAGAAGACTCAGCCAGGGACCAGCACACTTGGCTGCTCAGGTATCTCTCTTCTTCTCTGTGTGTCCCTCCAAGGGGTCTCTCCACATGGTAGGCTTAGGGTAGTTGGACTTCTTACATTCAGCTGAAGATGCTTAGAGTTCCTGGTCTCAGAAAAACCAGCAGAAGCTGCATGGAGTGTCACTTCCTCTGCATCCTATTCTTCCAGGCAGCCAAAAGGCTACCCAGGTGCAAGTGGAAGGGACCTAAACTTCTCCTCTTAGTAAGGGGGATGCCAAAGAATTTGTGGACTTGTTTTGAAACCACCACATAGTGTGTATGAAATAGTCTTGCAAGCACTCTGTCACCTCACTTTGTTATAATTTTTTTTTTTTAAAGATTTTATTTATTTATCTGACAGAGAGACACAGCGAGAGAGGGAACACAAGCAGGGGGAGTGGGAGAGGGAGAAGCAGGCTTCCCGTGGAGCAGGGAGCCCGATATGGGGCTCCATCCCAGGACCCTGGGATCATGACCTGAGCCGAAGGCAGACACTTAACGACTGAGCCACCCAGGCGCCCTCACTTTGTTATAATTTTTATGTAGTGCTGTCTTATATTCGTATTGGTTTATTATCTCTTTAACCCCCCCAGGAAGGCAAATGAGAAGAGGGACCTCACTCATGTGTCTTATTCACCACTGGGTCCCCTCTGTTTAGTAGAGCAGTGCCTGGCACTTACTGATGATAAATACGTATGAAATGAGTGAAAGATAAATGACAAGGACCATCTCATCGAGTTTGATATTTGTGGGCTCCATTTTGGATGGAAGATGGACCCTCCTCTCCTCCTTCTTGTACTCTTTTCTCTTCACCTCTCTTTCTCTTCTCCCCCACCAAATCATTACAAATCCCTGATAAGAGAGACCTAGAATCCTTAGTAAAATTGGGATCCACTGGAGCCAGCTTTCACTACCCCACTCTTCAGGAGAACGAACACACCCAAGCGTGCTGAAGTCATCATTCGGTTAAGTGAGGGATACTTACACAACCCTGCACCTTGTTTATTTTACAGATCATACATCGGCTTGGATCTTTTTTGTTTGTTTGTTACCTGAGGTTTTGTTTGTTTTGCTTTGTTTTTTGCTTTTCTTCCAGCCAAATAAGCTGAGACCTCGTCTGTTTCCATTTAAGGGTGTTCATCTGTCTACCTTTCTCAACATTTCTGTCCCTAGATTCAGCTCGAGATTTCTCAAGCTTTAACATTCTAACTACATGTCATTGGCACCATTGTCTCTTGTCACAATCTTAATTCTATGTTCTGATAATAAAACTTCATTAGTGTCTGCACCTCCTTTCCCTTACCTTTTGAAATACTGTCTTCTGCTGAAACGATTAGCAGTGCTCTGCGTCATATCATTTGGCTGTCTGACAGCCATTGTGAGTGAGCTAAACTGTGAGAAAATGAAAATTTCTGACAATTTCCATTATCGTCAAATGGAGATATTTACTTGTACAAATATTAAAGGTTATTTAAAGATGTAAACTGACTTCATTTCATTAGAGGTTTGCATAAGGTAATAATTTAAAACAACTACCCATCCTCATTTAAATAAATTACCAATTCATTTTCTGAAAGAAAAATGCCACTTCTCCAGGCTGTGTTTTTAAGTGCTTTCAATGGTAGAAGGATGAAAACAAAAACCTATGAATATTTCAGAACAAGAAATGTTCAAGTTCTCTTATTGAATCAGACAATGGGTTATTGTTCAGGAAACCTGACTGAGAGTTGCCCAACCAGATGAGACTGTGAAATATCGCTGACATCAAAATGAGCTTTAGAAAGGGGGTAGTAGCAACTGTGGGTAAATTCTCCTGAATTGCAGTTCTAGGAATTTATCTTAATAAAAAAAATCAGGATGTGTGCAAATATTTATTGATCTACAGGGATGTTCATCCCAGTGTTATTTACAGTGGGAAAGAAAGAAGGAAGCCAAAGAAGAAAGAAAATGTATACATTAGGGTGTAGACATATGATGGCCTGGACATCCCGGAAGTAAAGATGATTAAAAATCATATTGTAGAAGAATTCATAATGACATGTGAAAATGTTCACTGTATAAAAAGTGTAAAGGCAAACTCTAAAGAATATATAGGCTATGATACTGTTTATGAAAAGACAAACACCTATTTTTGCATTGAAAAAGGCTAAAAGGAAATGGGTACTAATTGATAACTTGGTAGTGGGAGTACTGGTGATTTTCATTCTTGGGCTTTTATAATGCGAAAGATACCAGTAATCCAGTATTATTCAACCGTTTGCAACTTAATGGTGCGTTATTCCTGCTTAGCTGGATCAGCTCCTCTTTTCATCTAGCACAGCAGGGAATAACCCTGGGTGATTCAGTGTATTAATGCTAGTGCTATGGGTGTTGGCAAAAGGAGACGTGGAGCAGGTCGGTCTGATATTAGACAGGAAGTTCTTTTTCTTCCTTTTTTTAGATTTTATTTATTTATTTGACAGAGAGAGAGACACAGCGAGAGAGGGAACACAAGCAGGGGGAGTGGGAGAGGGAAAACAGGCTTCCTGGGGAGCTCGATCCCAGGACCCTGGGATCATGACCTGAGCTGAAGGCAGACGCGTAATGACTGAGCCACCCAGGCGTCCCTAGACAGGAAGTTCCTTATGCTTCCAGGACCTGGCACCTTGGGCTCAGTCCTTCCCACTTATGACCTTTGATATTAAACCAGTAAAATACTCTCTAATTGTGAAATTAAAGCCCTTCCTACAAAACTTTTAAACGGCACTGTTTTTTAAAAGAGTGAATTAGTTAAGTATCAGCTCGGCCTCTGTGTCACAACACTGCCCTCCCCCCACCTCCATACATAAAGCACAAGGTAGTTTTCTTTCTCTTAGGAAGTCCAGGGCTGGTAAGGCATTCCGAGGCTTAGGATTTCAGTGACTGCTATCCTGTTGCTTTACTACCCTCAGCACACTGACTCCTCCTCGTAGTCCAAGCTCCAGCCATGACAGAACATTCTAGAGGGGAGGGAGGCAGAAGACAAAATGGGGCTGTGTCCCTACTCTAAAATCACAGGCAAGGCTTCTGTTACATGCCACTGGCCAGGACTTGGTCACATGGCTCCTGCAAGGGCGCCTTTAGAGAATCTGGAAAATGTATTTATTCCGCCTGGCTCAGTTAAAAGTTTTAAGGAAAAAAGAGAAAACGGATACTGGAGGGCAAGTAGTAGCCTCTCCAAAAAAATCATACATGTGGGCATCACAGGATGTCATTGGGCAGAGGAGATAAACCAAGTATAACTGTTTTCAACGTTTTTGTATCCATTCAACCCAGAAAGCAGTTCCTGATGCTTGCATTTATTTGAAAACAGTCTACATGCTGCAGAATTCCAAGATATGGTCTCTGGGGAAGATATCAAACAGCTGCAGCAAATAAAGCAGATGGGAATTAAGAATGCTGGAGAATCTCCAAAATATGATCACATTGTCCACTAAGTGCCAACTCTACAAAGAATGTATGCTCCAAAATAGAAGCTCTATGAAACTTTGAAGCATTTGATTAATGTAAACCTCCATGAATAATGCAAGGCTGTGCAGCAGGGCTTGATGTGAGGCAGAGGGAGAAGAAAGATTAACACGTTCATCTTGGCTTAAAATACAATTAAGAGAAATTCACAGAGGGAACTTGGGCATTTTGGGGTGAGGGGTGTGACCATTAAAATGGCCACTGCTGACATGATTCTTGGGGGCCTCAGAGCAAACACCAGCTGGCTTGCCAAGGAGAGCCCCTCCAGAGGGGATGCACTGTTTGTCCTCCTAAGGGCCACCCAGGTCCAGCCCTGTAGGCCATTGGGTAGAACAGACTGAGACAGTCATGCTTATGTGACTACATGCAGGCCCTCAAGACTCTTTCTTGCTCTGTAAATATCTTTCCCACCTATAGGTCGCTGAGACTAGACTTTCTTCCATTAGACATTCTCTCCTTTACGTTAATGAATTATTTTCTGTTGAAATGCAAAGATCTCTGGGAGGGGTTGCCCTTTTTCTTCTGCCTGTAAAATTTTCTTTTACAAGTTTTATTACAAAATATTTTAGATTTACAAAAGGTAAGGAATCACCCATCACCCATGGTAATATGAAATATTACCAATGAAGCTGAGGCCCCTTTGACCCCTTCCCTAATCACAACCTTTTCCTGGCCCCTAGAAGCAACTGCCATCTTGAATACAATGTGGTATATCATTCTGAAGCATGGGATGTCACATGAATTGGTTATCTGGCTCTCAAGCCCATATATCCTGCCCTTCTACTGCTTCAGGTCATTATCATTTTTCACCAAAGCCATTCATTCAGCACACTCTGAGCACCTACTCTGAGCCAGGCACCATAAGAACAGTCTTCTAGTCTCCAATGTCTTCTACCATCCATCTAGTTCATCTCCCACATTGCAGTGACAATGTTATATTCCTGCTTAAGAACTTCATGTGGCTTCCCATTGTCTATATGATAAAATCTAAGCTCCTAAGCATCCGATGCCACCTGACCACATTGCTAAGGTCCCTCCCCATGCCTTGGAAAGGTTAGGGTAAGGATTAAGGTCGACACAGGACTATCATGAGCTTCTCAGCAAATGGCCCTCTGTGCATGTTTGCATGGCAGCAATAATAGATTTCTGAGCCATATCTTTTCATTTTTAGTAGAAGGAATTAATTAGGCATGTGTTCAGATCCCAGCTCTGCTTCTTGACAGAACTTGGGCAAATTGCTTCACCCCTTTGCATTTCTATTTCCTATTAAGGATAAGACCATCTATGGAGGGGCGCCTGGGTGGCTTAGTCTGTTAAGCATCTGCCTTCAGCTCAGGTCATGATCTCAGGGTGCTGGGATCGAGTCCTATGTCAGGCTCCCTACTCAGTGGGGAGTCCGCTTCACCCTCTCTCTCTGCCCCTCCCCCTGCTCGTGTTCTCTCTCTTGCTCTCAAATAAATAAATAAAATCTTTAAAAAGAAAAAAAGACCATCTATGGAATAGACTGCCTGCTAATCATCAAAGTCCACATTGCCCTTCTTATAGTTCTGAAATTGTAGCTAGGACATTGTTGTCCAGCTAAGAACCACATTTCCCAACTTCCTGTGGGATTTGATTTTACCCTTCTTACAAACTAGTATGTTAACTTGTTACTGTTTCATTGAGGCTGATAGAAGACATGAGACCCCTAGGTCAGAGACAAAGGATTTTATCCCTCATGATACAATAAGCAGCATGAACATATTTGCATCGGTTCTTCTTCCCTCCAGGTTCTCATGGGGGTGGTGTGACAGACCCAGAGGGATGTTATGCACAAAGTGGGTTTGGGTTACAACTATGAACACTGAGCTTGGGGAATCCACCATTACTACAGCAGGGAATGAGCAAACTTGCTCACTGTCCTTGCAGTGGTGTGTGTGTCCATCTGTCAAGGTTATTGTCTGCATAAACAGCTCTGAGAAATGGCTGGATTAAAAGAGCAGTGAGGGCCTTACCGTCTTGGTACACCCAGCAAGATATGTAAGAGATCCAAGAAGTAATCTCTCCCCACACCTCTTTTGAGATTAGATTGACCATGTGACTTAGTTTTCTGCAATAGAGTTTGGGAGGGCCTTCTGGGGTGACAACTTAAGATCAAGCCATGCCTCATCTAGTCCTTCTCTCCCTTTCATGTTGGCTGGATGGTTGGAATGGCAATGATAAGAGAAACCTCAGAAACCACGTATTGAAGAAGGTAGAGCTGCCATCAGCCTGAGTCCCTGAATGACTGTGTGCAGCAGAGCCTTCCATCAACTTAGAACATTCATCTCAAATTGTCATGTGAGAGAGAAATAAACTTTTTATTCTGTAATGCACCTACAAAGTTAATTTGTTACAGTGACTGGGCCTACTCCTCACTGATACAACATCTAACTCAGAAGGGCTATGGTGATTAAGTTAAGTTGGAATGGCTAGAATTTATGCAGAGTTTACCAAGTGCCAGGCTTTGTGCTAAACACTTACACACATGGTTTCATTAAATAATCACAACAATCTTTCAAGGTAGGCTTCATTATCTCCATTTTATAATTGGAGATCAAAGAGATTAAAAAATGTTCTTAAGGTTCAAGGACTAGAAAGTGGCAGAAATGTGACCAAATCCAAGTTTGGCAAATGCTAAGCCCATGATTGTCTTCTGTAAGCCACATGCTCCTGGGTTTCAGTTGCAGGCGCTCTCTCTCTCTCTCTCTCTCTCTCTCTCCTTTTCTGTCCTACCTGCTTCTGATCCCCTTTCTTCTTACCCTCCCTCTTTCCTCCCTTCCTTAAAATTGGATTCCACTTTCATGCAAGATGGCATGCTGTAATGCAATAAATCCTGTAGTCAGGAGATGGGAGTTATGGTTTCAGCTTTTGCAAGTCCTAGTGTGTGAAACTGGCAAATCATCTAATTCCTCTGAGACCCAGTTTCCTCGTCAGAATAATAGTTATGTCAGTAATAGTTGCATTATCCATCTTCCATGGTGACCACGAGGCTCAATTAAAATAAATTGCATCAAAGGTCTTTATAAATTATAAAACATTCTAGAAATGGCAGGTGTTTTTCTCTATTTACTCCCATTCCATATGCCAGTAGTGCACAAAGTATGGTCCCTTGACAGCAGCATCAGCATCACTGGGAACTTGCTAGAAATTCAAATTCTTAGGCCCCACCCTGACCTGCTGAATTAAAAAATATGGAGTAAGGCCTAGAAAACTGTATTTACCTTCTGATGGGCACTCAAGATTGAGGAGCACTGTCACACGTGCTCAGGCATGCACACACACACATGCACACACACACACACACACACACACACACACTCATATCCAGATGAAAGCAAGCTAAAATAAATATTAAATAAAAAAGAAATCATAGAAGAGCAGCCTGAGGATGGTGTTTGGAGAAGGAGATGTGAGTGCCCAGGAGGTGCCTGGGAGGGAGAAGTGGGTCGATGACATGGATCAGGGTACCAGGTCTTCTTTATTTAGTGGAATTTCTCTCTTCTCCCAAAACCAGTGCTGTGATCCATGGCTCAGCTACACCAACGGAAGAAGAGCAGGAAATGTGAGTCTTGAGGAAATGACCCCATATTTATCAGGACTCTTTTGGTTGCAAGTAAGGGAAGCCAATCATAAACAGTTTTTTGTTTGTTTGTTTGTTTTTAGAGAAAAAGAGAGAGAGAGAGCAAGCCGGGGAGAGCAAGGGGGAGAGGGAGAGAGAGAATACTAAGCAGGCTCCACGCTCAGCATGGAGCCCAACTTGGGGCTTGATCTCATGACCCTGAGATCATGACCTGAGCCGAAATCAAGAGTCATCCACCCAACCAACTGAGCCACCCAGGCGACCCCCCGTCATAAACAGTTTTAGACAAAAATGCAAATTTATTGGCTTACAAAATTACAAATTTCAGGCACAAGCTAGGTTGACTTCAGGCCCAAGCTAGATTCTTAGGCTCAAACCTCATCATTGGGATTCTGTCTCTCTTACTCTCTTGCCTCTAGTTTCCCCCATTGTTCTCATTACTCTCAGGGTCTTCCTGTGTGGTGGTAAAAATGTCCAGAATTTATCTGTTTAGCAATCTAGTGTAAGGAGAATGCCTGTTTCCCCATAGTTCCAACAGAAACCTGAGGCTGGGCGCCTGGGTGGCTCAGATGGTTAGGTGTCTGCCTTCGGCTCGGGTCATGATCCCAGGGTCCTGGGATCGAGTCCCGCATCGGGCTCCCTGCTCCTTGGGAGCCTGCTTCTCCCTCTGCTTCTCTCTCTCTCTGTCTCTCTCTCTCTGTCTCTCATGAATAAATAAATAAAATCTCATGAATAAATAAATAAAATCTTTAAAAAAAAAAAAGAAACCTGAGGCTGACTCTCCTTGATCTTGCGTGGGACACATGCCCACCCTTGGGCCAATTAACATGACTCTGATTGGTCAGGCCTAGGTCACATGCCCAACCCTGAAGTCAGACACACGCACATGTACTGAAAGAGGGGAGCGGGTTCCCTAAGAGAAAATAGGGCTGCAGTCACCAAAAGGAGAGTGGGTTGACACCGGGCAGGTAGTAACCGCAGATGGTTATAAGAGACCCTAATCTGCTACCCCTGGACAGACTGGGATTGTGGGTCAGCCACAAACTCCCGCCAAGGTTCCCACCTTGCCTTTGAATCCTAAGAATTATCTGTGACAGCAGTGACTGATCCTGAAAGGGGAGGGGCAGCACCTGGGGAACAGCAGCTTAAAAAATAGGCCTGACCGTATCTCACAGTTTCAGGCTTGACTCAACTTCCCCAGTCTTGGGAAGTTACCCAAAGCAAAATCTTTGAGCCTCATCACTCATCAGCCCCCACCTCCTTTTGCAAACTTCTGTGGTAAATAAAACTCCAGTTGCCTCACAAAGAGAGCCTGGAAGCTTCAAGGTCTTTGTGTTTGGGTCCACCATCTGTAGATCAGTGCTATGCAATAGAACTTTCTCCAGTGATGGAAATGTTCTCTATCTGCACTGTTTAATGCGGTAGGCACAAGCTACTCATGGCTATTGAGTGCTTCAGATGTGGCTGTTGTGACTGAGGAATTAAATTTTTCATTATGTTTAACTTTAAATCATTTTCAGCTTAATAGCTGCCTGTGGCCAGCGGCTACTGCACTGGACACGACAATTCTAGACTGTGGGGAAGACAGCCAGAGCTAAAGCTCTGACATTCTGTATTCTACTAAGCTCCACAGACAGGCTTCAGTTCGAGGCTCCTCACTTCCTGTTCTGCTCTTCTCCTTAGTAATCAACTCCCGAGCTTGAGTGGACTCATGGCCGCCTGGTAAGAGGCTCTATTGCTCAGCTTGCCTTGCAGCTGGCAAGGGTGGAGGCTGGGGAGGATAGGAAGTCACATGTTAACCAGTTTATGGAATGTGAAGAGAAGTGTTGTGTGCAACTTTTGGGTTATCTCCTTAAAGAAAAATCCCTTGCCCTGGGCTTTATCTGCTCTTAGACTGGAAGGCAGATGCGGAATCGAACGAGCCTGCATCGTCTTAGGACAACACCCTAGGAGATGGTGGACCATAAAGATGGAAAAATTCTGGGTCCCTGAATTATGGGATGGAGCAGAGATACCATATCAGCCTTGCAATGCTCACCTTAGGACCATGTGGTGAGAGACAGATAAAACAATTTTATTTAAGTCATTGTGTTCTTGGCTACATCATGCACCCACCACGGCAGCAGTGTGGGGCGACGGACTGGCACTTTAGAGGTCTGGGTCCTCGTTAGTTCCACAACTTGCTATGATGTGATCTTAAATTTCAGTGTCCCCTTGTGTAAAAGAAGGCATTTGGACTGAATCTGGAATGTAGGGAGATGGAATTCATCTTGAGCAAAATAGGGAAAATAATAGCAACTACTTTGTAGGGTCATGAAGATTAGAGGACATAATGTGTAAAGCACACTTAGCCCAAGGCCTGAGATACAACAGATGCTCTGTCACTATTAGTCATAATTATTGTTGTTGTTATTATTATTACTATTAAGTTCGGACCCTGACAGATAGCAGGAGGCTGCCTGGAGTGCTGTGTTGACAAGGAGATGAGACCGGTCAGGACCCCATCAAGCTTCGCTAGAAATGAATGCCAGAACCATTCAGTAGTGTCTTCGTGGGGTGGAGTTCCCTGTAATGAAGGGGATTCCTGGATCCCTAAGCCCCCTTCCCCTTCAACCTCATAGAATTTTGTCTGTCTATACTAAGCAGCATAGACATGTCCTTTTCCCACACACCACCAAATACTTCAAGGAAAGCACAGATTGGGAGGCCCCTCCCATGATCTTTCACTCTCTGGCCCTCTCTGAGCCCACCTTCTCATTTTTTTTGAGCCCAACCCCCAAATCTGGAGACTCGATACTTAGGAAAGACAACTGACTTCTCAGTCTTCTCTTTTTATTCTTTTTATTTCCCCTTCACCTGACTCAAGTCACCTCTCAAGGCCTGGAAAGTTGCTGTGTTAAAATGATATTGTTCAGCCAATTCCTTGAAGGAAGCATTTGGAGGATGGGGGTACCCAACAAGTACAGTCCTTTTGGGGTTGACTCTGCCTTGCCTTGCTCAATCAGTCTGATGACATGGGGAACCCCCTGTCCAGGATTCTGGTCTTCCAGAAAACCAATCAGTAGCATAGCTTAGAAAATAACCCAGTCGGAGAATCCAAATCTGCATCCCCATCCCCAATTTCAAATCATTTCCCAAAAGAAGTTTTATTTTGACTCTTTTCCAAAGTAACCAAAATTAGAGAAATGATGTATGGAAGGTTCAGTTGAAGAACATTGGAAACTAGAATCCACTCAGTTTAAACAATGTGTGGTTTGCACAGGATAAAGTCACTCCAGCTCTCCTATCTGTGTCTTTATATTTACCCTCTTATATTAGGGTGACCAAACTGTCCTGCTTTTGTAAAGAAAGCCACCGTCTGTTTTTGTAAACAAAGTTTTATTGGAACACAATCACATCCATTCCTTTACATATTGCCTATAGCCACTCTAGCGAGAGATTGCAAGAGAGACTGGGTGGTTCACAAAGCCTAAAAGTTATACTTGCCTGTTCCTTTACAGAAAAAGTTTGCCAATTCCTGGTCTATATTTTAGCAACTTCATTTCAGGCTACTGTTGGTTTCTGATTTCAGTCAACCAACCAAGCGGACACAACCATTCCCTTCTGCCCATGTGTACGCTTATTCTAGGAGCTCTGGTAATGGCACCCATGGTGACTGCTTCAGTCTGATTGATCTTTATGTCCCTCCCTTCCTGGTCTAGCACCCTCATAACCCATCCCCACACCCACGGATGGGAGAGATAAGAGATTCTTTTAGGGAAGCCATAAACACACCTCGGTTCTCTGAGACAGCCAGGAACTTAAAGCCCCAAGCCTGTCATTATGTTTTCGTAAGTTCCCTTGGTCTGTCAGATGAGGCCAGACCACCCCACAGTGTGGTTGACAGGAGACATGCTTCCTCCGTGGTGGGGAGAATATATGAAAGGTGGTGAGGGTACCCCTGGAGAGTCCTTGCTGCTCTCATGTGGGCACCACTACTCAGCAGGGCTGATTATTACTGTGGGGGAAGCACAAACCCATGTCTCCATATGTCCAGTTTTTTAAAGGGAATCTGGAAATCTCTTTTGTTTAATTTTGTTTACTTTCATTTCTTTAAAGATTTATTTTAGGGAGAGAACGAGCAGGGAGAGGGGCAGAGGGAGAGGGAGACAAGCAGACTCCCCACTGAGCAGGGACCCCGACGTGGGGCTCAATCCGAGGACCCTGAGATCATGACCTGAGCTGAAATCAAGAGCCAGTCGCTTCGCCGACTGAGGCACCCAGGTGCCCCTTGTTTCCTTTTAATAGCAATCACTACACACTGAAGTTTGGGACTAATAGCTGATGATCTTGGGTAAGTTCACCCGCTTTTCTCAAGTATGGTGTCCTTGGCTGTCTAGTGAGTGGAAAGAAGGAAGGAGAAGTACTCTCTCACAAAGGGTTTTATGATGCTCACCTATGATAACCCATGTAAGGTTCTCAGAATGAAGCCTGGTAAGTAGCTTTTTCTTTGTTATAGGAGGAGCACTACACTGTCTATGCTTTGAGTTTTGCCTATCCCGATTCAGAGTACAGAGTGTCCTGACTTCCAAGGCAGAGACAGCAGAGCCCACCTAGAAGAAAGAACCTATGGGGGCGGGGGGGGGGGGGCGGGGAAAGCAAGAGATACTGCAAGGAACTGTCCCAAACAACATTTGCTGAGACCTTTTCTACTGGAGGGGAAAATAAAGAAATAAAGACAAAAAGCTGGAAGGAAGGAAAGAAGGAATGAAAGAGAAAGAAAGAAAAAGAGAAAGAAAGAAAGAAAGAAAGAAAGAAAGAAAGAAAGAAAGAAAGAAAGAAAGAAAGAAAGAAAGAACAAACAGGGGAGGTGGGAAATGAGGCTTAGTAAAAACTCAAAGCATAGACACCATCGTAATTAATACATAGGATGACACCCTAGAATCATGGTACAGCGATGTAAAAACTGCTAGGAAAAGTCATGTTGCAGATTATAATTAATGATGTGCAAAGATACTTAAGACATATTGTTAAGCTTGAAAATCGGGCTATAAAATAATATGTTGAATGAGACTAATAGGGTGCATGTATTTATGCATATTCAAGTAAAAAAAAAGACTAGAAAGAAAACCAACAAAACATAAAAAATGATAATCTCTTGGTGACAGGATTGTGACTTTTGTGCTTTGTTTTACTTGTATGAACTTCCTAAATTGTCTTCAATAAACCTGTGTAAGTTGTATAATAAGACAAAATAAGAAATATTAAAAATAATCACTAGGATTGTGCTATTACCCGTCAGAACCAAACCCGGAGTTTCAGAGTCTTTTCCCAAACTTCCAGCAGGTGGCGCAATGGCAATGTCAGCCTCTGGCTGAGTTTCACTCTAGAGTAACAGAATCTCAGATGCTTTGCCGTCTGCAGGCCAGGGCGGGTTGCCGCCTGGGGCCAGCATTGTGGCAGAGGGCATGTTCCCACTGGGAGGAAACAACCCAGGTCCAGGGGCTGCCCACACTCAGATCCATGGCCCCAGGGTTCCATTCTTCCCACACCAGGAAAGACAACATTGTTAGAAATGCAAAGATATGCTTTTTCTCTCCTCCCCCCACTTACTTCCAGGGCCATAATTTACTGTAGGGCAAAATTCAAGTTCAACTTTTTGGTGGGTACTTCTGGATTAAATTGGAATTGTAGCTCATTCAAAACCTAATGCTAGGTGAAATTTTGAGCTCAAAGGTGAAAAAGAAAAAAAAGGAGGTAATTCTATATCCACAGTGCTCTCTAGTCAGGGGATCTTTAATGAACAGCAAACTCCGTGTGCAAAAATGATGGACATTTTGGCCATTGTCAGCCGTGGGGATGGGAGGGCAAGAAACCTGACAGCCAGGCTAACCAGCCTCCAGGGAGTAAATGGGACAGTCTCTCCAGGCCTGGACACACCCAGGGCGATGAATGGGGCACAGCTGGGGCACAGCCTTAGCCTGCTCTGGAAAGGGAGCAACTCTCAGAGGAAACACCTCCACTTCTTTTTTACTTTTGTTTTGGAACTTCAATTGTTTGCCTCCAAGAAAAGCACTCTGAAGAGAATTCAAGGTAAAAAACAAAACAAAACAAAACAAACCACCAGAGTCTACCAAAATGGTCTCCATTCCACCCAGACCAGCAAACACACACACAGTCTGGAGATAAGGAATGTTCTGGGCCCTTACTATTTCTCTTAGCTCTTCAATAATCTTCTCGTGCCTTGCTCTGTGTTGACATGAAGAAGAGGAAGGCAGGGAGAAGAGGGACCTCACAACTCATCTCAGCAGAAAGAACAGGCTAACAGCCTCCTCCTGCCTGGTCCCAGAAGTTTTCACTTACTGATTTTTTTTTTAATTTTATTTATTTATTTGACAGAGAGAGACACAGTGAGAGAGGAAACACAAGCAAGGGGAGTGGGAGAAGTTCTCAGAAGCACGTTTCCCGCAGAGCAGGGAGCCCAATGCAGGGCTCGATCCCAGGACCCTGGGATCATGACCTGAGCCGAAGGCAGACGCTAAACGACTGAGCCACCCAGGCGCCCCTCACTTACTGATTCTTATTCCTCTTCACCCTCATCGTGATCTGGAGCCTTAACAGAGGACTGACTTGCACGTGGCACTCATCTGGGTAAGGGAATCAAAGCCCTTGACCTAATGTTGTTTTCAATCTCAGACAACCCAGGCAATCAAAAGGGTCCACAAAAATGATGGGGAATGGGGACATGGAAATAACTATGTGTGTATACAGAACTTCATCCTACAGATGTCCATTCCTGTTCTGGCCCTTCTCCACCCCCCTCACCCCCCTCCCCACTCCCCCTCCCACACACATACTCACATGCACGCACGCACACGGGCATTCCTCAGGGTGCGAGAATAGTGGAGATCATATAACAACAGGAAGATGAAGATAAGTAACACATATGAGACCATATATCAGTTTCACTTCAAAGTTAAGAGCTTTGGAGTCACTAACCTGGGCGTGAATCCCAACCCCGCCTCTTCCTATTGTGATACTTTGGACAAATTACCTCAACTCTCTGAATCTTAGTCTCCACATCTGTTAAATGATAATAACAATGTCTACAAGGCACAATATCATAGAGGGGATTCAACAAGACCCTGCACGTGGACCACTTGGTGCTGTGCCTGGTGGTAAGCCGCGCTCAGTACGTGTGTGTGCCCCGTTAACTATTTTCCAAAGGCAGTGGATGAAGGGGCAGTTGGAGATTGCAAAGTACAGTTTGTCAGTTAAAGGGAAATTTCATCAGGGGCAGTTATGGTCAGTGACAAGACTTTTTGCGGACATCTGTGTGATGAGTTACTCGGGAGGGTCTGGTGATCGTCGAACTAATTAACAACCAGCATGGGAGCACCTGGGTGGCTCAGTTGGTTAAGGGTCTGCTTTCGGCTCAGGTCATGATCCCAGGGTCCTGGGATCAGGCACCACGTCGGGTTCCCTGCTCAGTGGGGAGTCTGCTTCTCCCTCTTCCCTTTGTCCCTCTCCCCACCCCCTGCTCGTGCTCTCGCTCTCGCTCTATCTCAAATAAAAATAAATAAAATCTTAAACAAACAAAAACACCCAGCATGGCAGGAGCACCAGTCAATGGGAAAGAATGCTGGCCCTAGTGCTGGGGCACGGTCCTAGAGAATCCCTGGGTGCCAGGCTCCTTCTGTTGGATTTTGGGGAGATCTAGGGACCCCAGGGAGGGAACCGGGCATCAAGAATGCAGAGGGGCACTTGGCAGGGGCTACTGACTGACTGCTACAGAAAAATTTCAGTATGTTAATAACCTGCATGGACACGCTGGTGCACCCCGGCTCAGTATCGGTTCTAGGTCAAGGTAGAGGGTTCAGTCTCACTCTCACCTGAGCATTCCTTTATCCATCGGCCAAACTGGACAGCCCATTTATAAATATGCCTTCTTTGGCAAAAGAGATGAGTGAAAAATGTGTAAATTGATTAGGAGAAATGTCTCCCCAGTTCTGGAAGGATAACACAATGTCACAAAGGCACATGGTTGGTTCCTATTCTTTTATAGTGGGGAGAGGCTAAAATATTCAGGAGCCCCACCCTCTAGCTGTCAACAGTTCAGGAGGGAGCTTATTCCCAGAAAGAATGACAGAAGAGCCCACTAATGCACAAGGGATCTTCTGATGTGGGCTCGGTGAGGCACAAGTCCATGAGGGAATATCCCATGGGTTGTGAGCTCTTGGGGTGAGGAGCACGCCAGGCTCTGTGTAACCCCCAAACACTGTGCCCAGTCAATACTCAGTGTGGCCAGGGGTTAGCATGGAGCTCAAGCTTTGGTCAGAAAGGAGTGATCATGTATTTGGGGGCATGCCTCACCAAGGTGAGGAAGATGAGGGGAAAAAACAAGAGAGCATGGAGACGGAAGAATTTGAAGCCAGCCTCTGTGGTCTCATGTGTGGGCTCCAGAAAGAGAGAGCTACAGAGTGAAGCTGGAAGAATGCTTTGTCCCTGTATTCTCTGAGAGATCATGCGAGAGTGAGGCAGTTGTCCTTTGGAACTGACAAGAACGGAAGAGGGTAAGAGAAGAGATCACTTCACAACTGCCAAGTGGCCTAGAGTTGATGCAGTTTGGCCTCCAAGCTAGCAGAAGAATGGAGCCCCAACATCTGGAAGGAGCTGTGGGCAGCAACAGCAGTGGGAGACACCTTCCCTTGGCAGCATTTTTAAGACTTGGCCCAGAGTTTCCCCCAAAAGCTCTAGGAGCTCTGAGGAGGGAACCAGAGGGCTTGCTGCAATGGGGTGGCAAGCCAGAGAAACGCACGCCACTCGATGACAACAACCTCGGCATCTGGAGAGCATCCTGCAGTTCACAAAGCACCATCTCAACCCCACCTCTTCCCAGTGGAGATTATTATTCCTATTTTCTAGATGAGAAAGCAAAGACCCAGGGAGGCTAAGGAACAGAGTCAAGGTCTATCATGGTGGCGCCAGGCAGCACTGAGTCGTCATTCAGGCGTTCTGACCTTCAACAGGGCACTCTTAATCAGAGTGGGATGCAAGTGGGGCTCATGGGGTGTAATAAATACATAAGGAGGCACGGTCCTGAAGTGGGAGGTGGCTGGGGAACAAAATTTAAGGTGCTGTAAATGGCTCTCAGAGTCTTGCAGATGCACAGTCTGCCATCTTAAATTGAGCCCCTAGACGCCTTGCTCACCTCACCCATGCCCAGGCCTTCCTTATGGCAGGTCCCATTTCAGGGGTGGAGGGCTTTGCCAGAGAAGCACACTGTCGGGATTGCAAGCTAGATATCTCTGGCCCCCGCTTGCCCGTTGAGCAAGTCTGGGGCCTCACCATAGGCTACATCCTTACAGAGAAGTTGCCTGGCATCTCAATCCGTTTTTGCAGCTAAGAGAGGGGGAAAAAAGGAGAGGGTTGCCACCAGATATGCCGGGCACCACAAACAAACAACAAAAAAGATTCATGTGTTCAATGGAGCTGAATTTTAATTGATACTTTCTCAAACAGTGGTTCTGAACCAACATCCCTCAGCCCCCAAAGATGATGAAGGGGGTGCGGTTTAACGCCACAATTAGCAGACAACCCCACAACAAATACAGTAAACATTAATCATATTAAATATTGAATGCAGACTTTGGTACGCTTGAAGAGCAATGGGGTTTTTTAATTTTATTTTACAGAAGACAAAGCAATGATTGTGGAAGAATTATTCCAATGTCAGTGCTGAAGGGAAATAATGTAACATTCTGGAATTTATATAAAAATTACAGCTTTGTTGTGTTTCACACTATATATAGTGATTTAATCATTTGCAGCTGATTAATTTCAGTGAAGGAAAATGTAGCATTATGCATCCCTAATGGGGTTCCAAGGTTTGAATTCTAATCGTGAGTTGGGCACAGTTTACAACTAAATTAGCAATTAGCTTGGGCAAGGGACATTTAGGTTGAAATGGAATCATCTGTTGACATGCACTGAGTCAACAAGAGAGAGGCAAAGAAAATCATCAGAAAAATGCTCGCCACAGAACACTCTTTGCTGGGTTAATAATTACAGTTCCTTCCATTAGCAGAATGCTGTTACACTTTAGAAGACATTTTCTTGTACATTTATCTCATTTGCTTTGGTCTTCATCTAAGTCTGTGAAGTGGATAGCCCCATTTTACAGCAAGGAAACTGAGGATCAGAGAAATCAAGGCCACAGTGGGGAGGAACATATTGTGGCAGTCTTTGGACCCAGATGTTCCAGTTGCAAAGCAAGTACAGATGGTCCTCAACTGATGATGGTTCAACATACAAGTTTTTGACTTTATGATGGTGTGAAAGCACTATGCAATCAGTAGAAACCGTACTTGGAATTTTGAATTTGGATCTTTTCTGGGGCCAGTGATATGCGGTGGTGGCCACAGCTCCCGGTCAGCCACACCAGTGGTGGTGGGGTGGGGGGGGGGGGACAGCGATACACTGACTACCATCCTGTACCCACACAACCATTCTGTTTTTCACTTTCACTACAGTATTCACTAAATTACACGAGATATTCCATTTATATTATATTTGTTTTAAATAGGGGCCTTGTTATAAAAGAAGATTTGTGTTAGAGGATTTTGCCCAACTGTCAGCTACTCTAAGTGTTCTGAGCACGTTTAAGGTGGGTCAGGCTAAGCTAGGATGTTTAGTAGGTTAGATATATTGCATGCATTTTCGACTTATTTTCAACTTAATGATCGGTTTATCAGGACGTAACCCCATCGTAAATCGAGGAAGTTTCTCTCTGCCTCAAGATATTTTCTGGGGAAATTTACTCCACCTTGAGATATTCCAGAGTGAAGTACAAAGGTCATAACAATATTAAGAACAGTGACCCTTGATGAAACTCTCACGATGTATCCAGCACCGTGCTAAGCACTTTCCAGGTGTGAACTCAGTGAATCCTGGGGCACAGCTATGAGGCGGGTACTGTCAACAGCCCTACTTGTACAGATGAGGCTCAGATGGGTTAGGCTACTTGTCCAGGGATCGGTTGGGATGGAGAAACTTGCTTTCTCTCATAACACTTAGCTCCTCATAAAGACTGTTCTTCAATGACAGGCTGAGGCATCTGGGCCGTTTGGTCCATTTGGAACCTGTCATGTTTGATTGCGACGCACACTTCAGGCCAGGAACTAAGCAGAGCCGCCGTACCAGATACCGTCACATCCATTCCCCCTTCTGCACTTGCTCTGAGCCAGGAAGGTGAAGCTGGTGGATCTGCTGAGTCTGGCCAGTGGGAGCAATGGCAGGAGAGAGACAAGCAAGGCTCCTGTCAAGGGGTCACACTGACCTCCTTGTCTCCAGGTTTAATAACTGCCCCCTCTCCCTGCCCTTCAGCCCCGGAGCATAGTGTTCTCCCTTCTCACAATTTCTCTGCAGTCTGCCTTTGACCAATGAGTGACACAGAGAAGACCTGCTCCGAAGTACAACCAGGCAAAGTTTGCTTTCAAGGAACTGGACAGAGAAGAGTGAAAGATAGTAAATCTTTTGATATTTTGTTTAAACGCCCACCAGAAAGCTGAGACCGGAATAAAGAGCTATAGCCATGTTACACTCTTCAAGCAAATGGAAGTGGACGTGGGGTGTGTCTAGAACCCTTGGTCCCTTTGCTCACACAAACTCCGGACTCCTTGCGCTGTCCCCAGATATCAGGGCTCTTTGGATTCAGGTGACACAAACTCAAATTGGCTCAAGAAAAAGCGAATTTCATTAGTTCATGGACCCAAACTGTGGATCCGGGCTTGGGGAAGCTGGGATCCAGGAACTCTGCCACAAGGAAGACGCTCTCTTCCTTTTCTTTTCTGCTTCTCCCTGACCATTGTCTTCACTGACAAATGCAACCTTGTCCAGGATGCCATTGACAAAAGCAAAATTTTAAAACCACCAATTGGATCGGTGATTTGGAGTGAAATTTACTGAGTCAGTCAGAGTCCTGGCAGGAAGCAGAATTTCTCAGGCGGTTTAAATAAAGAGATTTTTTAATAAAAGGACTCTATAGAAATGTGGACAGGGTTAAGCGTACAAATAAGAACTACCGAAGCACCCAGACTGGAAGAGGAGGGATCTATTATCATCATTAGGCTGAGGGACCAAAGGGAGGAAACATGGCTGCTGGAGCCAGGAGAGTCATCAGGTGGGGACTCAGGCATGAGGGACGCGGCTCCTGCCAGCAATGAGAGCTGAAGCGGGGAGGGGTGGGGCACCCTCACCTTTCCCCTCCTGTTCTTGGATGTCTTCCCAGGAACATGCTCCATGGGCCTCACCCAACCAGAAACCCTATTACAAGTGAATTCGAGTGGTACAGGGTTCAAGGTCCACCTCCCAAGGTACGGAATAGGGCAGATAAGGCAGGGAAACTAACCTGCATGTTCGTTTTGTATCTTCTGGGGGTCAGGAGGTAGGAAAAGTGACCATACCTAATGTGTTTTGATTTTATAAGAGAATTTCCTAAGAATTTCAACATTGATAATTCACTTAAAGCAAAAATCATCCAGAGTTGCTAAAACCATTGAGTGATTAGTTGGTTGGCCATCAGGATATTTGCATGATTTCAAAGTATCCTCCCAAAGATTACTTGTTAATTACAAAACAGAAGGTCTCTTCACAAAACGGAAAGTATCTTCACACTCCAGGGATCTGCCAGGCAGCTGTTTAACCAAGCACTCCAGCTTAGCATCACCAGTAATAGGACACACCAACACTGTACCTCCTCATAGATGCAAGGGGAGGCACACAACTTCACCCTTGTAGTATTCTTGCAAAAAATGTGTAAGCTGTCTAACCTGGAGGAAATGATCAGGCAAGTCCAGATCACAGGGCATTCTGCAAGGCAACTTGCCCAGACTCTTTGAAAGAGTTCATGCCCTGAATAGGAACAACCACCAAGTTAGGGATATTTCAAAAACAGATTACTGCACACAACTTGGACAAACTTCACGTACACAGTATTGAGCAAAGGAAGCCAGATTCAAAAGAGAGTTTATAAAATGTGATTCCATTTACATAAAGTTAGAAAATAGACAAAACCTATTTGGGTATTAGAAGTCAGGACAGTTGCTTTCCTTGGGCATAAGGCCAAGGAGGGTGCCCAAAAGAGAATTCTAGGTTGCTGATAAAGTTCTGCTTTTGTTCTTGCTTGTTGCAAGGGTATATTCACTTTGTGGAAATCTGTTGTTGCTAGTGTCCTGTGTGTGTGTGTGTGTGCGCGCGTGCGTGCACGCGCTTGTATGTCTATTAGAGTGAGGAAGAGAAAGATAACATTAGCGTGGCAAAATATTGCCAATTGATAAATCTAGGTGAAGGATATATGAGTCCTTATTATTCATTATATTATTATTTTAACTCTTCTCTCGGTTTGAAATTTTCCAAAGTAAAAAGTTGGGGGGAAAATAGAAATGGTTTTAAATTATTTTTTAAAATGTTCCATGCCACACAAACGGCTGGCATATTCTTTATCAGCAGAGGCCTCTGCAAAACATTCACATCAGTCACACACTTATTTAAATATATGCAAACTGCTCACCCTCAGCTAATACAAAACAAAGAACAAAAAACACAACTATTTTGCATTCATCATGATGCCTAAGCACAAGCCAAATACCTCATCTGGTGCTCAAACACAAAAATAGCAATCTTTTCCCGTGTTGAGAGAAAACCCGCTGTGTTGGGCATACTAAGCTATAGCTTGGAAACCACAGAACCATAGCTATGGGACTTTGAATTCCTACAGGTTATTTTAATGGTAGATGAGCTTTACCAGGCTCACTGAATTTAGAACCCAACTGACTTAGCCGTGACATCACTGGCAATGTTAACCAACATTAGAACTTTGTTAATCCTTTAAAACATACACTCTTGTTGGGGTAGCAGGAGGAAGAAAATTCAGATCTCCATCTTCTGATGTTTTCAGGCCCAGGCATAGAAAGAAAATCCCAGAAGAGGGCAGACAGAAGAGGAAACAAGGAGAAGTGCTATTTGTTTTTGTCCACCTCTAATCCAAAATGGCACGTTGGCCAGAGGCCAAGGGCAAAAGATCCAATGTGGAGAGTGGTTACTCTAAGAAGCAATGGTTCTTACTTTCAAAGGTCATCATTGCAAAATCCTTATGCCTCCCCCCGCCACCCCCGTCTCATCCCTTTAACTGCCAATACTTCAGGAGGGCACAAGTACTGTGGCTTCTTGGCACTCTGGGTCTGGGGAAGAGGCAGAAATCTGCCCCGACCCTCCAATCTTCCAGTGCCAACCCAATAGACACCTTTAGTTCAGCCTAACGGCCAGCTGTCTATGAGCCACTCCCTGGCACATTCCTGGAACGTAGCAGATGCTCAATAAATACTTGTTGGCAAAGTGAATGAGCTATGGAGAGAGGGGCTGCCGAAGAAGCTGAAGGAGTGGTTTTCATGGAAGACTCTATACAACTGAGAGGGCTTTTCACTGACTTCTGCTCAGAACCCAGCTCTGGAGAGCTCAAGGGTGCTATCCAGGATGAGTAGAGATGCCTCCTTGGCATGGATATTAACATCCTTAGCTCAAGGGACTTTGCAGGACATTGACATCTGTGAGGGGCCAGAGTAGGAAAGAAATATCATGGCTGTGAGGCAATTTACAGAAGACACACTAATTTTTAAGTCTTTATGTGATATCCCAGGGGTCCTTGACTAACTCAGCATTTGTAGGGGACTAAGGGCTGGCAGCCTAAGAACATAAGAGAAAGAGTCAATGGAATTGGGGTGGCTACTATTACAAAGAATCCAATTTTGTCTTCTAAAAATCTGTATTAAGAGTGACTTGTGTGCTAGATCCTGTGCTATGTACTTTAAATACGTTATTTTATGTAATTCCCACAGCAATCCATCCAGATATCTTATTTTACAAAGGAAGTAACTAAAGCTTGAAGAGGTAACTCACCTAAAGGTGATGGTTAATTTTATGGGTCAGCTTGACTGGGCCATGAGGTGCCCAGATATTTGGTTAAGCATTATTCTGGGTATAGCTGTGACGGTATTCTTGGATGAGATTAACATTTGAGTGAGTAGACTAAGGAAGGCCGATTGCCTTCCGCTGATGTGAGTGGACCTCATCCCAGCCATTGAAGGGCTGAATAGAATTTTAAAAAGTAGAATATAGGATGCCTGGGTGGCTCAGTCGGTTAAGCGTTAAGATCTGACCTTCAGCTCAGGTCATGATCCCAGGGTCCTGGGTTTGAGCCCCGCTTGGGGCTCCTTGCTCCGCGGGGACCCTGCTTCTCCTTCTGCCTCACTCCTCCTGCTTGTACTCTCTCTCTAGCAGATAAATAAATAAAATCTTTTTAAAAAAAGTAGAATAAGAGAGTTCTTTCTCTGTCTGACTGTCTTCAAGTCAGACACCGGTCTTCTCCTGCCTTTGGACTCAGTCTGGAACAATACGGTTGGCTCTCCTTCGTCTCTCGCTTTGCAGCTGCAGACCTTGAAACTTCTCAGCCTCTGTAATCACATGAGCCAATTCCTTATAATAAGTCTCTTTATATTCATATACAGATTTCTTTAACTTTAACTCAGTATTTCTCTGAAGTGTGTGTGTGTGTGTGTGTGCGTGTGTGTGCGTACGCATGCATAGTATTATATTCTGTTACTGCGGAGAACCCAGACTAAAACACTAAGATCACACAATTATATAATAGACATTCTTGGCTGAGACACCCCACTCCCCTTGCTGGTAGGACCTACCTCCCGCTATGAGGACTTAAAATGCCAAATACTCCCCTCCCCAGCTTCTCATTCAGGGCACAGGCCGGCAACCCGCACCTTGTCACGTGGACCTAAAGGAGCGTTTCAGGGGGACGGGGCTACTGCAAAAGAGTTTCTTTCCTAAAAAAGGAGCCACCCTGGAGGAAATGACTCTTCCCAACTCTGTGGAAGATTGCATTTGCCTGGTGCCAGAAACTACAGCAACATCTTGCAATCAGAAGGAACACCTTGCCTTTGTGCTGAGGAAGGCAGAGCAGAAAACAAAAAAGTCTGAATTCATGACACTACTGTAGAGCTGCTTAAGAATTAGCCACTTCTGAAATCACCTGGCCTCCAGGTTGCTTACATAATATTCTTATTGTTTAAGGCCCCTTTAAATAAATACAAGTCTGTTTCCTGCATCCACTGGCATCCTAATCTAATTAGCTGATTTAATTTTCACTGTGCAATCTCACATCAAAGGATGTCAGTTTATCTAGTCACAGGTATACTTACAGTTTCAGTTAGTACTCTGCCTCATTTACAGTTAGTCCAGCGAAATGCTACCTGTGTCTATACATCTATGCCCATATCACCCATCTCTGCATCCCTCCACCCCTCTACCCCTCTATCGATCTATTATCTATCACCTATCTATCTGAGTTCTGTGGCCAAAAAAGTTTGGGAAGCTGTGATTGCTGCATACTCTCATAGCTCCTTCTGGAGAATGACAGCGACCAGTAACGAGCTGGAGTCTCTGAGAAGTTCTGCAGTAAAGAAACTTTTTTAACTTTAATTCAGTCTGTTCTCCATTTTTCGTTATCTCACCACAGAACTCTTAAGTGGAGCACGCATTGAAACAGCAAGGACGTTTGGGAGACGTGCACACGTGACGGAGTCTCTCTCTCCTAAGATGCAAGCACGTTCGGGGGACATGCACACATGACGGAGTCGCTCTCTCTCTCCTAAGATTCCCCCCCCACACACACTTTAAGAGGGCAATTGTTTCCCCTGAAGTCAGCTCTTGTTCTCCTGAAGCATTGAAGCAAAACCTCCAGCACAGAGAGACCACTCGGAATTTGCTCAGCAGATGTTGACAGATAGCCGATGTTAATTCCTGCACAAAAGATACGTTTGTGGCCTTGACTTATTGTTTACGATTCAACAACTACATTCTCGGACCCTTGAGTCCGGCCCGTCCCCCTGCCTGAGCTAACTGGATCTGACACCGACAGCTCCCGTTCGTGGTGGCCCGATCCCCTGTTTACACCATCCACAGCCCAAGAAGCAATCTCGTGCTTGTGCTTTCACATAAACTTCAGCTCACATGCATACTAACACTACTTCATGAGCAAGAAATTATTACATCTGGTTCATTGACATTTACTTCTGGGAACCATTTCAATCAGATTAATCCGTTTATCTAAATAATCTTCCACTCACTTCACAGCATCAGAACTCACCAATACATTTTCTATGGATGCTTCTAACCCTCCTTTATGGGGACCAAGATGCTGGATCATGATTACCTGCAGGTCCGCAGCCTGGACCCTCATCCAGTCGGCTGTGAGATGTGGGGGAACCCCAAATAACCCAGGTCCCTTCAGAGTTGGAGAAAGGGGGGGGGAAGAGTCGGGCAGCTAGAACTGTCAGCGGCAGCCTGTCACCGAGAGGGATGGCTTCAGGGAAGAGTGGCTTAGACTTGCAGGAATAACGGACCTCATGTCAGTCAGGACAGGTAGCTTGTGCCACCATAACAACCAACCAGGAATCTCGGTGGCTGCTAAGAACAAAGGTTTATTTCTCGCTCACATTACATGCCCACTGTGGCGGCCAGAGGGTCTGCTCCATGTCATCTTCGCCCGGGGCCCCAGCAGTTGGAGCACTCGTTCCCTGGAACGCTGCCTATCATCGGGGCAGAGGGGGAAATAGGAGTGTGGGGAGACCCACCCTCGCTCTCAGAGCTTCTACCCAGAAGTGACCACGTTGCTCCTGCTCATGCTTCACTGGCCATGTGTGAGCCCCATGACCACAGGCCCCTTACCACTGAACCCCAGACCAGACAGATGGGGTTCCTCTAGAGCAGGCATCACTGGAAAAGCCACAGGCTGCGTCCCACTGAGGCAGAGCCTTTCCTGCCATGTTATCCCTCAGTGAAGGGCAGAGCCAGGCGGATGCTCTCTGCAGACAAGCAGATCCCAAAGACAGTGGTAGATGGGGTGAAGCTGCACTCCCCATCAGGTAAGAGGACAGACAATGGCCAGGCCAAAACCATCAAATCACAGTAGGACTTTTGCAGAACAGGTTATTCCCTAATCACGGTCTTCTTCAGTTTTAAGTTCCCCGTTTCACTCTTGAACTCCTCCTTCTTCAGCATGTCATCCACCTTCTTCAGTATTTACTTTCTTGTCATTCAAGCCTGCTTTGTCCTCGTCAATGGTGAATCCCACTCCCCTGCTGGGTGCCCCAGGGGGGGGGCATGAGCCAACAATTCAGTGGCTGAGTCACACGCAGCAAAGTTTATGTTTAGATCAGAGTGAGACAGGCTTGTCTGTGACTCTGCACCAGAGGCTTTGTATGGAGAGCACTGAGCAGGTGGATAGATGAAGAGATCATGTCCAGTGTGCAGTGCGCTGCTGACTCAATGTGAGTTTCCACCTTCAGTACCTTTGCTTCTTCTGGTCCCTCATGGCATGCCCTTTCTTTTTCACTCTCTTTCTTTTATTCTTTTAAGATTTTATTTACTTATTTGAGAGAGAGAGCAGAGCGAGAGAGAGAGAGCACGAATGGGAGCAGAGGGAGAGGGAGAAGCAGACTCCCCACTGAGCAGGGAGCCCAACGCGGGGCTTCATCCCAGGACCCTGGAATCATAACCTGAGCCAAAGGCAGACGCTTAACTGACTGAGGCACCCAGATGCCCCTCTTTTTCTCTTTCTTTATCCAAATGCCAACTATTCTTCAAATGCCAAGCTCAAGTCCCACTTCCTCGGGACATGTTCATACTTCTACAACCAATGGTGACCCATAGCAATGCTTCGTCTACATCCCTGTGCTAATCCTTGGAGCTCAAGTTCTTGTCTGACTTCCATGGTGATGACTGACTCTACAAGTTACCTGGAAACTCTTGGAGGGTGGGGGCAATGCCTCATACGCCCTCTGCCTCCCTGACAGCACCCAGGTCAGTGCTATGCATAGAGCAGCTTTATAACATAGTTTCTGGAATGACTCGATGTACAGGCTTGCAGTGTGGTTGTCAAGGTCTGCTCCCCATGCAGTGGGTGGGGGAGTGAACGAGCACCAGCCCTTGCAGCATGGACATCTGATCATGCTGAAACCTGGGAAACTGTCTCCATGTGGGTCCACAGCTGTGGGGTAAGATGAAACTCTTTTTTCTGGAAAACATGTCAGAGCTGCTAAGGGAGAGTGTTACTCAACTGAAGTCAGGCGATAAAGGAAAACAAACACACATTTTATTATAATTACTGTATTATTCTGTTCTCCCAGGCTTCTGGGTTTTTCATTTGCTTGCTTTTTACTTTTTAACAAGTAAAGAGGAGGAATTTGCCCTGTTAATTACCCAGTAGTTGCACTTGATTCTGGCTTGATGTCAGTGACTTTTAGTGAGGTGCCGATGGTAAGTTGACTCTCTTGCCTAAGTTATTTGATGAACCCATAATAACAATTTGCCCATTATGACCAGTTATTGTTCCAAACATATTATTTGTATTAATCCACTGGAATTTTACAAGAACTATACAAGGTAGGTGCTATGAATGTCAAGGTCTCAGAAATCAGAAAGCAGTGTAGCAGAGAGTCTGAGTTATTTGGCTAAAGTTACAGAGCCTGGGGTGCTAGAACCAGGGTTTGAACCCCTGTGCTCTGCCTCCAGAGCCCAGGCCCTTAACCTCTACACTAAAGGGCAGGTGGGGCAAGAACAGGAGAACCTGGGCCTTCTGAAATCAATCATGTACGGCATGGCCTTGGGAGACAGATAGACCTGGGTTCAAGTTCTTCCTTTACTGTCTACTAGAAATTTCATTTTTTTAAAATAAAGAATCCATTTCTTAAAATTTTTAAACTTAATTTTTTTGTTAGAGAGAGAGAGAATGCACGCAAGTGGGGAGAAGGGGCAGAGAGAGAATCCCAAGCAGGCTTCCTGCTCAGTGCAGGGCCCGACGCGCGGCTCCATTTCACGACCCCGAGGTCATGACCTGAGCCAAAACCAAGAGTTGGATGCTTAACCAACTGAGCCGCTCAGGCGCCTCCAGAAATTTCATTTTACGCAAGTTACTTCACTTTCCTAGGTCTTAGTTCCTTCATCTGTAAAGTGGGGTAAAAGGAAATTAATATATAATGTATCTGGTACATAGTAAGTGCATAATAAATGTTAGGTATGACTTGTTCTCCTGTTCTCTATTCTTCTAAGACTGGAATCTTCTTATTTCATTCAGACAACATTCCATCTGTCACTCTTCTCGGTGCTGTGGCTTGCAAACAAAGGAAAAGAGAGATGTCTGATGAAGGGGAGTTTCTAGACTAGCCAAGCATTGACTAGATCACCAGGCACCTCTGTCCAACATCCGCACTCAGAAGTTTTAAGGTCTCTTATGAGACGCCAGATTCCTCTGTTTTAGCTAGGAATAAAGATGCGGCTGAGAAGAAAACCAGTTCCTTAGGGATTTATCATTACATCTCCCTAATGCCATTTTCCCCTTCCCTGGCTCTTATGAGATATTTCAAACTTGTTAATAAATCCCAAGTCTAATGACAGAGCTACAAACAGCAAACAAACCAGCGTTTCCTCACGGTTACTTCATAAAATGACAGAGACTTAACCTAGCTGCAAAGAGGGGAGAGCTGGTTAAATTAGTTTTTTTTTTTTTTACAAAAAGAGGAACTCTCTTCCATCCTGTTTTACCTCTAACAATATTGAAGGCAATTGAATAACTTCCTGCAAACCAGCCATGTCTGGTTCTCAAGTCATTGCCTTCCCTAATGCCACCGCTGGTTTGGCCTGTTGGCATTTTGGCAGGATAGCTGGGTGGGCAGGCGTGCTCTGGAGAGAGTCTGCCTGGGTTTGAGCCCCACACTTGTTATGGGACCTGGCACAAGTAGGAGGCTGAAAAATGGCCGATATCCCTGGAACTTGGGAATGTTGCCTTCTATGGTAAAAGTTTTGCAGGTGTGATTCAATTAAGAATTTCGTCATGAGAAGATTATCCTGGATTAGCTGGGCGGGCCTTGAATGCCATCACAAGCATCGTGACAAGAGAGAGGCAGGAGTTGATGCCCACACACAGAAGGCAGCTGGTGAAGTGATGGTAGAAGCAGAGAGACAGATCTGAATCCGCCCTCCTGCTGGCTTTGAAGATGAAGGAGGGGCCCTGAGCCAAAGAAGGGAGATCCAGGAGCTGGGAGACAGAGGGAGCAAATCTTCCCCTAGAGTTTCTCGAGGGCACAGAGCCCTGCCGGCACCTGATCTCTGTTCACCGCAACTGTTGTTGGACTTCTGGCCTCCAGAATGGAGAGAGAGTACTTTTCTGTTATTTTAGGCCAAGAGGTTTATGGCAGTTTGTGATGGCAGCCCTAGGAAACTAATGCAGCCTCTAGGAGTCTGTGTGCATGACCGCCAGACACGGGCTGGGATGGGGAGGGGGGCGACGGAGGTGCTAAGGGAGATGGGGAAACCGGCTGCAAGCGCCCGGCGGGGCACATCTGTGTAGCGCTTCTTGAGGGTAGGGCCCTCGCGTAGCTCTACACAAACCCTAGTGATATGGACTCTGCAGTCAGAATCTCGCTTTGCCTCGGGGTGACGTGCAGCAGGTGAGGTAATCCCCAAGGCTCAGTTACCTGAGCTGTAAAACGTGCGACGTGAGGTGACATACGGAGGACGTCGTGCCTTACCTGCCACAGAGCAGGTGCCTCAACAGGGCAGGTTTCCTTCTGGTCCTCTCAAAGGACTGAGAGGCAGGAGGGGCTTCGCTCATCCTCCTCTCCGCCCCCGTCAAGTTGGACACCAGGGGCAGGAGAAAATGGCCTGCACTGTGTGTGATTCCCGAAGAGGGGCCGCCAAGTCAACCAGCAGACCGAGAATGGCCCTTGTTGGAGTGCCCCGTGGCCCTTCCATGTTTGCTGAACATGTTTGTTGAGTGCCTCCTAGGTGCTGAGCACTGGTCAGAGCACAGCTCCCCGTGAAATGTTTTATTGATTTGTTTTTTAAGATTTTATTTGTTTGACAGCACAAGCAGGGGGAGCGGCAGGGAGAGGGAGAAGCAGACTCCCCGTTGAGCAGGGAGCCCGATGCGGGGCTTAGTCCCGGGACCCTGAGATCATGACCTGAGCTCAAGGCAGACACTTAACTGACTGAGCCACCCAGGCGTCTCTCCCAGTGAAATGCTTTCAAGTAGAACAATATGGCGCAGGGCCACTGCCACCTCCAAAGGTGTTTTGTGAAGATTAGAAAAAGTTGCCCTTTCTGGGCAGAACTGGCCCTGTCGGCACACAACGTAGCAAGCAGGAGGCCTCTTTGTGTAAAGAAAAAAGTATCCCCTCATCCAAGTGGACACAGCCCAGCACATGCTGGGCCCATGGTTTGGCCGAGTGAGGACTGGATTGAGGCCCTGCGTACCCTTCATCCAGGGGGCCTGGCTGGGCATAAGTGTCCTACCAGATGCAGCATCCCCCTAGTCATGCTTTAAAAAAAAATTTTTTTTATTTGAATACAGTTGACACAGGATGTCACTTTAGTTCTGGGTGCACAACATAGCGATTCAATTTCTCTGTACGTGGCGCGGTGCTCCCCACACAGCACTATTACAGTACCATTGGCTCTGTCCCCTATGCTGCACCTTTTATTCCTGTGACTTGCTCATTCCACAACTCGAAGCCTGTGTCCCCCCACTCCCCTTCACCCATTTTGCCCATCCCCCAGCCCCCTTCCCTCTGGAATCCCCCAGTTTGTTCTCTGTATTTATAGGTCTGATTTTGCTTTGTTTTTTTGTTTATTCATTTGTTTTGTTTTTGAGATTCCACCTATGAGTGAGATCATATGGTATTTGTCTTTCTCAGTCTGACTTATTTCACTTAGCATAAATGTACTCTAAGTCCATCCATGTTGTTGCAAACGGAAAGAGCTCATCTTTTTTTTATGGCTGTGTATTATTCCATTGTTATATACCACATCTTCCTCATCCATTCCTCTATGGATGG
This sequence comes from Eumetopias jubatus, assembly GCF_037043125.1. Classification (NCBI taxonomy): domain Eukaryota; kingdom Metazoa; phylum Chordata; class Mammalia; order Carnivora; family Otariidae; genus Eumetopias; species Eumetopias jubatus. The sequence goes on along the minus strand of NW_028274819.1, from coordinate 28,658,302 downwards.
ACACTTGGGCTGCTTCCCGATCTTGGCTGTTGTAAATAATGCTGCGGTATAGACAGGAGTGCATCTATCCTTTCGAATTAGTGTTTTTGTTTTCTTTGGGTAAATACCCCCATGGAATTGTTGGATCATATGCTATTTCTATTTGTAATTTTTAAAGGAATCTTCATATTGTTTTCCACGGTGGCTGCACGAGTTTGCATTCCCACCAACAGGGCCGTGTATTTTTCTTAAGGCTAAATGTGCTCTGTTCAAGAACTCCTCTTTATCCTCTCCTTTCAGACATGTGAAAATGTCCTTTCATTTATGAAATGATGGTAATAGTAGATGACACTTGTTTGTTTTATCTCTTTTGTGACACGTTATTAACCTAGCAAAATTAAGTTGGCAACTTTGTCGGCTCTCTGTTTGGGACATCTTTCTGGCCTGTAAAATTCATAACCTTGGAAATCCCTGACCAATGGGAGGTGCTGCATGGTAAGAAGCCCTCTGTTCAAGCAAAGGGAAAAGTCGTTGCAAAACACGAAGCCGGGCCGGTTGTATATGAACAGCAGTGTCCCCGAGCCGCAGTGATCTGCATGACATCTCAGAACTGCTGGGTTGCTATGGTTATCACTATACCTATGTAATTACCTAGGAAGTTGCTGTCTGTGTGACATACGAGGCCCATGCCATGCGGATATTCAAAAAAGAAAAGATTTTTGTGTCTGAGAAATGTACATGCGAGCAACAAACGCCATTACTGGAATGCCCCTGCATGCACACATGAAAACATTCATGCACACAGGAGAATCATTGTCTCTTGCATGCTTTGGTGATTAGATGTGTCTCATGTGAAGTCCACACAGCTGTGGGGAGGCAGGCCTTGGTTCCAGAGATAAATCTTTCTCTCTTCGCCAGGATTCTTTCAGTTGCTAGAAATAGAAAACGGGTCTCGGTGAGAGGGGAGTGAATCGGCTTGCCCGACTGAGAACGGAGTTTTGTGTCAGGAAGAGCTTGATCCAGGGGCTCAGTGACTGTAACAGGACTCAGCTTTCTCCCCACCCACCCTGCCACTCTGCTTTCCCCCGTGATTACTGGGCACAGGCTCTCCCCTGTGACGGCCTCACCACATCGTCAGTTGGCTGCCAAAGTTCTAGCCTTGGATCCACCAGAAAAAAAGAAAGCTTATCTTTCTCAATAGTTCAGACAAACAAAAGTTCTGTGCCTGGGTCTCATTAGCCTGAGTTAGATCATGTGCCTATCCCTGAACCTCGTACTGTATCCAGGGGCATGCCCAACCTGGAGCTGGGTTGTGGGGAGCCTTAGTTCTCTAGAATATGGTCAGGGTCAAGGATGTGGCCGGCCAAGCTTACTTTTACTCCCAAAAGGACTGGGTTCTAAGAAGGTAGTGCCCAAAGGGCCATCACTACGCAGCTCATTCCCCCTCTGCCTCTGCCTGCCTCCTTCCTGATCTGTTCTCCCCTCTCAGATGCTGCCCTGTAGGGACTTCATTGCCAGGGCCCTTGCCGGCTGGGCCCTGATTGGATCAGACAACGAAAGGCACAGGCAGGTGATGTGAGGGGGTATTTCTTCCCTGCTCCCTCTCTGCCCTAGTGCCTCCCAGGGCCCCATTCTCATCGGGACGCCAGGCATGGCACATCGTCCTTTTGCCCACCCAGCCTCTCACTGCTGTGTCTCTGGGTACCTCAGTGCTCCTTGTTTGTTCCTTTGATCCTGTCCATATAAGGACCTGCACATGGTCCCTTAAAGTCTTTTCATTTAAACCAAGGGTTAGCAAACTTTGGCCCACAAGCCAAATACCCCCCGTCCCTGTCTCTTTGTGTAAAGACAGTCTTACTGAATGGAACTCAGCCACAGCAGTCACCCAACACTTAGGTGCTCTGTGTGGCCTGCTGAGGCAAAGACCAGGCGACCTGCAAAGCCAAAATATTAATATCTGGTCCTTCACAGAAAAAAATGACCGACCCCTGGGCAAACCATCCGTGATGGATTTTGTTTCCTGCTGGGACCTTGTCTATTAGATTTTTTTATAAAATTTAAGAAGAGAGTGCTACTTTTGCGGTGAGGTTCTTAAACAAATATTAATATAAAAGGTCAATCCTGCTGGTGCAAGGAGAGACCCCATAGGGGAGAGAGAGGTGTAGCGATTTTTTTTTTATCGGTGAGCTCTGTTCTCTCCCAGCCCTTGAGTTGAGGGGTCTCGGACAGAGGCTGCCTCCCGTGCTGGCCCCCTGGCCGGCACTCGTCCTGAGAGCACACCTGAGTGTTCCAACTCCACCGGAGTGTGCCAGTGAACGGGAAAATCAATATGTAAAGAACCAAACCAAAATGCTGGAAGAAAAAGATGAACATTACTAGGTTTAGAAAATAAAAATGTTCTAAACAGATAAACAGTAAGCATCGCGCTTTGATTTGTACTGGTTTCCAGGCCATAAACCCCTAATATCCACCACCGTTTCATTAAGAGCTTGCGTGGCCCCCAGCGTGCCGGCAGCGGCTTGAACAAATTGCTGCAAAAATGTTATCCGAGCTGCAGACCCAATCTTTCGCAGTGTTTTACATGGGTGCTAAATGGGGGAGAAGTCTGATCAATCATGAACAGAGCTCTAGTTTAGGGGGAAAGTAAATGCTAGAGTTAAATGACCAATATCTACCATTCTGCACGGTGGTTCTTCCAGTCAATCAAAAAAAAAAAAAAAGAAAGAAAGAAACAAAAACAAAACGGTAGGCAAAGAGCATTTATTAGAGTGAGGGGAAAAAATAAAATAAAAACAGCAATGAACACATGCAACCGTATCCTTCGGATTTCAGAAACAGGGAGGATTTGTGTTGTGAACAATAACTTCGGTGAAATAAATGCTCAAATTATGTTGGAAAATTGTTCATTTGGACTTCTAGCCTTTTGCAATCTCCAAAGCTAATAATACTCCAGCTTATGAAATCCCTTACTAATATATCAAAGCCTCTTCATCTGTTGTCATACTCACTCCCCCAGTAGCCCCCCGGGAGGCTTTCTGAAAGATCAGCCAGAATCAAAGGCACTAGATGGGATGCTTTTCTTTGATGATCTCCATTCTGTGACTGCAAGGAAGAGGAAAAAGCCCTGGATAAGAACTCGGCAACCCTGACGTGGATTCTAGGCTAAGCTGAGAAGCCTTCGACAAGTTATTAAATCACTCTCTGAGCCTCAACTTCTTAATCTGTAAAATGGGACCAACTCCCTCTGCCTCCTGCCACCTAGGTTCTTATAAATTCATCTATTTCCATTTGATGACTATTTACTAAGTACCCTTTACAGGTCAGGATGGTGCTGGGCAAGGAGGAAGAGGCTGCCCCTGCCCTCTTGAAGCTCACATGCAGAGAAGAGAAGACCAGGGACAGCATGCTGTGATAAGCCCTAGGATAGCCAGAGACAGTTCTTTAAAAGCACCCAGGAGGCACCTGTGGGACAGAAAGAGCTTCTAGAAGGAAGGAGTCTCTAAATGAATTCTTGAAGAATAAGTCAGAGAGGGGGGTAGAATGGAGGCTATTATCACCGCAAGGAAGACCAGAGGCACTGGAAGCATCTTTGCAAACATGGTCACATCCTGAGATTCAAGGTGGGGAGGCAAGAGCCCCGGGAAGGAAGGAGCCAAACGACCCAGCTATCAAGGGCCTCCTGGTTCTGCTGCAGAGTTTGGACTTAACCTTGAAGGCATTGGGGAGCCCACGGAAGGGTTTCTGTTGGGGGAGGCGGCCTGATGAGTCGTGTTTTAGGAAGGCTAACCCCATCGCCAACAGCTACCAGGTGGAGGAGTTAGAGGGGAGACTGGAGGCAGGGAGACTCGTAGGCCAGGGGAGGCGCTCAGCTGCGGCAGGAGAAGAGAGGGAGTGGGGAGGAGGGAGAACAGGCATGAAGGAGGCATGGAATTGACAGGACAGCCGGACGGCTAAGTGTGGAAAGGAGAGGAAGGAATCCAGAAGGATGCTAGTTTCTGGTTTGGGCAAAAGGGCAGATGTTGGTTCTATTCACTGAGAGAGCATGCTTGACCGTGGTGCCTGGCACCAGGTCAAGTACACAGCCGGTGCTCAGTAAGTGTTTGCTAACTCAAAGCAGAATCCTTATTCTCCTAGGCTCATTCTCCTCCCACCTCTCCTACCCCCCCCGCCCCCCGCCCCCACCTACTATACCTCATCCTGCACATCACTGCCTGGTAAATCTTCTTAAAACGCCAATTTGTCTGTCAGATTTAAATGGCTCATTTAAATGGCTCCGGATTTCCCCAGGCACCACTCAAAGCCCCTCGGCTCAGCCTCTCTAATCCAGCTCCCCCACACCAAGCAGCCTTGTTTCTGCTCTGCTTCAGCCAGGCTGTCCAGACAGTGGCCCCATGACCTGCTGGCCTCTGGTCTTTACTCAGGCTGTCCTCCCCTCCCCCGAGCACCCGCCTCACCTCTCCTTTTTCTCTGCCACTGCAAATTCAAATCAGAGAATCACGGTGGAGACCAGGAAAAGAGAAAGCAATTCTCTCTGCACTGCTGCTACTTCTGTTCATTCAAGACAGGCTTAATTCTTTGACATCCAGGCGACTCACAGGGTCTGTAGTTAAGGAAGTTATGGAAGAAGAGAAACGAGAGGTAAGTTTATCTAGATTATAAATAAATTGGCTAATCAGATGTGTCCTAATCCATCCTCCTAGCACATTCCAGACTTTCAGTGTTCTTTTGATTTTTGAAATGCGTTTTTAAAGCATGAGTGGATTATGATTGTCGGGGGGGGGGGGTGGTGGAAAGTGGTTTTCTTATAGGCCTTAAGCTGTAAAAACTGCCAGTCCTGTTCCTCCCACAAATGAACCCACTTTAGTATGTCCCGCTGGGAAATGAAGGCAATTGCTTTATGCCTGGGAATTACCAAAGATTTACTTGAAAATGCTACCTCACACTCAGTGGGAAATAAGCCTAAATGAGAAGGAAGACAGCCCAAATGTGCCAACTTTGACAGTGTGGGTTGGTTGGTGGGTTGGTTGGTTGATTCTGAAAGCCCATTTTTATTTCTAGAATCAAAAGTTGCAAAAACAAACAACAAACAAGACCCCCAGTACTTGTAGGGTCCAAGGATGAGAAGCCCCTGGGGCAAACGCAGACAAGGTGACTTTGAAGGGTGCCCATCTCTGTGTTTGAGCCCCTCCGAGAACTCTGGGAAGGGCAGCCCACTGGACAAATTATAATCCCTCAGGCCAGTGAAGCTACAGAGCTACCTGAAACAACCAGCAGATGCAAGTTCTGTTGTCTGTCCACCAGGCTGCCCCATTGCACGTGACACACCTCCTGCCCCAAGCTGGCTTCGTTCCCTTTCCAGCCACTAGGGCGGCATTTCTCAAACTATGGTCCAAGCACTACCTACATTTGCATTAATGCATGGTCTCTATCCTGTGCTTCCTGAGCCCAAATCTCTGAAGGTGGGTTCATGCTTCAACACCATTTGTGTGCAGTCAGATTAACAAGGCTTCTTTTCTCTCCCAGGATATTGGCAGTTCTCTTCCACTGTCGTCCTTCTCCAACTCAGGGTATCTGGATCATCGTTTCATTCTAAGCATCCTTGCAATTCTACGGTGCCCTGCAATTCTACTCTGTTTCCCCAGGAAACTCGCTCCTCACCCACCTCAATGATGTTGTCAAATCTCTTCTACTCTCTGCAAATTACAATTTCCTAATTACCAAGCCCACAGCCTTGTAGCATTGGACCTCACTCCCTAATTCTCCAAGGATTTAGAGGCTACCAAATGAGAATTCTCCCCTCCTCTAGATACCAACACACACACCGGTCTCTACTGGCCTCATCCTTTACCTTGACTCTGGATCCCACCTTGCCTTCCTTCTCAGAACCATACACTTTCATATACCTCCTCTCTCCTGTGTTTTTAGTCACCTTCTCTTTACTGAACCCTTCCCTTTGGCTTTCTTTTCCCATTGTAGGCCATCCCTAGAGCAACAAAGTAGCATGGGGGTTCTCCCCAATATCCCACATGGAGAATAATTGCATTGATAAGGACATATCCTATACTCAGATACCACACTTGAATGTTGTCCATAAATCCTTAATAGAATGAAAAATGTTTCAGTACAGTTTTTAACACTTGTGATTATAGAAATTTTCAAATATATTCAAAAGCAGAGAAACTAGTATAAGGAACCATCACTTACTCATCACCCAGCCTCAGCAATTGTCACCAGTTTGTGGATGTATTTTAAAGCCAATCCCAGGTATCAAGTGATCATAAGATGCAACTCCAGATGAAAAGGGTACTTCAAAAACCATAATATCCATCCATTATTAGTGATTCCTTAATATCATCTAATATCTAGTCCATATTCCATTTTCCCATCTGTATCAAGGTATCTTTATAAGTTGGGTTGTTCAAAATCAGAATTTAGTCAGGATTCCCATATCGCATCTCACTGTTATGTTTCAAGTTGTTTTTATCCTGTAGTAGACTCCTTGCCTTTATTTTTTTTAAGATTAATTTCTTGGGTCACTTGTTCCAAAGATTATCCCAAATTTCTTGATTTGGCTGATCATATCCTTATGGCGTTGACGACTTGTGTCTCTATTCCTCACATTTTTGGTAAACTGGTAATTACATCAAGAGATTTCATTAGATTTGGGTTCAGTCTTATTTTTAGTAAGAGTACTTCATAGGTCATACTTTTTAACCCTGATGTAGTAGAGACCACTTTTAGAAAAACTCTCCTTCATGTCAAATCCTCTTCCAATTATCAGCTTTTCTATCTCCTCCCCATCCATAGTCAAACATTTCCCAAAAGCAGCTGTCTTCACTTGCTTAATTTTTTTTTAGCTTCTACCCACTCTTTAACTCAGATCTGGCTTCTGCCCCTATTACTCCTAGAAACAGTAATGACCTCCATATCACCAAATCAGAGACTTTCTTTTTTCAATTCCTACTTTTTTCAGTATAAAATTTAGGAGCTTAAAATAAGAATTTATTTTATTAAGTCCTGTGGATTGACTGAGAACAGCTGGGCAGTTCTCACTTGGGGTCTCACAAAGGGCTGGAATCATCTTGACGTTCAAGATGGCTTCTTTCCTCACATGGCTGACACCCAGGCTGGAATAGCTAGATTAACTGGGGTCTGGCCAGGTATCTCTCTCTCTTCTTAGTCTTTCTTTCTCTCCCTGTCTCCTTCCATGAGGCATTTTCACAGTTAGTTTGGGCTTCTTCACAACATGATGGTCTAAGGGTAAAAAGACTTCTTACATGGTGGCCGGCCTCCCTCTGAACAAGCATTTCAAGAGATCAAGGTGGACACTGCACGGATTCCATGACCTAACCTCAAAAGTCACTTAGTGTCCCTTCTGTGCAGTTTATTGGTTGAACAGGGCCAACCCTCATTCAATGTGAAGGATACTACACAAAGGTATGAATTTCAGGAGGCATCATTCATTGGGGGGCCATCTTTGGAGACTAGCTGTCATACTTCTTCTTTGACTTTTCAACAATTATCAGAGCCTTTGTGAACTATCTGTTTTTTGAAATACTTTATCCCTGTGTTCCCATAACACATCACATTTCTATTCTCTTTCTGCCTCTCTGACAGAAGTCTATCCATGGTCTTTGCATGCCTCGTCTTCCTCTGCCCTTGTCCTCTAGGCCTGGCCCTAAGCCTCTTCTCTTCTAGGTCTCTTCTCTCCCAAAGCCATTCCATTGTCCACAGCTTTTACTAATTTCTAAAATGTGCATGATGAAAATATTAACAACTCCAGCCCCATCTCTCCTCTGAGCACCATACCCCCACTTTCTTGAAACCTCCCCTTGAATATCCAAAAGTACATCCAATTTAGCATGTCCAAACTTAACTCTGAATGGACCTCTGCCCCCAACTGGGGCCTCTTCCAGAATTTTCTGTATCATCTAATGGCACTGCCATTTCCTCTTTCTGCACAGAAACCTGAGGGTCATCCTCAACCTCTCTCTCTTTCTCTCTCTCCTTTATTGGTTCTATTCATTCTTTCACCAAAACATTATTTCTAAAATATTTCTGCCCACTCTTCCCCACCTCCGTCTCCACTGTCACTGTCTTCTATCCAGGCTACCATCTTACACATGTCCCCTCTAGGGTTATCCCTTAAAGAAGGTGAGACCCATGGCAACACAAGCCAGTGCAGAGTTCATCAAAAATACTGGCTCTTGAAAGGAGGCCATTCTGCATGGGCATCTTTTATTGGCCCCCTGAGATATTGTTAAAAACAGCAACATCAAAAATGAATTTTAGTGATGTTGATTAAATGATGTTCATTCTGCAGCTCTCCACCCTGTGCCGGGCTCAAAAAGATTCTTCACATTCTCTACCCAAGGGAAAGCCCTGCTAGCTGGTCTCCTTGCATCCACTCTTGTCTCTTTAGAATTTCTCAATGCAGCAGCAAAAGTAACCTTTTGCAAAATGAAAATATGGATCGTGCACTCTGCTTAAAATTCTCTAATGACTTCCAATTGATCTTGGGATAAAGGCAGAGAAAAAAAAACAATCCTTAACAAAGCCTCCAACATCAATAAGAGACAGGGTCTATCCCTTCTTTCTTTTTTTTTTTTTAAGATTTTATTTATTTATTTGACAGAGAGAGACACGGGGAGAGAGGGAACACAAGCAGGGGGAGTGGGAGAGGGAGAAGCAGGCTTCCTGCCGAGCAGGGAGCCCGATGCGGGGCTTGATCTCAGGACCCTGGGATCATGACCTAAGTTGAAGGCAGATGCTTAATGACTGAGCCACCCAGGCACCCGTATCCCTTCTTTCTTATTATGACATATTGACCACAAGTAAGAGACACTCAAACTCAATCTTGATCGAACAATAAGGAATTTCAGGAACTACCTATCCCATATAACAGGAAGTCCTGAGGTAGGGTGGCCTTCGGGGCACGTTGACTCATCACCTCAGCCTTTATCAAGGGGAAAGTTTCTTCCCACGTGTCTACTCCACCATCCTTGGTGCGAGCTCCATCTTCAGGAGGAGAAGAGTGCGCAGCTGCCCCCCACTTCCCATTCAGATTTGAGAAAACTCAGAGGGACAATTAAGGACCATCTTTTCTTTGGACTCACTCTTAGGAGCAAGGAAACTTTTCTTGGAAGTCCACAGGAAACCTTCCTTCTCTTCTCAGTTGCAAGAATCAGGGCACAAGCTGATAAGGAAACCGAATTGCTTGGAAAGGGATCACTCCCTTAAACTGGGAGTGAAGTTAGTGTCCCCCGAGGCAGAACACTGTGTTGGGGAATGTCTGGATTCCTGAACAAAATGGGGATTCTGTTGGGAAGGAAGAAAGGCGTAGGGGATCCTGGGTAGGCTCTCCATTCTGCTCTCACTCCAAGTTCCCCTGGTTCTCTCCACCACAGCCACAAGAAACTTCTTTCACATCCTCGTCTGTACCTGCTTCCTTTTGTCAGAGTCTTCATACATGCTCTCACCTGCCCCAGGGATCCGTCGCTCTGGGTAAATTCAAAGTATCCTTCCAGTCTCAGCTAAAGCATTACTTTCCCTTGGATTCGTCCCTGCCCTTGGCAAGAAGATCAGATCTCCCTATTACATAAATGCCCTTAGAACCACGGCCTTCTCCCTTGTAACCTTCCCCACTGCTGCACTACACTGATCCCTGTCATTATCCCGTCAACAGTTCTCCCCTGAAACACTTCAGACTGAAAGCAGGTACTATGTCTGCTTTTGTTCACTACTGCATCATCAGTGCCTAGTGCAATGTCTGACACGGAACAACACCCCCCCGCAAAACAAAACTCAAAACATCACAAATTGCATGAAGGAAGGAGTTTGAAATCAAAGGGAATGATTTTAGTTAAGGTGACTTTTCCCCAGGCATTATAAAATCTGTAGTCCAAAATGGAAAACTCGAGAGTAAAAGGGGAGTGTGCTTAATAAGTAAGCCAAGACAACCGGGTAAACTAAGACGGTTTCATGAAAGCCAGGATCTATGTTTACCCTCTCTGTCCCTCCACATCGTCTGGAGTCTTCCCAAAGCTCCTGTTGTTGTTGTTGTTATTTGTGGGTATTTCTTTTTGTTTGTTTGTTTCAAGTTTTTCCAATACTTCTAGGACATGCATTTGCAAAGGACCGCACTGGGGTACCTCTCTTGCGACTCACGAGGTTACCTTATTTTTCCTGGTTTATGTCTATGAACCTTTGGGGCACATAATACCACTTAAGCACAGACCCCTATAGTGTCCATAGTTTGCATAATATTCTTCCTATACATCACAGTCATAGAAAAATCTGTTCTGTCACTTGTCATTAATGGGAATGGAAACTGGCATGCCTTTTCTGGAGAGCAATTTTGTAGTTTATTCCGAGTCTTCAGAAAAGGATATACCTAGCAATCCTATTTTTAGGGGTCTGTTCCACAGAATAATCAGATAACACTCAAAGACGTTTGTTTGTTTGTTTGTTTTTAGCCCCAAATATATTTTATTTTTTATTTAAATTCAATTAGCGAACATATAGTACATCATTAGTTTAGATGTAGCATTCAATTTGTCGGTTGCGTATAACACCCAGTGCTCATCGTCAGGTGCCCTCCTTAATGCCCATCACCCAGTTATCCCATCCCCCACCCCCACCCCTCCAGCAACCCTCAGTTTGTTTCCTAGAGTTGAGTCTCTCATGTCTCCCTCTCTGATGAATTCTCATTCAGTTTTCCCTCTCTTCCCCTATGATCTTCTGCACTGTTCCTTCTATTCCACACATGACACTCAAAGATATTTGTATAAGAATTTACTGTAAAAAAAGTCCCCAATTCTTCACCCCTCCCTAGATCCACACCATTTGCCCATAATTGTGCTGAGCCATTCTACTCTGCACAGATGGCTACATGGCTCCCTTTGGCCACCAGAATGTGAGCAAATATGCCACAAACAGAGGCTTGCAAAAGTGCTTGCACATTTCTGCTTAGCTGTTCCTCTCCGAATAGCCTTGAGAACATGCTGGGGCTAGCCTTCTGGAGGAAACTCACCTGGAACAGACCAGAATCACCCTGGTTGTCCCAGCCATGAGCATCCTAAAGAAGCCAGTGGCCAGCCAGTCGTGGACATAGGCACAAGTCAAAATGAGGACTGTTCAGCCAACAGGCAGCTGACTGCAAAGGTGTGAATGAGCCCAGATCAGCTGAATGCCTACAATCTTGTAAACTGAACAAATGTGTATCTTTATATGCCACTGCGACTTTGTGGTTGCTCACTACACAGCATTATTGTGTCAATGGCTTATCTGAAACAATTGTAGTAGATCCAACAATTGAAGAATGGCAGGACATCATGCCGCCATTAGGAATGTTGTATAGATGTATACTGACTTGAAATGTTCACAATAGACTGATAAATTATAGAAGGAATGCAAAACATTGTATATAATATGACACCATTTTCATAAAACATACATGTCTGCACCTGCAAATGAGCGTCAGGTCTGATATACAACAAGATGCTGACATGCTTATCTCTGGATGGTAGAATTTGGGGTGTTTTTCATTGTTTGTTTATCTGCATTTACAGTTATTCTATAAGACCATGTGTTACTTGCATAATTTTTCATGGGGAGAAAAAAAATATTTGTTATGGAGTTAAACATCTGTTTGATTACCTTTTGGCTTATCAGTAATAATCCTGAATGTTTTTCAGGTACTTTTGGCAGATAAGCGTCGGTACTTTATTTCTACAACATCTTGTGCAGGAAACTTGGAAACATTGCCTTTTCCGAGATTCACTGAGGAGAGCAGGTAGTAAAACACGCTTTTCTAATCCCTCTAGCAAACCTGAGAACAAAAGCTCTGTGGGTGGAGGTGGCTTCACACCAGTTCCAAAGTTTCGAAGAACCCTATGCTTCCAGCCCCCGTGTCTTAGAGCCAGGATACCTTAGAGCTCCCTCCCCCAGAGCCCAGGGCTAGGGAAACCGAGCAGACCAGAGCACCCTGGCAACTTCCTGCCTACAGGGCTTAGTTACAACCCTTGAACAAACAAAAGAGACCTTTTTCTAAATTCCTACTAACGGGGTATCAAATTTCATACATTCAGAATAAGAAATTCAATGCCCCAGGGCAGGCCAAGCATACCTAACACTAATTCTTTCTCCCTCTCTCCCTCCCTCCCTCCCTTCCTTCCTTTCTCTTTTCCTTCTTTCCTTCCCTCCCTCCCTCCCTCTCCTTCCCCCGCTCCTTCCTTCTTTTCTTCCTGCCTTATCCAGCATTTTGCAGTTAGATCCTCATTTAAAATGAGCCCTAGTTTATAGCAACTCCATCCCTGCACTCTCCTTGCCAAACCTCAATTTGTAATAAATCTCACATCCATTTTTTTTCTCCACAAGTACTGCTGTTGCTCACACCTGCTCCACATGCTGGTGCAATCATACATCAGGCCAAGGGGCCCTACAACAGCCGTATAATAACAGTATTATTATATGTAATTCTACCCCAGCTGGCTGTCCCTAAAACCCTGGATTTCTTTTTCTCATTACTACTTATTTCCTCATTTTCCCCCTAATTTGAGTGGATCTTAACCTTTTCAATCCTTTCCATGCCCCAGCACCTCTGCTCCTCCTTTCCTCATCCTCCGTGGAGACATTGACTCTTAACATGTGAAATCCAAAGGCTGGCCTTCCTCCTCCTCCAACTGTCTCCCTGCCTCCCTGTGTCCTATTAACCAACCTCCCCCCCCGTCCCCCACCCCCATCTCCCTCGAAAGTTCTTGGTCCCAATCCAACAGGTTTCCCCAAGACAAACGGGAGTCTATAAGGCACTCCAGGTGATCCATGAATCTTCTGAAATTAATGCAGAATTATGTCCTTATGTCAATTTTTAGGTGAGAGTCCCTGGCTTTCATCTAATTTCCAAAGGGTTCTATTGATTGAGGACTTTGCTTCATCTGTTACCTACTCTTTCTGGCATTTTTAGGCTCTTGCCTTTTCTACTGGCATTCTCTTCCCTCTCTACAAATAATCTAAGGCCATGGACAAGCATAAAAAAAAATTGCCAGATATATTAGTCTGTTCAGACTTCCATACAAAATACCACAGGCTGGGTGGCTTTAACAACAGAGATTTATTTTCCCACGTTCTGGATGCTAGATGTCCAAGGATCGGAGCACCAACATGGCTGGTTTCTGGTGAGGACTCTTCCTGGACTGTAGACAGCCCCCTGCTTGCTGTATCCTAATAGGGCCTTTCTTTGGTGTGTGCATGCTGGCAAGCTGTGAGGGGGAGATCTCTCTCTTCTTCTTCTTATAGTGCCATGAGTCCTATCAGATTAGGGTCCTACACTGATGATCTCATTTAACCTTTATTATGCCCTAAAGACCTCATCTCCAAATATTGTCACACTGGGAGTTAGGGCTTCCACGTATGATGGAAGGAGGGTAGCAGGTGGGAAACACAGTTCAGTTACTAACACCAGGGATAAAAATAACTTGGTTTGAGTAATCAAAGTTGTACTTTTTGTTATGTTGGCGATGGTTTCCCAGCTCATCTTCCTGCTCTTTAATCCACCCTTCCTGACACAGCCATCATTAACTGGAGGGATGGAGACCACACAGTGCCCTTCCCACAGGTGAAATAATGCTCTGGAAAGTCTCTTTCACTGGAGAATAGTTCTTTGTAATGGAGAACACTCTGGGCGTCATGGTTACTTATGGTTACTGGGTTCAGAATGGTTACTTTCCGCTTGGCCTGCCAGAAACAGAAGGTGATTTTTCTCTTGACCCTTCACAATGAGAACCCAGTGGGATTCATGGCGGTAAAACCCATAAAAGTCTGACCCCTGCCCTCAGGACTATGGCACCCAGGAGATTCTCACTCTCCCTGTGGTCCACACATTACCTCCAGCAATTCACCGAAAGTGCCATCTTCGTGTTCCTGTCAGTTTTGGGTTCCAGCAGCTTCTGCTCCAGGTCAGCTGACCTTGGCTTTGATTCTCTGCACTCACCTATCTGTCCAGATTTGAGGGTGCTGGTTTGCTCTGCAATCTCAGTTTTCTGGTGGGTCCAAGAAAAGTCACTGATTCCCAGTTTGTTCAGCTTTTTTTCTTGTTGTGAAGTCAGGAGTGACAACCTCTAAGCTCTTAATTTGTTGAAGCTGAAACTGGAAGTCATGAGACAGGCTAGGTTTTCATTGCCCGAGGCTAGCCCTTTCATTGGCCAATTTGGCTTTGACCATGAAATCCAACAGTTGGTAGTAAGAGGCCCATCCCCCTGAAGGATACACTTTATATTACTTGAATCCATTTAAACTTATTGAGACTTGTTTTATGGGCCAGAAAATATTCTATCTTAGTAAATTTCATACACTTGAGAATAATGTGTATTCTGCTGTTGTTGGGTGGAGGTTTTATCAGACGTCAGTCAGACCAAGCATTGCTAGAGGTGTTCAAGTCTACTATATTTCTGCTGATTTCCTATTTGTTCCATTAGCTATTGAATAGGGAGGATTCTCTAAAAATCTCTGGCTATAATTGTGTATTTGTCTATTTCTCTTTGCTATTTTTTTCTCCATTTATTTTAAAGTTTTGCTATTAGGTGCACAAACATTTAGGATTGCTATGCTCGCTTGGTTAAGTGATCCCTCTGTGATTGTGAAATGACCTTTTTTATTCTTGACAATATTCTTTGCTCTGAAATATACTTTATCTGATATAAATATAGTCACTCTAACATTCTTTTGGTTAGTGTAACCATCATCTATTTTTTCTATCCTTTTGACCTATTTGTGTCTTTATATTTAAGATGCATTTCCTATAGGCAGCCTATAGATGGGTATTGCTTTTTTACATAATCTGACAATCTCTGCCGTTTAGACTGGAGTGTTTATACAAATTACCTTTAATATGACCATTTACATGGTGAGGTTTGAGTCTCATCTTGCTATTTGTTTCTATTTGTCACCTCTGTTCTGGGGTCTCTTTTATTTCTTTTATCAGCCTGCTTTGGGATTAATTGAGTACTTTTTATGACTCCATTCTATGACCTTTGTTGGCTCATTTAACTCTTAGCTTTGATAGTTTTGTGTTGCTTTAGAGTTTAGAGTATACTTCACATTAACAATGGAAGTTGAAGAGTCAATTGCTAAAGATTAAGACTTGTGAGACTCAAAATGGCCATGCTTACAGCTATAGGAAAAGGATATTATATATGTGTCTGTGTGTGTATGTATGTGTATATATATATACATATACATATAATCACCACAATAAATACATAACAACATTAAATTAAAAACCTGCATCACAACCAAAGGCATTCTCACAGTGATGGGTCTGGAAATGTCAGAAGGAGTCTTCTATTGCCTGCCTTTCTAGAAGGGCCACAGTCAAATGCAATTTCTCTCTTGGATCAGGAATCACTGTTGTGTATACAGAGTACCTCAGAACCAAGTAGCCCCAAATGGCACCTTGTCCAGTCATGTAGTCATATTCTTGCTACATGGCGAGAGACTCCTCCAGCAGTCTCAATAAATGATGCTGGAAAGTTGTAAAAATCGCCAAGTTTCTTGGACCCTTGGTTTCAAAGCAATACTACGAATGGGTATGGTTCATGCCTTTACTAGGGGACATGTATTTACTATGCAGAAACTTTAGCAAAATGGCTCAGATTAATTCCTAGCCCACTGGAATTAACCCTTACAGCATACTTTTTAATATATCATGGTCTACCATCAAGTGATATTTCACCATTTCACATGTAATATAAGAACCTTAAAACAGTGGACATCCATTTCTCTCCTCATGGCCTATATCCTATATACAGTTGTCATTATGTGTTTTACTTATGCATATGTTATCAACTCCACAATACAATGTTATTATCTTTGTTTGAGAAGTCAATTACATTTTTTAATGTTTTTAAATAATAAGAAAAAATGGTCTTAGATATTTACCCTTTCAGTGACCATTTTTGGTGCCTTTGGTTTCTATGTGTTCAGCCAGATTTCCAGCTGGTGACGTTTTCCTTCTGCCTTTTTTTGTCTCTCTAGTCCTCCTTTACTGCTTTCTTTGGCATTAAGTGAATGTTTTCTAGTGTAGTATTTTCAGTCCCTTACTGGCTTTTTTCACTGTATATTTTTAAAATTATTTCCTTAGTTCTTGCACTAAAGCTTATGCTGTATGTCTTAACTCATTAGAATCTACTTTAGATATAAGAACTTAATTACAGTGCAATATAGAAACGTCCATTCTCTGTAACTATTCTTCCCCCTTGTGCTATTATTTTTACACATATTAGATATGTTACAAACCCAACAATACATTGCTATAATTATTACTTTATATAATTCTACATCTTTTAAAGAAGCTGACAAAAGAAAGTAAAGCAAATATATATTTATAGCTTTTGTTATATTTACCTTTTATTTGCTATTTCTGGTTCTTTTCATTTGTCCTGTAGATTCAGTTTTATTTATCATATGGTCAATACATTTGATTTTATTTATCATCTGGTCTAATACAGTCCAATACCCTCACTTCCTTTATACTGTTATCACCAAATGTATCACGTACCTATATGTTATAGGCCTAACAATACAACTATATGCATATTTTACATATGCATTTTATTTTTTTAAAGATTTTATTTACTTATTTGAGAAAGAGAGTGAGTGAGTGAGAGCACGAGCAGGGGGAGAGGCAGAAGCAGACTCCCTGCTGAGCAGGGAGCCCGATGTGGGGCTCCATGCCAGGACCCCAGGATCATGACCTGAGCTGAAGGCAGACGCTTAATGATTGAGCCACCCAGGCACCCCTACATACACGTTTTAAAATCAGTTATGGCGAGAAGAAATAGGCATCTATATTGCCTTGTATAATTACATTATTATCTTTACTGGTGCTCGTGTGTGTGTGTGTGTGTGTGAGTGTGTGTGTATGTATTTGAATTGTTTTCTTAGGTCATTTGCTTTCTGCCTGAAGAAGTACTATACTTCTTGTAAGATGGGTCTCTGAGCAATGAATTCTCTGGTTTTGTTTATCTGGAATGTCCTTATTTCATCACTACTTTTGAAAGGTAGCTTTGCCGGATGCAGGATCCCTGGCTGGTTGGCTGTAGGATCTGGTTTCTCTCACTGGCACTTTCTGTTGCCTCTATTTTTTTTCCTGTATATGAGTCATATTTTCATAGTTCTCTGCATGTCTTGTCATTTTTTTGGAAAACTGGATTATTTTCGATAACACACCATAACAAGTCTAGATACTGGCCTTCCTCCTCCAGGTCTTCTCGTTGTTGTTTTTTTTATTTGCTTATTGGTCCAGCTGGCTGGACTCTCTTAGGGAAGTCTCTTCCCCCACCTTGTAAAGTCTCTGGCATTGCTCCCTCCCATGCACACAGTCACTCTGGAATGACAGTATCTAAGTATCTAAGTATCTAAGCAGAGTTCTCTATTTCCTAGGCTGCAACCAACTTTAGGCACCACCAATTGCCGGCTAATTACTCTATAGTTTTAGATAATGTCCTGGGGCAAAGACAGCTCCCCAGTCTGATCCCATTAAACTCATAATCTTTTCCAGGGGTAGTTTCTTGAGATCCATGTTTGAGGTGTGCTCTGACACCAGAAGAGCTCTTCTTAGCTGTCTCTTTCCCTGGTTCTCTCTGGTAAACTAGCTGGCTTGTGATTTCATGTGTATTCTTATTACTGATTAGCACCTTTTCTTTTCAGCTTAAAGAGAGCCCTTTAACATTTCTTGTAAGGCCAGCTTATTGGTGAACTCCTTTAGCTTTTGCTTCTGGAAAACACTTTATTTCTCCTTCACCTCTGAATGATAACTTTGCCAGGTAGAATATTCTTGTTCAGAAGATTTTCTTCTTTCATCACTTTGAATGTATCATGCCACTCTCTTCTGGCCTGCAAAGTTTCTCCTGGAAAATCTGCTGATAATCTTAGGAAGATCCCCTTGTAATATTTTTTTTTTCCTCTTGCTGCTTTATTCTCTTCTTGTCTTTAACTTCTGACATTTTGATTGTGTCTTGGTGTGGGTCTCTTTGGGGTCCTCTTATTTGTAACTCTCTGGGGTCCATAGATCTAGATGTCTATTTCCTCCCCAAGTTAAGGAAGTTTCAACCATTATTTCTTCAAATAAGATTTCTGCCCCCTTTCTCTCTCTTTTCTCCGGGTAGACCAATGATGAGAATGTTAGTCCATTTGATGTTGTCCCTTAAGCGACCTCCACTCTTTTTCACTCTTTTTGTTTGTTTGTTTGTTTCTGCTCTGTTTGGGGGAGTTCCACTGATCTTTGAGTTGACTGATCCTTTCTTCTGCTTAATGTGGTCAGCTGTTGAACCCTGCTCGTGTATATTTCAGTTCAGTTACTGTATTCTTCAGCTCTGTAACTTCTGTTTGGTACTTTCTTATTTTCCTTCTCTTTGTTGAAGTTCTCACTGTGATCATCTATTCTTCCCCCATTTGGTGAGCATCTTTCATGATCATTACTTTGAATTCTTTATCAGAGAGAAGCATAAATCACTTATCTCCATGTCACTAAGGCTTTTTTTGAGGTTTTATCCTGTTCTTTCATTTGGAACATATTCCTCTGTTTTTTTTTTCTTGGTTTTTTTTTTTTTTCCATTTTGTTTGACTCTCTGTGTTGGTTTCTATATAGCAGATGAAACAGTGCCCTCTCCCAGTCTTGAAGGAGTGGCCTTGTGTAGGAGGTGAACCTTGTCACTCAACCCTGCCTCAGCTCTTTTTTGTCTCTCAAACCTTTGTTCTTCTCCAAGCAGCCTATTATAGGTTTAATGGCTCCCAGTAGTTGAGGATGTACCAACACTTGATGGTGTCCCAAAAGGGAGGATCTCAGGGGCTAGATTCAGACTTACTAAAAGCCAGACCCTCAGGCATCAGTGTTTAAAAGTATGCAAATATATATAGTCCTGTGGGTTCACAAGCACAGGCCCCACTGGCCACCAGAGCCAAGCAATGTAAAGGTGTCCCCTGGCAGCAGCCACCCAAATGGCCACCAGACACGGGTACCCTCCCGGAGACACTGGTGCTCTGGACTCCAGCAGAGGGTGAGCCTAAAGATAGAGGCTGCCCTCCGACATCTCTGGAGAGGATCCCAGTTAGCCCCTAGATGCATGTTTAATCAGAAGCCTGCTCCTCAAGTCTCAGCCTGATGAGGACTAGCTGGTAGGCCTCTTTCACAGAAAGACTGAGCTCCTGGGTCTGTTGCCTCTTGCTGGGCCCCGGGGATGGCAGTTATTTAAGAACTCAGTCACCTTTGGTTATAGTCCTGTGGACCCACAGGAATAAGTCCTACTGGCCATCAGAGCCCGGCGATGTAGAAGTGCCCCCTGGCAGTGCCACAAAAATCAGTGCACCAGATACAACTCTGAACTCCTTTCTAGGTGACACCAATTATCAGAGTCCCACGGGACAAGGATCGCAAGTGGTCTCCAGAACCAAGTGATCAACAGACTCCCCAGACCAAAGCAGCAAAAATCAGGCCACCGTGTGTGTAAAAGCTCCCTCCCTGGAGATATTGGTGCTCTGGCAGATGCCTTC
This sequence comes from Eumetopias jubatus, assembly GCF_037043125.1. NCBI lineage: Eukaryota > Metazoa > Chordata > Mammalia > Carnivora > Otariidae > Eumetopias > Eumetopias jubatus. Next base: position 28,638,775 of record NW_028274819.1, on the reverse strand, counting down.
ATATAAAGAGGTGAACCTCCTTCACTTTAAGTCTGGGTGCAATTGACCGTCCCCAGGCTGGGCCCTGAAGCTGATGAGCTGAACCCTCGAGTCCTTTAACAGCGGTTCTTTGGCTCACTACAGGCTTGTGGGGCTGGGGATATGAGCTCCATCGGTTTTCCAAGTTAATATTTTGCAAGCTTGTCTGTCAAGTGTATGTCTTAAAAGTTGGGATGCCTGATGTGGGGCTCAATGTAGATGAACTATTTCGTTGGGTTTTTTACTTTAAATAAATTGAATTTTTGAAATGGTAAAGAAAACTTAAACTCCAAATAAATAAGGTACTTTAAAAAGTAGAGGGGGGATGGGAAGACTAGCTATTTTGATAGTTTAGGTTCCATCAAAAGAAACAAAAAAAAGCATATGCCATCCCAGGGGAAATGATATAAAGTCTTCCGGATTCACAGCAGTGCTGGAATTCTCTGGTAATTCCCACAGGAGCCAAGGCTAACCTCTGGAACAATCTAACTATTGGAAACCACTAGTGTCTGGCAGAAAGCCAACTAGAACAGGGCAAAGGATGTGCCGTCCTCAATCCTGAGAGGCTGGATCAACCCCAGAGGCCCAGGCCTGCCTGTGGCACAGTTGTGAATAAGCAAAGGAAAGACTGTCTCCAATCTCCACCCACTTCCCTATTCCCTTCCGAATCCTCCTCCTCTTTAGCCTCGATCTCTTTCTGTGCCTTCTCCCATTCCTCCTTCTCCCCCCCACTCAGTTCACATCCTGCTTGTGTGATGAGCACTGAAGGTACAAGGCCACAAACCTCAGGGCCTTCGCATTTTAATAGGGAGCTCTTCTATACCCAAAGTATGTAAGAGTATGTAATGTTTCTCTATTGCTAGAAATTCAAGCCTCAATACTGACAGTGGGAAGCAGGTCTGTTCTCAAGCACCACACTTCCTGCCCCATGAAAAGTCAGCTCAGGTTTGGTGAAGCACCAAGGACTACATCCCCACATCTCAGTGTCACAAGGATAGGACCTCAAACTCCACTGCTGTCTGCGCCAGCTCACAGACACCTTATCCTCCCAGCATGTGCCCACACCCCTGCTCTCTGGCTTAGCTTACTCGCCTTCAGTCTCAGTTTAGATGTCCCTTTCTTCGGGAGGCCTTCCTCATTGGATCCCCAAATCTGGGTCTTGTCCCTCTGATGTACCCCATCATACCCAACGCCTTCCTCCCTCAGCACTTGTCACACTGATTTGCTACTCCGTAAACCAGTACCCATCACAGCCCTGACATTTAGCAGGTGCTTAGTTTACTGAATGACCTATACAAACACTATAGCTCTGCAGAGACCATGACTGTCTTGCTCCCCATTGTATCCTGATCATCCAGTCCAGTGCTTAGGCCACAATGGTCACATAGTAATTGTTCATTAATTGAAAGAAGTCTTCATAAAAAAGGTACTTGGATCTATGTTGATAATGTCCTGGTATCCTTATTGCAGAGCAAAAAGCACAGCTCAGTGACCTTTTCTAGGGCAGAACGAGATAAAGGACAAGCTCTGGAGTACAGCTGTCCAGGGCTGTGGGAGAGGGCTCCTCTCTGCAGCCACAGCCTTAGTCTTCCAGGGATACTTAACCTGAGGCTCATCCGTGGAGCTTCAGAAGATCCACGAATCTCCTGACACTTTTTATCAAACATTCCTGCCAGTAGCTGTATGTGCATTTTTCTGGAAGGAGGCCCATGGTTTTCAATGAGTCTGGAAAGGCTGTGACACAGAATCACTGCCCTAGACCTGTACTGTCGGATATGACAGTCACTAGCCACATGCAGCTATTTAAATTTAAATTAAATCTTCCAAGCCTTAGTAACATTAGCTACATATCAAGTGCTCCATAACCACCACTGGACAGCCCAGATATAGAACATTTCCATGACTGCAGACGGTTCTACAGAGCTTCTCTATGTTGGCAGCATTACTCTGCATTCGATGTACAGACAAGATTTGTTTAAATCACGTAGTGTTTCGTAAAATGAGTTGCCATTGTTTAGAAGTGAAAACATTAGACATCTGAAATCCTGATTTCTTTTGGGAAACGGAACTATCTCCCAGTTTGGGGCCTTGCACGCGTGGCAGCGGGAACGCGCAGGACTGCCCAGTTTAGCTGGCCCTACGTCACACTGAAGCTACTTGCTTGGTCCCCCTAGACATTTGAGTTTGCGACCCTCCTTTCTAGGGGACCTCAGCCACCCTGGTTTCTTTCCAGTCTCTTGTGTTTGTAACCAGACTCCCAGTTTGGGGAAGTGGGGTTGCATTTGGTTTAGGAGTGCATCTTTGGACAGGGTCCAGGGCTGGGATTCGGGCGCCCCGTTGGAAGTTGGGGAGGGGCAACACCTCCCTTCCTCCCTCCTTTCAATTCTCCGGAACTGGGAGAAGAGAGAGGGAAATTTATCGCGAACATCTGTTGCTTGACAAAGAACTTCTTCCCCGTCTTCCTAAAATCCCTCCGGTCCCCAGCCCAGTACGCCTGGGCCCGCCCCTCGCAACGAGATCGCGGGGAGGGGCCGAGGCGAAACCCGAGCCCCGCGCCCACCACCCGGGCTGGCGACGTGGCTCCGCGGCCCCGGCCTCCCCCCCTCGCAGCCCGGCGGCCAATGGGCGCGTGAGCCGGGCTGCCCGAAGGTTCCCTGCCCGCGGCGCGGGGCGCGCCCCTTCTCCCCGGCGCGGGGCGGGCCCGTCCCCTCCCCCGCTACCGCCGCCGCCGCCGCCGCCGCCGTCGCCGCCGCGCTGGGAGCCCCCACTCCCGAGTCGCAGTCCTCCTCGCTCGCTCGGTGCCTCCCCGCGGGCCGCTCTCCTGCCCTGACGATGGCGCGGGGCGGCCGCGACCGCCTCCTGGGGCTCGCCCTGGGGCTGCTGCTGGCGCTGGCGCTGGCGCCCGGGGCGCTGCGGGCCAAGCCCACGGTGCGCAAGGAGCGCGTGGTGCGGCCCGACTCGGAGCTGGGCGAGCGGCCACCCGAGGACAACCAGAGCTTCCAGTACGACCACGAGGCCTTCCTGGGCAAAGAGGACTCCAAGACCTTCGACCAGCTCACCTCGGAGGAGAGCAAGGAGAGGCTGGGGTGAGGCCGCGGTCCGGGCCGCGCTCGGGGGCGTCGCAGGTGCCTGTGGGGGTGGCGGGGCGGCCGCCAGGCTGGACGCGCGCCGCAAAGCGAAAGCGAAATTGGGTGCGCGGTCGGAGGGCGGGGACCAGCGGGCACGGCCGCCGGGCTGGCGCGGAGTTGTCCGCGGGCGCCGGCGCCGCGGCGCGGAGACCGTCACCGCGCCCGGGCCCGGCGTGGCTTCCCGCGGGGAGGCAAGAACGTGGCAGCGGCCGCGGGAGCCAAGGCGGCCAGGGCCCGCCCCCTCCGCTCGGTTGCATCAGAAGGGAGGGCAGCGGGTGTACAAAAGAAGAGTTTGTGCACAGTGGCATTTTAGTGATATGAGCTCTTCCCCACCCTCCCAGTTTCCCTCTTCTCCCCCCATTCCCGGAGTGGAGGGTTTGTGACATTGCTAAGAAGGTCTCCAGGATGAACATAAATGGATAAAAGATGAAGGGGCAGATTGAGGGAGAGGCTTGATTCCTGGCCGGGAGTTCCTGGGCCGGGGCAGAGGTGTTGTTGCCTTCCGGCTGATAGCGACAGCAGAAGTAGGGCTATAAAGATCCTGTCAAGAAGAGAGGGGCATTAAGGCATAGGGCATGGGAAGTGAGAATGGAAACTGGTCCCCCAATTTCTGTTTCCCCGCAGATGTCTGCGGAGGCACCCAGCCCTTTGGCAATGAGGGCCAAAAGCTGGAGGGTGTGGTGGCAGATTGTGAATTTCACTGGTGAAGACAGTTGAATCAGGAGCCAAACCTGGAAAACAAAACTTTGGTACATTTCTGCACCCTCTCCAGTTTCCCTGGGGATACAGTTGGGCTCGTGCCAAGGTATCTGGGAACCCTTCCCCAGAGCAATCAGCAGCCAAGACCCGGTCCCAGGTGGAGGCTGGGCTGGGCTGGCGTTTGGGGGGTGGGGGTGGTCCCAGTAGCCCGGCCTACCGGGCATCAGGCCTCCCGGAACCTGCTTCCTGGGGATGGAGGACCTTCTTGTCTGCTACATGAAAGAGAACACAGCCACCCCTGTGCTGACAGGGGCCACCAAAGGCCAGTGTGGTTGGTTAAAATAGGAGGCTAAATCACACCTATTGTGTAGGTGCACCATCTGCCTGCCCTGATAAAAGATCTTTGAACTTCAAAGTCCTCTCCAAACAATCACCTTTTATTTTGCAGAGAAGTACTTTTCTCTTCTTGTTCGGGACTTCACAAAGGGGGCCATTGATGGATTCAGTCTATTGTACTGCTTGGAAGCACTGGGTAACTGATTTATTCTGGGACCCTGAGAGGCAGCCATTTGCAGCACTGCCACCAGGGAGGAGGAGCAGAGGTTTTGGGATTTGGAGTAGGGAACTCTGCAGTTTGCAGTCCTAACAGCTTCCGGTTTTACTGCCTTTCTCATGACAGGCAAGCCTAGTGGCAAGAACTAGTGCTGGTGGTTGGTCTGCATTTGATCGTGTATGAACACCTGCGCTTCATTCATTTAGTCATGCAGCAAACATCTGAATGGCTGCTGTGCCAGGCACCGTGTTAGATACCTGGGAGGTACAAAGATTAAAACCTTATGCTCTAGGCCTCCAAGTCCTTACAGTCAAAAGTAGAGGAGAGAGACACAAGCAGACACTGTGCCTAACCGCTGTGATGGTGGCACGTACGAACCACAGTGACTGCACTCGGGAGAAGGAGCCACTGGGGCTGCAGGTTGGAGAGAGGGGCTTAGGGGCTTCCGGATGCCACCTGATCAGAACTGGTGGGATGGCTCAGAGATTGCCAGGCGTACCAGCAGGGCGAGGCATTCCCGAAGAGAAAACAACCGGTTTATAAAGGTATTGAAACCTGTTCGGGGGGATGAGGAGTGTTGGGACAGTAAAGGGTCAGGGCAGAGGCAGAAAGGACCTTTGTGAGGTGAAGATTAGATGTTATCCTGTACACCATCAAAATGTCATCATCCCCAAAACTTGTTAGGAACGTCAGACCAGCAGCAGGACAGAGAATGTAACTGAGGCGCGGATGGGGAGACCAGGGGCAGGGGAGTGGCCCTGAGTGCCTGAACCAGGTCCAGCCAGTCCCCAGGGCAGGAGAGGGTGAACCCAGACACATGTGGGAGGCAGAACTGTCCGTACCTGCTCTTGACTCAGCGTGGAGGTGGGGAAGAGGAGGGAGGAACGCAGGGGGCCATCCGGTCTCTGGCCTCAACCACCGGATAGGTAGAGGACACACCACTCACCTGTAAGGTAAATCCAGGCTAGGGGTGGAGGCTTGGAAGTGATGGGTGCCGTTTGGGACGGGCTGGAGCGTGAACGGCCACCTCTCTGTCCACAGCTCCTGGTGCAGCACACTCCCCCCCCCTGCCCCCAGCTACCCCCCACTCCAAGCTTGGGCTGCTGAGGGAGGAGCGTGGCTGGATCCAGGCAATCACCACCTGATGTTAGATTCTGAAAAGGTGACCATTCTAAGGCCCCCGGAGACACCTAGGCCAGGGGGCTGCAAAGTGGAGGCCTATAGGCCACATGTAGTCAGAGACATGCTGTGCGGTATTAGAGAAAACGTAAATTACCATCTGAGTGATGTCACATATTGACCCTGATTTCTGGTTTCTCTTGACACGGTCGACTTACGTTCCCACGCGGCAGTCACTGTCTGGAGCAGAGATGGGCAGCCTTGCAGGCGGCTGGCCCCACATCTCCAGGTTTGCCTGAGGCCCTGCCAGGAGGCTCTGCTCATGTCTGTTACTCACTGGATGTCTCTTGAGTTCTCTGTCTGCTGTGATCTGGATGACTGTCCTTAGTGAGGCCAGGCACACATTCTCTCCTTTATTTGCCATAACATCCCTTGTAAAGCATGTGTTCCAATTTATAGTTGGGAAAACTGAGACCCCGAGGGGCTGTGATTCCCTGGAAGGAAGCCTTGAGTCTTTGTTAGTCTTGAGACCCATTAAAATGGCAAATAGGAGACACATTAAAGCTGTGGGGAGCGCTTACGCCTTCCTAAGCAAGAGGAGCAGCTCAGCCACCCAGACTCAGGTAGGCGATGGAGACTTTACACGTACTAATGAATTCATCCCCCATTTCTTGTTAATCAAAGAGTAACTGTTAATCAAAGAGATCTAACTCATTTACCACTGAGTTGACAGATTACAGCGCAAAGCAAAGAAACAAATCCCTAATTAGCCTGGGTGACCTCATCCCAGGTAAATGGACCACTAGAGTAAAACGTGTTTTAAGCATTAGAAACAGCTTATGGGTGTCCTTGAAGTTCCCCACAGGGAAAGCACCCCTAGCTTGGGACCCTCGGGCCTAGAGATGGACACTGGCGAGTTCCTGACCTGAAGTTTGCTTTGGACTAGGGTTTGGGGTTCCTCCGTAGAGTCTAGTGGGCAGTCGCTGGACCCGGGGCCAGCTATGGAACAGGAGACACCACTGGACCCAGGCATCCGTACCCTGAGGACAGAGGTGTAGACTTCTGCAGCTGCTCAGCTGGTCAAGTTTCTTGAATAGTTCCCATGATGCGAAGGCTTTCATCCCTGACATCTTAGGCTTTGGCCAATAAGATCTGGCCTCTTTCTGCTTTAAGTTTCAAGACTTTGAGTCCAAAGTTGTAAGATTTGAAAAAAGAAGAAGAAAAGAAGAACTGACTTATCTTTTGGTTTACCTAGAATTTTACTTTTTTTTTCTTTTTTTTCATTGGCCCTAGAGCCCCGAGATGTGGGTTCTTACCCTGGTCATAGCACATATGAGCTGTGTGATCTCAGAAAAGTCATCTCATTTTCCTCAGCCTCAGTGCCATCACTCTAAAATGAGGGAGTCGGACTGCACCTAGAGAAGACTGCTAGGTTTCATCTTACAAATCAGCTCTGATCAGTTGGTCATGTCCGCATGATCGGATCATTGATTTCATTTCAATTGTTTATGCATTTTAGTTTCTGCGGTGTTTGATCTTTTTCTGGATCAGGATCACACAAGTCTTGATAATAGCCTTGTGGGTTTGGTGTTTTGTTTTGTATTTTTAACTACAGGAGGATTGTTGATCGAATTGACAGTGATGGGGACAGCTTTGTTACCACCGAGGAGCTGAAAACCTGGATCAAGCGAGTGCAGAAAAGATACATCTACGATAATGTTGCCAAAGTCTGGAAGGATTATGATCGGGACAAAGATGATAAAATTTCCTGGGAAGAATACAAACAAGCCACCTATGGTTACTACCTAGGTAAGAGGTGCTGCCGGAGTGCTTGCACAGCTGGCGGTCTCATAACAAAGCCTCTCTTTTCTCTTGACACATCTACTGCGTCGGGGAGATGTCACAACCCCCTAAGAAGAACCTGTTTGTGTAACATCCTCCTCTGCTTACTAAGAATGTACAGAGTTGCTTACTCTGAGTGAAGCTGTAGGTGGTGACTAGTGGGAGGGGTCCACGGTCCTGGGTGGTTCAGTCGGTTAAGCATCCAATTCTTGATTTGGGCTCAGGTCATCATCTCGGGGTCGTGAGATGTGACTTAGGTTGCTGCCCAATCTGAGCTTACAATCTTGGAGGCACAAAGAACAAAGAGAACAGAGCAGAGATGAAGTGTGTCTGTGGCACGGTTTCAAAATGCTGCCGGGTTTCAGATAGCAAAGACCCGAGTGGGCTGGAGCCATCAAGGAAGGCTTCCTGGTGGAGGGTGGTCTGGGGGCTGGGCTTTGAAAAAATGGATATATATTTGGAGAGAGAGAAATAAGAGGAGAAGGTGGGTCAGCTGGAGAAGCAAAGGGGTAGGAGTGCATTCAGAAGTGGACAGGGTTTAAATAGAAGACAGGCTTGTTTGTGAGGAGTGATAGAGGGATGCATGCAAAGCACAGGGTGCAGCCCCACTGGGTGCATGGGAGAGAGAGCCAGAGATGCACACACTCATGGCTAGGTTAAGGGAGATCGTAAAAGCCAGACAGAAATGTTTGGAATATCATGGGTACTGGGGAGCCTGTGTATGTTCTAGATCAAAGAATAATATGATGAAAGCAGCATTCTGCAAAGAAAAGTATGACCATATGGCCTAAAGCCAGCACTCTTAACCATTTGCTATAATGCCCCCAATAAGCTGTTAGGTAGGGCCTGGATTATGGGGGAGGTGGGGAGATGAAGGGACAGGTACTAAAGGCATTCTGAAACGTTTCAAAGAACGCCATGGCTCGGGACCTTTTGCCCCACGTGTCCCATTTGGGCATGAAGGATGAGTGATCTGGAAGGAAATGCTTCCCGTAGCAGCCCAGTTCAAACACTTCTGCACACATCCTGCAGGAAACCCCACAGAGTTTCAGGATACTTCGGATCATCACACCTTTAAAAAGATGCTGCCACGCGACGAGAGAAGGTTCAAGGCCGCAGACCTCAATGGTGACCAGACAGCTACTCGGGAGGAGTTCACCGCCTTTCTGCACCCTGAGGAGTTTGAGCATATGAAGGAAATTGTGGTTTTGGTAAGGTCATTAAAAGAGCCTGAGCTGGGAAAAGACCAGAGCGAAATCTGTACCACAGTCTTGTCCCTTCTTCCAAAGAGAGAGCATTCGTCAGCTTGACGGGAATTGGAGAAGAACTCTGCAGTGGAATACGTTGGGAATACTTGTCCACCCGATAGATTAGTCAGGGCAGGCTAGCTGCTGTAACAAACAGCCCCAGTGCCAGCCATGGAAAACGAAGCTTATTTTTGCTTCTACCAAGTCCAGTGTAGATGGTTTGAGTCAGGTGGGCCTTCTGGGCACTTGTCTAAGTACTGTCAGGTACCCAGGTGCCTTCCACATTGTACTCTACCATCTTGTGGCTTCCAGGTCATCCTGGAACAACCAGCTGGGAGACACAAAGGAAAAGAAAGGGAATGAAGAGAAGGCAACAGTCTGCCATTATACTTCTGGCCAAGAAATGAATCATCCCTCCCTTTTACCTTCCACAGGCTCCTTCTAGATAGGACAAGGCAGGGAAATACAGTTTAGGTAATTCATGATTGTTAAACCATAGGGGGATTTCGATTAAAACTGGCAGGAAGGACACTCCTCTTAGGAGGGGGGCTTGGGAGGATGCATGGGTCCAACCGAGGCGCTGAGGGATGGCTGTGCTTTCCATAGTGTCTGGGGGGGGGGGGGAATCCCAAACATCTTCATTTTCCATGACAGTAAAATAAATGCCATCATTTATTTCCTGGGCAGGTGCCCCAGGCCAGTTCTAACTGCTTCGATGCTGGGAACCAGTGGCTGAAGTTTTTGTTCATAATCAGCTCTGGACTATTTTAGTTGCCCAGTTGGTGGATGGGGTCCACTTTTGCCTCATGATTCACTATCATGATCACCGTGACACTGAGGACTGGGCAGTGGCTCTAAGAATCATTTCATTCTACCACCCACCATCCACGTAGTGATAGCTACTTTGCTAGAGGACGATGAAGATGTGGGAATTGTCCACAAGTGCGTTACGTGCCTCTGGATTGGCTCTGTGCTCTCGGGTCAGCTGTTTGCTTCAGCCCAGGATGGCTCTGAGTTGCTGTGACAAAGTAAATTCATTTAATTACTCACCCAAGCAGTAAACCTAATTAAGAAGTCAAGTGCACTAAGTGCAGAACATATACGTCCAAAAGTCTGATATACTTTTCCTTTTTAATTGCCCATTGTTTCATATTTTCATGACACCCGCTTAGTGTTCATCATCCACTCAGCCCTGGAATCTGTTTTTTGTGATTACCCGGTCCAGTGGTTCTCAAGCTGGGTTCCTCACAGGTACCCCAGGGGATGATCTGGCTGGACGGTGGAGATGGTTGGCCTGGCAGGGCTTCTTGATAAAAATCCGAGTCCCTGTGGGCTTTTACTTACATTTGCATTTGAAGAGAGTGTTCTGCTCTTAAAATTGGGGAAGGGGAAGGAGGAACAGAAGCCAGTGCCTAGTTTTTACAGATAAGAAACTCATGACCAGGGAGGTAACGAGGCGAGCCAAAAGCTTCCAAGCATTTTTAGCCATAAAAGCCAGACCAAGGAGGACAATAGGTAGAATTCTCAGATTTACTTAGAGCACATTGCCATCTTCCCTTCTCTGTTCCCCTTTTCTTCCTAGGAAACCCTGGAGGACATCGACAAGAATGGGGATGGGTTTGTGGATCAAGACGAGTATATTGGTGAGTGTGGCCTGAAGTCTTGCTCGGCTGTCCCAACGGGGCAACATTCCTCCACCCACATGTCGAGCTCCTTTCCGCAGACGTCTCTTTTAGCAATGGCTGCAAGTCTGGAGTTGTCACTCCTGTGTCCTCCTACTGGGGAGGGACTTGTCACACCAGCCCCAGGGGCCAGTATGTGGGAGGCACTTAGGAGACGTCACGCAGTGGCCAGTAGTGGGCCCCATGGCTCTGAGAGCTGCCCCCCACCCCACTGTCTAGTTTTACCTTTGCAAAATAGGCGTGGAAATCCCACAGATTTCCAGTGAGGCCAGAGCAGACTGGGTCCGGGGAAAGACCCCAAAGTCAGACGGTGAGTCCGTGGGGCCTCAAAGCACTGAGCAGATGGAGATGTGATGGATGTGACAGTTTATATGCCCAGGCATCTGCAGAAAGGCCCTCCTTCTTAGAGAGGTGACTCCTCGTCACCTGGGCCCAGCCGCCCATGGTTAGCCATTGTGTGCCTCTGCTTTCTGATGCTTTCATCGGGAGTACCACAGCTCACATTTTGTTCTGACGGGCTCCACTTAAGCATCAAGAGGAGTGTTTATCAGGTATCAGGCACTGATGGAGTCAAACTCATGCAGCTGGGTCAGAAGCCACCTTGCGGGTTAGAGCCCTTCCGAGCAGCCCAGTAGGCCTCCCAGCATAAAGGGCCGGGGCAGGCCCCTTGGACGTTTCCATCTGACCCTCACCGCGGTCACTTGGGTGCCCCGGTACAAGGCTTCCAACAGCAGGTGCCTTCTCCTGGCAGCTCTTCTGCTCCCAAGTGTCAAAGTAAAAGCTGGGAAGTCATTTGAGGGGTGGGATGCATATAATTTTCGTACCCATAGTTAATAGAGGCAGTTTATTACCTTTCGCGTAAAACCGAAGTACACGTCGCCCTCGGTCTCTGGTCTGTGGTCGCGTTACTTTGCCACCCCGTGCACGAGAACACATGCCTTCGGTAATGAAGAGCAAAGTTTCTTCTAATCAGGAGAAATGCTATTTGATCTGAAGGCCCGAGCGCTGTCCTCGGGTGGTGTGGTAACCGACAGGTAGCTCTCACCATGGTAATTAAAGTGATCTCGGTGGCACTACCTTCGGAGAATAACATGCTGACAGGCCCCTTGTCGGTGCAAGCCGCAGAGCCTTCCCCGTGCCTAGGGTGCATGCGAGGGACGGTTCAGAGCTGCGGACGCTTCGCCTTGATGGTGCTGATAGAATTAGACAGAAAAGGCTGACGGATTGAAACACGCAATGTAGCACTTTTGATTAAAAGTGTGTGCTCTTCCTGGCCCTCCTGAACTCTGCATTCAAACGGTGCAAAGTCAATGGCTTTGCCTAAAAGAAACACTCCGTTCTTTACAGTGGGGAGGGAGGGAGGCGTGGGGGCATGGTGCTTGAAAATACAATTCTGAGCGGCTCGTAGTCAGAGAGGCCCAGCGTGTGGACTTGCCCAGCAAGTGACTTCATTGGTGGAGGAGCCTTCTTTTCTGCTGGGAGTGAACGGAAAACTGGTGGTGATATGGTGCGGTGGGAAGAGCACTGGACTTGGGAGTCCTGGCTTCTCCAGTTATTAGCTGTGCGACCCTGTGGGAGTCATGTCATCATGATAAGCCTCAGTTTCCTCATCTGGAAAATGGGAATACACAGCATGCACACTTGTGGGATTCAGTGAAGCCCAAGTTAGCTACTAAATGTGACAGCCCTGGCTCAAAAACAGTCTGCAAGTGTCAGGTGTGGCTCTGCCTTGGGGCGGAACCAAGGGTCTTGTCTCTCTGTTGCCTTCATTCACTACCCGCTCTCTCTACCACCTGGCATTTCCAAGCTGTGTTTCCATTAAAGAGAAAACTGCCCACAGGGTATTTGTCTTTTCCAAGGAGATCTAGTGACTTAGCAAACAGTGCACCTAAACTTCACCTTCTTTGCCCTTCCTGGTCATTTCATAAAATAAGGATAATGATTCATCTTACAGAATTGTTATGAGGATGAAATAAAATGATTTATGGGGAAGCCCTTTGGAGAGGATACAAACAACAATAGGAATAAGTGGTTAAGACCAGGGGTAGAAGCAGAGTGACCCTGATCCCATGTAGCCTCAAGCTCATACTAGCTGTGGGTCCTTGGGTTAAGGCTATGCCTCAATGTTTTCATCTATAAAATGGGAATACTAACAGTACCTACTTCTAGGATTATTATGAAAGTTAGAACAAAAAAAAGTGTGTGAAGTATCTTATATATAATAGCTGGACTATAGGAAGTGCTTGATGTTGGTCCTTATTACTGGTTTTTCACCTTCTATATAGTGCCAGTTTGGGTTGTAGAGTGTTTTTCACAGAAAGTATCCTCTTTCATGTTCATAATAAGTCTGTGATTTGTAAATTATTACCTCCATGTTACAGACAAGACAACTTAAGACTTACTCACTGAATTAAGTAACATAATCCCCGTCACTGAACTAAGTCACGAGCCAGGATTCACCTTCTGGCTCCTGAGCTCCGTTCTTTCTATTCCACGAGGTGGCCTGCACAGTGGCTAAATGACTGCATCATTATCCTCCAGAAACTGCCCACCAGACATCTGGGTTAGGGCTCCTGATGGGCCATCATCTTTCCAAAAACTCAGGAGGTCAGGTTTTCCTTGACTTACCTTCCCGCTTCTCTTCATAACCAAGAACCACCTTTCCTTCTAGCGGATATGTTTTCCCATGAGGAGAACGGCCCTGAGCCAGACTGGGTTTTGTCAGAACGGGAGCAATTCAATGAGTTCCGGGATCTCAACAAGGATGGGAAGTTGGACAAAGATGAGATTCGCCACTGGATCCTCCCTCAAGACTATGACCATGCTCAGGCCGAGGCCAGGCACCTGGTATATGAGTCAGACAAAAACAAGGTATTTCACGTTCTCCAGGAATCGTTCTTTGAAGGGAGACAGTTTACATAAGATTGGTTCTGTTTGCTTCTTTGGTGATAGCATTGGCCCATGCGGCCGCATCCTTATTGATTTCTCTCATTCTTGCCCTACATTAGAGACTTGTGAACTTAATTAAGCCAATACCGTGATAACCCACGGTGAACTCATTAGAGGCCCAGACATTCCCAGATAGTCCGCTAAGGGCCACACACTTAATTCCCTCCCATCTCTGAGGATTGCAGAAACGGTAACTTTGTTTGCTGTGGGCCGGGCCTGGATTTCTAAGGTATACCCTGAGTTGCCCAAGGACAGGTTTGTTCATTCATTCATTCAGTCAGTCAGCAGATATTTATCAGACATCTCTAATGTGTCAGGCACAGGGATGCCCATCCCTTGACATCCCAGGCAGCCTGAAGCAAGCTCGTCCTGCGAGGGCTCGGATGCCCAGCGCTTCAGTATCTTTTGATAAATATCCAAATAAATAAATAAGATTTAGAAAGAAGCCCTGCCTTTTCCCAGTTTGATCACTGCTGCACATTCTCCGGAGATAGGGGAGTTCCGCAGTCAAGCCATAAAGGGGGAGTGGAATTCTTTGGGGCCTGTTTTGGGAAAGCTAGCACTGCTTGTGGACATGACTGGATTCTAGCTTCAGAATTCCTTGAGGCCTTGCCTGATACATTTTAGCGCAGCTTTTAAGGCAGGAGGCTGTTGCGGTTTGGTTTTTGCAGGGCAGTGATGGTGGGTGAAGGAGGTGCCTAGCAACTTCTTAATTATGACATGCACTATTTTAAATGTTGAAAATCCATGAAATTAATGGGAGCTTCACGCTGAACTGTTCCTCAGAGTTACCAGAACTTCTGTGACAGAGGTCTTTTCCTCTCTTGCAGGATGAAAAACTAACTAAAGAGGAGATACTGGAGAACTGGAACATGTTTGTCGGAAGCCAAGCCACCAATTACGGGGAAGATCTCACAAAAAACCATGATGAACTCTGATACCTCCTCCGCATAAAGCATACAGCAGACTGTCATAGGCTCTCTTTCATTGTCTTGGATGGTTGCTACAGTTGTCTCGTCTACAGCAGTTGTGGGCCCCCCAAAAAGCAAGTTTCTAACCTCAGATTGGGGTTAAAATTGTCACTCACTATTCACTGGAAAATAGTCATCGCTCTTGTTTCAGTAAGACTTCTCTCCAAACACATTAAAATCTTGGTCAGTCGCGACACTCTACAGGGATACTTGCTAAAACAAGATTTTTTTTAGCTTTCTCCATTAAACATAAACGAAAGGGGAAGAAAATGGGGAAGAGCCCTATATTCAGAAGTTGGGGGTCAGTGTATGGAGCGACTGCTGTGTATTTTAACTGCACATTTTCTAGATCTGCCACTGTTGAATAGTTGGTGAGAGAAACGTCTGATGAAGCTACAGTGGTATCCTCCTATGTAGGCTTATTTCAGAGCACGTCTAATACTCCAGATTCTTCCTTCTTGACTTTATACTCTGAGCTATCACTGATGGTATATAAAACCTCTGTGCATTTTTCTGTATGGACCTGCTAATGTGCACAACAAATCCGTATCTTTGTGTTTTTTTGTTTTTACAGTAAGAAGCAATCAAGAAAGATAATGTGAAAAAGAAAGGAACTTTAGAGATAGGGAAGAAAGGAATGTCAGGCATTCATTCGAAGACCTCTAGGAAAATGATAAACACTTTATTATACTTGAGAACATTTTCTTGACATGTAAATGAGGTAGGTCTGAGCTTTGAAAAGTGAACAGGAATACACTTCATTTCCCCACTGATCGCCGACAGGAATGAGGAGGTGGGACCCTGGGGAGGCCGGCGTTGTGGAGTTCTGAAACCCACTCTGGCTGGTCCCGGGGAAGCTGTGACCCTGGGGACTGCTGCACCGGGGAATTCGGACAAGGTGATGTTACAAGCCATTGGCTGAACTGGGAGAAACATCTCTTACAGGCTGAAATTTCACCTTAAATAGTGAACAAAATAAAGGATCCCACTGAGGATTTTCTGCTGTGTCCTGTGGTGTTTGACCTCACACGCACTCTCTGTGACATTCTTGTTCATACAAAATTAACAGTGGGATGGGATTACGTGAGTAAGATGACAAAGGCTCTGGGCTTCTAATCTGATTACTAGAATGTTTAGAATATGCGCACATTTACCTGTGTAACAAAGGCAGAACTTCTTTCTCTGCTAGGAAGGGCATCTTCAAGTCATTGTAAGTCTCTCTCAGATGGGTTTCAAGGCCTACAAGGCCCTACAGGGTCTGGTGCCTTCCTGCCTCAGCATCTCCCTACCACTGACCCCACCACTTCCCAGAGCCAGCCCCACTGACTTTCTGGTCCTCCAGCACACCACGTTCATTCCCAGGTTGGGCCCTCTGCACTTGCTGCCCCTCAGATTCAGAACACCCATCCCCCACGTCCTCGGGGACCCCAGACGGTACCTCCACAGCGGGGCCTCCCACGCGCTCCTCATGTGTGGGGGTCCCATTTGAGTCCCTGTTTATATTTTGTCTCATTTCCCCGTTTTATTCTCTTCTTGGTACACATTGCCATTTAAGCCATTGTTTTCCAGGGTTGATGTACAAATTACCACAAAGAGGGAGGCTTACAACAACAGAAACTTAGTCTTTCACAGTTCTCGAGGCCAGAGTCTGAAATAAAGGTGTTGGCAGGGCCTCGCTCCCTCAGAGCCTCTAGGGCAGGATCGTTCCTTGCTGCTTCCAGATCCTGCTGGCCCCAGGTGCTCTTTGGCTGTGGCTCATCACTCTACTCTCAGCCTCCATCTTATGGCCTTTTCTTCCTTTCTCTGTCTCCTCTGTGTGAATTATAAGGACACTTGTCATTGGATGTAGGGCCCACCTTGATAATCCAGGATGATCTCAACTCAAGATCCTTACTTAAATCAGCAAGGACTATTTTTCCAAGTAAGGTCACATTCACAGGTTCCAGGAGTTAGGAGGTAGACCTATCTTTTGGGGGGCCACCTGCAGCCAACTGCATCATTTGATGTGTTCTTGTTCGTACACGGTCCATCTTCCCCAAGCTGCAACGTGAGAGCAATGGTCTGGTCTGTCTTATCTAGTGCTGTTGCCCAGGACCTAGAGCAGGAGAGCCTGGTCTATAATAGGTACTGCGTAATTACCTGCTGAATGGATGAGAGGTTGTTAGCTTTTATCAAAGAGAATGTTCTTCAGGGGGGGAAAAAGTGTGTAAATAATTTAAAAATAGCTCACATTTGCTGAATGGGAAGTTAGGTCATTTGCTGGACTCCACAGTGATTAAATGGCAGGGCTGGAATCAAATCCAGGTGCTCCTGGCCCCAAATCTCCACCGGGTAGCACTAAGTTTTACGGCTCCAACCTTCAGAGCTGATACGTGTTCCCTTTATTTCTTGGCTCACCCATGGTATATGATTCTATGGTCAGGGAATGAGAATAAGTCCTCTTACCCAGAAAGAGGCTGACACCTTTTTTTTGGCAATGAAAACCTGCCTTTTGAAAAATGAGAAAATAGTATCTTGTAACCTAATTAGAAGCATAACACTTGTAAAAGGTGCTAACATTATTTTTACCCCAAAAGGGAATGCTGGTTGATTTATTAAGTTATGCACTGTAAGATGTTAAATATATTTTGAGCATTAAATTTCTCCTTTCAAGTCAGTGCACATAAGAAGAGAACCCTCACGGAGACTAGTGCTTCTGGGGCTGAATTTAACACTATTTAAAGAAAGAAAACCTTAGCTAGGGGACATAACTGTTAACATGGTGATTTGTAAAGCCTTAGATTTCTAATAGGGTCTGACTGTTTCAAGGAAAACATATTTTGTTTCTAGGTAACATTTCAAGTCGGATTATGGACAAATGCTACAAAATTGATCTGTAATGGGAAATACTGTAATGTCACAAAGCATTATTTATATGCTTAATGTGACCAAAAGCATTAATTGCTAGGAGCCAAAACCTGTCCAAGCAAAACATGAACACACATTTCGTACCTCTTGTCTCTTACCATAGGTTCTTGAATGAATTCGAGTGTAATAAAAAAATGTAGTTAGAAAATCAGCAACACCTGAAGGTTTTCTTCACCTGCGTGGATTATTGTAGTTGTTTCTTGTTAGCAAAGGCATGAATCCTGTCTGCTCAGAATTGCCCAGCAAACAATAGCAACGTGGCTACTTGTTAGCCGCCCAGCGAAAACATCTTGCGGAGTTAAGTGGTGGGATGGCTGACTGGATGTTTTTAAAAGTCTTTCTAGATTGATTCTGCCACCTTTGTAATAAAATCTGGCTTCCTCCCAAGTATATGCAACTACGATTTGGCTCTCTCTGGAGTCTTAAAACAAGTTTATAATACTAGAATTTCCCACTAAAAACCAATGAGCACTGTAATGTTCACTGCCTTGGCTCACGCTGAAGTATTAAAAACTTGGGCAGTGGGAAGACTGTGTCATCAGTACTTAAACTCCTGCGATTTACATGAACTTGGAGCTCTCTGCTCAGAATCCATCTGCACTCTCAATTTGGGTCAGTTCCAGAGTCCGAGGCTGGCTCAATGCACCCGAGGAACGAGGCATCCCACCATCCTGTGTGTCTTCAGTACCTCTGTCATTTTTCTCATATAAAACAGAAAATATGGGTGCCTGGGTGGCTCAGTTGGTTAAGCGTCAGACTCTTGACTTTGGCTCAGGTCATGATCTCTGGGGTTGTGAGATCGAGCCCTGCCTGGGGCTCCATGCTCAGTGGGGCGTCTGCTTGAGGATTCTCTCTCTCCCTCTTCCTCTGCCTCTGCCTCTGCCTCTTCCCCTACTCATGCTCTCTCTCTCTCTTTCAAGTAAATAAATAAATCTTTACAAAAATAAAATAAAATAGAAAACTGTGCAACTCACCACTGAGGCACAGGAAAGAACATGAATGTAAGACTTGGTTACTTTCCTATCTTGGAGATGCTTGTGTAGCGAGAGCACATAGCATTTCTTTTCTCACACTAAGAGCCACGTACTAGCCACTAAGCCAAGTTCCACACACATTTCTCCTGGAACCCTCACGACAACCTGTGAGGCTGGTACTCATAGCAAAGAGGATTAAGCTGGGCTGTGCTGTGGGAACGAACAACCTAACCACCTCAGTGGTCTAAAGAGTCCACTCTAGGCCAATTGTCCACGGCAGCCGTGGTGTGGGGGCTCAGCAGTGTAAGAGTCAAACACAGGCAAGTCAACGTGGTCACTCCTGAGAGTGCCCCATGTCAAAGAGTGTTCGGTTAGAAATGGCAGGGCCGGGATACAAATCCAGGTGTCTCTGATAGGGGACCCCACCCTCTTAATCACCCCACTATGTTGCCCCCAGTTAAAGAGCCTCTTGGTGAATCCACCGCTAATATTCCTACCATTTTAAAACTGGTGGCCATGCATGGTGTAATTTGAAAATTCAGGATCATGGGGGTAAGATGCAGAGTTGGTGGCATGGAAAGACGGGTCCAAAGGCCTGGCTGGATTGAGTTCTAGCTCTGCTACACAGAAGTTCTGTGATCTCGGTAGGTCACCTTCCTCCTGAAAGGCCTGTTCTGATGTGGATAATAATAATAATAATAATAGTAATAATAATAATAATAATACCCAGCTCTCAGAGTAGTCACAAAGATGCATGAGATAATGCACATGGCAAGAACCACAAGGACTGAAAAGTGACACACACAGAAAAGGAGTTTTTCCTAAGTTTTTCCTTTCTGAGCCGGTCCCATGGCTGCAGTCAGACAGGCCAGGCCTACAGACATCAGGCTGCTAGTTCATAGTCTTTCCTTCTTGTGTGATGTGTTCTCAAAAGCTCAAGATGGATCTACTACTGGAGGAAACGGACCAGATGAAATGACAAAGGACTCGCACTCAGCACTGTTTTTATCGTGGTGACAGCATTCCAAAGCTGTCTGTGTATGTGGCAGCGATTCAGAACTCAATTCAAGAGCAGATCAAAAGAGCCTCCGCACTTTCAAAAAAACATCCAGGGACCCGGCTGAAAAAGGTCCCTCAGGGTCTTGTTTTCAAAAGAGGAAACTGAGGCTCAGAAAGAGTCAGCTTGTGGTTTTCCCTTTCCTCCAGACTGAGGCAGAGGTTAGACCAGACCTCCTTCCCCTACTCCGGTTGTTCACTTTAAAGCCTCAACCATCTCATCTGAAAAATGGCGACAGTAATCCCTACCTTCGAGAAGAGGAATAGGGATTGATCAAGGAAATGCCCGTAAAGCACTTCGTGAAGCCAGCAGTCAGCAAACGGTAACCATTGTCATTAGTCGGCCAAAGTAGGGTCCTCACACGGTTCGGCAGCAGATAGTGGATTTATTCGTGCTTACTTTTAGGCCTCCACCCATGGCAGGAGTGAGTGAGCGAGGCTGTGGATCAGAAAACTGTCAGAGACTTGTTTGTTGTTTTAAAGACATGAAAGAAAGGTGTTTTGTTTTAAAGTTCATATCTTTAAAAAAGAAGAAGAAGTCACGTGGTTATCATCTGTAAGAAGCTGAGGAGATTTACTGAGTCCTATCAGATCGGTGATCCCAAACCAGGGAAGTGTGTGGCCGGGCTGCTAAGACAGTAGCCATAAAGGTGTATGTAGAGAGCCCCCCCCCCCCCGGGTGACTGAGAGATGGACTCGCCAGCTGGATGACTCCAGACCAATTGCTTCTACGCTGCAAACCTCCTTTTCCTCTTCTGAAAAAGGCAGAAAGAGCAGGACCTGTGCCACCAGGTGGTGGAGAGGGCTCAGGGAGACGCTGGGTATAAAGCTCTCTGCCCCTAGCCTAACTTCAACCGTGGAGCCAGAGGACTCTGTCCTAAAAGCTTTTAAGGAACTGACAGTCATTTTAAGGGTTAAAAGATATGCCACGGAATCTAAAGAAATCGTTTAGAAAATCATCTGAATTTTATTTTCTGACAGGTGAAAGGCCACATACAGATGATTCACACGGAAGCTGGGCTCATTAGCCTCCGAAGGCCCTTCCTGAAGTCTTCCGGAAGGCCCGTTGGCTTGCTGGTGGCTGGATTCACAAAGACATGGACTGAAGACCCGGTAGTACAGGCTGAAGAGTCAAAATGGGCCAGCTTGGGGTGGCCAAAGAAAAAGCCATCACTGAGGTCCCAGTGATTTACAGAAGGCAGCTCCTTGGTGTCCTTAGGTGGGAACAGAGCCAGGCGGTAATGTACGCTGGAGTGACCCACTTTCTCCACGGCCAAAGCAGCCACTGGGACCTGAGGAAAGCTGATGGGTGTATGGAAGGTACATTGATTGGTCACCATGAACCCCACCATGGGGGACTTCAGCAAGCTGGTTCTCAGGCCACAGTATCTAGAAGGTTGAATCACAATGCTTATTCCAGGGCCCTATGACCCTCTCTCCCAGCCCAAGGATATGTGTTTCAGAGTAAAGGGCTCTAGCCTCAAAGGGCCACCACTCACTAGCTGTTACCCAGGCAAGTTAGTTCACCTCCCTGGACCTCAATTTACACAATAGAATGTTCATAACCGTAATACCTGCTCCGTGGACTAGCAGTGAGAATCAGTGGTGCATGTCATTTAACACAGTATCATGTGCTACGTGAACAGTTCCTGGACATAGTAAGTGCTCATTAAACATGAGCTATTACTAGCATTATCATTTCCATCTTATCCTCGCTTCTTATTGTGAAGAGCCAGGAACTTTTGTGTTAAACTGAAAGCGAAAACTCACTTCCTACATAGACGGTTACCGTGTCTCTCATCTCTATTAGATTATAATCTCTTTAAAGGGCAGTGGCTGTGTCTTGTTTATTTTTTAAGTTGGATGACTAGAAATGAGGTTGCACTTGAGATACATTGGGAGGTTGAACAGGATCAGAAATAAAAGCATAATGCTGAATTACAGTCTCCTCCCCCAACTACCACCGAAGAGGCCCACTTACAACCCTAAACGTTTTCACCACACTGTCTTATTGTCTTCTTTTCTTGAGAAAATTAACACTGAATGTGAGAATTCACTGTAAGGGAACAATCAGGGGTTGTATAAAGGCTCGACTGCGAAGTCCTTCACCGAATCACTGTTCACGGAAACAGGCTACCAGCCTCCACCCAGGGAGGGCACGGTGAATGCCTGTTGCCAGCCACCCTGGGCACCTGTTGCCAGCCGCCCTGGGCACCTGTTGATGTTGCCCATGGTGACATTAGATAACGTTCATTTGCTGACATGGAAAGCTGTTCAGTGAGAAAGATCAGATTATAGAACAGTATGTACCATTTGATCTCATTTGTCGTATAAGACCTATTGGTATGTACTTATTGCCTAGAAAAAACTTAGGATAGACTCCAGAATGTTTTCAGTAGTCATCTAGCAGTGGAGTTTCTGGCTAATTTTTTCCCTCTTTTTGCTTGTATGAATTTTCCAGAATGAACATGATTTGCCTTTGAAATAAGAAAAAAATGTTATTTTAAAAGATGTCTGAATATGAATTTTATTTTTTAAAAAAGCCCTGGAGTGATGAGCAGCCTGGAAAAGCAAAACTCCTTCTGCCCATTAGGCTCCCAGCCCTGGCTGCCCTTGCTGCGGAGGCTTCCCCAGGAACACCGGGGAGGGAGAAAAGAAACATGGAAAGAAAAGCCTTGCCCTCCAGCGTGACTCCAAGATCCAGTGAGGTCTAATTCTTGTGTTTTCATTCCCATGCTTCTTTGTTGCTCTTGCTTTCCTATTTCTCTGCCACCATTTTTCTCCTTCTTTTAGGACACTGACAGTAAAGAAATAATGCCTCCTCCCAGGGGAAGAGCAGTATTTCATGGGCTCCCTGTATCTCCGAGCCCAGCCACCAAACCTTTAAATAACTGAAATGCACAGGTACTTTGAAGCAATGTCCTCTACGGGCACCTGGTCGCCAGGGCTGAGCTCGGTGCTTTACATTTTCTATTCCATCTTCCAAACAACCCTGCAAGGCAGGTCCCATTGTCCCCATTTTACAGGAAAGACAGTCAAGTAGAGAGGCTGAATAAATCTCCCCAAGGCCCGTGCGCAGTAATTAGTCGCTCGGGCCCAAACGTCATGCTCTTGAAGGCCAATGTTCACACTTTCTCTTCCATTTTGGTTTACTAGATGGCGAAGCCAAAATCTCCATTTTAGTCTAGTGGATGAACTGCATTTTAAGTCTTTCTATGACTTTAAGAATTACATTTTCCTCAAGTGTTGCAAGTCAGGTTTATCATGTTTGGACCACAGACCTCCTGTTGGGAAGTTCATAATCCAATCTGATTTCACTGGTGGTAACAACAGGGTACTTGGTGTGAGATGTATCTATTGTTTCCTCTTTTTTTTCAATTTTAATTTTTATCAGGCTTTATGTACATGTACATACTCTAAAAAGTCAAGTCATGGCTCAAGGCTTGTTACCAAAAAATAAAAAATAAAAAATAAAAAAAAATAGAAGTTCTCTGACTGGTTCTGCTATGGGCTATAGTCTAGGTCAAGAAGTTCTTAGAATGACCTCCACGGCACACCTACTCTTTGTTAGATACTGCGGACACAGCCCCGGATAAGAGAATTCCTGCTCTCACGAGTGTTCAACTTTAGGAGACTGGAGTTGGGTGTGGGAGTGGTCAGCTCTTGTCCACCCTTAGGCAAGAAGGACGCGCTACTTGTGTTCCTTTCTGGTTCCCCCTTCCATGCTTTCCTCTTTCTTTTTTCTCCCTTTCCTCAGCAAACTCTGTGCACTACTCTGTTCCCAGCATGTGCCAGGCCTGGAGGAGAGAGCAGGGAACGAGCCAGACCATGACTTCCTGCCCTCGTGGGGCCTGCTGTGTAGTGAGTGCGATGCCAGGGAAGGCAGAGGGGCTCCGCGAGCTCAGAGCAGGGGGCCTGACTTGTTCTCGATATCAGGGAAGACTTTCTGAGGAAGTGACAGCTAAGTGGGACATGAAGAAAAATGTAGCAACTATTCAAGTGAAGAGTAAGGGCAACAGTCCTCCAGGAGGAGGAGAGGCACATGTGAGGGCCCAGAGGCCAGAGACAGGAGTAGGCACATCCCAGAGATAACACAAGTCCCAGATGGCTAGAACACAGACAGCCAGAGGAGGCTGGGGAGGAGGCAGAAGCCCACCTGGGGAGGATCTTGCAAGGGAGTCCAACCTGGGCCAACAGGAAGCCAATAAATGGTGCGCGCAGGGCAGAGGCAAGATCCAGGTTGCTCAATGAGCACTGTGGCTTTGAACCGAGCAATGGGTTAGACTGAAACAATAATGTCTGCAGGAGAATATCCGGCAACTACCTCGGTCCTGGCAAAGACAAGGGTGGTGTGGGCCAGGATGGTGGCGGAGAGATGGAGAAAACGGAATGGAACAAAAAGAGATTTTGCACAAGGTCTGACGACAAGTCCCATCCAGGGAGACGAAAGGGCCCAGGATGGCTCCCAGCCTTAGGCACGTTCTGGTGATTTCATCTGTGGAAAGAGGAAACGTGGAGAGGCTGGGGGTGAAGGTGAGGAAAAGTGCTGGGCTCTGTTCTGAATACTGTAGGTGGAGCTGAGGTGCCCACAAGATCCCGAGAGGAGGTGCACAGCTGGGATTATAACACCACTCATGTTGACTCTGCCCCGCACTAGGGGCCGCGTCTTCCGTTAAGTACACAGCTAGAGTCTGTCTCCCAGAGGCACGTGGCTATATGGGCCTGACGCTCAGAAAGAGGTTGGGGCTGGAGACGGAAGCTGAGACGCCACATTAAATCTAAAATCGGGGTCTAGGCAGGGAATGTAAAGCATTGACGCTGGACGGGTGTAACACACTCGGGCGTGGTGGGCCCATGGTGAGCCAGAAAGTAAATACCCAGTCTGACCCCACAACGACACAGGCTTTAAAAAAAAATACTGGACAGACTAAATAAAACTCATGGGTGGCTAGCCCAGGTTTGTCTTTCTGGCCCCAGTTTGTGACCTCTGGGAGAGAGGATAATTAAGCCACGGGAGAGGGCGGGGCTGCCTGGAAGAGAAAGTAGAAGGGGCTGAACTCACACAGGAAAAACTGGCTTTGAGTAAGCTCCCGATTGGTGATTTCTTAGGATGCAGCAAGCAACTGATAAAAGTGTCTAATTCTGATGCTACCTGATCACTGTGTGAGGCAAATGCCTACCATCTGTGCTTTCTTATCGCCGACTGGGCAAACTTTAGAACACAGGGATGTCAGGGAAGACCCCTTGTGTTCATCTAGTAGAGGGGCTCTCCGACACTGGTGTGGATCAGAATCTCCTAGGGAACCTGGGAAACATCCAGATCCCCAGCATCCTCCCAGACCCCCGATTCAGTCTGCAAGGAGGGGCCCGGCATCCTGATTCTGACATGCTTCTGGTGATTCTGATGCACACACCTAGCACAGCAGTGGCTTCTCTAGGCCCACCGCTTTGGATAAGGAAACAGCTCAGAGAGATGAAGTAAGCCGCTCACCTGCACACTGCTAGAAAGGAACATGGTCTGCCTACACTCAACTGGTCACTCCAGCTCTTTCAGCTGGGTCCATTAACCCTTCACACCCAGACTAAGTTCCAGCCCAGGGTTGGGGACCGATGGGTCTCTGGTATATTCATGGCTCAGGATCAGACCAGCCACACTCATGTTCCTACCCTGACTGTACCCAACTCCAACAGCTGGATTCAGTCTTACCTCATTCCCCTCTTCCTAAGCTCCTGCCTCCTTCCTTGAGTCCATAACTAGGTTCTACCTTGACCCCTGTGCCGAAGCCCTGCATTGGTATCTCCCCAGGTTCTGGTGCTTCTGGGTCTGTGTCAGAAGGTTTGCTGCCATCTGAGGTCTGGAGAGAAGCATCTTTCAGATGATAGGAGGCCAGTGAGCATATGGCCAGGCACACCTTTCAAAGGGATGAGGCTATTTTTGTCACTCAATATAAATAGCAGAATCGACCTTAGCTTGTGGTCAGTTACCTGGAATGCCAGAGCAGGATTCTGGCAAAGAGTCTATCCCACACTCCTGAAACTCAGAATAAGCACAAGCTTGGCAGCATGACCTCATGACCATGCCAAGTCCTCAAGGAGCATCACGTGAGCAGCTGAAGGGGGTGTCAACTCTTGGGAATCTGTACAAGGAGGCCCCTGCCTGGGTGGCGTTGGGAGGTTCTCTGGTTACAAAGAGAAATACAGACATTTAGAAATGTAGACTTAGGAGAAAATACCTTACATGTATGAAACTTACACTTAGGAATGCACTGTGTGTCTTTCTAGAAGTAATCTGTCTTCAGTCGAGCCTATTTGGATATTGCCTTTACAGGACGATTTCGGACTGGGGCTAATTAAAATTAATTGGAAGCAAGTCCCAGTGTCAGCCATGCCCGACGGAGCCTGCACGTAGAAAACTGGGTAAAAGCTAACTAACATCATGAGACCGGGGTTGGAATTGTGTGGCCCTGCCGCTATGTCAGTGAGTCACTCAATGTTCCAGAGCCTCGGTTTTTTTCTCATCTCTAAAACAGAGATGAACACTCAGAACCCAGTCCTGAGTGAACTGTTATGAAAATTAAATAAGGCAATGCATATTTTATATGTCTTGGCTGGTTTCTGGAACGTAAAGTTTTTTGTTATTGCTGCTTGTTTCATTTTTGAACCTTTGTGAACAGTTTTGGCCTCTAGGGGTGGAGACTTACATTCATCTTTGGGCCAAACTTTTCCTTTATTTTGGGAAGACTCCTTGTGTAAGGTTCCTGGTAACCAGACGGAGTGTGGACACTGGCGATCTTCCAGGGGGACTATCGAGAAAGGCCCCTGCATCGTTGCTTCCAGTGGTTTCAGGACAGGGGACATGAGAACCAGACAAGCAGCAAAAAGGAAAGCACAGGCTGGATGAGGCCTGGTGGCTGCTACAATTTAGGGACTTCGAGGAAGAGCCAAAGGATGTTTCAAAGGGGAGAGAGGATGGGTCCAGCAACTGAGTCAGAATAAGTTTGAGCCGATGTAATTTGCATAGTAAATACTAGAACTGAACTAATGTTTACCGCATTGTTATAACAGACAGGAATTTACTCGAGAGGCACAAAGTCTTGCCTGATCCTTTTAGGCAAGGATGCAAGCACACCCGTTTGTGGGGCTAATTCTCCTCAAAGGAAACTGGTAAATCAATCCAGACTTCATTGTGAGTTTTTCTGGCTTACGCACACCTCTGGGTTCGGTGCTGGAGATAGGGCAGTGATAGGTTTTCTTCTCCAGCAGAGCTTACAGGTCATCAAAGAGGTGCAATCACGAATATGTGGATACAACCTGAAGGTAGGCGTTCAGCAGAAGAGGGATGTGGTTGTATGAGAGGCTGTGACAAAGGAGTCTCCCCCGGATGGAAGCGGGTGGGAGCTCAGAGCTTCTAAGGAACCGAAGGGAGGCCAGTGAGGCCCCGTGGTGGGACCACAGGGCTGGCCGGGAGCATGGTGGCAGGTGACGTGGGAGAGAAAGGTCGGGTGGGCCCGATCGTGCACAAACTGGACTTTAGCCCTAACGGAGTGAGGGGCCACTGTGGAGCTTTGGAAGGGAAGCAGAGTCATGATCACGTTGGCATTTCAAGCATAGCCCTCTAGGGAACGGGCTGGTGAAGGCACGAGTGGACGAAGAAGCACCAGTCAGGGCACAAGAGTATGAGGACAGCCGGACCGGGTGGCAGCAGGGAGGTGAGAAGTTGCGTCTCCAGAGGTGTTCAGGGAGGGGCTCAAAGGACCGAAACCTGGGCCTTCCTGGGTGATCGGCTTCCGCCTCTCACAAAGGTTGGTGTTTGATGGTAACAGCACCTACAGCAAGAGCAGGGCCTCCCCCCAACTACCTTCTAGTCTTTGGAGCTATTTTCCCACTTTCTAGCCAAGTATAATTTTAGAGCCATGTTTTCCAAGTACTTCAAGAAGAATATTATTCCAAACCTATAGGAAATGACCATGCAAATAAATTCATTTGCAAACTTTTAAGCTGTTCTGTTCCCCAAAGGGATGAAAGGGATATTTTGAACAGGCATGACCTGAAGAATACTGAGTTTTTCCTGGGGTTAGTTTTAGCTAAAATATTGGCTTTATTTTAAAGGACAAATGACAACAAGAAAAAAGCAACAAGAAAGATTCCTTAGAACGAAGGTCCAGGAAGACATGAGCCTGAACAAATATCTAAGCAAGGCTTTACCCCATGCCATGTTTATCTTGTCACTTGGCAATATAAAAAAAATAATAAAAATGATATTTCTAAACCAGGTTGCCTGTCTCCAACTATAAGAAGCCTGATGTAATGAGCTGGCGGTAGCTCACATTAGGAAAATGCCCAGACCCAGTGGGCTGCAGATTATCACCACTGCAATTTCCACAGCGTATGCACTGGGTCCCCAAACTGAGCAAAAGTAATGACAATCATCTACTGTCAGAGCAGAACAATTTCTCCACAACAGTGTTCTCGCAGGAAGTTCATTCTGGTAAATCAGTGTCAAAATGACAAGAAAATCCAATGTGTCTCAAGAGGTACAATATATAACAAGCAAAAATCTCCAAATCTGTGTTCAGAAACTGAACGTTAAAGGGTCTGATGAAAAAATCAAGACAAGAAAATGAAGGAAGTGTAACAAATCCATTAAAACATTTTGAATAAAAATAAGAAGACCGTGACATTATGCTCAATTAACAGGAAAACACAGTCTTAAAGGGTAAATGTGGTAGATGATGATTTGATTTTTTTCGGACATCCAGAAGCCAAATCAACCATTAGAGATGACTCTGCAAGACAGACTAGGGTAGAGAGAAACTTTTAATCTACATACTAACGATGATACAACTGTCGGGCTTTTTGTCTTTGCTGGAGTTGCTTTTGGAGGGAGAGATTCCAAAGAAGGCATCTCCGAAAAGCGACTGCTCCATCTTCCAAGCCCTCAAATTCAGCAGGCCAGGGATGTAGTGATCACTGCTGCACCTGCTGAGAGCAGATCAGAGTAGAAAGAGAAGGAGATGGGTGATACTTCCCATGCGCACAGCACTCAGTGAGGGCCCTAACATCCAGCATCTTGCAACTAGTTAGAGAAAACTGCAGGAGACTGGGAGGGCAAGCAACCTCCCTTAAATCCACTAGGTAGCAGGAAACACTGAGAACACGTGAAGAGCAATCTAGAATACCAAATATACCAGAAATGACTCTCTGAGGGCTCTATCTTGAGAAGGCAGAGCTGCAGGAGACAGAGGGTGGAGGATACAGAGTTTTTCTTTTTTAATCACCACAGGGTGATGTTGGAAGTTGACAGAATGTCGAGCTTCTGCCCGGAAAGAGGTTACCGAAGAAGGCAAGTGCCCCAGCTTAGAGGGCCCCCATCGTCCAAGCACGTGCATGGCTTTAAAGCTTTATTTGTCATTTGTTTCTTCACAATATTTAATAATTACTTTTATGACACAATTAATGCATGTGCAGTGTAGAAAAATAGAAAACATAGATAAACACAAAGAAGAACAGTTAAATTGCTCTTTATTTCCTAACTCAGCAATGACCAGAATTGACATTTTGGTGCACATCTTTCCAGACTGTTCTTTAGAACAGGAGATTTTTGTTTTGTTTTGAATAAAACCAAGATTGTACTGCAAATTGCTCTCTTCATTAAATTATATATCATGAACTTGTTTTCAAGTAAATTTCTTTTTTTTTTAAAGATTTTATTTATTTATTTGAGAGAGAGAATGAGAGAGAGAGAGCACATGAGAGGAGGGAGGGTCAGAGGGAGAAGCAGACTCCCTGGCTGAGCAGGGAGCCCGATGCGGGACTTGATCCTGGGACTCCAGGATCATGACCTGAGCCGAAGGCAGTCGCTTAACTAACTGAGCCACCCAGGCACCCTTCAAGTAAATTTCTTATCATTATTTTTAATCACGGCCACATATGACCTTGTATGGATATAATATTTATTGAATCAATCCCCAGGCAATTTAAAAAACTTTTTTTGTCTTGAAATACTTTCAAACTTTTTTTTTTTAAGATTTACCTATTTGTTTATTTTGAGAGAGAGAGAGCAGGAGCAGGGGTAGGGGCAGAGGGAGACGGAGAAGCAGACTCCCTGCTGAGCAGAGAGCCCGAAGTGGGGCTCGATCCCAGGACCCTTGGATCATGACCTGAGCTGAAGGCAGATGACCTGAGCTGAAGACCGACTGAGCCACCCAGGTGCCCCGAAATACTTTCAAACTTAATGAAAAGTTTGCAAGAATAGTACAAAGGATGCCTGCATATCTTTTATACAGACTCATCCCTCTGTAACACTTTGCCACAAGTGCTTTATCATTAATTCATATTACTTGTGAACTACTTGAGAGTAGGTTGTACATACGTATCATGGCACCTTCCCCCAAAACACACAGCTCAGTGTGTATTTACTAAAAACAAGGAGAGTCTCTACCATAACCACAGTACAGTTATCACACTCAGGAAAAGGAATACATTTTATCTAATCTATAGGTTACATTCCAAGTTTGCCAGCTTCCCTATAAGGTGCTTTATTAAAAAAAAAGAAGAAGAAGAAGAAGAAGAAGAAGAAGAAGAAGAAGACGACAGAGAAGAAATAAACTTCTTTCTTTCTGGTACACGACCTGATCCAGGCTCATGTATGACATTTAGTTGTCATCCTTTAACAACAGGCCTTACCTTTTATGACACTGATATTTTCTGAAGACTACGGCACAGTTATTGCTTAATTGGGGTCTCTCTGGTGACTCCTCAGGGTTGGACTGGGGTTTGCATTTTTGCTGGAATGCTGCGTAAGTGCTGATGGGCCCTTCTCAGGTATCACATCCCCAGGCCCATGGTGTCCATTTGCCTTTGATGAGTGATGTTAATTTTGACCCCTTGATTAAGGTATTTTGTGTCCAGTTTTTCTACTGTATAGTTTTTTCCCCTTGTCTATTTTTTTTCATGGTGAAATATACACAACACAAAATTTATCATGTTAGCCATTTTTAAGTATAGTTCAGTGGCAGTAAATATATTCACATTCTTGTATACATACTCTGTAGGGTTTTTTTAAAAGATTATTTATTCAAGAGAGAGAGAATGCGGGTGCATGCACACATGTGAGTGGGGAGAGGGGCAGAGGGAGAGAGAGAGAGAATCTCAAGCAGACTCCCCGCTGAGCACAGAGCCTGACATGGGGCTCAATCTCACAACCCTGAGATCATAACCTGAGCTGAAATCAAGAGTCAGACACTTAACCAACTGAGCCACCCAGCCACCCCTCTACTCTAGTTTTAATTTTTCCTTTTAACAAGTATTTTGTGGGGAGATACTGAGATTATCTTAGTCTCATTCTCAGATACTGTCCTTAATAACCTTTCCATCCACCTTCTACCTCCATATTTAGTATCCACCAATGATCTATGCCAAGACAAAAGAGTCAGGCCCTACATTAACTCCAGCCCTTTCCCCTTTGCCTTTCCCTCCTTCCAGAGACATGGGTGGAAAGTTTCTACAGTCACTGGCTCTGAATCTGGGTAAGGAAATGCTCACCTGGATGATTTCCAAGAGCCATTTCTGCACTGAACTGCTATAATTCTTTATAAAAATAGTCATCCCTCATCTGGTATCATGTTTAGATCTTCAAATAATCCCTGGTTCTACTCTGAGCCAGACTCTATGCTGGATGTCAAGAAATAAAAATGCATAAAACAGCAGTGCCTTTTCCTGAGCTACTTACCTTTTGAGGGGAGAGACACAAATGGTACTTTCAGTGCAATGTGGTTGAGGCCACGTGACACCCTGGGCATGGAGGTCACTCCCAGAGTTCAGTAGGAACACAGAGGAGTAGCAAGTCTCACAGCTGGAGTCAAGGCGCATGGAGGTGAGCAACATGTATTTGTGGGGGCTCGGGGAGTCACGGGGTAGGGAGGGAGTGTGTTCCTGCACATACAGTATCAGCAGGGAGCAGTGGGAGATGAGCCTAGAGCGGAGGCAGGGCCAGAGCACGGAGCGCCTGGATGTGAGCTGAGGCTTGACCATGAAGATGATACAGTGTAAGCAGAAGATAAGCTGACCAACAAGGTTTGATGATTCACCCTGGAGACAGTGGAGAGGTCAGGTCGGAGGGCAGTAAATCCAGAGGCAGCGGACCAGTTGGTAGGATACTGCAACAGTCTGGATGAGAAAAGAGCCTGGCCTTATGAGGACAGTGGAGTGGGAGTTGTGAGGAGACAACGGATTCAAGAAATATCTAGAAGTGCCTGAGCGTGGCCATGATGGTGAGGGAAGAATCAAGGTTGACTTTCAAGCTTCCAACACTTCAGAGAAAAAAAAATCATGAGCAATATTACTTATCTCAAGTTGATCACTATAACCACCTTGTCAAATAGATAGGGCCAATAACTATATACCCAATTTGCAGGTTATTAAACTGAGATACACAAAGTCAGAGTGACTTGTCAAAGACCACACAACCTATTCAATGGCACAGCAGAGATACCAAGTTTATCATGGCACATGCACAAAGAGATGATATAAAATTATTTAAAATGCTGGAACTGGAGAACCATATGCAAAACAAAACAATGAACTTGGATCCCTATATTACATCATATACAAAAATTAAAAAATGGACCATAGGTCAAAATTTAAGATCTGAAATTTAGAAGACATACAGAAGAAAACAAGGAGAAAATCTTAGTAGTTTTGAGTTTAGCAAAGATTTTCTTAAATAGGATGCAAAAAGTACAAGCTATCAAGAAAAAAATCAATAAACTGGGCTTTACCAAAATCAGTATCTTTTGCTCTTCAAAACCCACTATTACAAAAAATGAACAGGCAAGCCATAGACCAGGAGAAAATATCGGACAAACCTCTCCAACAAAGAACTTGGATCTAGACTATAAAGTATTCCTACAACTCAATAATAAGAAGGCATACACTACACTTTTAAAATGTGCAGAAGATTTGAACAGATACTTCACCAAAGAAGACATATGAATGGTAATAAAAACATGAAAAGATGATCAATATCATGAGTAATTAGGGAAATGATAATTACAACCACAAGGAGATACCCACTGCACACCCCCTGGAACAGCTAACATTAAAAAGAGGGACTATACCAAGTGACAGGGAGACAGAGGATTGGAAATGTAAATCCTGATTACTGATGGAAATGTAAAGCGATTGACTGCTTGGGAAAACACTCTGTCGGTTCCCTGAAACAAAGTAACAAGGCACATACCATATGACCCAGCCATCCCACTCTTAGTATTCACCCAAGAGAAATAAAAGTATACATGCACATAAAGTCTTGTATATGAATATTTGTAGCAGCTTCATTTATAATAGCTGGAAACAACCCAGAGGTCAGTCCACAAGCCCACAAAGCACGGTGCATCCATGCTATAGACTATGAGCCATCAATTAAAAAGGAATGAACACACAACAATGTGGATGAAACTCAAAATAATTATGCTGAGTGAAAGAAGCCAGGCAAAAAAGAATACATACTGTATGATTCCACTTATATAAATTTCTGGAAAATGCAACCAAATCTCTAGTGAGATAAAGTAGATCAGTGGATACCTGGGGGTGGGGAAGATCAGGAGGGAGGGATGACCAAGGGGGCACCAGGAAACTCTGGGGTGATGTTCATCATCACCGTTGCAGTGATGGATTCACAAGCACGCAGCTATGCCCAAAGTCATCAAATTGTATGCTTTCAGTATGCACAGCTTCTTTTACACCAGTGATAACCTCAGTGAAGCTGGGGTTTTTTTTAAATACAATTATTATTTGTATTATTTGAGGGAGATATACCAATATCTTAGCAATAGCAAATATACCAATATCTTAACAAAATCAGGCTCTGATCATGGGATTATGGGGTTATTAATGATGATCCCTTTCTTTTTTATCTTTTTCTGAATTTTCCAAATTGCCCAAAATGAGCATATATATTACCAAAATAAAAAAAGCTACTTTTGTTGGGGTGCTTGGGTGGCTCAGTCAGTGAAGCAGCTGGCTCTTGATTTTGGCTCAGGTCATGATCTCAGGGTCCTGGGATGGAGCCCTGTGGTAGGTTCCCTGCTCAGCGAGGAGACTGCCTCTCACTCTGCTCCTCCACACCACCACCCGTGCTCTCACGCACTCTCTCTCTCTCTCTCTCTCAAATAAATAAATAATATCTTAAAATAAATAAAGCAATGTTTGTGGAAAAAGAAAGAATTAGGTGTACAGAGAAATTTGGAGGAAACAGTCTGTGCTTATGAATCTTAAGATCATCGATGGGTCACAAAAAATCAAAGACATGACACTTTTTAAATGGCAAAGATCCTCTATTCCTTCAAAAGCTGTGGCAGGCCAGAGGGGACTATGTGATGGTTTTTTTTTTTTTTTAATGTGTTCCACAAGAACAAAAATATCTAACTCTAAAGCAACCTATAGAGAAGGCACCACATTAACAAAATGTCTCATTCAGCTGGACTGTCCAGCTCAAATGTCTTCCAAATACATCAGTGGGAGACAGATGCAGGGGACATGGAAAAGAAAGAGACAATGCCAGAGAGCAACAGAAGGTGAATTATTACATGATGTCATGACCCATCATTTCTTGTGTTCACCCAGGAGTATAAGGATTAAGGGATAATCCAACATAATTAGCAAGTAATCTACATTGTATATCCTTAAAAAGAATACACGGGGCAAAGTGCAAGTTAGACCATGGAAAAATGCTATTCCACATCTGACCAAATATGGTGAAGAATCATTTATCTCGGTTTCCACTCTTGGAAATATTTGCTAAATCTGTCTGTACTGGGTTTAGGATTCATTCTGGATTTTGATTAATAGTGAAAATAACTTTTTAAATAAGTTTTCAGGGAACATATTTCACCTACTTAGATGGTACGGATTTTTTAAAGCCCTCAGTGCACTAATTATTTAGATATCAAGTATTGAGTCTTATCAAGTAAATTTTTTATGTTTCTTTATTCAACAAAAGTCACTGTTAGCAACTGTGCTATGTCCTAGGATATAAATAAGCAAATACAACCCATGCCCTCTCAGAGCTTTTCATCTGAAGACTAAGAAATCTATAAACAGTTGCAATACAAAGTGTCTGCGGCTTGAGAGAATAAAAAAGAAGTTAGGGAAACTACAGAGAGGAGGTAACACTAAAGCAGGGTTCTGAAGGCTATGTAGGAGTTTTCTGCTTAGAAAAAGAGACATTCTAGGCAGAGAGGATAGCACAAGGCAGGGAGGCACCAAAAATGCTGAATTAATTGGTAAATGGTGAGAGCTTTGGTGAGGAGAATCTGACCAGTGCAGCTTGTCCAATGAACCCTGATGGTGAGAATGGAGATAGTCTTAGGGATAATATGACAGCTATGGGCCCATTTTTGTGCATTTGGGGTAAGTTACAAGGGTTACCAGAGCAAGACAGAGAGCTCAAGAGTGTCTTTTACAACAGATAATAGACAATTTTGCGAGCAGCGTGTATGAACATAGTTCTGGCAGCTAAACATAGGATAGGCTGAAGGAGAATTTGATGACAAGAGCATGAATCACAGGCCTGCTGCAAAAAGATGACTGTGAAATCTCTAGCTTAGGAGAATGGAAATAGAGTGATGCTGTCCACCAAGAATGAAACTATAAAAGGCAGATCTGGTTTGGGGTGGGCTTGGAAGAAAAGGATGATGAGTGTGCCTTTGGAAGTATTTCCTTCAAGATGCCTATGGAACAGCACAGTGGAAAGGCTCAGTAGGCAGTGGAACCCGAGAAAGAGAGCATAGCTGGGGCCAGAGCTTTGGGAATTGCTGGGAGACAGAGGGGTGCTGAAGTCATAAAGCACGTGGCAGGGTGCATGGAGAGCACTGGGTGGGGGCAGAGAAGAGAACACAGGGCAAACCCTGCACTTTGGGGGCCATGGTGGATGCCCTCAGTGCCCTGCCCATTTCTGCTCAGTGCTCACTGTTTCCAAATATGCCCATGGCATCTTGCTGACACTCTCTTCCACAGGGCCTTCCCAGGTTGAGCTTGCTGCAGCCCCAAATGCCCGGGTCAACAGCCCTCAGCCAGTGACAGATGGGAGGCAGAGGGGAACCAGCCTAGCTTCCTCACTCCAGTGTGTCCTGCACCACCTCCCAGGGGTCTCTGGGATACAGCCCCAGCTGCCCACAGCAGTTACCTCCTCATTCATATCCGCTCTGGCTTCCTTCACTTCACTTCACTGCCTCACGTGTCTCCTCTACTTGCTTGTCCTAGGATCACCTCCCAAATAAACTGCTTACACTCCAACCCTTGTTCCAAGGTCCGCTTCTAGGAGAACCCAACTTAAGACACAGGCACACAAAGAAGAAAGCTCCAATAATAAGACTGAGGGGTCCAAGTGGTGTGAGGATATGCAGGAGACAATGATTTCCTAGGAGCCAGGAAGGAGAGAATGAGAGAGGAAGTAGGGCTCCCCTGGAAATACTTGAGGAGTGACGGATCCAGGAGGAGGGAGCCATTCCCAGACATCACAAGCCAAACGTATCTGAATCTCCTCTCAGGCCTGCCTGGGCACCGTAATACATCCCCATTTTACAGATGAGAAAACTGAGGCTTGTCTAGAGTCCCATAACTAGCGACGGATAGCAATGAAATCCAAACATAAGTGCATCTGACTCCAAAGTCCATCCCTTGAGACTGCCTCACGAAGAAACCATGTATTTGGTTCAGAAGAACGTAGGGAATTTGTGAAAGAAGGTTGGTTTGGAAATGGGCTGGAAAAGGCTTGGAGAAATTCCAGATGGGTCAATACCCAGGTGAAGGCCAGGCAGGCAGGCCGGCAGGCCCATGAGAAGGAAAGGGCAGGTACGGATGTGAGATGCAGCTGAGAGCAAGCATTTGGACACAGGGATGGGGATGGGGAGCTTCCAGTGCTAGTGCTGCAACCGGAAGCACATTTCATCTCATCAATGATGGTTCGTAATGATGAAGAAATTGTGAGCGCAAGCATCTATAATCCAATTAAATGGTTTTGTGATCGGAAATGGAGCATACTTTCCAAGTGGTATCCAGTCAGAGATTAATAGGAGGTGCTGGACCATGGCTGCAAACAGTGCTGGTGGATCGTAAGGTATGTTGCATGTGCACTGATGTTACAGCTCGGGAGGTAAGGAAGGAAGACAGCAGAAGGAGGCCTCAGAACTCAGGCCTATTCTCTGGAAGAGCATGAGCAACAGCAAAGAGAACATCACCGTGGCAGCACTAGTCCTACACGGGGCCTTCTGTGGACTCCAACAGCCAAAAGGCTCTGGCTGGGAAGGTTATCACTGGGACACAAACCTCCCCCAAGCACCTGACTAGAAGAAACGCGGCCCTGTTTTCCTCAAAGCTCCTCCAGCTACAAGTGATAGAAAGCCATCTCAAAAGGCTTTAGCAGAAAAAGAGAATTTATTGGCTCATGGAACTGGGAAGTTTAAGAGTAGCCTCAGGACACTGGGGATTGAAGCAATGTTCTCAGGAATTAGCCCTGTCCTGCTTTCCTATCTGACCCTGCTTCTGTTTGCTCCTTCGGACATGTTGTCCTACAGCAAGGCCATATCGTCCCAGCTCCACACTCACCCAAAAGGGAGCGAGCTCCAGCCTGCCGACATCTGAATATAAACTCCCGTTGGTCCACGTCCAGTTATGCGCCCATCTCTGGTCCAATCAGCGGGGCCAGGCAGATGGGTGTCATGACCACCCGTGTGGTACTGAATTGGCAGCTCTTCCAGAACCCCATGGAAGAAAGGAGCACTTCTCACCCCTTCCAAGGAGGAAAGGGATGCTGGATAAATAAAGGCTGAAGGCCCTTGATTAGCAGAACTTTCCAGGGGATTCTCAGACCCAGAGCAATGGCTAATATCAAGGCAATAATTATTAAGAGGCCAGGGCCTTAGTGTCTCGACAAGACAGCGAGGAGGGAAGAGTTAACAATCACAGGATGACTATGTGTGAGAGGCAGTTCTTGTCGGTGCACACACTGCCTCATCTAGTTTTTGTAACTACATTAGCTTCATTTTACAGATGAGGAAACAGAGGATCAGAAGGTGAAGTAATTGCCCAATGTCACCCAGCTAGTCCATGTCAGAGCGGGTAAATGGAGGTACAGGTCTCCATCCTTTGGCAGTGAGGAAAGTGTGATTTCTGGTCCCCTTCCTTATCAAGTGTCACCATCAGAGCCCCACAAATATCTTTTGTGACCCTCCAACCAGATTTTCTTTGGGCTGTTCCCAAAGTTCAAGGTGTGCAAGGTGTCTCCTCTTTCATCTCTAATTTTAGGAGGATAGGATGTGCTATTTCAATGTCCCTGAACAGACACAGGATGAACTAAAGAAAAGGGGCGAAGTGGTGTTGCTTACACTGCCAAAGTGGTCACAGGGTCCCTAACCAAATTAACCAGTGCTCTGCCTGGCTCTTGAACTTCCCCTGTTCTTATACCTTGTGGAACAAATGGATGTTGCAGACTCAGCACATCAAGTGGAAAGCAGGAGATTGGAGTCAGTCCCAACTTGTCCCTAGTTCCTGCCTCTGATACGTGTTGGCTATATGACCTTTAACAAATTAGCCTCAGTTTCCTCATCTGGAAAATGAGAAGGATCACACCTGTTTTAAGGATGCATTACCCTCATTCTAGTGGTTTTGCCTACAACTTCTGTCCCTTCTGGCCACAGGGGACCAGGGACATATTCCTGACCCAAAGGAAGAAAAATCACTAGCTGATAAGAAACCACTGATGTTCCACAGAGAATTCCAACTAAGAAGGGTAAGGCTGTTGCCAAGTCAGTGGTGGGTGCTTCAGGCAAAAGGCCCTGGGTGAATGAATGGGGTTGGCACAGCTCTTTGGGCCCAAGCACAAAAGAGATAAGCAGAGGGAGCCAGCCAAGAAAAAAGAGAGCTTTGAGATAAACAGGTAAGAAAAAGAGAAGCAGAATGAGAACAATGACATGGCTCCCGCATGAGAAAAAGAGCATGGGAGAGCCTGCCCTTGGCTTCTTTTTCCTCGGCTTGAGTGACATCCCCGTCTCCATTCCATGTGAAGTTTCCATTCCTTGTAACAAAACAGTACAGAGCACAACAGTGAAGGGAGCCAATGAGTGTTGTGAGAGTTCTTGTTTCTGACACATAGTAGGTGCCCAGTAAATGTCAGCACAGTTCTTCCCCAGAACTTAAGTGAGGCAGATAAAACTCATTCAAACTAGCCCCATGTGACTACAGCCAGATCCATATTTGGGTCATCTTCCCCTCTATTCCAGAAACCACAGCCAAACTAACTCTGCAAGATATACTGCACAATTAGTGTGCACCTCTTAGCCTTGGCTAATTACCTCTTTTATCAATTAAAAATATTTTCCCATTGAGCTGAGGAGCTGAGAGGGAGAAAGGAGTCTCCTCTATTTCTAAAGCCTCCAAAAAAAATCCAGCAAGATAATGTCACTGATTTGGTTAATTTCAGGTGCACATCGGGCCATTCAACCTAGGTGATTTTAATGACTCAGGACAGGTCGGGCAATGAATGTCCCTGTAAATCATTTATAATTGCAAGCATAAAAATTAAAAATCAGTCTGAAGAGCAAGATAACGTAATGCTAATGACGGAGGGCAGTAATCTGAAGATAGAGGTTCCCCGCTTTAATCAGGCCCATTTGGATGACGGAGCACTAAGCCTCTAGGGGACTGCTCTGGAAACAAAAGGCTGGGAACCTACTTCAGTCTTTAATGACTCACCATGATAAAAGAAATTAACTGAATTTTCATATTATAATCATAAAACTTAATAGGGAATTTTTCCCCCTTCATACTTTTTTTATTTTTCTCCTGGTCGAGATAAACCAACATACAGTCTATTCTCCTTACAAGGATGACTTTAAAGGCCAGTTATGTTCAGCTACATCATGTTGAAAGTCCAGTTAATAAATTATGTCCAGGAAGAGGAACTGCCAGTGCTATAATGGAGACAGTTTCTAGAGGCCTCAAGAAACTAGAAAATTCTTTGCCTTATTTTCAGTGTTTATAAGTATATACAGTAGCCGTATGAGTCGGTCAGAATCAAGAACAGGGTGAGAAACAAAACATCCAATTGGTCCCTTGGGATACTTTCAAATCACAAATTAAACACCCTCCTTCCCTCGTCTTTTCTGCCTGGTGGAAACCTAGTCATATTTCCAAGTCTTGAATTCAGGTGGAACTTCTTCCAGGAAGCCCTCTCTGACCACCACCCTTCCTTCCCCTTTTCCTAGAACTTCCCTACTCTGAAGGTTCATCACTCTTTCTTCTGGGTTTCCTCTGAACCTTGTACACAAACCTAATCCTGGACTTCTAACACTGCATTATAAGATACAATGTAGTTGAGACTGCATTCTCTCCTACAAAACTTACAAAACTCAGTTCTTTGAGGGGAGACTATCTGGGAACCATGACCAACCGACCGTCCAAACACCTGGCCCATTGTAGGCATTCAATAAATACTTGTCAGCTGACTGAGATTTATCTCAACTATAGGCTAACCTAGGATAGACAAGTGAGAGAAAAGTCAAGAAAAACACCAGGCCTTAAGCACTGATGAATAAAAATTACAAAGAGAGATGAAAGAAGAGAGGGAAAAGGTCGTTTTTTTTCAGTAGCTAAGCTTCTGAAAGTAGACACACAGGTACACACACAAATTCTTGCTCTTGATGATAAGAAAAAAACACCGGTATTTTATCTGGAGATTTTAAATATTTCCAAGAGTCCTTGATAAAATTACAGCCTTTTCCTGAGCAGCTGGAGTGATATTGCTCCATATAATTTCCTCTCTACATGAACTGTATAGTCATATTATGAGATGAATGAGTAGGGATTTTTTAGCTGCAAGCAAAAGAAACTGACTTCAATCGACTAAGGGGGGAAAAAATAAGTCAGGGCATATTTTGTTATGAGGACATAGAAGTATCTCAGCAAAGCCAGGAGAAGGCAGAAGGCAAATGGCCCGCTGGGCATCGGGAGGCATGGAACTGAGAACTGGGAAGTCATCCGATCCACAGGAGCTCTATCTTTCTTTCATGGATCATATTCCCCTGGTCTCTTTCACCCTCTATACCAACTCAGTGTGTGTCAGAATCACCTGGATGACTTGTTAATATGCAGACTCCTGGGCTCCTCTCCAGAGTGTCCATATCAGCAGGTCTGAGGAGGGGCCTGATAATTCAGATTTTTCACCCTTTCCCAGGCAATGCCACAGCAACTGGTCTGAGCACCAATAGAGAGAACCACTTCTCTATACCTGCCAGTGCACAGGGCAGGAAGACGCCCACCAGGGCAGCTACGTTTGCAGGTCACAGCTCTCGCCGCCAGGAGAGATTCACTCTGGTGCCGCTCCCGGAGACAGACTGACTGGCTCGGTTGCAGTAAGATATCTACCCTGGGCCCTCCACTATGGCCAGACACATAGCTGACTGTGGACGTGTGGAACAACTCCTAGGAAGGAGGAGCTGGGCAGACAACCCCGTGTGACTGCCATCAGTCATAAAGAAGTCTTTCGTTTTTACTGGACTAGTAGAAGCCCAGATGCCTTTATCACCAGAAAAGCTCAGGACTCAGGAAACCCACCCTCAACTGAAATAAAACTTGGAGTTGTTCCCACCTCTGCAAACAATAGCCCCTATCCACGGAGAGAAGCAGGAAGGAAGTGAGCCTTACATCGGACCATGTGAGACACTCCAGCTGAGGGTAGAAGAGCTTGATCTAGAGAAGTGGCTCTTAACCAAAGAAGACTGTGCCACCCAGGGACATCTGGTAATTTCTGGAGACAGTTTTGGTTTTCACAACTTGAGTTGCAAAGGGGGGAGGGTGAGATGAGGTGCTTCTGACAGCTAATGTGTAAAGGCCAAAGACGCTGCTAAACATCCTATAAAGCTCAGGACAGCCCCCACAGAAAAGAATTTTCTGGCTCAAAATGTCAATAGTGTCATAATTGAGAAATCCTGGTCTAGAGCCTACAAGATCCTCAAAAACAAACAAATACACACCTACAGACTTCATGTCCATAAAAGGGACAGCAGTGGCTCCCAATGGTTAAATCCCAGTCCCACCTGCTGAACTGGGGTCCTACATGCTGCTTGCTGGCTGAATGAGCTTGGGGAAGCCACAACACCTCTGAGCCTCAGTTTTGACATACATAAAATGAGATAAGAGTGGAGTTGGAGGGAATTCAATAAGTTAATAGCTGTAAATAATTTAGTCCCATTACTGGTACATAGTAAGTACTCATTATATGGTTGTTACATATCAATATTCCTATTCTTCTTCTTATTATTATTAATTTGTGAATGGAAATAAGACTATCAACAGATTTCTCAACAGAAAGTTTGCAAGTCAGGAGAAAGTGGGGTGATACTTTAATATTAAGATACTAAAAAAAAAAAAATGTCAACCAAGAATACTATACCGGTAAAGCTGTCCTTCAGAAATGAAGAGATGAAGACTTTCCCCAAAAAACAAAAGCTGAGGGAGTTCATCACCACTAGACCTGCCTTACAAGAAATGCTAAGGGGTGTTCTTCAAGCTGAAACAAAAGTATGCTAATTAACATAATACACATGAATGTGTAAAACTCATTGGTAATAGCAAATGTATAGTCAAAGTCAGATTCTCTAATATTGTAATGGTGATGCATAATCCACTTACAACTGTTTTTTAAAAGTTAAAAAAGTATCTAAAAAACTATATTAAACATAGGGTGCCTAGGTGGCTCAGTTGGCTAAACATCTGCCTTCAGCTCAGGTCATGTTCCTGGGGTCCTGGGATCAAGCCCTGCACTGGGCTCCCTGATCAAGTGGGGAGCCTGCTTCTCCCTCTTCCTCTGCTGCCACTCCCCCTGCTTGTGTTCTATCTCTCCTTCTATCAAATAAATAAATAAAATCTTTTAAAACAATTTAAAAAACTATATTAAACATATTAAAAACAATTACAATAACTTGTTATCAGATACACAATATAAAAGATGTAAATGTAACATCAATAACCTAAAATATGAGGGGGAAGAAGTAAAAGTATAAAGTTTTTGTATGCTATGGACGTTAAAATGGTATCAGCTTAAAACAGAATGTTGTAAGATAATTTATGTAAGTGTCATGGTGACAACACCAACAAAAAAACCTTTAGCAGTTACACAAAAGATTATGATAAAGAGGTTAAAGCATACCACCATCATCATCACCACCACCACCACCAACAACAACAAAAATCATCAAACCACAAAAGAAGGCAGCAAGAGAGAAGGCAAGGTGCAAATAACTACAAAACAGTCAGAAAACAATGAACAAAATGGCAATAGTATGTTCTTGCCTATTCATAATCACTTTAAAAAGTACATAGATGAAATTCTCTAATCAAAAGACATAGAATGGCTGAATGGGTAAAAAAACAAAATCCAGTAATAAGCTGTCTATAGAGACTCACATTAGCTTTAAGGACATACAAAGACTGAGAGTGAAAAGATGGAAAAAGATATTTCAAGCAAATGGTAACCAAAAGAAATCAGCAGTACCTACACTTTTATCAGGAAAAAATAGACTTTAAGCTAAAAATGATAAGAGACAAAAAAGTCATTATATATATAGAATATATATATACATATATATAAGTATATAACAATTCAAAATATTTATGCATCCAACATCAGTATAGCTAAATATATAAAGTAAATACAGAACTGAAGGAGAAATAAATAGCAATCTAGTAAGAGTTGAGGACTTTGCTACCCCACTCTCAACAATAGAAAGATTATCCAAACAGAGAATCAATAAAGAAACAGTGGATTTGAACAACACTATAGACCAAATGGACCTAACAAACATACACAGAACACTCCATCCAACAGCAGCAGAATATACATTCTTTTCAAGTATATATGGAACATCTTTTAGGATAGATTGCATTGTTGGCTACAAAACAAGTTTCATCAAATTCGAGAAGATAAATACTGTATCAAGTATCTTTCCTGACCACATGGTATGAAATTAGAACTCAATAACAGAAGGAAAGTGCGAAAATTTGCAAATATGTAGAAATTAAACGCACTTCTGAACAACCAATGGCTCAAAGAAGAAATCAGAAGGGAAATAAAAAAAGTCTAAGACAAATGAAAATGAAAACACATTATATCAAAATTTGTGGGATGCAACAAAAGCAGTTCTAAAAGGGAAGTTTAAATAAAAAGAAAGATCTCAAACAACTTTACACTTTCAAGAACTAGAAGAACAAGAACAAGTTAGACTCTACATTAGCAGAAGGAGGGAAATAATAAAGATTAGAGCAGAAGTAGATGAAATAGAGAATAGGAAAAAAGGGGAAAAGATTAACAACAATAATGAGAAATAATAAAGGAACTCAATAAAGTTGCAAGATGTAACAATTAACATACAAAATCAGTTATGTTTGTATAAACTGACAAGGAACTATCAGAAAAAGAAATAAGGAAAGTGATCTCATTTACTATAGTTCAAAAACAATAAGACACTTAGGAATAAACTTAACCAAGAAGGTGAAAGATCCACACTGAAAATTGTAAGCGTTGATAAAATAAATTGAAGAAAACACAGATAAATGGGAAAACATACTGTGTTCATGAATTAGAAGAGTTAATATTATCACAATGCCCATACTACCCAAAGCCATCTCAATGGAATCCTTATCCAAATGATTTCATGGATATGACACCAAAAGTACAAGCAACAAAAGCAAACATAAACAAGTAGGACTACATCAAACTAAAAAGCTACTGTATAACAAAAAAGAAAAAAATGAAAAAAATGAAAAGGCAACCTGGAGAATGGGAGAAATTATTTGCAAACCACATACTTAATAAGGAATTAATACCCAAATTATATAAAGAACTCCTACAACTCAATAGCAAAACAAAGAGAAAAAAAACCCAAAACAAAAAAACCCAAACAATTGACTAAAAAATGGCAAAGGATCTGAAAAGACATTTTCCCAAAGAAGGCATATAGATAGCCAACAGGTACATGAAAAGGTGCTCAATAACACTA
The DNA here is from genome assembly GCF_037043125.1 of Eumetopias jubatus. NCBI lineage: Eukaryota > Metazoa > Chordata > Mammalia > Carnivora > Otariidae > Eumetopias > Eumetopias jubatus. The sequence goes on along the minus strand of NW_028274819.1, from coordinate 28,594,575 downwards.
ATCATCAGGGAAATGCAAATCAAAACCACACTGAGATATCACCTCATACCTGTTAGAATGGTTATTATCAAAAAGACAAGAAATAACAAGTGCTGGTGAGGATGTGGAGGAAAAACCCTTGTGTGATTTTGGAGGAAATGCAAATCGGTGCAGCCACTAAGGAAAACAGTATGCAGGTTCCTCAAAAAAAAAAAAAAAAAAAAAATAGAACTACTATATGATCCAGCAACTCCACTTCAGGTATTTATCTAAAGGCAACTAAGACAACTAACTTGAAAAGACGAATGCATCCCCATGTTCACTACAGCATTACTTACAATAACAAAGATATGGAGACGATCTAACTTGTCCCTCGACAAATGAATGGATAGAGAAAATGTAGTATATATATATGCAGTGGAATATTATTCAGCCATAAAAAGAAGGAAATTTTGCCATTTGCAAAGGCAAATGAGGGCATTATGCGAACTGAATAAGCCAGTCAGAGAAAATGAATACTATATGATCTCATCTATATAGGAAATCTAAAAAAAAACTGAACTCATAGAAACAGAGAGCAGATTGATGGTTGCCAGGGGAGGGAAGCAGGAGGAATTGGTGAAGGTGGTCAATGGGTACAAACTTCTATAAGATGACTAAGTTCTGGGGATATAATATACATAATGGTGACTATAGTTTACAGTACTTATATCTGAAAGTTGCTAAGACTGTAGATCTTAAAAGTCCTCACCACACATAAAAAATTGTAACTATGTGAGATAGATGTGTTCACTACTCTTATTATGATAATCATTTAGCAATATATACAAATATCAAATCTTGCACTGTACATCTTCAAGTTTTACAATGTTACATGCCAATTCCATCTCAATAAAGCTAGAAAAGTCTAATATTAAAAAAAGGAGGCTAAGCTTTTCTAAAAAAGAATAAACGGGGGGGGGGGTGCCTGGGTGGCTCAGTCGTTAAGTGTCTGCCTTTGGCTCCGGTCATGATCCCAGAGTCCCAGGATCAAGTCCTGCATCAGGCTCCCTGCTCAGCAGGGAAGCCTGCTTCTCCCTCTCCCTCTACACTTACTGATGTGCCTCTCTCTCTCTTGCTCACTCTCTCTCTCAAAGAAATAAATAAAATCTTTTTAAAAAATAAATGTTAAAAAAGAGAATAAATAGGGGGTGGGGGAAGGCTTTCATTTTTCAGAAAGGAGACACTAGACCTTGTGATCAGCATCATTCTGCATTCTCTCTCCATCTCATAGCAAAGTGTTCTTATGTTGGCACTTTTCATACTGAATTAGGGAAAGTGAATATTAATCTGAGCAGATTCTAATCACCCATGACAGAAAATTCCCACTCTGATCAAACTTTCATAACATATTAGGAGTAAAAAGCCCTCTCCTGCCTCTCACAAGTCAATCTCCATGCTGCCTATAAGCGTATGGTAATAACAAGCATCTGTCCTTCTGCAAAAGGCTCCTTACCATAGACTTGTGACAACATGGAATTGAGACTGCAATCAAAATGTTAAATGGCCAAGTGACAAGGCCAGACTCCATCACAGTGGACAGGAGTACCCAGTGTTTTGATTCTCCAGAATGCCAGCATAAAGCTCTGGCCACAAAGATGCCACATTGGGAAAGCATTAAATCTTGGAACTTTTGAGCTGAAAAGAACTTAGGTATCTTTTTTTTTTTTTTTTGATATTTTATTATTTATTTGACAGAGAGAGACACACAGAGAGAGGGAACACAAGCAGGGGGAGCAGGAGAGGGAGAAGCAGGCTTCCCGGGGAGCAGGGAGCCCGATGTGGGGCTCAATCCCAGGACCCTGAGATCATGAACTGAGCTGAAGGCAGACGTTTAACGACTGAGCCACCCAGACGCCCCTAGATATCTTCTAATCCAATTCTCTCACTTTTGAGCTATCAGTTCAGGAAAGGGACTACTGGAATTTATCTAACCCCAAGATATTAAATCTTCTGTAGGAACTGGACATTAGCCAGGGCATGGGAATCATCTGAAAGTCTCTGCCTTCTAATGAAATTTATGATATACAATCCTTTAAAATGTGGGGCTTTGTGGTGTTTTATTTTTACTTAGTTTTGGTCAAGTCTGATAGTCTTTGTCATTTAATGGGTTAGTTACATTTCTTGTGATTACTGAATGGTCTCTGCCTTCATATTTTCTCATTAGTTAATCCATTTTCCTGGCTTCTTACCTTCTCCCTTTCTCTGGCTTCTTTTAGATTGACAAAATTTTTAATAATTCTTCCTTTTTATTCAGTTGGTTTAAAAGCAATAGATTGTATTGCTATTCTTGTAATGGTTATCCTTAATATTTTAACCTGCCCACTTAACTGTATATTTGTACAACAAAGTCTCAAATTACTCAGTAGTTCTATCTTCTTCCCAAATGTGACACAGGTTTTAGAATGTGGCCCTGAAACCTGAGATATTTACTATCTGGCCTTTTCAGAAAAAAATTTGCAGACCCCTGCTTTAGAATAATGGTTTCATGGGGTAGCAAAATTCTAGATTGACAGTTATTGTCCCTTTGAACATATTACCTCAAGTCTGCTGGCCTTTATTATTGCTTATAAGAAATTATACTTTGTGTATTGCAGTTTTACTATGATGTGTCTAGATATGAGTTTTTCTTTATATTTACTGCTTGGACTTTTGCATGCACTTTGAACCTGAGGAGGTCATGTCTTCAGTTTCTTTTCAGATACTATTTCTGTGCCATTTCCTATGTTGTAGTCCTTGATCTATCCTTCATGTCTGTTAACTTTTTTTAAAAGCTTACTGTTTTGTTTTATTAAAATGTTTCCTGCTAGTGCCACATTCTAAATTATCTCCTCAGTGCTGTCTTCCAATTCACGAATTCTTTCTTCAATTGTGTATAATCTAGACCTTATCCTATTACTTTTTTTATTCAGTGATTATATTTTATTTCCAATATTTCTAAATTGTTACTGATTGATTGCCTTTCATTGTTTGCTCAACTCCTCTTGTCTGACAGCTTTGCAATTACCTCCATATAGGCTACCCCAATCAGATCTTTTAATAGTATTTCAGGGCTCCTGTCCCATGTATTATTGGGGAAACATCGATTCAGTCATGAGGCAGTGGGCAATTTGGTTAAGTTCTTACTTGGGAGACTCTGTGTTCTCCAACCTCTATCATTTTTATAGCCCAGTGATTTCAACCAGGGCTGATTTCCCACCTAGGGCATATTTAGCAATGTCTGGAGCATTTCTGGTTGTCACAACAGGAGGTGGGTGTTTGCTATTACTAGCATCTGGTGGGTCAAGGCCAAGGATGTTGCTAAACATCCTACTATGTACAGAATAACCCTACTATAAAGAATTATCTGGTCCAAAGTGTTAATAGCACTGAAGGTGAGAAGCACTCATGCAGCCCCAGGCAGTGGTCAGCACTTTTAGCCCCTTCCACAAAGAGCTGCACCCTAGCTCCCAGCTTCAAGCAGCCCTGAACGTGGTCCAGTGAACAACATTCATCCTTTTTACTTCTCACAAGTGGACCTCTTCATCACCCTTGTTGACTTCCAGACCCATAGGCAACAAGTCCAAGGACTCAGTCCCATTCATGTTGCATTTCTTGTCCACATAATTATTTTATTTCTGCGCCTAGCCTTTTATACCTTTTTGGTTTTCTACTTTAATATTTTCTCTCTCATCACTACAGATTTGGAGAGAGTTACTGGGCCAAAGCATAAACAACTCACTGAGCCCCCCTGATCCAGGCCAACTTCCTAATGGGCGAGTCTACCTAAATCAACTATTTTTTTCGCCCTTTTCATTTATTTATTTTTGGATAAAAATACCAGATATCGTGCAATATGCTCTGACACCACTCATGGTATAACGAGATCCTACCTCCTAGACAGAATCTTCTCAGTTACTTTTTAGCAGCCAAAATAGGCCTTTCAATAGATCTCCATTGAAACAGCATGTAGCTGGCAGGTATAAAAAAAATACCCATGATGAATGCCTGCACCTTCTGCAGAAGCTTCTCCGTTTATAAGATACAAGGGGTTCAGGGTGAAGATTTTTGAGAATTGCATTTCAAGAAGCACAGATTCCTCCCCTGTGACATATGTTCCCTCTTCCTTGTGTCTTGGTGATCTCCCGAGAACTGCTGTAGAAAATGAAATGCCCAAGGCAGGGGTCTCCATCTCAGACGAGATATTAGGAGCTGAGTGTGGAAAGGATTGACCCCTTTACCATCATATAGTGACCTTCTGGGCCTCTTTGCACAGCAGACCCTAAGGTCTTCTGACACTGGATGGAGAACAGCTGTCTTTGTCATCCAACATCGTGCTCTTCCAAAGCCACTGGGTCTGAGGGATTTAGGGGCAAGACCAAGGCTTGGGTCCCTGTAGCATGCCACACAGCTTTATCTGATTCAGATGTCACATGTCCCTGACAGTGTTTCCCCTGTAAGGAACATCTAGTCCAGGCAGAGGTGTTTCCCAGAGATGTACAGCATCGCCCCCCAGAACCCTATTTATCATGGGTCTGCTTCCCACTCACTCTGGACACATTTGATTGTCTTCATGGGACACCTGGGCAACTAACTTCTCTCTCTGAGGAAACTGAGTTTGGGTCATGAAGACATGGTCATTGACCTGTGGAGAACCTAGCTAGAAGGTCATCTGGAATTGGTTGCTGAAGACATCATGCTGGGTTCACTAAGATAAGGCCATGTGGACATAGGGCCAAATACACCACAGCACCTGACTGGGGGCCAAGTGAGCCCCAAACTCAGCTTGCTACGCCGTGTGCCCAGAGAGGGGCACTTTCTCCTGATTTGCACAAAGTTGTCACGTGAGCTAGCAGTGAATCTTCTGTGCAAGTGGATGAATGTGGGCAGACACCTGTGGTCTGCAAAGACAAGAATGAAGGAAATGAGCAGCAGTGATGAGAGACACGTAGCTCCAGGGAGAAGGAAAGAGGATGATGTTGCCTGGGCTCTGAACGTATCAGGTGCTTTGCTCCAGTCTCTGTAACAACAAGCTCTACTTCCTGCCCTGGGCTTGTAGGGGATGCCTTCTGAGAAACTCCCTTAATTAGCTTTAATGAGTGGATTTCTGTTTCTTGTAATTAAAAATATCCTGTTGTAAAAAAAATGGAGATATATATACATACATACATATATATATCCTGTTGTGATTAAGCTGCAGGAGGGCAGTGGCTATATTCCGTTCACTACTGTATGCTCAGAGCCTAACACAGTGTCAGCACACAACAGTTGCTCAATAAAGATTTGCCAAATAATGAAACTATATATATTTTTAAGTTAATTCCTTTATCTATTTTTAAGTAATCGCTACACCAACATAGGCCTCGAACTCACAACCCCAAGATCAAGAGTCACATGCTCCACCAACTGAGCCAGCCAGGCACCCCAAAGATTTGCCATATAAATGCCTAGATGAGAAAGTAGTGACAAGAGTGGTTTAAGAAAGTGGCAGCATTTGAGACTCCTCACTAAGTGCACCTGGAACAACAGAAGGATGAAGTTTTCTTCAGTGAAGTTAAATCAGTAACCATTTTTCACCTGAAGCCACTGCCAAAATTTCAACAGTCTGAAGAAAACACAGTGTGAGCCCCAATATTGAGAAGGCTGTGATACTCACTTGGCAAAAAGAAAATTTACCTCTGTGGTAAAATAAAACCCCTGAAAATGTTTTGCAATTTTAAAAAAATCAATAAATAAATTGAAAAATTTTTTAATTCTTTCTGGAATCATAGATATTACAGTTTATATGGTCTGCAAAAGACCAGTCCATCCAGCACTACTGTTTGAAGCAATAGCTCAGAGAGGTTCAAGAACTTGCCCAAGGTCACACAGCAAGGATAGGGGAAGAGAGCCTGGATCCTATGTCTTTGGCCTCTTCAGGCAGCATTTCTGCTATACCTAACTGTCCTTGGCAAAGGAGGTTCTTATATTTTCTCATTTCTCTGCTACTACAATTAAAAAGACATCTCTTATGATACCCATTGAAACAGTTCCCATTTACTACTTTCAGTTCTTTTAATCCCAGTCAAATGGTTGGAGAAATGACTGCATTTATGCATTTATAAATTGAGCACACATTTAAGAAACAACAACCCATCAAATATGTCAGCTTCATTGCAGCTAAAGTTTTAAATGACCTGGTTACCAAAAAAAAAAAAAGGTGCAATTTTCTACTGTATTATTGCCTGTGAAATATTACAAGTGCAAAATGTAATTACCTTAATGCTATTTTTGATATCATATCAGCAAATTATGCTGGGTCCCCACTGTGACACTTCCATCAGGGTAAGCATTATCCTGTTGTGAGTGTCGATCCCCGGGGAAAATGAAGTCGCTCTAACGGTTTGGATGCTCCAGCAATTAGCCACCTTGAGAGTCAGGAAAGGCTGATTCTGAGCCAGTTATGGAATGTTTAACCTGTAAACATCTAGGACATTTACCTCCTGTTTGTTTTTTTCCCAATGAAGCCCCAGAGAATCCTCTTGCTGCAAGCAAAGAATCGTTTTATATAATAAGAACTTTTCTCCCTCTATTTTCCTTCCTAATCAACAGTAAATCCCCTTCTACTATTTAAACGCACACCACGGAAACTGGAAAAAGAGGAAATAAGTGTATACCGTGCTGAAGACTAATACCCAAATGCCATGAGGAGAAAAAACACACACAATGCGATGTGTTGGAGGATTAGCTATCTTCACGTTGAGCAAACAAAAATAATAACTTCCAGCAATCTCTGGAGGCCAGTGATTTGTTTTCTGAGGCTCAGAAGCTTTATCAGGAGATTAGAAAGGATGCAAAACACACACACACACACAGGCTTTGCAAAATAGCTTCATTGACTTTGGGTGTAAATACACAGTGCGCTGAAGTCAGATCCAACTTACAGTCTAAAAAAGCTGGGCAAAAATGACGCTGGGTGCACTTAAGTTACCAATATCATGCAGACTTTCAAATAATTTCTCTACCAAAGTGAAGGACTCTATGCTCATCTCACTGTCTTTGAGCTCTGTTAAAAATTAAACCAGAAAGACCTTGTGATATAAATGCAATAGTAAGTTGTTAATATAATTCAGACTTGTGATTGATTTGGTAAAAATCGAAGGTTTGAGGCTGGAGATTATTCATAAAGAACTATTTTCTCCTCAGTAAGAAACCAACCTTTCAGAAAAAGGAACAGTTGCCTCCAATTTGGCAGTCTTTACAGGTTTAGTTGCAAAGATGAAAATATTAAGGTCGGTTACTAGATCTTGAGCACATCTCTGCATTTTCAGTGTCTATTTTAGGTAGAAAATCACCCCTTAGGCTGCCATTCCATCTGGAAAATGTAATTAATAAATCATCAGCTCTCAGCTCTGCACACTGCCTTAGAAAGTGTACCAGAAGAGAGAAGGACTAAGATCTATTTATTATGCATCAGCCCCTAGCACTGCCCTGCAGACTTTAAGTATTCCTGGGTCTCTGGGAAAACAAGGTGCTTGGATTTACATGGACAAACTCAGTCCTCTCGTCCAAGCACACAGAACTGTTCTGCATTATCCTGTTGTGAGTGTTCTCCAAGCACGGGCTTACCACCCATCTAGACCACATAGATGGAAAGGGGAGGGAGAGGCTAAAGTACTCCAGTGGGGCTCCAGGACCCATCCAAACGCCCCTCCTTTGATGACAGCCTCAAGAAAGCCCAGAGGGAAGGAAGAGACCTGGTTGGGAAGCTCCAGGAGTATCCTTAAATCAGAATCAGAATCAAATTGAACAGGTTCAAACCTAGGCTCCGTGTGGCTGTGAACTTGGGAAAGTGACTTCACCTTTCCAAACCTCAGTCCCACTCCAGAGTAAGCACTTGACTCTCAGCTACTACTGTGATTTAAATGAAATTATTTAGAAAAGAAGCAACAGCATCTCACCCTCAGGAAGCCACCCCCTGGTGGATTCTGATTCATCAGGAAAAATCATCTCAGGTCGCTTGGTAGAAGTTGTTCAGCAATGCAAGCGAGTATTTTTATTTATATTTTTAAGAGGAAACTGAGGCACAGAGATGTCAACAGCCAGGCCAAGGTCAAAGTGGTAGCTCAGCTCCCTGGCTTAAAGTCTGTCCAAGACCCCAGGGTCCCACCCTCACGAAGGCTTCACTCTGGTTTCTCTTCAGATCGCACTCCTTCCATCTAATCTGAATGCGTCTCTCGTCATCCTCAGGCCAGAAGAACTGGTTTAATGCTACGTTAAACCTAAAGGCTTACCTTTTTTTCCTGGTTCTTTTTAGCTTCGAATTTACAATATTTACCCACTCTGCATGCAGTCCTGATTAATGTCTGAATTCGACCATTGCAGTGCGTGCGTGTGTGTGTGTGTGTGTGTGTGTGTGTGTGTGTGTGTATACATATTTACATACAATCCCAACCCTCCACAGCCAACCGGAGTGTGATCTTACTGGGCTTCTGGGTTTCTGTACCTCCCTGCATTAGAGGGCCAGGTATTTGGGATTAAATCCAGCCTGAAATGTTATTTGCTCTGTTTAGTGCTTTTATAATGATTCTCTTATTATCTGCATGTACTTCAGTGCTAATTGTACATCACAATGGTTGTAAGCAGGCTGCCTGCGAGCAAAACAGGAGAGTGGGGGGTGGTTGGAACAAGCTGCTGTTCCATAGAATCCAGGCAAGAAATCGCCAGAAGAAGAGACGTCAAAGGAAAAGAGCAAAGGGGGCAACCTGACTTTGCAGTTCTCTGAAAACACAGCCTTGTGATGCCCCTGAGGTCCAAATTAACTGTTTCGGGGGCATGTAGCAAAATGTTCCACCAAGAAAATATTTAAAAGATAAAAATGAATGCTATTCCTAAAATCCTAGGATGGTGCCCAAAATAAACCTGAATCTTCAGACTCTAGAATCCATAGGGTTATATTCAAGGGATGTTTAAAAAGGGAAATATACCACTTACATTATTAAAACAGATGAAAGACTTCGATGATAGTTGGCGTACCAATATAAGCATGAAGATTAAAATAGTCAAATAATAAAGTTCCAGCCTGAGCCTGAAAAGAAATTTCTTTTTAAACATTTTTAAAATATTTTTATTTATTTATTTTTTTGAGAGAGAGGGTGAGAACGAGTGGGGAGGAGGGGGAGAGGGAGAGGGAGAAGCAGACTCCCCGTTGAGCAGGGAGCCTGGCATGCGGCTCCATCCAGAACCCTGAGATCATGACCTGAGCTGAAGGCAAACGCTTAACTGACCCTGACCGAGCCACCCAGGCTCCCCCCTTTTTTTTTTAAAGAAGCATTTTTTTAAGATTTTTATTTATGATAAGAAATTTCAAAATCATCCTTCTGATATTTATGCTACTAAAAGAACTCACAGGAACAATTATGCTTCACCCTCTACAAAAATATTTCCAATAGCTAAGAAATCACAATGGGCCTCCAAGTCACGATCGCTAGTGAAAATCTCCATTTATGTTACATGTAGTTTGCAAGTTATTTTAAAAGACCACATATGGCACTATAATGCTTCTATGGAGGTTTGATAAATTACATATAGAAAAGAAATTATGTAGTAGTTCTTGGTGTTTTTATTAGCTTAAAAATGATTTTAGCATTGACATTTTGCACAGTGTAATGAAACACAAAATTATAATTAGAAAACATCTTGGTGTTCATTCTCAAATTCATCTTTTGCAATTCCCAGTTTTCTGACAAATGCTCAGCCACTGGAGATTAGGGACAACCATTACCAGCCTTAAACTGAGCTTCCCCATCAGTGTCTAGGATTCCAGCTCCTTCCACATTTCATACTGATCTTGTTGAGATCACCTTACATGAGGCTCCTGAAGCCTTAGCTTCAGGCCCCTTCACTCACTGGGGTCCCTTTCAGGCCCTGGATCTAATTTCATATTTGTAGGTTTTGTATTCTCTTTTGTAAACAAGTCTTCCCAAAAGTATCTATTTCAAGCCCCATAAAAACTGCCCCTTGGTAGAATGGATGAACCTTCTTGAAGCATCTCAGTCAAGTCATGGAGAGCAAAAGGCCAGCCCCTGCCTCATCCCTTCACAACCGGGGTATGTTTGCCTGAAATTATACCACATACAGACACGTGCAGAGTGGCTGAGTTCATGGATGACAGGGTCTGTGGGTGACTCTCTTGTACAACGTAGGCCAGTACTATACAGGAAAAGATGGTTTCATGAGATTTTTTTCTTTTGTGAACAGAAGTTTTTTATCAACTAGCCCTTGTTTTTCATATGCAATGAAAATGTACAGATAACATCTGGAGTGAACCTTAGCATTCCAAAGCCACAATTCTGGCCAATTTTGAGCAAGCATAGGTCTTTTAAAAATTTCAAACTTGCAAAATGGTATATAGTTTGGCTTTTTGTCTATACATATGAAAATTTCCTAAAAATTCCATTTCTAATTTTACTTTGATTTAAAATTTTAATTTACACAAGCGCAGCTCAATCCAAAGTGTTTTGCAAAGTTCATAAAAATATCTAAAAATATCTAGTCTCTTTTTCATTTTATTCAAAAGTTTGCAGATTTCACAAAATAATTCTTTCTCTAAAGACTGTCTGGAGTCTTTTTAAATCATTATGTAATTACATTTCACCTTAGAACTTCTTATGAATACAGCATTAAGAAAACAGGTGAGAACATCTAATTTTATCGATCACTTCACTTTTCCCAGGTATTTGGTAGTATATAGCTAATGTAAGCCTCAGAATAATTCCATGAGGTAAATACCACTATCCTTATTTTATAGTCCTGGAAAGTGAGGCTCAGGAAGACAATGTAACTAGTTCAAATCAAGTCATGTAACTAAAAGACTGAACAAGTGTGGAGTCCAATCAATTCCATTACACTAGACAACTAAGTATCTGAATACATACTAAACCATTCTCACGGTATGCATGAAGAGAATCACTGAGAAAAGTGCAGAATTTGTCCCCAATCTATAGTTCTCAAAAACTGGTATATATAGTTTGACAATTCCACCACAAAGAAGGTAAGGATTTAGGGAAGATGGGAGCATCATCAAGGACAAAGAAGAGTGAAAAGTGAAGCCCCTCTACAGAGCAAACCTTTCCCATTTTTTTTTTTTTTTGAGAGGGACAGAGAGAGAATCTTAAGCAGGCTCCATGTCCAATGCAGAGCCCAAAGCAGGGCTTGATCTGACGACCCTGAGATCATAATCTGAACCAAAATTAAGAGTCACCCGCTTCACTGACTGAGCCACCCAGGTGCCCCTCCCAATTCTGTTCACTTGTTACTAGCCACGTGACAGGCAGAAACTGTGAAGAGTGGAAGGCAAAGGATAATACAATATTTCCTTGAAAAACAAACAAATACAAGTGCTGAAATTCTGGGGCTACTGCTAAAAGCGGACCAAGATTACCAAGTCCTGCATCCTGGAAAGCATGCTCAATGCTTGAGATTTCAGAAAAAAACAGATACTCCATAGCAACCAAGACCAGGAAGTAGGGGAGATTCTTCTTAGAGGCACTGGGCTTGGCACCAGACCCCACACTCTGAGGAAAAGAGAAGATTTCATCAGGATAAAATCAAGACAGGGGTGCCCGGGTGGCTCAGTCAGTGAAGCGTCTGCCTTCGGCTCAAGTCATGATCCCGGGGTCCTGGGATCGAGCCCCAGAGCGAGGAGCCTGCTTTTTTCCCTCTCCCTCTGCCGGCTGCTTCCCCTGCTTGTGCGTGCACTCTCTCTCAAATAAACACTTAAAAAAAGGGGGGGGGATGAAATCAAGACAGTATCTGTTTATAGAAGTAGGTTAACATTCTGAGGCTGTAAGTCGAAGATCAGAAAACAAGGTCATTTACTCCAGAAAGTAACGTCATTGAGATCTCTCAGTGGGATTCGGTGGAGATGGAGGAGCGCCCACCCAGTTATAAAGCTAGAAACTGACAGACTGAATGAGAAAAGGACAGAAGCTGAAACACCAAATCAAGGCAGATGGACAGTCTTTGGCAAGGGAAGAATGGAACTCTAAAATGAATGTGGGCCATAGGGCTGATTGTAGGTCTTTTGGCATCGATAAAAAATGACAGCAGCACTCGATTTGATCTTGAGAATCAATGCCAATTCCTTATTAAACTGTCAATCTTTCTTAGTGTCAACCTTAAAGATCTTGATTCTGTGAATGTACCAGTGAACCTGAAAGCTGCAAGTTTCAACAGCCCTCCTTGAAAAGTAAACACCAGCCTCTCACCCAGAATTTCTGAACTTCTGGTGCCATTTGGTGCTGCTACCTTCATACTGATTTTCCTAATAAGCTACACTGTTTACTCTATGAATAATTTGCAGAAAATGTCTAATCTCGAAAACTACTTTTAAATAGCTGGTATTAATTTCCCTAGAGCCCCCAAACAACTAAAACCTATCACTCCCCAGCCTCCACCATGGAAAATTGTGGGAATGGCCAATGCTGGCAATCAGAAAATTTATAAGACCTTGATAAGTATCAATAACTTTGTCCAAATCATTTCTCCCTAAAAGATCATTCCTGTGTCATTAGCCCACTTGAGCTCCTTTGGGGTTGTAGAGAAGCCAGAAAAAGGATTCAAATCTGATTTCTCTTTTGGGAGTAGAATATAAGGAACTCCTTAGCTTTGCAGCTCCCAGGAATATGTGGTGACTTGGGTCACTTGCTTGTCTATACCAAACTTTAAAGGAGGCCAATTCAGATAACCAGGGAGTGAAGCACCTGCTTGAGCTCAACTACAATTCCAACCTTGATCAGCAGTCTATACCAAGCCACACAGAATTCTGAATTTGCCCCCTCATCATCCTCATTTGAAATCAGCGAAGCAGCCTGAGCAAGGACATGCTGGGGGACATCTTTCCTCACCACTGGATCACTTTTTGGTTTCACTGGGACAGTCCTACCAGACATTATCTCAGAGTGTGTTGCTTGAAAGATAACTCCCACAAGCATCAGACCTGCTTTTCGGATGTCATCCATGGAGCAAGCATGCCCACACTCCAGAGGGGCAGCCCGTCTCGGGCTTCTCCTACTGTGGACATCTCACTCAGCTCTGCTGCGGCGACCGCTATGGCTCACCCCAGGCCTGACCACTGGCCCCAAGGCAATGGAGACCAGAGAACAGCATGTAGATCAGGCTTTGCTCAAGGACAATACCACAGAGTAACACAGCCAGAGTCTGGACTAGGAGGGTCAGCTTTGTCTCACTGCCAACTGTGTCCCTTAAACCCCTTCCCCACCTGCTTCCAGCCTGCCTTTGTGTGGCAGAAGCCACATTCCCTATCCCTTCCCCAGAAGCGTCTTCAGGCATATCTAGAACCCTCTTGGTCTAGATCCAAAGAGATGGGCTCCCTCCTGTAGCTTCCAAGGCTTCTTTCCCATCTGAGGCCTCCTCTTTCCACTCTGGGATGGTCTCATTCTTCAGTGGTGACTTCGCCTTTTACTCTCAGGTGTGTGACCTTACTCAGGACATCACCACATCAGGATATATCTACAGAAAGGACACCAACAAAGTAGAAATACAGGCTGCGAGCGTTTGCTGACGGCCGCTCTCAAAGGCAGCTTTAAGTCATGATAATTCACTTAAAAACAACACGGAGAACTCTCTCCGGCATACGAAGCAAATGAAATGTCTCAGACCTCAGGAGAGAGGCACTGTCCCAACAGAAACAGAACGTGACCCACGTAGGTAAAGTTAAATTTTCCACATTAGTAGCCACATTAATAAAAGTAAAAAGAAATGAGTGAAATTAATGTGAAGTTTATTTTATTTAACCCAATATATCAAAACATTATGGTTTCAACATGTAATTAATACCAACGATTATGAGGGAGATCGTTTAGTTTTCTTCATACTATGTCTTCAAAGTCCCCCATATATTTTACATTTACAAGCTCATCTCAATTCAGACTAGCCACGTTCCTCAGGGGTCACTGGTGGTTACTGGCCACCTTACTGGGCAGTGCAGCTCTAGAGGCTACAGTCCAGTGGAGCTGAAAGTTATTCCCTCCCACTCTCTCCATAACACAAAGTGATGTTCAGACTCAGAATCTGTCTCCCCCCTTAACCCAGGGATGGTGGCCCAGGACTCTCCAGGGTGAATTTCCTTAGGCTGCCCTTTAAGGCTGCACTGCTCTATTCCAGGCGGTGGAACAGACCCAAAAAAGTGGACCACAGCCAGTGCCGGGCACCGTTAGCACCCCAGACTGCCCAACCCCTGACAGCATCACCCTCCTTGGGATTCCTGCTATGGCTACTTTTTACAAGGGGTAAAAAGAGCCTGTTGATACTTCCACAGCTGAGCGATCCTACCCCCAAAGCTTTCACAATTGCTGTCTTTGGCTAAATTTCACTCTATTATTGACCTCTGGCCAATTGATTCTAATACATACGACTTTAGGTATTAGTAAAGTCAGCGATCAGGAACACTTCAGTTCCAAGTGACAGAAAAACCCATTCAAACTAACTCAAGCCAAAACCAGGCGAAGGGCACGAGTGCTTTATCCGTCCACGTAAGGAAGGAGTCCCAGGGAGAGCGAGCTAAAACAGCGCAGGCGGCATCATTTTCACCAAGGCCGATTTCAGTCTGTCCACTCCGCTATCCTCCACACTGACACAATCTTCAAATTCCACTTAGTGGTCGCCCGCAGCTCCAGGAAACCACCTGAGGTCTCAAACTGACTTCAGCTGTAGTGACCAAACCACCTCTTCATTAGCTTCCCACAAACCCTCGGATTCACCGTCTGCCATTGGCCAGAAGCGGATCACATGGCCATGTCTGAACCAAGAACTGCAAATGATCCCTGGCTTTCCCCACTGGCCAATCAGAGCCCATCCCAGGAGCTAGAGGCGGGGTTCATCCCACCCGAACTGTACACTGAGCATGGGGGGTGGGGGGCGTGAAGTCCCCACAGGAAAAATCAAGGTCCCTCCACGTGAGAAGCCGAAGGTAGACACTGGAAAGGCCCCTGACAAACCTCCACTACAATCAACATGATGTGTCCAAGGTTGTTACTTCATCTTGCCTGATGTGTGGGGATTCACCTGGAGAACTGCTGAATTCTCTCATAGCTTCAACTATGTCTCACTGAATTTATTTCAGTCCCTCCTAGAGGACTCTCATAACTCCTGGACTTCTTTAGATGGAGAAAAATCTCCCTGGCACAAAGCTTTTAAGAAAGCAAGCCCCCATTCTGGATGGGTTTTCTCCAGAGTGCTCTATTGAAATCCTGAATATAATCCAGGGATATTAAAGACATAAATGCCTCACAATGGTTAAAAACTACAGAAAGTTTTTATGAACAAAGCTCAGGTGTTATCAGCTAGTACCCTAAGATTACACAAGTAAGCCTGTGCAAGCACGAGGCTAGCACATCTTTCAACAACTAGTAAAAAGATTTAAGGAAGCCTGTGATGTCAAATTTCTGTGATGGGCTCTTCAAATAATTTTTTTCCTCAAGCTCAGAGCTTGCTGTGCTCGTTCCTTCTGGTGACAAGAAGACATCATGCATATAAGCAGGGGTGAGGGGAAGCCCAAAAGTAGGAAGCAAGGGATGCACTTTGAAAAAGAATAATTCTTGACACTAACGTATCCTTTAGTGTATTTATGCTTCAGAAGACTTTAAAATATCACATTCATTTGAAAGACGGGATGTTCCTCCTAAGTTTATAATCTATAGCAATTACTGTAATTAATAATCAGTGACATCCATATGGGTAGGAACTGTGTCTGTTCTGTTCACCACCATGAACCCAAGTCCTAGAACACGGTAGGAATTCAGCAAATATTTGATGCAATGAAATCAGACTGAATTTATTTGGAAGAAGCCAACCTATTTTAACACACAGCCCTGGCCTGAAGACTATTCCACTAGTCTAATATAATTCCTCTAGGTGGCTTGGAATGAGGTGAGGCAGGTGGTGATGGTGGTCAGGGAGTGGTCAAGAATGGGATGCTTTAAGGTGACCTAAAAGCAATCATTCCAACAATTCAACTCCAGGGATCCAGAGATGGAAATAACACAAGTTCATAGATGCTCAGAGCAAGAGGAACACCTGTGTAGCAATAACACAATGGGATATATAACAGAAGGAAATGTAAAGTGTTATGGGCACAAAGATGAAGGGGCAACTAACTTTCCCTAGTAGGATCAGGGAGGATTACAAGAAAGAATTTTGGCTTATAATTGTTCTTACCAGCAGCCTCCACAAAGACAATATTTAAAGTCTCCAGAGACCCAGAGGAGTGGTGAGTGGGAGGTGGGGAGATCAGAGGGGCCGTGTAATCCCTAGAGCCTTTAAAAGTGTATTCACAGATGAGTGATTCCTCCCTTTGCTGTCCTAGGAACCTTTGCCTATGTACCCATCACAGGCCCACAGGGTCCCAGTCCGTTAGAACAAAGCCCCAGCCAGGAAACAACCCAGTGTCCCAGGAACTGAAGAGTTTAGCAGGGATGGACAGAAAGTTGCTTTGAAACAAGGCAGTGGGTTGTTTCTGCCATGCTATCTTGTTTCTGGTGAAATTTAATAAACAGTGGTTCAGAAGAAGGGACCACATCCTCTCTGCTAGATAGATCTGTTTTTGCCACATGGTTTTCAGTGTTCCTAATGAACTGTTAACAAGCTGTCAATTAAGTGCACAAATTAGGAGAGATGACACGGAGAGGTTTCTACAACAGAGCATGCTCCCAGGCTCCAAACTACAGACCCTTCCAGCAAGCCCGAGGGCCTCGCATTTGGACTTTCCAATGAGCACCTTTGACCTGGATGGGGGGAAATGTTGCAGTTAGGTCCCAGTTTGGGGTGGGGGTGGGGGTGGGGGGTTAAGACATGAACTAAAAATAAAATAATTTTTTTTTCTCCCTCTAAGTGCCGAAAAATCTTCTTGGCTTCTCGCAAATCAAACAGTTAATTCTCTGCTGCAACTTGTAAACCTGTTTTACTTAAATGGGTGCTGACAGAAGACTTTATTCTGTGTGACTTTTATTGTCATTTCTTTTCCAGCCAATTGGTTCTGTAGGCTTTCTGCTGCTTATCAGGCCCCTCTTCAGGGAAAGAACTCCACACAAAGGAAGAAAACTGCACAAACTTTAGATGTAATTATCCCTGCTCTCTGCCGGCCGCTTCTTCCCAAGAGAGTCTCCTGCAAGTCCATCTTATTGGAGGAGCCCTAAATCTCCCTGGCCTGGTTTATTGCCCGAGATGGGATGTTAAGGGAATGGCTGAGGGCAGCGTTAGGAGTGCCCAGGAGAACGAAGGCAGCTTAGGACGTCCTGGGGGGGCAGTGTGAAGCTCTCTCACACAAAGGGACATGAAAGGTTTTCTGCAGAATCGAAAGAGAAAGGAAACAAAAATCAGAAGTGCTCCCTCAGTGAGAATTGTTGGAAGGGTTTCTCACACAGAAATGGGATAACAAAAAGACCAGTTACTGGTTAACTCGAAGAAAGAGCTATGGACAACACTGGGGAAAGGGGCAGGCGTCTTAATACAGTGAATGAAATGGCCCCACCAGCCTGTTTGTCAAAGGAGTCAGTGGGAGGAATTCTGGAAAGGAGGCTGCGGGGAGGGGGAGGGGGGGCCTGTCCCTGAACACATGGAGCTGACAGGAAATAACTGTTCCCATTTCACACCCCAAAGTTGGCCCTTTCCCCCAGAAAGACATGGGAGCCTCTGCTGGCTGGGCCCTAAGACTTGTGGGGCTGATTCCCTACGAGCCTAGGCCCTCTGGGACTCAGTTTCCCCACCCACTGAAGGCCTGGAATGATGCTGACAATCCTCAAAGGAAAGGAGATGCCAGGGGCAGGACCCTTCTCCCTTCCAGAGCAGAGAGGCCAGCTGGGAGGAGGGCTCAGGCCAGCCGCAGGCCCTAGGCCCCTGGAGGCCCCAGGGACCTTCTTCCCTTCCTGGGCCACTGCTGCCTCCCTCCGTCCTGCCTTTTAAATCTCAGGTTTCTCCCCCAGTCTGGTTCATCACCACCACCCTCACCCGGTCGGCCCGTGCAAGCCATGATCCTCTTCCAGACTGGTCTGAGGCCCTCACCGTACCCTGCTACAGGGCGGGGGTCCTGAATTTGGAGTCTGAAGACCCACGTTCCTGGCCTAACTCTGCCATTCCCTGAGTGACAAGGAAGACATTTCTTGACTCCCTGATCTTTGCTTCCTTTTCTGAAAATGGGTCACGGAGAAATAAAGCTGTTAGGAGATTCAAATGAGAAAGTGGAAAATTTTGTAGCCCAGAAGGCAATAAACTAGAAGTTTAAAAATTCTTCTCCCTCTCTCTTTCTCTTTTAGCAGCGGCACCCTCTGTTGCAAAAGGCGTCTTGAGTGGAGCCCCGACACATAAGAGAGAGGACAGAGAGAGCCCCACCCCCTCTGCCGTACCCTCTGGGTCTGTTCCCAACTTTATAACCTGAAAACCATTCCCCTCCACTCAGAGTCACTACTAATAATTGCTAATCAAGAACATTTTGAAGATAAAATCCATGCAATTACATATATCATGAACGGAAGCCAACCCATTATGGCCCTCAAGTGCTTATTCACATCAGACCTAAAGAGGGGCAGACGCGCGTCTCTTTGAGTATAAACCTCTTCTCACAACACCCTGGAATCCTCATGATGCGACCTATCTCATTCACCATATCACCCTTCTCCCTCCTTCTCTTATACCCGTGGTTATGTAGCCTTTAAAAGAAGTATCTTCTGTCCATTTTGTGACTCAGCCCTACACATACACATACACTAGCTAGATGAAAGTACAAATTTCTTAAAACCAGTCCAGGAAGAATGAGCTACAGATTCATTAATAAGAATGCTTTGGAATCCCCTAATGATCCCTACCACCAGGCCAAGTTTCCCAAAGTGACTACAAATAATTGTCCCCGGCTGACTAATGCAAGG
Source organism: Eumetopias jubatus (assembly GCF_037043125.1). Lineage (NCBI taxonomy): Eukaryota > Metazoa > Chordata > Mammalia > Carnivora > Otariidae > Eumetopias > Eumetopias jubatus. The sequence continues at coordinate 28,575,658 of NW_028274819.1, read as the reverse complement.
ATGGACCCTGCTGGACAGAGGATGGGCTGGCGGGGTCGGGCGTGTTCGCAGAGCTTCCCTGATCAGCCTCACCTAGGCCCAGCTTTCATTCAAAGTAAGTGTTCCTGCAGGATTCACCACTGCCTGCCCCTCTTTGCACTCTGCCCATTTCATTAAGCAATTCTTCCCCCAGATCTAAATGCTAACTGTCTGGCAGGCTGCAAAGCCGCATTCCCTACCCCCAGCCCCCGAGAGGCCCGAAGGGAAAGTCAGCAGGCACAATTACAGCTTTCATGTGTCTTTCTGGAGAGAAGACTTAAGTGTTATTTTATATATTTTCTCTGCACCATGTCAGTGATGTTTCTCGGGAAGCACAAGCCTCAGGCTTTCTCTCACCCCCACCCCCCACCCCCCATGAAAATTTCATGGAAAACTTATCCAGACTAAGAAAGGCAACATTTTTTTTTCTCCTGAGAGCTATGGGTATGGGGGCTGCTTCTGGCACATGCTACTGTTATACACAGAGTCACAAACGAACCCAAGAAGACAGAAGAGTGGTGTAAAATATGAACAAGGAAGAGAAGAGGGGAATTACAGAAATCAAGAGAGAGCTCCTCATTTATAGGAAAAAAGAATAACAGATTGCTTTATTTACAAATGAGAGAATCGGGCCTGCAAGGGGCCTTTCCTGCTTCCAAGCCCAAAACCACGGCCAGCCCTCGGGCATTCGTGGCTCTCTTGTGCCCTCTAGTGGACAAATGTGGTCACTGTTTTTCCTTGAGTGACAGCCAGCGTCTCTTATGCACTTGTCGGCCTTCTTATTACATCATGAATTTTGATAAGCCCATTAGCCAGCCAGGCAGCCAGGAGGAGGATGTCTTTCTCACTTGATGACTACACAATGAGGAGTAATATATTTTAATTTAAACACCATAAACCTATTGAGTGCTTAATTAACTTTAACCGTCTTTAGGGGAATGAAGCCAATTTGAGGGGGTCAAAAGGAGTTGTTTCAATATCAAACAGTTTTACATAGTCAATCCATTCATTCGGCCTACAGCTACTGATTAACACACAAAATTAACATGTTAGTAAAAATTCATATTCAGGCCTCTAGGGAAATTAAGATGCGCATGCACAGGGCATGATTAGCACAGCTATTGTTTTCTCCCAACAATATAATTTAATGGGTTTTTAGAATTACAGAAAGAGAGACTTGGTGCTGGTTTGAATTGATTATTTACCACAATGCTTTGAAATATAGAAAGGATAGAAAACATCTCAAGCCAAAAGGGCCAGCGAACAGAGGCGGATGGGCTCAGAGTGAGTGTCTCTTACTAAGGAGCTTGGCCAGGATGAACCGATGGAGAGGCAGGCTGGGCACCACAACCAGACAGGAGCCGGGGCCAACAAGAGGAGTGGGGAGAGCCTTTTTTGGCTGCATGAAAAAGCACAGTAAGAGATGCCTTCCCAGGGAGGAGGAAATTATTTCATTTAAGATTTAATCATATTATACACCCAGCCTGTTTACCAGATGTATCTGAGGTATTTACCTTATTCAAACTCACATAAACAGAATAAACAAGTTTTTTTTTTAAATAAGAAGTCAGCGAGAAAGAGAACAGAGAGCAAGAGCATACGGTAGTTACCACATTTGCAAAGCAAATTTAGTTCTGAGCTTCCTGGCAGCCAAGGAAAAAGTGTAAGGGCATTGGGATATCCAGTTCTCATTATCTAATGTCCTTAAGGTAACATGCAAGTTTGTCTGAATAGAACATGTTTCCTTCCTCACCCTGATCTGAGAGACTGATTGCGTGATTACTTACAGAAAGGCCATTGTGTAAGAGCGACTGCCAGTGTGTTTATGGCTTAGCAAAAGATACAAAAGTGTTCTTCAGAAAGTACTTCTTATGTGAAGGCTCCATAATAGGCAAGGACAAAACTTTATATTGAAACTGGCAAAACCATTTCTGTAGGGTACTAAAATAATACAGTCTAGGTATATGCTTTCTGGTGACCTTTCTAGAATGCCTCTGGTAATAATAGCTTTAGGACCCAGACAAGCAGGAAGCAAAGAGGACTTTTTCCTCACACACAATTTACAGGATCTTCTTAAGAACCTCATAACTGACTTGATTGCCTCCAGTCTCTCCCCATCTCTAAACCATCTCTATATAGCCAAGAAACGAATCCTTCTAAATCATCTGCTTTAATATACCCCTTTGCTCAGAATCCTCCGGGGCGTCCTTGCTGCCCACATGGATCTACTTTCAGCCTCCTCTCTCGACACCACCTCACACAAATCCTCCGGCCAACCAGGCTGGCCATTTACCAACCCCCCACCATGCCTCCAAACCGTTCGTGCCATTCCCCCATTCCACCCTGGCTTGCCTTTCCTCATCTTCGAGTCCTTCTTCCTCCACCAAACCTTACTCCACTCTCCTCAAAGACTGATTTTCTGCACAATAAATAGTCAAGGCCCTTTACTATCTGACCCCAACCTGGCTCCTGCTGTTACCTTCTATGTATCCCAAGCTTCAGGCTATGGACACCTGCTTCTCCCCAAATCCATGACCAACGTCTCTGCCCACATCATCCTTCTGCCTTATTGTCCAACCTCTGCTTTCAACCTGGCAGACCCTCCTTCAAGATGCAGCTCATCTGCACCTCTTCTGTGAGGGCCCCCCCCCCCGCCACTGGGCAGGTCTCCTCCACCTGCCCGCAGCTCTGCCCACACCTCATTCATACCCGCCATGGTTTACTGCGAATATTTAGTTCGGCTTCCATCTCCCCTGCCACATTGGGAGCTCCTCGATGACACGTTGAGTGTTTTTATGGCTTTTTCTTCTTCTTTTTAAGTCTCTTTTGGTTAACAGCACTTAATAGGGCTAGTTGCATTAAATCACTAGGTAATCCTCAATCACAAGCACACCCACCAGACTCGAAGCTCCCGGGTGACAGGGCTGCAGGGCTCTGCTTCTTGGTGTCCCTCGGGCGGCTTCTCTGTGGTGGGAAAGCAGTCCTTCTCTCTGCTCGCTCTTGTAGAAGACCTCCCACAGTCTGTCGGACTGACCGACTGTCTATGTATCTGTCTGCCTTCTTCTCTCCCTTCTCTCTTCTCTCAGGAGCTTTTATTCACCAAAGAAGCCTGGCAGGGGCTCAGTCGGTGGAGCGTCCGACACTCGATTTCGGCTCAGGTCATGATCTTAGGGTTGTGAGATGGAGCCCCGCAGCGGGCTCTGCACTCAGCAGGGAGTGTGCTGGAGACTCTCTCCCTCTCCCTCAGCCCTTTCCCCACCCCCTACCTCTCTCTCTCGAAAATAAGTAAATAAAATCTTAAAAAAAAAGAAGAAGAAGAAGAAGAAGCCTGGCTGGCAAAGAGGACAGATACAAGGAACCAAACAGAGAAAAAGACAGTGGTTGAGAGGAACCATGAGCCCAGTGTCCTCACAGACGCTTTGACCCAGCCGACCTTGTTTCCTGGACCTGGGAAACGCCCAAGGTCAAAACATGCACAGCACAGCCCTTCAGCAAAATGAGCAGACCAGCAGGAGTCGGGTCACTTTTCCAGGCTGGGGGCAGGGTGACGGAGACAGGGAGAGCTCCAGCACGGGAGACAGCACTGAGGCTTCTGTACGGGAGAGCTTGGGATCTGGGAACTACGTGTGTGTCAGGTTCATGAGGCTCAGGCTAGCAGGGCAGGAGGGAGAAACCTCCTAGTGTGCTCACAGACTGGCAGCCTGTCCCTGTCAAAGAGGAGACGGTGTCTTGGTGTCTTAGTGTCTCAGGGACCCCGGCCTGCTTCCCCTCCTCCTAACTCTTATTCTCCATTAACCACTTGTGTTCACTGTTTTCCACAGGTTTCAGAAGATGCAAACATTTCAAACCCAATATGTTCACAGGGACATTTTTCCACAATTGGATGCGGGGGGTGTGTGTGCACAAAAGCTGCTCAGAGGCACACCCCCATTTCTCTGGCTTCAGTCTCTCTGTTGGGCTAATTATGTTGGGTGCATCACTTCCCCAAACCATCTGACAGAAGAGGCCAATCCTAGCCTGTCACGTGCTTTAGGGGCTCACACTCTGATCACTCCCCGCCCATCTCTAATACGCTCTTCTACAGACTAAGCAAATGCACACTTCATAGCCATCGGATAAATCAACGGCGGCGGGGGGGGGGGGTGGGCGGCGGCAGTGCTAAAGCAGTTACAGAGCCACCAAAGGGCTCAGCTCTCCATCGAAGGTGCAAAGGCAAGGTGGCTGCCCTGGGCATCTGAGATGACCATCCCCAAGGGCACCCCTCAACACTGATGGGGAGGGACTTTCAGGGGGCCAGTCTGGCATACTCACTTAAGTCTTAAAAAGGTATGCGTTCTTAGGATTCTCAGTTTATTTAGGAATTTATGCCAAATAAATCATCATGGATGTGTTCAGAGATTTAGTTCTACAGACATTCATTACAGTATTTTTTGGTGAGAAGCTGGAAACACGCTCAATAATAGATCGATTAGCTAATGAAATGATGGCATCCATTCAATAAAATACCAGCAGTCTAAAGGAGCTTAATATTTATCGACAGAAAAAAAATTCAGCCTATATATTAAATCAAAAGAGCATAGAATAAAAGTTTCTACAGCATAATCCCATTTTATTTGGAAATCTATGTATGTGAATGGACACAAAACGTTCTGGAAGGATAGTTACCAAGATGTTCACAGAAGTTATCACCGTGTGATGGGAGTCATGGGGCCTTTCCATTGTAATTTTTTTTCGCTAATCTGCAATTTCAAATTTTCTAACAATAAAATTGTGTTGCTTTTGCAAAAGGAAAAAGACAATCAGAGTTATTTGTAATTATTTTTTAAAAAGCTGATCCTGCAGCTTTACAGCTGTTCCCATTCTTTATTACCAAATATGATCCTGGATTTTACAAAACTGCTACCTTACTTGGCTAAGACTGATTGCCACCCAGCACCCATTCTTCCCTTCTTTGGTAACAGAGCCCCAGTGTTATCCCGGTGACAATCACTCAGCTAAACGAATGCATTTTCCAGCCTCCCTTGCAGATGCCATGGCCCTGAGACTAAGTGTTGCCCAAAGAGATTAACACAAAGGCCTAAGCCTCTGTGGGTCTCCCAGAAAACTCTTTGAGGAAGCAGAGTCCCCTGGAAGTCCTGCCCACCATCTGTCCTTCCTGCCTTCCTCCTATTTGCAGCCACAAGGGTTGAAGTTCCAACAAGCTTTTCTAAATCCATTTTTTATTAAAAAAAAATTACATTCTTGTTTAAGTCCCATTATTTTGGATTCTCTGCTCTGCACAGGCATCCCTACTCCTCACTGCTACAGTGGGTCAACAGTTACTTGGGGAAAAATAAAGGAGGAAAAGGACTTGAAAGTCTAAACTGGGGTGGCAAAGAAAGCCAGCAAATACTTCAGGGCTGGGCTTTCATGTGCCATTATTTAAAATCATAAATGTTGACATTTATGCAACTGGGGGAGGAAATGTCATCATGGCCAGCATTAACCGCACCGAGCTATGGCAAGTTGTTTCACCTAAAAGATGTTGAACACGGGTACCGTGATTGCCACTTAATGGGTCAGGGAACCAAGAGAGACCTGCCTTTGTCTGTTAGAGCCTCCTTTCTGCAGATCACAAATATTTCCTTTTATGTTTAGGAAATGTAATTACGTCTAATGCAAATTACAAGCCAGAATACCACCTTGACGCTTCTTGCTTTTGTGGGGCTTTTGTCTTTTCATTATTTCCAAACACTGCGGCCCCCAGAAGGCAAAGCGTAACTCCCAAGACCCTTTGGAGAATGTTTAATCATGCCCTTCAAGGAACTGGTCACTGAGCATAACACTGATGCTGGACAAGGCTTCCAAGGTGACTTTTTAACCACATCCTTCCCCAAACTGAAGCTTTCAGACACCTCCTTCTTGCCTGACTTACTCAGGTCCAGTGTCCCCTCCTGCAGGTAAAGCTCAGTTAGGGGCTTGTCTCTGGCATTCCCATAACCCTGCGGCTAGCCTCTCATCATAATAGCTGCCACCTATTGAGTCCTTCTACACACGGTGCCTTAGAAGGGCCATCACACGTAACCCTCAGAGCAGTGCTATGAGGTGGAGATATGTACATTTTATAAGTGAAGATATGAGGCTTAGAGAAGCTAATTACCCAGCCTAGGCCTTGCAGTATGATTCAAAGATTATGAAGTAATGATTCAACCAATCCATCTGGCCCTGGACGCAATCATACTGTCTTGTAAACCAGTGACAGGCTCTCATTATGCTGTGGGCTTCCCATCCCCTGCAGTGCTCAGCATCCAGTAGACACTCAGTAAATGTCAGCGGAATGACTATCCACAGTCAGTTCATTCCTACCCAGCTATACAGACTTGGGTTAAAAAATCACCAGATGGAAATGAGAATTAATCCCCATGGTTGGAAGAAATAACCTCAGAGAGATGTGGTTAAACAGAAGTCTATAGTTGAGGACAGAAGCTCCTTTCAAGATGCATCTTTATATTGCTGAGGGATGAGTGGTTGGGAAGAGATCCACATTTCTTCCTCATGATTCTTCACAGAAACAAAACAACCAACAGCAGCTTTAAAAACCCATAAGAAACAGCAACCTGGAAGCAGGCCCAGCCTTGTGCTCGGATTCCAGAAGACAATGGCTCCAAACTCAGAACAGGATTTAGAGGGCGTCCTTGAAGAGGCTCCAGAGACTTGTAGTAGAGATTTAGCTGGGGCTGAGGCCAGAAAGGGCCCAACCAATAAGGCTTTTCCTCAGCCTCATGATGAAACTTGTCCACAGCATTCCTATAAAGCTTAGTACTAAACTCATTTCGTGTTAAAGCTGCCCCCTACCTAGTCCTCATTCTGTACCAGGCACATGTTCCTGCCCTGGGAAGGATGTGCAGATTTGGGGCAGGAGAAAGCCTTTACTTCTCCCCAGGACACTCTTAGAAACCAGGACGTGACGCATCAGGCGAAACAGAGAGATCAGGTCTGTTGCCACTCCTCCCCTTGAGCCCTCAGAGAGAGCTTTCTCATAGGACCTTCTGACACCGATCTCTCTCTCTGAGACACCTGAGCAAGCCCCTCCATGCTTGTGGCTACAGTGCCCACCGGTGGGGAGACTGGGCCCTAGGGGGCCAAGCACAGGATGGCCGCCATGACGGAGGGCGAAGCCAAGTGGAAAGCACGGTGTCCAGCAGCAGCAGCACCTGGCCTCCTAGCAACTCCACAGCCAGGCTTGGAGTTGTGCCTGAGTTTTTTGTTTCTGATTTTTTTACAACTCCCCCCACCCGCTTCATTTTTTTGTCCAAATAGGATCCTCTTGACAGGCCCCTCTTGTGGTTTGCTAGGGGCCAGAGAGCACCAGTCTGGAATGGCCGCCCTCATTTGACTATGGAAGCTATCTCTGACTCCTTCGCCAACCACAGGCTAAAATCTAGTCTTCTTGAAACTGCGATTTTGATTTGTGAAATGACAATGAAATCCCTTTTCCTCTGGCAGGCTACCAAGGCTGCTTTTAGGTAGTGAGTTTGTGGGCAGCTCTCCTGCTCTGCAATGGACACCGGGCAGGATCGGCATGGGTCTCAGCAGTGACGTCTGTGAGACTTCAGCCTCCCGAAGAGGAACAAGGCAGACTGGCAACTCGGAGGCAGATCCTACAACCAGGTGAGGTTTGGGCCAGACACCCACCATCTCCCCAGTATCCTTCCCCCTGTGCGTCCACCGTCACCAAGTGCTGTAAACTCCATGCCCCCAACAGCAACTTTATAGCCTCTTCTCTACGCCCAGCACCAGAAGCCCAGCCGTCAACATCCGCTGTGGCTACGGTAAAGGCTCCCAACTTCCCTCCACCCTGCATGCCTCCACAGTGTGCTCATGTCTCCCCCATTCCTCTATGCCACAACACCACAATCTGGTCCCCATGAGATGTTCCAGCCTCATCCTCACCTTTGACACTTCCTTTCCTGGCCCTACTCTTGCTTTGTGCCCCACTGACACCTACGTGTCTGTTTGTGGTGGAGCCCCCGCCTAAGTCCATTCCTCACACTCTAGTTTGGTGTCCTCCTCATTCTTCAAACTCCAGTTCAACACCACCCTCTCTGGGATGAAGACTGCCAAACTACACACTGTCCACTCTAGGCTGAAGAAGTCACTCCCTCCCTCCGAGTTCTAGAACACCTTCATTCCTTTTTTTGCTCCCTGGGGGGACTGTGAGCTCTTTTGAGTCCAGAGCATGGTGTGAATTCACCTTTGCGTCTCCAGCACTGATATGGCATCTGTTTTATGTAGGGACACTGCTCCTCTGTCACCACAAACTTGTCTTGATGGAAACCAAGCGCCTCACCTTCAGTTCCTGTCTTCACTTCTGACAGCTGATCAGTAACTGGTCGTGTTGTTCTCACCTCCACCGTCGTGCATATTCCTTCCCGTCTGCCCTCCCCATTTCTACTTCCACTGTCCTCGGGAGGACAGCATCATCCTGTACCTGACCTATGGAAGTGACCTCCTATGAGCTGATTCCTTTCCTAAAATACAAGGTGATTATGTCACTCTCCTCCTCAAGACTCTTCAGTGGCTCCCCATGGCCTACAGAATAAAGTTCAAACTCCTTCACTTGTCTTTTAAGATCCTCTAATGATTTAGTCCCAAATTACTTTTGTCATCTCATTTCTGAGCACCTGTATACAAGGGTCTCGCCCTCCTTGCCAACAGAATTATCACTGTTCCTTTCTTTTCTTTTTTTTTTGCTGGAGTGGGGGCGAGGGGAGGGATGAGGTGGCTGTTGAATCACTGTTCCTTTCAATCCAATCCAGATAAAATATCCCCTTCTTTCTGGGTAAAATCAATCCCTCCATTCAAAGCATTTCTGCAACACACAGTTTATATGTTAAATGAGCACTCCTTTATTTTGCCTATTATTACATTTGGTTGCTTTCATTGCAGACTGGCCTGCTAGACTGCAAGCTCTCAGGGGCAAGAATCCTGTCTCATCCACCTCTAATTCTCCATGTCGTCTTGAGCACAACAGATGCTCAGTGTATTTCCATTAACTGCAAATGAAGCAAATGAATCGAAGTTATGAGTTGTGTTTAAATAGGTTCACGCGGGTTTGAAAAGCATCATGGTCAGGATCATGTTAAAAAGCAGCTCTGGAGGAGAAAATGGCTCTTCAAGAGCTCACAGTATATTTGAGATAATACAGGTGACCGTCCAGACATGAAAAGCCACAAAGCAATGTAAGGAAAAACAGTGTTCTTCAAACATGCGTGCAAAATGAAGCAGAGATTGCATACAATTTATGAAGCCCATGGAAGTGTTTTCATGCCTTTGCTCTGAATTATACCTCTAGGATTTAAGATTCTACCAGCTTTGTTTGGAGGAACAAAGATTCTCTGAAAAGCCTTCATATTGTTGCACATGACTGTGTAATCACAATCAGTCCATAGAGGAAGCTCTCCTGGGGCAGTGGTGCCTGCTGATTAAGAGCCAGACCATCTGAGTTCAAATCCCAGCTGCACCAGTTACTCATTGGTGACACTGGGCAATGCCTTAACCTCTCTGCCTCATTCTTTTCCTCCTATAAATGGAGAGCATAATAAATACCTACCTCATTGGATCTTTGGGAGAACTGATTGAGTTAGTGTATATAAAGTGCTGAGAACATAGTAAACCCTATAACAACGGCTATTATTTTTAAATAGACCAACTTTCCAGACAGGGACGGAGACTGTCCATCTAACAAGCATCTGTGTAACATCTAGTATTTGAGGTACTGTTCTTTCCTCCTCGCTGATTTCAGAAACTACTTTCTAACGGGAAGTTTGGTTTTTTTTAAGAGGTAACCATTCATTAAGGGTTGACTCTTTTCATACAGTGTATCAATTTATCATGTAGGAACACAGGATAACAACCAAGAGCTTGGACTCGGTAGCCACTGTGCCTGGATTACCTGTGGATGTCTTCACTATGTGACTTAACCTTTCTGGTTCTCAGTTTCCTTGTTTACAAAAAGGGGACAGTAACAGTTATCTACCTTTTGCCATCCTTGTGAGGATTAATGAGTTGGGACAGGTAACAGCAATTTGGGATGTTGTGAGTGCTCAATAAATGTAGCCATTCTTATCCAATAAACAGGTACTGAGCACCTGCTATGTGCCAAGCACTGTGCTAGTTGCTGGGGATCCAGCAGCAAAAAAACACCAAGTCCCCATCCTTTAGAGATGTAGGTGCTATTATTATCATCATCAATCTTGAAATTGAGACTTAGGGCATATTTGAATCTGCCTGAAGTTATCTGCTAGTAAATAAACAGGCTGTGGTTTAAACCCAGCCAGGGCTTAACCAGAGTACCATCCCCCTTCAACATGGAGCCTTCAGGACTAGCATTCACTCTTTCATAACCGTAGAGACCCTGCTCACTGTACAGAGTTAGAATTCGGACTCCTGAGGCTGGATTCCAGACATGTTGACGATAGTACCATCTTCATACCCCGTACTGTGGAAGCAGCCCAAGGCTGATCCCCAAGAAAGGCAGAGCCACTAATTGGACCACAGGTGAGCACCTGCCCCCAAAGCAGTCCAACCAACTATAGGCTTCCCAAGACCCATGATGTGGCCAGCACAAAAACTTTGCTTAGTAGGGATAATGGTAACTAGTGAAGCCAATCAGACTCAGTCTCCCACCAGGATGTGAACAGAAAACTTCAGAGAGAAGCAAACCAATAGGAAAGAGGACCAGGAATAAGAAAACACTGAAAAAGATGCAGAGAGCACAGGGGTAGCATCTCCCTTGTTGACAGAGGATAGAGGTGAAGACCTCAAGCTCCAGGTATGGAGGACGAGATCTTGGATACAGGACAACAGCGAATCCATGGGATCCCTACCCACCTATAGACCTCACATCCTGACAAGAAGCCCCTGTTTCCTGAGAGAGCTCCTAAGACTCTGTTCCCTCTAGCTGTGGGTAGCCATTCAAGACTCTCCAACTCCGACTTCCCTGTCCTGCTTTCTCTTCTATGTTTGCTTTATACATAAGACTCCTGGTACCCAAACAGACCACAAGCATCCCTGCTCACTCTCTTCCGTGCCCTATGTCCATATCCTTCAGGGCCCAGCCACACTCACCATCTGAGTGATGCCACCCTCAGCAGGTGTGGCTCACCATCTGTGACCTCTCCGATCTCCAGTTTCCTTCTTGGCCCACAAACACAAGTTCTGTCTCCCCAGCATGACTCCAATCAGACTGTGGGCCTGGTGCCTTCTAGTATGTTGCTTTGTGCACAGCACAGTAAAACCAATAAACATTTGATGCTTGGCTGGACTTCTGATAATGCAAAGTACCATAGGTTTAGAGAAGGAGTTCTCAACTTTCAGCCCCAGGGGGTGGTTTGCCCTCCCCTCCCCCATCCAGAAGACATTTGGCATTGTCTGGAGACATTTCTGGTTGTCACAACTGCGGGGATGTGCTAATGGCATGTAGAGAGTAGAGGCTGGTGATGTGCTCAATGTCCTCCAATGCACGACACAATAACCTTTCCACAATGAGGAATTACATGCCTAAAATGTCAGGAGAACTGACATTGATAGACTCTGGACTAGAGCCATAAGAAAATTTAAAAGAGGGGCACCTGGGTGGCTCAGTCGGTTAAGCATCTGCCTTCGGCTCAGGTCATGATCTCAGGGTCCTGGAATCGAGCCCTGCATTGGGCTCCCTGCTCAGCGGGGAGTCTGCTTCTCCCTCTGATCCTCCCCCTGCTCATGCTCCCTCTTTCTCTCTCTCTCTCAAATAAATAAAAACTTAAAAAAAAAAAAAGAAACAAGATTTGGGGCATACACTTACAACAATGACACGTTGCTGAAACATTATGTTTGGCTAGACTATATTCTTCTGAGTAGTGTTTATGATTTTAGATAAATTACAGTAAAACCCTGTGGTCCCAAGCCCCAAGATAATGCTAATTTGGATATAAGGCAATAGACAATCGGCAGGAAATTCACCCCAGCAATTCCATTCACCTCTCAATAAGCAATAACGTGACCCTACATTTTAGGGGGTGGAGTTTTTGGACCCCAATGATAGCATTACAGCAGGGTCAGATTGCAGCTCCATGGTGTTGGCAGACATCATGAGCAAGCTAATGCCAAACTGGCTGGTGTGACAATCTTTTATCCAATCTGTGGGCTTCACTAGGTTTGGTCCTATTTACCTTCTTAACGTGAACGGCATTTCTCCCTTCCTTCAGTCACACACAGGGCTTTGGAGAAGAACAGAGGCCGACTCCACCCCGCGTTTTGCCAGGGGCCTGCGCATGCGCAGTCCCGAAGGGCGGGACCGCGCCCGGGCCCTGGGCCACTACACGCTCAGTGCCTGCAGGGGGACGGTGCTTGGGAAACACTCCATTCTCCAGAAATCACTAGAAGAGCACCCATTCTCTGTCTCACCTCATCCAAACTGAGTTTCTTCACCTATAAGATGGGGAAAATAGCACCTAGGACAGCGGTTGTTGCAAGCATTAAATTAAATGAGACGTGTATATCAAGCTCCTACAACAGAAGTGGACACACAGTTCAATTAACGGCTCTTACCCTTCCATCTTAAAACTAGTAAAAACCTGCTAGCTCTTTCAGAATCCTGAGAGGTCCCACGATTTCCTCCCCGAGCCCTCTGTTCTTCAAAGAAGCACTATCAAGCCAGAGGAAGCTCTAAAGCGCCGAGAATGGAATAGGTTTATTTCTCTGAAGCTAATTAAAAATCAAAAGTTCGGCCACGATTTCCAAGCCAAATTTATTCTCACATGTGGGCTTCGCATTTTAAATTTTAATTTGATTATGCACATCTTAGACTAGCAACAGGAATGGATGAGGGCCAGGGTTCTGTCTTTTTATATTTTCTCAGCATTACCTACCTAACTGCAGGTGCCTAATACACAGTAAATGAACAAAGGAAAGAACCACAACCTCAGGTTCTAGCTACCAGATCTCCTAAGGATGAAGACTAGTTATACAAACATGAAAGCTTATCTGCTTGTTCTCTGGTTCACAAATGGTCATAAAGCCATCAGGATGAAAGAGTTTAACGGTAGCATCAACTGCAGATAAAACCTCGCAAGACCCAGGGCTGCCGAGAGAATTTCCACAAGGCAGTATCCGTGAGTGTGCACAGACCGGGAAGGCTGTGTGGCAGAGCAGGCCTGAAGGCTGGCTCCCAACCAAGCTGGGTTCAATCCCCGGCCCCACCACTTTCTTACTACAACGTCCAGTCTGCTTTTCCCCATCTGCAGAAGACCACTAATCCACCTGCTGCTCTGGGCTGAACTGTGCCCCCCACCCCACCCAAATTCGTATGTTTACATTCTAATGTCCAGTACCTTACACTGTAACTTCACTTGGAGAAAGGCTATGTACTCTAGTTTAAATGAGGTCCTGAGAGTGGGCTCTGCTCCAGTATGACTGGTATCCTTCCAGAAAGGGAAAATTTGGAGACAGGTGCATGTGGAGAACGCCATGGGAAGATGAAGCCAGAGATTGGGGTGATGCTTCTACAGGCCAAGGAACACCAAAGATTGCCAGCAAAGCACCAGGAGCCGGGGGGAGAGACATGAACAGATCCGCCCTCACAGCCTTCAGAAGGAGCCAACCCTGCCAACACCTTGATCTCAGACCGCTAGCCTCCAGAACTGTGACACAATAAATCTCTGTCAGTTAAGCCCCTCAGTGTTTGGTACTCTGTTATGGCAGCAAACTAACAGAGAGACTTGCAGTGCAAAGTTGGCAGCTGTTGGTCTTACTGATCAGAATATCACAAGTGGAACATAACACAGACAGCAGATACACGTGTATGGTGAACACAGGAGATACCAGATTGTCTGAATGTAAAACAACTCCCTAAATGCCAATCTCCCATTTTTCTAATGAGAAAACCAGGGGGAGGCTTTTAGGGATAAAGAGGAAATAGCCAAAGGACTCCTGGCGATATTCAATTTAACCTAGTTACACATACACACGTAAAATCACATGTAGAAGAAAACCATATGCTGATTGTAGAAATGCTTTTTCTAGTTTCATAGTTCATGAAATAATTTTATTCTGAGATCAGTCTTCATCATCCTTAGAACTTTTTTTTCTGAGTTGTTTTCAAGAGAACTTCATCTTGCTTTCCATCTAAGTTGTTTGAGATGCAGCACTTTTGAATCTGTATGTGATGCTAACATGAAAATTTTGTCCTAATCCCCAAATACTATCTTCACATACCATGATAACTATTTCTTTTTCATGTATTCATGCTTTTACGTATATTCATGACCTTCGCTGTGTAACCACAGTGCTGTGTAGCATGATTTCTAAAAGGTACACTGAAGGCAAATTCTAACAGTTGTCATTGTGAAGTCACACCTAAAGGAGTAATTCCTAAGTCACTGCTGGGAATGTCTACAGGCATCAAAAACTAACCTTGATTTAGGTCATTTCAGGCTAATGTGACTCTTCAAAATAAAACAATGGAAAGAGAATCCCATAACATGAGGGAACTTGCAAGACTTGACTATAAGGCATCTTTTTCTTGTCTGAGGGGCAATTCTTGGGGGAAAATCCATTACTTTAGTTCAGACTATAAGCAGCTTATGCACAGTGGGTTTTATCAATCCTGATGCTTTTTTCTTATGTCCCACTGATTCTCATCCTTCAAGGCCAAGTTCAAATGTCCCTTCCTTTCACCCACAGAGTTGGAATAAGTCTCTCATTACTTCGTTCCCCACTGCACACCATTGCCTATTCCCCATAGTTTTCTCTAGTCCTGAGACGGGGCCCTTGTCTTAACCACTCACACACAGCACCTTGGTTTGCAAATAAAAGGTCCCTTTTGGGGGGCACCTGGGTGGCTCAGTTGGTTGAGTGACTGACTTGATTTTGGCTCAGGTCATGTTGTCAGTGTTGTGAGACTGAGCCCCGCATCGGGCTCCATGCTGGGCATGGAGCCTGCTTGAGAGTCTCTCTCTCTCTACCCTCCCCTCCTGCTCTCTCTCAAAAAAAAAAAAAGTCCCTTTTTCTTTAATGAAGGAGAGAAAATAACTATTATTTTCTTCTGATTATAAAAGTAGTATATATTTATTGTAAAAAAAAAGTCAAATTCTAGAGAGATATTTTGAAAATAAAGTATGTCTGGGGCTCCTTGGTGGTGCAGTCAGTTGAGTGCCCATTTGGTTTCAGCTTCAGATCTTGGGGTTGTGGGATTGGGCAGCCTCTCAGGCTCTGTTTGTGTTTCTCTCTCCCTCTCCCTCTCCCCCACCTCCCTGAAATAAATAAGTCTAAAAAGAAAATAAAGTACATCTTCCAAAACTCCCCTACTGTTAAATTTTTCGTGTATATACTTCCAGAATTTTTACTATGTGTACACTGCATGTTCATACACATGCATGCACATACATATACATAGACACATTTTAAACAGATAAGAAATCATGCTGTAACATGTTGTTTTGTAACCTGTTCTTATCATTTAATAAATTATGTAATCTTCCTATGTAAAGAAACATAAATTTATATTATAATTTGTAATGGCAGCATAATATTAGAATATCCAAATTTATTTAATCATTCCCCTACTGATGGATCTTTCAGTTGTTTAGCATTTTTTAATGATCACAATGAAAAGCTTTGAAATTACAGCTTAGAAAAATGATCTTTTCCTCAGGATAAATTCTGAAAAGTAGTATGCTAGTTCAAAAGGGTATACTTAATGTCAGTTTTAACTACTCCAAGTAACAGGGCAAAAGAGTGTCTGTTTCCCCAGGTCCACCAACATTAGTACTACCATTGCTTTTAATCTTGGCCAAAACGAAAGGAGAAAAAAAAAATTTCATTGTTTTAATCCCCATTTTTATTACTAGTGAGTTTGAGCATCTTTTTGGTTAGTTCAGTTATACAATTGTTTATTGTACAATATAATTATTTATGTTGTATTAACTATATTTGAACACAGTACAATTATTTATTATATAGTATGATTATTCTTTGTATTATACTGTGTAATTATTAATCTTTATAAATATTTGTACAATAATAACAGCTAAGATTGATGCTGTGCAAGGCACTGTTCAGAGCACACCTCCACGTGGTCCCGCCTCCTCAGGGCCGGCTGCGTGCACTCACCATTAATTTGGTAAAGCTTATCATTTAGTTCAAAAAGGAATCTACATTGTATGTTTGAAATATGATTACATTTTGAAAGAATGTTAGTATTCGTTAAACATTTTACATACTTTTTTCTTATTTTATTCCCCCAATAATCTTGCAAGGTTGGCACTATTATAATTCTCACTTTACAGATGAAGAAACTGAGGTATGGCGTGCTTAGGTGACTTGCTCAAGGACATAGATCTAAAAGAGATGGTCATGATTTGAACCCAAGTTTTCTGATCCCAAAGCTTCCATCCTTAACCACTACACCAACCTGCTAGTGACAGAAGCCCCTGGTAGGGACACTTACTGTCCCCCAACACAAGTAGTGGCTGGTTCACAAGGTCCCTCAAGACAGCCTTGTCTCTAAGTCAAAAGGAACACTGAGGCCTTTAAAATAGAAACAGTAAGAGTCAGAGACAGATTGGAGCACGGGAACCCTCCATGCTTGCACTTGGTGCTTCAATCTCTTCATCAGATGCAGAAGAGTCTCTGAACCAGAGACTGGCTCAGGGCTGGTGAGGGTCCCAGTGGGAGAGGGGTTCCCTACACACAGAGGTGGAGAGGGGGTTGGATAGGCCAGCACCTAAACTGGTTGGGCCCATTCCATTTAGAAACCTAGACTAAGAAGTTCTGTTAGTCAAGCAAAGAGAACAGGAGAGAGCAAAGTGAGGGCGAGTAAGAGTGAGGGAGAGAGGGGAATAAATAAGGTGACATTTTCTGAGTGCTTACCAGGCACCAAGCTCTGTGCTATTTGCTTTTGGTTAAGTCCTATTACTTAGTCCTCCTAACTCCCCTGTGAGGGAGGAATGAACACATCTAATGTGCAGATGATACTTGTGCAAGGTCACACAACAGCAGAATGAGGATTCAAAGCCGGTTCTTCTGCCTCAAGTCCAGGAAGGATCCTGAGGGTTCCATGGATATACTGGGTAGGGTGAAGGGCAGACTCATGGGGCAAGGCTCAGGGCTTGCACCTCCTGTCCACCAGGGCTCTGTTTTAATCTGTTTTAGAAAGAGCAGCCCCAGCTAAGGGTTTCTTGGAACAAAAGGATTCCACTGTTGGAAAAAAAATTTTTTTAAGATTTTATTTATTTATTTGACAGAGAGAGACACAGCGAGAGAGGGAACACAAGCAGGGGGAGTGGGAGAGGGAGACGGGCCCCCCACGGAGCAGGGAGCCTGATGCGGGGCTCGATCCCAGGGCCCTGGGATCATGACCTGAGCTGAAGGCAGATGCTTAACGACTGAGCCACCCAGGCGCCCCTGAAAAAAAATTGTTTTTAACAGAGTACCATACCATATCTGATTCATGCCCACCTCCAACCATCAATTGGTTGCACTAAATAGGCATACATTAATCACTGACTGTGTGCAATGCTCCCTGTGCTGGCAGTAGCATTATGAAAACAAACCAGACATCAAGACATGGCCCTGATGTCACACCTCGCACCTTCTGGCAGAGGAGAGCAGTACCGCACCAAACAGGTGCACGTTTGCAAGGCAAGTGTGGCAAAGGGGAGAGTTGGAGCAGGCTAATGTAACCAACTGCATGCAACAGGGGAAGGTTTTGCTGTAGATGCCGGTTAGAGAAGGTCAGAGAATTTCTTTGTACTCAGGAGGAAAGGAAGACGTTGTGAAGGGGAAGGTGTGTTAAGAGGATAAAAAGCTGTCCATAAGTCATGAGTGCAGAGAGGAACACTGGAGACAGAGGAGGCATTTTAGGGATGAAGAACCCCTCAGACCAGCAATCAACGCTCTGGGAGCCTTTGTTCCCTTTGTCACACCCTTTAGGAAGCTAGAATCCTGAGAAGGAAATGCTGAGGAACACGAATGGAAGCTAGAGTAAGGTTTGTAGCTCCCAGCCTCACTGAGTCTACAATGCCTTCTCACGAGCTGGGTGTGACCACCACCTGCTCTACAGAATACGAGGCCAGAACAGAGCCTTTTATTTTCAATATACAATTTAAAAGGTGCATTCCTTTCGACCTGGAAAATTCTCCTTGAGACATGTGACTACAGCAAATATTATAATAACATAAATGTCCAATAGCAGGGTATGTGGTAAATCTATGAAGGTATCTCCTACCCTCACACACCAAATAGCTATTACAATTAGCATTGAGGGTAAAACACTAACATGAAAGATGTTCGTGATACTGTTAAGTAAAAGAAATTAAATTATGAAGTACTGTTACGGGATTATTCAATTCTTACAAAAGAAAAAAAATCAATGTGTGAAGAAAAACAGCAAAGTGTTCATAGAGGTTACTGATTATTGATGAGTGTGCAATTACTGGTGATTTGGGCTTATCTACATTTTCTAAAGTTTCTATAATATTACTTTTGAAAAAAAAAAAAAACCCCAAGAAATCAATTTTAAGTGTTCCTCCCAGCCAGGGTCAAGAGCCAGAACAAGTACGTGGCTGGCTGCCTTCCCTGACTCTTATTTCTGTGACCTGGCGTGTTCCAGGGCACAGAATTCAAGGCTGGGTAATGGCACGCAGAGTTCCATTCCATCACCGTTTTCATTCAGTGGAAAAAAAATATAGATTGGAGTCCAGTTCCTACCTAGTAGCATGTGTAGGCTAATCCCTTAGCTGCAAGAGCTGCTGTTTGTTCTGCATGGTCTCCATGCAGGGCTCTGTGCTGAGCATCTTCAAACTATCTCATTGATCCCACCACCAACTGTGAAAGTTAGATACCATGACTTCCACTTTACAGCCAAGGAAACAGAGACCCAGAGACGCAAGCCACTGGCCCAATCCCCAACAACCAGTAAGTGAAAGAACGGAGTTTCAAACTCTGGTCTGACACCAAAGCCTTGAGTTCTCATAGACAATCCTTCCTTCTTAGGATCCGGTCTGCTAATTTTTTTTAAAGATTTTTTATTTTTTATTAGAGAGAGGGAGAGTACAAGCAGGGGGAGCGGCAGGTAGAAGGAGAGCGAGAAGAGGCTCCCCACTCAGCAGGAAGCTGGACGTGGGGCTCGATCTCAGGACCCTGAAATCATGACCTGGGCCGAAGGCAGCCGCTTAACCGACTGAGCCACCCAGGCACCCCGCGGTTTGTTAATATTTATAGAAAATGCATCTGTAGCGGAAGAGGTCTTCCAAATGGCCTGGGACTGGCATGAAAACCTCCATCTGGGAAGCTGCCAAATATAAGGGAATAAGCGGCCACACTGACATTTAAATAAGTTATATTAAAGAAAAAGGTAATAAATACAGCACTCAAAACTCCTCACTTCCTAATTAATTTACTACCTTTTCTACTAACTACACTCCTATCTGTGCAGTGGAAATACCTTCTAATGGTCCGCTGCTGCATATCACTCAACTCTGCATTCCATGAGACCTTGTGGGTAGCCTGAAACCAGCTACAGTGGGTGTATTTACACCATGGAAATCAGCAAAAATGAGAAATCAGGGCTTGATTTATTGTTTTGTTGTCTAGACTTGAAGTTATGAAGAAAATGTTAATAATATAGATTAAACTGTGCCATCTTTGTAACTGTTATATTGTGAAGAGCACAAAAAACTGAGGAAATAGTCTTCCAGTATCTGGAAGCTAGTATCTACCACACTAAAGACGTATCCCACGTCACTGACAAATGAGTCAAGTTATGATACGTGTCTCTGTTGTGTCATTCATGTTGGAACTGTGCTCATTCATCAGTGATGTAACTTCTTTGCTGAACCAGATTGCAATCACCTGTTTATCTGTAGTCTGATTTCATCACACAGGTTAGATTGCAACCACAGGCTGGCTACGGATATAAGAGTTCAGCAAAACCAACGAGAGCCCTCTGTGATAATGAGACTTACAAATAAAGTATGTTGCTTATGTTAATATTATTTGTAAGTGGTGAGCTATACCTCTTTCATGTCTGTAAAATTTATAATAAACTTCTTTTTTTCCCGGGCAGTCACTTGTTAAACATTTAAAGCACACCACTTCATAGAACTATGGACAACTTACACAACTCCTTCAATGATAAATTCTCATAACTGTACAGACAAGGGCCTCAGTAGTCCCAGTTACCCCCGAGGGAAGTGAGATCTCAGACCTGCCCCTTCCTGCAAACACAGGTCCCAGTTCCCAGCTTCTTAAAGTCATGTGAACTCTGGGCCCATCTTTCCGAGAGCTAACCACAGGTCACTCAATAGAGAGAAACTCTCCCCTGGGCCATGAGCTGGAAACAAAACAAGCCTGGTGAAACAGAAAGCTTTCCTGAGCACCTTGAGAGAAGTTCACCACACTCTTCTTAGTTACATGTGTATATCTCATTGTTACATTTATCACGTGACATTGTTAGTTACTGATTTACATGCCAATCCTCTGCTAGACCTTGAGCTCCATGGAAACTGGGGTGTCTCTTGTCCAGGCCTTGCCCAGCAAGTGTTCAAGGTTCTTGAGCTCGTGTATGAATGCCTGAACAGACAGAAGTAGAGAGGAAAGGATCTCCTTTACAAACTTGGCATTGGCAGAATTAATACGTCTCACCGTGTTATTTAGGTATTTCCTTTACGATTCAAGAGCAATGTTTTGATTGTGATGCTATATCCAAATGGATGCAATAGCAAGTCAATTCAAAAAGTCATCCACATTTTTCAAAATATGCTATATATACTTGTTATTCCTACTATACAAGGCACCTGACCATCACAATTAATGAACAACATCCATGGAGTTCATACAAATAAATAAGCTGCCTTTGCAGATATGGCTCCTCAATCCCCAAATGTATGGACAAAGACACTGTACTAGACTTATCACTTCAAATTCCATATTTGTAGAGAAGAGGGAAGAACAACCGATCAGTGGTTGAGAGGCTGTGTGTAGTGGGAGCAGTTCCCACATGTACAATTTTATCCAGAGGGCATTACGTCTACCTTATTTCAGAGTATCTGGGAACCCATGCCCAGGACACTTTGTGGATAGGAGATTGAAATGCAGAGAGGTAAGAGCTACTCTCCAGAACACAACTGATCCTGAGAACAATCACAGGCAGCACATATTTTTTACTTGGCTGCAAAACCATCCAGAGCTTAGATAGTTTTCTAAGTTGTGCCTGGAATTTAAAAAAAAGGGGGGGATGCCAAGCAATACACATGAGATAATTAAGTCATTGTTTAATTCAATCACTAAAATAACCCATCAAAAAAGCACTAGAACTTTCTTTCGGGGTCCATATAGATTTTGGTATTGGCCCACTTTCCTGATTTCCATGCTTTCCAAAGGTTTTTTTTTTTAAGATTTTATTTATTTATTTGGCACACAGAGAGATAGCGAGAGAGAGAGAGGGAGAGAGCACAAGTAGGGAGAGCGACAGGCAGAGGGAGAAGCAGGCTTCCTGCATGAGCAGGGAGCCCGATGTGGGGCTCGATCCCAGGACCCTGGGATCATGACCCAAGCCGAAGGCAGCGGTTTAACCAACTGAGCCACCCAGGCGCCCCCATGCTTTCCACAGGTTTTAAGTTCTCCTTTCAATGACTGGAAACCAAATACACAATTTTATCTTTTGAAATTCTCTCTCCCCAGGAACTGGGGATTTTCTGACCTCACAAGCTAATTCAGAACATGTTACCACGGCAAGGATTGCCTTGCAACTCACCTGGCATCTACGGGTTAATCTCACACATTTACCGTCCTCCCTTAAACAGGAATAATAGGAGCCAGGAACCGGCTTTTATGACAACCTTCCTAAGATGGTGCTACTTCTTCAGAGCACAACAGTTAAAAAGAAAAAAAAAAAAAAAGAGCCGTGCAAATGGAGATGAATGGTTCGCAGGCCACCGAGGTAATTAAAAATGTATTTTCCATCTCCTAGTAATTGAATTGTGTACAAGCTGCAAGTTAATGAGGTCATCTACCCTCGAGCACTGACAGGAAAGCAGGAATAATTATCTTTCAATTTTTTCTTATGTAGCAATTAATTTTAACCATTCGCTTACACCCCACTTCCACTCCCCTCAATCCAGTCAGTCAAAGTCATGGCTAAACCAAATTGACAAGCAATTGATATGGTGGCGGCACGGAGCTGCCGAGGCGGGCAAGGTAATCAAGGGGCTGCAGCTGTTGAGGGCTAAGCGCTTCCAGGTGAACGTCGCCTGAGATTTCGCATTCTGCCATTCGGAGGACACGGGACACACAGTGGTGGCTGACAGAACATCTGGTGCCAGGTGGGCTGGGAAGAGGCACGGCTGACTTGGGAAGGCAACAGAAGGATGGACAAAGATTGATGGATGGACAAGACTTGGAAACAAAATGTCACTTATGAAAACTGTTATCCAAAAACGGGGGAGATATGCTCAGCCACTCGTTAAACTTGTCCCGAGCTTACAGCAGCATCGAGCTTCTGGGAGGGTTCTGGCTCCCCTTCAGGAGTGAGGTCCTAATGGCTAATGCTTCTAGAATCCATGAGCACCAAAAGTTTCTTCCCTCATTTAGCTTGACCATCTTCATTCTGAGCCCACAGTTCTGATCCTGGGCAGTGCTGGGGGGCGATTTATTCCAATTGTGCTGCTCTTGGATCGACTCAGCCCAGAATGCCTTGTGTTAGGATAGGTACTGGCTGGAGTCTCTCCACCTGTGACACTAGTGTGACCAACGCTTAGATCAAGCCCTAGTCACTCCACTCACCTCCTCCCACTTCTCTAATTGGTGCTCTCACTATTAAATATGGTGGCAGGATTGCTCAATTTATATCTGTTGTCCTGATGCAATTGTTAATAGCATCAACTTTCATTCTTGAAAGCGTCCCATTATGGATGATAACTTATATGGCCACTTGGTCATGGGGTGCCCTAGGGTGAAAGGTGGGATATGGCGAGGGTACAAGCTGCCTCAAAGTGAGAAGCCCTCCTCACTCCCTGAGAACAGGTTGCCATGTCTTATTCTTTCTTTCTTCTGTATGTCTCCGTAACATCCGGCACGAACATAGCATCCTTGCACTAATGCGCGTCAATGACTTGGTGAATCCCACAGATTAGAAGTCAGTGCAGGGAAGTGATGCCATCAGGCAACGTGGTTTTTCTATGCGTCTCTGTAATGAAAACACAGATCTGAAATAAAGTTAGCTTCTCCATTCCTGAATCAAGTTGGGCTTTTTGAAGAATGTCAAACCAAGCAGAATACGTGGCTGGAAATCTTTACATGTTCTCAATACTTGCAAAAAGGGAATTTCCTTTGAAAGTTGGCCTGATAGTTTTGAATTAAAGAGAAGGATCATCCCAGAGCAAAGCAAGATTCCTCAAAAGGTATCCATTAGGAAACCAAACAAACCGAGTGTCTTCTCGTCAAGCAGAAGGGCAGGATGCGGCATCTTTTTCCTATGTTGCTGGGGCTTTGTTTTACCTGCATTCACATAATGTCTATGCCATTGCCCCACAGAAGGGAGGGCACCTTAGATCTAGCCTTACTCTGATCAATGCAAGGGTGACCCTTTTGCTCAGCAGTGATCAGTCTTCAGTTCTATTTTGACCTTCAATTGATCGGATGAGGCCTGCCTACATTATGGGGGGCAATCTGCTTTACTCAAAGTCCTCTGATTTAAAGGAAATCTCATCCCAAATATCCTCACAGAAATATCCAGGATAATGTTTGACCAAATATCTGGGCACAATGGCCCAGCAATGTTGACATAAAATGAACCATTATAAGCACACAGGGGTGAAAAAGCCGGTATCATTCCAGAGCATCTCCTTGGCTAAGACTTGGAGGAGGTAAGACTTCTGTGCAGTTTCTAGGCTTCACATCATTTTGTTTTGTTTTGTTTTCCCTTTTGTTTCCTACTCATAAGCAGAGAAAGCATTTAGAATGTTTATTGGGAAAGACATGCTAAAAGGTGATGAAGAATGTTTTAAAGATAGGAGATGGATCATGTATCTACACTGCAATAATGATCCACTGGAGATGTAGAGAGTTGTAATTCAGGAGAGATAGGCAATGGCCAAAGGAACCAAGACCTCTAGGCTAGTCACTGCTGGTAGAGTCATAGAACCCCAGAGGGAAAGGGGACTTCTGAGTTCCCCGTAGCTTCTACCCACCAGAACAGCAAGGTTAAATTACATAGGCAAGGCTATTCAGCTAGTTAATGGTACAGGCAAGTCTTATCAGTGACTTGCTGTTTATTTAGCACTTACTATGTGCCAGGCATTTATTTTACAGAGAAGAAAAACAGGCTCAGAGAGGTGAGCTGTCCCAAGTTAGACACCTACCAGGGGCTGGAGCTGAGATTTGACCCTGAGAACGTCTGACTCAGAGACCTAAATACTTACTCTCCACATCAGACAGCCTCCCAGGCCAGGGGTCCCCTCGCCCTGCAGGGGTGAATCACCCTAAGTCTGGAACTCCTCACCTATAGCTACTCACATCCTTCACAGGGAGAAACAGTGTCCCAACTCTTGGAAGACAAGGGACAATTCTGTCTATATCTGGGACACATAGACACATGGCCTCTCAAACCAAAAGACAAGACTAAGATCAGATCCTTGAGGGAGAGTCTGTCGAGACCACCACACACAGGTACACACACGTGGAGGTATTCACGAACAGACGGCATCACTTCACGTGGCTCCGCAAGAAGGAGAAGGGGCCACCCGCGGGAAGCTCCATCGTCACTTGCTAACGACAAGCTGTTCCATCCCCATGCCGAGCCCTGGAACCAGTCTGTGCTCAGACACAAAGAAGCCTGGCTTCATTTTAGCAGCCAAATCGCCATCCAAAGAAAAGACTTCCCAGGAAAACAGATTTCTCTGGGGAGAGCACAAAAGGGTGGGCAGGTGGTTTCCCATTGAAAAGCATCACCCATCACTTTCTCTTGACTCCAAGCTGCCTGGTCAGGCCTAGAGAGGAAGAGACAAGCTGGCTCCAAACAGGGACACTTTTTTTTTGGAATGCAAATGTACCTTTTGAGTTGTTTGGGCATTTTGGTTTTTTTGTTTTTTTTTATTTTTTATTGTTATGTTAATCACCATACATTACATCATTAGTTTTTGATGTAGTGTTCCATGATTCATTGTTTGCATATAACACCCAGGGCTCCATGCAGTCCGTGCCCTCTTTAATACCCATCACCAGGCTAACCCATCCCCCCACCCTCCTCCCCTCTAGAACCCTCAGTTTGTTTTTCAGAGTCCATCGTCTCTCATGGTTGGTCTCCCCCTCTGACTTATTCCCCTTTATTCTTCCCCTCCTGCTATCTTCTTCTTTTTCTTTTTTCTTAACAATGTTGCATTCTTTGTTTCAGAAGTACAGATCTATGATTCAACAGTCTTGCACAATTCACAGCACTCACCATGGCACATACCCTCCCCAATGTCTATCACCCAGCCACCCCATCCCTCCCACCCCCCACCACTCCAGCAATACTCAGTTTGTTTCCTGAGATTAAGAATTCCTCATATCAGTGAGGTCATATGATACATGTCTTTCTCTGATTGACTTATTTCACTCAGCATAACACCCTCCAGTTCCATCCACGTCCTTGAAAATGGCAAGATCTCATTCCTTTTGATGGCTGCATAATATTCCATTGTGTATATATACCACTTCTTCTTTATCCATTCATCTGTCGATGGACATCTTGGCTCTTTCCACAGTTTGGCTATTGTGGACATTGCTGCTATAAACATTGGGGTCCATGTACCCCTTCGGATCCCTACATTTGTATCTTTATGGTAAATACCCAGTAGTGCAATTGCTGGATCGTATGGTAGCTCTATTTTCAACTTTTTGAGGAACCTCCATACTGTTTTCCAGAGTGGTTGCACCAGCTTGCATTCCCACCAACAATGTAGGAGGGTTCCCCTTTCTCCGCATCCCCGCCAACATCTGTCGTTTCCTGACTTGTTAATTTTAGCCATTCTGACGGGTGTGAGGTGGTATCTCATTGAGGTTTTGATTTGGATTTCCCTGATGCCGAGCGATGTTGAGCACTTTTTCATGTGTCTGTTGGCCATTTGGATGTCTTCTTTGGAAAAATGTCTGTTCATGTCTTCTGCCCACTTCTTGATTGGATTATTTGTTCTTTGTGTGTTGAGTTTGATAAGTTCTTTATAGATTTTGGATACTAGCCCTTTATCCGATATGTTATTGGCAAATATTTTCTCCCATTCTGTCGGTTGTCTTTTGGTTTTGTGGACTGTTTCTTTTGCTGTGCAAAAGCTTTTTATCTTGATGAAATCCCAATAGTTCATTTTTGCCCTTGCTTCCCTTGCCTTTGGTGATGTTTCTAGGAAGAAGTTGCTGTGCTGAGGTCGAAGAGGTTGCTGCCTGTGTTCTCCTTTAGGATTTTGATGGACTCCTGTCTCACGTTTAGCTCTTTCAACCATTTGGAGTCTATTTTTGTGTGTGGTGTAAGGAAATGGTCCAATTTCATTCTTCTACATGTGGCTGTCCAACTTTCCCAACACCATTTGTTGAAGAGACTGTCTTTTTTCCATTGGACATTCTTTCCTGCTTTGTCGAAGATTAGTTGACCATACAGTTGAGGGTCCATTTCTGGGCTCTCTATTCTGTTCCATTGATTGATGTGTCTGTTTTTGTGCCAGTACCATACTGTCTTGATGATGACAGCTTTGTAATAGAGCTGGAAGTCCGGAATTGTGATGCCACCAGCTTTGCTTTTCTTTTTCAACATTCCTCTGGCTATTCGGGGTCTCTTCTGGTTCCATACAAATTTGAGGATTATTTGTTCCATTTCTTTGAAAAAAGTGGATGGTATTTGATGGGGATTGCAGTGTAGATTGCTCAAGGTAGCATTGACATCTTCACAATGTTTGTTCTTCCAATCCATGAGCATGGAACGTTTTTCCATTTCTTTGTGTCTTCTTCAATTTCTTTCACGAGTATTTTATAGTTTTCTGAGTACAGACCCTTTGCCTCTTTGGTTAAATTTATTCCTAGGTATCTTATGGTTTTGGGTGCAATTGTAAATGGGATCAACTCCTTGATTTATCTCTCTTCTGTCTTGTTGTTGGTGTATAGGAATGCCACTGATTTCTGTGCATTGATTTTATATCCTGCTACTTTACTGAATTCCTGTAGGAGTTCTAGCAGTTTTGGGGTGGAGTCTTTTGGGTTTTCCACATACAGTATCATATCATCTGCAAAGAGTGAGAGTTTGACTTCCTCTTTGCCGATTTGGATGCCTTTGATTTCTTTTTGTTGTCTGATTGCTGTGGCTAGGACTTCTAATACTATGTTGAATAGCAGTGGTGAGAGTGGACATCCCTGCCACGTTCCTGACCTTAGGGGAAAAGCTCTCAGCTTTTCCCCATTGAGAATGATATTCGCTGTAGGTTTTTCATAGATGGCTTTTATGATATTGAGGTATGTACCCTCTATCCCTATACTCTGAAGAGTTTTGATCAAGAAAGGATGCTGTACTTTGTCAAATGCTTTTTCTGTATCTATTGAGAGGATCATATGATCCTTGTTCTTTCTTTTGTTAATGTATTGTATAACGTTGATTGATTTGCGGATGTTGAACCAACCTTGCAGCCCAGGGATAAATCCCACTTGGTCATAGTGAATAATCCTTTTAATGTACTGTTGGATCCTATTGGCTAGTATTTTGGTGAGAATTTTTGCATCCATGTTCATCAAGGATATTGGTCTGTAATTCTCCTTTTTGATGGGGTCTTTGTCTGGTTTTGGGATCAAGGGAATGGTGGCCTCATAAAATGAGTTTGGAAGTTTTCCTTCCATTTCTATTTTTTGGAAGAGTTTCAGGAGAATAGGTATTAATTCTTCTTTAAATGTCTGATAGAATTCCCCTGGGAAGCCATCTGGCCCTGGGCTTTTGTTTCTTGGGAGATTTTTGATGACTGCTTCAATTTCCTTAGTGGTTATAGGTCTGTTCAGGTTTTCTATTTCTTCCTGGTTCAATTTTGGTAGTTGATACATCTCTAGGAATGCACCCATTTCTTCCAGGTTATCTAATTTGCTGGCATAGAGTTGCTCATAGTATGTTCTTATAATTGTTTGTATTTCTTTGGTGTTGGTTGTGATCTCTCCTCTTTCATTCACGATTTTGTTGATTTGGGTCATTTCTCTTTTCTTTTTGATGAATCTGGCCTGGGGTTTATCAATCTTGTTAATTCTTTCAAAGAAACAGCTCCTAGTTTCGTTGATCTGTTCTACTGTTCTTTTGGTTTCTATTTCATTGATTTCTGCTCTGATCTTTATGATTTCTCTTCTCCTGCTGGGTTTAGGCTTTATTTGCTGTTCTTTCTCCAGCTCCTTTAGGTGTAGGGTTAGGTTGTATATTTGAGACCTTTCTTGTTTCTTGAGAAAGGCTTGTATTGCTATATACTTTCCTCTCAGGACTGCCCAAAGATTTTGAACAGTTTTGTTTTCATTTTCACTGGTTTCCATGAATTTTTTAAGTTCTTCTTTAATTTCCTGGTTGACCCATTCATTCTTTAGTAGGATGCTCTTTAGCCTCCATGTATTTGAGTTCTTTCCGACTTTCCTCTTGTGATTGAGTTCTAGTTTCAAAGCATTGTGGTCTGAAAATATGCAGGGAATAATCCCAATCTTTTGGTACTGGTTGAGACCTGATTTGTGACCTAGGATGTGATCAATTCTGGAGAATGTTCCATGGGCACTAGAGAAGAATGTGTATTCCGTTGCTTTGGGATGGAATGTTCTGCATATGTCTGTGGAGTCCATTTGGGCCAGTGTGTCATTTAAAGTCTTTATTTCCTTGTTGATCTTTTGCTTAGATGATCTGTCCATTTCAGTCAGGGGGGGTGTTAAAGTCCCCCAGTATTATTGTATTGTTGTCAATGTGTTTCTTCACTTTGGTTATTAATTGCCTTATAAAATTGGCTGCTCCCATGTTAGGGGCATAGATATTTACAATTGTTAGATCTTCTTGTTGGATAGACCCTTTAAGTAAGATATAGTGTCCTTCTTCGTCTCTTATTACAGTCTTTGTTTTAAAATCTAATTTGTCTGATATAAGGATTGCCACCCCAGCTTTCTTTTGGTGTCCATTAGCATGGTAAATGGTTTGCCACCCCCTCACTTTCAATCTGGGGGTGTCTTTGGGTCTAAAATGAGTCTCTTGCAGACAGCATATTGATGGGTCTTGTTTTTAAATCCAATCTGATAGCCTGTGTCTTTTGATTGGGGCATTTAGCCCATTTACATTCAGGGTAACTATTGAAAGGTATGAATTTAGTGCCATTGTATTGCCTGTAGGTGACTGTTACTGTATATTGTCTGTGTTCCTTTCTGATCTATGCTGCTTTTAGGCTCTCTCTTTGCTTAGAGGACCCCTTTCAATATTTCTTGGAGGGCTGGTTTCGTGTTTGCAAATTCCTTTAGTTTTTGTTTTTCCTGGAAGCTTTATCTCTCCTTCAATTTTCAATGAGAGCCTAGCTGGATATAGTATTCTTGGCTGCATATTTTTCTCGTTTAGTGCTCTGAAGATCTCATGCCAGTCCTTTCTGGCCTGCCACGTCTCTGTGGATAGGTCTGTTGCCAATCTAATATTTCTACCATTGTAGGTTACGTATCTCTTCTCCCGAGCTGCTTTCAGGATTTTCTCTTTGTCTCTGAGACTCGTAAGTTTTACTATTAGATGTCGGGGTGTTGACCTATTTTTATTGATTTTGAGAGGGGTTCTCTGTGCCTCCTGGATTTTGATGCCTGTTTCCTTCCTCACATTAGGGAAGTTCTCTGCTATTATTTGCTCCAATACACCTTCTGCCCCTCTCTCTCTTTCTTCTTCTTCTGGGATCCCAATTATTCTAATGTCGTTTTGTCTTATCATATCGCTTATCTCTTGAATTCTGCCCTCGTGATTCTGTAGTTGTTTCTCTCTCTTTTTCTCAGCCTCTTTATTTTCCATCATTTGGTCTTCTATATTGCTGATTCTCTCTTCTGCCTCATTTATCCTAGCAGTTAGTGCCCCCATTTTTTATTGCACCTCATCAATAGCCTTTTTGATTTCGACTTGGTTAGATTTTAGTTCTTTTATTTCTCCAGAAAGGGTTTCTCTAATAACTTCCACGCTTTTTTCAAGCCCAGCTAGTATCTTTAAAGTCATGATTCTGAACTCTAGGTCCGACATCGTACTAATGTCCGTATTGAGTAGGTCCCTGGCTGACGGTACTACCTCTTGTTCTTTTTGCTGAGGTGATTTTTTTCGTCTTGTCATTTTGTCCAGAGGAGAATAGATGAATAAGAGAACAAAATGCTAACAGATTAACAACGTCCCCAGTTGTTAACTGGGGACCCCAATATACTCTATACAAATCAGAAAAGACCTGAAACCAGGGGAAAAGAAAGGGAAAGAAAGAAAAAAGAAAAAGAAAAAAAAACACAAAAAGATAAAAACAAAAACAGAACAATACAAAAAAAACAGATTATGATCAAATATGATCAGGCTAGTGCATAGATCAGAGCCACACACTAGATTTTGGGCGTATTTTGGTCTGTTAGAAAAAAGTGCCTCCTAAAATTTTAAAGGAAGGAAGACATATATGTACAAAATAAGGGTTGATACAATGAAGGGATGGAAGATGACTGTAAAGATAAAAATTATAAAAGATTTTATAAAAGGAATTGATAAGATAAGAAGTTGTTTGAAAAAAGAAAGAAGAAGATTTAAAAAAAAAAAAGAAAAAAGAAAGGGAGAGAATGTGATCAGGCAGGAGACTAGAACCAAGCCATACACTAGTGATTTAGGGTATATTTTGATCTGTTAGAAGAAACTGTATCTTAAAATTTTAAAGAGAGAACAACTTATATATATATATATATGCCAAAAATAAGGGTAACTACTCTGAAGGGATAAAATATGACTCTAAAAATGAAAAATAAAAAATGTTTTTTTAAAAAAAGGGATTAATAAGATGTTGGTTGAAAAAGGGAAAAAGAAAAATAAAAAAAACAGTTAAAAAATTAACTTTGAAAAACTAATGAATCATAGTAAAAAAAGCCATGAATTCTATGTGCAGTATTCCCCTAGCGCTGGAGTTCTCCCGTTCTCCTTGATCGGTAAACTTGGTCTTGGCTTGCTGGCTATTCGTGCTGATCTTCTGGGGGAGGGGCCTGTTGCCGTGGTTCCCAGATGTCTTTGCCGGAGGCAGAATTGCCCTGCCTTGTCGGTCTGGGCTAAGCAAGCTGCTCGGGTTTGCTCTCAGGAGCTTTTGTTCCCTGCAAGCTCTCGGTACAGCTTTGGAGGACCAGGTTTGGAGGACCAGGGTGAAAATGGTGGCCTCCCAATCTCCACCCGGAGGAGCTGAGAACTCGGGGCCCCGCTCCTCAGTGCGCCCCCTGAGAAAAGCAGTCACTCCCATCTCCCTGGTCTCTGGCCGCACTCTGTGCTCATCCGGCCTGTGACCGAGCGTTTCGATCTCTGGCACCTGACCCCGTGTGGAGTCTCCAAACCCAGTAGATCCCTGTGGTACGCTCCCGCGCTGCTCCTCCCGGGGGGAGGAAGGGGAGTCTACCCAGATCTGCTGCTTGTTGGGTCCCTGCTGGAGGAGCAGTGGCCCGACTGGGCCGCGGATCACGGTTTATGGCAACCGTGAGCTGAGGGCCCATGCCTCGGCTCCGTCTCTGCAGCCGGCTTCCCCGCTCCGATACCTGGGAGCTCTGTCGCAGTCAGGCACCCCCGGTCTTTCTGTGACCCCAAGGGTTCTGAGACCACACTGTCCCACGGGGGTTCCATCCCCCACTTAGCCACTGGAGCAACGTCCCTCAGCGGAGCCGACTTCTAAAAGTTCCAATTTTGTGCTCCGCGGCTCTATCACTTGCCAGAAGCGGCCAACGGAGGCCCCCTCCCCCGCCATCTATCCTCCCAAATATCGCCTCGGATTCACTTCTCCGCACGTCCTACCTTCCAGAAAGTGGTCGCTTTTCTGTTCAGAGAGTTGTTGCTACTCTCTTCTTCGATCTCCTGTTGAGTTCGTAGGTGTTCAGAATGGTTTGATCCCTATTCAGCTGAATTCCTGAGACCAGACGAAATCCAGGTCTCCTACTCCTCCGCCATCTTCTGGGCATTTTTTTTTTTTTTTAATTTTATTTATTTATTTGACAGAGAGAGAGAACACAAGCAGGGGGAGTGCGAAAGGGAGAAGCAGGCTTCCTGCCGAGCAGGGAGCCCGATGCGGGGCTCGATCCCAAGACCCTGAGGTCATGGCCTGAGCCGAAGGCAGTCGCTTAACTAACTGAGCTACCCAGGCGCCCCTGGGCATTTTGTTTTAATAGATAAAAGACATTTCTTGGAAAAAAGTAAAATGGTGGTGATGAGAGCTACTACTCATTACACTTGATAATAATGGTAGCAGCGGTTTATTGAGCACTTACCGCATACCAGGAACTATACTTCACCTGCCGTCTTAAACCTCATCTGAACAACACCTCTGTAAAGTATATTCTATTCATATCACCATTTTATAGAGGAGGAAGTGCAGGTTCCAATAGGTTAATTCACTTCCCAAAGACACCTAATGGGTATGTGCACTCACTGAGGTTTAAATCCGAGTCCACCTGATTCCAAAGCCTGTGCTCAGTGTGTGTGGGTGTGTGGGTGTGTGCACAGATGACCTAACATAAAATGTAAAGCATCCTGGCATTAAGTGTGCGAGAAGCAGGAAGGACACAGAATAAGTCTAACTCTCTCCTCTCTTTCTCCACTAACAGCTAACAGGTCCACGCACTGGGAATATGCAGGCAAGTGCCCACAACACCCTGTATTCAAGAGGCAAAGGTGGAGGGGCCTCCTGCCCTACTGCATGTCCCAGACTTTTTCAGTTTTCTAAATATTAGTAAGACACGGGTTCCCTGGTGCCCTCCCCAACTGCCCTCATTATGTCCACCCACTGCCTCCTGATGCATCCCCGCTGATACCTTCGATCCCACTTAGAATAAAACCCAATGCCCTTCCCTGGGCCAACGAGGCCCTGCATGATCTGGCTCTGCTGCTCCCCTCAACACTGCTGAGCTCCCCACTATCAGCCCCAGACCCTCCACTTGGACTGCAGTGTGAGAGGGAAATAAAAACCTTTTACTTGATTAAGGCACGGCACTTGGGAGACTCCTGTTAAAGCAACCTAGTCAATATATTACTCATACTCTTGGTCTCTGACCTGATATTTACACTTCCTCCACTCTCCTCAAATCTCGGTTCTGCCGAGAACAGGTAAGGAAGCAGCAAACTCTTAAGCAAGGGCATTTTGCCTATTCTAAGAGTGAGTTTTCCACTTGATCCCATATTCTCTGCCGACAACTTGATCTGTATCAGAGGGAAAAGGAGACCAGCATATGGGAACTCTCTCTCAGCTTCCACTACATAACCTTTTTACGTGACATCTGCACCCAGCCTGCTCCTCCCTTCCCTGCTGGGACTCCATAGGCACGTCCCCCGTCCTGTCCTGGCCAGGATTTCCATCAGGGCATTGGGTCCCATGTCCCCACTTACCCTTCTGGGAATGCTCATTATCAGTCATCCCTTCTCTTTTATAATTCAACCTCTCCCTCTCAACTGTGTCCACAGCAGTATTTAAACATGCTCGTGTCTTTCTCATCTTAATGATAAAAAATATATATATTGATCACACCTACAACCCCTTACTCTCAAATAATCTCTTTTTTTTAAAGATTTTATTTATTTATTTATTTGAGAGAGAGAGAGAGAGCATGAAAGGGGGGAGGGCCAGAGGGAGAAGCAGACTCCCTGCGGGACTCGATCCCGGGACTCCAGGATCATGACCTGAGCTGAAGGCAGTGGCTTAACCGACTGAGCCACCCAGGTGCCCTCAAACAATCTCTTAACCATTTCCTAGCAACATTGTTTAAAAGAGTTGTCTAGGGCACCTGGATGGCTCAGTCGGTTAAGCATCTGCCTTGAGCTCAGGTCATGATCTTGGGGTCCTGGGACTGAGCCCCACATCAAGCTCCCTGCTCAGTGGGAAGTCTGCTTCTCCCTCTCCTTCTGCCCCTCCCCACTGCTTGTGCATGCTCGCTCTCTCTCTCAAATAAATAAAATCTTTTTAAAAAAGAGTTGTCTACACTTTCTGTTCCTATCTCTTCAGCTGGCATTTACCCTTAAACCCCCAGCCTAACCCCCATAACAGTTATGCCCGAACACGGCACAAAGAGTCCCAGTTAATGTTTCCAGTGACCTCATGTCAAGAAATCCATTCTTCAACCCTTTGGCCTCATAGCAGTGTTCACCCTTGTTATTCCTTCCTTGAAACTGTTCTCCATGACACCACCCCCTCCTGATTTTGTTCCCACCTTTCTTACGATCCCTATCATATTTAATTTTGAGCAAACTTATGACATAGGACTATTCCTAACTCCATTCTAGAGATAAAGAAATGGAAACCTGAGATGCTAAATAAATTGCCCAAAGTGATACAGTGAACTGAAAGATCTAGGATTGGAACCCAGATTGCCAGACACCAGAAGCAGTGTTCTGAACCTCCGTGTGATATGATGTTCTAGACTCAGAGTGAGAAGCATACTGAGTATGGAAATACTGGATTGTTTCTTTCCCTACAAAGCAAAGGTTAACAGGTAAGGAAGCAGCAAACTCTTAAGCAAGGGCATTTTGTCTATTCTAAGAGTGAATTTTCCAGGATAAACAACATGATCAAAGTGCAAAGGAACATGAGACCACATCAGAGGTTACGTCATTATGGTGCAATGGCTCCTACCTTTGGAAACCCAAGTGGCAGAGCGGAAAGAGACTTGAATTCTGGTTTAGGTTCTGCAGTTAATTACCTATGTGACCCTGGACTACTTAACCTCTCTGGGCCTCACTTACCTCGAATGGAATGATAATACCTGCTTTCTCACCTCACGTAGTCTTTGTGAAATTCAAGTGACATCATACAACAAAAGATCTTTGACAAATGGAACCTACCACTCACATGCAAAGAGAAGCAACGGGAAAGAGAAACTTGGGGAATCCCCAGTAATGCCTGAGTAATGAATTCCTGCCCCCACCCTGTGTCTCCTGGAGAAAGGAGAGCATCCCGAGTTCGGATCCACAGAGCAAACTGGCCTAGGTCAGGTGGTCTCATCAGCCACTCACTCTCTGACCGGTGGTCTCCCTTCCCCAAACTCAGGTACTTCTGTGGTATCCCACTCCCATTAGAGACCGAGCCATGCCCTTGAGGACTCAGCTTGGAGTCACTGAAAAGGGGCCCCTCTCATAAAAGCACGGGAATTAAGGAACCTCGAGAGCCAGTGAGAAGAGGAGAGGAGTCATGTGTGACCGGGAGAGAGGATGTGTGGGGCCATTCAGACTGCACAGCGGTGTGCAGAGCACAAGAGCAAGAGCATGAATAAGAACAGCAAGAGCAGCTAACACGAAGCCAGCCCGGTCTGTGGCTGTACCGAGTATTCTTCTAAGTGTGGTACCCAAGAATCCCCTAAGGTTAGTATCATTATTACCCGCACTTTCAGATGAGGATCCTGAGGCATGGGGAGGCTAAGTCCTTTGCCCAGTCCACCATGATTCTGACCTACCCCATCTGCTCTGGCACCTGCACCAACAGCTTCCATTACCCGACATGCCAAGAACAAGGATCTTCCCATTTCGCAGGGCTTCTCGCCCTTATCAGACTCCTTCTTCATAATTACAAAAGTAAGTTTGGTAAGCAAGCATATCAGAAACAAAGCAAAACCTCCACCGCTTCTCATCCATAATGCTTCCCTTGCTGGTAACAGCAGGACAGGAAAAAGAGCTCCAGAAGCAGAAAATAACAGCAGGGTAGTATTTTTTGTTCTCTTCCCATTTTCCTTTGCCAGACGAGCTGTTCTTCCCAAAGGGGCTCCTCAAACAATTCTATTCGTGTGCCTCTTACCCTTGACTTTACATCTCTCAGCAATTCAGAAACACGGTCACAGGCAGAGGGGAAGGAAGTGTGATCAAGGGTCCACACCCCCTGACCGGTCAGCAGGCTGTGAGCCCTCCTATCAGCCTCGCTGCTCAGCAGAAGGCTTTCACATGAAGCCATCAAGGGGACCTTGCTTTAAAAATAAGCCCTAGGGGCTAATGATGGAATAAAAACTCATCTCTAATGTGGAATGAAAAATCTATTTCTAACGCCAAGTGAGGGAAAAGCAAGTATGTTTCCTCTGTCAGTTATTTTAACGTAACACACAACCTGAGATGAATGTCTTCCGTAAGCTGGCCTTATTGAAGAAGTCCACGTACAAATGTTTGACCTCAGAAGCACGTGAGCAGGTAAAATGAATCATTCCCACGCTAGCAAAGTAATAAGTAGAGCTCCTCACAGCTGCTGCTTCAGACTGGCCAGTCACCTGCGTGATTTCTTAGAACTCTCCTTTGTTATGATTTTATCTACAGTCATAAAGTTTACCAAGTTCCAGAGTTTTGGGGGGAATTTCAGGGCCAGACAGAGCGGGAGAAGCCCCTGCAGCATTCGCTACAACCAAATCTCAAATCTTCAAAAACAAGAGGATTGCTTCTGTGAGCCAAGCTAAAGAATCAGTTCTATTAGGTCTTCTGGAGTAACACGAACCCAGCCTGTGCCTTAAATCAGAGTAGGTCTCCGCCCAGGGCACCTCCACAAACCAGCCAGGGAGTGGGTGCCTCTTCTCTCTTGCTGCTGGGGCTGAGCACAAAAGAGGCAGGGATCTCCTCTGTGGTGAGAAGGCTAAATTGAGTTCTCTTGCAAAATGGGGTCAGAGAAGGTGCAGAAAATACGGACTGCCTCACTGCACCTGTGAAAAGTGTCATGGAATCATCAGGGCCTTTATTCCCACCCCAACCAGGCACGACCACCATCATCATCATCAGTACTGTAGTCACTACTCTTGTGGTTCCAACACGTTTCTACGGCCCTCTCTGTAGTTTACAGACAACTTCGAATACAGTAGTCCCCTCATCCGCGGTGCTGCTTTCCACAGTTTCGCGTACCTGTGGTCAACCGCGGTCCTGAAGCCGACGTAGGGCCAGAAGGTCAGTAGGAGCCTCACGCTACGTCCTCGTGCCTTCGTCACTCACCTCACTTCATCTCATCACCGAGGCATTTTATCATCTCACATCATCACAAGAAGAAGGGTGAGTACAAGAACATAAGGGTACAGGACGAGAAGATACTTTGAGAGAGACCCCATTCACATCACTTTTATGATAGCATATTGTTATAACCATTCTTTTTCATTATTAGTTATTGTTGTTCATCTCTGACTGGGCCTAGTTTAGAAATTATACTTTAGCATAGGTATGTATGTATAGGGAAAAAAACATAGTATATATAAGGTTCAGTGCTATCCGCAGTTTCAGGCATCCACTGGGGTCTGGGAAAGTATCCCCGGTGAGGGGGGCTGCTGTAGATTAGCAGGGCTGGCTCAGGGCCTTAGTCGCTCAGTGCTCCTTCTTCCTGTGCCAGGTCAGTCAGGTCCCACCCGGGTCCTCTGGCAGCTAATGCTGTGAGGTCTTCCTCCACACTCTCATGCTCACCTGCCCAGACGCTAGAGTTCAATGGTTCTACTCTGAAATAGCTACTCACCTTTGCCTGACCCCTCTACCCCTGCACTTCAGTTTCATGATCATAAAATGAAAGCAACAGATAACATAATCTCAATAGCGCTGTTGTGAAGATTTAAATATATTATATAAATATAGATAAAGACATAGAGATATATTATCATCAGGATTTTGCACTGCAACCCACAGAAATGAAGTCTGGCTAATTTAGGGTGAAAGGGGATTTATCGAAAGGATTCTGGAGAGCCCAGAGCTCTCTAGAAAGGCTGAAAAGCAGGTTTAAAGCCAATGCTGCCAGGAATAACACCTAAAATCACATCACAGAGCAAGTCCCTTACAGAACCCTCTGCCACAGCCACTATCCCCAGACATACTGTGGATGCTGACACCAGAAACAGTCATGGCTCAAGCAGGACGAAGCTGCCCTCGCTCCACCACCCTCAGCCATCCCCACCTCAACACATCAACAGCTGCTAGGTCACAGCCTGGGGCAGATGCACTGGCAGAGCCTGGATCACTCGCCAGCAGCTAGGATGCCGCCAAGGAGGCTGGGAAAACAAGTATCTGGCATTTTCAGCTTCTGTAGGTGTGTGTCGTGGGGGAGGTGATTCCTATAGTCACAGGAAGTGTGTTTAGTTGCTAACAGCCAACAAGAATGACTAATAGTCACTAAGCAAGTGAAATACTTAATCCAGTCCCTGATGTGTTATCATCCTGTACCTTATCCATTGTACCTTGTCTGTGTTGACAAGTCTGTCAAAACACCACATTATAAAGATATTCACAACGCCCCCTACTCTTCCCCCCAACACCCCCACAAAACCTCCAACCTGTAAAACCCACCTATTTCCACACATCGATCTCTTTATTCTCCCCCACCCCAAGAAGTCATTGATTGTCTGATAAACAAATCCCTGCTTATGTTTGATTACTGAAAATGGGTTACTTAGTGTGATTTTTTTGCCCCCGAATCTTTCTATTTTCACAGGAGATTCCAGGAGCCATAAAGCTTCAAACCCAGAATCTCAAGCAGCTGTTAAATTTACCTTGGGGAGTGTGGGGTCAGTAGCGAAGTCTTTCATTAGTAAACCAGTATCACCAACTCCCTAACAACCCCTTATCTGCAGGGAGAACTCATGCACTTCCCCAGGTTTTACCTCACCCAGGCTCTCCTCAAACCCCATGTGATCGTCAAGGTAAGTGTTACTGCCTTCACTTGATAAATGAGATACCCTGAAAGGCTGAATGAATCTCCCAAGGGACTAAATCTGGTCAACAGGGGAGCTGAGACAGGACACGGGTTTCCTGACTCCTGATCAAGTACTTTTCAGTTTCTCCAGTCCCCGGCCGTCCTTCTCCAGGTCTCAAGAACAATCACAGCGGTGTCAGTGAATAAGAGAATAAGGGGAATCCAAGAGACCCTCCCTGGGAGGAAGAGAGGCAGTCAGGGGAGAAGAAATGGGCACAAGATGATCCCCTTCCTAGAGAGATTCCATCTGCTTTGATATAACTCCAAGTGTTTTCCAACTGGGTTCTGATTCCAAAACATTTACATTCACCAGGAGGACTGAATATAATTACTCCCTTTGTGTTTCAAAAATTGCAAAACTTAGGGAATGTACAACCACCACAGAAGGAACCCAGGAGCTGAGGTGGGGGTGAGGGTGGGGAGAGGGAAGCCCAATCTGCAAAACCAGTGTGAACCTTTCTAGCCGTGGCAATGGGGAAAGTGTACTGTCTCTGAGCTCCATGATTAAAGCAAATGCAAATTAGTTTCTGCAAAGGTCTTTCCCCTTAAATTGAAAAGCACCGTGTAATGGAATTTCATAGATGCTGCTTTGGAAATGACTTCATACCTCACTCTGTTCAGAGCTGAGAGGTGGCTGCATGGCGTGAATCATAAGAGGCTGAGGCTCTCGAGGGGCTGCCCAGCCTTCCTCCCACTTTCACGTCTATGCAGTGGCAGGCTGCTCACCCCATCCCTTAACCCGGGCCGGGAATTAGTGAACTCAGAGGGCTGTAGTCACTGCTACATGATTTGCAGTCTTCTCCTACCCCAAAACAGGCTATCTACCTGCAAGCCATGCTTTCGGACCAGAGTCAGGCTCCTGGGGTTGCTAGTTGCATAAGCCTGGCCTGGGGACACACATTTT
The DNA here is from genome assembly GCF_037043125.1 of Eumetopias jubatus. NCBI lineage: Eukaryota > Metazoa > Chordata > Mammalia > Carnivora > Otariidae > Eumetopias > Eumetopias jubatus. Next base: position 28,535,836 of record NW_028274819.1, on the reverse strand, counting down.
AAATAAAAGGCCTTGGAGGACTGTGGGGTTTCCAGGCTCTCTAAGATTGCCGGTAGAAACCATGAAGTCAAGGTGACAAAGATTTAATGAATGCCACACCGTTCTTTCACTGACTACCTGTGCCTTCTTCGGGGCACCCCTCCAAAACCTAAAAATCAGATTTCCAAATTATCAGCAGCTTTGCAGTGAATCAAATAGGTTGCGTTACAGTGTCAAGCCTGATGGAGGAATACTTCCAGACAGACCAAATCCTTAATGCACTCGTGCAAGAAAAATGTATTCACACCTACTATGTGCCAAGCCCTGGGATACAACAATGAACACAGCTATTAGTCACGGCTCATCGTTTGCAATCAAACAATGCACACAAGATGCTTTCAAATACTTATTCCAACAAATGAAAAACTGCAACCCTGACAATGTTATATGTCGGGTAGTGGGTGGTAGGGTGGTACTGAGAGAGCCCAGGAGAGGGGAAGTAGACCTAGTCAGCACATCGGGAAGGCGTCCCTGAGGAAGTGACCTTTCAGCTGGAGAACTAAACGGAAAAATTAACCAATAGAAGAGAGACAGGAAAACCCCTGAGGCAGAGGGCCTGGCAGGGGCACTGCCCCACCTGAGCAGGGGTGTGCTGAGGACTGGGGAAAAGGCTAGAATACATTCAGCTTGCTGAGCAAGGAGAGCATGGCACCAGAGGAACCTGAAAAGGGACCAGACCCTGTAGAGCTTTGCAGGATATGCAAAGGAGTTTTGTCTTTATTTGAAATGCAAACTGATGCCATGAAGAAGTTGTAAGTGGGAGTGAGGGTGGAAAGACAGGAAGTATTATGCCATTAGAAAATGTCTCTCTGGCTGCAGCATGGAGGCCACATTAAGAGGTTGGGGGTGGGGGGTACTGTGAACTGTCTGCCAAAAACCCATCAAGAAAGTGTTCAGAGCCTTATCTGCCATGGCAGAGACCTGACTCACCCACAACCGCGAGGGAAATGGCACAGCCAACTCAGGACTTCAGGGTACCAGTCTCCTACCCCGAAACTCTTTCCACTGCAGCATTACCTAGTAGCACAGTTTTTAAGGTGTGCTGTCACCTGGGAATAAGTTGGTAAAGCGGGCAGCACATCCCTAGACCTCTCTGGGAAACACCCCAGTGACAGCACTGACAGTAATAAGTAATCCAATAATCAAACAGTAAGGTACTGACTCCAATAATGGGATGGCAGCACCCACCTGGTGATCTCGTTCCAACTATCTCTGTCTACATAGCCTATGCCTAAGAGAGAAGTTCAAGTGTGTGCTCTTAAAACAATGATAACAATAAAAACAATTTAACTTCCAGTCACTGTCTATGTGTTCACGCACTTGAGATGAGGAAGAGAGCTACTCACCCAAAGGACCAAAGTGTCTGAACACAGGCTCACCTTATGTAGAGACTCATGTATTTAAGAGCTAAAGTACAGTGTGTGCCATCTTGGTTTGGGCTGCTATGATACAGAACGCCATAGACTGGGTGACTTACCGGATATTTACTTCTCACAGCTCTGGAGGCCTGAGGTCCACGATCAAGGTGCCAGCAGCTTTTGTTCTGGTGAGGGCTTTCTTCCTGGTTTACAGCGGACACCCTACTGCTGGGTCCCCGTGTCCTCGCGAGGCCCCACTCTCATGACCTCATCCAAACCCAATTACCTCCCAAAGGCCCTACCTCTTGATACCATCCCATTGGGGATTAGGATTGCAACACAGGAATTTGGGAGGGACACAAAGATGCAGCCCACAGCATGCTCATTTTGTTGAATTCTTTCTTATTTGCTTATCATTTAATAAAAAGATCTACCTAAGATAATGGTATTAGTTTTTAAACTACTGTCAATATTTTTTCTATTTGTAACAATCCTGTGATGACCACGTTGCCCAGAGTCCACCCAGAGCTCTGCCCCTTCCCCTCTGCCCAATCTGCTAGAGTGGCTCACATGTTTTCCCACCCTTTGTTTCTGTTAAAAATTCATAATTATGCTCCTCAGAAGAGTTGCACATGAGCCCAGCAGCTTCCTTTTCTACATCAGCATGGATTAGATTATTGAATTAGTTAGAAATCAGGGCTCTGCACAAATAATGGAAGGCAAGACAGATGAGCTTTGATAGGAAGGCAAAGGAAGGCGGAGACACAGAAGGGCAGGTGTAGGTGGGCTCCCGTGTGGCAACCAGCAGTCCTGAGAGCCTCCCGTGCTAGCAAAGGGAGGTATCAAATCTCAGGTTCTGATGTATCCTTGGTTTGTCCTTGAAGAAGGTCAGTGTGGCAGGAAATGCCTCACGTTGAACAAGCTCCATTTCCTTCTTCTCCTGGAGACGCTTCTAGACTACGTTTCCCTTTCAGTTAGGTGAGGCCATGGGATTTCTGCCTCGCAGAGTACAGGTGGAAGTGCTGTGTGCCACTTCCAGGTGTGGCTTATAAAAACCTCTTGCAGAATCCTCCTTGCTGTTTTCCCAACTCCTTGATGAATGCAGAAGGCCCAACTGATGTAGAGCAGTGGTTCTCAGCTGGGGGCAATTGTGTCCCCCTCTCCCCAAGAACATTCGGCAATGTCTGGAGACACTTTTGGTTGTCACACTGGGAGGATGTCCTACTGGCATCTAATGGGAGAGGCCAGGGATGAGCTAAACATCCTACACTGCACAAGACAGCCCTCCATCCATAACAAGGAATTAGCCCGCCCCAAAACATCAATAGTCCCATGACTGTGAATTCTGAGCCAGAGGGGGGCAGAGCCACAAGGTGGATTCTTCAATGACAGCATGGACACACACACACACACACACACACACACACATGCTGGCCTGTGTTAGTGATTTTAACAAGAAATAAGCATTTATTGGGTTAGATTATTGAGATTTGTGGGTAATCACAGCAGCAAGCATTATCAACAAATACAAGTGATGGAGGTTAGGCTTTCTGTGGAGGACAAGTGTACCTTAGCGACAGAGTCGTATCACTTGACAGGCCCTGTGAAGGTCTGTGGGATAAAGAGTGAAGGGCAATGAATGCTTGGTCCTATCCATTAAGTCAGGAGGCCTCACACCACCACAGCAGTGAATAGGGTCAAGAATGCAGTGGACTCTTCATAGCCCTTTCCTTAATGACCAGGGGTGGTGTCTTTGAGGAGAAACTCTTAGCAACGCAGTCGAGGAACATGGGAGGAACCCGCACCTGTCCAGGAAAAACACCCAACCCGCCCGAAGCAGAACCAGTGCTAACCTCTCTCATTTTCCTCTTTCCTTCATCCCCTTTTTGTGTGACAGACTAGCTGACAATAACCAGCAAGGTCCGTTTAGTGTATGGTCTGGTCTTGCTGTGACTAATAAGATGATTGGTTGTATATATCCTCTTTATGGCTGTTCATTATATCACCCTAACATAAAGTAATTTAATTTCAGTGGGATAATTAGGGTATTTCTAATCTAACTGATAGTCTGAATGAAATGAGATTCTTAGAGGGAGATTTGTGTATCAGGAGACTGGTGACCTCCGGCCCCAATTTTCACACAATGTATTAATCTGACAGCCCTACTTCCCAGGCATACTGTATCCGTACATTTTCCGAGCCTGTGGGTTATAGAACACACCCGCAAATGAGATTACTTTATTTATAATGAGATTTCCTTGGGCTCAAGGAGACAGATCATAGTATTTTAACTGAGGCCTTCAGACAAGAGGATCCATCTGTTAATAGAAGCCCTGAGATGCAAATGTACTCAAGAGGGAGTGTGGCCTTGTCTGGGGTCTGGGAAATGCCAGTCCGCAGGAGAAATCACGACTGAGCCCCGCAGGATGCCCGCCTGCCTGGGGCAGCTCAAGGCCTCCCCAGCAGAGCAGCCTGGCGCTGGCCACTGGCCGAGGGCCACAGGAAGGCTGTTCTCACCTGCCCCCAGGGGGAAGCTGCACCTCGGAGTCTGCTCACTGAGCCCAAAGTGGGGAGTAAGGAACGAGACCACGGGATAGAGGAAGCAGTAGATGCTGGTGGGGGGTCAGCAAGGAGGGGAGCCGAAAAGACCTACCGGCTGCTCCTCAAGCCCCCAACCGCCCCCCCACACCGCCCCAGTGGCAGACGCACTGACCTCTGCCCTTCACCCCGACTCCAAACCTTACCGGTAGAGTCCCTCTTTTATGCCAGTCATCAGCAGCAGGATGCTGCCTCTTACAAAATCTGCTACTGAAAACACTTCCCATTGTTCTTTTACTCATTGAGCACCCACATGCGCCGAGCACGGGTCAGGCCTGCTTGGGAAACGCCTTTAAATTTCTTTTAGAATTTAATATGAGAGAAAAAAATAGTCTGTTTCTCTGGAAGAAATACCATGTTTTCTTCTATCAGGTAATAAGAACTGCATGGCTCATCTTGTTCTCCTGTTTTCTTGGGTGCCAGGAAGCTCAGAGATTAATATCATACTCAATAATCTCATAAAACACCAGCATGAGGTTGCTATTTTAGGTCTTTTTCCTCCTTATCTTCTATCTTCTTATTTTTCTATTTCTAGTAAAAAAGAATGATTTTTATGCTTCTTATTTGGTAAGGTATTTCAAGCTCAATTTGGAAAGAATATATTTTATTTTCAAAAATAAGCAAAGATAACCTGAAATAATGTAACATTGTATGCCACCTATACTTTAATAACAAACATCTTCTTAAAAAAGAAAACACATAGGAAAATTTCTTCACATCCTCAGAGAAATATATTTCCTCCCATTTTCTTGGAGACATGTGGCCCTACTGATTTGTCTTTCACTTTTCCATTTTTTAACAGATACAATAAATGAATAAAGACACATAATAAAACCAAAAAAATAAATAAGCAAAGATAGCCACGTTGACTTACAAAAGGCCACTGTTAAAAATTCTTTAGTATTTACTAAGTGCCTATTAATAACTAACATCTGCTGAGCACGTGACACGGGTCCTTTTCTAAGCACTCTGAACCCCACAGCAGCCTCTGCTGTAAGTACTATTAGTGCCACTTTGGAGATGAGGGAATGAGGAACAGAGACGATGAAGAGTTTACCTAGGGTTACACCTTCAGTAAGGAGTGGAACCAGGATTGAAACGTGGGCAGTCAGGCACCAGCAGGCGCCCTCTTAACCAGTGCTCCTTGGCACACACAAGTCCCCGTGCTAGGTGACAGGAAATGTATGTTACATGTGTGGGATGCCTCTGCTAGGTGGCCTCACATCCCCTGAAGCTTCCTTTCTACTCCAGCCTTGCTGCAGCAACTGGCCATGCCGAGGAGTGACCTGACAGCACCCTGCCTCGGCAGCATGAAGAGTCTCTTCTGCTTCCCTGGTGTCTCTTCCCCAACCTCATGGGAGGTGGCAGGAATCTGCTCCACGATTCTGACACCTGCACAGACTTGGAAAAATCAGGGAGCTAACACCGTGTGCGGAAAGCCTTGACTGACGAGGGATGGAACCAGTAGATAAGGGCTCCCAATTTCTGCCCTATGGGCAGACAATTCTTTTTTTTTTTTTTAATTTTATTTATTTGACAGCAAGATACACAGCAAGAGAGGGAACACAAGCAGGGAGAGAGGGAGGGGGAGAAGCAGGCTTCCCGTGGAGCAGGGAGCCTGATGCAGGGCTTGATCCCAGGACCCTGGGATCATGACCTGAGCCGAAGGCAGACGCTTAACGACTGAGCCACCCAGGCTCCCCTGGGCAGACAATTCCGAGGCCCGTTCTACACAGCTCCTCAGGGATCCCCAGTGGAATTCAGCCACTGTGGCCCACTGGACTGTCTTTCCTTCTTTTCATTCATACATCCTAGGTCCCCACTCTTGTTCCTTGGGATCAATTTCTAAAGCAAACTACTTGTAGGCAAGATCTTGTCTCAGCTCTGCTTTGGGGGTAAATCAAGGTGAAGACACTAAAGTTCCTAGCTTGAGGAGTTCAGATTAGGGTGACAGGTCATTACAAGAGGAACAATTCAGTAACAGTAGATTAACAATCTATGACCGAGTAGCTGGTACAATGACTCAAGCTATAAAAACACAAGAGCACAGAGAAAGTCGAGTAAGTAGGGAGCTACCAGGAAGTTTTATTTGAACACAGCCACATGTTCATTGACATGTTACCTATGGCTGTTTTCCCACTACAACAGCAGAGCCGAGTAGTTGCAACAGAGACCCATGGCCAACCAAGCCTAACATATTTAGTAGCTGGCTATTTACTGAAGTTTGTGGATCTCTGACATAGAAAATCCAGGAGCCTATGGGAATGGAGAGAATGGGCACATAGTCTACTTGACAGGTGGCGGTGGGATGATCACCAAAAGCTGGGAAGAGCCAGAGCGTTGAAGAACAGGAGCAAGGGCATGTCAGGAAGGGGCAACAGGTGGACCAAAGGCAGGGCTGAGCCTCAGCAAGCTGCTGAGAAGGAATCATAGGCAGCTTGCTGTTGCCCAAGAGAAAAGAACCGCGAGGAAAGTGATGGGAGATGAGACTACAGGCAGACATTTCCTTCAGGAAACCATTGCTGGGCTATTTCTCTCATTTGGAGATATTTCCTTCAATAGGCAAAGACACTCTAACAAAGAGTGACTCCAGAGCCTGGTTTATACCTTCTACTGAAGGGAGTTTACATGAACTTCATAACGCTTATGCTCTTCTGATGATCAGTGGGAGCCCCTGCTCATAAAGCAGCCCCCTTTGCAGCTGGGCATTCCTGCCATTAGAGATCCACTGCTTTGCCCTCCTCGGGTTGCGTGCCCCGGAGTAGGCTGGCTGTGGCCTCTTGCCCCAGACACAGCTGACTCATCACCATTACCGTCAGACCCCACTGGGAGCTCTGACAGGTCTCCCCCACAGGCCTGCTCTGCAGTTTCCCAATATGAGGACGAGGCAACAATGAGGGGGCAAGAACAATCATGAGAGATAGACCTACTGCACAGCCCCGGGAGGGGTGCTTCTTCATACCTTTGGGAAAGAAAAAATCCCGGGTGAACCCGCATGGTCTGACAATGAGTTATTTTGCGTAGCCCTTTCAGGGAACACTCACTGAGAACCAAATATGTGCCCAGCAAGGTAATATACTCGGTATAGATATGTGACGAAGGTATCGCCTGCCCTTGAGGAGCTCACAGTCTAATGGGGGAGATGGACGTGCTATTTTCAAGGCGGGGGAGTGGTGCCAACTCCCCTCTGATGGGAGTGCCGCTCCTGAGAGGTAAAGCATGGGAGGATACTAAAAGCTTAAAAAACATCTTAAGGGAATATACTTTAATGATCATTCTGGAATGAACTACAGTTAACCACATCAACTGCTGACATGCGAATGTATACACAAAGTCCTGAAAGATACACCAAACCAGTTTATACCCCTTAAGAGCTCCCAGATTTCCCTGACAATACTTATTTATACTCTTGACTGATTTGGTGAACCATTTCTGAAAAAGCAATGAAAAGGTAAATTTCAGTCCCCAAAGGACAGAACTTAAACATAATTTGGAAAACAACCTGATAATACCAAGTTGCTGACATGTAGATATCCATTTTCAATTGTTTCAGATTTGGCTATAAAAGCTAAGATGGAGAAAACCAGCAGTGAGTTTTTTTTTAAAGGAAGAAGAAGGCAAGACTGATGAATCACAGACCTGTACCTCTGAAACAAATAATACATTATATGTTAAAAAAAAAAAAAAAAAGATGGTAGGAAGGGAAGAATGAAGGGGGAGAAATCGGAGGGGGAAATGAACCATGAGAGACTATGGACTCTGAGAAACAAACTGAGGGTTCTAGAGGGGAGGGGGTAGGGGGATGGGTTAACCTGGTGATGGGTATTAAAGAGGGCACGTACTGCATGGAGCACTGGGTGTTATATGCAAACAATGAATCATGGAACACTACATCAAATAAATAAATAAATAAATAGATAAATAAATAAATAAATAAATGTGTTTTAAAAAAAGGAAGAAGAAGGGTTAACATTTACTGAGTATGTGCATCTTGTCAAACACTGTGCTGAGGGCTTCATCATGTGCATTATCTCCCTGCATCTTCCCAACTGTCCTCTGAGGGAGACTCTAGCACTGTGACCGTCTCCAGGTGATGGACGAAGCAACAGAGTCACACAGAGTGGGTAATACAGAGTGAGTAACCAGCCAACCCTGGAAGAGGCAGGTGTCACCGGACAGTATGTGCAAAGGAGGGGCCGCACCCTTCACCACCGTACCAACTGCCCCCCTCCCCCACGGGCCAGGCCTCGGTTCCCACCGGGATGGCTTTTTTTTTTTTTTCCCCCAGCAGTTTTGCCCTGAATAGGCTTCAGGATAAGTTCCTTCCTTGTGATAAGCAGGGCCCACGACCTCTGACAGCTGTTCCCCGCTCCTCCTCATCCTCTGAAACAATCAGTAAGCATTAGAGAGTGCTTTTCCCTTTACAAAGGTGATAATTAGATAACAAGCTGAGATTAAAGTAATTACAGTCAGACAGCTGGCGAGGCAGCACAGTCATGTTGAAATATTGTTGGTACTTCAGCATCTGGTTCTAATAACAGCACAGGCTAAAGGATTTTACATTAATTACAGAACATAATTTAATATAAACATATTTAATTACAATTGATGAGCGATAAACTGTTCAAGAATGACTTAACCCCTTCCGCGTGTCAAAGTGATGGGAACTTTGGGCAGGCTGCAGCCTCTTCCGCTGTCTGTCTCAGCCTCCCCCACCATGCCTTCCACAACTCCCTAGTCCCCTCTCCTACAGAAAAATCCCCCTCAAAGACAGAATGTTCTAGATGGGGATGTTGCTCATTGACTATCCCATGGGTGTTTGGTGCACGTCCAGCACTGCCCATCCATAGAGAGCCAGGTGAAAGGAGGTGAGTGTGCCAGCCAGCCTGGGATGCGTTGCTTTGGCTGGACCAGCTGCCCTTCCTCATATTACCTCACACTGATGAGACAAGGTGGGCTCCCCTCAGCTGGTCTTCCCCATGTTCTCACACCTTTATGTGGTGCTGGCTTGGCTTCTGACAGTCAGTGAACCATCTCTTAGACCATCCTCAGATCTCCAAGAAAAAGTATGTCATGACTAGGAAGTCCCTGTACATGGTGGCAGGGGTATTTTCACAATTTTGGAGTAAATGCGTAATATCTGGAGACCCCTAAGTGAGAAAGGACACTCTGTTCTGTCAGGAATTCTTCTTTACATGCTGCTAGCCCCTCCCCCACCCCCTCCAAACTAGCAGACACAGGTCTTGTGTGAAACAGTTTCAAACAAATTGGGACCACACAGACACAATCCTCAATGGATAAAGGACTCAATCATTACCTACACATCGACTTCCAAGATTCATAAATGAGAGATATTCAAAAGCCACAAACATGCCATGTTATGGACTGCATGACTATATTCTCCACAAAATTCATATTTTGAAATCATAACCCCCAATAGGGCTGTATTAGGAGATGGAGCCTTTGGAAGGTAATTAGGTTTAGATGAGGTCATGAGGGTGGAGCCCTCATGATGAGATTATTCTTAAAAGCCAAAAAGTGGAAACAACCTAAACGTCTATCAACCAATGAATGAATAAACGAAATGTGGCATAGCCACACAATTGAGTACTATCCAGCCGTAGAAAGGAATGAAGTATAATAGATGCTACAACATGGATCAACCTAGAAAACATCTTGCTAAGTGAAAGAAGACAGACACAAAAGCCCACATATTGTATGATTCCATTTATACGACATGTCTAGAACTGGCAAATCTATAGAGACAGAAAGTAGATTCATGGTTACCAAGGGAAGGGAGGAGAGGGGAAATGAAAGTGACTGCTCGTACACTTCAAAATCGTTAAAATTGTAGATTTTATGTTATATAAATTTTAACTCAATTAAAAAAAAAACTACCAATCTGGGAACTGGAGCTTAATCCCACTGGAGAAGCTGGGAGCCTATGTAAAGTGGGTGGCTCACAGTTATCTCATCCAAGAGGTGAGGAAGCTGGGGTATTTATACACAAACTCCCACCAGTCACTGACTGAATAAGGTTGCTTCAATGCAATCCCTATCAAAATCCCAGTGGCATTTTTCACAGAGATAGAGAACAATCCTAACATTTGTATGGAACCACAAAAGACCCTAAATAGACAAAGAAATCTTGAGAAAGAAAAACAAAGCTGTAGATATCATGCTCCCCGATTTCAAACTATATTACAAAGCTATCATAATCAAAACAGTATGGTACTGGCATAAAAAACAGACACCTAGATCAATGGAATAGAATAGACAGATCAGAAATAAACCCATGCACAGTTGGTCAATTAATTTACAACAAAGAAGGCAACAATATACAATGGGGAAAGGATAGTCTCTTTCATAAACGGTTTTGAGAAAACTGGACAGCCACAAGCAAATGAATGAAACTAGTCTACTATCTTATACCATATGCAAAAATTAACTCAAAATGGATTAAATCTGAATATAAGACCTGAAACCATAAAACTCCTAGAAGAAAATGTATGGGGTAAACTCCATGACATTGCTCTTGGTGATATTTTGGATCTGACTCCAAAAACAAAGGCAACAAAAGCAAAAATAAACAAGTGGGATTACATCAAACTAAAAGGATTCTGCACAGCACAAGAAACTGTCAACAAAATGAAAAGGCAACATACTGAAAGGGACAAAATATTTGCAAGTCATATATCTGATAAGGGGTTAACATCCAAAATACATAAAAAAAACTTATACAAATCAATAGCAAAAAAGCAAACACTCCAATTAAAAAATGGGCAGAGGATCTGAATAGCTACTTTTCCAAACAAGACATATAGATGGCCAACAGACCATGAAAACACGCTCAATATCACTCATCATCAGGGAAAAATGCAAATCACAACCACAATGAGATATCACCTCATATCTATTAGAACGGCTATTTCAAAAAGACAAAGAATAACAACTTTTGGCAAGGAGGTGGAAAAAAGGGAACCTTTGTGCACTGTTGGTAGGGATGTAAAATTGGTGTAGCCACCATGGAAAACAGTATGGAAGTTCCTCAAAAAATTAAAAATGGAAATACCATATGATTCCACCTCTGGGTATTTAGCCGAATTAAATGAAAACACTAATTTGAAAAGATACATGCATCCCTATGTTCATTGCAGTATTATTTACAATAACCAGGGTATGGAAAAAACGTAATATGCATTGATGGATGAATGGATAAAGAAAATGAAGTATAGCTATATATAGATATATATCTATATTGTATAAATACAAAATGGAATATTACTCAGCCATAAAAAATAACGAAACCTTGCATTTGCAACAACATGGATGGACCTTGAGGGTATTATGATGAGTGAAATTAAGTCAGACAGAGAAAGACAAATGCCATTTGAACTCACTTATATGTGGAATCTAAAACCAAAATGAAACTCATAGATACAGAGAAAAGAGTGGTGGTGCCACAGGGAGAGGGGCTGGAGGGTGAGCAAAATGGGTGAAGGGGGTCAAGAGGTACAAGCTTCCAGTTATAAAAGAAATAAGTCATGGGGATGTAATGTACAGCACAGTGACTCTGGTCAATAGTATTGTCGTGCACATTTGAAAGTTGCTAGAAGAGTAAATCTTAAAAGTTTTCATCACAAGAAAAAAAGCAAGGCTTTGTAACTTTGCATGGTGATGGATAGTAACAGACTTAGTGTGGTGATCACAGTGTATACAAATATCGAGTCATTACATTGTACACCTCAAACAAGTATGATATATGTCAGTTATACCTCAATTTAAAAAGTCTTTAAAAAGTATAAAATGCTTCACAGTGCTAGACACAGAGAAAGCTCTCAATAGATGTAGTTATTTTTATAGGAGACTCAATATGGTTAAATAACTTGATCAAAATTACACAGCTAATGCAAAGTGCCGGTAGGATTTACTCAGATCTGTCTATACGACACAATCTTTCTTTTTTTCTTTTTACAATACAAATTTCATACTGAGAATTATACTAACCAAATATATACTAACCACCTTGCAAGCACACATCAAAAGGCAATCATGTCATCATTGCATTCAGAGGCTATAACAACATCTTTATATTCTTACTCTCTCCTTCCCCCTTATGTGCTGTTTGGCGGAAGCAGCTGCTTTTCTCATAAAAAGGCCCGAGGGCTGATGTTATTGTCTGCTCAAGTTTAAGTAGATGTGGTTTTTTGTGGCGATGCTCATCTGAGATTCAAAGCCTGCACATTTGCCGCCAATTTAGCGCAAAGGACCAAGATACACGAAGACCTGACACTGCAGGAGCAGCAGGTGACACTTCCTCACTCACGTGTCGGTCCTCCTGTTCCCCTGTTGAATCACCTTTCAGTGGGCTCCACAAAAAGGTGCCCTAGCAGAAGCAAATGGAAGGAATCTCTTCCCATCATGCCCTGCATGAACTCCCAGCAAAGGGCGTGCCAGAGGAATGACAGAAGGACATGGGGCTCAGAAGCCAAACCTACCTGATCAGGTAGTGGTTGATAATAGTGTCAAAGTAGCTGTAGTACACGGCATTGTTCACGTGGCCATACTGGTCATTGTCCTGCCATCTCGTCTGGATGGGTAGGAAGTACCCATAGGCCTCATGGTGTCGATGACAATCCGCCACTCTCTGGCTCTTTGGTGATGTGCCCAAGGAACGGAGATTCCCAGGAAGCAACCTTGAAACCCAACAGGTCATGGCTGGTGATTGCTGTCTTGGAGCGGACCTTCCAGAAGAACGCAACAAGGGATAAGGACGGTTTGCTGAAATCGTGATTTCAGGTTTACAAAAGCAATTTCATTCAGTTTTGGCCATCGGTTTCAAAAGGAAATTTGATTTTTCTCCTGGGAAGTAAATCTTCCCTTATAATCCAAGTCCTTGTCACAAATCTGTTTACTTTTTTTAAAAGACTCCTTACTTAAAAAGGCTTTCGCAAACACTGACAGAAACAAGTGAAGCCTCCGTTTGAATTTGACTAGTGGGAATTTAAAGTCTATTTGTATGGAGGTCTTCTGTACCACAAAGTATTTTCAAGGCGGGTACATTCCTTCCTTCCTCCCTCCCTCCCCTCCTTTCAGATTTATTATTTATTTATTTATTCATTCATTCATTCATTCATTCATTCATTCATTCATTCATTTGAGAGGGTGAGTAGGGGCAGAGGGAGAGAAAGTCTTAAGCAGACTCCACACTGAGAGTGGAGCCCGAGGCGGAGCTCAATCTCATGACCCTGAGATCTCAACTTGAGCCAAAACCGAGAGTCCAACACTTACCTGACTGCACCACACAGGCACCCCGAGGTGGGTACATTTCTGACGAAATCTGTAACACCACCGAGGGCATAAAGAGAGAGCTCAGGTAACCAGTATAAAATAAAATGTTTGCCAGAAAATATCATCAACTGGGCCTACTAACTATCAGGGCTTTTTTAAGGTTATGAATTTTTTTCTTGGAACAAAAGTAACTTTCCAAAAATGGAGAAAAAATCAAATATGCATAACAAAGGGGGGATACCCAAAAACCCAATGACACCAGTTATATTCATTATTCCAGTCTTATATTCATGTATCTGTATATGCATTCTTAATGCATATATGCAAAATTCCATATGGCACATGCCGTGTCACTATCTCTTATGCTTAACAAAAGATCATTATCATGTGTACATGTTCTTCTACATCATTTGTAATGTTGAATTCCATAATATTCCGTTGTACTGAAGCACCACAATTTATCAAATCCTCTATTGTTGCATACTTAGGATTCTGACTCTAATTTTATTGACTGGGATTAGAATCTTTGTAAATAAGTCTTCCCACACATCTGCGATTATTTTCTTAGGGTAAACACCACGAAGCAGAATTGTTAAGTCCAAGGGCAAATGAATTGTTAAAGATTTTGAGATAAATCGGTGCCCTCCAGAAAGGTGGTACCAACTTCTACCCTCCCCAGTGGTGTATGTGCGGGCCAATTTCCTTGTCGATTTTAAAATGCTTTGTCGATTCGACTGTGTTTTCTCATTTCCATACAAATTCAATGAAATGTGCTAAGTGGAGAGATGACTCATGCCACCGGCTATGTTAGAATAACCAGTATCAGAATAACCCCTCTGTTTGAGAAGCGCTATCAAAGCTAGATAAAATGTAAAAGAAGAGCTGCTTGAAGCTAGGAGCAAATAATCAAGGCAGCAGGACGTTACAGGCTGCAACCTTGGGGACAGGGGAACACATTCAAGGGAGCCCAGCACTTGCCAATGCTCTTCCTCATCCGGGTATTTGCCAGCTCACCGTGTGGGGAATAAAGCCTGCAAGACGGCAGCAGCCTACAGCTCCTGGTGGTCTTGTCATGTTGGAAGAGGAGACAAAAAGTGATAGGCCAACATCCTGGAGAAGGGTGAGCTGCAGAGATGTGAGTCTGGAGGTGCAGGGTCCCCTCGGGGCATCTGCTGCCTCCCACACAGCAGGTGCTCTGAGGAGACAGACAAACCCGTGGAAAGCAACTACTACAAGGCTAAAAACCTAAGGAGAAAATAGGAGTCTCATTGTGCTGAGGACACAGCTTTCAGGGGTGCTGAGGAGGAGAGCAAAGACCCCAGACTCTCAGAATCAACTCGAGAAGGGTTACTCCCTTACAGGGAGGACAAACTTTAAACTGATCAGCCTTGATCAAGCTTACCTACCGAAGCTAAATCACCTCGAGAGGGAAATACCACCTACAGCCTCTGCAACGTTTCATACACGAAGTCTGGCATTCAGTCAAAACCAACCAGGCCTACCAGTAAAGAGGAACGAATGACCAAAATCCAAAAGTATTAAAAAAAAAAAAAAAGACAATAAAGAGATTCAGAGACTCACACAAATGTTAAAATAACCATAATTACCAGACATCAGAGATAAAGGGCTAATATCCATCCCTAATACATAAAAAACTCTAAAACTGAGGGGGTTAAGAGTTTTAAAAACCCAACAGAAAAAGAAATGAAAGTCACAAAGAGACAATTCACAAATGTTTTTAAATGACCTTTAAACATATGAAAAGATGGACTTCGGTCATAATATGAGAAATTATAACTATGCTGCATTACTGTTTCTCAATGATGAAATTTGGTAAAAATACAAAGCTTGACAGCACATTCTCTTGACAGGACCATAAGGAAAGAGACACTCTTACACACTGCTGGTGGGAATGTCCCCCACCTCTACGGGAGGAGAATGTGACAATATCTAATGCAATCACAAGTGAGTTTACCTTTTGACTCATATCTAAGAATTTACTTTGAAGGTACACCTTCAAGAATACAAAAATACATATGAACAAGGAACATCACTATTTGTTATTGAAAAAATACTGGCGGAAAACAAACACAGAGGATTGGTTGAATAAACTGTGGTACATTCACACGATGGTATACTATAGAGCTGTAAATAAAAACTAAAGAAGGTGTGATAAGGAATGATTTCCAGGATGTATTTGCAGTCAGTCAAAATAAGCAAAGGGCGAGAAAGCATATATATTATGCTACTTTTGTATAAGAAAGAAGAGAAAATAAGCTCTTTTTTGGGAGATACAGGCTAGGTGGAGCAAGGCAGAGGGAGAGCACCCAGATGGTATCCACAGCCTATGTTCCTTGAAAGCAGCTCTACAGGCCACTAGATGTCTGACAAACCTGAAGCCTGCTCCTCAGACCACAGCTCCAGCCCAGGCACAAAGGCCTATTTCACAGGAGTGGAGGGTGTGCTTCGGTCTGCTATCTGCGCAATACACTAGGGGTGGCACCCTGCCAAGAACTGCCTCTCCGACTGTCATAGTCTCCTGGGACCCAGGGATGCAAGCCCCTACCCCATCCCCAGCTACTAGAGCCAGGGGCTCAAGGGGTGTCCTCTGGGCAGCAGCTGCAAAAACCAGGGCACCAAACAGGTAAAAGCTCCCTTCCAGGAAATGTTGGTACTCTAGAGCACGGCAAAGGGAGAGCGTAAAGATGGCACCAGCCAGTCTCCATCCCCAGAGAGTTTTCCAGCAGGCTACGAGATGTGTTAAATCTGATGCCTACGCTCAGGCTAATGCTTTAATAAGATAATTATTTATTTATATTTACAAAAGGAAAATAAGGAAGGTTGAACCTGAAACTAATGAGGGTGCATTAACAAGGTGGGTGGGGTGAAAAAGGGGAATATAGCTTTTTGTGTAATTTTGGGTTTGGGGACCATGTTAATGTTTTACATACTCACACAAGATGATGATGATGATGATGACGATGAAGTTAACAATGATGGAAGGAAAAGAAATAAACAATGGAATATAAACAGAAACAAAAGAGTCCAACTATATTTCAAATGAGTAACAATCACACTGAAGGGAAAAATAATTACTTTTGAATACAGAGTTTTGACTATATACCCTCAGTCTAAAGACAAAAATCTTTTAACAAATACTAAACACTGGTTAGTGCACATGTTTTTTATAGTGGTAGGATTAGCAATTCTGGAACTGCTTTCTGTGAACCTAAGACTGGGAAAATGGGTAGATATGCCGAGGAAAATGTGAGCCAGGTTTCTCACTTGGAGAAAGGATTTACAAATAGGAAGGGGAAAAACTAAGATGAACCTTCTGGTGTTAGATGAAATTTTGGAGTATCAATATGAATTCACAGATTAGAGACAGAAATAGAGGTTTCTTATCTCCACTGAGCCTAGGCACAATGACACTCTAGTAGCAAAATGATCATATTGAAGTGTCCAGATCTTAGGTTCTAAACACCTTTCTCCACTAAAAGAAAGGAGGACGCCTTAAAGAAATGACTGATTCCAGTGCTGGGGCAGATAAAATAAAAGATGATCCTGTTGTGGCACATCTTGTTGTGCCAGCAAGTAAAGAAAGTTCTTATGGCAAAAGTCCCTAAGAGCCTGCCTAAGGGGGTTTGAAATGGCCACATCTGGACTATTTGAGCATTAGATTTAAAAATGAGATCAAGGGGGGGTGCCTGGGTGGTCAGTCACTTTGGGCATCTGACTCTTGATTTCAGCTTGGGTCACAATCTCAGGGTTGTGAGATCGAGCCCCACACTGGGCTCCACACTGGGTGTGGAGCCTGCTTGGGATTCTCTCCCTCTCTCTTCCTTCTGTCCCCACAACTCTTTCTAAAAGAAAAAATTAGATTGATGGATTATAACCTTCTCAATTAAATAAGAATTCTTAAGTCTGCAAAATTAATAAACGGGGTCGAAGGAAAAGTTATTCTTTCCCTAAGTATGCCAAGTAATAAATGTAGAAGGGATAATAGATTTAGAAAATCATCATTTTGCAAATATCATAGTAATAACTGATCCAGTCAAGAATCACTGATGAATGCTAAAATACACTAGGCACAAGTTTGGTGAGGAGCATAATATTTATATGGTCCCCAAATATTTCTCCCACAAATTACTTACTCATTACAAATCAATAACAGTAGCTTTATGGTGGATCACACACAAAGACAGTATGATTTTACCAAGTTATCCAAGTCAATAACACCAATAACAAACCAACAGACTGAGACAGACACAATATCACTTCTGTGTTATTTCTGGCAACAATGCATTATCTGAATCTAATCATGATGGAACATCAGAAAAACCAAAATTGAAGAAAATTCTACAAAGTAATTGTTCTATATTCTTAAAAAATACCAAGATCATGAAAGACAAATAAGGGTGGAAGAATTATTTTAATTAAAAGAGACTAAATATCCCTGACAACTAAGTGTAAGGCATGATCCTAGATCACATACTGGACTGGAAAAAAAATGGAGCTATAAGGGACATTATTGCAAGAACTGATAAAAATTTGAAATTAGATTGTAGATCACACAATAGTATTATATCAATATTAAACTTCCTAATTTTGATAGTTGTACTGTGGTTATGTAAGATGAATTCCTTGTTTTTAGTAAACTCAACTGAAGAATTTAGGAATTAAGAAGCATGACATCTGCAACATCCTGTCAAATGGTTCAGAAAGAAATAATGTGTGTGAATGTAGCAGGGGAGAACACCTGTGCATGGAGGAAAGGATGATAAGGTAAATGGGAAAAAAAAATGTAACACATTGTGACTCTTGGTAGAAGATATACAGTAATGCTTTCCACCATTCCTACAAGTTTTCTGTAAATTTGAAATTAAAAAAAATTAAAGTTGTCCCCCAAAACTATTATTCATACGTTCAAAAACAGATTTTAAAAAACTATTTTACCAGAGCAATGGAATCTATGAAATATAATCATTATATTATGAATTCAGTAGATAGGTTAAACAACAGATTAGTCATAGTAGAAGAAAAAATTAATTAACTGGAATATAGGTCAGTTTAAATATTAAGTTTGAAGCACAAATAGATAAAAAGATTTAAAATACAAACAAGCATAACTGACACATATAGGATAGCACTTTTTTTTTAAGTGACATAACTGTTGTAATTAAAGTTCTAGATAAACAGGAGGCAGATAATGGGTAAGAAGCAATATTTGAAGAGATACTGACAGAAAGTTTTCCCAGGCTGAAAGATCTGGAGCCACAGATCCAAGACTCATTATGACTCCAAGTTGGTTAAATTAAAGAAAAGCAACCAGAACAAAACTGCTGAAAACCAAAGACAAAGACAAAGAGAATCTTGAAGAAAAAAAGACATTTTACCTTCAAAGCAACAACAATAGGCAGACTTATTTGATGGAAACAATGGAAAACAGAAAATGGCACCTTGAAAGCTCTTAAAGTAAAGAATTGCAAAGCTAGAATTCTACACGAGAAAATATCCTTCAAAATTGAAATCCAAATAAATAGCCATTTTAACAAAACCTGAGAGAATTCATCCCAGCAGATCTACACTAAAGGAAATGCAGAAGGATACTCTTTAAGCAGGAGGAAAATGATCCTCAATGAAAGCATAATAATACAGAAAAGAATGAAGAGGAGTGGAAAGGGTAAATAAGTGGGTAAATTTAAATTAATACTGACTCCTTAAATAATAATATTAATAATATGGCATTTAATATATATAATACAAATATATAGATATTTAATATATTCCACAGCTGTAGCAAAGGGATAGTAAATTCACTTATAGTGTTCTAAGGTCCTTGTATTCTTCAGTAAGTGGTAACAATCCTAATTTGAGGTTGACTGTAAGTCCAGGATGCATGCTGTAACCTCTAGAATAATCACAAAAATAATAGAAAATGAATATTTAATTAGCAAAAGGAAAACTAAGCAATAAAAAAAAAATCTTCAAATCCAAAGAAGGAAATATGTAAGGTGAAATGACCAAAACACAGATGAGACAAACAAAAAACAAAGTAAGGTAGTAGACTTGAGAAAAAAAATAACAATAATTACATTAGTTGTAACTAAATACTCCAAAATCATAGACAAAGATTGTCAAAATGGATTTTTTTTAAACCCAACTACACATTACTTAAATGTAAGGACACAGAAAACCTGAGAGGAAAAAGATGGAAAACATACAAACATTAACCCCAAAAAAGGCTGGTATAAATGTACTAAAAACAGACAAAACAGATTTTAAGGCAAGAAGTATTACTACATATAAAGAAAAACTTTTGGTAAAGATAGAAGGTCAATTCAACATGAAGATCTCATAATATAGTCTCACATGTAGCAAAAGCTAACAAAACCAAAGGAGTAACAGACAAATTCCCAAACCCAGTGGGCAGCTTTAACACACGTCTCTCAGTAGCTAAAAGAACAAGCAGAAAATAAATTAGGTAAAATATAGAAAATTAAAACAACATGATTAACAAACTTAACAAAGCACCCAATGATTACAGGATATACCTTATTTTCAAGCATCTATGGAACAGTTACCAAAATAAAACATATACCAGGCCATAAAACACGTCTCAACAAATTTCAAAGAATTAAAATCAGAGTATGCTGGGCGCCTGGGTGGCTCCATTGGTTAAAGCGACTGCCTTTGGCTCAGGTCATGATCCTGGAGTCCCGGGACCGAGTCCCACATCGGGCTCCCTGCTCAGCAGGGAGTCTGCTTCTCCCTCTGACCCTCTTCCCTCTCGTGCTCTCTATCTCTCATTCTCTCTCTCAAATAAATAAATAAAATCTTAAAAAAAATAAAATAAAATCAGAGTATGCTCTCTCACTACAGTGGAATTAATCTAAAAATCAATAACAAGGAAAAAACTTTGGAAATCCTTAAATACCTGAAAATCAATTAATAAAGTTGTAAACCTATGAGTTAACTAAGAAATAACAATAGAAATAATAAAACATTTTCAATGAGTAATAATGCAAATATGATATGTAAAAACTTGTGGGCTACAGCTCATCTGTACTTAGAGAAAATATTAACAGTTAAATGAAAATCTAAGGATGAAAATCAATGACCTAAGGATCCATCTCAAGAAGCGTGAAAAGGAACAGCAAATGAAACTCAAAGAAAGTACAAGAGCAACAATAAAAAATAAGGGCAAAAATTAATTTAAAAAGAAAAAAAGTAGGTCATTAAACTTTTTCTGTAAAGGGACAAAGGGTAAATATTTCAGACCTTGTGGACTACATGATTTTCACCACTATTCAACACTGCCACTGTAGTACAAAAGCAAGCACGGACGATATGTAAGTGAATGGATTTAGCTGTATTCCAATAAAACTATAGTTACAAAAACAAGTGATGGGTAGATTTGACCAGGAGCCATATTTTGCCAATCCATGCAATAGAGGAATACAACAAAACTAAAAGTTGGCTCTTTAAATAAAAAAAAAGAATTGATAAAATGATAAAATGCTAGTAATACTATAAAAGGAAAAAGAACATCACTACAGATCTTACAGGCATTAAAAAGATAAGAGACATTATAAATAACCTTAGACCAATAAATTTGATAATTTTGATGACATGGACAGATACCTTTTTTTTAAAATACTAACTCACCAAAAGTGACACAAGAAAAAAAAATAGATAATCCAGACAGTCTTATGTCCATTAAAAATAAGAAGCTATAATTTAAAGCCTGCTCATAAAGAAAACTTCAGGCCCAAATCACTTTATCAGTGAATTCTTTAAACATTTCAAAAAGAACCAACACAAATCTTATATAAATTATTTCATAGAATGGATAAAATAAAATCACTTCTGAACTCATTTTATGAGGCCCCCTACCAAAACTTACAAAAAAATAATTATTACCAGAAAGGAAAAGTATAAGCCAATCTCTCTCATGAACATAGATGAAAAAATCTGACAAAATCAAATAAAAATATTAGCAGATCAAATCCTACGGTACAGAAAAAGATTTCAACCAAGTTAATTTATAACAGTAATACAAGGCTAGTTTAACATTTGAAAATCAATCAATATAATTTACCCCATTAGCTAAATAAGAAAAATTATATAGTCACTAAATAGATGCCCCAAACAAGCATTTGATGAGATTCAATGTCCGTACATGGTGTTTAAAAATCTTGATAAACTAGTAATAGAAGAAATCATCACTTCTAGTGAGCATCATAATGTTTAATGTACTATTAAACATTATCATCATTGTATTTCTATTAAGCATGGTGGTCCAAAGAAATTAAAATTATTAAAATTATTTTTTTAAGTTTTAAAAGAAAAATCTGTGTCATTGATCACAGATTATAGGATTATATACATAAAATATTCAAAATAATCTACAAATAAACTATTGATTAAAAAGTGAGGGGCGCCCGGGTGGCTTAGTTGGTTAAGCTACTGCCTTCAGCTCAGGTCATGATCCTGGAGTCCCAGGATCGAGTCCCACGAGTCCCACTGATCGAGTCCCCCTGGAGTCCCACTGATCGAGTCTTGGCTCAGTGGGGAGTCTACTTCTCCCTCTGACCTCCCCCTTCTCGTGTTCTCTCTCTCATTCTTTCTCTCTCTCTCTCTCAAATAAATAAATAAAATCTTTAAAAAAAGTGAATTTAACCGTCATGGGATACAGACATCATACTTAAAAATCAACTATATTTCTATATACTAACACTGAACAGATGGAAAATGAAATTTTAAAACAATATCATTTACATTGCTATAATGTAAGCTATCTAAGAATCCCCAGCATCAAAAATACCAGATACCCAGGAACAAAGCTAACAAAAAATGTGTAAGACCCGTACATTGAAAACTACAAAGCACTGCTGAGAAAAATTAAGGAAGAGCTACAAAATTGGAGGGATATACTATGTCCATGGATTAGAAGACTAAGTATTGCAAAGATGTCAGTTCTCCCCATTGATCTTGAAGTTCAATGTAAACCCAATCAAAACCTGAGCTGGCTTTTCTATAAAAATTAATAAACTGATCCTAAAATTTTACATGGAAAGGCAAAAGAGCTAGAACAGCCAAAAAAAAAAAAAAAAAAACCATGAAAAAGAATAAAGTTAAAGAATTTACATTATCAAATATCAAGATGTATGATAAAGTATAGGGTAATTAAAATAGTGATATTGGGATAGGATGGACAAATAAATCAGTGAAACAAAATAGAGGGTCTAGAAAATAGACCACTCATATAAGACCACCTAATTTATGAAAAAAGTCCTACTCAATGCAATGGGGGAAAAGATGGTATGTTTAATAACTGAAATTTTTTTAATGAAATTTTAACCCACCTCAAAGCATGCATACATATCAATTCCACATGAATTACAGATCTAAATGTAAAAGGAAAAACAATAAACCTTCTGGAAAGTAACACAGGCTATATTCTTAATGTTGGGGTGAGCAAAATAATTTCTGAATGCAGGACACAAAAATCACTTACCATAAAAAGAAAAGATTAATAAATATAACTTCCTCAAAATTAAGAACTTACATTTATCAAAAGATACCAGTAAGGTATGCAATCCACATATCCAGCAAAGAATTCATATCCAAAATATAGAGAACACTTCTAAAAATCAATGAGAAAAAAATGGACAACTCAATTTTTTAAAAAATAAGCAAAAGATTTAAGTAGGCACTTAATGAAAGAGGACATCCAAATGGCCAATAAGCATAATAAAAGTGCTACCTAACCATCATTAGCCATCAAGAAAATGCAATGATAACCACACTGATTTCACTTTTAAACCCCTCAGAATGGCTAAAATTTTACTTTGTTGGTGAGTATGTAGAGCAGTTAGAACTTTAATACTCTTCTGATGGGAGTGTGAATGGTAGCTACAACTCAGAAATCTATTTCCCAGTATCTACTAAAATTCTACAAACACATATCCTGTGACCCAGCAATTCCACTCCTTTGCACATATCTAACAGGAATGCATACATATGTCCACCAAGACACATACAAGAATATCTATAACAGCATTGTTCATATAGCCCCAAACTGGAAACAAAACAAATAGTAGTAGGATGGATAAATAGTGGTAGATTCTTGGAATAGAGTACTACACAACAATGAAAAATGACTTTCTCATACACATAATCACATTAATATATCCTACAGAAATAATTTTGAGGGAAAGAAGTGAAACACAAGAGCGTACCTGCTTTGTGATTGTACTCATATAAAGTTCCAAAACATCAGAAGCTACAATGACAGAAATCAGAATGATTACTACTTTTGATAATGACTGGGGAGAGACATAAGGAATGCTTTTGCAGTGTTAGTAATGTTCTACAACTTGGTCTGGGTGGTGTTTACATGGGTATATTACTCTGTAGAAACTTATCAAGCTTCTTTCATTTATGAATGTGCTATACTTCGATTAAAATGTTTTCCCAAAAAGTATGCTATGTGGACAGAAGTTATATGATTATATTAAGTCTCTAGTGTTCAGAAAAGTTTATTTTTCTTTTTTTTATACAGAGAATTTATCTCTTGTCCATTTACCCTAATGCTAACTCAAAAAACTTGAGAAAGTTAAGTTCTTCTTTATCCATATAAGGCCCTGTTGTACCAGTTGCTCTGTGGATATGCACATACAGCCCCAAGCAGACACTGATAAAAACAGATTTTAACTCTCACATAGTAGAAAAGAAAGTAATGTCTTAGAACCTTTGATGACCTGAAAATAACCTGCCATCTAGGTGACATTTACAAGGAGAAGTTTCTTAAACTTGTACATTTTTACACTAAACTTTCCTGAGGAATCAACCTCCATCGCCTGTACCTTCGGGGAACACAGAGGTTAATAATATTCATTCACTTGAACACACACAAAAATCTCAAAAGACTGCTCTGCATGATACTGAGTACCAGGTGGCATTCTGACTGACCACGAAGAGAAAGTAGAGGGAAATCCTTTTTTCAAGCAATTTTAAAGAGCTGTATGTTTAAGTAGCAAAGAACACAAGCATATCCAAAGGAAATCAATTTTGACACCTGCTTCATAGATACTCAGATTTTACAAATAATATTAAGGGCATTCCAAATCCTTTGGGAATGTGCCTTGACTTCACAAAGTCTGTTGCCACAAACGGGCGCTTCCCTGAAGCTGAAGTAGGGGTGGGGGGGATCCTGCCATGCAAAGAAATTCTCAGGAAGCTGTGAAGATATTAGCTATTTTATTCAATTTATTCCAAGCTGAAACATAATAGTACATTATAAATCTCTTTTGATTTTACTTAATCTAATGAAAAAATGTTATCTTTTTGATAAGTGCTCATTAGCCATTTTTTTCTGACATAAACAGACAAGAAAGATGTTCTTGTGCTGCATTTAAAACGCAACTCAGCTAATTACAGTGCAATGACGCAAAGAAGAAAATCAATGCACTGAAGTTTCTCACTTGAATTGTCTTTATAGTTGAATTAAAAATCTAACCAAAAAAATTTTTAAAGGGCCCCAGCAGTGTATTTTATACTCATGTTGAATAATGTTTAAGTAAACAAAGGCCAAATTCTAGCATATGATATAAATTTTTAAAAATTTTCTAATGTCATTTACTCTAAAAATAGTCGCTGAATTTATGAAAAGGGTACATGCTTGGAGGGGGAGCAGTGTGCTGTCCTTTTGAGAAATGGTGATAAATCTGCATAAGCAATTCACCCTTATTACCCAGTCCCTGGTAAGACCAAAAGCCAACGTGTAGTTAATAACCGGTCCAGGTGGGAGCCAGGACAGGGCATGTAATAGCATAAAGCTAAGTGATTTCTGTAAGAATCAAACTTTCAGCCCAGGCTGATGCCCAGGCTTTTTAGGAATATTAGATGGTTTGGACTTTTTGAACCTCAGAGTATTAATCAGCTGAAACCTTATCCTGAACAAGTCTAACAAAATTAATGCCATTTCCCAAAATGCTTGATTCACGCTCCAGGAAGAATTTCAACTATGGTAATCTGATCCTTTGGGTATCTTAAATCCAGCCTATTACCCAAATGATCATTTCATTGATTTTTTTTAAATTCATGTCATAAAGTATATTTATCTGAAACTAGAAACTTTAAAAATTATTTTAGCTCTATGATACATAAATTATGCAATATTGTACCCAAACTCACAGGACAAAACATCATGAGAGAAGTAAGTAAAATTGATTACTTAGCTACTTCTTCCTACTTTATGAAGTCAGTATTTAAATAAATACATGCAGCCTTTTTAAAGCTTGTTTTAATGAACAAAGAGAATAGCAAGAGAAGAGTCTATTGATGAGCTCATTGGATGGACGGTTGTCCAAGTCACCTTCACAAATGATTGTGGTATCATTTCATAGTCATTAGCCACCAGATACTAAGAAAAAAGAGACACATATTTCCTGTATAGGGTTGGGGGGAGGTTGCATGCAAGAGGCATTGCAATTAAAAGCAGTGGTCAGAGTAGAGCCAATTAAAAAAGTAACAAAGACACACAGAAGGTGAGGGCCTCTGAACATTTTGTACTACCTCTTTCCATCTACTATTCTACAATTTCTCATTTGTATTTCAGTCTTCCTCATTAAGCTGGGAGCTCCCCAGGGGCTGGACTAAGTGAATCATCTTTTTCTCCCCAGCGTATAATACAGCACTTGGCAGGAATTGCTCAATTTATTGTTTGTTGAATGAACAAATGAAAGAAACAAACTCTTCACCTGCTCCACAGAGAATCAGTCACATCTACCCCTACATTTTTAAAATGATGCTTTACTCTGTTTGCCTTTAGTATCCCCAAATAATCTTCCTGTCCTCTAGTCCAGTGATCTCCAAAGTGCGGGATATGCATCAAGCACCTATCTAGGATGATCCAATGCTGAGAAGCGTGGGGAGGCAGGAAGAAAATACTAGAACTTTCATTGGGGAGGCAGGAAGAAAATACTAGAACTTCTATTCGTGTTTATTTTTTTATATCAAAACTAAAAGACAAATTAAGCATCACTGGAATATATTACATGGGTTAATGCTGACACCCTCACTCACAGCAGGACTTGAGATGTCCTAAGGAAAAGTAGGATTCCACTCTAGAATGGCATCCTTCCTTGGACAGGGCCAAGAATAAGTAGATTTACACATCCTACATTGCTATAGACAGAACGTTTACATCCCCCCAAAATTCATATGGTGAAATCTAATCCCCAACATGATGGTATTTGGAGGTGCTTAGGTTGTGAGGGTGGAGTCTCATGAAATGGGATTAGTGTCCTTATAAAAGAGACTCCAGAGCACTTCCTCACCCCTTCCACCCTTAACACAGTGAGAACACAATCATCTATAAACCAGGAAGCCACCCCTAGCCGGACACCAAATCCACTGGTACCTTCATCTTGGACTTCTCAACCTCCACAATTGCGAGAAGAAAATGTTGTGTATAAGCCAACAATCCATCTTCTCTAGTTTTTATTTTGAAATCTTCTGATTATAAAAATGACACATCCATTTGATTAAAACATTCCAGCTCTACAAGAGCATTAAATGAAATATACCCACTCATTGCCTTTATAAAAAGTTACTACTCCATTATGCAACATCTTGTTCCCTACTATCCACCCACACTGGTTCTCCACTCCCATCCCGCCCCCAACCCACATCTGGATGTCCACATTCATGGACGGGATTACTGGAATTGTCACGTAACCACTGGACTAACTGAGCTCTCTGTCTATTCTCTTTAAGATCATTTACCACTTTTGTAATTATAATATTGTTGCTGTGATTCTTTAACTGATATGTCTCCTCCTCTAGACAGAGATTCTTTGAGGGCAGGGACCCATTGCTGTTGCTTTCTTAGTTTGTCCTGATTCTAGAAAGCACTCAACAAATATCTGATGACTAAATGAACGCTGACAAGTATTATAAATAGTAAAAGTTCTGGAGAACTGAACCAATGCTTGTCTGTGCACCTCAGTGACCCCTGGTAAGGGCTGGGAAAAACACAGATGTCAGAGATAAAAAAGGGCTATACTCATTATTTAGGTCAGGACGCTCCTATTCCCTGAGTCACCCCAGCCAAGAAACAGCAGCCCTGGTCTATTTGAGCTTACAGGAGACAGAAAAACGATTTCTTCTTTGTGTAGTGACCTACCCAAGGGAAGAATCTTTTTCATCAGGCCCTTCCTTACCTCCCAAAGTTTTCTTCTTCATAAACAAAAGGTCCTGATATCTGAGAGGCTCTCATGTTGAATGAGACCTATCCAGCCAGACTTGGAGTGTAAAGCACCCCCCATGAACCAACTCTCTGTCTTGATGGAAAATAAGTGATGTGCACCATGAGCTCCCACAGTAAACCTTTGTCTGTTAATACGACAAAACCGTTTTCACCACTTGACTTCAGCATCCTGAACACAGCCAAGGAGCACACTCACCCTCAAATCTTCTCTGGGGAGAACAAACCAAGAGTGTGCCAAGGGCACCCAGTGATGACTGGGCTGGGGTGTAGGGTTTCTTCCTTTTTCCCCTTCCTCTAGGGGTTGGAGACCCAGTACATGAAGATGACTGGGCAAGGCAGGAAATCATTTTAGCATAAGGACAGTATGGGAGACACCCAATATGGATTGTTTGTCATATTTTACAAATACTCCCCACCCAGAGAAGATATCATGAAAATCCCCTCAAACCCCATCATTCAGTGCTCTGGTACCATCTGGTCAAGGACACATGGAATCAACCACCAAAAGGGGCATAACTCTGAGGACTGGGAGCAAACAAATAAAAATGAAGAGGCCACGGGCAGGAGAGAAAAGGCAAGAGCACAAGACAAGGAAGACTTACTCAGCCTCCTTGAACCTGCTCCTCCATCTATAAAATGGGAGTAATGAAGGCAAAGTCCTGAATTTAGGTGTAAAACGTCACAAGCCAAATCTAAGGAGGGGACTCTCTGCTGAGAACCAGGGGGTTTAGTTGACCAAAGGTCAATATGACACACATGTGATGTATGCAACTGTTTTTAAATACAGTCTCCAGCTGCATGAATAGAAGTAAAATTGTTTGCAACAAATAAAGAAAGAACAAAAGTCTATTCTTTCTGCATGAATTTGAGGTACAGCATTCAGTTTTCAGGGGAACTCTCAAGTTCCAGAGGAAGACGAGTGGTATGGCAAAGGCCTAGAAGTCGTGCTTGCTAGCCGGGATGAACACAGGGAAGGCTCCCAAAGCACACGGAAAGCCCACCCCTGCTCATCATCTTGGCTCGGCTCATGCCTCACCACCCAGCCTGCAAATCTGGCAATCGTTAGCCTCCTCCTGATGATGACACCACCTTTTCTTTATCTCAGCAGACAACAAAGGATTTCATTAAACAGGTCAATTCGATCTAATATTTTATGTGTCTATATAAATATATAAGCATTTATTTATATCCTGCCTCATTCTAAAAGGGATCCAAGGTGGTTTACAGTGATATATTTAAAAAAAAATACAAAATAGCATACAGTGGAGAATAGATAAGAAAGATAAATATTATTTTATTCTACCTCTCCTCCTCTCCCATCCCCATCTTTGCCTTGGGTTCCCAAGTCACGTATGCCATCCAATTTGACCCAACTACAATGTTAGATTATTTTAGACTCCTTAGACTTTGGGCAACTTACATAGCATTGCCTCGCTTCAATTTTCTCATCTTTAAAATAAGAATATCAATATGTTGGGAAGATTAAATGGCATGACGCATGTGAAGCACTTAGCCCAGGAACTAGCAATGGTAGTTAGTGATCGTTAAATACAAGCATACCTGGAAATATAAAAATGTGTAAACATTAAATATATGTAAGCCTACTTGAAGACATATTATGTAGAAAAGGATATCATGATACCAGTGAGCTGAATTGGGATTTTATTTTCATCACTTCTCGAAACAAAGTCTGGGTTTCCTTAGACGGAGATTTCTACTCATGAGTTTAAAGAATGCGTTTCTAACATCTAAAGTATTTTAAAACTCACAAAATTAAAAACTACAGCAACACAGGAGTAAATTCTCTGTTGTTACAAATGGATAAGCAGCATGATCCCTCCATCATGGCTGTCACTGGGAGGGGGCTGAGCTACATGTCTATAAATTCCCTTCCTACCGCAAGACTCTGAATTTGAATTAAAATATACTGGACAGTGAGAATAAAAGAATCATATAGCCCCAGGATGGCCCTTCTGTCAGCTTGACCTCAGAAGACTAGATCAGAAGAATTGAAGGCGGTTTTCTGAAGCACAGCAAAAATAAGGGGTTCCTGGACCTGAGAAGACTCAGATGGCCAGAGGCCAAAACAGAGTGTGCTGGATTATTCTCCTTGGCTCCTGGAAACCAAATGCAAATCTAATCAATAATCAATCAATATTTATTGTATCCAGGATTATGAAAAGCTTCAGACACAGTACCAGAAATAAGACTGAGCCACGGGAACAGGCTGAGAGATCATTAAGGATGACAAAGACCACGAGCCTTACTTCCTCTCTCAGGAGCTGGGCTGTGTCCCCTGAAGCACAGGTCAACTGTCAGTGTTTTCAGGTGCAAGCTGCCAGGCCTGGGTGTCACTTGGAGATACCATTCCTCAGTCCCTGTCCTATACGGTGAGGTCCATGCTTGGAGAGTTACAGCATCATAATTCTGAGACTGTTGCCCCATAAGGCTGGTGGTGATCTTCCCAAACATGGTTTCTTGACAAAATATTCATCAGAAGCATGACAGACAGTAAAGAGTAGTCGAGGAGCCCCAGAATGAACATTTTTAAAGTTTGCATTTGAGCTCCTAGGAGAAAGATACATCATCACCAAATAAATGAGAACATCTGAAAAATATTTGCCCTTATCAGATAATTTTAAAATAAATTGTTATTTTTCAAGCCACTCTCTGGTTCCTTACAAATGAGTGTTAACTTCTGTTCCCCATCAAAAGCTTTTTTATGCATTTACTCCCAAGTTGTCATGCTGCCTACAAAATCTGCAATAAAGCAATTAGAAGCCGTGGAGTAAACAAAATGTGTTCAGTAGAATGGCAGGCTGAGGAAGCAGATCAGAAATATTCACACACTGTCTGTCAGGGTGTTTTCTGGCTTTTTCTCTGTTTTATTCATTTATACTAATGTGTGGACAAGAGAGTTGAAAACATTTTGCTAAGAATGAAACCCTGAGATTTATATGACATTCCTAAGCTTATCCTTGGGAAAGAAGCCACAATCTGTTTTCAGACAAGAGTAAAACACTTGCAATTCCCTTTGAAAAACAACATCCAATCTCCCCTTAAATTGAGATGCCAGAGCCACTAGATTGTGATTTAAATCAGAGAACAAAATTAGTCCAGGTACACCAGGGTGGAAGGAGAAGCAGAGCAGACACTGGTAAATAGCCTATGAATTCAAAATGTAGAGTCTTCCCCCTGCCCCCAGCCAATTCTGACTTCCAACAAATTAGAGAAATAAATTGGCAGTTCACCTACGACTTGCTGGTAAACAAACATTTTTCACCAGCCACTTCATGACTGTTTTTTTGCTGTGCCTTTTTAAATTCCATAAAAAACTGGGATGGAACGATAACTCTCAGAGTTCACAATAATCGCTGGCAGGGCTCTAATGGAAAACAAAATCTCCACCTCATTCCAACCATTTACCATAGTAACAGAAGCCTTCCTATTATGAATATTAGCATGCCCGGCGGGGGGGGGTGGGTGGGCAGGAACCTCAGTGAGGGGCAGGGACTGGCAACAGCAGCTAAAATACTGCATCTTCTGGTTAAACCCGATGAGACTGGGATTGCAAGTTGGGTATCAAAAAGCACAAACATGGACCAGTGTTAAGGACAGACTTGGCTGAACACCTTTATGAGCAGCAGAAATGGAACCCGACCATCCTGGTTGGACAGAGGCTTAGCCTGCTAAGATTTCTTTGTGCTCTTGGTACATACATCCATTTGTTGGTTCTTCTTACAAACTGGAATAAAGGTTTGGCCTCCAGCTTCCCACAAAACTCAGTACACCTGAGGAAAATCAAAACCCCAGATTCATCCACTCTTCTCTTTGGGTTCTATAATCAGCAGAGACCTCTGCTGGCAAGAGAATGGCAGGAAAGGGAGGGAACACACTCTATTCCACAGAGGTGCCTTTATCTCTGCAAATGTGTCCCACTGGCAGGTTGGCCGGAACCAGACCTACCTCTCTAAGACAAGGGCATTTCAGGACTCAGCCCAAGGTGGCATCTATTTAACCCAAAACTCTGCCATCAATAGAGCCCACAATCTGCCTAGCAGGCTTCTTCTGTCCCCTACCCCCAGAGAAAGGCATTGGTCTCGGGTGAGGGGACATGAAATGCCAGAAATGATAGAGCCTTCTACAAAATAATTTTTGCAAAGACTCAAGTAGGGATAAAGGAGGGGGGGCACTGATTTGCATTCATCTAACATGCTAGCATTAAATTCTGTCCAAGTGGGCTTTTGTCAAAACTTATACCAAATACTGGCAAGCAATCATCAACTGAAAACAAAGTGATTATTCCTTACAGAAAGGTTTCAAATTCACCATCTTTTTTCATGGAAGAGGTAGGTCGAGAGGTGGGGAGGTGGGTTTCTAAAAGACACAGCAGATCACAAATGTGCTGATCTAACACTGTCAATGACATCTCATCCCAGATGGCAAGTGAAGGAGACACCGGGATTTAAGGCACCTAGACACTTGCCAACAGAATATGAAGACACAAGGAAAAAACAAACAAACAAGAATCCTTAAATTGCATGGTTCAAAAGGCACACAGGTCCAAAGGCAATCTAAAAAACGATTTTAAGCATCATAAGCATCTAAACGTCAGAATAATAAAAACTTCCAAAGGCAGGGAATGGGAATGCTGACTAAATTCAAATCTGTTCAGAGACTTTATTCCAGGGCACGAGGCTGAGTTGCTGCAACGTACACAAGTGGGGTGTAAAGTCAATGGGATTACATTTTCCTAATTATCTTCTGCTTGAGCTTTACAGCACATACACAAAATGAGATCAGCCGGGACTTGCCTCTCTTCACAAATCACTCAGATTTAAACATTGCTCACATAAACAAAGCGGGGTGGGGTGGGAGAGAGAGAGAGGCACAAGGCTGGGAAAAGACAGAGAAGGGCTTCTTCAATCACAGTTGCAAGGAACAAAAACCTGGAGGGGGGAAAGAGTTGCTGGACCGCCACCAAATCTCCCCCACTGGAGACAAGAGCCCATCTGCTGAGCTCGGCAACTTCTCTTTAACTACCATTCAGCTCGCGTCTCTGCAGAGATCTGTCTGCAGAACTGGCAGATGGACCCCTGCTTCCCCGAGTCGCTGTGTTATTTGTTTAATAAATTTAATTAATATCCATACTGCATTGGATTGCTCCCAGAAAAGGGGCCAAAGTGCTCCCTTTCCCCAATAGCTACATGATGAGTGATTTCCCAGAAAAGAGCAGATAATGGTGCCCCGGGGCCCCTGAGAAATTAAAACTACCATAAGCTTACATTACTTCCCATGGATTAATTTTTCGTAGTACACTAATATCCTTTTTTGAGGGGTATTTTAACTTTATGAAAGTATGTAATTCCAAAAAAAGGCAATCCAAAGATTACCTCTTCTCTCAGACGGTAGATTTATTGGAATGGTTTTAAAAGAATCCGATTTAACCATATATTTAATACTTTCATCTATTTCCCCCAAATGAAGCATCATGAATGGTAAGGAGGTTTCTTTTGGCAAACAGCTAGCTCCAGGACCATTGTGAACAAATTGAAAAACCTCACTGGTCATATTGAACTTGTATTATTTCCTGAGCTGAACAATGTGGCCACTGCAAATACGGAGAATAGAAAAGGTCTTGGACAAAATCGAGGCAGTACATGCTTCCTCCTCATTAAGTGGAGTGCCAAGCTGCTTGGTGACAGAGTCCCTGCAATCAACAAGTATGAATTAAAGCAGTGTTTTACTTGCCTTGTTATCCAATGTCATCCCGTCCTTCTCCTCAGCCTATTTCATCTTAACCTAGATTTCCCACAGTGTGTTCCCAGAAAGAATAGTCCCTTAAGGATATAAGGGTCTAGGAAACATTGTATCAAAGAAGGTTAAACAGGTTTCTTCACTGCAGGACTTCTCAGAGCCTTTAATTTGTGCTAACAGGCATTGTGAATATTTCTGCAGAGGAGGGATGGGGTTCAAGACCCAGGCATGTGTGGCTCACCACTATATCCCAAGGCTTAATACAGGGCCTGGCAAATAGCAGGTATTCATTAATATTTGTTGAATGAATCGATCAGTGAACAAATGAATGAAGGAGCAAAGAAGTAAACCCCCAATGGTTTTGCTTAGGGATAATCTGCAGACACTTGAACATGACCATGGATAAGATTTAAAAAACAAACAAAATCATTTCCACACTAAAGAAGAATTGAAGGGACTTGAATCAACTGTCGACTTTGTTGGGTTTCACTTTCAAGGTGCTATTTCCTTATATTAGGTTTGCTTTGCATTTTAAACTCTTCTTCACTGCTAAGTATCCTAAACAATCTCCCCCACCCCCGTTCCTTTACATGTCATGAAAACCTGATCTTGGAGAATTCTGTACACTTCTCAGCTCCTTGGCAAGACCACAGTTTTTTGTCTTTGATATGCTTAATACCTTCCTAGAATCTGTGTAATGAATTCAATTCAATCATAGGCACTGAGCTGAGATGAAAAATTACTCCTTTCAAATGAGTTATTTTAAATGCAACAGCTTACAAAGCAGAATTATTTTGAGAACTTGTTGATAGTCGCAATGTTAAATTTGTTAAATTGAAATTTAAGTTTTATTTAAAAGGAAAAATTAAAATTTATTATAGTGTAGGTTAACCCTTGTTAACCTTTGTGCCTTCTGTCTACAACAACCCCCTATTGTTCATTTTCCTTATGTAATTTTCCTAAAATACTCCATCCTGTTGATATAGCACTGAGTTCACTTGTCGTTCCCCCAGTTTCAGACAACTACAGCCCTTCCTGCTAATTTGATACTCATACAGAATACACAAAACGGCACTCAATCCTACATAGCCAGAATAATGACATGATAAGTATCTCCCCTCTAGCTCAGCTGGCTCCTAATTTCTAAACTTAAAGAACAAATCTTCTGTTATCTGGTGACTTCAAGCTATTTAAGTTGAAAGCTCTCAGAAGGCTCTGCTAACAATAAAACCTTTAGAAATAAAAGAAGAAAGCAGAGAGGCTTTAAACGAGCAGTGTCTTTTTAAGATTTCCTGCATCAAAATATTTCTTGAATGGGAGAATAAATAATCAATAAATAGAATTCAAAAAGTATGGGCTAGATTTTAGGAAGTAGAGGAAAAACAGAAGGGGCAGGAAATTGATATTTACTGCATGCCTATGTGCCAGTGTTCAGTACTTACAATAATAATAAAAATAACTGAGTGTTCAGTACTTACAATAATAATAAAAATAACTGACAGCTACCATTCAGGTATATGACAAATACTGTGGTAAGTCTTTATATGGATTTCTATTCCTCCCAATAGATACCATTATGATTTTAAAGTTGAGGACACTGGGGCTCAGATATGTTAAACAATGTGCCAAAGGTCACAAGGCTAGTGAGTAGAACGGGGGAGCTCAGAATGTTCGAGCCCTGCCCATCTGACTCCAAGGCCCATGCTCCCAACAACCACTATGCTTTCCCACCCTATATGTATTATCCTAGTTCTGAGGCTATCTACAATAATACTGGGATTCTCTGAGTCCCTGCAGAATGGAAAAGAACATAGTGAAAATATTTTGCATTAACAAAATATGGCAGGGGCAGGAAACTGTTGGGACTGATGTGTGTAAAGACTATCCCTCAACTTAAATCTGTTAACCTCGTCAAAATCCCAAGTCTATCTAAACTGGTTTAGCTGGCTTCTCTGTCACCAGATTTTCTGGCCCACATTTTAATGTGATTTTCTCCTGCAGGTATCACTTTCAATATTCTAACTACTGTGATGTGCTGTAATTCTTTATATCCCCCTCCATTCCTTCCTCACTTTAGGAGCAGCAATGAATACAGAAACATGCACTTAACAATAAACCTAGATGAAAGATACAGAAGTAGCCCTCTACAATTGTCTGCCTTCTCCCCAAAAGACCTCATTTTCCTGTAAGGTGACATGAGAATTTTAATTCCTAGAATAATTTAACAGATATTTTGGTTGTCTATCACTTACTAATATCAATAAGCATTTACTGGGCACTTCCCAAGTGCTCTCTCTCTCTGCCACTAGAGATGCTGGATAGGATACATTCTGTTATCCCTACCTCATACGGATGATGTATTAGTTATGTATTGTAGCATGATGATTGGCCCCAAAACTTCACAGCTTAAAACAACAAATATTTATTACCTCGCTGTTTCTGTGGATAGGGAATCTGGGCAGTTTAGCTGCTTGACTCTAGCTCAAGATCTTTCAAGAAGCTGCACCCACACTGTCAAATGGGGCTGCAGCCTCATCTGAAGACTCAAGTCAAGTGGGGAGGGATCCACTTCCAAGCTCATTCACCTGGTTGTTGGCAGGATCTAGTTCCTCAAGAGCTGTTAGACTGAAGGCTTCCTTTCCTTCTTGGCTGTTAGCCAAAGTCCTCCCTCATTTCCTTGCTACATGGGTCTCTCCATGGGGCAGCTCATCCTGTAGCAGCCAGCTTCCCTCAGAGACAGAAAATGACAGGAGAGAGAGAGAGAAGCTGCAGTATTTATGCCACTTGATCTCAGAAATGACATCTCATCATTTTTGTCATATTCTATTCATTACACGTGAGTCACCATCAGGCCCAACCTATACTCAGGCAGAAGGGAACCACACAAAGGTTTGAAAACCAGGAGACAAGGATCACTTAGGGCCACCTTAGAGGATACCTATCTCTAATGTTGCACTTCTGAGCCTCAAGGGACACACACACACACAAATGAACATCTACAAAATAATTCTTATTTCCCAACATTTCTGGTTTAAAACTAAATGAACTCATTTAGGAAAATGCCCGTGTATAACAAACAATTTAATTCTTTCAACAAATACTACAGAGTGCTGAATAGGACCAGACACTCACTGCTCTGGAACTTTTCTTTAAAAGTAACTAAAATTGTATCACAAAAATTCACCAAGACCATGATCAAGCTCCTCTTCCCACAAGCAAAGATGCAGGAGAATAAAGATTAAGACAACCACTGTTCTTTTCTAATTAAAACCATCTCAGCATTTACTGTTAGCAACTATTTTAAGAATGCATTTTCAGGCTAGAGCTTCGATGAGCAAATCCACTTAACCACAAATATAAAACACATTCTCTAACATCGGCTTTAATAATGATAGTGGTGCTACTTCAGTCTCCCTATGCCTTCTTCTTTTTGTCTTACAGCTCAAGTGACCAGAATTTGGGAGGGGAAGAAGAGTATTATTTACTGATTCCCTTCAAAACTCAATATACATCAAGTAGAGACCATCGATGATAAATGGCACAAACTGGACATCTCATCCCTGATGCAAAGAAAACACTTAAGCTCCTCCAGAATTTTAATTGCCTTAAGGGAGAAGAAAAGAAGGGAGAGAGGAAATCATTTCGAGAGAAATTCATGAGCTGGCTTAGGTTCAGCTATAGAGAAACAGCATTCCATCTCCCTGTACACCTGTTTTTGTAAAGACACTCATTACACGTGTAAATACATATATTACAACCTGTAATAAGTGCCAAAAAGGAAAGAGAAAAGTGATAGACAGTAAAGAGAATTGCAGAGTCAAAGAAGGTCTCTCTAAAGAGGTGATATTTAAGCGGAGAAGTGATGAAGGAGAAGGTTCCAGGCATGTGAAAAAAAAAAGGAATGTTCCAGATAGAGGGAATAGCATGTTTCCTGATAAGAGAAAGAGCTTGGCATGCTATAGGAATCAAGAAGGACACCACTGGGGCAGAGAGTGGAATGAAATCTCTCACTGGCTATTGTGTGGGAAATGGATAGGGCATGACTGGCAGCAGAGAGATCAGTTACGAGGCTGCTGTAGTCATTCAGGGAAAAGATGATGGTGGCCTGATCTGGGGCATTGTCAACAGAAACAGAAGTCAGAGGCAAGAAATATTTAGGAAGTAGAAATGACAGTTGAGATTGGATGGGGGTGGTGATAAAGAGGTAGAGAGAGAAAATGAGAGAGAGAGAGGGAAATGACTTCTACATGGATGAGTTCTATGTGTCTGGCTTATCAACCTGGTGAGCAGTATACTTCCACATGACCCATCTCTCCGGCTTTGAGAAAGCAGCTTCCCAGTTGCCTTGAGAAAAATTCTGCAGAACTTAATTCTCACTTTTCATCCTGTCAGCCATGAGTGAAATCCCCCATTAACTGGGAAGTCAGACAGGAAACAGACTAAAATGCCCTCAGAAAGAGGACTGAGAAGTATAGAGTATGCATACAATCAAGAAAAGGTCTTTATTGATCATCTGTTCCAACCACTCTACTTTAACAGATCAGCAAAGTGTGACTCAGAGATGTTGAGGAGCCAAGACCAAAGTTAAAGAGCCTGTTAATGACAGAACCGAGGCTAGAATCCAGTTCTCCTGACAGGACAAAATATGAATGAAGCAGCATATGACAAATGGGTACAGTGATGACATGTACTTAATAGCCATGTATTTACATTTTCCTTTCCTCCCACCTCCAATTCTTGATAAAGAGGTTCAGCATTTGAATGCAAATTGGTGGTAAGTGGCGGGGGGCGGGGGGGGGGTGGCGGCATAAAATTTTGCATCCTGTTTTGAAGAGAGCCGGCTAAACATATGCTATGGGTACTAAACAGTAGTGCTCTAAGTATTACTGCAAAGAAGGAAGGGAAGGAGGTGGGAGGGGAAGGGAGAGAAGGGAAAGGACTGAAGGATGGGAAGGAAGGAAAGAAGGCAGGCAGGCGGACGGGAGGAGAGAGAGAAAAAAAGCTAAAAATTTTAGCCTCCATTATGTTGTTGAAAATAAACAAATTTGGACCCTATATGAACCTATGATGCCTCTTTTGCTTTACTAGGCTATAAAGGGTAATGAAATCTGTGGGAAAATTTTTAATATTTTAATTCCTAAGTCTAAGGATAGGTTTTATCGATTTTACTTTTTTTTAGTGGTCCAGTTCTAGTTCTTTTCCAATATGAAGAAAGGAACAGATTGTGAATTCACAAAGAGGTAACAAATGAAAAAAGAGAAGATGATAAATTCAAAATATCATTATTTTCACCGGAATATTCCCTTCCCAAATGATATTTCAGCACTAGAGGCATTCCATTTCACTCCTCAATCTACTGGCATTTACTTTTAACTCTCCTTTACAAATTCATTCTGATACAAAATTCAGAGAAAAATCTATGTAAAATATTTCAAATTGTGACTCATCTCACAACAGCATGTTTGACTAAATTCAAGTTCTCGGGACAACTCTGAGTGAAGTCTTTCATGCAGACTTACACCTCCAAGCTTTAAAAAAAAAAAATGCTTACGTCCACAGATCCAGTTTTACATGAGAAACAAATAGCTTTCATATACACCCACCAACAGAGAAAACAATCTAGCCTGAAGTTACCCATTTTCCCTGAAATTATGGACAGCAAGTTGAAAATGTCTGTACAGAAGCTTTAAAGCCAGAATTAATTTTGCTTAAGATATCCACCAAATTTTTTTCCCTCTTAACAGGAAGTTAATTCTTAGGGCCTGGGCACATTGCAGATATGAAGTTTGGAAAGATCAATTGCTCCTCTTTCTTTATTTCATGTTCTCCACTCAAAGTGGCTGGCTAAATTTAGGTAACACT
The DNA here is from genome assembly GCF_037043125.1 of Eumetopias jubatus. Lineage (NCBI taxonomy): Eukaryota > Metazoa > Chordata > Mammalia > Carnivora > Otariidae > Eumetopias > Eumetopias jubatus. The sequence goes on along the minus strand of NW_028274819.1, from coordinate 28,496,653 downwards.
CTTCCCCAAACTCTCATTACACCCCTCATTGTAAAGCACAATGTGACTGCTCAGAAAGTTATGAGTCACGGAAAAGAGGAGGTTATAAAGCCTTTCTCCTCTAAACTAAATAAAAGCATTTACTGCCAACCTCAGGAGAGAAAAGTCAAATCAGTCTTCCTGAAAGCGAGTGAATCAGTTCTATAAACGCCCACAAGATTCTTCTCAAATAATTTGCAAAAAGAATTAGTTCAGTCTTCACCAAAGGAGTTAAAAACAAATCCCACTGTGTTTCTGTAATTCAGTGATGAATATATGACTTGATAATTTTCTTGTCAGTGAAAGATCTGACTTAAACCTCTTCCAATTCGGTTCTGTATTTAAGTGATACCTTGAAGTTCAAATAATAAACGTTAATCAAGTAACAAAATAAAGCAAACCCTGGCATTTTCAGTATGTCATAAACAAAGAGGGCTGTCACAAATTCAACTCCACCACATCTCCACTCTCTCAGGACCTACGTACAGTGGCTCTGTCCACACCCAAGGGATTCATGGGCCTCCAACACCATCAGGCTAGGCAGAAAAGGGAAAGGGAGATGAAAGGTCCACCCCTGCTCTTTCTCCAGCGTGTTCAATTTTTCTGCCAAGAAAGCAAAGGGGTTTTTAAAATAGTCTCATCATAGTGGTCTACTACTCGCAGGCATCCAAAAGAGAGTAAGGATCCATCATTACCTTTAAAATAAAGAAATAAATACCACCACTAGCTACATCTACGTCAATATCCCTTTCACGGACGCACATTCGGCACTTGCACACAGCCATCAGCCCCACCTCCCCACCCCACTGCCTAGATCAGAACTGGTAGGCGCGCACTGATCTGACACGTAATGTGGGACACCAGGGAAGTAGTTCATCAGGTGGCCAATCACGGGCCGCCCTCCAGCAACACCCCCGTGAGGTTGGCTCCTTGGAAGGACATGAATCATGGTTAATAATAGAGACTGGTTCCCAATTTCCGCTACACTAACTCACCTGTGGCCGCCTCATCTTTTCCACTTGTCACATACGTGAGAAAGGGAGGAGTAGAGGTGCTGGGGCCCGCAGGGAGGGGGTGCGGGCACGTTCCATCTGAAAGATGATGCCTGACATTGACCAAATTCCAGCAATCTTAGACCTAGCTGATGTCCTCGCCAAGAGGCATCCAATCCTTAGGAAAAACCCTTAAACCACAACAAAATACTAGGGATAGATGAGTTGGTGCAAAAGAAGAGGCTAGACTTTCCCTTGCGTGGGCCCATGTCTTCCTCCCAAGCTCTAAAGAGAATTTTATTTCCCGTTTTTTTATTAATACTTACATGCTCAATGCTGCGATAACTCTGAGTCTTCAAAGAATCCTTAGGCAAATGGCAACTTTCGACGGTATCGCAGGGTTATACAGATGTTACTGGCAACTATGGCACCCTAGGATTTTGCACATACGTATTCCTTGTTTAGTATTGCATTCAGTTCTGAAAAACTTATCTACCTGAGGTCCAGGCGTGGATTCCTTCCTCAACTAGAACAAGTAATAGAAGCAGTAAATTTGCATGTGTGTGCCTGTGTGTGTAGAAAAGGTTATGAAATGTTTGAATGGGAAGGTGAAAATCTGGGAGTAGAACAGTGGGCCAATCAACATGGCTCCCAGGCCTAGATTAAGAAATATCTTAGGTCTGAATGGCACTTTATAAGCACATCTTTATAATTTATAAACACATCTGTTTCATTTCAGGAAGCCTCATTCAGTCTAAAAGTACCAAGATGTGCCACAATTTACTACAACATGAAAACAGAATCCTGTTACCCAAGTACTGTGTTTCTTCAGGAAGTTTGTACTAGCTGTGAATAGATATCTTATCCTCGGCATTCACAAATGTGATAGAAGTCTTATGACCCTAAAAATTCTTAAAACCTCGAAGCCAAAATAAACAGGCCAAGTGTGCTAATCATCTGACAAATGTAGAAGGCTGAGATACCTTCATTTTGAGTTTCATGAAGATATTCTAAAGCTCACTTTCCTGCAAGTAGGATTTTCAACATATAAATTTCACAAATGCACAAACTGAATAGAATCAGGTCAGTATAATCCTCACATATTTCTGCCAGCTGGGATCCTGGATGTTGAGATGTGACTGCCTCTCCATGGGCCTGAAACCACCAATCTGTTTCCCACGGGTCACTGCACAGCCATCAGATGGAGACACTATGTGGTCACTACCCTAAGGAACAGATCCAAACCACCTACGTCGAAGGAGAAAGCTACAGCTCCCATTTCCAATCTCCCAAGCCACCCCAGTCCCTCTGCAATGGAGTATCAATAGAGAGACTAAATGAATTGTTTACTTAATTGTGCTGTGCAAGCTGAATAATTGCACGCTTTCCAGAAAGGCTTTGTAACCAATGAGATGGCACTGGATCTGCCAAAACCTTTACCTTGAAGCCAACATCCTTTCTTTCTATAGTCTCTCTCCTATCACAAATAACGGCAACTCTGGTATTATTTCCAGAGGAGGCAAAACCATGGCAGAAACATCAAAAAACATGTCTTTCAAAATGGAAAAAAAAAAATCTCCATTAAGGTGCACCCGCTGAGAACTGCCATCTCCCTATATGCCAACGTGAAACCTTTAGTTACCAACCCCGATTTAATCCGTTACACACTGAAACAGCCAACAAACGGCAAAATAATCTACCTTTTGGGTGAGTAAAATTGGTCCATTAATGTAATGACCACATTTTAAGAGGATAAGAGAAATGTCATGAAAATAAGGTGGGTTGGGAGCTATTTTCCAAATATCAAATATTGTGCAAGACTAGAAAGATGGAAAACGGAGTGTTATTTATGTGTTGAATTTTTAGGATGATAAAAATCAACTAATACCAAGACAGAAAATACTGAGAGAAGATGTGTTGAGTGGGAAAAAAAAATCCCTTAAGGGTAGCAACAATGGAAAAATTAGTCAAAGAAAACCCAGTATTACTTAACAACTCAAGAGAATAAGGCTAAGGGAGATGTCTTTAAACTTGTTTGCCAAAATTTGCTTGAAGCATTAAAAAGCAGTGGAAGTTCTCAAAACAAAACACATGCTTCTGGTAAAGAAACTGTTTGTAGCACTTATTTTGTTGTTTTCATTTCGTTATTTTGGTAAGGCTTCAAAGATATGGTTCAAAATAGACAAGTGTCCCTCCTACCCAGATCTCCAGCCATCCATCCCTCTTTCCAGAGGCATCTACTATCACCAATTTCTTATGTTTTCTCCCAGGCCAGAGATCTAAATATTCTTTAAACTCTATTTCATAAAAATTTTCCTCCTCTATGTTCTTGCCCTTGTTTGTTGTTTTATTTTTGTGCAACAATTTTTCATTAATAATAATCAGGGTCTCGGGGCGCCTGGGTGGCTCAGTAGTTAAGCATCTGCCTTCGGCTCAAGTCATGATCCCAGGGCCCTGGGATCGAGCCCCGCATCGGGCTCCCTGCTCAGCCGGGAGTCTGCTTCTCCCTCTCCCACTCCCCCTGCTTGTGTTCCCTCTCTTGCTGTTTCTCTCTGTCAAATAAATAAATAAAATCTTTAAAAATAATAATAATAATAATAATAATCAGGGTCTTTTCTCCTTGGTAGGTCTGTGTTCATAATTCATAGTTGGAGATTCTCCAATGGGCTGTTTCTTCTCAGAGGCCATAATCCCCCATGGTCCAGTCTAATTGACAGGTCTCACAGGATTAGGACTTTAAAGGAACAGTATGCATCAGAATCTGACAAGAATGCAAAGATGCTATTTTTACCCAAATAACCTTCTAAAAACCAACATATTTAAAACAAAGGAAAAATACAACGTAAAGCCATCACCAAACTAAAGTTCTAAGAGTGTTTGAGCCTTGGCCCGACAATGTTGTCCTGATTCACGTGCTAGCTGACTTGGATTTTGGAATATCCACCTCATCTGATTTTTCAGGTTGTAGACTGGCCCCAAGCAATATTGGCCTGAGTACCACTGAATGTGTTTGGGAGTAGAAAAGAGAGGATGGGTGTTTTATTGGGAGGAGATAGGAAAGGTGCCACACATAGTCGGAGAGGCCTCCCAAAGACTCCTTGCTATCAGAATACCCAAAAGGAAAGTAATATGCAAATTTCAAATATATCAGGTCAATTTTTTTTCCATCCCATACCCAACTGAGGCTATGGACAGTTAAGGTGGCGGGGTGGGGGGGAGACCCAAGTTCTAGTCCTAGTTTTGTCACAAACTTAATGTACCCTTGGCCCAATCACCTTTGATTCAGTCTTCTTATTTATAAAATGAGGTCCTTGGCCTTGATGAGCTCCAAAGTCCTTTTTTTTTTTTTTAAGATTATTTATTTATTTATTTGTCAGAGAGAGAGCACACGCACACAAGCAGGGGGAGCGGCAGGGAGAGGGAGAAGCAGGCTCCCCACTGAGCAGGGAGCCCGATGCAGAGATCGATCCCAGGACCCCAGGATCATGACCTGAGCCGAAGGCAGACGCTTAACTGACTGAGCCACCCTGGCACCCCTCCAAAGTCCTTTTTACCTTCAATTTCCTCAGTCCAATATGCAATTTTCCTCCATATATTGACTTACATACATATTATATGGACATAAAATTCCTTTGATTTCCCACAAATGTAGTGGACAGGTGTCATTTTGAAGATGTCCATCTTTCATTCCTTCTCAACCCTGATTTCTTGTGGTGGTAGTATCTGTGTACAATCTGGGGGGGACAAGTTCCAGTATTTGCCTCCCCAACTACAGGAGATTAAAAGGAAACTGGAAGTTCCTCCTGCCAGATTCTCCTCTCATAAATCAGTCCATCCTTAGGATAGACTCGTGACCCATCAAATTTTCTCCCTCAGGACTCTTGAATCTCTAGCAGAACACAAGAACAGAAGAAACAGCTAGAGTTCATTCACTCTATAAGTGATACCCAGGCAAGACTGCTGAGTGATTCCTGCTACAAGGATTTCTTCCATCCTACAAACAACCCCATATCCTTCCAATATATTCTCTTTCTACTGGTTAGTGGTTTGCTGTGTAATAATCTACTCCAAAACTTTTAATGCCTTAAAATAACAACCAGTTATTTACTCACAATTCTGTAGATTAGCAATCTGGGTAGAGCTCAGCTGGGATGGTGTGTCTCTGCTCCGTGTCAGCTGGGTTAAGGAATGGAACTGATCTCCAGTCAGTAGGCAGATCTGCTGGGGGCTGACTAATCCCAGACTGCCTCACTCACTCACTTACTTGCAAACTGGCAGGAGCTGTCAGCTGGAACACCTCGTTCTCCATGTTTTCTCTCATGTTCCAGTAAGTTAAACTGGGCTTCTTTAAATGATGGAGAAATGGTCCAAGAGAACAAAAGCAGAAGGTGAAACTTCCCTTCCAGCACATTCTTTTGGTCAAAGGTGGTTTAAAACCAGCCCAAATTCAAGGGGTGGGAGAACAGCCTTCATCTGTTAATGGGAGGAGTGGCAAAGAAAACTTGCCAAGGGAAGAGGCTGCAGGGAGACAGGATTCACTGGGGACCGGTCCTATAGTAATCTACCATGTTGGACTCAGTCTCTGCTGCTTGCAACCCAAGAATGATAACTAATCCACCAATCAGCAAAATCTGACATGGGACACATTAGATTTGGGGGGACTCTACATTTAGGACATTTTTCCTGTTTATACCTCACATATTAATGAGATTATTTTGAAAGAATGTACGTGTCATGGTAGTGGGGCTATAAGAAGCAATGAATTTAAAGGGAAATTATCATGGTTCAAGTCCTGTCAGTTATTCAGCTATGTAATTTGGAACCTGCCTGATCTCTGTGACTTTCATTTATATTCATTCATTCTGTGACATTCACTTAAAGAATGAATGAATGGAAGAAATTGGGGTGATAATATCTGCCTGAGTTGTAAAACTGTTGTGGATACTAGAGTGTAACTTTGAACGACAGGCAAGTGCAGGGCCATAAGAATGAGCATGCAGGGTGAGACTGTACAAGACTGTGAATGGAAAACATTACACTTGTCCCATGATCTCTACAAATTGTCAAAACACTGAAAACTTTCTCACTATTGGTTATAAATGCATAGGAAAATGGGAAAAAATGTTGCTTAGTACATTAAAATACTAGAAACATTGAAAATCAAGTGGTTTACTTATTTGTAAAAAAAAAAAACTTATCCAGATTAGTTTCAACAGTGCTCGCCTTCTTGTCATCATGTAACTCATACTATGGAGTGAGCATCTTTTCTGTGCCTTGGCAAATTGTCACCTTGCTTTCTAAGTTTGCATCTGCTTACAATCTTTTATCCCTTGCTTGTATTTTCAATGTCATGAAATATCTCCAAGAGCTCCTTTTATGTGAAATTTTTGCTAGTGTCACCTCCTCTGGAACATTTTCATCTTCTCATCACAACTGCTTTCCTCCTTTATGTCAATAAATTTGCCTTCACTACGTTCCTCTGACTGCACATCTTTCAAAAGGCAGCGGTGTCAACATGCTTACAACCAGTTATTTCTTCTCTGTTCCCTTTATGTTTGATTCCAACTTCACTTGCAGCATTATCACTTTTGTTTCTTTGCTACCCTTTCACTTTTCTTGGCCAGTTCTCCCTTTTTGATTATTCTTATTTGGAAAATGTCACATGGGTTTATCACCGGGGAACAAGGAGGAAACAAAAACACATACTTTGCTGTCTATTTCTGAGCTGAATAACACGTGCACAGTGACCAATCACTGACAGACTAGAAGTGATGACATGATTTGTCACTGACCATGATGAGCATCTGTCACTTATGCAGTGATTTATGGACTGAAGAGCTAGCAGCACAGTTTTTTGTGTTTTATGCAACTTCTCAGTTAATATATTTGGTAGCTGAAATTTGAATGATATCATTGGGAGACTGGTGTTATGCAAACTGGGGTAACTGAAATTTGTTCATATCAGAACTATCCAAGAAAGCCCTGTGTGTTAAAGATTATGTCAAGTTTAATTACTGCCACAGTTCTATTAAAGAAGAAGGAAAGACTAGATCTCACTCTTAACTGTATTAAAAAGGGGGTTGGGAGGTGCCTGGGTGGCTCAGTCAGTTGAGCGTCCAACTCTTGATTTCAGCTCAGGTCATGATCTCAGCCTGACCCTGCGTCAGGCTCTGTGCTCAGCATGGCGTCTGCTTGAGATTCTCTCTCTCCCTCTCCCTCTCCCTCTGCCCCTGCCCCCAACTTGTGTGCTCATACTCTTGCTCTCTCTCAAATAAATAAAATCTTAAAAAAAAAAAAAAAAAAGGCAGGGTTGGATTTAATTCAAACATGTCCTGGGCTCCAACAATTTTCATCTTTGCCACCCCACGGTCTGCAGATTAATGCTAAATTAGGCAGCCAGAAGGGGAGGAGGAAGGAGTGCAAAAACAAGGCCACACAAGCCTTCAGGAAAATTCCTAGAGAGGAAAATGAGCATTCCAAACCCAAAGGTCATCCAGAAGTGAGGAAAGATATTGTCCAAATTAAGTAGATCTTTTCATTACTTTTTCCTTCCACAGCCAGAAGGAAAATATTTCAATATAGCTGTCCATGAATGGGGTTGGTGGTCTCCAAAATATCCATTTTCCTTTATTAGTAGCAGAATCCCAATTTTTGGCTGGCTATGCTGCTACCCAGAATAAAGGTCCTATTTCCCAACTTCCCTTGTGGCTAGTTATGCCCACATGATTTAATACTATCCAATGAAACAGAAATGAAAGGATGGTGGGGATTTGGGGGAACTCTTTAAAAGGAGCTTGTTTTATTGGGAAAAGCAAACTTTTGTCCCTCCTACCCATCTGGAACATGACAAAAGATGTTAGAAAGCACAATCTTAGACCAGGAGGCAATGTTGAGAGCAGAAGGCAGACACTGGGGTGGTGGAACATAATACAGAAGGTGCCTGAGCCCTTAATGTCTTTGTGCAAACATCACACCAGCTCTAGGCTGGCTCTCTCCACATGACTTTATGTGTAGTTAAGCCATTCTTTTAGATTCTTTCTTACCCCCAGATCTGAATGCAGCTCCTAATTGATCAAATGAATACTCTTATCTAGTCAGTGGGCTATTTCAATGGCCCAAGTGTCAGTGACTGAATCTTCCATCAATTCTACACAACAGAGGTTGCAAATGAGGCAGAAACACATGGGCAAAACAATATCCTTCACATGGTGCTGGATATTTAGGAAAGGAAAGCTTATGGTTGTTTGTAAAATCCTAGTACAGATTCAAAAAATCGAAACTCAAACACAGACCTGGCTTAAGAACTGTCTGGACCAAAAAAAAAAAAAAAAAAAGTTGGGAGGGAAAGAAAGGACGAGGGTACAGCAAGCTTACTATAAATCAGAAACTGCGGGTGGGAAATAGAAGTCCCAAAATATAATTTAGTATAAGGCCGCACTCATATAAGTATCTAGAGGAAAACAAAGGAGGTGCCAACTCAGTGCTGGTCCCATATCGAAGGAACATTTAACAAACAGAAATTAAGGTGAGGGTAAACAAGGTGGTCTGGATAGCCCCAATTTATGAAGGATGGGAGAAGAAACTGAAGTTATGTAGCTGGGAGCAAAGAAGACAGAGTAGAGATAGGATTGGTATTTCAAATATCTGAAGTGTTATCTTGTGGAAGGGGGGCTTTGCTTTAATCTGAATGGTTTCAAGCAGAATTGGGACCAATGAGTGAAATAAATATAAAACCTATTTCAACTCAATAGAAGAAAAAACCTTGAGAATGAGAACTTTCCAAATTGGAATGCACTACTTTGTAAGATAGCAAGCTATCTTGCATGGTGAATTGGGTGTACTTTTTAAAGTAAAGACCATAATGGAATTCAGGACTTATTTTGAAACTCAGAATAGAAAACAAAAACCTTAGTGTGTCTTGAAATCCTTGAAGAAATGAAGTGATTTTGATTCTAGGGTGACTATCAGTAAAGGATCCTGAGGAAGGGAGTTCTGCACTGGGGAGAAAGCTGTCAAGTGACCCTGCTAATTTTACTGTTCTATTAATACTCTATTTTCATATTATATGTGAAGTGGTTAATATGCAATGATCCGGGTGTTGAACAAAATGCTCCCTGAGGAAAATGATGATGACTCTATTGGCCAGAACTCTTCCAACTGTAAGTGGATGAAACGGACTCAGAATATTTTGAGGGGGAAAATAAGAAATTCAGTAGTAAGGCGTAAATATCACTTCAGGCACAGGTATTCAAACAATATGGCCAGAAATCTTGCTCCACCTCTTGGGTCAATTTTCTCTGAGTTGGCTTCAGTCTCAGGAGACTCTCACCATGCAGAAGCCTAGATCACCTCTGCCAGCTTCATCCTGCATCTCTAGCCAGCAATTTCTTTTTTTTTAAATTAATTTATTTATTTATTTGACAAAGAGAGACATAGCGAGAGAGGGAACACAAGCAGGGGGAGTGGGAGAGGGAGAAGCAGGCTTCCCGCAGAGCAGGGAGCCCGATGTGGGGCTCGATCCCAGGACCCTGGGATCATGACCTGAGCTGAAGGCAGACGCTTAATGGCTGAGCCACCCAGGTGCCCCTCTAGCCAGCAATTTCTTTTTTTCTTTTAATTTTTTTATTGTTATGTTAATCACCATATATTACATCATTAGTTTTTGATGTAGTGTTCCATGATTCATTCTTTGTGCATAACACCCAGTGCTCCACGCAGAACGTGCCCTCTTTAATACCCATCACCAGGCTAACCCATCCCCCCACCCCCCTCCCCTCTAGAACCCTCAGTTTGTTTTTCAGAGTGCATCGTCTCTCATGGTTCGTCTCCCCCTCTGACTTACTCCCCTTCATTCTTCCCCTCCTGCTATCTTCTTCTTTTTCTTTTTTCTTAACATATGTTGCATTCTTTGTTTCAGAGGTACAGATCTGTGATTCAACAGTCTTGCACAATTCACAGCGCTCACCATAGCACATACCCTCCCCAATGTCTATCACCCAGCCACCCCATCCCTCCCACCCCCCACCACTCCAGCAACACTCAGTTTGTTTCCTGAGATTAAGAATTTCTCATATCAGTGAGGTCATATGATACATGTCTTTCTCTGATTGACTTATTTCACTCAGCATAACACCCTCCAGTTCCATCCACTAGCCAGCAATTTCAACAGGCAGAGAACTTTTTCTCTAAAGTCTTGTAACTGACTTGGACTAACTTGGGGACTTCAGTTGGCCGGGCTTGGGTCACATGAACTGAGAATAGGGCAGAGGTGGTTTCTACAAGGAAAAGAAGGCTTCTGAAGTAAGGGATGCTGTGGAGATAAAAAATACTAAATGTTCACTACAGTGACAATGCATGTGGTAAATTTTTAATGGCAACCTTAATGGAATTCTGGGGCTATTCTGAATTTCAAAATAAAAAACAGAAACACTGTTATATCTTAAAATCCATGAGAAAATGAAGTGAATTTGATTCTAGGCCTTAGTCTGAAATTCTAAGACTCAGGCAAATAACAATTTTAACATGTCTGTCTTTTCACCAATTCCCCCCCACCTTTTTTTTTCTTAAGATGCCTCTGTTCACAGACAGCCTCATCAGGCAAAGTAATAGCAAACGAAAAGAAAAGCATAAAATGTTTATTGAAGTGGATGAAGGCATGGCATATAAAGAAGAAATTCTTCATTAATAGCTGAAAAAATCTTTCTCTATATTTAATATTTAGGTGACATATTTCTATTTCAAGAGAAGTAAACATTACAGTCATGAATAGCAAACAGAAACACAAACTCCATTTATTTGTAAAATAAACTCATTTTCTTTTCATATCAATGCAAAAAATGACCCAATGCCATATGTTCCATTTCCCATGATTCTAAGACAGCAAAGCTATACAATTTCTAGATCATTAACTTGTCTTCCTATTTTTCCATGTCTTACAGTTCTGCTAGGTAAGCGTTCGTTCATTCACTTTGATAATGCTACCTTTTATGGGTTTGGTATTTCACTTGCTCAATTACTCCATGCAAAACTACAGCAGCCAGTGGGTGGGGGTGTGGGGAAGAAAAGAGCCCACCCCACAGTTTCTCTAAAAGAACAAGAACTCAAAACTACATTTCCAATGGTTTCAAACAAAAGGGGGTTTTGTCTTTTGCTAGTCTCAAGTTTGAAAAAGGCATACACACCCCCTTGTTTCATGTCATTGGAGCCAGGCTGAATGCCACATACTCAGGATAGCACAATGGTACAACACAGCAGCATGTCAGCTCTGTAAGTAGTGGGTGGCAAGAGGGGAAAGAGGGAAGTGTCCCTACAGTCATATGGGACTCACGGAGTGGCCCCTAGAAGAGAAGAGGAGCAATTGTGGTCTTAAGGTTATCTGCATGAGATCAGAGAAGCAGAACTCTGCAAATATATCCCCAAATTAGACCTGAAAAATATAATTCAGGGTCACTGCAATGATGCAAGAGAGAGATACCCTGAGGTTAAAGCAGCCATGTATCATCCCTGTGTTTTCCATTTTTATTACTTTGCCTAGCTAGCTATCCATAGAGAGATTTCTTCTGGCCAGCTTGATCCCTTCAAAATGGCTGCATGGGATTGAGGGCATTTGGAAACAAATGTACTCAACTTCTGAAACAAGCTATAGAGTTCACACTAACTAGGCTAGTCTATGTGATTTAGAATATAAAGTCGTCAGTAGATGCTTACCCAAGAAATCAAACAGGAACCAGTACACAATCTGAATATATAAACATATGAACAGGATGCAGGAAGGAGCAAAGCAGGTATAGGAGACGTAAGAGAATGCAGCAACCCCTAACAGATGCATGCTTACACTATGAAAACTTACTACTTCTTTTTTGGAGATAAACTCAAGAGTTTAAAAAAATGAACAGACATAATAATAACTATAAGAAGACCATCATGATTTATCGAACTTGAACAAATCATTTAATAAATCCAGCATGGAGGACCTCTCACTGAATCCTTTCTTTCTTCTTTTGCTTTTTAATTTAAATTCAAGTCAGTTAACATACAGTGCAGCACTGGTTTCAGGAGCAGAATCCAGTGATTCACCACCCACGTACAACACCCAGCGCTCATCCCAACAAGTGTCTTAATGCCCATCACCTAGTTAGCCCCATCCCCCCACCCACCTCCCCTCCAGAAACCCTCAGTTTGTTCTCTATATTTAAGAGTGTCTTATGGTTTGCCTCCCTCTCTGTTGTTGTTTTTAAGATTTTATTTATTTGACAGAGAGAGACACAGCGAGAGAGGGAACACAAGCAGGGGGAGTGGGAGAGGGAGAAGCAGGCTTCCTGCCGAGCAGAGAGCCTGATGTGGGGCTCGATCCCAGGACCCTGGGATCATGACCTGAGCCAAAGGCAGACGCTTAACGACTGAGCCACCCAGGCGCCCCTCCCTCTCTGTTTTTATCTTATTTCATTTTTCCTTCCCTTCCCCTATGTTCATCTGTTTTGTTTCTTAAATTCCACATATGAATGAAATCATATATTTGTCTTTCTCTGACTGACTTATTTTGTTTAGCATAATACCCTCTAGTTCCATTCACATCATGGCAAATGGCAAGATTTCCTTCTTTCTGATGGCTGAGTAATATTCCAGGGTGTGTATATGTGTGTGTATACACACCACACCACATCTTCTTTATCCATTCATCAGTCCACGGACATTTGGGTTCTTTCCATAATTTGGCTATTGTTGATAGTGCTGCTATGAACACTGGGGTGCATGTGCCCCTTCGAATCAGCATTTTTGTATCCTTTAAATATCTAGTAGTGCAATGGCTGGGTCATAGGGTAGTTGTATTTTTAACTTTTGAAGGAACCCCCACACTGTTTTCCAGAGTGGCTGCACCAGTTTGCATTCCCACCAACAGTGTAGGGGGGGTTCCCCTTTCTCCACATCCTCGTCAACACCTGTTGTTTCCTGAGTTGTTAATTTTAGCCATTCTGATAGATATGATGTGGTATCTCCTTGTGGTTTTGATCTGTATTTCCCTGATGATGAGTGATGTTGAGCATCTTTTCATGTGTCTGTTAGCCATGTGGGTATCTTCTTTGGAAAATTTTCTATTCATGTTTTTCTATAGGTAGGTACTAATAATATCTCCATTTTATAGACAAAAAAGGTGGATCTCAGGCAATTTTGTATAATTTCTCTAAAGCAACACAGCCAGCAAAGGCAGAGCCAGGATTTTAACTCAACAAGTCTGATTCCAATTCTATGTTAACTCCCAGTGCTTTTTTTAAAAGATTTTATTTATTTATTTGACACAGAAAGAGTGAGCACAAGCAGGGGGAGCTGCAGGCAGAGGGAGAGGGAGAAGCAGGCTCCCCACTGAGCAGAGAGCCCAACGTGGACTTGATCCCAGGATTCTGGGACCATGACCTGAGCCCAAGGCAGATGCTTAACCGACTGAGCCACCCAGGCGCCCCACCATTGCTTTTTTTCTTAAGCACTTTGCATGAATTTGCTCATTCAACTTGATTCTCGTAACAACCCCAAGAAAATAGAAATGATTATCTCTATTTTTCTAATAACAAAAATCAAGAAGATAAATCATTTGTTCTAAGTCACACTGACGATGAGTGGCAGAGTCAAGATTGGAACTCATGTCTGTCTGACTCTAGAGCCCACCATCATAAATAATAGGTCACAGACAGCTACTTGCCCACCAAAATTTATTCTCCTCTTCTTCCTGGGCACATGTCTGCCTCACCAAAAACTATACTGCTAATTAAGCTTCCTTTGCACTTCGGTGTGGTCATTTGATAAAGTTCTTATTACAGGAATACGAGTGGAAGTAACGTGTACAACTTCTGAGTCAAAAGGAACTCCCTGATCCCAGACTTCCTCTCTCTCTTTCTCATGAACTGGAACTCGCAGCGTCAAGGATCAAGCTTCAGTCACACAGACAATGGCTATATCCTAAGGGATGACAGATTTAAAAGCTTGGAAGAGCCCAAGTTCCTGAATGACTGCAGAGAGCAGAGCTGTCCCATCTACCTGGACCACCATGTAACTGCTGTATGAGAGGAAAGTCAGTTTCTACATTATTTAAACCACTATACTTTTATCTTTGTTACAGCAGCTTAACTGATCTCTGATTAATACAGCCACAGTATCACATGAATGAGAAAAGATGCTACGGACTTAGGTAACAAGGCAGGCACGAGGGTGTGAGAGAATCAGGAAGACTGACATTCAAATGACCGTATCCTTTCTGTGAAATCAGCACTGTAATACACACTTGATTCCTAAGCACAAAAGACACCTGCAAAATTTCATCTAATGAAAAAAGCAAAGCAACAAAAATCAACCACCTGGGATGTAACAGACAGCAGATACTGGGATTTTTCGTTTCTTGTTTTTACTTTGCTTTAGATGCTTAAACAGACTAAGGATCTTTTTGAAATGGATTGGCTCTTGGTAGAATTCATTAAATAACCAACCTAGAATCCACTAGATCATACCAAAACAAAATCTCCTTTAAAACAGGTGTCCTGGGCGCCTGGTGGTTCAGTCGGTGGAGCAGGAGACTCTTGATCTTGGGGTTGTGGGTTCAAGCCCCATGTTGGGTGTGGAGATTACTTAAAAATAAAATCTTTAAAAACAGGTGTACTGAAATAAGCCCACATCACAATATTGTGACATACTAAGCCAGTATGTCTGGACATCATTTCAATTATCTTCATTTCCTCCCTACACTGTATGTTGCCTCTCTTGGACCTGTTGTTGTGGGTCATGCAATGCAATCTCTTTTGTCATTTCTTTGAAAAAATATTAGGAAAGATTATAGGGACAAATCTTCAATTATACACTCACCCCTGAATCTGTGGTTACCCAAAGAACCCATGGGATCTTGCAACTGAATCTGAGAAACCTTAAGTTTTAATTTTTTAATGTAAAAAAAAATGCATTCCTATGGAAAGTAATTTTCTGAACCACTAAAATGATCATAACTTTTGACACCCTAACTGAATTAGAAATGACAAAAAGTATCTTAATGAAATGATAAAAAGTATTATATTTGCAAAGATGTTCACTAAAGCATTTTTAAAGAAGGGAAAAGCTGTACACAAAACATAAAACAGCAGAGAAAAGAGTTAAATGATGATCCATCCCTAGGGGAAATACAAGACTAATACTTAAAAACAAATCCAAAAATCCAAAGGAAAAGCACTGAGAAACAAATTCAATTTTTCTGGATATCTTTCAAAGAGACTGCAAAAAGGAGGTCTGCTTTTTGCTTGACCCAGAACAACACCTCGAAGAGAGGCGACATACAGTGTAGGAATTAAAACAACAGGTTCTTGCAAGTCAAGTAGTATCAAGGAGGAGCAAACAAACCCCAATTGGGGACCTCTATAGAACAGTTGACCGGGCTTTTTCAGTTAATGACATTTTTTTTAAAAGATGAGTCTGCCCTAGATGAAAATAAAGTTAAGAAATATAACAAGCATGGCAATATAGAGATCATTATTTGCATCCTGGTATGTATGAATCAAGATTTAAAAAATTACCTTTTGGAGACAATCAGTGGAATTTGGATAGGATTGGGTTACATGTAATATCAAAGAATTACTGCTAATTTTGTCAGGTATCATTATGGTGCTACAGTCCCATAAGAGAATGCCCGTATTTTCTAGAAATGCATAATGAAGGACGTAGGGATGAAATGACAAAAGGACTGGCACTGACTTCAACGCGCTGCGGTCACAGTTAACAGCCACCACAACAGAACACACACAGCCCTGTATGAGTCTGTCCGCCCGAGCAGTTCCTCTTTTGAGCCAACACTGACTAGCTCTGTGGCCTGAGGCAAGTTACTTGACGTCTCATGCCTCTGTTTCTCTCTTGTTTACCAGGGAAAACAACCCCATCTCTCGTTCTCAGGTCATTGTGAGGATCAAATGAGACGAGCTCTGGAAAGTCCTCGGCACGGCAGGTCAGCTGTAATTATTATGAACCAAACCGCAGTCACCAAAACACTTAAGCCCTCGAAATCTCTCTTCTGTCTTTCTCTCCAGTTCTTGGTTCCATCCCATTTCCTCCCTTGCTAGCCCCCGTTTCCTTCTTGAGCATCTGTTTTAATTGTTAACAAGGAATTACCAT
Organism: Eumetopias jubatus; assembly: GCF_037043125.1. Lineage (NCBI taxonomy): Eukaryota > Metazoa > Chordata > Mammalia > Carnivora > Otariidae > Eumetopias > Eumetopias jubatus. The sequence goes on along the minus strand of NW_028274819.1, from coordinate 28,480,505 downwards.
CTCATTAATTTTTTAAAGGACTTTCTTTTAATTTTATTTTATTTAAATTCAATTAACATATAGTGTAATGTATTATTAGTTTCAGAGGTAGAGGTCAGTGATCCGTCCGTTGTCTATAGCGCCCAGTGCTCATTACATCACGTGCCCTCCCTAATGCCCATCACCTATTACCCCACCCCCCCACCCACCTCCCCTCCAGCAGCCCTCAGTTTGTTTCCTATAGTTAGGAGTCTCTTATGGTTTGTCTCCTTCTCTGATTTCATGATTTTCTTTTTAAAAACTTAGGAAAACCATGGAACAACATGGAAATAAGGAGAATACAAAAGTATGAACATGGAGAAGGATCAAAGGAAAAGTGGAATGTACAAACTGAGGCATTCTGAATGAAATCAGAACCTTATACCTAATGATTTCTGTTATTAGGTTCAAGCAAAGAAAAAAAGAAAAGCAAACTCAACAGACTTAAGGGACCCTAAGAACAACTGAATAATAAGTACATGTGTGCGTATTTCGCTGGAGGGCATGTTTGGCTATTCCTGGCAAACCTAGAGCACAAAAAGGAAACAGAAGACACAAGCTCATAGGAGTAATAGTAATACTACCTATCTCATTGATTCCATGGTTTCATGGGTGTGTAATCTATGCAGTCACACAGGGTCATGTGCTTAGAAGGGCCCCACACTTGGTGTCACATTCTGCGACCACTACTTTGAAATTCTTAATAATTTCTTGATAAAGGGCCCCACATTTTCATTTACACTGAGCCCTACAAATTACCAGTCCTGATTCTACCTTATGAGATTGGCACTACTATTATTCTTATTTTAAAGAAGAGATGGGATGCCTGGGTGGCTCAGTCAGTTAAGCGTCTGCCTTCGGCTCAGGTCATGATCCCAGGGTCCTGAGACCGAGCCCCGCATCGGGCTCCCTGCTCAGGGGAGAGCCTGCTTCTCCCTCTCCCTCTGCCTGCTGCTCTGCCTACTTGTGCTCTCTCTCTGTCAAATAAATAAATAAAATCTTTAAAAAAAAAAGAAGAAGAAGAAGAAGAAGAAGAAGAAGAAGAGAAAGCTGGGGCACCTGGATGGCTCAGTCGTTAAGCGTCTGTCTTTGGCTCAGGTCACGATCCCAGGGTCCTGGGATCGAGTCCTGCATCGGGCTCCCAGTTCAACGGGAAGCCTGCTTCTCCCTCTCCCTCTGCCGCTCCCCCTGCCTGTGTTCTCCTGCTCTCTCTGTCAAATACATGAAAAAATCTTTTAAAAAAAATAAAGAAATAAAATAAAGAAGAAAAAGCTGGGGCTCTAAGAGGTTAAAGGACTTGCCTAAGGTCACACAGCTAGCAAGTGATAGGATTTGAACACTGGCTCTCTCCATAGGAGGCTCTGGAAAGAACTGAAAGAGGAAAACAGAGAAGAAGAATTTAGTCTGAGAGTTAATGCAACCCCATGAAGGACTCTATTCTGTAGCTGATGTCAGACTCCATAGCACACAACAGTGTGAGTAGAACATGGAAAGGGTGTAAGCACCCCTTTGCCCTGCAGGGGCAGGGCAACTTGATCTGCAGGAAGGAAGGGCCAGAATCATTTTCCCATGCAAACTGGCCAACTCCTTGGAGGCTTCTGTGCTCCTTGGAGAACTAAAGCAGTCAAGGATTAGGATGGTCCTGTTACTCTGTTAAAGTGACACTTCAAAAACTATGTTTCAGCATAATGCTTCCTTAGCTTAGGCAGCACAGAAAACTGTTGGTCCATCCCTAACAACCACTTCCGGAAGTCACAGAACTCTGCAGGCAACAAAGGCTCAACAGGAGGAGCTGCTGGACTTGATAATTACCCACATCTTCCTTCAGACCCACCCGTGTGTTCCTTCTGCCTGACTCTGGAACAACCCAAGGATCATCCTGACAACATTAGCAAAACACAGAGTCACACAAAGTCTTAAGGGTTCTATTCCAAGAGGTTTAGTGGCTGTGACTGTTCTTTTAAATGGATCGTTAGACTTAGAGCACATTTCGAAAAACGAAATAAAATAAAAATCTTAGGACTCAGGGAACCAGTTCCCAGGTTAGCAGTAAGAAAACAATCCCCCAGGTCTCATGTGTGGTCTCACTTTGGAGGAGGTGCAATGGATTGTATGCTGTTGTGTTTGTTTCATTTAGGCCAGAGTGGTGGCAAGAGTTGTGAAGACTCCTAATGGCAATTAATGGGAATAAGACAGATTTTCGGATAGGAAGTTAGTCTGTAGGGGGTACCTGAGACAGGGAGGAAGCTCCTGTTCTTCCCTGGGATCCTCTTCCCATACCTGGATCTGCTTCCTGCCTTGTCTTGGGGAAAAATACCCTCTTCCACAGAAGGTAGCCCTATAGTAAAGGCAGAGTGGTGCCCAGAAAACCAGATGGCCTAATTCAGAGATTATTAGCATAATCCTCTGCAGTAGCTTTTTAATATACAGATTCCATGACCTACCCTAGGGCCACTGGTCCCACAGTGTTATAGGTCACTACCTCCAGGTCATTACTGAAGCTGTTGATGCAGCTGGCTGAGAAGACTCAATTAAATGAACTTATTCTCTCCAGGACACATGAAATGTAATGTGGGTTATTTATGCTTAGGATTGGCCTGTTTTAGGTAGGATAGACTTATCATGAATTAATTCTCTTTCATTGATTTGACTCATTAGTTACCACCAGGAACAAGCCTTTTAGTTCCTTGTGCTGACTCAGCAGTTGCTAGAGTGTGATTTTGATAAGCAGAGGTTAGTGAGAAGAGAAATACAGGTCTGGTAAATGAGGTCATTAGCAATGCCTTACTCCTTACCATGTTGGTTTTTGGCCATGTCTGACTGACCTAGTAATAGGTAATGACCAGTAATATGTAATGACTTACAACATTCTGAATGCTTACTTAGGAGACATAAAAGACCCACAGTTGCAAGAGACTGAATGGAGCTTGCTAAACTGTGTTTGTTGACATAGAAGGTACTTGCAATACAATTAACTGATAAAGGATCTGCTTCCAGAAAATATTTAAGAACAACACCAGAAACAAGAAACTTCCAATGAATCAGTAAGAAAGGCAAAGACTATCCAGTAGAAAAATAGGCGAAGGATGTTATGACTAAGCATTCCACAAAAAGGAAATCTGAATGACCTATACAACTATGCAATGATGCTCAGGGAAATAGAAATAAAAAATGAGATACCATTTGATACACACTAGATAACATGAGTTGTAGTGAGCATGTGGGGAAATAGAAAATGCAGGAGAGTGTTGTTGGAGGTAAACAGGCCCAAGCACTTCGAAGAGTATTTTGAACAGGAAAGCGAAGACATGCAGCTCCATTCCCCGGTGTCTGCCCTATAGAAGCTCATGCACCTGTGAACAGGGAGACTGTTCTGAGATGTTCACTACAGCATTATTGTAACTGCAAAAGAAGTAAAACAACTTAACGGCTCCTCAGTTAGATGTATACATGTCAAAATGAATAAATCTCAAAAAAATAGTGTTGAAGGGCAAAAGCAAGGTGCAAAAGCATATTGATGGTAAATACAACCTATAAAACTCAAAATAATACTAAATATTATTTATGAATACAGACAGATGTAGTAAATATGCAAAATCATGCATGGGAATGTGACATGGATATGACATGCCATCTTTAAGCTAGGGAAAGAAGTAAAAGAGAGGGGGCAGAGCTTTGACCCTCATTATTCTATTTTCATTTTTAAAATGAGGGACAAAAGAAATCTGAAGCAAATATGGCACAATATGAAATCTGTATTGTGGACACATGGGTTTCTAGAAAATGATTTTCTTTTCCGGTTGTTTTAAACATTCAGTAATTAAAATTTTTATTTCAAATGAACTTAAGAATAAGAATACACATTAGGGAATTCATGTTTCCACGTATATTTCAAGAAACTGGAAATTCAGACCTTAATTATTAACACTCAATACCTTCACTGATTTGACTAAATAGATGACAAGGTGAGTGGTAGGTAGAAGGAGGCAGGGATGGATGGGTGGGTAGACGGATGGATGGATAGATGGATGGATGGATGGATGGACGGATGAATGGGTGGATGGGGGAATAGATAGACTGACGTTGGGATACAGAGATAGAGATAGAAGAAATAAAGTAGCTCAGAGAAGTGAAAAGTTTAATGAAGTCATATAAAATGAAGTGTTCAGGTTTGGGAATCTGAAATCCCAGCTCTGCCACCTCCTTGACTGCCACCTCGGGTAGGGCCACAATGTGAACTATACAGACAACCATGTGAATGGTGCCCCCTGGAGTCGTGCAGTGTCCCAGCCCTGATGGATAAATGCCTTCGCTCTGAGTCCTCAGGGGGCAGGACAGGTGGGGGAGGCAGCAACGTGGGGCCGCTAGAAGCCGTCTCTTCTCTGTTTACCCTGTCAGAGCTCGGAAACTGATTTCATAATTAAAAATAAGCCGGCTTGGGCGCCTGGGTGGCTCAGTTGGTTAAGCGACTGCCTGCGGCTCAGGTCATGATCCTGGAGTCCCGGGATCGAGTCCCACATCAGGCTCCCTGCTCAGCAGGGAGTCTGCTTCTCCCTCTGACCCTCTTCCCTCTCATGCTCTCTCTCTCTCATTCTCTCTCTCTCTCAAATAAATAAAATCTTAAAAATAAATAAATAAATAAATAAATAAATAAATAAATAAATAAATAAAAATAAGCTGGCTTACGCACACACAGCAGACTTAGCATAAGATTTTCCTTGAAGGGCACCTCTTTCGGCCATCCATTTTTATTTCTAGTTCAGTCATCTATGTAAGCCCAAATGTAGTGGCTTAGAATTGACTATTTCTCTTAATTCTGCACTTTGCTGGATGGTCCCTCTGCTTTTCTAGTGGGCTCGCTCATCCTCCTGCCATCAGCTGGGGAGTCACCTGGCCTGGAAGGCCCGAGATGCCTCCTCATGTGCACAGCGCTCAGCCCCGGATGTTGGCTAGGTGGCCTCAGTTCTCATCCCCACGGCCTCTCATCCTCTGGCGGAGTAGAGCAGCTTCTTCCCCTGGGGATCTGAGGGTAAGGACCCAAGAGGACAGAAGGGGCGGTTTCTTCACCTTGTCGTCTTAGGGCAAGGACCCGTGAAGATGGAAGTGGGAGCTGCAAGGCTGCTCGAAGCTGGGCTGGCACCTAGTCAGCACCGCTACCAGCCCCTCACCCCACTCTGATGGTCTAAGCCAGTGGAAAGGCCACCAGATTCCAGGGGACGAGAAACAGATTCCACCCCTTGATGGCAGAAGCAGCAGAGTCCCACTGTAAAAGATGTCAGCAGAAATGGTTTTAGCTGTCTTAAAGAACAATCTGCCACAGAGCTCTCTGAAGTCAGGCATGGATGGGTCTGGGCTTCTGTGTATGATTTATTAAAAAAAAAAAAAAGTCCATGGTTACAAAGAAAAGTTTGAAAACCACTCTGTGAAAGCCAAAGACCAAAAAATAAAAATAGGAGCAAGCAGCAATTTTTTTTTCTCCTGAAGAAAAGTCTTCCTGGTGGGAGCAACAGGGTTCCTGAGGAAGCGAGATTTCTCCTCCACTGAGCAGACAGTGAAAGTCATATCGATGTGACCAATGAAGATGGTGAACAAGTGACTGGGGGGGAGGGGAGGAAGGGGGTCCCCACTGGAGTGGGGACCCGAGACTTGTCCTCACGGAGCACTGATGACAGAGCGGGCTGCCCACATGGAGCCAGGCCAGGCTGCCCAGGGAGAGAGCGGCGGGGCAAGGTGAGCCTGAGCACGCTAGGGGCGGGAGGAAATGGCACGGAAGGAGGCAGATACGGGGACAGCAGCAGCTGCTCAGAGACAGCGATGCCCTTCACCCGAGGGACAAAAGGCTGAAAGGCATTCCTCCCTTCCTCTTCCGGAGAGAGAGAAGGAAAACTAAGAAAGAAGCTTTGTCAAAATAGCAGAGCCATATTAATATAATAATTGAACCCTAAGTAAATGAGAAGAGACTCTAGAATGCTCTGACAACTCAAAAGGAGAAGACAAAGAGGAGAAAAGAAGAGAACAGAACAACACTGAGCTTTAGACAATGAGCAAGCCATCCCCCTCTGAGAAACACTTTCCCGCTCCCTCTGGGCGGGCAGGTGGGCACATAGAGTCACACTTGTATATGTGCATTTATAATTGGTTTCATTTTATTCCATAGTAAAATGGGTTAATAGTGTGTCCATATTGTGACAACATTCTCTAGCAAATGTCCTAATTAGGAACCCTAACTAGCTTTCCATTATTTCAAAACTGTCCAAATCTGGGTAGACCCCAAAGACCATCTGGAACCTGGACATATGCCCGGGCAGCAAGGGACTGTCCTTCATTAGACCTCTCCAGGCCCCACCTATGTGAAAGAGAGAAAGAGTGATGGAGAGTTACATGGCGAATACTCTGCAAAACAGCATTCCCTGCTCAGACATTTGGTTTCGTGATTTCATCTTCTTTGCAATTGACCATGTTCATAAAACTTCAAAGGAGATTTTTCTGGTGCTGTGGCTATTAAAAATTAACTGGGACAAGCATTTATTTAAGTATGCATTGATGTCTGCATACATATGCAGAACACTCATCCGAGAAACAGCAGAAAGTACTGCTATTCTTTATTTTATCTTTAAACTACTTCAGTTTGAAAGGGAAGCTTTTAAAAAATCAAGAATAACTTCAAAATCCAGAGGGAGGAATTGCCAATAAAGTAAAACCACTCACGTTGATTTATCATTGTATTTCTGCAACCATCGCTTGCTTCAGTAGCTTGTCACTGGAGTTGGGGGGGGTGGTATTCATCTGGATCTCAGTCGCATATTAAAAAAAAAAAAAAAAGATATGGATTTTAAAATTCAATCATAAAGCTCCCCCAAGTGGTTAATTTTTAAACTACACCAAGAAACCAGCCATGGCATCTAGGATTGCAATCAGGACTGAGGCCCAAATATCCTTTTAATGGGCAGCAGTGACCTGACTTATCCATCATTTTGTACATAATTTAATAAGATCAGCATCCTGGGAAAAGAATTCTATAAATGTTAAAATGGAATCTGCAAAAACGCTCCCCCTGGCTTCCTGGGAACTTAACAGGGGCTAGAAGCTGCCTGTGGCTATGCAAGAGCTTACCTGGACTCAAAGGATGCAGGATACAGTGATTTACAGCTGCTCAAGGGCAGAAAATCCCCTTGCGGCCTCTCTGGAAAAGCTCCCTGGTCCATTGAATTGTGTTCCTTATTCCACTATCTGGGCTGATTATACTGAATTACTTGGCACCCCTGTTAAGCCTGTCACTTAGATTCCAGAACAAATTAAGTCTGTTGAAGGCTTTGCTCTTTCTCTCTATTAAAATATTCATATCTACTCTAACAACCTGATAAAAACTGGCTAAAAGCCTTGATGGTATCCCCAACAGGGAGTGCCATTTTTAATGAACACACAAGCATCATAAATAAAAAATAACTGGTCTTAATAAAGAATTGATAGAGCAGCTCTGGCCCCAGACAGGTGTCAATATGGAAGCTACACACAGCCTTGGGAGACCCAGTGCAGCAAATGAGTCTCCCAGAGCCTGAAGGCATCCAACCAGCAAACTCCAAACAAAAGCAGAATCAATGAAATTCCTGAATACCTTTCCATAAAATCATTGAATCTAGTGGGTCTCAATAGGGGTGAACGGAAGAGGGTGTCCAGGAGGCCCCTCCGGGGGACTATAAGAAAGTAGGGGGAGGGGCGCCTGGGTGGTACAGTCAGTTAAGCAGCCAACTCCTGATTTCTGCTCAAGTTGTGATCTCCAAGTCATGAGATTGAGCCCCCTGTGGGTCTCCATGCTCAGCACAGAGTCTGCTTAAGACTCTCTCCCTCTCTCTCTCTGCCCCCCATCAAATAAATAAATAAATAAATCTTTAAAAAGAAAAAAAAGTGTCAGGGGAGTACAAAAGGGCATCCATAGGTGGTAATAACAGTAATAGCTAACGTTTCTTGAGCATTTACCACGTACTAAGCATTATCATCCCAACAACTCTGTCAAATGGGCAGTATCATCCCCTCCTCACAAATAAAAGCATATGGAGTATATATAAGTAGCCCGAGGTCTGAATTCCAACCTAGGTCTGACCCTAATCCTGAGTCCCTAACCACTAAAGGCTTTAGAAACACTGCTTAAGGGACGCCTGGGTGGCTCAGTCATTAGGCGTCTGTCTGCCTTCGGCTCAGGCCGTGATCCCGGGGTCCTGGGATCAAGCCCCACATTGGGCTCCCTGCTCCTCGGGAAGCCTGCTTCTCCCTCTCCCACTCCCCCTCTGCTTGTGTTCCCTCTCTTGCTGTGTCTCTCTCTGTCAAATAAATAAATAAAATATTTTAAAAAAAAAGAAAGAAAGAAGAAAAAGAAAAAGAAAGAAAGAAAGAAAGAAAGAAAGAAAGAAAGAAAGAAAGAAAGAAAGAAAGAAAGAAAGAAAGAAAGAAAGAAAGAAAGAAACACTGCTTAAAACTCTCAACTCATTCGAATTAGTTTTTGGTAAAAGATGGGACATGAAGTCAGCAATCATCGAATCCTGGCCGCCTCCTGACTAGGCCAGCGGACTGCTTGCTCCAACCCCACACCATGGTCCCACAAGAGTGCACGGGACTTAGATTCATGGGCTCCAGAAAATTAACTAAATATATACTCACACGGCCTCTGGAATCACAGCAGAACTGCAGCCCTGGCTCTGTCATTTGGGGATTGGGAAACACATTATTTCATCTCTCTGAGCCTGCAAATATGTCCATTCAACAGGGATGACAGTCTTAACTATTCACACCAGCTCTTTTCCAAAAGGGTTTTGGGCACTTAATAACACCTTCCGCACTGAGTGGTGGTCAGAATAAAATAGAATTTTATTAGCTATTTACGACAACAGCGCTTGTTATGACACAACCTCCAAGAAGAGCCGAGCGCAGTGCCTGGCTCATGGCGGGCTGGTGGTTAATGGTGACCTTCTGCCCCCATGCCCTAGACCACTCACAGAGCGTCTGGCTCCCCAACAAGGCCCTTCCAAGGGCCCCCATGCCCGAGCTACCACCCCACCCTCCTAAGGCTCCCAGTGCACCGCTCTCATTCCTCTCATGACCTGGTGTCTCAGGATGGCGAGATCAAGATAAAGGAGTTGAACCAATCCCAGCTTCTTCTCACTCCTCACGTGCATTCCCAGGAAAAGTGCTTAAGTAGCCAAAAGTATATAGTTGGAGTGGTGTCCCCCTGCAGGGGAAGTTTACCTCACTTAATTCTAGACTTCCTTTCCAAGTAGTACGGGCAACCCTCCCCTGAGGTAGCCCAGTGTGCAACATCCAACAACAAAACAGAAGAAGGAGCTTTTCAGTCAGGGAGTGGTACAGGCAGTCCAGACAAGCAAACCTTCTTTCTTCAATCATATCGTTTCCCTGTTTTAGTTCATTATGAGTTTTAGGCAAGTACCATTTTCTGGAATGGTAGCACAGCCACACTGCATGTCCCGGCCAAGACGTGTAATCTCAGCTTTCTTATCCATAATACTGGGATAGTGATGAATCGTCCCTTGTGAGGTGGCTTTGAAGATGAAATGAAATAATCCATGTAAAAGACTAGAGGACACCTGACATGCAGTGAGTGCTCCACAATATTTAGTTTTTATTATTAGAACTAAAATATAAAATAGACTGCACTAGCCTTAGCTACCTGGCTGCCAGGTAGAACACCACTGCTGATAAGGGAGAAAAGATTCTAAGGTACAAACCACGGATTTACAATGAACTCTTTTTTTAAAAGATTTTATTTATTCATTTGAGAAAGAGAGAGAGAGAGAGATAATGAGGGGGAGAGGGGCAGAGGGAGAAGCAGACGCCCCACTGAGTGAGGGGTCGATGCAGGGCTTGATCCCAGGACTCTGAGATCATGACCTGAGCCAAAGTCAGATGCCCAACGGACTGAGCCACCCAGGCACCCCTACAATGAACTCTTGACAATTTCAGTTGTTATGAAAATAAGAAGTTACCACTGAACTCTTAATCAGCTGGCTGTTAGAAAAAGATTGCCTTTTTTAAATCAATGCCAACATGTGGGTCATGTACCAAAGACAGCGTAGCAACATGCATGATCTTTTCCTTCATCCAATGAGTCCAATGTGATCAATGCTTAAAAAAAAGAAAGCATGCCTCTCACAGCACATGTCAAAAGTTTCTTAGGTTCAGGGTGTAAGAGAACCTCGCCACCACCAACCCACACCCCAAGGGCCTACTCAGAGTCTAAGTGGCATCAGGGACCTTCATTCAGCAACTGCTAACAGCTACATTGCTAAAAGTTAGATACGTTTCTCAACACACAGCTGGGGTCAGAAAGAAGAGCATTTCTTCCATTTACCATATAGGTCAGAACTTCGCAGGGATGCAGCCAAGAGGCCCAATCCTGGTCTCATCTCAGGTGGGAAGGGGAAAGGTCAGGGTTCTTCTTGCTCAAAAATATCTCCCCCGTAATCCTATCAATTGGTTTCACTGAGTCTACCAAATTCTCCTCTTAAAAATGAATACTGCATAAAGAAGGAATCTAAGAGGAGATGCTCCATAGTATACACTAGTTTTCCCTAGGTGGTGGGATTGTGAGTGATTTGGGTTTTCTACTTTTTTATCTTTATTAAAAACGTCAGGTTTTTTTTTTTTACAGTGAACAATTAAAAGTTAATTTTGATTTTAAAAAGACTTTTCGTAGATGGATTAAATAAATTATATTTGGCAGGAATCCCCCTTAAAAAGGAAGAAAGGAAACCACAATGAGATATCACTCCACACTCATTCAAGTGGCTGTTTGTGTTACTGGAAAATAACAGGTGTTGACAAGGACAAGGAGAAACTGGAACCCTCGTATCCTGCTGGCAGGAATGTAAAATGGTGCAGTCATTTGGAAAACAGTCCAAGTTTGACATTAAGTTACCATCCAGCCCACAACACCCTACCTAGGTATATATTTAAGAGAAATGAAAACATATAACCACATAAAAATCTGTACACAAATGTTCACACAGCAGTATTCATAAGGGCCAAAAAGTGGAAACAACCCAAATGTCCACCAGTGGATAAATAGATCAATAAAATGTAGGCTAGCCATACAATGGAATATTATTTGTCCACCAAAAGCAATGAAGTGCTGTTACACACTGTTACATGGATGAACCTTGGAAACATGCTAAGTGAAAGGAGTCACAAAAGGCCACATATTCTATGACTCCGTTTACACAACACATCTAGAAAAGGCAAATCTGCTGGGACAGAAAGCAGATCAGTGGTTGCCTGGTGCTGGGAGATGTGGCAAGCGATGGAGGAATGGTAGCCAGAGGGTACAGCGTTTCTTTGAAAAGAGATGATCGCACTTATTTGTGAATATGCTAAAAACCACTGTTATCCACTTTAAATGGGTGGATTGTATGAAATGTCAGTGATACCTCAATAAAACAGTTACCCCAAAATGAAAGAAAGCAATGCAAGTAGGACTGGATTATTGACTTGTATGAGGAGGGAGCTGCTTTGGGTCAGGGGCACATGAGGGAGGTCAGAAGTCCCTGGAGAGAGGGCACCAAAGACAGGGTATGCTATGCAGACAAATGATCAACCTGCGGCAGAAATCACCCTCGGGCCTTGGTACAGGCCTGGGCTTCCTCTCCTACACACCACCCAATCAGTAACCCAGATCATTCCCTGCAGCTCACCCTGATCACTACAAAACTACTGGAAGGAGAAAGGCAGAGTCAGGAATCAGAAACCAAATCCACCATAATCACAGGACATCAGCCAACTTAGCAGTGATTGCCCAGACCTGGCTGTTCATCAGAATCACCTAGGAAGCTTGCTTGACTCTCTGCTTGTTTTGAAATATAGACCGTTGGGCCTTACAACACAGATATTCTAATTCCATAGGTCTGGCAGATACCTAGGAATCCTGTAGCTTTTAAATGTTTCCTCCATGTTTCTGACCATAAACCAGGCATAGGAACTTCTGGATGGGAGGATAACCCCTCTTAAGACATTTTTGAAGAAAATAAGAATAAACACGCTTTTAAATCTTAATAAAAGCCTTTAGCTTCCATGCAAAGGCAATACATAGAAACTGCTTAATAATATGTTTTTTTAATCCCTGGTATAGCTACAAAACAAAGTTTTAAAAGAATAAAAATATTCATGTCTCCACAACTCAGCAATTCTCAGACTGAGTGAGGTGTTCCAATCGATTCTCCTAAATTGTTCCTAAGCTACTGCTTAAACATCATAGAATTTAAAAGCTGAAGGAGATTTGGATACAGCTTCAACTTTCTCATCACAGACAAGAAGAAACATCAGCCACACAGATGAAGGATCTTTCCCACCCGGCAAACTGACCCAGATTAGAACCCAGGCAGGGGTGCTCACAGTCCTGCCCTCTCTCTGACATCGCAGGACATTCTGCAAGAATAGCTCACACTGAGGTCTGCCATTGCAGTAAAATTAGTCTCTGCAGATGTGAAGAAATGGCATTTAAGCAATAACGCAAACTATGGAATCCGAGGCGCATTCTAACGAGAAGGAACCTGCAGGTCACAGAACCAGAATCTACCAGGTACAGGTGACCCGGTTCCATAAACCACAGTGAACCAACAAGAAATGATGCTGGAGGATGCGGACTTGAGTCTGAGCCTTCTGAGAGAGATGAGTATTATACTCTCAGACCCAAACCTGATGTCCACTGTGAATTATACAGGGGATGGTTAGGGGGTATCACTGGAAATATTGTTGCCCCTGCAAAGATTGAATCACACTCCCTGTCCAAGCTGATGTCACATGTACGTTTTCCTAAGACAGCCACATTGTAGCAGCAAGAAGCCCTCCCCTGAATGCAAATACAGTGGAATATTAGGTTTGGGTTTTCAAGATTTGTCACAGGCATGATTCTAACACCCCTGCCAAAGCCCTGCTAACTTCACCCCTGTCTGCCTGCCTGCCTGCCCCTGAAACTGGGACACCAGATGTGGCCCCGCCAGTGCTCACATCAGGACGCAGGTGGCTGGTGGTGTTCTGATTCCTAAGAGTAACGACCATTCACTTACAGAAGCGAGGAGATACTCTCGGCCTAAGAGTAAACTGTGGCACGATAAGAAGCACAAGACATCAGGGTGCCTAGGTGGCTCAGTTGGTTAGGCGACTGCCTTTGGCTCAGGTCATGATCCTGGAGTCCCGGGATCGAGTCCCGCATCAGGTTCCCTGCTCGGCAGGGAGCCTGCTTCTCCCTCTGACCCTCCCCCCTCTCATTCTCTCTCTCTGTCATTCTCTCTCTCTCTCAAAAGTAAATAAAATTAAAAAAAAAAAAAAGCACAAGACTTCAATCAAAAGATTGAACCTGTGTGCTGATTCCCCTTTTATTCACTCTAGGAATTTGGCCAAATCTGTTAACTGCTCCAATTTTTGTTTACTCCCCTATACGAGGGAAGGAACAGTTGCCCTACTTACCTTCCAGCTCAGTTGAACTCTTATTTGTAAAAAACATAGAAACTTTGCTAAACTCTATACTCCATGCACATAAGCTGTTAATGGTTACTACAGGGTTCAGTGTCAGGGGAAAGGTGATCATTACCAGAAAAACAACAATGTCCGCCAGGTGATAACAAGAGCTACCAATCATGGAACACCTCCCAAGAGCTTGGCCAAGTTCTTTACATTCCCTCCACCCCAAAATCTTCTAAAGAAGGCATATTATTGTTCCGTTTGCACTGGGCCCCCCTGCAAGCAGCAGAGCCAGATTTTGCCCGAAGCAGTCCAACAAGCCTGCCAGACAGTCTTTTACTTTTTAACTCCTCAAATGGATAGACATCAAATGCAAAGCTTAAAATGAACAGTGGTGGTGGAACTCTTCTTATGTTTGGGGGTATGGGTTTTTTTTGGGTGGGGGGGCTTCTCTTTACTGCAGTTTCAAACAACTGCAAACAACACGGCAAGAGGCTGCATGCCCAGATGCTCTCTCTCCTCTCGGTAATGGAGCTAACTAGAAAGCACACGCCCGCCCCTGGGTGCCTGGCTCAGCGCTGAGTCTCCTATGCTCCAACACTGTACTTTCACCAAATTGGCAGTGGCTTCCCCAGATCTGCTTGTTAGGAAGGAACAGGCTACTAGGAACAAGCTGCTTGTCTCTAGAATGGCACTGACACGGTCTGCTCAAATTAGCTACAAAGTGAAGAATGTCTGCAAGAAGAAACAGGCCCATGGTTTTTAATCCACAGGAATAGCTCCTGAGATTATGCTTCCTTGTCCAAGCAAGAAGCTCAAAGGGAAGAGTCAGCTTTCACCAAAAAAAAGGGGGGGAGGGGGATTTGTGAATCAACATCTGAGACCACAGTGGGACCCATGCTAGGCACAGTCATTGGCCCTCCCCCTGCCTCCGGCTAGAGGGGCAAGGACATTTATCATTAGAGCCTCAAGGGGGCCTTCAAGTGACCAGATTCAGGAAAATTCCCTCACAGGAAAGGCCCCAACAGGGACTGAGCTGTTGGAGGAGGGCAAGTACATCCCAAAGCCTCCATCCTTCCCACAATTCTCCTGATCTCAAAGCTTTCTTTTTTTTTTTTAATTTTATTTATTTATTTGAGAGAGTGAGAGAGGGGTGAGGGACAGAGGGAGAAGCAGGCTCCCCAGTGAACAGGGAGCCTGATGTGGGACTCGATCCTGGGATTCTGGGATCATGACCTGAGCTGAAGGCAGACGTTTAAACGACTGAGTGACCCAGGTGCCCCTCTTTTTTTTTTTTTTTTTAAGGAAAGGTTTTTGTTTGTTCTTTTAAGACTCCATTTTTAATTAATCTCTACACCCAACGTGGGGCTCGAACTCACAACCTCGAGATCAAGAGTCACATGCTCTTCCAACTGAGCCAACCGGGCATCCCTTAACCATTGCCTGCTTATGGGGGGCAGCAGCATGAGCAAACTCTTCAGTCCTCGGCAAGGCCCCCGAAGCCCCTGCAGGAGGCCCTTGGGGAGAGAGGCCAGCTCATCAACGTCTCACTTCTTTCCCACCATCACCACTACACACTGCAGCCTGACCAAGCAACTGTCTGTCCAGATCACTTGTCACATGCCTAGCACAGAGGGGGTACCACGAGGATCGTGTGCTGGATCCGTGAGTACCTGCATTTCCCTAAATGAACCGTGTTCTTTCCCTTCTCCAGGTCTTGATTCAAGCTACCCTCTCTGACTGAGTTGTCCTTCCCATTCCTCTAACTTCCTCTCTGTTTACAAGAATCAGCTTTAGAGTTTTGCTCGCTTGGGAAATCATCATTGACCTGTCCCTGAGCCCAGTGAGGGACACCAATTACCAAAAAGCTCCTGTGTGTGATGAAGAAATGGGAACGGTTTTTACTTAAAAAGCACACCCAAATTTACATTCCAGATGAGTGCTGTCCCCTTTAAAGAAGTTATTTAGTCCACTTTAAGACATCAACTGAGTTTCTGATGTTCGTTACCCCCTCTTCAAAGGCTAAGGAATACATTACATTTCCCAGAACATCAGGCCACTAAGGCTGGCTTCACTTTTCCCACCTCTCAGGATTCTCAATGAGTCAAAAACTCAGGGCCAGGAGGTAACTTGGAGATCAACTCAACCCCTCATTTTACAGATGTGGAAACTGAGTTTCAGGGAAAGTTGAGGTCATCCCAGAGATCAAATAGGAAGTGAATGGCAGAGTTTGGACAAGACCTCAGCTTATCCAAGCACACACTCAAGACTTTCATCTTTTTCATCTCACACTCAGAAGAAAAATATCTCCCAATTCCTACTTTGAATCACATTCCATGCTTTGTTTTCCTTTTTGCTTCAAAAGTTAAAGAATAATATTATGCTGAAAATTTAAATCAAAGGTAGAATATTGTAAGAGCTCCAGATGGTTTTGCCATAAGACATATTCCGTCAAGACCGGCGGCCATCCCCAGTGAAGAAAAGCTAATCCCAAGGTTCCAACCAGTTTTTAGTCCAATGTTCTTTAAACATAACTAATTCGCATATCATTATCTCAATTTTTGTCAGATTTGACCACCACCTTTACAATTATTCACTTATTTCTTTTCTTTGACTCACTTTTCTTTAACTCACTTTTTAAAACATAAATATCTAAAGTGGCAGGATATAAAATCAATCCACAGAAAGCAGTGGCATTTCTATACACCACCAGGACAGAAGAAAGAGAAATTAAGGAGTCGATTCCATTCACAATTGCACCCAAAACCATAAGATACCTAGGAATAAATCTAACCAAAGAGACAAAGAATCTGTACTCAGAAAACTATAGAATACTCATGAAAGAAACTGAGGAAAACAGAAATGGAAAAACATTCCATGCTCATGGATTGGAAGAATAAATATTGTGAAAATGTCTATGCTACCTAGAGCAATCTATACACTTAATGCAATCCCTATCAAAATACCATCAACTTTTTTCAAAGAAATGGAATAAATAATCCCAAAATTTGTATGGAACCAGAAAAGACCCCCAAATAGCGAGAGGAATGTCAAAAAAAAAAAGCAAAGCGGGTGGCATCACAATTCTGGACTTCAAGCTCTATTACAAAGCTGTCATCATCAAGACAGTATGGTACTGGCACAAAAACAGACACATAGATCAATGGAACAGAACAGAGAGCCCAGAAATGGACCCTCAACTCTATGGTCAACTAATCTTTGACAAAACAGGAAAGAATGTCCAGTGGAAAAAAGTCTCTTCAACAAATGGTGTTGGGAAAGTTGGACAGCCACAAGCAGAAGAATGAAACTGGACCACTTTCCTACACCACACAAAAACAGACTCAAAATGGTTGAAAGACCTCAATGTGAGACAGGAGTCCATCAAAATCCTAAAGGAGAACACAGGCAGCAACCTCTTCGACCTCAGCGCAGCAACTTCTTCCTAGAAACATCACCAAAAGCAAGGGAAGCAAGGGCAAAAATGAACTATTGGGACTTCATCAAGATAAAAAGCTTTTGCACAGCAAAGGAAACAGTCACCATAACCAAAAGACAACCGACAGATTGGGGGAAGACATTTGCAAATGACATAACAGATAAAGGGCTAGTATCCAAAATCTATAAAGAAGTTATCAAACTCAACACCCAAAGAATAATCCAATCAAGAAATGAGCAGAAGACATGAACAGATATTTCTGCAAAGAAGACATCCAAATAGCCAACAGACAAATGAAGAAGTGTTCCGTATCACTCGGCATCAGGGAAATACAAATCAAAACTTCAATGAGATACAACTTCACACCAGTCAGAATGGCTAAAATTAACAAGTCAGGAAATGACAGAAGTTGGCGAGGTTGTGGAGAAAGGGGAACCCTCCTACACTGTTGGTGGGAATGCAAGCTGGTGCAGCCACTCTGGAAAACAGTATGGAGGTTCCTCAAAAAGTTGAAAATAGAGCTACCCTATGACCCAGAAACTGCACCAGTATCTGGGTATTTATCCCAAAGATACAAATGTAGTGATCTGAAGGGGCACTTGTACCCCAGTGTTTATACCCACAACAGGCAGACTATGGAAAGAGTCCAGATGTCCATCAACAGACGAATGGATAAAGAAGTGGTATATATGTGTGTGTGTGTGTGTGTGTGTGTGTGTGTGTTTACACACACACACACACACATATACACACAATGGAATATTACTCAGCCATCAAAAAAATGAAATCTTGCCATTTGCAATGATGTGGATGGAACTAGAGGGTATTAAGCTACACGAAATACGTCAGTCAGAGAAAGACAATTATGATATGATCTCACTGATATGAGAAATTTGAGAAACAAGACAGAGGATCATAGGGGAAGGGAGGGAAAAATGAAACAAGACGAAACCAGAGAGGGAGACAAACCATAAGAGACTCTCAATCTCAGGAAACAAACTGAGGATTGCTGGAGTGGAGGAGGGTGGGAGGGATGGGGCGGCTGGGTGATGGACATTGTGGAGAATATGTGCTATGGTGAGCGCTGTGAATTGTGTAAGACTGATGAATCACAGACCTGTACCCCCGAAACAAATAATAAATAACATGTTAATTTTAAAAATTAATAAAAAATATAAAGCATAAATATCTAATTAACCTCAGCCTAAGCAAAATAAATAATAAATAATCCAATAAATTATGTGTTTTATAAGTTACAGTTTTCCTAGCACATTTAAGATAAATACATAACTATTAAAAGAAAAAATATTCACGTGCCATTTAAAATTACTCTGCAAACTACCTCCAGCATGCATATAACATTATAGGAAATTTGCTCTTAACTCTAGAACACAGCTGATTCCATCCAGAGTGAAACCGCTTACTGGTATTCTCTGTAAGTTCCTATTCAGTCTTCTGTACGCACCTATTTTATCTGAAATGCCAATCAGTAGTAGCAAATGCAGATCCCAAATGAAAGCTTATCTTTACGCTAATAGCTTTTATTATCAACTGCTAGATCACTATGCCCTCCACACATTTGATCTGTCACTTTGTTTGAAATAATCCTTTACCCTAATGTTCTTCACTGACTATTAATAAATTATGAACAAATAGCAAAAATAATTACCCTTTCACCTAGGAAAACATTGGTGACTACAACTGAATGGTCTACCAGTGACATAAGGCTTTACCCAGCATAATGGATGCAAATGTGTAACAGGATATGGGTAAGTTATTTTCACACAAGCTGTCACTTGTCACACAAATTACATGGGCTTCTTAGCTGTTTAATTCACAGATTTAAAAAAAAAAAAAAGGATCCACTCACAATACCTGCATCACTCCTAAGCTCCTGGGGAGAGCAGAGCCAACCCACGAAGCCACCAAAGAATAAAAGACTATGACAGCAGGACATTGTATGTATGAAAATTCTGCTGAGTGGTGGAAGGAATGTTGGTCAGAGTCACCAAACGATTCAAAAGCCTTCAGGGGCGGAGAGGGAGACCCGTGATCAGGAGCAAAGCCCAAATCTGGTTGCCATATCACAACAGGAACTCATCGAGCCAGCCGCGTGGTTTATGGATCTGCCAAGCCTGGACAAGGTGAGGCTGGGGGTGCTGCTGGCGCCATACAAAGGCAATGTTAAGGTCGGCTGCTTTACATCATCAATCTACACCAGACAGAGCCCTCAGCACAGTGCTCTCCACGCACATTCCTGAGGAGCAGTGACTGGGGACCGAGGGCTGAGCAGTCTGTGTTGCCGGGGGCCCTGGGGCCTGAGGCTGCAGCTGTGTGGCCAGCTTCGGCTCAGGGCTCTGTTACCATTTTAGGAAACTAGCAGATGCTTTTGCAAACTGACCTGGTTTTAGTCACTACTCTTATATCTGAGAGCTGGCCCATTTTACATTTTGCCTCCTTATAACAAATAATGATATTAATAGTAGCCAATACTGGGGCACCTGGGTGGCTCAGTCGGTTAAGCAGCTGCCTTTGGCCCAGGTTGTGATTCCGGGGTCCTGGGATCAAGCCCCACCTTGGGCTCCCTGCTCGGCGGAGAGCCTGCTTCTCCCTCTACCTCTGTCTGCCGCTCTGCCTACTTGTGCTCTCTCTCTATCTCTGTTAAATAAATAAATAAATAAATAAATAAATAAATAAATAAATAAATAAATCTTTAAAAAATAATAATAGCCAATACTGATCCAGTCCTTAGCATGTACCAGGCACTGTTCTAAGCAAGTTTCCATGTATTCACACATGTAGAATCATAGAAACTTTGACCTGGAAGGAGCCTTAGCTATTGCGGGGGAAGGAGCCCTGGACCGATGCCAGGAGAAATGAGGACTTTGACACCTATTGTCCAGGAGATTTTGAGTGAGTCCTGCCTCTCCCCAGGCCTCAGTTTTCTCATCTGGTAAGGCGGTCAGAGGGATGAGAGGTGATGAATAGGTTTCTAAAGGAATGCCAATTCTGAGCCTTTTGACCTGTTTGGGACTATGGTGAGTGGGATTCTGAGCCACAATCCGTTAGCTATGTCTGCTACCATGGGCATAGGAGCAGGGAGTAAGCAAGTCATCTGTTGCCATCTCCAACAAAAGCATCTCTAAGGTCCTTTCCTGCTCAAATTACTTGAATTCGTAGTTCCAGTCCAACTGTGTCACTAAGTGCAGTCTCCTTATAAATTAAAAAGAGAAAGAATTCGCTTTGGGACCTGGATGCCTCATTTCTGTCATAGAGCATGTGACCTTTACAAGTAATTTCATCTCTGTCTCAGTTTATTCACCTACAAAGTTAAGGATAAAAATATTTAACCTGCCTCGCTGTCTCAAGGATGAAATAACGGTGTAAAGCATGCAGCACAGTACCCGCACACAGCTGATGTTCAGTGAAGTAGAAGCTACAACTGCTATTTTCCTTCTACCCCTCCTCATTCTCCTCCTCCTCATCATCAGTCTATCAGCCCCAAACTGGATTTACAACACGTTCTGACCCATGATTTGTAATTTAAGGAACATATACTTACAACAAAAACTGATTACTGTAATTTTCCTTGAGAAATAAACTTAAGCCCCTTCCCAAGGAAAAATCATTTAGATATTTCATTATGGAAAATTGCTCAAATATACAAAAATAGAAGATATTATAATGAACCCCCATGGATCATCACTAAGCTTCAAGAATTATCAATTCATGGCTACTCTTGTTTCATCTATATTCCCACCCACTCACCCCTCTTTCAGACAACCTGTATTTTTTTAAGCAGATCCCAGACATTTCATCTGTAAATATTTCCGTGTCTACCTCTAAAAAATAGAAACTGTTCATTCTTCATAATTTTAAAAGTATTTGTTAACTGAATGACATGGCAATTGCAAGGCACAATTAGGAAATTATTTTCTCACATCTCTAATAATATTCCATAAAAGTCACTAACAAGTGTATGCATTAACAAAATAATAATAAGGGGCTGGCTCACGAGGCCACGTGGGAACTGTGGTATGCATGATTTATTAGAGCTACACAAAGTGAGTTATTTCATTCTTTCAGATATTTATGACACCGCTAAAACACTGAATACATCAACATCAGAATTAATCATGAATAATATTTAATTAGTGCTTGACAAGGATCAATTTGGCAACTCTTTTTGTTCTTTCTACTTCCCCCAAATAGAAAACTAGTCATAAACTAAAGTGTTTTATTTTTTCCATCTGCTTCTGGTAAAGCGCATCCCTGAATTGCAAACTTAGTTGAGATCTCCTGAACTTTCATATACCCAGGTAATTAGACTCAGATGCTGTCCGGACTAGGATTATAAATCAAGTCTGTATATGTAAGCAGAAAACAGACTGCTCACACCAAAGTGGGTGTTGCTGTTTCTCACGGACCTGCCCGTGGAGCCAACAGGCCCCACATCTGAGCAGAGCAGAAAGACGCTTTCATGCATAGGTCCCATGTCAATGGACGACCCCTTCTCTCACCTCTGCAACCCCCAGAAAGCACTGATTATAAACTGAATTCTTTATTTACAAAAGAAAAAAATCCTTTGGGACACTCAAGCAAAAATTCTGCCAGAGCGATGCATTCGTAGATACAAGCCAAGAGACTAAGGCACACAGAAGGTACACACCATAACATCTTCCCAAACAGACTGTTAACATCCAAAGCACTTGGTGCCCCGAAGAACTTCCCAATCAGGGAGTTGTGTTCTCCTACAGAATGATTAGGAGAACTTTCAATCCATTGTTCTGTAACAACATCCGCATTCATTTAATTTTAACAGAACAGCAATATTTGTTTCAGTTGAGTTAGTATTTTAAATTGCAGAGCCAAAGGCTCCTGGGTTCTTGAAGATATCTGAAAGAAAGTATTAAATGGTTGTTTTTAATATGGGGTGGGGGTGGTGTCATTCTAACAGATCCCTTTTTCTTTATCTCTGGCTCATATCAAGTGAAACTAGGGTTGAAATGCCTAGTGGAGACAACACACGGCATCTTAGAAGACTTGGAGGATGGGAAATCGGCTAACACATGTTAGGCTCCATGTGCCAAGCACAGTACACCCTGTATCTAACAGAAGCCTCACAACAGCCCTGGGGCGGACAGACATGGTCATCAACTTATGGAGAACACCAAGGCTTGTGTGGTTAGATGAGGCTCCAGGGTAGCTAACAGTGATGAGTTAGGAGCCCAAACTCAGGCCTTTCTGACCCATAGTCCAGGGTCTGTACCATATAAACTGATCCCCTATAATGGATCTTCCAGCTTCATAATTATAATAACTCATATTACTGAGCACTACATGCTGCTAAGTGCTTTAGATGAATCACCTCATTTATTCCTCACCTGTGTTACTCTTATTCCCATTTTACAGATGAACAAAATAAGGCTTAGAAAAGATATGTGAGGTGTCCACCATCACACAGGGAAGTCATCTGACCGCAGGGTCCTCTCTCATCCATTTTGCTATATCTACCTGAAAGGCAAGCTGGGCCACAATACTGATTATATGCCAGGGACAACACTCTGAAGTTCTGAGTTCCCAGAGATTTGTAAAGACTGTGGACTGCCTGGGTAGGGTTAAGAATTCTAAGCCCTCCAACAGAGAACGCTCAACACACACACACACACACACATGCACACACACACACACACACACACACAGAGCATGAGGTCACAAACAAAAAATGGGTACAAACTACAGTTGAGTGATTTTCACAAGGGGGGGGAGTGGTAAGAAGGGAAACGGCCAGAGTTTATCATAAAAAGCTAGGCTCTAAGAAGATATGACAGAGATAAAAATTCTATCTGGTTCTACCCTCCCTGGGCCAAATGCTAAAATTCCCTCCTCCATGGCTTGGGAGATGAGGTCAGTGGATCTTGTTTCTGCTCCACTGACTTTTCCACGCGCAACCTGATAGCTTCTGGAAACAAACCAATGATTACGAGATCATTAAAGTATGTTATTTTAATTAAAGGAGGGTCCTCTGGAGAGGGGCAGTAAACCTGTTATTGGTCAACCCAAGCACCAGGTGAGCATCTACTCACCCAGGCCTATGTCGCCATCCCTCCTTCCCTGTCTACCTCCACATCACAGCCTGACTGGGCCCAGTTCTGCTTTTGTACCCACATCAAACTGGGTCAGCCCACCTAGAACCTCCCATGTGATATTCTCCAGATATGCCTCGAGAGGTGAAAAGTTAGTGCATTAAAGCAGTAATCACCGCAAGAGCTAAGACAGAGGCTTGAAATTCAATAGGGCTTTGAAAAAGAAAAAAGAATGAAAGTCTAGACTGCCAAAAAAATAAATTGGCATTGTTGTAAAATTGTGTTGCACAGCGAGAATACAAATATTATTCATGTTAAGGAAAGGGCTGACCTACGATGTGATTTATAGGCACTTCAAATGCAGTACAGGAAGTAAACGGAAAAATTAGGGTGCAAGGTCACCGAGTAGGCAAGAGTCAACTTAAGGGTAAAGTTAAAAACTTTAGGAAGAGAGCACACAGTTCAGCTTGCCATATAAATTAAGATCTGTCTTCACTTTGAAGAAATGGGGAAAATTGAATATTAAAATGGCTACGTTACTAAAGGCATTTTCTTCCCAATGCACAAGAAAACAGGAATACTTGTTAGAGTGAGAAACACTAAAGGGATATTTCATAAAGAAACAAAGAGGAGGTTGATGCAATCCCAGAACCGACCTTGTTATCCATCAGTAATGTAAACAAACAGGGCGACAAATAAAAGGGCTCTCAAGGCACTGTCCTGAGCAAGAGGAATCAAAACCAAGTTTTGTTTTCAGGGATGTGTTGCTTCATTTTTTTATTAAAACAGTCTAAATGGATTTGGACGGCTCCTAAAAGTCTTAACGGCCAGGAGTGACAATTGAAGCAGAAAGGGGTTTTCAATTCTGGAGCTGCAGGGACTCTGCTCTCTCAAGTCATCTCGCTCTCTGGCCATTCTGTTTTAAATACAGCTAGCACTAAAGGCTGTCTTTTGGGGGGGTTTTGGTGTTGTTGTTTTTTTAAAGATTGTGAATGTTTCCCAAAGAACCACTAGAGGGCAGAGCTTTGTGATGTTCCGAAATTACTAATCGCTAAACCAGCCAAGACCTCGGAAGGGCACGTATTTCTCCTGGTAGAAGAAAACAGGGCTACGGCAGGGCGGAGCTCAAAACCGCCTGATACAGAGTAGCCCAGAAGGGGGCGCTCCAAGCTGAAAGGGATCAAGACGGAGCATAGGCTCAGAGACACCCAACGGCCCGCACCGTCCACTGTCTCTTAAACAAACCGCACACTCCACCCCCGCACCTGAGGCTACTTTCACTGCAGTCCTTCCCTTGACCAAACCCCTGATATTCATTTTACTGTGATTTCACTGGCATATAAAATATTGGGTGAGGGGCGCCTGGCTGGCTCAGGCGGTAGAGCATGAGACGCTTGGTCTCAGGGTCGTGAGTTCAAGCCCCACAGCTGGCGGGGAGCCTACTTTAAAAAAAAAAAATACTGGGTGAGAAGAGGCGGCAAATCAACTCTGGGCCTAAAGCATCCCTTATTTTCAGCGCCCATTTAAAACTCTGTCTTCTGTTGGGCTGTTAGACTGCAGCAACCAGAGTCGAAGATGAAAGGTGAATCCTTAAAACTGCTGTAATGCAGAGAAAACGGGCCGGGAGAAATCCCTGGAGCAACCCTGAATCAGTCCTAGGCTGCCCCTGAGGGCTCCCACAAAACCCAGTCACTTCGGCCTCTGAGAGGCTTTCTCAGGCTGGA
This sequence comes from Eumetopias jubatus, assembly GCF_037043125.1. Classification (NCBI taxonomy): domain Eukaryota; kingdom Metazoa; phylum Chordata; class Mammalia; order Carnivora; family Otariidae; genus Eumetopias; species Eumetopias jubatus. The sequence goes on along the minus strand of NW_028274819.1, from coordinate 28,455,774 downwards.
AGACAAGAGAATGTCTTTGCGGGGCCCTAAGTCCCTGCACAGCCCCTGTCCCGTGCCTGAGAACCCAAACACAAGCGAATTACGTCCTCATCACCCACTCCTGCAGGAAGGGTCCTCATTAACCCGTGTCCGGTGTGTCTAACGGACAGAAATCTGATCTCAGCCAAGGGTGTGGGAAGAGGCGATGGCAATTTTCTCTTTCTTTCCAACTTTGAGTTAGAGATCCATTAATAATTATTGCCATTATGAAAGCAGGTACCTGGACTACTTGTTAGTTGTCTTCGTAAAGATACTCCTAAGGAAAGAGCATGGCTTTTGAGGCTACACTAGGGCTCTGGAGTTATCAGTGGATTTCAGTAGTAATTCAGGGTGGGCTCTTTTGCTTGCTATCCATTACCCCTCACACCCCACTCCCAACAGAGAGAGAGAGAGAGAAAGGACTCTCAGAGCTTTCCATCAGAGTGGAATAAGCCTTGAAATCTATCCAACGCTGGCTCTGGCGTTTACTACCTGTATGACCGTGGGCAAATCAGTGGGACTATCAAAAGTCTACTTCAGTAGGAAGGTTGTAAAGATCAAATGGGAAAATACATGGAGAAGAAGACTTACAAATTCACAAGTACAATTACAACGCTCCCCCGCCCCGGCCACTGCACACATAAAAGCAGCCCCCAAAGAAAAGACACACTATAGGGTATTTTGTTAAGGGACAGCCTGGTGAGGGAATTGAAATAAGCCTTTTGTAAAGTAGTATGTGTTATTCATCCTAGTCCTAACTGAAATCTGGGTTTAGTGACTAATGACCACACCATTTCCCTCTTTGCAGCCTCCAACAGGCATTCACGCCAAACCTGGTCAACCGCTGGCTGTTTTTTATTGTTGTTGCTGCTGCTGTTTTAGGCCAAGTTCTCTGCTGGGATCTGCCAAGACGGAGGAAAGCCCTGGCAGTGCCCTGCTAGTGCTGCCCGGTCACGGGTTCGCTCCTGGGGGCTGAGAGCGCGCCCCGTGGAGAGGACATCAGCGGGTGAGGCCCCCCCCACGGCCAGGAATGTGGAGGAGCGTACTACCATGGCTGCTAGCACCGGCTAAACAAACCATCAGTGCTCAGATACCTAACACAGAGCAAAAAGGGTCTTGAGATTCTTCAAGATTTCCTCCCAGGGCCATCCTTACAATAACCCAGGCAGTGGTTTCTGTAAAAGCCGGATTAGATCATCTGTGCCCAGCCTTTTAAGAAGTTTTCACAACAGATGGAGGGACACAGCTTTAGAGGAAAGCCCGGCTCACATCCGTCTACATTCATTATTGGCCCTGTTCTCCGAAATGCTATATGTTATCTTGAGCCTGTTTGTTTTTATCTGTCAGAGTGGTTTATTGTTAGGGAAATGTGGTGTCAGCTGTCTCTTCCCCACCATCAAAGCCGCTTCATTAAAGTTAATAGTGTTTGACTTGCAGAGATCTCTTACTGAGGTAACCCAAGAAAGCCCCTGCTGGCTGTTATTTTTCCGGCAGTAAAGGCACCAAATGGACGCAATAACTGCATTAATCTTTTAGGAAGAAGGAGAAAAGAAAAAAAAACCTACCACATGACTCTATCTAGTAGCTGCTTAATAAATGCACCTTGAATTCATGAGGCTAATGCAACCCTTCGGTTCAGGACAGGTCGAAGAACTAAATGGCCTATGTCCTGACTCTGCCACTCAAGGCTCCGTGGCCTGGGTAGGGCTTGTCACTTCCCCAGACTGAACTTCAATTTGTTAATCTCAGAATTAAGGGGGTTAGATTATAAGGGAGTGTTTTCTTTAAATCGGGGAACCCTCTGGACAAAAGTAATCTTGCAATGAAGCCTGACGTATAAAGCAGATAAAAGCAAACTTTTTCTAGCTAAAGGAAGAGAAACCAGAAGTCCCACCTTCTCAGCATATCTACCTCCCTCCACACCGCCTCGGTCTACGCCCACCCTCATCCCTCCCCCAGGGATCCTGCCCAACCTCTGAGGGCCGCCACCCCCACCCTGGACTTCCTGGAACAGCATCTGAAATCTACTGGCCTCAAAGGAATTACCTTTAAGGTCTTATCTGCTCCAAGTCTGGATTCTGTGATTAAGCAACTGGAGTCAAACCACATGGGGACAGTTTCTAATTAATGTAATAACTTCCTGAAAGTCTCTGCTCAGCGCCACACAACACTGAACGGTTTGGCTTTGGCTTTGTTTTCTCTCTATCTTCTAATCACTGCTTTCTCTTGTGTGCTGTCAAATTTCCCTTCACCATTGGAGTAGTGGGTCTCAGGCAAGCTCGGTCACCTCTGGGTCACTGTCACTTAGTGCTAGTTAGTTCAGTTTCCAAATGTCAGTGGGACTCAATTTAAATCTCGTCACCTCCCTCCCCTGCAGGGCAGGCTGCAGCTGCGTGTGACTCTCGAGCATGCTTCCTCACCCAGTGGGCCACCCTTTTGGGCCAGAAAACCAGCAATAGAGTCAAAGCCAACAGCCCTGCACCATAGCACGCACCTGACCACAATCCACTGGCCGCCAGCCCCGCAGCCTCCTGCCATCCTTCTCAGGTCCTCTCCTCTACGAAGCAGGCCAGCGGACAAACCTGCAAGGCTGCTGCTACCCAAGCAGGTATCCAACAGGGCACCTAAAGCCAGTTTTCCCTTCTTGCAAGCAAGAGGGAATTTCTCCCCTCATTTAATTTGTTGAAGGAATTACCCCCCAGCCTCTGCCGCTCCCTCATAGAAAGCGGGGAAAATTTTGAACACTGTTGCTCCAGAAGGCTACAGCCAATAAAACTCTCCCCTCTCTTCCTTCCCCCAGAACCTCCATCAAAGGCCTTCGGGATGAGAGAGAAGGCCTGAGTCAATGACTGGAGGTAGGAGGACGTAGTAGGCTGCCTCATAGTAGGGGGAAAGGTAAGGGATGGAGAAGGGAAGGAGAAGGGGGCACGTTGTCATTGGCTTTCTTTAAAATGTTGCACCTGCAACTACACTTCTAGTACCACAGAAAGAAATGCCACCAAACATCCTGTACACATGGACCACCAGGATATCTACCAGCCTCTATTTGTATTTATACCTTTGGATGGGTACCAGCACCGTACACCTGTGTAAAACTCTGAAGAATCCCAAACCACACACACGGTTTTATTTTTTTGGCCCAAGTCTCTGCAGGAGAGAATAAAACAAGAGCAAAGAGAACCCTCCCTCCCTCCCTCCCTTCCTTCCTTCCTTCCCTCCTTCCTTCCTCTCTCCCTCCCTCCCTCCCTCCCTTCCTTCAGCTCTGTCTAGGGAGACTTTCCTTACACCAGGCAGGTGCTAGGCACTTGCTTGAGGCCATGGCAAATAAAACATGTTCCCTGCCTGGCCATGGTTACCTAGAACCACAGAAATAATTCCACTTGTATAACACTTTAGCTTTACTTTTCCAGAAGCTTTTATACCCAAGAGTTCATTAGGATCCTCACAATAATGGTTATGGTAGATATAATCACTGTTTACAACAGAGAAAATAGAAATACAGCAAAGTTAAGGGACTTGTCTAGTCCCACCACTAGTTAAGTGCATCTGACTTCTGGTCTTTGGCTCTTTCTGTTTGACCAAACCGTACCCAAATGTATCCTGTGATTTCCTTACAACCGCTATTACATTGACTATACATTCCAGATTTTCCAGGATCCTTTCAATTTTAAATATTCTGTTCCTTTGTCTTCCAAATTATGCTTATCAGACCACTTGAATTAGTTCTGAAAATACAGTCACTTATATCAATTTTAGGTTTGAAAAATATAGCCATCGTGGGCTCTCTTACTTTAAACATTCTGAAGTGAGATTTAGACCTTATAGCATTACGACTATGCAAGAGTCACCGTTTTTCAATCAAATTATCCTTTGGTGTAAAAGATTATTTCAGTACACACATTATTTAAGCTATTCTGAAAACTACTCTGACATTCTTTTTATTAATCTTTTTCCTGTTTCAAATGCTTCCATCAGGCATTTCTGTCAGGCTTCTGAAGGGTCCCATATGCACACTTCCAGTGCAGAAATGTGTTCTTTTTTGGTTCACTGGAATCTTTCAGAATGTCTGGCACTGAAACAGATTGGCTTTAATTAAAAGGCTATGATTTCTGTGAATTCCCATTAAGCTAGTGAAAGAAATCTGCATTTAAAAAATACAGTTAACACATTAAGGCACACTTATACTGAAAAATGCTTCATGTTTAAAAAACTACTTAAGCAGATGAAACTAAACTGCCTGTGATAAAAATGTGCTCATTTTTAGTAAAATCCTTCACTTCTGAAGAGAGGGGTTAGTTCAGTACATATGTGCCCAATTAGCCATAAAAACTCAACTAGACATGAACCATGCAATCCTCCAATCCACCCGTTGATGTTAAAACATAGATCCTATTAACAGGAATGTAATTTAAATGGTTAAAAAGTGATAAAGTACACAACTATAATCTGATAGGGTTTGAAATATGATACTGCTGGACACCGATGACAAACCAGTTTTGAATTATGACTCCAGCAAAGTCTAAAATAGCTCAAGCATGTTAATTAGTGATCCACAAATTCAAGAACTGCATTATATTATGTTATATATTCTATTCAGTCACACCTCTTTACCCACCAGCAAAAGCATGTCCTCTAATATTCAGAGAGGAAAGCCAGGTGAAGCTTTTTGAGTTCTAGATCCTGGATACCCTAGGAACACCTGACATAACTTTCCCTCATTCAACTTACTTATCTTTCAAATGTGATCTAACTCAAGCTAGTTTCTCAAGGAACAATATTCCAGAGGGCCCATGAAGTGCAGAGAAGTTCACGAGTTACTGGGAAAATGCATGAAGAGCAATCAGTATGATCACTTCTTGCCACATCAGTGAGCCCCGAACTGTGTAAGGGACACTCCCACATAAGCATGGGAAAGCCCGTGATGAGCAAGAACTGGGAGGAAGATATCTGAATCATTTGTTATTAGCTTTATTAGAGATACATGTGAGCTGATGTACCTTACTTTTTATTATAAAATAACACCCTATACATTTATGGGATACGCTTGAGCCTATCAAGAAGATCCTGATGGCTCACCACTGACCTGGTGTCCTTGCTTTGAGAATCACTGCACTGGGTGCTTATTAAGGCAGGATTTCTTTGATAACCATTTATAAATAAAATAAAAAGGATTATTTTGGAAGGCAAACTAAACTCCCATCATCTCGCTTGACTGTCTCACCTTTTTAAATGGCCACAAAATAGTGCACTGCAGGCCCCTTGATGGTGCAATTCGTTATCTCCAGTTATCGCCCATCCTTAGAATCAGCTCCTACGGCCTGATGCAAGCCCAGTTTGCACAGGTTCAGCGAATTCCCTCTGCTTTCATATTCATTGGAAAAGAGAAACATATTGTAACACCATTCTCCAAATACCATGCCACGATCGCAAATTTAGCAGATGGCTAGGAATAGTGCACCCTACAGAGGACCTGAGCTCTGTCAAAATTACCAAATGAGAGGCCGAATAATGTGTTCTAGCTGGTGTCCCTAAAATAACTAGTTTCTTGGAGGAGAAGGAGGAAATCAGCATGTGAACACTGGCCAATCAATCTATGAACCACTGGGTATGAAGACCTCCATTCAAAGTTCACCAAATGTTACTGTGGCTTTACATCAGTAATTAAACTCTGAAATTCAAGAAATAGATGCTGCCATTGCCACCTTCCTAACCAAGCTCAGATTCATGTCTCCTTTCCATTTTCTACTGCACTTCTTCTGAGCGGCATTTTATCTTGCCTGGACCATTGCCGTAGCCTCTCATCTTTCACACTGCTGAAAAGTTAATCTTCCAAAAGTCCAGCTCCGATAAAATTGCTCCCCTGATCAAAAAACTTGAATCATTGGTTACCATCCCTGTCAGCAGAATTAAGGTCACATTCCTTAGCCTGGGATTCGAAGCACTTGCCTCTTTCTGATGTCCTTTCCCACTTCACTCCGAGCAATCTGCAAGGCCCAGTCCTCTCTGTACAGACTCTCCCACATTTGCTCCTGCAGCTCCCCCCACCTAGGGTACTATCCCCTGCCTTCATTCCATTCCCTCATCACCCCTCTGAGTCCAAATCCTTCCCTTGGGTAAAGCCTAGAAGAGAGAAATTCCATCTTTGCTATAAAAAGTGCAAAGAACAATATCTGGCCTAAAAGCACTCATTAAACATTTTCTGTTATTATTGTAGTTACCACTGCCCCTGTGAGTGTGCCATGAAGGCCTTAATCTTCACAGACAGATTAACCCCTTGCTCCTATGGGATGTTTAACTGTAGCTCTCTTATGATGTACCTAATTACTTTTTCTTTCCTCCCATAGTTATTTAACTGTACATTTCATCTCCTATTATGGATTGTGAGTTTCTAAAATAGATCCGATTTCATTCACTTTTGTATTTTCCATGTCAGTATACAAGGCCTTACACGCAACCTTTGAAGAAAAATGTTAAATATCATGTCGAGCCACAAGGGGGCATGATTGAGCTACTGTAACAGTTGAATCCTCTTAGCAATAAATTAGGTTTTAGAATTGAGAGGCTTTTTTCCCTTGAAGGTCTATCTGTAAATCTGTTTAAAGTAAATATATATGCATTATGTATGATTAAAAATCTATTCATGTTGACATGGAAAGAAAGCTGTGATACAGTGAATTTGAAAAAGGAATAAGCAAAATAGAATGTCTATGATCCAATTTTTGTATAACATCTAATCTTAAATATACGTGAGAGAAATAAAAGTCTGGAAGAATATCCACCAAAATATTAACAGCTGTTATATCTGGGAAGCGGGGGGGGAGAAATAGGGGATGGGAACATGGAGGTTTTATTTTCTATTTTGCACCTTTCTGGATTTTCTTTAAAATAAACAATACATATTAAATTTTATAATCAGAAAAATAAAGCCATTTACTTTAAGAAATCTCCAAGCAAACTGTTTATTTTATTTCTCTTGTTACCTCACCTCCAGCCCCATGATATATTTAAAAGTAAATATTTCGGGAATTTTCTGATAAATTAAAGCAAAGAATCCCAAATTCTCTTGGTACATGGTACCCTTTAGTATCTCGGTAATTTTTTTATAGCATCCCTTGGATGAAAGAAATACTTAACAGTTCCATTTATTAAGTGTCAAAGTCCAAACAACTTAGGAAGTATTTATGTCCTAACAATTTTGTGGCCATTTGAAAGAATAATACACATAAAGTGAAAAAATTTATTTTTATTTCATTCTTAAATGGTCACAATTACTTATTAATGGACTGTGTACACCTCTCGGGCACCATACAACTTCTTAAACTTTGGAACCAGATTGGACACTGCCACTCTCATCTCCTACTCCACACTGATTTTCATTAGGTACTCAGTTTTTATCACAGCTTCCAACCACCAAAAACCCAGCTTCACAAAGATATGACACCATCGGAAGGAATGCAGCGTGACCTAATGTTGAAACTATGAGCACCTCGAGCTAGTAGTTCTTGGGCATCCCACAACTGTCAAGTACAGTTGTTTCCCTTAAAAATGTAATATATCTCACGGTACCCCTGTGTGTTTACTGCAGCACCCCTGGGCGCCATGGTGCACAATTTGGGAACCAGTAAATTCAAATGATAAAACTGATTCCCTGTAAGGCTGGCAAAGGAAGAGAAACTCATTAACCTAGACTTGAAGTTATTCCAACCTAATAACTCAGTCAAAACTATTTTGTTTTCTCTAAACCAAAGTCTTCGGGGAAGGAGAAAAGGATGGTGTGGGAAGCTGGGCTGAGCGCTGGGTTCTGGTGGTTTCCCTATACCCCCGTTCCACCAAAGTCCTCTGCCACTGATTCTGGTGCTCAAAACTAAGAACCAACAGGAGCCTCCAAAGCAGCATGTTCCTGGGAAACACCCACATTCTCTTCCGCAGTGTCTAGGATCTCCAACCACCCTACTTACTTTTCCACCCCTCCACTCCAAAGTTTGAGGCTTTACAAAAATGTAGGAGAGCACAGCAGGCCCCAACACTGAACTGCTAACTGAGTTGACCCTCATCTTTCCCTGGTGAGCTTCTGGGACCAAGCTCCCCCAGTCAAATACAGAACTGCTGCTATCTAAATCCATTTGCAGTCTGGATTTAAAAGTATTTTTTTCTCTAAAGTTTAATGAGCTCAATTTCACATCTTGATTTAGTGAGATGGCTTGTGATTTTCTATTATCAATTAAAACATAATCAAAACAGACTCAAAAGGCATCTCCAACCTGTGGGGAAGGAAGTTCCAAGCAGGGAGTGCTTAAAGAAGTTCATCAAGACCAGAGAGAGGTGGAAACAACACAAAAGTCCATATGCACATAAATGAATAGGCAACTGTGGTCTATCTATCCATACAACAGCATACTATCCCGGCCTTAAAAAGAAAGGAAATTCTGACCCATACCACAACATGGATGAACCTTGAAGACACTGGACTAAGTGAAGCAAGCTAGCCACAAAAGGACAAATACTGTGTGATTCCACTTATATGAGGTCCCTAGAGTAGTCAAATTCATAGAGAGAAAACAGAACAGTGATCACCAGGGGCTGGTGGGGAGTGAGGAATGCAGAGTTATTGTTTAGTGGGCATGGGGTTTCAGTTTGGGAAGATGAAAAAGTTCTGGAGATAGATGATGGTGAATGGTTGTACAACAATGTCAATGTACTTAAGGTCACTGAATTGTACACTTAAAAGTTAAAATGGTAAATTTTATGTGGGGTATATGATTTGATTTTTAAAAAATCACAGTAATAAGGGCACATTCTGCGTGGAGCACTGGGTGTTATGCACAAACAATGACTCATGGATCACATCAAAAACTAATGATGTAATGTATGGTGATTAACATAACAATAAAAATTATTTAAAAAATCACAGTAATGGCTTTCTGGTAAGGGAAGCCCTTGATTTAAGTGGAATTGCATCCTTCAATGTCACTTCAACAGCTTGTAGCAGACCTAGAGATAAGTCCATTTGGATGATCTGGTATTAAATGCACACATGATGTTTCAAAACCCAAGGACCTGTTCTAAAGGAAACAATGTCTAAAGGAGAGAGGTAGCAGAGCAGAGATAATGGAAAAGAGCTCCCACCTCCTCCAGGCCTTCTTCCTAAGAAAATTCAAATTTCCCCACAATTTCCCAACCCTTCAGGCACAAGTGTGAAAGCCTCACTCCTCGTCCTCTCAAGTTGATAATGCACTTTCCCTATGCTGTAAATCCAAGGCATGACGAAATAGGACCGAGAAGAACTGCTTGAAGAGATAGGCAAACGCAAACTGACCCGGGTTCCAGAACGCAGTGTCCTGGGAGCAAGGCTTCCTGCAAGATGTTCTCCTGTTATCACGTAGGACTGATGTTGCTAAAGGTCCAAGGCACTAGGCTTGCTCCTTACCTGAAGTCTGGGGAGGAGAGGGGGTTTCTGTGGAAAACCTGGGAAATGCTGGAGGATACATTCTCTCTAAAGGCTCAGAGGAGTCCTATAAGACAGAAATTTGAGTTCCGCAGATCCTCACCCATTGATCATTTTTAAAATATGCCTAGCTCCTCCCCTCTTGACTTCTCTATTTTGTAAGTGGCATCCAATCTCAAATCTTTAGTCTTTTTTATTTCTCCCTTTGTCAACACATTCCATCAGTCATCAGACTATGAATTCAGCTCCAGCCATACCTCTTCCATCAACCTGTTTTTCCTTGTCCCCTGCCATCATACTAGTTTATGTCCTGATGACTACCCCAGTAGCCTCCTCCCTGGTATTCGTATTTCTATTTTTTTCCCTCATAACAGTCAGCATCAGAAGAATGTTCCAGATCACAGCGCTGAGCATGTCACAACTATGCCTAGAACCCTTCAGTGGCTCCCCATTACCTACTGGATAAAGAAGAGCAGACCCCTGAGTCTGGCATGTGAGATTGTTTGTGGTTCTCACTCCAACCTGCCCTCCTAGCCACATCTCCCACCACAGGGAACCTAACCCTATAGTCAAAGTCAACTATTTTCCATTCCCTGAATGGACCTCAAGGTTTCCCATCACATCCAGCACTCCCTCCCCACCAGCCTCATCCTCAATCAGTTTTGAAACCACTCCTCTTCTCCTTGTCTTTTTTTAAAAAATGATTTATTTACTTATTTAAGTGGGGGTGGGGGGGGCACTCGAGAGCAGGGAGAGGAGCAGAGGGAGAGAGAGAATCTCAAACAAACAGCCGTGTGAGCACAGAGCCTGACTCGGGGCTCAATCCCACAACCCTGAGATCATAACCTGAACTGAAACCAAGAGTCCTACGCTCAACTGACTGAGCTACCCAGACACCCCTCTCCTTGTCTTTAGCCATCTTTGAAGTCTGGCTCAAATGCTGGGACTTTGTGAAATCATTGATCTTTTCTTTGAATTCTCCCAAACACTTCGATAGTAGGAATCTCATAGTTCAGCTTGGTTTAGTGTCCTAAGTTTCAAAATAGTCAATAGTATAGTTTTGACCCTTAACCAACACAGGGGTTAGGGTTACTGACCCTTGAACTGTGGAAAATCCAAGTAAGCTGTAATAGTCTATGAACACGTGTTTGGTACGGTATATGTATTACATACTGTATTCTTACATTACAACAAGCTAGAGAAAATGTTATTAAGAAAATCACAAGGAGGGGCATGCCTGGGTGGCGCAGTCCGTTGAGCATACACCTCTTGGTTTCAGCTCAGGTCATAATCTCAGTGTAGTGGGATCAAACCCAGGGCCAGGCTCTGCACTCAACGCAGAATCTGCTTGGGGTTCTCTCTCCCTCTGCCCCTCCCCGCCATCACTTGAGAGCATGCGTGCACTCTCTTGCTCAAATAAATAAACCTTTAAAAGAAATCTTAAGGAACAGAAAATACATTTACAGTACTGTATTTATCAAAAAATATCCACATTTAAGTGAACCCACACAGTTCAAACCTGTATAGTTGAAAAGTCAACTATATAATAAAGTATCCCACACTGGAGGACTACAAACAAATTTGAATATAAGACTGTGCTATCATCTCTTAGTTTCCCCAAATGCCTAACATGATGCTTTTATACATAAAAGCATTTAATAAATGTCTGTTGAATAACATTTAACACACACCATCAAATTCCTAAACCTAAATTATATCCTCACGCCAGTGATAGTATTCTTTTTTCTTTCTTGCATCACAGATGTTTTTTCTAATGAAATCTTAGATGGAATCCCAATATGTGTTTTATAGGAAGATTTTATATGTGTTCTATATACAGAGTAAAGCACATGTAAGTGGCATCTCATTTTATATACATTTATTTTAAATTAAAATTTACAGCATTTCTTATTATTAAGTGAACTATGAGAATAGGAGGCTGTTTCAGTGAATATAAAATTTGAAGCAGAGGGTTAGGAATGGTGATTTGCACTCAGCCATTTCTCTATCCAGCTTATTTCTGTGTTTTGATTGGTTTCACATGATTCAGAAAATCCTGATTCACACAACTAAGCCACAGTGTGCAATTTTATGTGAGTGCACATTGGCAGGGTAACGAATTCCATTTTTTTAAAGCTCAGATACGACCTGCTATATCTGTGACACATTAAGAAAGCCATACACAGCAATTAAGAACCCAGAGTCAGATTTAAATCCTGGCTCTCCTCTGTTTAACAATGCAGACCTTAAGCAAGTTATTCAGCCTGTTTCTGCATGTGAAAACTGGAAATGATAATAGTTCTCCCCTCATAAGAAGTCCTTCTTGTACAAGAACAAGATAGGCTGCACAAATTAATGCCTCAATAGTCTTCAGTGTGTTAAAAGGCTGTACAGGATACACTGAGGTGTGCACAGTTTTCATGTTTTATTATATACTGAACCGTTATTAAAACATTTATGTGTGTAAATGTTTAAACTGCATAAAGAATAGCAGCATAATGAAACCCATGATCCCAATTGGCAATTACTGTTGAAATCCCTAGTGTGCCCCTCCCTGACCCCGTTCCCTGTCCTCCCCCCGTGAGGACTGTTACTTTTGCCGTACTTTTTTTTTTTAAAGATTTTATTTATTTATTTGACAGAGAGAGACAGTGAGAGAGGGAACACAAGCAGGGGGAGTGGGAGAGGGAGAAGCAGGCTTCCCGCGGAGCAGGGAGCCCAATGCGGGACTCGATCCCAGGACCCTGGGACCATGACCTGAGCCAAAGGCAGACGCTGAACGACTGAGCCACCCAGGCGCCCCTGCCGTACTTTATTTTTAATTTTTGTTTAGCACTTACCCTACTACTACATAGTAGGGTAAGTTCAAAGTGCTTTCCAAAACATCCACATCTCCCCCTCCCCACAACCCCACGAAGTGGAGAGCATTATTGTCTGCATCCTACAGATGCAGAGCGTGGGGCACAGGGAACTATATAATAGCAGGCTCACAGTTTGTACACGGAGCTGCCAGGATTTGAACCCAGGCAGTAGGCCTCCAGAGTCTCTGTTCTCCGACACACCCAGGCTGGACACAGTGTGAAGGGCACTCTCACACTCCCTACGTGACTGAACACAGACTTAACAGCCACCATGTGCCAGGCACCCTGCTGGGCACTGCAGAGCTTAAGGAAAAGCTTCTTCCTTACTGGCACCTGACAGTTCCCAGAACATTGGTTCCTCCCACAGGTGCTGACTCCAGCTCTCTTACAGGCCCAGGCAGCCTATAAGGGCCTGGAGGGGCTGTGTGTGGCCTTGAGGAAAAGGCAAGCAGGCCCAGCCACTTCACCTTGGTGTTGGCCAGGGTGGTTCTCTACAACAATCAATCCCCAAGGAACCACGGGGAAATTCCAAACTTTCTGCCCCCACTCCCAGCCTCTTCCTCATCAAGGCTTCCTCTGAGAAGTGAACCACGTAGGGCTGCGCAGGAATCTGCAGCCTTTGCCAGCAAGCAGGCCAGTTGCAGCCTCATGGCCCAGCCCACAAGGAAAAGACCTCAACTTTGCGCATGTCACTCCCCTAATTATTCCCTGTGCCTGGAGTCCAACAATAACAGAGCATTTTTTCACAAGCAGCTCCCACCACGAACCTTGCAGCCTCATGCATGCAGCCGAGCACTAAGAAGTGCTAAAGGGTCAGGGGGTTTGTGTGGCCAGCAGTCCCAGGCCTCTGGGGGAGAATCCCGGCCACTTTCTAGTACAAAATCTGGCCCCAGAAAAACTGCCTGAGGCCTCAGCTGCCTCCAGGGCCTACTTCCTGGGGCTGGACTGGGTCACTGTGGGTGGGGCCCTAAAGAAGGGCCAGCAGATCAGAAAGCAGCGGCTCCCAAGCCACTAAGGGAAAGAAGCAAGGGGTGGGGGACAGGAGACTAAAGAAAGATATCTCCGGGGCGCCTGGGTGGCTGAGTCGTTAAGTGTCTGCCTTGGGTCGTGATCCCAAGGTCCTGGGATCGAGCCCCTGCATCGGGCTCCCTGCTCCGCGGGAAGCCTGCTTCTCCCTCTCCCACTCCCCCTGCTTCTGTTCCCTCTCTCGCTGTGTCTCTCTCTGTCAAATAAATAAATAAAAGCTTTAAAAAAAAGAAAGAAAGAAAGATGTTTCCTCCAGGGTCACATTCACCAACTGCTCCCAAGACTATGTCAAATATTGGTTTTTTAGTAAATTTATTTACTAAATACCAGTCCTGCAGATACTGGGATTGGGAGGTACAGTTCTGGGATATAACAGCAAGTAAAACCGCAAAGTCCCCTACATTATTGAGGTGGGGGGAGGCAGCAATAATCAAATTAATAATTCCAGATCGTGATCAGTGCTTTGAAGAAAATAAAATATCATTGTCCCATGGGGGTGGACAGGGGAATGAATATGAGCTAAGCTCTAAATAAGGAGGAGCTAGCAAAGCAAAGGCAAGGGAAAAGCATTCCAGGCAGAAAGAACAGAAGTGCAAGACCCCGAAGCCTCTGATTAAATGCTGATTAGGGGTTTAAAAAAACGTTTGATGAAAAACCAGTGCTCTCAAAATTGTACTACATGGTAGAGTTATTTCCTTAAAAGCATAAAGATCAAAGTGCTATGTTGGAAAGAAATTTGTCCTTGGCTTTAAGTGAAGATGCAAAAAGAATGTCTGTGAATATATATTTACATTTATATGTCTCACAAGGATCTTTTTAAAAAGCCTTTCATGTCCTTTATCCTTTAAACTTTTGTAATATAGGTTGAAAGCACGATACAATCTTTAACTTCCAGCTCCTCATGCACTGAAAAGATCTTTCTCCTAGAACTAATGAAGACATCCGTTCTGTCCGGATGTAATTTACCTCCCTTGTTCCAGAATTTGAAATAAGAATGCCATGTACCTCTAACTGCAACTATGTAAAAAAAAAAATTCGTGGGCACATGGACTAAGGCGATGGGAGAATAGGAAGGGGTGGCGGTTGTTTTTCAATATTCCTTTGTTGTTATTAAACCTGGGAAGAAAAGAATACATTGTGCATAACCGTGCAATTTTCTTGTCTTCAATCTTAATAAATGTGTTTTTAACTGCTGTTTCTATCCCAGTTCCACCATCACCGCCACCTCCAACCTCTCCCGGCTACAGGCTACAAATAAGTTGGAAAGTGCACGAGGTCTTCACAAACCCTGGTACAGTGAGTGCGTCGGCTCACGTACAATCCATGTGCACCCTTCTTTCTCTCTGTGGACGGAATTTCTTGGGGATCCTTCGGGATCCCGGCCACATTTCGCCCCAGGCGCTTATTAAAACCAGGTGTGCGGGAAGCGGGCGTTTTGCACAGAAAAAGGCTTCGCCTGGCCCAAAGCTCCCCCTTCCGGTGTGTTTTCTAGAAGGGAGTCGTGAGCTGAGCAAAGAGAAAGCTGGCAACTCGTCCGGGGCCGGGCAAACGGGGTGTACTTATCAAGACAGCCCCGCGGCCCGGCTGCGCCAGGGCGAAGTGTGCAAGGGCAGAAATTAAAGCCGGGGCGTAGAGAGCCGGGGACGAGGGACACTGCGCCTCCGCCCCCCAGGAGTGTGGTCCGCGCGCGGGTGAAGCCCCAGAGCCGCAGCTCGCCTCGCCGCGCCGCGGTAGCGAAGGAGCGGAAGGGCAGCCGCAGGGCCGCCGCGGATCGGCGCTGGAAAGCGGGGCGCGCGGAGGAGGCGGCAGAGCCCCCGACCCGCCGGGGTCGCGCGGCACTTACCGTCGGCGGCCGGTGGCGCTCACGTCTCCAGGGGCCCGGCGGGGACAGGGGCGCGTGACAAGCGGCGGGCCGGCGCGCTGCGAGCTGGGGTCGCGGGGCTCGGGGCAGCGCGGTGCAGGGTGACTGTGGGCCTCTCAACCCGCGACCTTTGACCCGCGGTCAGGCCTGGGCAGGCGAAGACCGCGCCCCCTCTCGAGCGCGCAGGGAAACTGGTGAGGGAGCTGGGAGAGCTTCGCCCCGCTCCGCCTGAACCCCAACTCCAAGCCCAGCCTCTGGGGTGAAGGCGTTGGCTACTTGTGGGGGTCAGAGGTTTGAGTGTGGGCGCTTTCATCAGACTCTGTAGTTGTTCAGAGCAGAGACCACGGGACTAGAAGAAAGAGGGGCATTATTGGGTTACAAACAGCTAAGGGGCAGAGAAGAGGGAACCCCAAAAATATGATTCCACCTTTTTTTAAGTTTGTTTGTTTATTTGACAGCACAAGTAGGCAGCCTGGCAGGGAGAGGGAAAAGTGGACTCCACCGAGCAGGGAGCCCGATGAGGGGCTCGATCCCCGGACCCTGGAATCATGACCTGAGCAGAAGGCAGCCACTTAGCCAACTGAGCCACCCAGGCGCCCCTGGTTCCACATTTTGAGCGGACACTTCCTATTTCTTGGATCAAACGGCAAGCCAACTTACTTTTTCCTTTTCTCTAATTACTGTTTTTAAGAGCCCTTTACGAGGCTCTGTAGAGCTTCCATCCCGGCAGCCTTGCATGAATTTTCAGTAACCCCAGGAAACAGCTGGCCAGACAAGAGGATGAGAAGGCCTCCCATCCTAAATGTTTGCCTGCACACTCAGCTCCATGAAAACCACTTCAAATTGGGCCACCCCAGCATGTCTTCTGGGCTTGGTGCCCTGTTCAATGGGAAAAAGTGTTCTCAGCCCCAACCCCAAGATCCTGTGACAGCCAACAAAGGGAATTCTAGAGATGTTTCCAGATTCAAGCAACCCTAGTAATTTCTGGCATTGTCTAGAGCCAGTTTCTCAAATCGTGGTCCAGGGACCACCTACATCAGATATCCTGGGATCCTTGGTAGAGAGATTCAGGATCTAGGGCCTACACTATAGATGATAAGTTGGATTAAGAGTGATGAGGCCCAGAAGGGGCGCCTGGGTGGTTCAGTCCTTAAGCATCTGCCTTCAGCTCAGGTCATGATCTTAGGGTCCTGGGATTGAGCCCCGCATTGGGCTCCCTGCTCCCTGGGAAGCCTGCTTCTCCCTCTCCCACTCCCCCTGCTTGTGTTCCCTTTCTCGCTGTGTCTCTGTCAAATAAATAAATAAAATCTTTGGGGAAAAAAAAAAGGATGATGAGGCCCAGAAATCTGCATTTTAACAAGCTTGCCTTGTGAGGTTTCTGCTCACTATGGTTTGAGAATTACTGGATTTGGCCCTTTATTTGACAGTGCTGATATGCTGCTTGTTTTTGCATCTGGAGCACTCCCTCAAAACTCTCAATAGTGTTAAACGTTATTTTTTTTTTTTTTTTTAGTGTAGGCTACAAAATTTGGCTTCCAAACAAACTGCCTTATTTCATGAATTTTTAAAAGAAAATTATGCCAAAGCATTACTTCCCACTGTATAGGACTCTGAGCACATCCTGATGATTAAAAAAAAAAAAGTAAGTGGATTATGCTGAGTGCCTTCTACAAACGTTGGGCTGTTTGTCATTCTGAGCCACACCTACTCCTGCCCTGCTGCTATTTACTGAATGTTTGCATCCCCCAAAATTCACATCGAGACCTCATCCCCAGTGTAATGGTATTTGGAGGTGGGGCCTTTGGAAGATGATTAGGTCACGAAGGCAGAACCTACTGGGATTAGTGACTTTATAAGATCTTGGCTTGGGAAAGTTATCCTCCTTCCATGTAAGACACAGATAGTGGATGACTGTCTGAACCAGGAAATGGGCTCTCCAGACATCAAATCTGCCAGTGTCTTGATATCCTAGCTTCCAGAACTGGGAGGAATTTCTGTTGTTTATTAGCCACCGAGTCTATGGTATTCTGTCATAGCAAGCCCAAATGGACTAAGATACCTGCTGGTTTTTCTTCTGCTTCACTCAGGCCTCCATCAGGGCAGCTTTCCTGGGTAAAATGGAAGCTGAGTCTATGATCATGGTGGTTTCCAGACTACACTGTACAACAAAATCATCTGTGGAGCTTTTTAAACTACTGACCCACACAAAATGTCAGCAATCCCAAATATACTTGCTTGCAGAAAATTTATTTCACAAAGCATCTCATGGAATTAATGAGCTATCTAAAGTGGTACTGTCAGAAGGAGCAGTGAATTGAAGTTGAGGAAATAATTAAGGGGGTAAACAGAATTTTTGCAACAAAAATGTTTAACACATTCTTGCTTGCAATATCAAGAATTTGGAAATAACCCAAATTTGTCCAGCAGTAGAAAGTTGGTAAAATAAATATGGTACATTCATATGAAAGAATACAAGACAACTATTAACATAGTTCAGAGAATATTTATTGACCTGGAGAGATGTTCTTGGTGAGTAAAATGAAAAGAGCAACATGAACAATTGCTCCCTTCTTGTTTAAAAAAAAAAAAAAATGCTTAGTGGTAACTGACAGAAGACCCACAAAAGCAAACTCCAAAGCAGGTGATAGTGAACACAGAAAAGAATCCCTATTTGAACTGCAGAACTGGGGAACAGAGCAGAAAACAGAGCTTTAGTTTGAAATGTATTGAAGAACCAATTAGATAGCCTCTCCAAGTCATTATAGCTGGGTGACTGCCCCCCACGGCTTCAAAACACTGCAGGTTTATTCTCTGGAGAGGATGAGTGCATTAAAAACAAGGGCACCTGGGTGGCTCAGTCGGTTAAGCATCTGCCTTTCCGCTCAGGTAATGATCTCCGGATTCTGGGATTGAGCCCTGCATCAGGCTCCTTGCTCAGCAGGGAGCCTGCTTCTCCCTCTCCCTCTGCCGCTCCCCCGCCTGTGCTCTCCTGCTCTCTCTCTCTCTCTGTCAAATAAATAAGTAAAATCTTAAAAAAAAAAAAAAAAAAGAGGATTCAATGAAAATTTAAATACTGCCCAAGTCCTCTTTCCCAGCAGGCTGGAAGCCTGACATACATCCTCCAGAGAGGAGATTGCAAGATTTCTTCTCTATGTCATGAAGGGCTCCTGATCAGATCCAATAAAACTGCCCTCTGGTGAAGCCCATAGTGGACAAACCCCGTCCACACACATGGAGCTTCTAATCAGCGTTTTTGTGCCCACTTGGCAGATACCAAGAATCACCAGATGTTAGAAGGAAGATTCTAATGTCTTTTTTTTTTTTTTAAAGATTTTATTTATTTGACCGAGAGAGGGAACATAAGCAGGGGGATCGGGAGAGGGAGAAGCAGGCCTCCCGCTGAGCAGGGAGCCCCATGCAAATGTCAAAGATGTGGTAAGAGCAAACAGAAAAAAACGAAGACTATGAAAAAGAAGAAGAAAAACTATTTTGTTAAAAAGATTTTATTTATTTGAGAGAGAGAGAAGAGAGCACATGAGAGGGGGGAGGGTCAGAGGGAGAACCAGACTCCCTGCTGAGCAGGGAGCCCAATGCAGGACTTGATCCCGGGACTCCGGGAGCCTGAAGGCAGTCGCTTAACCAACAGAGCCCCCAAAAATCATTTTTTAAAATTATGATTCTCAGAGAGATAAAAGAAGATACAAATCCATGAAACAAAAAGTGTGTTAAAAAAAAAAAAGGAACTAGGAAGAGACGGAGCTCTTCAACATTATATATATGAAACTATAAGGCATAAAAGACATAGGTGAAAATATATGAAAATAAAGGAAAGACCAGATCAACTAAATGATAGGTATTCCAGGGAGAAAGGACCGAAAAAAAAAAAAATAGATGGGAGGCTATCATTAAATAATTAATTAGTTGATTAATCAATAGGATTTCCACCCCCACATTGAAGGCCGTGAGTTTCCTGATTGAAAGGACCTCTTGAGTGCTCAGAAAAACGGTTTAAAATAAACCTACACAAAGGAACATCGCTATGAAATTTCAGAATATTAGTACAAATAGATTTTAACCACATCTAAAGAAAAAAAAATGAGTGATCTAGAAAGGATCAAGAATCAAAAACAGCTTCAGACTTCTCAACAACAGCACTAGAAGTTGGAAGGCAATGGTAGCTAATATTTTAGACTAGACTTTAACTCTATTGGACTACAGTAAGTGCTTTACAATTCATCCTCACCACAACCCTATGAAATAGGTGCTCTTCTTACCTCCATTTTACAGGTGAGAAATCTGAGGTACAGAGGAGCAAAGTACAAACTTGCCCAAATGCTCTAGGTAATAAATGATAAGAGCTGGGATTGAAACTAGGCAGTCTGGCTCCAGAGTCTGAGATCTAATTGGTATATCATACTGAAACAGTGCTTTCAAAATTAAACGTGAGAAGTACATCCAACGCAGAATTATATATCCAGCCAAATTATCAATAAGTGAAAAAGATATTTTTAGACATGAATATCCTCAAAAAATCTACCTTTCACATATCCTTTCTTAAGGACAAATATATGATTCCAGCTATATTAGGTACCAGGGTGTGTGGAAAGGTGAGAACAAGGAGTTGTTTAATGGGTACAGAATTTCACCTTGGGAAGATGGAAAGAGTCTTGGAGGTGGATGGTAGTCATGGTTGCACAATAATGTGACTATGCTTAATGCCATTGAATTGTACACTTAAAAATGGTTAGAATGGTAAATGTTAGGTGATGTTTACCAAAAGAAAAAAAAAAGCCACTAGAGGAGGAGGTATGCCACCCAAATGAGGGAGTGGAACAAGAAAGAGGAAAGTTGGGATACAAGAAGCAAGAAATCTAACTCAAAAGCAAGGCAAAGGGATCGCCAGGATAATGATGGAGGGAGGGCCAAGGATAACAGCTGTCCTGTAGGCGCAGAGAGCAACATTCCAGAATGGAGCAGGTCAGAAGGTTCCAGGAGTGATGTCTCCAAAAAGAGGAATCGATGAAAAACATGTCTTTTACTGAGAACATACATAGCCAACTGGGAGATAACTGGAGGCTACATTAATAATGACATGAAAACCTAAGGAAACAAACAAATAAGATGATCGTTATTTCTGGGAAAAGTTCAAATTGGCATAGAAATTAAAAAATAATCTTGGTATTCTTTTATACTGCGTGGCTCAGCAGTGAGTTGCATGCATTTCATCATGAGAATGTGACCACGAAACATTGATCAAACCAAAGCTATGACAGAATTGCCCCCAAGAAGATGGGTGGTGTGTACCAGGGCAGGCAAATGATCACGAAAGCTAAATTCTTAAGAATCAGTAGATAATGCCTACTAGAGAAAAACCAAGAAGTGGCTTAGACACATGCATTAAGTACCAAAATAAACAACTAAAAGATTTAAAAGCAGTTGTCTCTGAAGAAGCAGAAAATTGAGGAGGCGGAGTGGTTTGGAAATTGCTATTTTTTGTGATAAGCCTTGTTGAACTATTTGACTCTTCAAACCACATGGATGTGTAAGTTTGGTAAAAATGAAAACAAACAAACCAAAAAAAAGACAAACACAATTCTGAAACTCCTCCAGATGATTCAGAAAAGTCTGTTTCTATCTCCTTGTTTTCTCAAATCGAACTCACTTTTTTCCAAGCAGCAGTTTTCTGCATGACTCCTCTATTATTCTCTGCCATTGTACACACATTTTCATAAAATAAGCTTTTGTGAGCTAGCCTGGGAATTCAACCATTGCTTATATTACTTCTCCAGAGACGTGTAGCTTCTAACCAAACAACTTCCAAAAAAACTTTCAGAACTTCTGTTTATTTATTGGGGACTACATTATCCATTCCCATAAGACTTTACATTACAACTGAAAAGCCATTTGAAAAATCAGAGAATATTCTGACTGCATGAAACACCATGCAAATTGTTTGGTAGAGTCAGTGAGTGGTGTGGCTCCTGGAAAGAGTAATGGGCAGGGGGCAGTCCCTGGGGAAGTCTTCATCAAAGAGGCTCAGTTCAAGCTGAACCTGCCAAGATGGACTGTAGCTTGTGTAAATGGTGGTATCGATCAGGACTCTTGATGCGAGTGATAGATACTCAAGCCAAACTAGCTAAGCCAGAAGTAGAATGTTTTAGTCCGCCTAACCAGGACATCCCAAGAGACCTGGATCCTGGGTCCAGGAGTGGCACTAAGCTCTCTCCATCTCCATTACTCCCCCTCTGCAGCTCTAATCTTACCCTTTCAGCTTCGCAACATAGGGTGCTGATGGGATGAGTGGATAACTTTACTGGTTCTGTATCAAAATCCCAGGTTGGAAGACCCTGATTGGTCCTCCAGCAGTTCAAGTGAATGGATACTATGGTGGGCCAGGCCTGAATCAGCTGCCAGAAAAGGGAAGATGGGGAATAAAGTGCTGGGGTGCCAAAAATAAAACCTATTACATCCCTGTGTAATTGTACATACCAAATACGCTCTAGTGGAGATTTATTAGAGCTTGGGCCAATTATCAGTATAAGTAAAAATGCCTCATAAATGCTAAAACACCATGAAATGTTGGTTGCGAGTCAGTGCTAAATGTAAGTCTACATCGGCCCTGCCCAGCCAAACTGCAATTACTCCTGGATCTTTAGCTCTCTGAATGTTTTAAGTTTTTCTTTCCTCCTAGCAGATTCATTTGTCACAGCTTCCCTGAATATTGGCCTCTTTCTTCTCAGAGTCTGCTTCCAACTGCAGTGAAAAATTTGTTCATGTGATTTTTCAAAGGAAGTCAGAAGGAAAAAAAAAAATGTCCAAAGTTGGAATAGTTTGAAACTGAAAACATAATGGATGTATGTGTGTGTAATCAGATTGTTCTCAGCATCTTTCACTCTACCGTTTCCCTAATCTATCGAGTCACTTTCTTGGCCTCGTTGCTCTAGTCCTCAAATAAGCCAAAAATATTTTGCTGATACTAGCTGCAATTTATTGAGTGATAGGATATTTGTAATGTACTTTGAGACTGAGCTTGTAGCCCTGAAGATTAGGCAATTAATTAACAGAGAAATATTTTTGCCATCTAGAGAAAAAACCGGTTTCAGAATAGTTAACAGTCTATTTTGGAATTTCCAGTCTTTATAAGGCTACTTTAGACATCTGATTTTTAATTAGGTGTGAGGTGTTCATTTACTGCTGACAATGTGAAGTAGGCTGCTGCCTAAATTTGCTTCTGATAAACCTCTCAGTGATGTCAACACTTGAATACCTAAGGTTACATTGAGTTTTGTATTTGAAGGTAATATGGATGAAAGCTAACTACCTATAAGTCTGAGTCTAACTAAAAAGACCTTAAGCCAGATCCTGATAATATTCCCTATAACGGACACTAGCAGGATCTTAGGACATGGGTTTTCCTTAGTTAGCACAAAAGTATCCGAACAAAACATTATCAGATGACTACTCGAGGCCATTCTCAATCCACTTCTTCCTCACCAGCTTCCCACTACAGAGATTGAAAATTCCGGGTATTTATTTTCCAGCCTCCTCTGCAGCTCTATGGCCATATGATCCAGTTAAGGCCAGTCAGATGGAAGAGAAAGATGGTTAGGGGATTTGGGGAATGATTTTCCTATCTCAGTAAAAGACAAGACGCATGGGGAGAGGACCCTTTTGTGTCCATCCTTCCTGCTTCCTTCTTGTTTGGGTCACATTGAGAATGTAATACCTGGAGCTCTAGCAGCCATGTGTAACCATTGTTGAAACACTGAGTATAATAAAGCAGAAAAAGCCCAGGTGCCTGGGGCCATCACTGAGCCACTACACCAACTGGAATGGCTGGACTTCACATTTCATACTAAATGTGACTAATAATCTCCTATATTTCAGCCATTGGGTATTCTATCACTTTTAACCAAGGACATGATTATCTTTTTTTTTTTTTTTTTGAGAGAGAGAGAGAGAGTGAGGGGTGAGGGGCAGGCAGAGGGAGAGGAAGAGAGAGAATCTCAAGCAGGCTCCATGCCCAGCACAAAACCAAATGGGGTTCAATGCGGGGCTCAATCTCGCAACCATGAGATCATGACCTGAGTCGAAATCAAGAGTCAGATGCTTAACCAACTGAGCCATCCAGGCACCCATTATCTTTAAATAATTCAGGGATATAAATTATTTACCCACTAACCATTCTCCCCTTCCTGACTCTACCAGATTTTTATTTGGGTATCCCGTCTTCCTATGTATTTCATGTAGCCAGTGGATGCAGATTCTGCCCCTACTTCCAGAGGTGATCACCGGTTGACTTAAGTCAGTCAACAAATTCCACTCCCCTGGCTTTGAGGGTGATTGATTCAAGGATTAGCTGCAACCTAAGTTATCCAACCAGGGTGAACTTTGGATTTGTATTTGGAATGCTAGGAAAGAAGTGCTCTCTCACCTTCTCAACTACTCACATTTGAAGCCTGGAAAGCAAACAGAAGGCAGAACAGAAAGATGGAAAGAAACTGAGTCCATGATAATGTCCTTGAGGTGCTGGATCACCCTGGTTTTGCCATTACATGAGCTCATAAATCTCCTTTATTAAAGTCAGTTTGAGTTGCATTTTCTGTTCTTTGCAAGTTCAGAATGCATTCTGATTTGATACACCTCCTATCTGGACTGATGGGCAACAAAGAGGAAACACCAAATGGCGGCCTTTTAATAAGTGACAGTGAAAACATCCCTCCATCCACATTAGGTAGGTGTATGGTCATTCGTCCTTTTTTTTCAGTCACCAAAGCTGGAGAAAAATGACTCGCCAAACTGTCACACGTAATGTCACATGCCACTTACCCTGTTGGGCTTTGAGCAAGTTAATTAGCCTGTCTGTGCCTTGGCTTCTGTATACGTAAAATGGAGATGATAATTGTCTCATAAGGAGGCTCTGAGATTAAATGAGTTAATGCATGTCAAGTGCCTCTGACAGGGCCTGTTCATAGTAAAACGCTCAGTAGATGTTGGTTTTCATGATGATCCGGAATCCCCTGTCAACTAGGGATTGCACTGGGGAGACCAATATCTCCTGCCAAATATTCCCAATGATCTTTGTACAAGATATCGTCTTGTTGTTGAAGAGCTCACTCCTCTTCTTTCAGTCAAAAGAGAGCAAAATAAGATTCCTCAAGATTTCTGAACAGGCCCCACAACTCCTTAGCTCACACACAGATCTCTTATTCAAAGCTCCGTCCTGCCTTTCAGAAGGACCTGGAGCACTTAAATGCTATTGATTCTCACCCTCTGTGAAAGGGGGTTCTCCCCCTCTGTATCCTCTAACCCCAGGAATCCAGAACTAGCCCTCTTCGTGACAGCACACCAGCACCACACCCAGCATGAGAAGAAAGACCAGTTGGGGCATGTTTATATTTGGCAATTGCCACCTCACCCCTCAGTCCCCTGGGAAAGACCAGGATGGATTCGTAGACCCAGAGGGAAAGAGAGAAACCAGGAGACTGAGAAGCAGCCTCTGTAAACAGGGTTCCTGGAACAACTGCATTGGTGACTTCATCCCTGGTCAAGGATGCCATAAAAAAGAGAAATATTCAATGATCCCCATTTCATATCGCTGTAAAAGACTTAGAATCAGGGCCCAGAAAGCTTGGGTTCCAGCAACATTCTGCTTTGACAGGACCTTAAAATGCCTTCTGGAGTCAAGTCAGGGAGAAAAATTCTTAAGGTAACTGAGTGCAGCAAATAAACCAAGTATGAAGAATTTACTCTAATTGCCAAAAAGGAATATGGCCAAGGCTTCTCAGGAAAGGGGGAAAAAAGTGAAAAAGAAAGCAGAAACATTATGATAAGAAGAGAAGGGATGTTCATTTTCAAACAGGAGATAAGATATGGATTAAAGTTCATCCTCAGAATAGTGTAGGAAGAAACTTTATAGCCAAACTGACTCCCAACCGGAAAGGTCCCTGTTTCTCGGATCTCTTTGAATTATAGGGAAAACTAATTGGATCTTCATGTTTACCATGGAGGAAACCAAGTGTTACTCAGGATGTAAATCCTGGAGGTACTTTAAAAGGACAATGTTGACCTTTACAAGCCTCTAAACTTATAGATCTGTAAGGAGAAAAAAATTGATTTCCTGACCTTTGACTGGTTCCTTGTCATTTTCTTTCTTTCTTTTTTTTTTTTTCTCTGCACAGGGGCCTCTATTCCCCTAATTCTCTCCCTGGTGTTATTTTTTCTGACTGTGTCCTCTGTCCCTGGTCAGACCCAGTGGAAGGGAATAGGCCCATTTCCCAGTCCAGCCCTGGGAGAGGCCAGCATGGGCTGAGGTGTGACTCCTCTATACAATGACCCTGGGTGAAGCCTGCTGCCCCTCAGGGGCCTCCACTGTCTCCAGAAGCTGGCTCACCACTTCAGCAATCCTATGACAATAAGACTGGCTACCACCTTGGGCACCTACTGTGTGCTGAGTATCATGGTAAGACATTTTCAGCCAATATCTTAATTAATCCTCACAACAACCCTGTGCGTTTGGGCCTCTAAATGGCTACACACAGCTCTCTCATTTCACAGGTCAGGAAACTCCTGTTGTCCTCACCCCATCCTTTGTCCTTCTTCCTCCTTTCTTCAGCCCACCTTCCTGTAAGCAGAGAGGTAAGGTAAATGGAGGGCAGATCATTGGAACTCAGAATTTCAGGGCTGGTGGGATGGCTGCTGCTAAGAAAGGAAACTGAGGCCTAGAGACAGAGCAACTTGCCACACAAGGCTCATCCAGTTCCCAGGAGGCAGGCCCAGGGGCCCCCACACCAGCATTGTTTGTTTCACTATGGTACGCAGCATTTTTTTTCATTCACCTAAGCCTGATCAAGGAGGCCACAGTGAATCACCATTCTTCAATGTGAAGTAATTCCCTGTGAGTTGTCTGCCATCTTTAGTGTCAGAATCTGTAGGGAAAAGAGAGGGGAATTTGGAGGCCATCGTCGGATTGGAGGGAGAAGTGGGGAGGGAGCAGGGAAAGAGATGAGCATACCATGGGGAAGCCAGACTGTGGGAATGGCAGTATCAAGGGGCAGGGGGTGGACGATGCTAAGTGATTCATCAATTTATCCCCAATCTTCAAGCAAAGATGACTCTTCTCAAAACAGGCAAGGGGATAGGCAGTGTGATCTGAGATATGTTTACCTCAGGGACCTGCATAGGGGCCCCAGGCCATTGCGCTTTGCCATTCAAATGGTTTACAGCCACATCTCTTGCTTTTAAGGCATTTGCTTACCATCGTGAAGATTTTTGTCGTATTTGTGAACCATCTGCAATATTATTTGCTTAACAATTTAGATCTACTTTTAAAAAACAAATAGATAGGTTTTAGGGAAAAGTTTGCATCAGTAGTATAAATGTAAAGTCAGTGTCATTTGCCAAAAATAGAGGCATAATAATAAATACAATGAAAACAAAACAATGTTATTAGATGCTAGCTAGCTGGTTGTCTGTCAAAGGCTCTGAGCCTCAGCTTTGTTCTCTTTTTGTTAAAAAGAGAGATTACCAAGCGTTAGGTGTTAGGTGTTAAAGAGAGAGCCAAATGGAAATTGTCTCCTTGACCTAAACCAGAAGGATTGACAGAGAAGTTAAAAGCTGTTGAACATCATCTAAATTATCTTAGGAACTAACAGTGGTCTTCATCCCAGACTCTGGGGAGTTCTGTGGGCCCCTTTCATGTTTCTCCAAAAACCAACACAGTTGCACACAAGAATTAATCAATTCATCAGAGACCTATTATCCAACTCTGTGAGTTGGGGTGATTCACTTCTCTGGACTTCAGTTTTCCTCATCCACAAAGTGGGAGAGAGACCAGATCATGTCTCCCAGTCTTTTCCAGCTCTAGAGCCTACTTCCAGTATTATCTAAGGAAACAAATATCAGATCTAGGACACAGGACAGCGTGGATGTAACAGGCAGCCAGATGGTGGCTTGAAAGGTGATACAGAAGGGGCCTGAATGTTGGGGAAGGGGTGGGGTGTGGAAGTATCACAGATGATAGTCATCCTGTTCCCAGCCTCGCCAGGGGCCACTGAAATAACATGTTCAGCCCCAAAAATGCTCAAATCGTAAAAATGTAAAACTCTGATCTTTGCCTCTTCTACACTCGGATTTCAGAACTAAATTGCATAATTTGTAGGGAGAAAATTTATTTCATTTTCCTTTTAAAAAATCATTATCTACTTTCTGATATGAAGCAGAATAGACTGGTTTCTGTTTGCTTGAGAGGTGGTTTGGGCAGTGGTTAGAAACTTGGCCTGAATTCCTTCACTTACTAAGGGTGTAACTTGGGTAAGTAAGTCTCCATCTTAAAAGGGGGATTAATAATGATACCCACTGTGGTACCCATTTGTGGTGCATACCACTATTAAATTGCAGTGATTGGGTAAGAAAATCTGGGTAAAGTGTTTAGCACAGTGTCTAGCAAACAATAAATGTGTAAACAAAAATACTAGCTCATAGTGTTTCCTGCCCATCTTGGCCCTTCTACTTGCTGTCCCAATACAGACCCCTTCCCCGCAACGCCTGCCCCACTCTGGTCCTTCCTTCCAGTCTTGATGATCACTTTTCTCATGCTCCAGCTGGTACCTCTTGGTATGCCTGTCTCCATGTCTTTCTCCAGACGCAGTCAGCACTCAATAAATCTGTTGAATTGTGTAGAGCCCCTTTTGAAAATAATGGAAGCACCCTTTCGCAGAAAACAGGAAAGATTTTACATGGAGATTTTTATACTGCCTTCAGGTTGGCTGCTGGAAAACCTAACCCCAAAGTGTGTTATACACGAGGAATATCTGTGCAGCATAAGCAACCTTTACAGGACTTGGTTGAAACAATTCCTGGTTTGTTAAATTAAGATGGGGAAGAGAACATAATCTCCCACTTCTGTTTCATTTCACCCCAGGATCAGGAAGAGAAGAGGATGCAAGTTTCCTAACTGTCCTGGTTTTCTTCTTGGATTCATGTAAGTGTGTTTACAAAATAGACTCAGTGGATTCCTTAGTAACACACACAAGATTAGCCCCTTCTGATATCTGAAAGATATATGAATTGCTGAACTGCTGATGAGAAAGATCCGTGAAGAGTTTTTTTAATTGGTTTAGTAAGATTATTTCCAGTCAACAATTCCCTAGTTTAATGGCAGAAGATAGATCTGTTTTCCATTAAAGTTAGATGCCAAACTTTTGAATCACTCCAAATAAAAACTATTCCCTTAAAGAGCCACTTGCTATCATTTGTTTTACAGCAAAAAATAAAAGTCAGGATAGAAATTATTATCACAGAACAGCACGCTGAAGAGGCACCAGCAATGATAAGAACACAAAGAGCTCCTATACCAGTACTCAGTTTCCAACTACGGAGGCAGGATCCTCCAGGCTTTGTTGGAAACAAATAAACAAACATAAGCCAACTGGCCCTCATCTGTTTCTATCAGCTCAATAAAAACAGCTGCCTCCTACTTGAGAGTTAGAAAATGCTTTCTTGTCTAATTTTTTTTGGTCCTCAGGACATCCCTGGGAGGCAACTAGGGCGGGTAAGAGAGATAACATCGGAAACAGCCCCCATGTCCTTAGACTGAGGAATGGATAAGTACCATGTGGTATAACCATACAATGGAATATTACTGAGCAGTAAAAAAGGAGCGAAGGACTGAACTGTGCTATGATATAGCTGAACCTTGACAACATTAGACTAAGTAAAAGAAGCCAGTCACAAAGGACCGTATGTGGTATGATTTCCTTTCTATGAAATGTCCAGAATATGCACATCTATAGAGACGGGGAGTAGACAGGTGGTTGCCTAGAGCTGAGGGAGTACGATGGGGTTGGGGTGGTAGAGCGCCAAAGTGGGGGTAACGAAAATATTCCAAAACTGAGTGTGCTGATAGTTACACAACTGTGACTATACTAAAAGCCAGTGCATTTTAAACAATAAATGGACCTATTGTGTGGTTTCTTATATCTCAATAGAGCTTTTTTTAAAAAGAGAGCTAACATCACGGAGTCTATTTTTGGCATTGATGTGGGTTCCATCCCAGGTCGACCACTTAGTTCCTGTACGACTTTAGCCACATTACTTCAACTTTCTGAATCACAAGTGACCTCTCTCAGAAATAATACTGCCTCCCTTGCAGGGTGGGGCAGAGGATCCGATCCGTGCTCGCCCACAGATTGCCTGGCTGTGTGCTGAGGGTGTGCCTTGTACTCGATACATGGTGACTCTCCTTATGACCATTTTGACGTTGAGCTCACTGAGGCTCAGAGGACGAAACGCCTTGGTGATGGATGGAAAATGGGTTTGACTGGCCTCCTGACACATGGCACAGATCTGCCTTCTCGGTTACCTTCTTTGAGGCAGAACAGAATGTTTAAAAGAACATCCAGTTTGGAAGCAGACACAGCAGGCACTTACCCCCTACCATGTGCTAGCTCCGTGCTGGTAGTGAGGACGCAGTGGAGGGCTCAGTGGTCCCTGTCCTAATGGGGTTCACAGAAGAATGACTAGGAGAACCCGTTCAGGAGTTGCATTGACCAGAGGTAGACCATAGGCACTACCACTGATGGGCTTCAGAATCCTGGGCAGGTTATTCAACTTGTCTAAGATTCAATATCTGCAAGTATCAGATGAAAATCATCATAACACATAATCTCTGTGTCAGCTATATTCAAAAAAATTTTTTTCTTTTGTTGTGAAGGTGTTATTTATTTATTTTTTTATTAAGTTTTTTTTTTTTAGTCCCAGTGTTGTTAGCATATAGTGTTATATTGGTTTCATGTGTACAATATAGTGATTTAACAATTCTATACGTTACTCAGTGCTCATCATGATCAGTGTACTCTTAATCCCCTATTTAACCCCCCCAAAATTTTAATAGTAATACATAATCTATAACATCAGTATGACCATTTAATCAGATGATCTATATGAAGTATTAAATGACACATACTAAACACTAAAGAAATATCTATTATTACTATTTTATTTATTATTATCACTAAGAATAGTATTGTATCTCTGGCCAGAGGACCATCTTATTCAACTTCTATTAGCTTATTCCCTTATTTATGAACTGGAGATATTCATGATTATCTCTAGCTTTTTATGTAAGCCAGACAAGAAAATCTGTGTACAAAGTATTTTTGACTCGGGATTATTATTTAATCCCAGGAAAGTAGCACCACTCAGAACCCCGAACGAACCAAAGTAAGGCTTTGTCTTGCCTCCAACAGCAAGCCCTTCTAAATTACAGCTCTGGGAAATCAGGATGATAGTAAATTATCTGGGCCATCCCCTGGCCTGGGGGACTTCGGGTTAGGGTTCAGGTAGTAAGTCCTAGAGTAAGTGGACGTGTAGCCAGGCTGCAGATTGATGAGGGCCGAGAGGAGCTGGTTATTTGATCCCCAGGAAATGTTTCTGTGCTGGGGTCACTGTTACCAGCTTTTGAATCAATAAGGCAGCACCTTTCAGACCAGAAAGTTCAATTCTATTTATCAAGTCAAGAGAAGTGAGAGAAGCAGAGGCATTGATGAAAGCAGGGCACTGGCTAGGCTGCGGTGGAGGCCAGCCAAAACTGTACCCCTCCTAGAAAGGGCAGGACGAGGCAGAGCGTCTCCCGGGTTTGCATGGGCTTCCGGGGGCTTCCAAGGGTGGCAGGGAGGGGGTCTGCCTTCAAGAGCTCTACCACCTCTCTAACCTCTCCGGAGAAACAATCACCAGACACCAACTCATCCCAAACACCTTTATTAAACACGTACCAGGGGCCAGGCACCATTCTCGGCACAGCTAATATTCATTCGTGCGTTCGTACAACGGTAAATATTGAGCACTTACTCTGTGCCAGACACTGGGATTAAATGGAACAAGGAATGAGACATGGCCACTCACCGAGTTTCCAGTTTCGTAGGGGAGAGGAAGAAATCAGCCATTACAGAGTGATAAACAGTAGGAGCAAGGACTCAGCAGGGTGCTCTCAAAACACATAGGAGGGAAACCAGACCTAGAGGAATCTAGGGTGGCTTCCCAGAGGAGGTGACACTTCCGTCAGGCACTGAAGGATGAGTAGAAGTTACCCAAAGGAAAAGGAGGAAGAGACTGCAAGCAGAGGGAGTAGCATACCCAAAGGTCTAGATGTGAAACCCAGGGTAGTTTTGCAGAATAGAAATTGTTCCATTTGGCTGTAGTAAAAAAAGTACATGATGGAGACAGGCCAGAAACATGGCTAAAAAAGATTAACTGAAGCCACGTATCACCTACCTGCTCAAACTATTCCGTGGTGTTTCTGACCTGGCCAAAACACTCCTTAAGAATCCTGGCATGTGGCTCAAAAAACAAGGCCAAGAAGAATTGTTTGAAAGAGTAACGGTCCCTTGCCACGTGTGCCACCATCTGGGGACTGTGCAACAACAGAGGCTCCTCCCTCGATTCCCACTGCTAGCTAGCGAGGCTGCCTCCCGAGTCTGAAGTCCTGCCAGCCAGCTTCAGTCCCCCAGGCAGTATCTGTGCCCCAAAACCTAAAGCGGGCACACTGTGTAAATCATGACACAAAAAAGCAACCATCATCGAAATGTGGGTTCTCTTGGTGACCCTACGTTCATAACTTGAAACCAAAACACCCCTTCCACCCTCCCCCTACTCCCTTTTCCACTATGTTGACTTGGCCTTTGAAGTCACTAAGAACTCCCCAAAGGGAGAAACCCCTGGAGGCAGGCTGGCCCCATAGCAAGGAAATGAATCAAACTCACCCTTTTATGTTATGGCATCATATCCCTTGGGTACTTCTCCCAATTTGCATGTTACCTGGCTTCCATGGGTTCCCTCGAGTACTTGTCACCTGTGGGTCTGGGGCAAAGAGGAAGGATGTTCCCCCAAGCAAGCTACATGGCCGCCAAGGTGGGGTGATGGGCGGAGGCTCTGGTTTCCTTGGTGAAGGGAAAAAGACGGCCGCGGAAAGGAAGGACACAAGATGAGCTAACTTAAAAGGCTTTCCTTGGGAGATATACATATGTATTTATATGTGTGTTCTTGACTAAGAGTGGAGCAGCTTAGCGTTTCTCAAATTTAACGCGCATATGAATCACCTGGGGGAGTTTGTGAGCATCCACCTTCTGATTCAGTGCAGCTGGGGGGAGCCTTGAGGTCTGCATTTCTAAAAAGCTTCCAGATGATAACCACATTAGTTATCTATTGCTGCATAACAAATTGCCCCAAAATTTAGCAGTATGAAACCACAATAATTTACTGTCTCACATGGTGCCCGAGGGGCAGCCTAGCCGGAGGATTCTGGCGTGGGCTCTCTCAGGAGGTGACAAGCAGGCTGTCATTCGGGCTGCAGTCTCTGAAGGGACTGGCATCTCGGCTTCCAGGTGCACCCTGGGTGGTTACTGTTGGCAGGAGGCTCCAGTCCCTTACCGTGTGAGGCTCTCCAGAGGGCTGCTTGTGTGTGGTATTGCTTCACCTGAGATGGAAACCACAGTCTTTTTACACATAACCCCAGAAGTGACATGCCATCACATCTGCCATATTCTGTTTGTCAGAAGGCCACACAGAAGGTGAGAGGAATGACACTCCACCTCTGGCGAGGAAGAGAAGCAACCCATGGGGCCATATTTTTAAAGCCATCACGGGCCTCAGTCCACACTGAACAGTCTCTATAGGCCTGCTGCCGAGGTTGGAAAGTCACTTAACCTCTCAGTACCTCATCTGTAAAATGGACATAGTGATGGAACCCATCACATAGGGTCTTTGCCTTATGAATGAGAGGAGGCACAGAAACCGCTCAGCACAGTACCCAGTGTGTGGAAGTGCTTGATTAATGGTAACCACTGGGATTATTATCCATAATGTTGTCACTTGAGAGGCTGACTTGTCTCCCGATGCCGGGGGATTCCAGGCTCTGATCTCTTGCTCCTTGGTCCCAGTGCTGCTCAGTGCACGTTGCCTTCTGTCCCCTGAAGCAACAAGGCGAGTACTGAATTGTGCCAGAATCCCAGAGACCTTCACCCTGGCCTCCAGCCTCCTGCACAGGGGGCTGTTGGGTGGGTGGGACAGAGGGGAGCAATGCCTGGAGAGCATGAAACCAAATGGCAGGAATGCAGCACACACAGTCACAAGGTGGTCATGGGTGGATGTTAAGGGTCATCTTAGAACTCGACCCACTGAATCAGAATCTTGGGGTAACCTGCTTTTTAACACCCTCTGTAGGAGAATTCCTATGTACATTGGAGTTTGAGAGGCACTGCACACAGATGTAAGAGATTTATTTATTCACCTACCCCCCCCCCCCCCCCCCGCCAAAAGAACAGGAAGGCTTGACTGTGAGTTCCTGAGAACAATAATGAGCTGTCCTCCTGGGCCTTGTCTGAGGCCAGAGCTGGACTGGCCCTGGGG
Organism: Eumetopias jubatus; assembly: GCF_037043125.1. Classification (NCBI taxonomy): domain Eukaryota; kingdom Metazoa; phylum Chordata; class Mammalia; order Carnivora; family Otariidae; genus Eumetopias; species Eumetopias jubatus. The sequence continues at coordinate 28,422,158 of NW_028274819.1, read as the reverse complement.
TTGACCCGGTGCAGAACTTCTGTCCTGGTGACTAATGATGCAGCACGGCCCAGCCTGACTGTGGTTTGTCTACAGGCCCCATGACAGGCCCATCCACCCAGATAACCGCAATCTTGCTTTGTGGGATCAAATACTGGCTCAGGATTTATGAGTCCAAGAAACGACAAGGCTGTGCTAGAGAGGGGGCGGCGGAGGGCAGGGGGTGGCCTCATCTCCCTCCAGAGCCTTGGCTGCCTCACTTAGCTTCGGGCTGCAGGGCAGGCCGAGAGGACAGGCTACTGAGCATCTTGGGTCGGAACAGGGTCAGGGTGCCAATGAATAGCCTAGCAGCTGCTTCATGTCTGCACTCAACCCCTTCCACCGCTGCTGGACGGTGAAATCATTGCATGGTACATGCTGGTGCATCTTGTCATCCTAAAACTGAAGATGAGGTTAAAAAGAAAAAGAAAAGCAGCATTCTCCCATTCTGGAATCAGGGAATGGAAAAGATGTTTGTCTTTGTTATCCCCTCCACAACGAGAATTAACGGCCCACTGAGTGCTGAGAGGCTGCGGGCCTGAGTTAGGAATTCCAGTAGGCATCTTTCTAGCTTGGTTCCTCCTTTAGGAGCTTGAGCGTGTGGCTCCCATGGCTTTGGAAAGTTAGGAAGTGTGGGCACACGCCAACCAGCATGTCCAGGTGTCCGGTTCTCACAGATGACAGCAGGGCAGCGTTCACGCACTGATTTATCCATTTATGCCTTCATTTGAGGGATTTGATTAAATGCTCTTTGCCAGACACTTTCTTAGGCAACTGAAGATACACCAAGACTGATGATGGAGCTTACATTCTGGGCGGTGCCAATGGAGACAGATAATAAACAAGGAAACATACGAATTAAGGTAATTCCCGCGTGTGATGAAGCAGGACTGGAGGTGGCTAGGAGCATTTCGAACAATCATTTAACCTGTGTTGCGGTTGGAGAAAGCAAAGAATTAGAAATTGACTTGCAATCTAGGCTTCCAGTTCCTTTATTGTTCCTCTTCTAAAAGGGTTACCTGACGAAGGACTGTTGTCCTCTTTCCCTCCATTTTGTTTGGCTAGAACATCGCTCAGCCTTACAGGACAGGGACCCCATTAATAGCGTGGTTGTTACTGCACAGATTTGTCCAGGTCAGATTTTATTGTTTTTGGCTTGAGGCTGCTGCAAAATTTACAGAGCAAGGAGAGGTACAATGTGGTCTACTGAGCAGGTTACTGAGTTAGAGTGAGTTTCTATGCTTGAAGGTACTTAGCATTTAAAGGCAATTTCATAAAGTCACCATTAGACTAATATATCACAATGGCAATTCAACAACGACGTCTAAGGATCATAACTGTGATTTTTGGAGCAGCCAGTACAGAAAAGCCTTGACGGTAGGATTGGGGTGATTTTGCTTAAACACTTTGGGGGTGATAGAACTCTCTGAGCCCTATGGAACACTGTGAACCCGAAAATGCACACATCTGCATTCACATAAAATTTCAGGGTCCATGAACTCTTGAAGTCCATCCAGGGATCTCCCAGGGGATCCATGGACCCTAGTTTCCTGCTCCAAAATTTATATTCAGGGAATGGTGGCCAAGATATTTTTAAGTGAAAAAAAATAAATTGCAGACAGTATATATAGCATGATTTCATTTTTCTTTTAAATGTTATATATAAATTAACATTTGATACCTGCAGGGAGTGGGATCAAGTGAAAAGTTTCCTTTTTACCTTTTATTTTACATACCTCATTTTGAAATATTTTATATAGCAAATGTATTACTTTTGTAATAATCTTCTTAAAAATTAAGCCTTAAAAAATAGAAATCATGACCATGAATCAGACAGTGCAATTATCCTTTCTGGGAAATTGATCTTGACTGAAACCAATACTTCCAGAAGGCTCTAGTGTGGATCAGAATATAAGGGGCTAAATACAAGGTTATGCGGAAGGTCTGTCTCAGGGCGCTTTAGATGTAGGGTTTTTGGACTTAAAGATTCAACTGGGTAGCAGTGGAATAATTTAGAAATGTATTTCTTTTTTTTAAAGATTGACAGAGAGAGAGAGAGAGAGAGAGAGAGAGAAAGCACAAGCAGGGAGAACAGGAGAGGGAGAAGCAGATTCCCAGCTGAACAGGGAGCCCGATGCAGGGCTTGATCCCAGGACCCTGGGATCATGACCTGAGCTGAAGGCAGACGCTTAACGGTCTGATCCATCCAGGTGCCCTAGAAATGTATTTCTGAAAGAATTTGTCTCCAATGAGGAAAGAGCAAATTAGTCTGGAACGTTCTCCTCAGATCATTTTAGGTTACCTTGGAGAGGTCTACCACATAAGGCATTAGGATTAAAGATCTCTGTTCTTAGAAATCGGTTGCCAGTCTTCTGCTGAGTCCTCATCAGAAAGGAGCAGAGCTGAAATAAGCAAGGGGAGTGATAAACTCAACTCCCACAGTTCCATACCTGGGCACGGATCACAGGGAAAGCTTACATTTGCGGGCTATTTGATCATGCACACGTGGACCCCAGTAGAGAGGTATAGAAATCCTGTCTATCATGTTTTAAATCATGACTCCCTTCCCATCTGTACTCCCTGCTAAGGGAGCAAGCAGAACATATTAAGAATACTAAGTAAGGCACTTTGCGTTCAGGAATCATTTACCACTCTAAGGGTAGATTTTTGCAAAACCATAGAGCTTAGCCCATCACATGGTATATTAAAGGTGGCTCAGCCATGCAGGGAAGAAAGAGACCAAGCCCTCCTCTGAATTAAGTCCTGGCCTGTCTCTGCTGTTTTCCTCCCCGCACGAAACCACACGCGTTGAGAACAGGCTTGGGCCAGCTCCTGCTGCATTTTCCCTGTGGCCTTGGGGAATGGAGGCCAGTTACATTTGCTGGAGTCATTCCATCTGCTGTGCCCTTGGCCAGCCCTCTTGAGCTTGTGCTGGACTGGTTAATTGCCACACCTCAAAATGGCTCTTCTAGGGGAGGTAGGAGAATGCAGTGATTATGTTAGCTATTATTAACACAGTTTTAGTGATATAATCAGAGCTACTACAAGACAGAGACTGGTCCTGCAAAGACCTACTTGGCATCTATGGGTGAAGGTGACACTTCTGTCCCACCTCCAGGGAGTAAAAGCATGTACGGGGTTGGGATCATTCTGACCCCTCCTATCTTGAGACCGAGGCCATCAGAGGGTACCAGGACAGCCCATGACATCAATAGCCCACATGACTTCATTGTTAGCCGCTGCCACTGCCATGCTCCTATATTCACAGCGTGCTTTCTGGCCATGCAACACAGCCACATGAATCAGTTATCTAGTTTGATCCTTAACGATATATCAGTGAGGCCCAGAGGAGTGACCCCCCTACAGGTTAGAAAAGTGAGGCTTGTAGCAGATAAGGAATTCTTCCCAGGTCTGCTCATCTCAATAGCAGAAGAGAAGGTGTTGGAAGCCAGGTGTTCTGACCGCAAGTCCAATGTTCTCTCCCCTCCACTAGCTGAGATTAAGCAAGTAACCACAAAGCACATTTCAGCATTGAACCAGTGAGCATCCTGGGGCGTGAGCTGTGTTTTTCTTGGACCCAGCAAAGGAAGCAATCCTTTACCCCCCAAAACAAAAATAATAATAACTAGCTACCATGTTCTTAGCCCTCACTCTATGTCAGACACTTCATAAATACTATCTCCTGATTCCCACAACAGCCCTACCTAGAAGGTACCATTATTGTTATGAATGAAGAAACCAGGGCTTGGGGGCATCCAGTGTCTTGTCCCAGACAGAAAGTGGTCACGCCAAGACTTCATCACCCAGGCTGCCACTGGGGAGGTCCGGATTCTCAGCCACCACGCTTGCCTCCTTCCCCCAGCGGGCTTGTTCCTCGATGCATTTATCAGGCACCCCACCCCAGGTCCTGACACCAGAACCTTTGCTTGGTAGCAGATTAGTTGATTGAATCAAGCCGAATACTTCCACCTCGTCTGTTAACACCCCTTCAGCGATGGCGCATTAGGGGCCTAAGAGCCCTTAAACCAGCAACACAAAATCCCCTCTTTCTGCAAAATTGCTCTTTCAGATGGCGGTCGAACTCCACGAGGACTCAGAGAACAGATTCCTCAAACAGAGTCTCACTCGGCAGCATAATTAATAAATGTCCTGAAGAGGGTCAGGGGGAAAGATTTGCTGCCGTTTTGCTGGGCATCTGGGGAGTGAAACGCAAGCAATTCAAATACATTTTTTATTTCCACTTATTGCCTTTGTCAAGAACCTCCATATTCCATAGACCAGATGGATTAGGGTGGGTTTTGTTTTTTTTTTTAAACACAGTTCCATGTTTACGTGAAATAAGTCTCCCCTCCCACCTCCGCTGAATAAAAAAGAAAAACTACATACAAAGAAAGAGAAAAGGCAAAAACCTAAGCCTCCATTGTTGACAAACGCTGGAAGAAATGTGGAAGAAAACTTTCTTTTTATGCAATTAGTGTTTTCTCATGTTTCAGCAATTCCTTTTTCTCCCCCTAAAGCAACTCAGCACAAAGTGAATACAATTTGGTGGAGAGAAACAAACTTGCAACAGATAATGTGCTGATAGTGAAGGCGGGATTGAAGATTTGGGAGGTTTGTGCCAGAAAGGGAAAGCGAGCCCCGTTGCCTGTGACCTGGAAGTCTCAGCCCATCAAGTCCCGGAGTTCAGCTTCGGGTTTTGGTGTTCTCCTCCGAGACTCCAGTTGATAGCTGGTGTCTCTGCGGATACAACTTGAACTAATTCCCAGGATAATGACCCGGCCTCCCATGATTTACTAACCTCACCGCTGTGCAGCCGCCGGACCAGGGCCTGTTAATCCTTTAATGGTCCCTGCAGTGCGTCCCAGGGCTGCTCCAAAAATTCCACAGCCCTCCCTAGAACACTGAGAGGCATTGAATGCCCTCTCTTCTCCCCTCCCCCTCTCTCCACCCCCCACCCCTTATCTTATCAGGTGGCTAATTCCCACAAATTATTGTGTGATTCAGGGGGGAAAAAATGAAATTGCTCTCAAATCATAAATTTGTCACTTTCTGGACAGCTGCTAAGTCAAGAAAATCTTGACCAAGTGGGGCTTAGTCACTGTTCTGAACAATTAAGACCTGTAAGTGCATTTGGCTCTCTCTCAAGCAATGTTTATGATGGGAAGGAAGAAAACAGTTTCTAGAGAGATTTAACATGCTATCCATTCTTAAGTGGAGTGTAATCCTTCACTGGGAGTCATGTGACTCACAACACACCGTCCCAGGCAAAATGTCTCTGTGGCCCACAGCATCCCATTCCCTGTGGTCATCCTCAGGCTCGGTATTTGCCTTAAGATGGAGAATACCCAGGCTTCCTAAATCCGGTCCTACTCAGAGCCGAGAGTAATCACAAGGGCCGTAGGAGGTATAGACCATGTGAGGTCCCATCAGCACTGAGCCTCAGAGAGGACATGGAGGCACTTTCCTTTTAAATTATATATCCAGCATCTCTCCACTTCTCACCACCTCCACCTCTACCAGCCTGTCCAAGCTGCCATCAAGCCTCAGCTGGATTATTGCAAGAACCACCACTGGTCTTTGTCCTCACCCACTTCAGCCTATTCCCATACAGCAGCCTGAAGGATCCTTCTATTTGTTTCTTTACAGAGGTAAAATTCATATAGCATAAAATCAAATATTTTAAAGTATACAATCCAGTGGCTTTTAGTCCATTCCAAAGGTTGTGTAACCACCACTTCTATCTAGATGCAAAACATTTTCATAATCCCAAAGGAAGCCGGTACCCCTTAATCATCACTGCCCACTCTCTACCTTCCCTCACCCCTGGCAACCGTGAATCTGCTTTCTGTCTCTGTGGATCTGCCCATAGACACTTCTACAATGGACTCATACAGTATGGGACCATTTTCATCTGGCTTCTCTCACTTACCATGTTTTTGTGTCTCACTCATGTTATAGCATATATCAGTACTTCATTCCTTTTTATGGCTGAATAATATTCCATTGTGTGGATATACCACATTTAATTTATCCAGTTGTCAGTTGATGGACATTTGGGTGTTTCCACCTTTTGACTATTGTGAACAGTGCTGCTATGAACATTCTCATACGCGTTTTTGTTTGAAAACCTGTTTTCAATACTTGAGGTACATACCTAGGATTGGAATTGCTGGGTCATGATCCTTTTCATCTTTAAGTCAGATCAAGTTACTTTTCTGCTCAAAACCCTCCAACGGGTTCCCACCCCAGAATAAAAACAAAAGTCTTTACCATTCCCTATAAGGTAGATCTTACAACCTCTCTGAACTCACTTATTACTTGCCTGTTGGCCCCAACACACCAGCCTCCTACCGGTCTACATGGTGATGCTCCACCTTGGGCTCCTGCACTTGACTGTTATACCTGGAATGCTTGCTCTTCCCTCCTCTGACATCCTTTGGATCTCTAACCATATAATGACCCTATTTAAAATGGAGCTCCTGTCACCTTTATCCCGGTTTATTGTTCTTCACCTGGCCTAATAAATATTCATTTGGTTTTGTTGTTATTGTTTTTGTCTGTTTCCCCCAAATGAATGGTAGCTCCATGGGAGCAGAACTTTTGTTGTTGTTTAAAGATTTATTTATTTATTTGAGAGAGCGAGAATGAGAGAGAGAGAGTACATGAGATGGGGGAGGGTTAGAGGGAGAAGCAGGCTCCTCGCTGAGCAGGGAGCCCGATGTGGGACTTGATCCCAGCACTCCAGGATCATGACCTGAGCCGAAGGCAGTCGCTTAACCAACTGAGCCACCCAGGCGCCCAGAACTTTTGTTTTATCCACTGACATTCCAGGACCTAGAACAGAGCTTGCACTGGCTAATAACGACTAGCACTTACATGAACACCTGAGCTGCCAGAGGGGTGCTTTTATAAGAAGATATCATCTCTGTTGTCTCCAATTACAGCAAGGAACATTAGTTCAATCTGTATGCATATATCAGGTTAAAAAAAAAAGTTCAACACAAAGTAAATTAGGCATCACACCCGAACAGAAGTATTCTATACATATTCATTCAAATAATCTTGACGAGAGCCTATGGGTTAACTTAACTCACAGGCTTCTTGTAAAGAGGTTAAGTGAGTTGCCCAAGGCTTATAACTAGCAAATGACCGAGCGAGGAGCTTAAACCCAGCAAAGTGCTTGCCCTGAAGCACTATACTATATGATCTTTCTATTTGAATGCATTGGATGAATGAACACACAAAAATAGAAGCCTCAAAGATCCAAATTTTCATTTCAAAAATCAAGATGGACTTAAAACACTTGCTGTGGTCTGGGTTATTAAAATATATTTTCTTCCACAGCTAAGAAAGAGATTTGAGTTGTGGCAGGACAGTTACTAAAGTAACAGAGTTGACTTTTGGGGGTATGGATACATATGGGGGTCTGAATTGCAATCCACACCCAAGAGCATGAGAACTAAGATAACTTTATTTTCCTAGAATGGAACTTAATTCCTATGTCAAAGTCCCCTGTCACTGGGGTCTAATCTTGGCTAATGTTAAAACAGCTAGTGCAAGTTTCAGGAGACTCACTGCCAAAGCCTGGAATATTGTCTTTTGGCTGTTCCAGCAATCCTTGCACACAGATACTCACTTAGACACTTCCCCTGTCTGCCTGTCCCCTTTGGGCCTGGAGGGCATTAGACATTCATCCGGGCCATTTATGGTGCCCTACCACCCTGTCTACCCAAGGCACATCACTTAGCCACCTCCCTCTGGAGTCTTGCCATCTCCTTGCCCAAGCCCCTCCTCCTGCCTAAAGGAATGTTTTACTAGTCTTCAGAAGAAATCCTTCTTTCTTTCTAAGTTGTGCTGATTTCTTTCCAGTGTCACTCCCTCCATGATTTCTTTCACTCCGTGGCAAATACAATACAAAAATACATAAAAACTCAAAGAAGGTACCAGCAGGCCATCTCCTCCTATCCTACCTACTCTGAGGAAGGAAACCCAGGGACTAGCTACTAGAGTAGGGAGAGGGAGAGCAGAATGCTGGGAGAAAAATAAGGAGGATAATATTTCCAAAGCAGTATCTCCAGCCGACATACTACTGAGCACACACTATGGGCCAGTCATTGCTCTGGGTACCAGGGATATAGAGATGAACAAAATCTACATAGAGTATGTATTAGTTTTCTATTGCTGCTATAACAAATTCCCACAAGCTTAGTGGCTTAAAATAACAAAAATGTATCATATTATAATTCTGAAGATCAGCAGTCCGAAGTGGTTCTCACTAGGCTAAAATCAAGGTATATCGTCAGAACTGCATTCCTGTGGAAGCTCTAGGGGAAAATCTGTGTTTGTCATGCTTTTTCCAGCTTCTAGAGGCTGCCACAATCCCTGGATCATGGCCCTTATAACTCTGAGCTCTGCTTCTTTATTATATCTCCTTCTCTGATTCTGACTCTCTTTTCTCTTTTCCTTGTAAGGGCCCTTATTACATTTAGGGTCCACCCTAATAATCCAAGATAATCTCCTCATTTTAAAATCCTTGATTTAATCACATCAGCAAAGTCCCTTTTGCTTTGTAAGGTAACATATTCACAGGTCCTAGGAATTGGGACATCTCTGGAAAGCCGTTATTCTGCCTGCAATAGGGGTTTAGAGTCTGGAGTTGCTGTGCTAGGTGCGATTATAGGAGAAATGTGGGGCTGTAGGAGAGGTTCCAGGGATGCCAGATTGGGAGTTCAGGAAATGCTTCTCTGTTTAGGTTGGGACCTGGAGGATGAATAAGAGAGATTTGGGAGAAATGGGAAGAGGAGGCTACAGAAGGAGGGATCCAGACAAAGTTTAGAGCAAAGGCTCAAAGATGATAGAAAATGAAGTCGATCTTTGAAGCTGTGAGTTGTTGAGCAAGGCTGCAAGGTAGGGGTCAGGTGTTCAAAGGCCTGATAACCCGCTGGGATGTCTAGGCTTTATCCTAAGGGCAAAGGGCAGTTGAGGCGAGATGACTGGCATTTTGGAGAAGTCCCTCATGGCTGCTATGCCAGTATAGATGGGAATGGGCAGGACTGGTGGTGGAGAGAACAGTTAGGAGGTGGTTACAATAATCCAGAGACAGACGATGGGGGTGGGGGCCTGCAGACAAGTGGAGAGAGTCTAGAGAGATTTAGATTTAGGACTGTCCGGGCTTGGTGATTGATTGGATGTTGGGTGAAGGCATAAGGAAGAAGCAGGAGACCAGGATGACTCCCAGGTTTCTGACTGGAACCACGAGGGGGAGAAGGAGGAGGCTTGGGGAAGAAGACTAGGGGTTCCATTTTGAACATGCTGACTTGTGGGTACCTGTGGGAGATCCAAGTGGAGATGCCTGGGAAGCAGTTGGCTACAGCTATGTTATTGGGTTCATGTGAAGATTAAATGAAATGTCCACGGAATGCATTTAGCCCAGTGGCTGGCACATAGTACATGCTTGGTAAATGTGAGGGATTAGTATTATTAACTTTATATTCAGTTCTGGGCTGTGCTTCAGTAAACCATGCCCTGAGAGCCATTGGGGGCAGAGGATGGGGACAAAAGGAAGGCAAATAAATGAGGGGAGAGCAGGGAAAATGGTGATTCTGCAGCTGCATGCACGTCCATGCTCTCATTCTGAGTCCCATTGATTAAGAGAGAAAAGGTAGACAGTTTGCCCACTGAAGTTGGGGCATCAATTAGCATTAACCAAATACAGAGAAAACAAAACTACCCTGAGCGCACAATGTTCCCTGGAGGAGTCGGGGGGGAAACTCGGGCTGAGCACTAAGATGAACTCCAGGCTGGTTGGCTTTTAATGGGAAGCTGGGTCGGGGGGAGGGACGGGGCAGGCCTTTCTCAGCAGCATCAGCAACTGCAGGAATGAGTTGATTCTTCTCTTAGCTCTGATTTCAACCTAGTATTGTCATCAAAGAGAGCTCTGTCTGCACATCTGGGCACACAGACACTTGTAAGAAGGAGACAATTTCTCCTGGTGGTTTAATATTCATACTTGCCCTTCAGAGAGAGAAATTAATTAGTACTTGCCCCTCAGGGAGAGGAATTAATTTTTCTGGGCAAAAGTACCGTTTGGTACAAGGAAAAACTATGATTTATGAGGCACCAGAGGCCATTTATTTCCTTTAAGTATAATCATTATGAACGTAGCAACTTCGTAAGGGAAAAATGGAATTCAAGGAACATTAACCTCTAAATAGTTACAGCATTTCAAATTCCTGGCCTGTCTTCATTGTCACTAGGATAACTTTGGAAGTTGTGAGCACGAGGTCAGGCAATGCAATGAGAAATATCCAGAATCCAGTTGGTTGTTGTTTTCGTGGATTTTATGTGTTGTTGGACTCCAAGACTGGAAAAATATTCAAAGAATGAAGGACTCTACTGAGTTTAAAGGTCTTTAAAACTAGAGCAGAGACATTTAAATATCTCAAGAATCAAAGAAATGCAAAATCCAGTCAAGTGAAGTAGCAGACTGGGAGGTGTGCAGACTTCTGTGAGTAGAGAGAACTGTTGGGAATTGTGACTTGGATCCAGGGCAGACTGAGATACAGGACCACAGATAGAGCTCAGCGACTCCCTTCTGTCCAGTGGACAGTTTTGTAGTCAGCATCCAGACTCCATCAGCCCTACCAAAGGTAACGCCCAAAACGCCTGGGATAATGAAATTGTTTCTTCGGAGGGAAAGTCTTCCTTAATTCTGAAACCTGGAGGATTTTTTATACAGAAGCATAGAGATGGCAAGAGAATAAAACAACAACAACAAAAAAAAATGTTAACATTTTTGTGTTAAGACATCAGTATATGTTTGAGACTTCCAGTGTAATATTTAAGAGAACTTGGTCTGTTAGAGTTGGCAGGTCGGCTTTGCAATTTTATTTTAAGGTGCTGCGTGAATAGATCTTGCCAGGGTATCCAATCCCTGTTAAACAGAGATCGTAGCAAGAGATATCTTTGTCCGCTTTCATTTTCAAGAAGAATTGCTTGGGTCCTTCTACGCTAAGGATGGTTTGGGTTTTGCATTTAATTTTTTTAGAACTTTTTATTATGGAAATTTTCAACATGCACAAAGGTAGACAGAAAAGGATACTAAATCTCCCTGTACTCAACACCCAATCTCAACAATTTTTAACATTTTTCTATTCTTGTTTTATTTACCGACTACTGCAAACATTCTTTTCTCTTCCTCGTCTTCAAGGATGATAAGGCAGACTCGAGTACTTTTTTAACTGGGGTAAAATCAATGAGATGTATAGATTTTTAAGAGAAAAATTTGATGATTTTTGATAAATGTATACAACTAAGTAATCAAAACCCCGGTCAAGATACAGAACATTTCCATCACTCTTGAAAATTCCCTTATGCCCTCTTCCAGATAATCTCCTCTCTCCATAGACAACCACTGTTCTGGTTTCTATCACCATCGAGTTATTTTGCCTTTTCTTGAACTTCATATAAAAGGAATCATTCAGTATGTTCTCTTTTGTGTCTGGTTTCTTTCATTCAAACTGCTTTTGAGATTCATCCAGATCATTGCATTGTTTAGTCATTCATTCCTTTTTATTGCTGACTAGTACTCCGTTATATGAATTTGCCACAATTTATTTATTCGTTTTCCTGCCGATGGACATTTGAGTTATTTCTAATTTTTAACTATTGTGATTATAGGTGATATAAACATTCTGGCATAATTCTTATTGATGACATGTTTTCATTTCTTTTTTTTTTAAAGATTTTTTAAAATTTTTATTATTTATTTGACAGAGAGACAGTGAGAGAAGGAACACAAGCAGGGGGAATGGGAGAAGGGAGAAGCGGGCTTCTCGCTGAGCAGAGAGCCCGATGTGGGGCCCGATCCCAGGACCCTGGGATCATGACCTGAGCCGAAGCCAGACGCTTAACGACTGAGCCACTCAGGCGTCCCTATGTTTTCATTTCCCTTAGATACTAAGGGGTGGAATTGTTGGGTCATAGGATAGGTGTATATTTGACTTTATAAGGAACTGCCAAAAAATTTTCCAAAATGACTTTACCATTTTAAACTCTACTAGCAGTGTATGAGAATTCCAGATGTTCCACATCTCTGTCAGTATTTGGCGTTGTTAGTCTTTTTCATTGTTGCCATTCTAGCAAATGTGAAATGGCATCTCAATTGTTTGAGATTAATTTGCAAGTGTAAGTATGTGAGTGAGTGTGTGTGTGTGTGTGTGAAGAAATTCTTCCTGCCAAATTTTTAAGTATGACCAAGGAAAATGATAGACTATTAAGGCAGTTGGATTTATGAAGATAATTATTTTTCCTGTTAAATAGAAAACTGTTAATAGTTTCTACAAATTACATCTTCCATTTCTAGAATAAGTTTCTTATTACCATAATGGACAATTCTTTTAATATGTGTTTATTCTAACTGCCACAACTTGATATACAGCTTTTGCATCTTTTCCCATGTAAAATTAGTTGAAATTATTTCGTGGTAGGGGGAGCAGGGTCAAGGTGGAGCTGTGTCCTTCTCAGATTTAAGGATCAAAACCAAATTCAATTCATATAATAGCCTCAGTTAACAGGTCCACCCCTAGTATTTTGGAAGAATTTGTGTAATAAAAAGGATTATTTATGGTGCCGTAGGAAGAGCAGTGACTTGGATGCAAACAGAAAACCTCCAAGTATCAGCTGGCTGCTCACCAGCCTTACGACCTGGCAAATTACGTCTCTCTCTGCTTCAGCGTCTCCCTCATCACAGAGCAAAGGGATGGATAGAGGACAGATGTCTGGTGAATTCTGATGGCAAGATTGACGACTTGAGATAAAATTTTCTGTGAAATGTGAGGAGCAACCACGGGTATACTTCAGGCTCAATATCTCCTGACACATAGAACTGCTGGACATTCATCTTTGAACACGGTATTAAGTTTCCCACAACTGAGTGGCTTAAAACAACAGAAATTTATCTCACAGTTCAGGAGGCCAGAAGTCTGAAATGAAGGTGCTGGAAGGACTGGGTCTTTCTTGAAGGCTCAGAAGGAGAATCTGTTCATGCCTCTCTCCTAGCTTCTCGTGGATGCCAGCAATGCTTGATGTCCTTTGGTTTGTCATCACTCCAATCTCTGTTGTCTTCATGTGACATTCTCCCTTGTGTCTCTCTCTCTCAGTCTCTCCATCTTTTCTTCTTTTTTTTCCTTCTCCTCTTCTTATAAGGACACAAATTCTATTGGACTAAGGACCCACCCTACTCCAGTATAACCTCATCTTAAATTTTACATCCACCATGAAGCTATTTCCAGATAAAATCACATTCTGAGGTTCCAAGGAGGACATGACTTTTGGGGGGACACTATCCAAGCCAATAACACCCCTATATTGACACATCTTTGAAAACGCAATTTCAAGTTATAAAACATAAGCCTCATTAGATGCATGCCCTTTGCAGACAGTGTGATACACTTAGAAGACCTAGATTCCAGTTACTGTCCTGCCTGGAGCTGAATGACCTAGGAAAATCTACTTTACCTTTCTGTGCCTCATCTGGAGAATGAAGTCAGGAGAGGTGCCCTCTGAAGTCTCTTTTAATGTAGCCATTCACAAGGTTTGGGGACCCAATCAAGTTGCTTGCATGTGGGGAAATGTGGGAAAGAACCATCAGGAAACCATGCCAGAGGATGGGAGAGGATAAAATGGACACAAACAGGTGGCACTGCTGGGGAACAGCCCAGCATCACCGTAAATCTTGGTGGATGGGTGGCAGGTGCAGTCCTATTCCAGGGTGCCTAGGCTGCAGGTACCCAGAAAGCAGCTCTAAAGGTGTTACCTGCTAATTCTCACCTTTCAAAGCCTCTGGCCTCTGGGATTGCTTTCGGCTGGAGCTTTTATATAGGATATTCAGGCGGTTCTTCTGAGCTGGTTTCTCATTAAACAATGGAGTTTATTACCACATAAATTAAAGACCTTGGTACACATTTTGGGAAATGTGGACTGATGCCCTCCAGCAGGAATCAAGAGAACAGATTCCATTTACTAAAAGATACCAGGCATTGTGATAAGGACCCTCCACAGCTTCTTTCATTTAGTCCCTCGAAAAACTCTTTGAACATGTGTGCCAGTGAATCAATGTATTGCCGCTTAGCTCCAAACTCACCCTTCAGTACATGCTTTGCAATGACTGACCGGACTCTGAGCATTTCTTCTTCACATCGACCACTATGTGAAGCTCCATCAGCAGAGGACAATGAAGGAGCGTGATAGCAGGAAATTTTTCTTCCTGGTTGTGGTGTGCTCTTCAGCTTCTGCTTGTTCCTGCTGCTCCATGCATTACCCCCCTCCCTGTGTGGGGAGTCATCCAGGGGTGCCCTGCTCCACCCAGTGTACCCAGTCCCTCAGCAGCCTCACAGCCCTGCCCAGAGCCCACTGACTACTTTGCTGTGTCTTTCCTGCTGCAAGCTCTTCAGGACTCCACTCAGGCTCCCTAGCTCCCCCATGCACCTGCCCTCCAGCTTTGGCTTGTCTGCACCCTGGAGGATCGTTTCTCATGGCCCTCCCAACATCAACACCACAAATCCTAGGCCAAGTGTCACCTGCCAGGAAGCAGACTCCCAACACCCTACTTCCCTTTGCCCACCCACCTGGGCTCACCTGTCCCTGGGCTGCTTCCTTCTGCCTAGCCCCTGTATACCAGCTCTAGGCCAAACAACCCAGCAAACGTCTCTGCCATCTGGTGAGCTACAACCTCCAACCATGTCTGAACCCCAGCTTCAGGGAAGGCCTCCCCACCCCAAGACTGTCCTTCCCTTGGGTACCTTCCCTCAGCTCTGGTATACCCTTTAGAATTCTCTTCACATCTTTCTAGTTATTGACTTCTCCAAGCTTAATACTTCTTTAGATTAAACCACCTCTGCTTAAATCACTGTGTGGTTTCTGCCTCCTGCTTGGACCCAGACAGATACAGGCAAGTACCACTATTATTTCCTTTTGACAGATAAGAGAATGTGATGAGCAGGGACGAAATGACTTCCTTGGATCATAGGAGGAATGCAGCAAAGCTAGACCCAAACCCAGGCCTATTGGTTCCAAAGCCTTTGATTTTCACCACTTTGCTGAACTAACTAGGGGTCGGTGTAAAGACATCACATGGGACAGAGAGAGGGGCTTCCCTCCCCCTCAGCCCTCCTTTCCCATGCTTTTAGGTCCTGGGTATTCAGATTAAAACAAGGGCCAAAACTGAAAAAAAAAAAAAAAAAAGAGGCTGGCTCCTAGAGGAAGGTTTTCAACAGTGAAGAATGTCAATGGTCATCACAAACTAATGGCCAACATAAACATGAAGAAAAAGAAAAAAGAAAAAAATTCTATTTAAAAATCACTTTCACGCATATTACATATGGTCAATATTCTGTTCCAAATGCATTTATTATGAGGCTTATATTTGATTTTTGCCAATTTCCCCAGCTTTGTCTTATCTGCTAAAATACCTCATTTTCTTAGAGAGAGAACTAAAATCCCAGTTTGGGGTCTTGCTTGTATTCATATTTGGCTCAGAGCAGTCAGATTTCAGGATGATGTATGTCCCATCAGCTCTCAGGGGCGCTGGTCCCCACTGGGGCGCTCAGAGGCAACATGTAACAGCTTCCATATTCCTGGAAATGAGGCCCCAGGCTGCTCTCACAGTTTCTCCCTTGGGGATCACAACGATGTGAGTCCTAATTAGCCTCAAAATAACAAACCCCAATATTAATGATCTTCCTTGAGGGTTGTTTTGGTCTTCCAACTTCAGTAGGGAAAAAAATGTCCAGTGGGAGGATTAACCATTTCCTGCTGATGAGACGTGGTAAACTCTGACCTGTGAGTTAGGATCCCTAGATTTGAGTCCTGGCTTTGCCACTCATTCTGTGGCCCTTTGAGTTGCTGTAAATAAGAGGACTGGATTCTAAGCTTCCTTCCAATTCTATGGTCCTTTGATCCTCAGACTCCTTTCAACTCTCTTTAGTTGTAGCAAGTGAAACCCCAGCAGCTCCCATCACTGATTGCTCACAGTGCACCTGGCAAATCGCTAAATGCCTTAAATGCATTATCTCATTTGATTCTCGCTATAAACCTATGAGGTAGGGGCACCTGGGTGGCTCAGTCGGTTAAGCATCTGCCTTTGGCTCAGGTCATGATCCCGGGGTCCTGGGACTGAGCTCCACATCGGTTTCTCTGCTCAGTGGGGAGTCTGTTTCTCCCTCTCTCTCTAATAAATAAAATCTTTAAAAATAAATAAATAAACTTATGAGGTGAACACAATTATTATCCACATTTTACAGGTTCAGAGGGATTCGAGCGTGGAAGTAATAAAGTCATAGCCACGAGTCCTCTCCCCAGATGGGTCACTGACTTTTTTCCCAACCTAATGAATATGCTCCAAATAGGGTCCAGCAGAAGAAATGTGAAGGTAGATCCATCGTTGATTAAAAAAAAAAAAAAAAAAAAGTCAGCACCAAGACTCCATTAGCTAATGGAGGATAAGGCAGTGGGAGGAAGTAGTCAGGCGGGTGGTAAGAGCTGAAGTGGAGGGAAAGAGACTAAATAGCACAGCCGGGTCCTTTACGCACATGGTCTAGTTAAATCCTTACAGCAACCATATGAAGTGAGCTTGTTGTTCCCATTATGCAGATGAAGAAAATGAGGTTCAGAGAGGTGAAGTAACTCATATACACTTGTATACACCACCAGCCAGCAGCAAAGCCGTGTTCGGAACGTGTTTTGTTTCATTCCTCTATCACCCTACAGTGGGACGATGGTTGGTAGCCAGCGATTTCAGGCCTGAGCAACCATACATAGATTTATCAAGGCCAAAGCTGTGTCAACTGACAATGAAATAACTGGTCCATTTGGTGCAAAGGAAGCAAAAAAAATGTTTCTTTAAGAAGTCAGTCCTTCCTCGACATTGGCTGAGCTGAGATCTCCTGCATCCGAGGCCCAGCACCCCTGCAGGAGCTCTTTCTGGACAAGGGCTGCTGTGCCCAGGAGGGAGGAAACAGGCCTGTGACTATCCTGGCGGGGCTGACTGTAGGTTGGGCCCCAGTGAGGCTTTAGACTAGGCTTGTGGGAGGAAGCAGAGGAATGCGGTGTGAGGCAGGCACAAGGCCTGCATACACCATGCCATCTTCAAAACAGAAGGAAGAGGAGTATTGTTCTATTTGTCTTTTGACCCCATCTTTGAAGGCCAGATGCTTATGAAGAACCAAAGCAGAGCCCTCCTGGAAAAAGGTAATAACTGACTGAGTACAAACACACTTTATGCTGGTAAGCTGGCTCTCCAGAAAACAAACGAACAAAACAGTCCTGCTTTGTAGCACTTGCCGGTTTCTATGGTATAAATACTCCCAACCCAAGCGACTCATGTTTTAACAACTGTCTTGCAAAATGTTAATCTTTATTTTTTCTTTTTTTAGTGGGCTCCGCACCCAGCATGGAGCCCAGCTTGGGGCTCAAACTCATGATCCTGAGATCAAGACCTGAGCTGAGATCAAGAGTCGGACGCTTACCCAACGGAGCCACCCAGGTGCCCCAACAAAATTCTAAATATTTAATAACCGGCTCACAAGCCAGTGGAAGCCAGCTTTATACACCCCTGGGTAACCAGATCTGAGGGTGTGCCATCTTAAGAAAGTAATCTTTTTGGATAACGGCCTAGGGCCCTCCTTCCCCACTATGGCTTTAGGTGTACTAAGATATTCCCTGTCTTTTTAATTCTGCCTGGAATGTTCTTCCCTGCTCTTCTTTCTCAGGAACTCCTATGCATCCTTCAAGACCAGGCTGAAAACCCTTCTGACTGTTAAACCTTCCCAAGGCTCTTTAAGCAAAGCTCATGCTTGTACCATCTGTTTAAGTTCCTGCTTCTCCCACTAGACTGTGAGGCTTTTGGGGGAAGGCCATGCTTGCTTCATCTCTGATCTAAGGGTCAGACACATAGAAGGCTCACAATATGTGCTTGCTAAGTGAATAAAGTTATTAACTGCGCCCCTGGTTTCAAATTCGACAGTGAGTGACGTGACTCTTCAGCCTACACAGAATGTCTGTTTCTCCAGAAGCGCCGTGAAAGCAGTCCTAACGGTAGTTAATCGGGCGTCAGTGGCTGGTAGAGTGCATCCATTCTCTGGCTGTGGGCAGGAACTGATCACTACGGGGGACAGAGCTCCTCTGGCCAATCCCACCTCTGAAGGGATGCTCCCGGAAGACCCAGACTGCTACAGTTGGCCTTAAACATTGTGGTGATCAAAAGAAAAGGTGGGGGACTTTAAGGCTGGAAGTTGATCCTCCTCTTAAGTTCCCTGCCCCCAAACCTATAAGGCTTCTATAGGGATCCACTGCAGGCAGGGAGGGTGTCATGCAGGGTGTCCCCTTGGGACCGCCACGAGAACCCCAGCATCAGAGGGCAGGGCTATCTCAGACTGACTATCTCAAACTGGGAACTTCGAACCTGCCAATGGGAGGTGGAAGGAAGGAATGAAAAGGGGAAAAGCAAGGGAGAGAGAAGATTTATAGACCAGCTAACACAGAGCTAATTCGGCAATAACTCGGGCTGATAAAAAGCAACAGGGCGTCCGACATGTAAGGAGCCCATCCACATCACTGCTTCCGTGTACATTCTGACGATGCTAGATTGTTGACACCACAACGTCCCCACGCCCCCGGGGCACCAGGAGTGGGGGCTAACCCAGGGGGGAGGCTGTGCAGGGTTGACGCTGATGAGGTTTTTTGGAAAGACAAGCTACCCTTGACTGGATGCAGATGGCCCAGTGAAAAATGGAATCTGCTAGCAGAGGCCGCCTTTATCAGCTACAGAGGTTCAGCAGGGACGAGACATCCCCATCCCTGGCCTGCCTGAACGAGCCTCCGGTTTCAGCACCATATCACAGACTGTCCTAATGAGCTCTTCTGACGGGGGGGAGCCCGCACATATCTGCTTCCAAGAGTGCATCCTGGAAGTCTGGGGCATGGTACCGAACTCGCCTGGTGTTTGCATTCCGTCTCCCGGAGCCGGCAAGGAATGCCTGCAGCAGGAAAAGGGCTCGGACTCACCGGGACTGAGTGCCCTGAGGACACCGGCCCAACTTGCCGTTATCCTGGCCCCCTTCTTAACTTCCAGCTGGGGGACAGTGCCAGGAAAAGCTGAGAGGTTTCCCCGGGCATGCCGAGCCAGACAGATACCCAGTGGGCACCCACAGTATCAAAGACAAAACAAGAGCAAACGCTGCTGTATATTAAATTCCTACTATGTGCCAAGCACCACACCGGGCACTTGGCCCCATTTAACCCACACAACTGTCCTATGAGGTCAATGCTATAGTCCCACCTTACAGATGAGCAGAGTGAGGGTTAAGTCAACCTGTCCAGAGTCACGGGGCTGGTAAGTGGCAGATCTGGGGAACGAAACCGTGTTTCATCTATTCATAGAGCCTATAATCCTAAAAGGACAAGTGTGGAGGAAAGTGGGCAAAATGAAATGAAGTTTCTGGCGATTTGGCAGAAGATGGTCAGATAAATGAGTAAATTTTTCAGTTTTATCCAGGTTTTTTTTTTTTTAAGGATTTTGCTTATTTGAGAGAGAGAGTGCGTGCACACACAAGCAGGGGAGGGGCAGAAGGAGAGGGAGAGAAAGAATCTCAAGCAGTCTCCCCACTGAGCACAGAGCCTGATGTGCGGCTCGATCCAAGGACTGCGAGATCACGAACTGAGCTGAAACCAAGAGTCAGACATTTAACCGACTGAGCCACCCAGGCGCCCCCAATTTCATCCAGGTTTAGTAGCATCATGGAAATGACCATAATTTGGAAGATGAATCTACCATTACAGATTAAACACACACACGCTATAAATTCCTTTCAGAACCCAGCACCAGAAGTTTTTAATCACTGCTGCTTTTGGTTATTTGAGCCACTGTTCTGCTCATCTGGGGCACCTAACCAAGCAATGCAGCCAGCAACTTAGAAGGCAAGGTGTCTCCAAGGCCCCAACTGGCCTGCAAACTGAGACCCACAGAGTTGCCAATTCCTTGATACTGTCCCCACTTGCCCATACACCCTGGTGGAAAAAAATAGTCCCTGTGTCAAGGCTTCTGAATACTTTTTTCCTCTCATTTGGGAAGGTCACGTGACCCAGCAGGAGGCACTTTGATGTGTTCAGAAAGGCCCTTACACAAAGGATGCCACAGGACACCTGATGAGGGTGGGTCCCAGCCAGTCCCACCTGACCACACCGTCCTCTCTGAGGTGACCGACAGGTGGGGAAGTGACCTTGCATCGCCAGTCCCTTCAACCTCCTGGGCTGGGCGGATCACGCAAGGAAAATGGAGACAATTGTGGGACAAGAGGGCTTTTAGCCGGCTTCACCCAGGGCAACCCACCTCTCTTCTGTGCAGTGGGTGGGGAGGGGAACCATAACTTGCTGGCGGGGGTGGCCAAGAGCCTGTCTGATTCACAGCCAGAGACCTGGCTGCCTTTGACTGAGGGCACGTGGGCTAAGCACCTGCAGGGCCCCTTTCCGTCTTCTGGACAAGCCCTGGAGGCACACAGTTTTGTTACGAGCGGGAGCTCTGAGGTTTGGAAGGTGTTTGATGTCTCCCAAGTGTGATGGCAGAGCCTGTGCTCTCAGTGGCTCTGTCACGTTGCTGGAATATTCCTGCGTTCTGGAGGACATGTTCACCCCATGGCCGGCTTCAACAATCCTCACTCCTCCTTTGCTCTGGGCCTTTCTGGGCTGCTCTCATCAGAGGGGCATGGCCGGATCAGCAAACAGAACCATTGTGTCTTGCCACTAGTGTTGGAAGTTACTAGAACAGTTAGGGAATGGGGGAGCCTCTCGAAATTCACATCTCTTCAGCTGCTTCTCCTGGGGCCTCGGGGGGTCCCTGTCTAAAAGTGTCTCTAGATGGCAGCATAAGGAACCTTCCACAGAATTCTCTCTGTGTTATCCACCCAGTGAACTCAAAGGGCCCTGCTTGATTATCTTCCCCCGTAAGATCTCCACACAAGCCCTGACCAAGCATCGCCATGCCCTTCCTCCCCTGCCAGGGGAGAGGTCTGCCAGGGCTAGGGCTGGAAGGGGGAGCTGTGGTCATTATGTTTTTAGACCTCAGAAAAATTGGGGATGAGAGGCATCTGTGACAGTCTCCCTGGCCCTCTTCATTTGGATAGTTAAGGACCCCATGACATCTTAGAAAAACGGAGGCTGCCTGCTGAGACGCAGGGACAGTCCTATCTACGGGACACAGACACAGGATTCACCCTCCCCCACCATCACTAGAAACAAACAGCTTCCTCCTCAGCCCCTTCCCTCTGACATTCAGCTCCTTGGGAAAGCAGGATGCTGCTTTTTAAAAGTACTCATTGACCTTGAACTTTTAAATGTGTTTCTCAATTTTCCCCTTTTATCACTGTCCGGCTAGCATTATGCTATGTCATTTCTTAAGTTCCGGTATTTAATATAAAATACTGAATGAAAACATATTTTGCAAAAGAGCTCTACAACTGGCTATGTGGGGAGAGGACAGGGGAGAATAAACAGGGTACAAGGAAGGGGTGAAGAGTCAGAGTCGGGTGAGAATCTCAACTCTGCCATATCCAAGCCGGATGACCCTGTGGGGCGTACTTCTTGGAAACTGTTTCTTCATCTGTAAAATGGGAAGATTCTCAATAGAATGCCTGGCACCGGTCCACACGCAAAGGTCCAATAAATGGCCCCCGTTATGATCACTTGCGTGTTCGCGTTTGAGCATCTCCAGCATGGGAGAGCCTGGGTGTGTGTGCACAGTGCTGGTGTCAGTTCACATGGGGGTCAGGCCCTGTCAGACAGAAGCCCCCTCTTCCTGTCAGACCTCCCTGACATCCACACTTCATCCCTCATCCGACTCATCTTTCTTCCCAGAGTTGTCTGTCTCCCTCTTTCCTTCCCTCCTTCCTCTTTCTCCCAGAGTCCAGCTGCCTCCTCAGTGGCCCTCAGAATCCTTGCTGTGTCAGGCAATCCTTCTTACCCAGTGTCAACATCCCCAATGCTCCCGGGACGCTGTGAGGGGAAAAGCTGCTTGTTTCAACCAACCCACCCTGTCCATTTATCTCAGCCCCATCTCCCCCGGACCGGCCTTCAATCCTCCCCTGCTCCATAAAAATATCTTGTTATCTCTTCAGCTCACATGTGCTGATTTGGTCTGCCTTTGCAGCTTACATCTGCAATCTCTCTGTCTAAAGCTTCCACTCATACCCGGCTGGTTTTCAGTCTGGGCCTAAAGGCACTGACTCTCCAGAGTCCTGGGTCTTGAGGAGTTTGTTCTCATGTGTCTCTGAAAACCAACCTCATTCAGGACTTGAGTACACATGGCTGTCTGCTGGCTGGGCTGGAAACCCACCAGCCCCTTCCTCTGCTGTCTGGCTCTCTCATTCCTTCTCTAGGCCAGTTCAAGAACTAACGGAATCAGGGTTTTGCATGAAAAACAGAGAAAAGCCTGGCGCCCTCCCCTAAAGCAGCTACTTTCTCAGTGCAAGAAACCAGACCAGGTGTGATCTTCATCATCATGATCATTTAAATTTACTTATTACGCTTTGCACAGATTTCAATCACTTGATACCTAACACGGTCATTAGAAGCAAAGACCTAAATGAAAAGGGCCAACACCTTCATATATTTTTAGGGATTTGTCTTCCTTCCTGTGGAAGCTTGACTTCCCTTACTGTCTTAGGTATTTACCTGTGAGAAATTCAGAGCCAGCTGTGAGGCTCTGAAGAAAAATGCCCCCAGTCAAGAACCACTGTTCACACACACACACACACACACACACACACACACACACACACCCCTCTCTCTCTGACACACCTGTTCATCCAAGACCAGAAGAGCAAACACCGGGCAAGGAGGACAGGGCTCTAGAAGCCACTGCCTTTGCCCGTTGGTACCCAAGGCACTAAGCAAGTGGTTCCTGGTAGGAGCAGGACATGGGCTGCTGGCTCACGGGGAGCAAGTTCTCTCCAAAACCGCAAAATTCCAGGTTGTGGGTGTCAGGGAGGTCGAGGCCTGCTGTGGCGATGTAGACCGAGGAAGGTACAAGGGCTGGATACACAGCACACTTAGTCTCACCCAGGGAGGCCTCTCTGCTTGGGGCGAGTCACCAAGAGAGAATGGGGAGACTGGGTTGGAAAACAAACCTCCTCATGGATGGATTCACTGGGGCTAACATGTGCCGCATGAATGTCCCCACCCACAGCTCCATGGGCCACCACAGCACAGGGCCATCTTCCCTGGCTGCTCTCTCTTGGCTAGACAGGCTCAGTGTGGCCTGTCTAGAGCAAGATCTCATTGGTCACCTTTCAGCAAGTATTTAATTGAGCCCTCTCTCCAGGTCCTTGCTATGGAAAGGGCGGTTCATGGCCCAGCTTGTGAGAAATGCAGACTCTCAGACCCTGCCCCAGAACTTCCAAATCTGAGCATGCCCCTTAGCGATTCCTCGGGTGATGCATATGGTCACTGAAGGTTGAGAAAGCCTTTCTATAAGTAACTCAGGAAAGGGAGAGACCTGCTCCTCTCTAGCAGCTCACAGTCTGGTTGGGAAGATATCATTCTGATCTGAAACAATGGAGCAGAGTGCAAGTCTACACCATCAAGCATGCTGCTGTGGATACGGAACACCAAGACCAAGTCCTGCCTCAGCTTTCTCCTTTGTAAAGTGGCAATGATACTTGCCCTGTCAAACTTACAGGTTGTCCTAGATGGGAAAGCACTATACCCACCGAAGTTACTATTTAATGTTATGTACTTAGAATGCTACACAAGGTCACACGAGGGGGCTACGGATGACTGGAACAGTCTGAGAAGATCCAGCAAGGGAGAAGGGGGCTTTCAAAGACATTGAACCATATACTGAACTAGACGCCATAGTAAAGCAAGAGGGAAAAATGCACATTTTGATACGTGCACCAAACAGAGCCCCTTGCTGGAGTGACAGAGAACTCCCACTGACCAACTGTCACCCTGACAATCGACTGATGCTCAGTTCCGTGGGTCTCAGAAGCACACACTCACTGCCACCCGGAGCTTCACAAAAGACACAGAGCAAGCCGATGTCATCTCTGTACGGATGCTGGCAAGAGCCCTATTGCTGCAAACCTCACCTCTGGTTGGGGTGTATGAAAATGGATTTGTCATTTTGCAGAGCTGACTGATGAAGATGGCTGGACACTGCTAGGGGATGTCCGGGGGGCAGAGCTAAAGGAAATTAGCACGTGAGTTCTTGGGTAATTAGTTTCCTAGGTAATGCTTATTAAGCCTTTGCTATGTCCTAGATCTTTTTTCTTTTCTCTTCTTTCCCTTCCCTTCCCTCTCTCTCTCTTTCTTTCTTTCTCAAATTTAATCTTCACAATAATCCTACCTAGCCAGGGAATCTTTTGCTCCTACCTTACAGAAGAAGAAACTAGTGATTTAGGATTTGAATCCAGGTTGGTCGGTTTACCAAAGCCCATGACCTTAACTGTCGCCTACTAAACCGCTAAGGTTGTGTGAGAATCTCTGGTCTTCCTCCTGTAGTTGAGACAATGTGGCTTTGCTTTTGTTGTGAAACCTGGCTCGCTCTGACTTGCTGACGTTGGCCATGCTTGTCCTGAGCTTCTCCAGAGAAATGCTGTCTTCTGGCAGGAAAAGATAAAACTGGCTGATACAAATGAGTCACCATACTAACTATAATTAACAGTGATGCAAGAGCCAGATGCAAACGAAGAGGGGCCCCAGGACCTGACTTTTAGGCGGCCCAAACTGAGCTGCTGAAGAGGGTCTCAGTGGCTGAGCTGCAGTCTACTCTGGATACATTGTAAATGAAGAAAGGAAACCTGGACCCATGTGCACTCCAAGCTACTGGAGCTGGGGAGGGGGGTGGAGCACCAAATCAATCTCCTTATTTACAGCTGAGAGACCACCGTACACCAGAACCAGAAAGAGAGTTCATAGTTTATACATAATGTAGACCTTTGCTTTTAGACTCTGCTGCCCTGGAAAGTCTAAGCACTTTTCAACCTGCTGAGCTTATTTATAGCAACCACAGTTGACAACTCCTTGTGCTAGGTGTTCAGCCTATGGTCTCTTGACTGCAGTATGTACCGGTGAACTTTCCAGAAAAGACCAGTCATCATTAGCATCCCTATTCTCATTTGCTGACCTGGAATAACAAGTGATGCAAGGATAGCCTGATTAAAATAAACCCTCGAATGCGCTTCCCACCAAGCCATTCCACGAACCCATCAGACCACAGCATGAGCACCATCACTTTACGACGCTGGCTGGTTCCAGGAAGGATAATTGCCTTCTGAGGTTTGACAGAAAGAAACAGAGAGTAGGCAGGATGTGGATAGACTACACTAGTGATCATCAATGCCCGGTAGCATCTTCTTACCTGCTTAAGACAGTCTCAACTGTTCTTAAGGTTTGAACACAATGTAGCTGATAAAATCTTGCCACTTTCCTTTTGAATAGACTTTAATTGAGAGTGAAGTGAAAAATGCAGGTTACATTTTTAGTGTTATCATTGATACGTTGTAAGATCAACACCAAAACAGTGATGCATCTAACATTTATACATTTCCTAAGTTTAGTTGTCAAAGAGCAAATCATTATCAGATATATATATTTACACAGTAATTTCAAGCAACAGTAAATAATAAACACCCTCCTTTAAGCACACACATGCACACACACACACACACACACACACACACACTCAACCACCGTTAAACAATGGATTTCCTCACACTAGTAAGTCTCATTCTGTCACATACACTGGTAGACTCAAAGTTACTTAACAACAGTCTTAATCAGTGGAGATCCTGGACCAGCCCAATTTTCTTCTAGAATCACTTTAATTTTTACAACTTGAAGCCACATACCCATCGTGGTCTGTACACTCTAAGGACACCCCAGATGATAAAAATGAATTCCACTTCCTTTGTGTGAGGAGATATGTACATCTCTGAAGATGCACGTGATTACAACTCAAAAAAGTCGAAAATAAACAAAACCAAAATCTCAGATCTCCAAGGACAGTTTCTCAACAGCATTGTGCTAATGTTAACATTGAATTAGTTGAACTGGAAGGTTGTTTTAGATTTTTCTGCAGAGGTACTGGTTAGTTCTGATTCTTTCTTCAGCTGCTAGAAACGCACACGTTTTTTAAGGTGCCTGGTAGCATTACATCCTGCCTTCCACGTTAGCGGCCTGCCTAACCTCCGGAATGTCGGATGGGACTCAGCCCCAGTGCCTTGCTCTCTGATTTATTTCTGGCTGTTAGTAAATGGAAACCATGGCAAAGTTTACATTAGCAGACACATACACATGCCCTGGCCTATAAATATTCTATGATGGAAAATGGTACAATGACTCCATTCCTAGTGAAAAGGAGTGTAAAAGGAGAAGAGGGGGTGGGGGGACATTATCAACAATGGCTTTTCTTACAGTGGAAAATCCAGACCAAATGGCAGAAATGGGATTTTAACTAACTGGACATTGTCAGCCACTTCTCCAGGGCCTCTGAGTCAACTAAAACAAGCCAAGCAGAGCCCAACGCCTCCGGGCAAACCTGGTAGGATCCAGTAGTACAGGCATCTTGTCTTGGAAGCTGGATGAAGAAGACCACCTGCCATTTCCTTCTCAGAGAGGTGAGTGAGGAGGAATTTTTAAGTCAGATTTGCAAGGAGTTCACACACTGTCCTGCCTGGGACACAGATGTGTTCCCCAGTCGGACCCCCTCAAAGCGCCAGCTGGAGTTTGGTCATGTTTCTCTGGTGCATGTTGTGATGGCGGACTAATTCGTCTGAGCGGGCAAACTTTTTCTGACAACTGGGCCACCGACAGCTGAAGGGCTTTTCACCTGTTGACACAATTACCAGTCAGAGACGCTTGCAGCAGAGAGACCGGGCACAAGTTCAACTATCAAATGCCCGAGTTAAATCATCCCAAGGCACCCACTCCCAATTCCCTCTAGTTCTTTCCCTAGGCTAACAAATCGGGCCCATTCCATGGGCAGCCTTGAAATGGCAGCACCTCTGCACTCTTCAGGATTAAACTACCATAAAAAGTATGAAATATTATTAAGTCAGAGGACTGGGGAAATGGCAGGGAAGGAATGAGTCTAGTTCATCAAAGCGTCTGGGCAATTTGTATGTAATCGAGGGGAAAACATTTGTTTCAACCTTTGTTGTTAGACCGTTTTGTGAATTGCATAAATGTTTCCCCTCCACTGTCTTCCCAGGGAATTGGGCTTCACTGGGCTGCAGGGGCTCAGGATCATCACACTGGATATTACTGACTGATTGCCCTCCTATAGTAGAGCTGTGACTGTAGCTTTAATATCTCTGTCTGTGGAGATGTTCTGGATGGCCTGGGCATTTTTAAATAAGTCACTGATACCAGTTTGCAGGACATTTGCTTCTTTTACCTCAAAGTGTTGCTCAGAGCATAATCCCCGTTCTAGTTGAGGCATGGTTTTAAGATTTTCTTTTTCTTTTTTAGTTTTAAGATTTTTAACGAGCTTGCCAAAAGATCGAGACCACTCCATCCAAGGAGCTCTCAGAAGTTCCTTCCAAGCCTCATTCTGGACAGGGAGGATAATCAGCATTTATGAAATGCCTAATATATGCCCAGCCATGTGCTGGGCATCATCTACATACATTATTTCATGTATTCCTTACAACAGCCCTGTAAGACAAGTATTAGTATCCCCACTCTGGAGATGAGGCTAGACGGCTAGAGAGGGCAGACCCAAGCAGGACTTAAATCCAGGTCTGTCTATTCCAAAGCCCATGCCCTTGGCAGTACCCCACCTCCCAGGCCTGGCCCTAACAGAGATCGAGCTGTGGCTTAATCCTAAGTAAAAACGCCACGGGAGCCAGTATCTGTACCATCGGGGAGATCTTCCCAGGGTATCACTGGTCCCACTTTGCCTCCTCTGAGAACTACTGGTTGGGACACACAGGGAGGAATGTCCCAGGGGAGGCACTGTCCCAGGGTCAGAACTGGGGGCTGATCAAATATAGGGTAAAACAGTCTGCCAGTGACATGGGCCATTTTGTGCATATACAGATATGCATAGGGTTGGAGGAGGAGGGGGGCAGGATACAAGGGACGATAACTTCCTCACCAAATTATGAGCTCAGGACTAAGGAAAAGAAGAAACACGAGAGGCACCTGAGTAGGGCAGAAGAGATGCCCACCCCACCAACTCTGGGGCACAGGTACCTTGACCCTGTCTATAAACGGCAGCCTATTCAGGCTGAGAATCTGCAGCTGCACGGGGGCTCATGACCTCATATTTTCCCTCACCTCCCACTCACTGTTCCTCTGCTCTTCCTGATCTGGCTCCTGGCCGTCCACTCCAACCTCCAGCCATGCTGTCAAAGGTCATCTTCCAATGGACAAAGCCCAACCCTTTCTCTTGTTGGTCTTTACTCTCCTCAGTCTCCCAATGGCACTCAGCTTTGCTGACCTTGGCTCTCTTCCTGATTCCTATCCTCCCTGGGCTGTGAGATGAACCTACGCTCTTTCACCAAGAAAGAAGGCTGTGGGATAGGGTGGGCTGGGAGCAGAAGGAATTGGGTTTGCTTCTTACTAGCTTTGGGACTGTAGACAAGTCATTTCATCACTACGTGCCTCAGTCTCCTCATCTGAAAAATGGGGATAAAACATGCCTACCTTCTTCTTCTTACAAGGAAGTATGTTGCAAAGATACAGCGAGATAACCCTAAGCCTTGGCCCTCCTTCCAAAGCTAGAAAATACACAACAAAGGTGGTGCTCTTTTCATTATGAATCACACCAAGCTTGTGGAAAAGCAAAAACTTTCAGCGACCAGTGAATAAATGTCCTGTTCTCCTCTCTATACTAGCACAAAGGAAATAATATCCATAGGCTGATATGAGTCTGGCAGAAACCATGTCTGCTCCTGGGACATTAACTTTTAGCCCAGCAAGGATTCAGGTCTCTGAAAATAGTGTCATGAAATGTGAGCTCTCCGAAGAATAAATACTTGGCTTGCGAGAATTTCTGCTGTTTGTAAAGTCGATAATCCAATCAAACTGAGTGACACAGTATAATGTAGCAAACTGGTAACAGTGGGGACCTAGCTCACCTCCTCCCTTCATTCTGGACATGCAGTAAAAGAGTGTTCTTTTCACATCTCCCTTCTGCTCTGTGGTCCCCACCCTATCCCTTCTGAAACAATGTTATTAGTTAAAGACAGCCATGCATTGTTCTTTCTCTCTTTAAACCTGCTCAGAACTTCTACACTCGTCTTTTCCAATCTCTCACATCACAAACAACTTCATTCAACAGTATTTTTAAAAAAATAATGAAAAATAAATGTGAAGAAAAGTTTACGCACTTGTTTTACCTGTATGAGTCCTGGTGTGGGTCTTCAGGTGGTCAGACCGGGAGAACTTTCGCTGACAAGTTTTACACTGGAATGGTTTCACACCTAAATGGACAGAGAAGGTCTAGCCGCAGCCCTAACAATGTGGGAGCGTAATGAGGCCCCGGGGCCAGCTTCCTGGAGGTGGCCGGACGAGCCAGGCATTTCCAGCCCCCTGGTGATGATGTCTGCCTCTCCCTCAGATGTCCCCCACGCCCCAGGCCTGGCACGAACCACCTGATTCCGCACAGTAATCCCTGATGACCTGCTTCTGTCTGGGGAACAACTATTCCTTAACCACAAACATCCAGCTTTCCACCAGAGTCTCGGCTGTGTCCAAGACTGAAAAAGTGAATCACACTCTACAAATTGGGTTGTGCTCTCCACCACCCTGTTCTTCACTGCTACTCGGTGTATCATCAGCACATGGCTAGTGGGATCCCACCGTTCTGCGGTTTGCAGGAGAAATGTGGGATGTTTCCTAGTCTTTTTTTTCCTTCAGAAAAGGAAAATCTCCGGGGGGGGGGGGGGCGGGGAGAGAACATGATGATTGGGAAAAGCTAAGCAAATGGCTAAACCTCTCACATCTACATTCAACAATAAAGAAAATCACAAAATCAGCTGCAACCCAAGAGAACATAACTGCCAGCAATGAGAAGTGAGCCTACAAACCTGTGTGTCTCCTTTGGTGTCTTTTGAGCTGGTCTGAACGAGAAAACCTTCGTTCACAGTCCTTGAAGTCACACTGGTATGGTTTCTCACCTTGGGGAAGACACATATGCCGTTTGAAAACGCTGCTGGAAATGGGGATCGCATGAAAGGCAACCTCTCCTACTGGGACTGAGGGATCCCCAAATACCTAAGGCATGCCGGTAGACCTTGTTAGCTGCTATGTGAGGTTCAAGGCCCTCCTACACACAGGCTCCTGGACAGTGAGTGTAGAATGGGGGACTGGTTGTATGAGGATGGTCCCTAACCTCTGAGTTATAAGTGGATGGGAGCTCAGGTTCTGAAGTTGCACACTAGGGTCACATCCAGCTCTGTAACGTAAAGCTCTGGGTGAGGTGCCATTTCCTTACTGAGAAAGGGGGCCAATAATCTCACAAATTCAAAGGATTTATAAACAGATTGAACCAGGCCATCCACATAAAGGGTTTCTTTGCCCAGTGCCAAGCCCAGAGGCATGCTCCAAAAATACTGGTAGAGAATCTTTAGATAAATCATAAGCCAAAGAAGTCTTAACTCTTCAACTGAGTTGGAGGCAGAATTCTGCGATGGATAGGCCTTGGAGCTGGCCCCATGTAATAAGTGCTTTATGTTTTATGGCCTGAAGATTTGGTGTTCTCTGCTACTGACTTCTCATTTCTGGATCAAGCCTAAACAGCTCCATGGTTGTGAGACACTCAAGTGAAACCAGGAACCAAAGTATTAAGAAAGGTGTCGGTATTCCTTTATCCGAGAGAGGTCAGTAGTGGGATTGCACAACCTCCTGCCTCAGAAGGGAGAAGCCCCACCCTTGTCCTTGCTAGAGAAAGTTCAGCCAAACACTGGGAACGAAGCTCCATGAGTGCACTGAGACACCTTGGGCCTTCCCAACTTCTAATGAGAATTCTGAGTCACCGGTATTCTGGGATAGAGAGGAAGCCATCCCGGGGCCAGCTGTTCTTTCTGTTGCAGGGCCTGCCCTCGTTGTCTTTCCGGCCTCGTAGCCTCCTCTGTTCCCCTGATTAATCTGTATTCCTGCTATACCAGAGCTCACCATTCCCAAAATCTGCCTTGCGCTTTGCTCACACCAAATGCCCTTTGTCCCTATCTCCACATTCATTCCTCCCCGTCAAAAAGTCAACTGTACGTCCCTCACCAATGCCACCTGCTTCCTCAGCAATGCTTCTTGGAAATTTCATGTTCAGATTAAAAGCCCTTCTCTTCCTCAGTACAGAGTGTATTACAGAACATCTAACATGGTAGGCTGTGTCCAGAGCTACCTTCCTCCAGGGGCTGGAAAATCCCGAGGGTAGGAGCCTTTCCTTCACTTTGTATTTGTATCTAGCCCAGTGCCTTATACTTAAACAGCCCTACTCAGTCGAATTTCTTTTCCCTGCCTTTCTGCTTCTGCTCCTTCTTTACCTTCCTCTACCGTACCCTACCGACCCTTTGATGGTTAGCCCAAGTGCTTCCTCCTTCTGGGATGACTTTAGCTCAAATCAGC
Organism: Eumetopias jubatus; assembly: GCF_037043125.1. Lineage (NCBI taxonomy): Eukaryota > Metazoa > Chordata > Mammalia > Carnivora > Otariidae > Eumetopias > Eumetopias jubatus. Next base: position 28,390,517 of record NW_028274819.1, on the reverse strand, counting down.
AACTCTTCTCAGCTCCTCCAGCCTCTGCTTTAGTGCATTGTCATATACTCTCTTAATCTGTCTTCATTTGTGTGTATCCTAGCTCCAAAACAGACCATCAACTCTTTGAGAAGGGGGTTTGTGACTTGGAGTTGAAAGCCATGAGCGTGGGTCCTGCTTCCACTATATCCTACCCACCTGATAACCGGTCAATGTGTGGGGATTAAGTGGAATAATGCATGTAGAGAGTCTGGCACATAAAAAATATTTAATATAAAAGTACTTAATATAACAATTGTACTATTGTCATACGTAGATAAGAAAAGACTGCATTCTTTCAAGAAAAGGGCTGCAGGACTGTCAAATACCGGGCCACTCTCCTTGTCCTCCGCAAAGAAGAGCTTCTTAAAGCCTCCGGTGGATCTGGGGGTCATGGGTTACCACGCCCACAGCTTCCGCTTCACACAGACATCTCCCCCTCACTTCTTGCTAAGGGTCTCTTCCCCAGTCAAGCTTTCTACAACCATATTGCCTTCAGCGTATTCCCTTGCATTTCTCCGGCCACAATTTTACTTTATCGTTTTTCTTTATAACCTTCACAGATACTTTTCAAACGATCCCATTTGAAGAAACATGTGAAAATATACCAGGCCCTTAGTTCTCTCATCTTTAGCCTCGGAGCATGAGGTCTACTGAGTGCAAACTCAGGTTTGTTCTAGAACTGCATCCTCCAAACACAACTTAGCAAAGTCCAATGATCTGAAGAGATGTGAATGCAGCTCGTTCTCTTCTTCAACTCCCCCAAAGCAAGATAAGCAGTAATAACAAAATAGTAAGGGTAATTCCAACAGTGAAACTGTCTTTCCAGTTACAGGGGGGAAAAAACCCCACCGGCTCCCCTATGGGAAAGCCTGTATTTCTCACTGCTTCCCTGCAATGGAGACCCAACCACACTCCCATCCAGGGCCCACAGGCCAAGAGCAAACATTTGTGAAATGGCTGTTCACACTCAACGTGGCCAACAACCAGACGAGGCCAATTCTTTCCCAGGGGAAGGTAGATCCCTTGACCTGTGGGAAAATCCAATTTTCCTTGACACATCATCAAAAATCATTTTTTTAAGATTGAAAACAAAAATTAAATCTACAAATCCATTTTCCCATTCCTATCTGGTTGGTTATTACTAACCCACACAGCTCACTTCTTCTTTGGACCATCTCTCCTTAAGTCTTATTGACCTTGCCCATCAATCTCTCAAAACAATCTGATTACCAAACTCCCAGAATAGGTCCTCTCTCTTCAGAGATGCTAACAGTTTTCTGATAGTTACACTATTGTTTATTCAGACTTATTGACATAAGGTAATATACTAGGTGCTTCATATCTAATGCCTTGCATTTAACTTGATTTAAAGTTAATCTAGACTCGGGGCGCCTGGATGCCTCTGTCAGTTATGCATCTGACTCTTTAATTCCAGCTCAGGTCATGGTCTCAGGTCATGAGATCAAGCCCCACATTGGGCTCCATCCTCAGCATGGAGTTGGCTTGAGATTGTCTCTCCCTCTGCCTCTCCCCTGCTTGTTCTCTCTCTTTCTCAAAAAAAAGTGAATCTAGTCTTAACACTGGAATAAGATATGCATTACCAACTCCATTTTCCATGAGACAAAATTAAGTTCAAAGACAGGTTAAGTAACTGCTCAAGGTCTCACCACTTGGTTGTGAAGCCAGAATTCAAATACGAGTTAAGTCTCTTTAGTTCAGTGGAATTCTTTTTCTACCACTCTGCTCTGCCCTCCTGAAGACAGTTACTGAATTCTTTATTAAAGGATGGACAATCGGGGTACAAAATGCCCCTGCAGCCTTTCTTTTTTTTTTTTTTTTTTATCACCTTGGCCAGACCTTTCAAAGCACTGCCTACTGTCAATCCAAGAAATTTCCTGTGTCCTTAGCAGTGTGACAGGCAGGAACAGGAGCTCTCGAACTACCCTTGCCCATAAGCCACGGGAAACAAGGCTGGACAGGGGACACACTTACCAGTGTGCTTCCGGCTGTGCATCTGTAAGTGTGACAACTTAAAATATCTCTTATTGCAGCCCGGATAAGCACACATGAAGGGGCGTTTCTCACTGGTCTCAGATGCCGACCGGACAAGAGTCGGGGCAACTCCGGGCACACGTCGCACATCCTATGAGCAGAGTGTAAGAGAAATAGAGGCTTTAAGCCACATGTGAACATTCATGTCAGTCCCGAGGGGAAGTGAGCTTTAGAAAATACCCAAAGAAGGGATGACAGATATAAGACCTAAAACCACTCCCATCCATACCCCAGATGCCCACAGCAGACATCACTAATGGATGACAGATCAGGACATGCTACAGTGCATCATGCCAACATCATTACTACTGATCAACCAGAACTGGTACTTCACTGAAGTTTGTTTGGGGTTGCTGATCCAGACGATCTAGAAAAGAAGTGCTGGTGACTGCAAGAGCTCCCAATCCATCCTGCCTCTCAGCTTTTCCACTTGAGGCAGTGAGGTCTGGAAATCCAAAGTCCCAGGATCTATTTCCTCCCACTTGGACACACGGCCACATGACCTCAGGCCCAGTCGGCCATGTATGGGGGGGAGTCCTTATTAGAGAAAAACATGGGATACTGAATGAACCCCAAACTGACCAGGCTTTCCAGGTGGGAGTAAGTGACAAGGAAGGAAGAGCCCCTGAGAATTGGGGGTTCTCTCTGTGAAGGGGCTGAAACCATCAGAGTCCAATAGTGTAGCCAGTGTAACCACTTAACAGAAAGACCAGAAAACACTGTGTCTGCCTTCCGGACACTTTCTATGTCCTTCACTGTTGATTCCCTTCACCTTGTGGGAATGGGTACGTGTATGGTCAGTTCTCCATGACAAGGTGCTAAGGGGACACAGAAACAAATTCTCCTTCCGGCTCTCAGGATCAATGACTCATGGACAGGAGAAGTGGGAGTGCCCCAGAGGCCACTGAATCCTCCTCATTCCCTTACAGATGTGCAACTCAAGACCAAAGTGCACATCCATGTTTTCTGTTAAGACCCAGAACTGCCTCTGAGCTTAACCCATCCTGTGCTCTGTGCATCTTCCACACCATGCTTATAGTCTAGATTCTATTTCGCACTGCCTTGCACTGTGAGATCTTTTTTGAAGGAGAAGTACTGTGGTGACATACAAATTTGCTGTTGATAGGCCAGAGGGTCTCAAGGTCAAAGGGTGGCGTAAATTTAAATGGCGAGCCAGCTGCGTCTGACTATCAGACTCTAGGAGAAAACGAGTCGGTGGTGAAACAACACCTGTGAGGTCTGGAGTCTATCAGCAGCCATGACAGTGAGTCTCACAAACTGGGCTTTGTGGAAAGGAAGGCAAAAGGGGCTTCTTCATTTCTTTTGGTTCAATCTAGATGCAGCACACACACCAACAGGATACAAAGTCGCGTTGTCAAGGTCAGTCAAGGACCCTGGTGGAGGATGCCAGGAGGAGAGACTGGGATGACTTCCTGTACCTCCATCAGATTTTGGCTTTTTGTCACCCTCACCTTTATTGTCACCCTTGGAAGGTTTGGGCAGAGGGAGCATGCTGTCCTATCACCATGATGCTCCTGGAAACATAAACCAGAACATCTCAGAGCTACCTGCGCCACACCTCATGTGGGGACCCGGCTCGCACACAACTTACTTCTAGAGTACTGACTATTCTCGTGAAAGTATCACTGCTGTCACTCATAAGTGAAAGTCACAAATGCAGACCCTTGGTAACCATGTCCGGTTCTGACCTCCCCAAAGAGGCTCTGCTGAGGTGGTCTGCCATGGACTTTCCCAAATTCTCCAAAACGTTTCCCTTTTTACTTTACTTCCCTCACTCTCCTTGGAGACCCCTCCCCCCACAAACTGTTCACGGCCCTCTGTCTCCCTAAGAAGCAATGCAACACGGTGCTTAAAAACAGGGGTCCCGGAATCAGACAAGACTCATGTCATGACTAGCTATGTGACTGTGGACAAGTCACGCATCTTCTCTGGACTTCAGTTTCCTCATCCGTAAAATGGACGTAACGGTACCCACCTATAAAGGCACACTGAGGACTAAATGGAAAAATAAAATACAGACAAGGAAGAACCTTAAATGCATATTGCTAAGTGACAGAGGTCAGTCTGAAGAGGCCACAGACTGTATGATTCCAACCGTACAACATTCTGGAAAAAGGCAAAACTATAGAGACAGTAAAAAGATCAGTGGTTGTCGGGGAGGAGAGAAAGAGCGGAGAGATGAATAGGTGGAACACAGGCATTTTTATTTTTAGACAGTGAAACTATTCTGTACTATAATGTAATGGTAGATGCGTGGCATTATGCATTTAAGAAAACCCATGGAGCCCCATGGCACAAAAAGCCAACCCTGATGTAAACTATGGACTTTTGTTAACAGTAATGTTTCAAAAAAATAATAATGTATCAATACTGGCTCATCAACTGTAACAAGCGTATCATACTGAGGCAAGATGTTAATAATAGGGAGGAGGGGGAAGAGGGAGGATCCAGGAACTCTCTGTACTTTCTGCACAATTTTTCCTTAAACCTAAAACTGCTCTAAAAAATTAAGTCTTTGAAGACAGAAAGCCCGTATATAAAATTCAGCACACTGCCTGGCATATAGAACGCATCCGGCACCCACACGGTGGTGCTGTTATTGTCATTATTTACTGTTATTAGAAGAACACTTGGCAAGAGAAGAGTCAGCTTCAGGCATTGGACAATGCAGACCAAGTCGAGGGTCTGACTTGGAAGCCAAGGGTCCAGGTCATTCGTTGCAAGAGCTGCACAGCCCACCTGGAAAGGTGAATTAACCAGTCAAGGGGAGAGGGATGGGGTTCTGCCAGAAGCATCTTGGACTGAGTCAGGAACAAGGCCGTGGTCACAAGGACCTGTGGAGAGGAGGCTGTCCTCTCTGCCCTAGTGGAAGTGGAGAGGTCCCTATTGTCAGAGGAGCCTGTAATTAGGACCAGACTTGCCATGGCCACATGGCCATCAGCAGGGAAGAGAAAGGCTGTTGAGAAGGGAAAGAGGCATACAAGTCCCCTTCCAGCGAGGCCCCCCCCCCCGAGTTCTCACCTGAATGCCCCTGAAGACGCCGTGGGTGTGTATTCTGTACTGGGCGCCGCAGAGGATGGGCGTCGTGTGGTTATCACTCTCATACCCTGTGCCATGGCTGCAAACACAAAGAAAGGACAAGGCTCAGGTCGGTCCACAGGTACCATCTGGAAGTGCGCATCTGCAGCAGAAGGAAGGTTTTTAAAAAGCTCGCAGGACAAGGACAGTTGGCTTTTGCGTCCCTCCACTGGGGCTACTCTGGAAACAGGCCTCTGTGAAGGGCGGGGCTGCTCAACCCTCGAGTCCCCACCACGAAGCCCTCCCTCATGCTCAGGTTCTCACAGGCTGGTCGTCTGGGTCTATGCCTCTCAGACAAGCTGGGAAAAGTCACAGTGGCAGGATTTCATCCCCAGCAAGTTGTTTACCATCTAGCCAGCAGGACTGACAGCTGGGAATATCTCAGGAATGAGCAGATACCTCAAGTTCCACATTAAGTGCAATGGATTTTTGTCGGCACATCATGACTCAGTTTTTACCAGATAGCACCAAGAAAGTGATGACAAAGAAGAAATGGCACATTCTCAGAAGTGGGGATTACACATCTGTGGCCCTGCTGCACTTAACCTACAGATCAGTTTTCCAGATCAACTTAACTCTTTGCAGGCAACCCGTGGTGTCAGTGGACGCTGGATAATCCTACCCAGCATTAGACTGGCTAGTCCTCTAGTTGGGGCTCAGGTTCATCTTGGGCTGCCAGCGAGAGCAGAGGGCTGTGGAATGCTGAGAAGAACAACTTGGAAGAAGTGAAGACTCAACAAGTATTCTCTCCTTTAGGTAAAAGCTGGTATCTATTCTGCTGCGCTTTTACTTCCAAATGAGGCAGAGTAAGGATTCTTAGCTACATGGGAAGCACGTTATAATCACATCTAGAATCAGCACAGGGAGCTTTTATGAAATGCCTCTGTAAAATGGTGCAGCTGCTTTGGAAAATGTCTGGCAGCTCCTCAAAAGATTAGACCTAAAGTTACAATATGACCCAGAAATTCTACTTCTAGGTATATTCCCAGGAGAAATGAAAACATGTATCTACAGATAAACTTGTACACATTGTTTATTAGCAGCATTACTCATAACAGCCGAAAAGTGGAATCAACCCAAAGGTCCATCAGCTGATGAAGGGATGAAGGAATTATAGTATCTTCATAAAAGGGAATATTATTTAGCAATAAAAATGTAGGAAGTACTGATACATGATAATGTGGACAAACCCTGAAAACAGGCTATGGGAAGAAGTTGGCCACAAAGGACACACCTACTGTGTGATTCCGTTTACACAGAATGTCCAGAACAGGCAAACTCTGTAGAGACAGAAAGTGGATTTGTAACTGGCTGCCTAGGCCTGGGGAAGTTGGGGGGAATGGGGAGTGACTGCTGAAAATGTCCTAAAATTGTGGGAATGGCATGCAACCCTCTGAATACACTAGAAACCATTTATTTGTATACTCCAAATGGGTGAACTATTCGGTATGTGGAATTTATAAAGCTGCTTTACAAAATTAACTCTGGGGAGTCATGGGGTCCATGTACTGTTTCCCCTCCCCTCAAGCCTCCAGGTGTAATTAACTTGCTGTCAGGGCTGAGAACCTCCGCCCTCTGCCTCTGTTACTCTAGAGACGCCACGGGTCCCAGTGTAGAAGGCAGGTAGCTTGGCCGATCGGCCCACTCCAGCTGAGGGTGTGCAGAAACCCTGGGGCTGGCTCCCCTCCACTTCTCCAGGGGAGAGAATCCCAGCAGGGGAAGGGTGTCTGCCAGGATGACTGACTTGTCCACACGTCCCACAGCCACAGCAGCTGTGGGGTTTCACACTGAATTCTGGCTCCAAGCATTTTAGAAACAACTGCCTGTCTGCCTTGCAGAGAGCAATGATAGCCGTTTGGGGAACTGAGTGGCAGTTCTGCTCGACTGAACTTACTACACTTTGTCTCCATATCCTCCAGGTGATTTCTGACATATCTGGGGGTAGGGGGAAATGTCCCGAAGAACTAAACCGGGGTTAAACATGCAAGAATTGGAAAGAAATGCCAAATCCAGATAACATCTGCCTCTCTGAACCTTAAAATGTAGTTGCCAAGAAAGAGGCCTTGTCTGCTTTCCTTACAATCATGCTCTATAGACCGTGAGGACGCCAAGAGCTGATGACAGTGGCCATGTGGTAGCAGAGAGAGGACAGGACAAGAAGGATGCTGCCAGAACATTCTGCCTTGAAGGCTGTGAAGAGATGCTGCCTCTGCTCAGTTTAGTCTCTGCATGGAGCCAAAGGTGACACATTTTCTAAGGCTGAGGGATCTCTAAGGGACACGACAGAAATCTGAATTACTTTAAAGTTGTGCTATCAAAGGGTAAGAATTAGGAATCTCTTATTTTGGCAGCTAATAGCTGGATGTGATGTTATTTGGGTTCCTGGCAGGCATAGGAAATAGGCTTCCCTCAAAATACTTGTCCCAGGAAAGGAAGTGCTGCCCCACTCACCGGTAATGACATGATCCTCAGAGCCAGATGCAGCCAACACACAAAAGAAGCAACCAGAAACAAGACTGTACCTGCCAAATACGCCCTTTGCTTCTTCTCCCAGGTCCATGAATAAAAACTACAGCTGGGCCCTGCCTGCCGGCGTTGGCGATTCCAGAAGACAGACGACACATCAGTGCAATTCCACACTCGGAAACCCTGCAAACCAACACCCTTCCCCGTGTGGTCTGCCCAAAATGCTGAGTACAACCCACAAGCATTTCATATGGTGACCACTCTCTCTGGGTAAGTGAAGGAAAGCAGGTTGGTGGTCTTGGGACCATACACTAACAGAGGGAGAAAAGTCATCTACTGCAACCCTCATTCCAAACTCCTGTAGCTTGTCGTCAACAGCTGGAAATACAACTGCTGGCAAGTTTTTAAGGCAGCCCATTCCATTGGGGGAGGGCTTTAATCGTGAGGAAATGAGGAAAGGCCTTTCTAAGCCCAGCTAAAGTCGGTCTCTTCCCTTCTGTCTTCTGGAGAACCGCAGAGACTGTGTGCTTTACAGCCATCTCTGTGGGTCCCCTCTGCTCTGCGGTAAACTCGGCCTCGGAGACAGAGACCAACTTGCTCCTCTCTGTATCCTCTCAGCCCGGTGACTGAAGGCACGTAGTCTATAAATGTTCCACGAGAAGGACTGCATCTAACTCCTCTTCCACATGACAGTCCTTCAGGTATTGGACCAGGTAGAGAGCTGTGGTTCTCTCAGTGATTATGACATAAACTGGTGTCTGATTCCTTTCCTATCTGCATCACCCTCTTCTTGACCCCCTTCCTTTGTTAATTCTCTCTCAACATGTGGGCTCGAAATGGACCCCAGTGCCCCCAGGAGAGTGCTACTATAAGGGAGCGGGGGGAGGAGGACCATCCGTAAACACAAAAACCTTAAGAATTGGGGGTGTACCATAAATGCCTTCCCCAAAGGGATTCCACTGCCAATTTTTCAAAATCCGTATGCTAGTCAAACACAATGCATTAGGCTCACAGGCTGTCAGGACTCGATGAACACATCTAAGGGCACATCACTTCTTATCACTCAGGTCACGATGGTCCTCAGTCAAATAGAATCCTCAATGTCCAAGCATGAACCACCGTTAAGGCACGTATCTCCAACCTTGAGCTTGAAGATACGATTTCTTTAACTGCAGTTCAAGACTACACATTTATCCTTCAAATTCCATTTTATTTCTTTTAGCAAGTCATCCCCAACTGTTGAAATCTTTTTTACTCAATTTGGCTTCCAAAACATTTGCTTTCCATCCCATTTCATATTATCTCTACCTTTGAAAATCACCTTTTCGGTGATTTCATTTTTAAAAAAGGGAGGGGGAGAATATTCCTTGCTGTTGTGGGGAACTATTATATTTACAATGCACATAATCATTTGCTAGTATCAGGAAGTGATAGGATTCTAAAAGTTCTCTCTGTGAGGCAACCTGGGGGAAGCCATCATAGAGAATCTAGTCATTTGGATGGACAACTGTTATCAGCAGGACTTAATCTGAGACAGATTGGCTCAGAATGATGGTGGCTGCCATTGGAACAACAGACCCAGCTACTAGCTTAGATGGTCAAGTAAAGCCAAGCTTTTCCTCCAAGAGAATTAGTCTTAAAAAGTTCCACTGACTATGCTGTAGATGAACCAAATAGGAGTGAAGGCAGAATTTTTAGAGGTCTGGGGCCATAAAGCCTTCTAAGAAGGGCAAGGAGCTACCACCCAGTGAAGAGATTTCTGGAGCCAAAGATGCACTTTCCAAATAAAGCAATCACAAAGCTCTGGACAGTTGTGGGGTAAAAATTTATCATGACCCAGAGACAAGGTGTTATTATTCATGGAGCAGCCCTAGGATGGAGTGTGAATCCCACCAGACTGAGCAATCAAGAGACCCAAACCTCCGTAGGGTAGAAATGTTTACAGTGGCTAGATCTACCTTCCTACAGAGATAATGAGGAGGAAAGTAAGTACTCAGCTCTTTCAGCCATGGACCGGCAATTATATGAACCAGGTGTTGCCAGATCTTTCCATTTTCCAGAAAAGTCAGAAATCAAGATTTTTATATGGGATCACTTCAGCTATAAATTCTGGCAAATGGGGCGCCTGAGTGGCTCAGTCGGTTAAGTGTGGTTAAGTGTCCAGCTCTTGATTTTGGCTCAAGTCATGGTCTCAGAGTCATGAGATCAAGCCCCACATCAGGCTCCATGCTCAGCAGGGAGTCTGCTGGAGATTCTCTCCCTCTTCCCCCCGCCCCTGCTCTCTTTCAAATAATCAACCAAAAATTCTGGCAAATAACTGAGATTTTATAGAATCACTGTCAGATCAGACAAAATATCTCTGGCCTGAGGGCCACCAGATTGCAGCCTCAGGTTTAAAGGTTGTGCAAAGAAGTTTAAGCTACAAACTGGAAAATTCCATCTTGGTTTTGTTGCCTCCTTCCACACGGCAACAAAGTAGAGGTGGGGAAGCACCTGATGCTTTGAAAACTGAATATCAGAACCTTCTAAACTCTTGAAAGCTTAAAAAGAAGCTACTTGTACAGCAGACATGGCCAATGCCATGAGGACAAAATCCAGAAGCACTTATCATCTGCAAGTATCAGTGGTTCGCTCTAAATTTCATTGGCCCACTTGCAAGTAGGTTTAAACATTGAAGCTATAGGCAGAAAAGTGTGAATTCCAGCAAATCAGTTTCCTACAGCTGCTGTAACAAATTACTACAAATCTGATGGCTTAAAACACAAATTTATTCCCTTACAATTCTGGAGATCAGAAGTCTAAAATCAGCCTCCCTGTCCTAAAGTCAAGGTGTGGACAGGGCTATTTTCTTCTGGAGGCTGAGGGGAAAAGCTCTTTCCTTGTCTTTCCCAATTTCTAGAACTTGCCTGCATCCCTTGGTCCCTTCTTCACATTATTCTAACCTCTTGCTTCCTTCATCACATCCCCTACAACTCCTCTGTAGTCAAATCTCCCCGTGTCTTCTTCTTATAAGGACACTTATTACATTTAGGGCCCACCCAGATGATTCAGGATGATCTCCCCATCTCAAGATCCTTAACTTAATCACACCCGCACAGTCCTTTGTGCTATATAACGCATCATTCACAGGTTCCAGGAATTAGGACTTTGATATCATTGGGGGTCATTATTCAACCTCCCATACCAAGAGAACCAGACTTACTCAGTTTCTTGCAGATACATTTGAAAGAGTTAAATTAATCTGGATCCTTTATCTCCAGATTAACCTAGAAGATTAGTCCAAAAGAGAAATAGCAACTCCCCATCGGACCATTATAGCATCAAATGAGACTAGGTTAGTAAAGCACACTGCTCGGCACATGACAGGCCCTCAATAAATGTTCACTGGGACTTAATAGTAAGACCTGCATTTTACAGCAAAGAATATTAAGATTTAAGAAGACACTGAGTTATCTGCCCAAAGTCAGAGAGAAGGCAAGTGGCAGAGATGGGGTTTGAGTCCAGGTCAGCGCGGCTCTCTTCCTTCCAAACTAGCTAGGCAATTCTGGTGGAATAAGCCCATCCTGGGTTCACTTCTACCATCAAGACCCTTGACTAATCCCCAGCTCTTTTTTCTAGTGGCATGAATGAAATTCGGCTTGCTGAAGGTTTAAAATGTCGTGGGAGTGGGTAGGATAAGAAAAGGCGAGCAGTCAGGAGGAACAAGTCAAGATACTCTTCAGGACACTCAAGCTTCTACTCTGAGGCATAACATTCATTCTGGTATAAGGAAAGCACAAAGCTAGCTGATGGAAATGGCCTACTTTCATGCGACAGAGCAACAATCAAAACTGAGCACAATTTTTACAAAAAAAAAAAATTCTTTCCACCTAACAGGGAAAATAAGCTGAGCAGAAACAGTTATCAGTAGAGCCTATGCCGCGTCATCCCTGGTGGCGGTGTGGGCTGTCCATTTTCCTAAACAGCTTTAGGATGCATAAAAATGTATCCTGAGAAAGTTCGCTTTTCCTAGACAGCTTTAAAATACATAAACACATGTCCTTCGAGTTTGCAAAAAAGAGAAGAATGTCCCTTATATAACACAAATTATGAGCCCTCTTCATGCTAAAAACTTGTACATCGAGGTCTGGCCCAGAAAAAAACTTGATGTTAGAAGAGTAGCTTCTCTAGAAATGATTAATTTTGATATTCCACAGGCACAACAAGATTAATAAGAAGGAATTGAGGTTTTACAGATGAGGAAAACCAGAGCTGCCCTGAAATCCCTTATCAACAGAAGAGGAAGAAAAAGAAAGAAGGAAAGAAAGAAAGAAAGAAAGAAAGAAAGAAAGAAGAAAGAAAGAAAGAAAGAAAGAAAGAAAGAAAGAAAGAAAGAAAGAAAGAAAGAAAGAAAGAAAGAAAGAAAGGGAGAAAGAGAGAAAGAAAGGGAGAAAGAGAGAAAGAGAGAAAGAAAAAGAAAGAGAGAAAGAAGGTAATTAGCATTTGATACAAATATTCAAAAAGGGGAAACCTCCACCTGTGACTTCTCTCTCCCACCTCTAGTCCTTGGCCAGGTGAGCATCCCCCCCATCTTCACCTCTGTCTTCTCACCTCTGCAGAGTTAAGCAGGTTGAAGGAAAGCACCTGGGAAAACTTCAAACTCTTGCATATCCAGAAAATGGAATTTACCCATCAACCCCTCTTCTCTGTCCATCCTTGATACTCAGGCTATATCTATGAGATGCTTAAATGCTTGATTCCTTTTGGTATTGGAAATAACACTTTGCTGCAAGCCTTGAGAACCATCACCCCTGTCTAGTGGGCCACTTTTGAGGGAAAAGGGTATTGGAACCATGTTCAAAGAGTGTGCATCCTTAAAGGTCAAACACAAGAGAGGAGGCTAAACACACCACTCTTGCTAAAAAAAAAGAAAAGAAAAAAAAAGAACCCAAATCTAAGCAAGCCTCCAGATCTAACTACCTATTTATAGGCAATACAGGGGATGGAAACCTGAAGTTAAAAGGCTGTAAGAGCAATCTGCTGAATCCAGATTGGAAGATACTCCACTGGCCAAACAACTTGCTGTCTCCAACTTATCAGTAGCATGAGAAAAAAAAAAAAAAAGAGGAGTTAGGGGTTAGAAGGACAGTTATAGCATAAAAGAGACTTAAGAGAGGACAACCAACAAAATAAAACCAAGCCCAATGAAACAATAAGCCTCTGCACAAACGCTCAGCATTCACAAAGATGCACCATGCATAGAGATAGTTGGACTTGAACTAGAGGACTTGGGGTCAAAAGAACAGGAACTTCCCCCAGGAAGCCTTAGTGGTCACACCAGAATTCGTAGGTTGAAAAGCTTTACTGAATGAAAATCTAATTTCCCTGTAGCCAGAGTATTTTCAGAACTCACTTTCATATCCACTTAGAAGATCTGACTTGGGAAAATGAATATATATTAAATTCTCTTTCTGCACAAAATCAGAGGTGGTGGCAACCTAGCACAATCACCTCTAGCTCAACATGAATGCTATTTTTATTCTCTGCCTGAATGTGACATGCTAAGGGCGATATTTAAATAAAATTCTGCACAGACATCATCAGCAAGGCCTTCTAGCCATTCTCTTTTCTTTGTGTAATTTCATTGTTTATAGTGGGAATATAACAAATCAATGGGAATATATAAAAGCCAAAGGATTATTCTGTTCCTGAGAATATACAAATGATGGCAGTTTCTTTTATGAATCCAGCACAGAACCTAGAACTTAAAAATGAATCAACCAAGTTAAATTTGATTGAACTTAAAAAACAAAAACAAAAATATAAGGAATGTCTGCAGTCTGCTAGTTCATGGTATAAAATTCCTCCAGAAGTATAGTCTACAGAAAACAACCAGCTATTTTTTTACTCAAAAAATCTGAGTCTTCCTCCTCCCCTCAGGTGTTTCATTTCAGTTCAGATCTCAAGAAAAAGATGCATTTTTGACTTTTAACAAAAACCTAATCTATCTGGTGTCACTTTTAACTAAAAAGTATACTATGACAACTCTAACTATTGTATCTTTTAATGAGTGCTTTTCTCATGAACATTAGAAAGAAGGCTCCATCCTTCATTTATTCTCTCTCCAGGTATCATACATCCCTATAGGCAAATAGCTCTGAAGTTATCTGGAGGGGAAAAGGGCTCATGCCACTTTTACTTTTACTAACTTTGATTTATTTATTTATTTTTAAAGATATTTATTTATTTACTTACTTACTTATTTGAGAGAGAGAGAGAGTAAGCGGGAGGGAGAGGGAGAGAGAATCCGAAGCAGACTCCACACTGAGCAACACAGAGCCTGATGTGGGGCTGGATCCCGCAAGTGCAAGATCATGACCTAAGCTGAAACCAAGAGCCAGACACCTAATGGACTGAGCCACCTGGGCGGCCCCTAACTTTGGCTGTTTTAATTCTCTATTGAGTATTTCTTGTTCTGCCCACTCCACATCCATCCCACCTTCCTCTGGAAACAGGGCCCTTTTCCTTTCCACTTTTCTTCCTCAGATTCCAGGGGTAAGGACATGCTCAGGACCTGGCCAATCAGATCACTGAATTCTCCAGCCACATGACCCAACCCGGGCCAGTCAGAGCCTTCCCTGGGTCTTTTGTTGAAGAACCAATAGAGAGGTATTCTTGTCAGGCCCAAGAATGTAGATGCCCAAAACCAGAGCTATTTTTGTTACAATGGAGAGAGCCTGTCTGGGAAGGCAGCCAGCACAGAAAACAGGAGAGACAAGAGACAATGAAACTGTTCTAATGACATCGTCTGAGCCCCTGAATCCAGACATGGGGTTTTAAAATACAATACAGTTGAGATACTAAATTTAAATTTCCCCTTTGACCTATGCCAGTTCAACTGGGATTCTACCACCTGCTATAGAAAAAGTCTTGATCCATACCTAACCTAGCAATTACCCAAAAGTCACTGGATTTATTTCTTCAGGGAATTTCTCAAAACATGGTATCTATAAATGATTACTGGTCCCTTCAAAGTATTACCTTCTGGAAGATGCCTACTGGTTCTAACAATGCTATCATTACCAAAACCTAGTTTGTATTCCTCTTTTGAAAGTTTCTTTATAGTCATGGCTCCTTTGTCTTCACTTCACTTCTCATGCAACCTGGTCATCAGCTGCTGTTTAACAGGGGACACGAGCTGCATGGGTAACAGCCTGACAACAACGCTTGTATAAATCAGCCCTTATGAACCACTGAGACTTCCTCACCACTCGAAACAGTACACAAACCTCCTCCAAGTGACATTTTCCCTCCTATTTAACATTCAGAGCAGAGCTAAGGGATATTTTAAATATTTAAATCCAGTTTCTTAGGGCACCTGGGTGGCTCAGTCGTTAGGCATCTGCCTTCGGCTCAGGTCATGATCCCAGGGTCCTGGGATCGAGCCCCCATGTCCATGTCAGGTTCTCTGCTCAGCAGGAAGCCTCCTTCTCCCTCTCCCACTCCCCCTTCTTGTGTTTCCTCTCTAGCTGTGTTTCTGTCAAATAAATAAATAAGACCTTTAAAAAAATAAATCCAGTTTCTCACAACAGTTTTGGAGAGAACACAGTCCAAAAACTCTACAATTTTACTGGCCCCTACCACTCGGAAGATGATTTTTCAGCATGACTTTCATTCCTGCTTCAACACACACACACACACACACACACACACACACACACACACACACAGGAACTGTATTTTCATAGACCATCTCAATCAGACCATATAAGAAATCTCTGGATCTCTCCTTACATGTGTCTGGTCTTGAGGTGATGGTTTATCAGAATCCCAATTTCATCTAACTCACTGGGTTCGCTGTTCTCACAGACTTGGCTCTCTGGCCGGAAACTGCTGCTAGATACCAAGAACATCTGTCGAGATCCACATGAGACAAGCCCTGCCCAGGAAAGATGGAGCAGGTGCTTTGCAGCCTGGATTCCTAAAGGCTCCTACCCAGCTTGCTTGTACACTCTTGAATCTGAAAAAGTTTACTCAACTATGCTCAATTACATAAAAAAAACTGTCCTCCCTAAAACACCAGGATCAAGCACGGGGGCTCTTAAGATTAAGATGTCCCCTGCTTCTCCAGTTGAAACGGAGGCTTGCAGGTGTGAAGGCTGTGTGCCTAATTATCTTTTCCACAGGTCCCACCCTCCAAACGAATGTTAGTAACACCACAGAGTATTTCAAGGTGAAGACACAAAGGAAAATCCTTGTAACATATTCATGGAATCACACTCATTCTCAAAGAAATTTTGAAGCCAGAGGCATTACTGCTAAAAAGTTCTGAAAAGGAAGAAATTCAAAATGGAGACATCTGACACAAAACAAGACTTGAAAAAAATGTTGAGGAATGCCATCCACGTTCTTTTAATTTTTTTAAGATTTACTTATTTATTTTAGAGAGAGTAGGGGGAAGGGCAGAGGGAGAGGGAGAAAGAAACCCAAGCACTCTTGGCACTGAGCCCAGGGCCTCATGCGGAGCTCGATCTCATGACCCTGAGATCAGACTTGAGCTGAAACCGAGAGTTGGATGCTTAACTGACTGCACCACCCAGGCACCCCTGCTATCCACATTCTTGAAGAAAGGGTTAGCTCTTTTTTCCAAAAGTCAATCTTCTCCAAAATTAATTTTTAAACCTGGTGCAATCCACTCAAAATTCTAATTGAGACTTAAAAAATAAACTTGTTGTTTTAGAATTATTTAGATTTACAGAAAAATTTCTAAGATAATATAGACAGTTACCATATATCTCATTACCAGGTTCCTCTCTTACTCACATCTTACAAACAAATGCACAAATAAGTGCATTTGTCACAATTAACAAACCAATATTGACAAAGACTTTCTTTTTTCTTTTATTTTGTTTTTAGAGAGAGAGTGCCTGTGCATGAGCAAGGGAGGGAAGGAGCAGAAGGAGAGGGAGAGAGAGAATCTTAAGCAGGCTCCACGCCCAGTGTGAAGCCAGATGGTGCTGAAATCATGACCTGAACCAAAATCAAGTCAGACGCTTAACCAACTGAGCCACCCAAGCACGCCAATAAAGACTTTTTTTTTTTGAAATTAACAAGATGAACCTAAAATTCATCTTGAAGAATAAACAAGAGATAATAGCCAGAATTAGTTTGAAAAAAGAAATACAATGCTAGGAAAGTTTTCGATCAGATATTTAAATAGTCTATAAAATTATAGCTAAGAAAATAGTCTGATACTTGGCAAAAAGAATCAGACTGATCAAAAGAAGAGGGTAAAGCATCTAGAAATGGACCCAAGGAATTTGACAGGTTCCAAGGATTGATAAAGAAAATATTTGAAGTTAATGACAAAAGACTGGATTGTTCAAAATAGTTTGGGGATACTGGCTAGTCCTCTAGAAACAAATCAAGGTGGAATCAAATTGCCAAATAAATTCAAGATGAACTAAATGTTTAAATATAAAAAGTAAATTTAAAAAAATACCAAGGAATACCAATAAATAAGAAATTTTTTTTTAAATCTTGGGAAAATCCTTTTAGACATGACACTAAAGCCAAAAACTTGAAACCATAAAACAAAACTGATCACTTTTACTATAAAAGTAGAAATTTCTGACAGGAAAAAACAAAACCATTAAGAGACAAAATAAAATCAGAGAAAATACTTGCAGTACATAGGACAACCAAAGGGTTAATATCCTTTTAAAAAGAGCCCTTGCAGATCAACAGTTATTGGATGACCTATCCCAGCTCTTAGCTACCCAGTGGCCAGTTACCCATCCATGGAGCCTCTTCTCTCTCAAGGACAGTGTTCCAGCATATTCTATCCTCTCCCACCAAGTTTTTCCCTTCTTGATCATTCTCATCAGTAAACAAAAAGGCAGGTACTTCTCTCTAAATATAAATAAATAAAGCAAGACACTAACCAACCACCTTCTCCTGACATTTATCCTCATTGAGCTAGAACCCCATTTCTTTGCTCCTTTTTGCAGCAAAACTCCATGCAAGCGTCTTTGTACAAGTGTCTCCGGTTTATCCCCTCCTAGGATGTCTTAAACCCATCTCTATCAGGCTTTCCACCTCTCCCTCTAATCTTCCCAGAGACAACTACAGTCACTAGTTCAGTAAATGTTTCCAGGAGTTTCTCTCTGCAGATATAAACACATCCTAATAAAAATTAGTGATCACTGGGTGGTAAAATAACAGATACCTCTTTTCCTTTATGATGTTTTGGTACTGGTTTTATGTTTTAAATACATAATAAGCCTGTGTTACTCTTATAATTAAGGGGTAAGACTTGTTTTCATTTTGATCAAGTCACCATCTGAGCCTTAGGAACATTATATGTGTGGCTTTGCTTTTAAAATAAAAAGTTAGAGGGCACCCGGGTGGCTCAGTCGGTTAAGTGTCTGCCTTCGGCTCAGGTCATGATCCCGGGGTCCTGGGATGGAGTCGGGCATTGGGTTCCCTGCTCAGTGGGGAGTCTGCTTCTCCCTCTCCCTCTACCCCTCCCCCCTGCTTGTGTTCTCTCTCAAATAAAAAAAATTCTTTAAAAAAAATAAAAATAAAGAGTTAAAAATAAAGCTAGAGTAAATGAACCTTTTTAATTTAGTAAGAAAAAAAACTACTCAAATATGCAACAGACCCTCAATTCAGAGAAGTGTTTAGACAGATGACTTTTTACTAGTGTAGCTTCCATGTCAATATTTTCCTAGCTGGAGGTTATGATTTTTTTCTTGGGTAAATAACAGGAAGAAGGATTCATGGTGAGTAGAGGGTCTCAGAAGGGTACAAGAGGGAATCACAGACATGAGAGGTACAAAATATTCCTTTAGGTCATGAAAGACATCCTCCACACATCTATTATACTTCTCCCCCTCCAACACACACACACACACACACACACACACACACACACACACACACACACACACAGACACCTTTATCGACAGGCTAGAATCCTACTTCATCTTTCTGTGCTGAGTCCATCATCTTCCTCACATCCATCTTGGACCCTTCACCACCACTTTCCTCTACTTGGTCTCTTTGTTCTTCTGATCTGAACAAACCTGTCATTTCCCCTCACCTTTACAAGATGAAAATGATTCCTTGCTTAAAAATAGAGACATAGTGTGGAGATGATGTCTATAAAGCCCAATGTAGTTTTTTAAATGAAATAGTTTTTAACAAGTTAAGAATATTTTCAAAACACTCTCTTGATAGTTGAAATATAGAACTTGGCAATGGCTTACAGAAGTTGAAGCCCAATCATTTGCTATAGAAAAGAAAAGGACACAGATGTGTATGTCCGCATAGAAAAAGGTCTAGGGGCCCCTGGGTGACTCAGCTGGTTAAGTGTCCAACTCCTGATTTTGGCTCAGGTCCTGATATCAGATTATGATATCTGTGAGACGGAGCCCTGCTTTGGGTGCTGGTGTGGAGCCTGCTTTGGATTCTCTCTCTCCCTCTGTCCCTCACCATGCCCCACCCCAAAAAAGAAAAAAGTCTAAGTGCATGCAACATAATATTAACAGTAATTTCGTCTGAACTACTGGGGGAGGGGGCAATTTCCTTCCCTGTATAGTTGTATTTTCTAGGTATTCTATAATTTATATGCATTACTTAAATAACTTAAAAAGTTACATATATTAGTTGAATACATGCCCAAAGAGAAAGGTGAACAGCCAAGGAGAGTTGAAACAAGTAGCGTGGAAGTGAGAATTGAGGGCAAAGAAATTAAGTCCAATCCAGGTGTGAGGAACAGGAGACACAACTCAAAATCAGTCTCCATCCCCACCCTGCCAACCCAGGAGTCCCGTGTTTGTCTTGGCAGTATGGCTAACAGATCCAAGTGGAATCCAAGGGAAGACCAAGAACCACTTTCCTGGCATAAAGGTAACCATTTTTAAAAAGAGAAATTAACAAAATTTGCTGGGGGTGGAGCTGGAGGATTTCACTCAGGAATGCTGATATTCACAGAACTATTTCTCTCCACCTTTGCTCTGCATCCCAAGCTCCAGGAGCCACTTAAAAGCAGGCTATCTATTTTCAAGAAGTAAATCTTTTGGATGAATACCTTATGTTTATGAGCTGGAATGGGAAGGTGCTGGGCTGTGTATCGGAACTCCCAGCCAGAGAAGACAGTTATCTCTTTTGGCACAGGTTCTCAGGGATGAGACCATGTCTAGCAGGGATTTTCTCCAGATTCGACAGCCTTGGCCCTACCAAAACGCATGTCTTTGTTTTCACCATACATCAGTCATCGTGAGTCTTTCGTTTTTCCCTTCAACCATCCACAGGTCAAATACTGTGTGTTCCCAACAGTCTGTGAACTTCTTGGACCAGCAAAGGGACATTCATTCTGCTCAGCACTCCTTTAACATTTCTATTGTGTTCGATTTCCCACTCCCCCTGCCCAACTCCCCAGAGAATAACTTCTTCCTTGTTTTAATAACTTGGACCACAGTCAAGGTTGATGTGTTACTCCATTTTGCAGGATATTTTCTTCAGAAGAGACAAAACAGAGACTAACAGAGTAGCTGTGGCTTGTGAGCAGCTTTAGTAAATCAGTGGCCGTTAAGAACACACGGGAAAGGCTTTTAGAGAAGTAAAAATCAGGCAACGAATGCAAACGCACCATAAACAGAATTATTCATAAAGGTGGACTAATGCTTAGAAGGAATCCCTGGCAATTTTCTCTCCCAGTGACCCACTTAAAAAATCTAGTTTCATTTGTGAGTGATGAAAAGAGTCAGAGTTAAGAAAGTGGGTTCATAAAGTACCTTCTCTGAATTAAACTGAAATATAATACTCTCCCATTTGAGGTCATAAAAGTAGTTCTGATCCCAATGGGCACACAGAGATCAGAAAATGAATAGAGGAGGAGAGAGGAGTAAATCAGGGGCTAAAGTATCTCCTCCTCCCCATTATATCATGTTTTCATCTCATCTTGCCCATGCTCTCCCTAAAAATCCCATCCCCACCCATTGTAATAACACCGCTCTCTGACATCTAATGAAAGATGTCTCCAAGGACTTGCTTAGGACACAAAGAAAAAACCTGATCCTTTTTTAAGTAAAATATTCGAGGAAAAAAGACATGAACAAATATTTAATGGGGGTTTATCTGAAGTTCATGATCTTTTTAATAAAAAAAATTGGGATAATGTCTCATTTTTATGAATGATATGGAAATTATCTTTTTTCTCCAAAACATGAGGCAAACCTCCAGTTTTTCTGTTCTATATCTACTGGGTCACCATGATTCTTCTTACCATTGACTTCAAAGTGTCAAGACACTAGCTATGGATTTAAGTTAAAAAAAAAAAGCTATCTTTCTTCATGGAATATTTTTACTCAAATATATTTTCCATATTAACAGCGTTTTCATACCATGACAAAAGGAAGTGAATATGGCATCAGAGAGAAGGATGACGCCTACCCAGATTGTGTCTCCCCTGGAGAAAAGCCCAATTTTCTACTGGAAAAACAGATTCAACTGAATTCAGTTCTCAGAAGTTCAGGAGCTTGGAGGAAAGAGCTAAGGATTAGCCATTTTTAAGAGCCATAAGAGAGGCAGACTGTGGGTCATGACACATCAGTGTGTTGTAATGTCAATCTCCACATCACAACAAGCATTTTATAGTTCACACTGGCTCAGTGAAGAGCCTGCTTCTCCCTCTCCCTCTGCTGCTCTCCCTGCTTATACACTCACGTGCTCTCTCTCTCTGTCAAATGAATAAATAAAATCTTTAAAAATAAATAAATTAAAAATAAAGTTCACAATGCTATGTGAACTTGGATTAGGTGGCTTAGTCTCTCCACCCTCCTCATCTGAAAGGTGGACATCCCCTAGTATCCTAGGATTGTCATGAGGTCAAAGGAGAAAACATACATAAAGCCCCTTACATGGGGCCCAATAATGTTAGCATCCACCCTTAGATAAATTGTCAAATCATAAATGGAAGCAGACATTAGTTGACTTACAATAGATTCTAAAGGGATAAATCTGCAGCATGAGAGAAGACGTTAGTAAATTACACAATCGCAACCTTGTTCTCCAAAGAGTTGCTCTTCTGTAGGACTACCTATTGGAGACATTTTATCCTTTTCACTCAGCTTTCTGAATAAAAATAGTGTTCAAAAAATACAGTTTGGTTTCAGAAATCCTTTTCCAAAATGTAAGCATCAGACTAATAAAAACTCTTCTAGTTTCTTTCTTCCTTAAGGTGGATTGAACAAAACAAACTATTCACATTTTGTGCTTTATCTTCACAATATAACTTCTGATTTCTCAGCAAGTGACTAATATCATGTATCTAAAGACCTTAAAAGGTATCAAAATTATCTCAACTATGGAAAGACCCAGAATCAAACACATGCCAAGATGCCCTATCTGTAATTTTTGTAATTAAGCAAACAAACCTTGTACTCCAGCATGAAGAAATTTTAAAAATCGAAACATACTACTCACTTCACAATCAAGTTATATCTGCTCTTGGCATTAAATGTGGAGACAGTGTCTGAATTCTGAGAAGAAGAGAGAGAAGAAAAGGAAGGGATCCAGAAAGAAAGGGTAAAAGCAAGAAGCCAAGAAACATCGGACAAGTTGAGAGTAAGTAGAAAGACAAAATGCTGAAATTGCCAGCAGTCCTTTGGACGCAAGTGTGGAGAGAAAAAATTCAAATCAACAGGCTTCTTTTGGGTCTAAAGAGAGGAAGTTGAGATTTGGATAAAATAGCAGAAAAAAATGGGGGCTGGGGGTGGAAAGAAGGATCTAACAGTAAGTCCTGGAAGATTGAAAAACAACTCTGCTGATCGCTGAAGGATGATACAAAAGCCAGGACTGAGCCAACAAAAGAAAGAAGGATGAAAAGAAGGAGACCAATTCTGGTGTTCACGCAGAAAAAATAAAGTCAAAAGAAACGGCTACAGAAGTGTCCCAGGGTGCAGCCTATAGGGCTGGGGAAGGCACAGATGTTTGAGAACAAAAACAAAAAAAAAAAAAGTTTTTCTAAGAATTCTGTCTACAGACTTGAGGTAAAAATTAAGTTCTCCCTAAGAGATTTAAAAGCAAATAGAGAAAAAGCAAGTTATATATGCCTGAAAGATTTGACTGATCTAACAGGAAGATGTATAATACCACAAATTTAGTGTTTGGTAAAACATTCCAGAGGAAATGAGCAGAACTCCTAGTGCATCGTTGTAAAAGCGGTTTTCTAGGAGTACGTTGATGAGAAATGTCACCACCTCCATTTTTGCCCACAATATGTCTACAACAAATAAGAGGGAGAGAGGGGGAGAGAGAGAGAGAGAGAGAGAGAGGGAGAGAGAGATCCTTCCCATCCCATTGCACCAACTGCTACTCTGATTACCCACTGTCAATGCTAACTCCTGCATCGCCCCAGGCGTCAACAAGGCCTACATCATTGGCTTTGCCATCATGGTATTGTCCACTCACTTGCTCTGCCCTTCTGTCCATTTCACTGAGCTGGAGCTCCCAGCAGCAACTCTAGAAGAGAAGAAGAGGTGGGGAATGGGGAATGGAGCATGCGTGGCTCTCGCAAGCTCCCAGATCCCAGAATCCAATGAGAAGCCACTAACACACAGAGATGTGAAGCTAGTTGTCTCGTCCAGAGTGTTGGACTTAAGTCTCCAGTGCCACTGGATGGAAGGCACCATAGGGAGGCTGGAAAGAGCCTCTGCTTTGGAATTAGATTCAGGCTTGGAATCCCACCTCTACCACTTAATATGATGTGAACTTGGGAAGTTACTTAACTTTCTGAGTTTGATTTGCTTATTTGGAAAACAGGGTAACCATACCTAAGCCTTACAGTGTTGTTAGGAAAAGTAAGTGAGGGGACTGAGAAAAGCACCTGCTACATTACGGGGATGTCACTGGAGTCATAGCCTAATGCCCACTGACTCAGACTTGAGAAAGCGAACAGTGAGTTCTTGTACTGTTGAAAGCAAGTCCCACCTGTTTGCCTTTTAAAATTTCCAGGCGCAAAGAATCTCCACTGCCTATGTTGTGTGTTCTCCTCATTGTGACTGTCTACAGAGCATGAAGAAAACCCGTTGGTACAATCAGGTATGAGCACATCTGACTCAAAAGTGTCCCAATCATCAGCACTCAAATACGAATTTGGATCCTGGGCATTATAAACTGAAAGTATTTCTCGACAAGATAATGTAATAGTTAACATCTGTGATGTCAGTAGCAAAACGAACATTAAATGAGGTTGAACTAACACAATTTTGAAGAACTCTAAAACACTCAATAAGTAAAGGCCAGATTACTTTTTCTCAATAGTCTCAACTCCCTTGTTGCGGACACACACAAAAATCCCCTATTTATATTCCTGAAAATTTAATACTGAACGCAACCCACCAACTGGGGGAGGGAGGAAAGCAGCTTAAATCTACAGAGAGCCATGACTATTTTTCTAAAACTGCATTTTCTTCGTGAGTTATAAGCGCCTTTAAAATGGTTCAAACAGGTGTATGTTTTTGTTGAAGGGCAATGGAACAGAGAAAACCTTACCCCTTTAAAGTGGCTCCTAAGTTCATCTGATTCCAGGTCATGCATTCAAGCTGGGAGGTCATTTGGTATAAATTGTCACTGTTAGAAAAACATCCAGAATTAGAAACAAATAACTACAAAGAAATATACAATCATTTCTTCAAAAAGCAATGGCGTTTTACCTTTTCTTTGCAGCGAAAGCCTCCGTGTTTTCCAAAATGACAGAATATTGAGTCTGAAATGATTTTCATTTCATCCCACTGATTCCTGCACAGTTAGTTATTCACTTCACACAGAGCAGGAAGGACGTGAGAGTAATCTGGAAGCCTTTAAAAAGCCTTAGTATAGCAAACACTGAAGTTTCTGAAAAGGTATTAAACCTTTCAGGGGAAGAGGCTAAAGGGAGTGGAACCCTTGAAAGGCAACACAGGTTGGGTAACTCAACATTAAAGTTAAAAGCCTGGAGCTGAAAGTAGAAAGATGGCAGATTAATTATTCGTGAAAAGGCCATTAAGTTGTTTTAATCGAAAGGACATGTATCATGTAGATTATGAGGGTCTGAAAAGTCAAAGAGTGATGGGTGGTGGATGGTCTAATACTCAAGGATGTGACAAGCAAAAGAAAGTGGATGGTAAAGTCTATGCACAACTGAAGGAATTCCTCTTTAGAAATTGTATAATCCTGGTACAAGTTGAATGTAGTTTAAAAAAAAAAAAAAAAGCCCCAGCCCCAGTTCTATCAAGCTCTAAGAAGGAAAAATAATGGATGATCATTTACATTAAGACCCCAAAGGAGAAAGTACACTACATGTAAACCAACCAAAAGTTGTTCTCTCCTCTCCTCATATTTATCTCATTCCTAGAAAAGCAGCACATAAATCAATTAGCAGAAAACTCCTTAATTACCAAGCTCTATGGGGAAGACATTCAGTCTTGAACTGAAATGGTTAATTATGAAATTTGAGACCCAAGAGATGAATGGGCTGTCTTCAAACCCTTGGTCTAAACACATTACGGAGGAATACCTTTCCTCTGCCTTCATGGAAGCAGAGAAAGAGAGTATCTTTCAGTGTCTAACGTGTGGTATCAGACCCCAAACCTAGAAATCTCCATCTTGTGGTGGCATGCCTTCAGATTGCTTCCTCGGGCAGAGGCAACACCCAATTTTAATTAAGAGAAGGTTTTGTCAGGCCAGCCAAACTGGGAACTTGTGGAGAGGTCAAGGAAATCACGGCAACTCGGGATAAATGGATGCTGTGCTCCCTCTAGGCATAGCTTGATAAATCATGGCAGAGTGCCTCTGCCATTCGTATAATCACTCTGAAAATGATTTGGAACTCCTTCGTGGCGGGCACACAGGATAAGGGGAAAATCAGATTCCAGGAGGGAATTTTACGTATGAAATGTGAAGTGACTTCAAGCTCAAAGTATGGTGTCCTTTCATTAGTCAGTGTGTATCTGGACCCCATCATTCATCCTCAGATCTGACTGGCTATTATGCTACTACAATATCCTACATATCAATGAAAAAAAATGATTAGTTTCTCCTGCAGCTTCTCTATTTGCACTAGCGGCCCGTGCTGGTCTGTGCCACTACGTTTCGCAATTCCACAAATTCTTGCTGTAAGGCCGATGTAATTAATTTCTGAAGGACCCCCAATTTTTATTAGAAGTGCCAGCCCTGCTGCATTTAACACAGAAGAGTTTCTTGAACTTTCTTTGGGCTGACAGCTCATTAATAAGCAGCCTCCTCCACAATCTCTACTGGTTTTTGTTCTCTCGCGCCTTTTCATCAAGCAATCCATTTATTAATCTTGCCATTAATCTCAGCCAACAGGCATTGTATTCCCCAGGCAGCTCTGTATTTTTGTCACTGATTTTTAAAAAATTGTTCACCAACTAAAATCACTCAGCTCCGGTTGACAATTTTCCTAGGCCCTATTGAGATGTGGGATCTTTCTGAAATGATTTCATCCTTGCATAAGACTAAGATCATAATTTTCAACACGGTCAATGAGAAGCAAGATGAGGGACAGAAGCTTGTGCACATGGGTTAGTGAGTGCCAAATATCTAACTTTATGATTCAGGAATTTTCTCACAGACTTAAAGAATAGTCCAGTAGATTCCTAAGGGTCTCTATAAGGAAGTACCCCAAAGAAAAAATATTTTTAAAGCCATTTTCTCAGCCCCCAGGAAGCAAACTTTCTCAAATATACTGTCTATGTCTTACATACGTGTGTCTTCCTAGTGTGTTCTTAACAAATATTCTATACTGCACAGTATGAGAGCTACTGCTCAGAAACAGTTATTGAGCACTTGAAATATGGCTAGTGCCATACACTGAAATAAGATTTTGACTATTTTTTAAAAGATTTTATGTATTTATTTGACAGAAAGAGAGAGGACGAGCTGGGGGAGGGGCAGAGAAGCAGACTCCCCACTGAGCACAGAGATGAACACGGGTTTTGATGCCAGGACCCTGAGATCATGACCTGAGCCAAAGTCAGATGCTTAACCGACTGAGCCACCTAGGCACCCCAAAATTTTGACTATTTAAAAATAGAATATTTTAAAAATTAATTTCACGGTCTTATTTTTTTTAATGCAGCTACTAACAAATTCCGAACTATATATATATAGGCTTACGTTGGTTTTATTGGATAGTACTGCTCTATAAGTTTTAGGACCTTGAGCCAATCAGTTCAGTTCTCTGTACCTCAGTTTTCTCATCTGCCAAATGGAAATCTTTTTTTTTTAAAGATTTTATTTATTTATTGACAGAGAGAGACACAGCGAGAGAGGGAACACAAGCAGGGGGAAAGGGAAAGGGAGAAGCAGGCTTCCCACTGAGCAGGGAGCCCGATGCGGGGCTCGATCCCAGGACCCTGAGATCATGACCTGAGCTGAAGGCAGATGCTTAACGACTGAGCCACCCAGGCGCCCCTGCCAAATGGAAATCTTAATCTCAATTGGTCTAACTTTACAGGGTTGTTGTAAAGCCCTAAAAGTAGCTCTTTGATAATACAATATCAGATAATACATTTTAGATATATATCAGATAATACATTTTAATTTTTTCTAATCAAATTTTGCACAGTACTTTTCACGCATCCTCAGTATGCCCCACAACTTTGCGAGGCAGGTATAGTAATGATCCCCATTTATCAGAGGATGACTGGGGCTCAGAGAAGTGCTTGGCGCCGGCTTGCCTGATGCCCCCACCCCACCTGCCGCACCCCTCTGAAGGCATCCTGGCATCATTTGGCCTCCCAGCTCATCCTCTACCACTTAAAGAACAGTAGTCATAACGTAACAATAATACAGACAAGTCTGGAGGTGGAAGAGAACACGCTCCAGGAAGCAAGGTGACCTTCTCTGTCTCCAGAAAGTTCTAAGATGCAAGATGCCTGACACATCCTTTTCAGCTAAGAATAGTATGCCAAGATCGCAGGAGGAGCTCCACTTCTTGTTTTAGGGTCCTGATAGCTCAGCTTGCAAATCCTCGTGAGGGGAGAGAAGATGGGAAGGGTGATAGGGAAGACGGACTTTTGGAAAATCTCCAAGCTACGAATAGGTTTCCTGAGTCCCGTGATAGGATCGGCGCACCATTTTAACCACATCCTGCCTTCTGCTGGCTGGGGTTCTTCGGGGGCCCAGTCAGTCAGCTTGGCTGGCACAACCTCTTCACTGGAAGTCAGTGACAGCATGACAGCAACTGCTGTCGGGGAGGAGACAGAATGTGAACCCGAGCTAAAAATACTGGGCCCGAGCACGCTCCAGCTCTGATCGCTTTGGGCAATCGGTCAACACCCAGCTTTCATCACAAAAACCCACAAAAAGAGGCAGCACTGGTCCAGGAATATATGGCCTCTGACAAATAAAGCATCTAATTATTAAGTAAGCACTGTAGGTGTCGACCATTTCATTCCCAGAGGAGATCAGATAAGCAGGTGGTTTGGCTCAAAGCAAACCACAGTGGTCACGTAGGCATTTCAGCTCCCCGTCTAACTCCGTCTGTTCGGAAGTGAACTCTGAAATCGCAGACTGCCAAAATATATTCCAAAAGTCATGGTATCCTTTCTATTTTTTAAGTTAGATTTTTTTTTAAGGCCCCTTGTTTCTTATGTAAGAAATGTTTGAAGTTGGAAGCAAGGGAGAGAGGAAAGAAACTTCTATAACTGGGATTAATGCAAGTTGGAGTAAAATAAAAGGAAGTCAGTCCTAGCAAAAAGAGGAACTTAAAAGGAAATTGGTAGTAGATCATATAGAGTTTGTTTTGGCCTGGACTGCAGTATTACTGAGTTCTTGACCTCCACACAAAAATAAAGGAGGGGGGAAAAAAGCCCTCAGCTATTATCTGGGCTGGGACTCCCCCACTCTTCAAATGCATGTGTAATTCAAGTACATTTTCATCTTTGAGTATGTTTACTATATTCAGCAGAACAAGGTAGAAAAGTTCATGTCACCACCGGCACAGAGCTGTTGAATCTGGTTGAGGTTGGGGTTACCTCTGCCAGATAGTGGTTGGCTGGCAAAGGAGCACTTTGGTGGACGTCAAGAGTTTCCCCCATGAGATCGAAGGAAAAAAAAAGAAAGAATGAGAAAAGAAAATGCCGACCAACAAAAATGCAGATATAGCTGGCACCTGTGATCAGAATTCATGATGGCCAACTTTTGCTTCAACAGCTCTGCCCCACACCAACAGAGAGGCCTCTGTGGGTTCCCCCCCACCTGATAACCAGGGCTCAGGCACCGAGGCTGCAGCCAGACCTTTTCCTGCGTTCTTCCCTCCAAGGCGCCATGGAGGCTGCCTGTTGAGAAATTTCTGCCCAGCAGGCCATGGTGAATAATTATTTTACAGTCAATCTCTTGGTATTGTTATTTCTCTCAAGCTCACCAGTTAACCAAAGAAAACCCCACTGGGGATTCAACTTCTATTAATAAACACTTGGTCAGCACAAAAGTTGCAGGAATATTTGAAACTAGATTTTTCCCCCTCCCTGGAGACAAGTCCATTTCAAGCCTTTGGTTGTGATAACACTGTCCACCCCTGGAAACCACTTCAGACTTTCTGCCTTCGTGCCTCCCAATGTGGGAAACAAATACCAGTATTGTCTTAAGGGAAACTTTACACCATGTAAAGTGTACGTAGATACACAAGTGGAAAAAAGGCATTCTCAATTGTCATTTTATTTCCTTGGGCATGAGCTGTTCCTCTGATTCATGTCTAAGTGGAAGGCCAACCTCAATGGTAGATAATGTACTTCCCACTGACCTGGATTCCCCAGAAACTCTAGGGCTGCTACGGAAGTCTCTTTCATATGAAAAACGTCCACTGTCAACCAAAAAGCCTCCACTGTCAACCGCATCATTTGTGAATCATCAACATTCAATTAAGAATATTTGAATCAGCAGTTACTGCTTCCCAAGGTGGAGCAGTTTTACCTACTAGGGGGCTAAAGGAAGTAGGCTCGTTTAAATTGGTAGCACATTGGGGCGCCTGGGTGGCTCAGTTGGTTAGGCGACTGCCTTCGGCTCGGGTCATGATCCTGGAGTCCCGGGATCGAGTCCCACATCGGGCTCCCTGCTCAGCAGGGAGTCTGCTTCTCCCTCTGACTCTCCCCCCCCCCATGCTCTCTCTCTCTCATTCTCTCTCTCAAAATAAATAAATCAATAAAATCTTAAAAAAAAATAAAATAAATTGGTAGCACATTTGCTAAAGAAGGATGCACAAACCTAATAAAAGAGACTAAGAAGAAAAGGAAAGGACTACAATATCTAAAAAAAATAATAATAACGTGTGGGGAATATTTTTTAAACACAGGGCACAGAACTCCTTTTCAAAGTAGCTGTGAATATCAACGCATGAACTGGGCAGAGTCAGGGATGGGGGGCTCCGAGGAGGTCCGCAAGAAGAGAAGGCAAAGGGCTTTGTGAAAAAAGATTCAAAGGAAGTGAGCAGGGAAGACACCGCTAGCTGCCTGTTCTAGGTAGAAATCAGGACAAATCTGTGCCTAGTGAGAGTGGATTTACTACTCTCTCCCCTCAGGAGAGCGGGAGGTCCAACCTCCCTGGAACCTTGCCTCTGAGCACAATCACGGTGGCCCCAGAAGCAGTCGTTCTTCCTGGGTCTGGACGGATGGGGAGAAAAGTCTTCAGGTGTCTGGACTGAACTCTACCCCCAGTAGTTCACACCCAGTGGTTAAGGCAAAGCTAGAGGAGTCTGAAGTCTGAAGGACAGACAGCTGCTTTGTGAGTGAGGGCTTCAGGAGAAAGCTCAAGTTGCTTCTGACAATACTCACCAGGAAGAATACTGCCCCAATCCATTAAGGGCTTTCTTGAAAGTTTTGGATAAAACTAATGGATAATGGGATTTCTTTCATAACTGGGAAATAAAGACCTTTCTCTAGTGAGACCCCAGACAGACGTCACCTTTGGAAAGAAAATGGCATTTCTTTATCAAGAGAGGGGGCAGGATGAAGTGGGTAAGAGGGATTCTGAAACCTCACGACCTGAACTCAAACGCCAGCTCTGTCCCTTCCTGGGTCATACTGGGCAAAGTCACCTCCCAGGGCCTCCTCTGTAAAATGGAGATGATAATCTATTGCCTGCCTCCAAGAGTCATGTGGATTAAAGAAGTCAATACTTGTAAAGTGCCTAGAATGGTGTGCGGATGAAGTAAGTATATAAGCATTTGCTCTGCATATTTATCAGCAACAGTACTGGTACAGACCGTATAAGGGGAACATTCCAGGCGGGGGTTGCTGAGGGGCCTGGAATCCCTTCATGATTCAGAGCACAGATGGGTTTTGAAGTCAGAGAGACTGAGGATCAAGTCCTGGTCTTGATTCTGACTTGCTGTGTGACTTAAGCAAGTTATTTCGACTCTCTGAAACTATTTCCTCTTCAGTAGAGTGGAGATTGGAGTACCTACTTCACAAAGTAATCAGAAGAATTAAATGAATGAACTGAGTGAAGTACTTAGCACCGTGTCCAGCACGTAGTCAGCATGCAATAAATCCTCATTGTTTACTCATGTTTCACCCAGCTATGATCACTGGATCCCCTAGGAGCTGAAATCTGGTTTCTGAAACCTCAGTGACCTTTAGACAAAACTCTATCCACCTTCAAAATGGAGGATGGCAGAGAGGATGGGGAAAACCATCTCCTATCACTTCCTATAAGTTGATTGGGGACATTTTCTATTCACTGTTGTTCATATCTACACACAAATGTGCACAGCTGTAACTCCTCAGATCTGTTACCTGAGAGAGGAGAGAGAATCACTGGACAGTTCTCTTCTAACACGGAGAGAATTTTGAGAATTTCCTCAAAGCAAATTCACATTGTGCACTGCTTATTTAATATCAGTATATGTACCATTACCTTTATTTCATGCTGGGAAGGAAGACTAAATTCAAGATTGAAGAGACAGAAGCTTTGGAAGGGCAGCAGGGAAGAGGCTGGGCAGGCTGCCCCAGGGGGTCAAGTGTAACAAGGCAAACGAAATAAATACAAGCAAGTCTTTCCCAGGAGGTCCCAATTTTAGACAGAAGGGAATGGAGCCAGGGACCAAAGAAGCACCACTGAATATCTAAAACCCAAATGTTAAGCCATTAAGTGATTAAAATTTAGTCTTGTTTCCTATGCTTTTTCAAACATTGCATTCATAAAAGCATTTCAATACCCTTTCAAACTTTTTTCATGAATAAGAAAGAAAGAAATGACATAACTGCAGTAATGTCAATGCATAGAACCAATTTTAAAACATCCCTATACCTGTTCATTCATCATTACTGCAGGGGAAGTACCTGACCTTTGAAAACTGATTAGAAATGTTATGAATTGAGGGTGAGTGGAATTTCAAAGACAGTACAAACTTCAAGGGAGCAAACTCTTTTCCTACAGGAGTCACAAATTCTTGCTTAGATGTTATTGCTTAGAAATTTTCTCTAACAGAAGAAAACGCTATTTTTGTGACAAATATAAAAATTGAGAAGCAAAAAAAAAGTTCCAATTATGTAGAAAGAAGAAGGGGATAAGCAAATATTTCCAAAAGATGAACATGACAAAATTGCTTTATGTAGTGGACAATCAGAAGCTGGATTAGAAATGTGAGAATTTTACCTATAAAATGCAATCCAAGTGACTTTTCCTACTTCCGTGGCAACCACAAATCCAGCCCTAGGGCAAAATCCACCACAGGGACTCAGTTTCAGAACTGCTGTTAAACCAGTGGCTGTGATCACTTTATCCCCACCCCCTCTTTCTAGGCTGCTCAGCCCCTCTGACGGCCCCTTCCTAGTGTGGCTTGAGGCTTGGGAGAGAGGAGAGTAAGAAATGTGTGTATCTGTGTCCCTTTTGAACTAGACTCCAATGCCTCCCAGATCCCAACCCCCAAGGAGATATCCCAGCACATCTAAACAGCACCCACTCCAGCGTCAAGGTGTTCCTTTCTACCTGGGGTAAGGCTCCAATCAGGACTAAAGAGGGAGGAGTGGGCCAAAGTCATCCCATGGGGAACCATCCCAACTACACCCCCAATGGCTACTCCAATAACAGCAATGGCATTCTGGCAATGGCAGGAAGAGTTCCTCAAGAATGGCAATGGTCCTGCCACCAGTTTTGCTGGGTGGGAGTGTTCACAGCAGAGAATGGTTGTGGGTTCTGCACCCATTCCAGTGATGGGACCCACCAAGGGGAAGCCCAGAGACTGTGGGCTTGGGACAGGGCACTGGGACTGAGGTGCCAAAGAATAGAACTGGATTCTAGCTAGTGACAAAGAAAAGGAAGATGAGGAGGTGTGATCATTCTACCTCTCTCTCTCTCTGCAACCTTCATGCATTTCTTTGTTCCTTCTCGCTCAAAGAAAGAAAGGAAGGAAGGGGAAGGGAGAAGGAAGGGGAAGGGGAGAAAGGAAGGGAAGGAGAGTGACCTCGAATCCAAGATCCAATTAGATATGCCGGATTTTCCCATCAGAGGGAAAGGCTTCCGAACTCCGTGTGCCTCAGGCGTACAGAACTCGAAGGGGCTCGACCCTGTACTTCCCCCGGATAGGGAGAATCAGACCAGTCCCAGGCTCAATTTCATAAGCACACCGAGACTTTGGGATGCGCCGCCGCCCGCTGGGGAGCGAAGACTCCTTCCCCTCCTCCACCTGTGGGACTGGAGGTCCCCCAGGCGCAGCCATTGCCCCCACCCAATCTTCCAGGGCAGGCGCTTTTCCTTCCTTCATTACCTCACTACCTCCTTCCCTTGACGTCAGCCCCGGGTCCTCGAGCGGAGGGGGGAGGATGGAGATGAGTTTGGGGGCAGGCGGTATCAGGATCCCCGCAGCACCGGGGTGGAGGTTAGGGGCGGAATATGAGGTAATGCTCGCCCAATCCCCCGCCTCAAAGGCCGAGAGCCGCCACTTCCCTCCCCCCGCCCCACCTTCCAGCCCCGCGCGCGCCGGTGTGTGCACCAGTTACTAGGCAACCCTATCGGAGAAGCGGGATGCCGGCCAAGTTCACCCAAAGTTGAAGAATAAATTTGGGGGAGAGAAGGTTGAGGGTGGAGCGAGAGCCGGGAGAACACACAAGGGACAGGAAAAAAAAGCTTGGAAGGAAAAGAAGCTGGTCTTCTGCCTCCCTGGAACGGGAAGGAGGGCCGACGCGGGCTGGAGCAGTGTCCCCGGGGGCCACCGCTGCGACCCGACCGCCGATCGGCCGGCAGTCCGGGTCCGGTTCCGCGGGGGGGCCCGGAGCTGGGAGCCACGCCCACCGAGCGCCGCCGCAGCCAAAGACTCTGGAGCACCTGGGTGGGGAGGAGGCTGTGGTCCGAGCGTACGCGCCCTCGAATTACTACCAGAGAAGGCCGGCCCGTGCAGCCAGTGGGCGAGGAGGGGTCTGAGAAGCGAGAAGAACGGAGTGGGAGTGCACTCCATGTTTAGTCTTTGGTCCCGAGAAACCTAAGGGCTCCTTAATGAGCCCTTACAAAAATAACTTCTCGAAGCGCCACTCTTCTTTAGCTCTAACAGTAACCAACCTCGTTTATATTAAAAACAAGAGCGCCAGGAGACGAGGAAACCTACTTCTTGCAAATCAGAGCCAGGAGATCTGCTTTAGTTTGCTTTAAGTAGCTAAAGGCGTCCTTTGCCTCCGGACCCTACATGCCCGCGGTCCCGGCTGCCCGCGTCGGACGTTCCGGCTCCAGCCGGTTCGCGCGCCCCCTCCGGGGTCCCGGGAACCCAGACACCGTTCTGAGCGCCTTCCTACCTGCTGTAGGGCGTCCTCAGCAGCAGGGCCTGGCTGCCTGTGCAGCTGTCGGTAGGGGTGTGGCAGCCATAGACTGGGGGCGGCACAGAGTACTGCTGCTCGCCTGCGGAGAGCCGAGGAGAGCCCAGTGAGCGCGCCCCAAAGGCTGGGGCGGGGGGAGGGTGCGAGGACGCGGGCAGGGTCTGGGACAGAGAGCATCCCCAGCCAGGCTCGGAGGCTAAGCTGGGGGCAACGGGCCTGGATGTCGGGGCGTGCCGAGAGAAGGCGTCCAGATCCTAAGGAGCTAATCTACTTCTCACTTCACATTCCCTTAGCAGTCACTTCCTAGTACACCGAAGAGACCTTCGAGACGTTCGTAGACTCGCTTGAGTAGAGCTGTCCCCAACATACTTGGGGTGGGGGCTAAACTCAATCTTTTCTTTTAAATTAGGTGAGACTGGGCTGATTATTTCTAACAATCCCTTCTTTCACAATTTGCGGTGGGTTGGAAATTCCGGGGACGGGGGATTTGGCACGAAAGAAGGGGAGAAGGACCCCACATCATTCCCTCCTGCTTACCCAGAGAGCCCTGCTGGCCCATGGGGTCCTCGTGCTTGAAAGAGTGGTTGGGGAACTGCGCTGCGTGGTGCGAGGGCGTGTGACCGTAGCTGGGCGTCCCGTCGAAGGTGACTGTACTGTATCCTGCGAGCAGAGCGGAAAGAGAAGCACAACGTCAGCGGGGGTAGCCCGGTCGGGTGGGTCTACCAAACCAGAACCCGGGGCGAGGAGCACGCGGCCTCCTCACCCCCCGAACTCGAAACCCCAGCGGAGGATTATGCCACCCCACCGGCCTCCAGAACTTTCGGGGGGGGGGGGAAGCCGGGGCAAACCCCAAAGGTGTGACCTCGGGGCCGGGGGTCCGCCCTTTCCCAAGGAAAACCTTGACCTCCCCGCCGGTTCCCGATTCATGTACGCCCCTCATCTCCCACGGTGTTTGCCGCTCCTGAACCGAACCTCAGGCAAGTGAAGTATGAAGACCGCCAACCGCTCGCCAGAGAAAGTTCTTCACCTCCGAAGAGAAACACCGTGGCTCTTGCTCAGGGGTTAGCGCGGGCGAGCGAAATGAATCTGTTCCGCTGACCCCGAGCTGACTCGGAGCCGTAAATCAGGGCACCGCGCACCAACTTTCATTAATTACTTGGAGCCCGTTAACCGGCATGGGCCTTAGATGGGGAGAGTAGTTACTGAGTAATGTTATCTGAGGCTGTGCGACCCTACACGACGACACCCAAGGCCCTCAGGAAAGCTGGTGAAGGTTAAAAGAAGGGGCCCTTTCAGTTGGGCCCGCCGGCATCGGCCCGCAGCCCTCCTCCTTACCCTCTTGGACCCAACTCGCATCCAGTGCGTCCTTACTCTGACCACCACCGTGGGGTTCCTCGCGCCCCAGGTTGGGGAGCGTGCCTGTTTTAGAATGTAGGTAACACCGTAGCTCCCTTTCCCTCCATGGCAGTGCACGGGTCCCCTGCCAGTTTCCCTACCGAGAAACCAATGGCAAGATGGACCGTGTTCTTCCCCAACTCTCCGAAGGCTGAGTAACAGAATGTGGTGTCTTGATTGAAAACCGTGGTCTCCTTCTGTGATTATTGTTATTAAATTGCTTTAAACATATACCCCACCAGCTTCTGGAAAACTGTTGCCACCTCTGGGGAAAAAGTATCCTCCAGCTACGATGAAGGTCAGTCCCGGGGCCCTGAAGGGAATGGTGGGATTCCCTCCTTTTATGCGCAGGCCCCAGCGCCTCCGGCCTGAGGTCCAGGCCAGGAGGCGAATGAGATCGGCTCGGAAGCTCACAAAGGCTTCCCGCAGGGCCACGGTGCCGACCCATCCCCCACTCATTCTCCCAGCTCCCGCCCAGCCATTGCGCTGGATCTCCAAACTCCACTCAGTTTTTGGGAGTGGGCTGGGTCAAACACCCCCACTCTTGCCCCAGGCTTGACAGAGGCTCTGCAACAAGTGTCTGCAAAGACTTAGGATGGACAGAGGAAGGAGACCGTTACTCCATCTTTGAAACATACCCCCCCAAACAGAAACAAAAACGGAGCTTCTCCTGCCCGCTTCAGGCAGTGCGGTGTGTCGGAGTGGGAGAGAGGGTCGGGGCAGGTCGTAAATACCGGATCGTACCAGGCAGGCAAAATCTAACAGGTTGACAATTTAAAAAGCCACCAGCTTTTACAACTTGCATGATTCCAGAGTCCTACATTTCTCGCCTACTAAGTAGCTGTCAGGCGTCGGTGAGCAGCTTGAGCTTCCTTTTGGGAGCGAAGGCTCGACCCTGTTTGAGGCCTACCTGTCAGCTTACAAACGAAATTTGGCTCTCAGTACCCAATTTTGCAGAGAGAAGGCCGAATTTTGAAAAGATATTTTTTAAATAGAGAGAAGAAATAGAAACCACAAAGAAATTGTCTCTAGACGAACCCTTCTCCATTCCTGAGCAGATGCGTAGGCAGTGGCCCAGAGCACGTGCTGTCCTTGGAGGCGGGCTCCGCAATTGTAGGGTTGCGGGCTGCAGCGCCCGAACCCGCCACGTAGCCTCCGCGCCCCGCGAGGCTCCCAAGGGCCCCTCCCGGGCAGGACACGCAGACGGGCGCGGGGGGGGGGGCGCAGGGGCCAGCCTCCAACCCCTCCCTCACGACCGTCGGGAAGGGCCGTGTTGAAAGCGCCTGCGGAGGGGACAGAGGGCTCTTTTAATTAGAAGCTTATCGGACCCGGGACTGATTAGATCGCGCTGTGCTGGGGCCGCGAGCTGGGCCCCGCGCGGAGAGCGCGGGGGCGGGGGCCCAGGGAGGAACAGTTGCCGGCGAAAAGGGGCAGCGTGTTCAAAGGCTCCTTGTACAGGCCTTCGAGAGAGAGGCTCTAAGCGTCCAAAGTAGCGCTTTTCCCACGGTTAGTCTCTGCCCGGGAAGGGAGTGCAACCTTGACCGCGCGGAGAGGCGAGACACGCTCTGCGCCTCCCTCCTCCGCGCGCGGCAGCGGAGGAACCCGGGAACCGCCTGGCCGGGCCTGGCCTCCCAAAAGCTGGGGGGTAGAGTGGACAGCAGGCTCAGTCAAGGAGGGGGGCAGAAGGCTGAAAATGATGACTCCATTGCTGTGGCAGAATAAGGAAAAATCTGTCCCCCAACGAAATACCCTCTCCAACGTGACCCAAAGGGGGGCGCCCTTCGCCCTTGGGTAAGAGCCGGTCTCTATACCTGACCCTAGGGTGGCCTGGTGATGCCAAGGCCGCCTCCTGCCCTAGGATTCAGAGCGCCCTCGGGACTGGGGGAATCAGAGGCTGACGAGCAATCTTTTTTTTCCCCTCCTTAAATCCCGCCTTAAGTCTGGGGCTACCCAAGTCCTCACCCCATTTCTGCCCTGACAAACCATCTAACCCTCACACACACACTACAGTCGGTTCAGTGCCCATCCAACAGGTCAAAGGAAATCTGTCTCAACAGAGGGGCCAAGATCCCTGGAAAAGGAGGTAGAAATAGCCTAGTATGGTCTGGGTTTGAGTCCCAGCTGTGCCACAGAGGGACCTGTTGCACACCTAATCTCTTAAAGCCTAGATTTTCTCATCCAGAAATAAGGAAATCCTCTAATGTCAGACTCCATAACTCCAATGTGCAAAGATGCACACTGCCTTAATGCTCAATCTCCAGTGCCTTGCACAGAGTAGATGCTCAATAAATGAATTAATGTTTAGAAGATTAGGACACCACCTATACTGTTTAAGAAATGGGAAAGGGAGGGAGATGGCGTGATGCCTGGGGGTGCCAACTGTCCTCTCCTGTGGGCCAGGGTTAGGCTGCTTTGCCTAGGGACAGGGATTCAGAGTCTTGATTCCTCTCTGCTGGAGCTTGTCCTGGGTCTGCTGATGGCCATTCTCATACTCTGGGGAAGGAGCTGATGCCCTTGCTTCCCCCAACACAAGCCTCCTGCCAGACCTTACATTCCTGGGGGAGCCACAGGAACCCCAGAAATCAAGAGAATCAATCCAGAATCTCCAGGCCTCAGGGTTATCAAGGCCAGGGCTGAGGCTGGAGCAGCTTCTGACATCTCACCCCAGCTTCCCAGTAAGTCCCAACAGCGAGGCAAGCATGACCCACTCACATTTTCAATGCAAGAAAAACCTAAACCCACAGACGGGACCTGCCTTACAGGTTGTGGCATGCATCTGGGGCCGACTCTCCACTGGGCTTTTCCCCGGGATTGGGAGGAGAACTCCTTCACCTGCTAGTCCTGGTCCCCAACTCCCAAGCCTTTTATCTCTGACAACCACCTTCATGCTGAACTGAGGGGACCCCAGGCACTAGATCTGCCTATAGAAGAGACCCAAACAAAGTAAATCCCCACAGAACCTAGATGGACTCAAATAAATGATAACAGCACAGTAGTATCTTGAGCCCCAGAAACAGACCAAATGGCTTCTCAGGCCCCTCCAAAGAGCACACATCCACACACAGATTCACTCACATCACACACCTGCCTGCCAGTCTTGCCCTTTCTGGTCCAGTCAACTTTAGGTGGTCTGCTGCCTTCTGAATTTAGAGCCCCAAGCCAGGGGAAAGTCGGGCTTCTGCTCCAGTGGCATAGAACTTCAAGCGGTGCCAGACCCCCAAGTTGCTCATCTCAGCTCTCCTCTTACAGACGGAGAAACTGAGACCTGGTGATTTGTAAAAGGTAACAACAGCTTGCTAATTAGAGGTGACACTATCAGAGAACGCAAGCCTCTGAATCGACACTGAGTTGTTCCAACATCCCTTGAGTGGGAAACACTAACTTCCATTTAAGAAACACCTAGAATGGAGGGACCCCGGGTGCTGCTTGAGGTTCCTCCACAGAACACGGATCTCGGATTCCCTAAACGAAGAGGGGAGGGTGGTTTCGATTTCACTGGGGCTTCTGGTGAGCCAGGTGCTCCAGGCTGGTTTCAGCTAGGGACCACCTGAATATACTCGTTTAGAAGGTGTTGGCATCGACCATGGACCAGCAGCATTGAGCACTTCTGCGCCTTGGGAGCCCTGGCACCTCCTGCAAACGGTACATGCTCTGCTTCTCCCGCCCCAGCATCCCAGAAACATCCCAGTCCCTTAGGCCCGCATGAAATTTTGCTCCAGCAAAAGCATCCGCCATTGCGTTTGTAAGGCGTTTCCTAAAATACTGAATCAACCCGAATTGGTTTAGATTCTCAAAGAGCACAGAAGTCCAATTAGAGTAAAATTAGAAAACAAACTACAGGGGCCTGGCACGATTGGTTCAGCGCTAAGCCCTGATAAAGGTAAGTAGGTGTGCGGGAGCCAGAGCGGGAGAAGGCACCAAGGCGCGCTGAAGGCAGGCCGATGCTTGGGCCTCGTTCCACGGCCTCTCGGAGGACCCGGTCCCACAGGGCTTGGAATGGGATGAACAGAGTTCTCTTCCAGCCCTGGAGCCCTCGCGGACGCCGCCT
This sequence comes from Eumetopias jubatus, assembly GCF_037043125.1. NCBI lineage: Eukaryota > Metazoa > Chordata > Mammalia > Carnivora > Otariidae > Eumetopias > Eumetopias jubatus. Next base: position 28,350,641 of record NW_028274819.1, on the reverse strand, counting down.
GAGCTGGAACCCAGGAGACATCTGCTATTATATATACTACCAGACGCGAACACCGACACGGTTCCAGGAAAGCCACTGTTTAGTTGCTAGCCCGTTCATTTACTCGTTCTTTGCTCATACTTCTCGGCGTCTAACGTGTGCCGTCACCGTAGTACAGGCTGGAGCGGCTCCTGACGTTTTGGCGCAGCGTAGGAACACGGGCTGCTCCCCCGGTGCTGGTCCCACAGTCTAAAAGCTAAAAAAGTCCAGTGCCTCCTAACAGTTCGGTGGGGCCTTGAGCTACAGAGCACCTTCCTGAGACAGAGCCAGACGCTGCACCGGTTCCCACTTCCCACTCCCACAGAGACTAGCAGTCCTGGAAGCTCCCGGGGTCCGAGGGGCCCCAGATGACCTCCCGGCTCATGCGAACCAGTCGGGCTCCCGGCTCTGCAGGATGTCAGGGGCCTCTGCCGGCACGTACTCCCTCTCCCGGGCCTCCTCTCCCCTAGCCGCTGCTTCCGCTACCCGCACACTCCTTGGCCGGGGGGGGGGGGGGGGGGCGAGGGGGGCAGCCGGTTAAGAGCCGGGGTCAGGGAAGGGATAGGACAGGGGAATGCGAGAGCGCGGCCGCAGCCCCGGCGCCACCCCGCGTGTAGGGGGCGCTCCCCCGGCCGGCTTACCCTGGTTGCGAATAGCGGGCTGGCTCTCGAGGCAGCTAGGCAGGTAGGGCGCGTTGGGGAACATCCTGGCCTGGCCGGAGGACGGCTGGCTGGGCGGAGGAGGGCCGAAGGGACCGTAGCGACAGGCTCCAGCTGTGCCGGTGAACTGGCCGGAGAAATGCACGGTGAAGGCGCTCAAGCACTGCTCCTCGTGCGGCTCCGCGCCGCCCCAGGTCGGCTCCTGTTTGATGAAGGAGTGAGGCGGCGGCGGCGGCGGGGGTGGCGGCGGAGCAGGCGGCGGCGCAGGACCGCCCAGCGAACCGTAAGCCGAGGCGCCCGGGGGTGCAAAATCCAGCACGGGCGCCCACTGCGCGGCGCCGCTCACGGGCAGGGCGCAGCCACCGCCGCCACCAAGCGAGGGTACCGCCGGCAGCAGTGCATTCAGGTCCCGCACGTCAGAGCCCATTTGCTGCGGCTCAGCCCCGGACGCCCCGCGGCTTCTTCGGCCTTGCAGACGCTCGGCGCTGGACTCGGCCGCACCTAATTTGGTCCAGAAGCCACCTGGGCCCCGGAGCCCTGGCTGCTCGGGCTGCTGAAGGCACCCAGACCCGGAGCGGAGCGAGTGAGAAGACGCCGGCTCCGGGGCACACGTGGAAGCCGGCTCCTGCGGCAAGAGGAAGTCCAGGATCGCGGCAAGGAGGCGGCGGGGCCCCGGCTCCTGGGCTGCCGTCCCGGCTCTGGGTGGGTGGGTGAGTGAATGAGTGGGAGGGCGGGTGGGAAGGGGGGAGCGGACAGACGGTCGGGTTGCGGAGAGCCCCCGGGTGTAGGCGCTGCCTTGAACTCCTTACCCCAGCTGCCTGGCTGCCCCCAGCTTCCCAAAGCTCAAATAAGAGGGGCTGGCGGCGGGGGAGGAGGAGGAGCCAGGAGCCTCGGCCGCTCCATTCACACCGCAGCCTAAGCCCAGCCAGGCAGCGCGCGCGGCTCGGAGGGGGCGCCCTCGCCGCGGGGGTAGGGGGGCGGGCCCGAGGGAGCGTACCTCTGGGAGACACCCTCCTCTCCTACCCGCCACGCGCTCTCAGCTGGTCTGCGGGACCCAGCCCACCCCCCCACCTCCCCTTCTCGGCCTTCGCAAGTGTGGGCGCCCCTGGGCCCTGGCGAGTCTCTCCAGGTGAGCAGCGAATGTCCCCACATCCCTGTGTGATGGGGGGGGCGGATGGGGTTGTTAAGCTGAGGGGGCGGGTTCAAGGGAGGGGCAGGTGAGCTCCACGAGGGCGGGAACTTAAGGAAAGCCCTGAAAACTTTCCCGGGCTTCAAAGAGGAGAATTCCTTTGCTCTGAGCCCGAAAGTCCGGCTCTTGCTTCTAGAGCCGCCTGGCAGGACTGGTGGGCGTAATCTCAGGTTCACTGGGATGGGGGTGACACTTTATGGGTTCCAGGGGCCAGACTCAGGGTGAACGTGGGTGACCTGGGGGGCGCGGTGCATCAGCTGTGATAAACGGCGTATTTCGATCGTCTGGTAGTTGGTTACTTGATGAGGTTTGTGTCCAAACGAGGGCAGTTGTCGCCTGCCTAAAAATTGGTGTCAGCCGCACTTAATCTCCTTTTCTAGCGAGGGATATTTAACTCTTCTTCGGTGAAGCCGGGAAAACAGCGGCTAATTTGGGAGGGAAGGAAACCTTTAGGGGAACACCCAGAGCCTGCACACATTCCAACTGAAGAATCCTGGAGCCCAGGTTGGAGGGTGAGAGGCGTGGAGGATTCGAAGTCCAAGCCCCCGGGGAGAAGTTTGGCTCCTGCAGCCAATCCCGCCGAGCTCGGCCTCGGACCCTCCGCTCATGGTCGAGAATACCGTTCTGGATAAGCAGTAACTGATAAGGGGACGCAAACCAGTTAGGGGGACCACGAAGGAAAGCCCTCCGTGGCCCACGGTCCAGGGCAGTGTTCGCTCCATTGGGAGCTCGGAGCGCCAGGCTTCGCCACATCGGACTCCTCTCTCTACCTAGTCATTCTTTGGGGCGCCGCACCTCAGGGCAGGTGTTTGAGGTTTTGTTTTGTGTTTTGGTTCTTCCACAGTAGTCAGGATTTAGGGCGATGCGGATCCTAGGCAAGGAGAAGCGCTGGGAACCCGGGTTCTAATGCGTTTCGGGGCGCGTGGAAACGCCCAGGAGAGCCAGGGGGCAGCGGCGGGTAGTGGCCGATGGCCGCCAGGCCTCTTAGTCCAGGCTGGCCGCGGAAGGGCCCGCAGCTCTCCGCCAAGCCCTTGCGAAGCGACAACCATGGTAGTTGCAGTTGTACAAAGAAACGGAACGTTTGAAAAGCCTTGGCGTACTCTTCATTTTCTTGCGCTTTGGTTTTAGTTCATTTGCACTGAGTAAATGAAATAGACCCGAGTTCCGGCTGCGAACCCGAGTCGTTGGCGGGCTCAGAACCTACACGCCAAATAAAATTCCCTCCTCTTGGGGTCGCTAGTCCTAGAGGCGCAGGAGACCGTGAGGGCAAAGGTCGGGAACACTCGCTCCCCGCTCGTTCCCCGGGCCACCTACGAGATCCTGCACCGCTCTTTGCGCTACTTTGGTGCTTGGGTGTGCTTGTCTCCACTCAGAAGCTTTATCTTTTTTTTAAAGAAATGAAAAGGTTCTGGAGGCCAGCTCCTTCTCCCCCCGACACTCTGTGAGCTGCCCAATACGCTCCCACAAGTGCAGTCTGGAAACTCGGGGCTGGGCTGGAGAGCTGGGCAGGGGCACGCGCGTTGGGTCCTTTTGGTGCAGAAAGGCCGCGGGAGACGAAACTTCTCAGGCCAAGTTGCCCCTAGAACGCCGCAGACCCCTGTCTCACACCCACCACTTTTATTTCGACGTCGTAGGAGTTTTTCTTAACTAGGATTCACTCAAGCGCCACGAGGGATGGAAAGCCCTTTATGAAAAGTCAGGGATTTGTATTTGCCAACGAAAAGCTCGATATTGCTTCTCTTTTATCCTCCTTTGCAAAGTTTTTTTGGGGGGTCTTTGGAGGGAGGTGACTTGAACGTGAGCTTTTGTGGTTTTGAATCCCAGATAGGGCAGAGGTGCTTAATTTTGCGCCTTTACGTTTAAAAAAAAGTTTTTGTTAAGGGGCGGGGTGGGGTGGATTGAGAGGAAAGGGGGGCCGAGAAAATTTAAGACTCCTCTCCTCTCCGCCATTTGTTGCCTGAGAATCCTAGAGGGAGGAAAGAGCAGTAGTGCGATCCCCGCTTCAGCCCTGGGGTGCCTCCCCGCTCCGACTTCGTAGTCCGAAACGGTGGGAGGAGTTCCCTGCAACCCGCGGGGCCGGGAAGTGAGTGCGGCGCGTCCGCAGACTCTGGAAGTCGGAAGGCCGCAGCCCAGAGGTCCCCGAATGCCGCCACCCATCCCCATCCCTGGAAGCCCAGGAGCGCCTAGCCCAACGCTGGGAAACCCGCACACTGAGGTCCGCCTTCTTCCCTCGGGTAACGTTCTCTGCGGGAGCTCGGCGGTTACCCAGGCAGACGCGCCCGCTACCCTGGCCTCGGCGCCCTGAGCCTGCCAGGCGGAGGGACAGAAAATCGGGCGGGGAGGAAGTCTGCCCGCCTCGGCAGGTGGGCGCTCGCCTGCCCCTCCGCAGCTCCAGGCCCAAGGAAATGAGGGCGGCCGAGACCTGGCTGCCCCTTCTCTCATTCACCCTTCCACTGCCGTCAGCGCTGAGACTTGTGGCACAGAAGATGTGGTCTGAATCACCGTTTGGCAGAGATGGAAATTGAACTCCCCGTCTACAGAGAAGGAAACTGAGGCCCAGGCAGAGGGAAGAAAGGCAGCTGTAGAGTTCAGTGGTTAAGAGGATGGAATTGGTGGTCAGAGAACAGAATCTCGGGTCCACCAGGTAACAGCTGTGTAATCCTAGAGGACTTCCATAGCCTCTCTGAGCCTCAGTTTCCTTACTAATCAGACAGGATAATGCAATACTAGCGTCCACTTCATGGGGTCGTGGGGAGTAGACCGGAGGATAGTGTTGGTTTACGCATTCAATAAACGTCACAACTGTCACTATTATTAAGGATACATAGCAAAATAGTGGCAAAGCCAAGCTGAAACCTTGGTCTCTGAACGTCTAGCTCGGGGCTTTACCCCCGCTACCCTTCTGCCGCTATAGAGCTAATGGAATGGGGTGTAAAGAAAAGAGGGAAAGAGAGACGTTAAAAACCCATGTGGCTCTGATACATTGGTAAAAGGCATCCTGGTCTGGAAGGTGCTTAATTATTGCGAGATCAAAAAATCGCCGCTGAGTGGTAGAGGGTACTGAGGACCTCTAACCGCCACCCCCCCCCCCCCGCCCCTTTGACCCGGGCGCTGTCAACTGCATTTGACCAAGAGCCGAGCCCGGCCCTGCAGCCGCGGCCCCAGGGAGCAGCGCGTACTCCCAGGCTGCGCTCCGGGCGTCACCCCGCGGCCGCCGACAACTGAATAAACACTCCGAAGCGCTGCGATCTGTCAAGGGCTGGGGCCGAAGACGCAGAAGAGGAGTGGCTCCACCGCCAGCCGCCCAGGAGGAACCGGCGCTCGATTAGCACCTCGTGCAGGGGCTAGAGTCCGGAGCTCCACGCGCAGGACCAGCAGCCTAATCAGGGCTCCTCCCCTCCCTGCCCATTCCAACTCTTGAGTATCTATCTGCTTACCCGAGCCTCTGGGCAGGCGCTTAGGCCGGTTTCCAGGCCCGTACTGGCAATAGAAACTCCAGCTTCATTTCTTTAAATTAAAAAAAAAAAAAAAAAGTACGGGAGGGACTTTTGTTAGAGCGTACCCCTGTTTTGTCCCCCTACCCTGGCTTCCTCTGCTCATTTGAAAAATAACTCGATCTTTTTGAACAACCTCTCATCTACAGTACAAACTCCGTTCTCTGGCCCAGTCTGGGGGTTCAGGACCGGTGAGCACCGCCGCCTGGGCGCTGCAAAATTTTCGCCTCTGCCCCAGCTTGCAGTGCCTGGAACCGCCAGAGTTTACCCGTCTGTTCTGATGCCACCTTGAGATGGTCCCCAAGCTCCCAGAGAGTCCCCGTTGAAAGAATTCCGCAGCGCTGCCTCTATTATTATACCGTAAATCTTTTTAAATTCTGGAACTAATTATATAGAGGATATGTCTCAATTTGTTCTGCATTAATGCCACAGTGGGGATGGAGGCCGGGCCGTGGCCAGAGCAGATACGTAGGCCCATGAAATTGATGAACTGAGAGTTGCTCCCAGTCCTAAGCGCACCATCTGGAATTCCAGTCTGAGGTTACAATTAGAACTCCTGACCCCAGATTCAACTTTGCAAACAACGGGAAAAAATGGGGAAAAGAAAAAAAAAAACCAAGAGAAAAAAAAAACCCAACTTATATTCTGCACCTGTAAAAAAAAAAAAAAGAATCCTTACACAATCTTAAAATCTTTCCATCTTACAAGATTCTTTCCAAGTATTCTTTTGTGTTTCTTTAACCTATAAAAAAGATAACGGAATATATTTTATAGACTGGATTTTATCTTACCCCTTTCCCTCTCCCGACTGCACTGTTTAATAGTTGTCAGTTTTTTCTCAGTGTTTTTTTCTTAAGCATTGGATTATAATTCTATGGGACCAAAATATTCCTTAGTAAATTAGCTTGCTAAATATTTTGTCATTTTGCGATTCTGCTTTTGAGAAACCGCTTAATTACAGAAATCTGTCTGGATCTAGGAACTTCTTTTTGTTGCTCCAGCTTAACTGTAATCAGAGATTTTACTTGTTGTAATTTTATTTGTGTTCTAAATTGGTTAGGCCATTTCTTCCTCCTTTCTTTAGTAACACACTGCTTTATTTTCCTCTCGCTTTGACCCTCTGAAGAAAACGAAGGACCAGGCAGTACTGGGGAAATCTGTTAAATTTATTAGCATAAATGCTTAGACAAAATGAGATATAAATCATTCAGATGTATTAAGCCATAAAGTATCCCAATGAAGTCAGTGCTTCGCAAGGGTCCTGGTGTATAAATGTTCATGTAAAACAAGGTATCAGTATTATCTTTCAAACTGAATATACGTTGTAAAAATATCCAAATGTTGAATTAGGAATATGGGGGCGTTGGCAGGGCAGGAAGGGTATATTCCTTAGAGCAGCCTGTTAGCAATTTGGTGGCTCAAAAAGCATGGCAGAAGAAAAGTCTCCACAGTTTGCATTAGGAATATTCAGTAGACAATTTTTTTGAAGAAAGGTATACAGGTTATATTTGATGAGAAGTAAAGAAATAAGGAAAGAAGAAATGAATAGAGAGCAAAACATTGCTTTCTGTGGAACACTTTTTTCCCCCAAAAGGTCAATTTAGCTTCAAAAAAAAAAAAAAAACTACTCAGAAAAGGCACTGGCTCTTCATACAGATAACGGATGAGCCATTAGTAAAGAGCCACCTGGGCCTTCGTCTGCGAACCCGGATATGCAGCTGGTCGGCAGAAGGATGTGAATTCACTAGAGGTGGACGGGGAGAAGAGGGGTGGGGGAGTGAGGAAGGGGAGTTGCCAGAATTCCTAGCAGAGGTTTACCAAGACAAAAAATCAGACAAAATGTTTAAGGAGCAATGGCTCGCAAAGTTCATAATCACAGCTCTCTGTAAATGTTGGCAAATCAAGGCATTCTTCACCTTTTAGTGTGATTGTTCCAAAGCCTTCCCCGCCCCCTGCCCCCCCCCCCGCCTTAATCAAGGAATTTACCAGAGAAAAGGCAATAGTCCCCCTTTTCTTTATCAGGGGCATCCTCAGATTTTGGTTTCATCAGTTCATTCACCATTGGGGCAACTATTTCTTGGCACTTCCTTTGTGCCAAGCATTGTGGCAGGGACTGGAAATACAGGTGTAGGAGCACAGGCCCCACCCTGCTCTCACGGAGCTTACAGTCCAGGAGGAACGACAGACAAATTACAAGCAAACAAGGCAGATACTTTCAGTTAAGGGTAACTGCTACAAAGAAACAAGGAGATTTGGTAGAGGAGAGGCCTAAAGGTAAGACAGGGACAGGAGCAAATAGGCATGCACTGCTCTGTCTTAATGTGTTTGTAAGTATCCCACCTTACTGTTGTGTGGCAGGAAGGATTTGAAGGATTTGGAACGTTCAGTCTGGACAGATCTCTGCCCACAAGGGGGCTGGACTTTATGGACTCAGGAGGATAAGCTGTTTAGATAGGGCTGGATTAAAATCGCCACCACCAGGGACACCTGGGTGGCTCAGTCGGTTAAGCGGCTGCCTTCAGCTCAGGTCATGATCCCAGGGTCCTGGGCTTGAGTCCCAAATCAAGCTCCTTGCTCAGCAGGGAGCCTGCTTTTCCCCCTGCCTGCAGCTCCCCCTGCTTGTGCACTCTCTCTCTCTCTCTGAAACATAAATAATACATTCTTAAAAAAATAAAATAAAATCGCCACCACTGGCTGAGTGATGTGAAAGTTACTTAACCTCCAAAACATTCCATTTTCTCCTCTGGATAAAAACAACAGCACCTATTGAAGTTGAGAGAACTAGATGAGGAAAGGCATGTACCATTTCTTAGCCCAAAGGGAGCCCTCATAAATGGTGACTATTATCTATATTCATATAGATTCTGTATTCTTTGCTTCTAATTAATTGATAAGTTATAGACTTAATATTAATATTGGTGTGAGTTAAGAAAATCTTCACTGTTGTTGGATTAGGGAGAAGGGCAGGAAGAGAAGCCCTTTGTCAACAATGCTAACCTTAAGCAGGGTTTCTTGCTGCCTTGAAGTGCATTGAAATCATTCTGTCCTACACACAGGCCTGAAACAGAAAACACGTGGCTTCTGCTTGAAAATCAAGCTTAGATTCTTCCGTTTCAGTACAGAAGGCTATAGGTTAATGTCAGCTTGAAAGGTTTAGGATGGCATTGTTCCTTACAGCCACATTTCAGATTATGTAGCCTAGTCTAGAATAAAGAATCCTGGGCTAGGTATAAAAAAATTTGGGCTCAAATCCTGTTTCTGACAATGCCCATGGCCTTGGGGAAATAACTTAAGCTCTTCATTTTTCAATACCCTTATCTGTAAAACAAGAATGATAATAAGGATGAAATAAAGCAAACCATGATTTGAAAACTGCACAATGCTAGGCAATGCTTGCAGAGGGCCATCAGGACCATCATTAACATGGGAACTAACCCGGGAAAGAAATGCTGTGAGCATTTCTCCTGCATGTTTCTTCCTTTGAAAAGTGGGCATAGTACGTTTCTCATGGGGCTGTCGTGAGAAGGACATGAGACGTGTGTATAACCTTTCTGAACACCACCTGGAATAGAGTGCTTGCTACCTAAGTGTGGCTGCCGCCTTTGTTGTTAGCCTTCTCTGGCCATGCTCCCAGAGCTGAGCTTCACCTTTTCACACTGATTGTTTTGTTTTTTGCTCCGACAGGACGAAATAGTATATAAAGAGCAGGACTTAGGGATCAGATGTCTGGGGTTTAAATCCTCCTCTGTTCCTTATTTTCTGTATGACTTTGGGTGATTTCCTTATTTTCTCTGAGCCTTAAGGTTCATAACTGTAAAAATGGGAGCTAAGGATACCTTCACTCACAGAGTTGTTTTGAGAACAGATTAACACAACACATGTAAAGTTCCTACATGGGGCCTGGCATGTAGTCAGAAATCAATAAATGGTAGTTATTAAGTTTTCAATTTGTCTAATCAGAGAATATTAATTTACTTCAAAAAACTGATCAGCCACCAAGAACTTCAATTACAGCATGATTCTGAGCAGACACAGAAACAAATTCCCATCTTCTAAATTCACCTGTGCCAATAAATAAATTAATTAACTAGTTAATTAATTAATTCACCTGTGCCACATCGAAATCTTACTCCTTCATATAGGAAAGACTTTGCAGTCAAAGCATTGACAATGACTTTCCTTTTTGACTATTGGTCCATTAGGTTGTAAGTTAGAATCCCATTTATTTTCACTGAGTTTCTTTGCAGAATATCCAGCATATATCAAGGACTTTGGTAATCTCATATTTTTCAAAATAAGCAGAAAACTTTTCAGCCAATTGAGAGAAAAAAACCGTTTGACTCTCTTCCTGGAGTTGCCACATAGCATTTATTAATAGCTCTGTAAACAGGCTTGAACATAGTATCAGCTGGCTGCTCAAGATATTACAAAAGTTTATGAGAAGTTGCTCAGGAAAAACAAGATAGAGTCATTAGAAATCTGATGCTGGTCAATAGTGCCTTTATCCTGAGTCTCCATAAATCACAAACAAATGAAACTTCTATTGTGATCACTGTTCCAGGTCTAAAGGATCTCCCTCTCCCTTTTAGTAGAAATTAAATAACATTTAAGAAAGCCCAAGATTTTTTTTCTCTACTGATACAGAGACTAATTACAAAATTTCCCAAGAGGTAATAAATATCAAACTCTAATCAACAGATGTGACATACAATAAATAAGAAGCACATAACTTTGATTCTCTATTTAGGGCACATGTTTATCTTTAATTATCCCCAACCTGAGAATGGAATAACTGTTGTTATCTGTTATATTTATTATTTGTTTCTAGAGTGACACCACATTTTTATCTTGCCCAGAACAGTCGCAGTTTAACCTGTTGTCCCAGCTTAATTATTAATTGCTCTCCTTTTACTTCCCAAAGTGTTTTGGTATTGATGGTAAATGATAAGGACTCCACTTGCTTAAAATTTTATTTTCTAAAAAAGACAGATTCAAGAAAGCCATTAGAACAAAAGCGAAAAACAAGAGTTAATTATGGCTAATGAGAAGAGGAAAAGATTGGATTAATATTAGAAATCAAAGGATGAGGGGGTGCCTGGGTAGCTTGGTCAGTTAAGCATCTGCCTTTGGTTCAAGTCATGATCTCAGGGTGCTGGGATTGAGCCCTTTTCAGGCTCCCTGCTCATCAGGGAGTCTGCTTCTCCCTCTCCCTCTGTCCCTATCCCCCTCACCCACTTGATCTCTCTCTCTCTCTCTCTCTCTCTCTCATAAATCAATAAAATATTTTTTAAAAAGAAATCCAAGAATAATTACTGTAATTGAGCATAAAACTTAGTTCTGAGCTTCCTGACAGCCATGTCAAAAAGGGAAAATAAAACTTGTTACATTATCTCTCATTATGCAATAGAGAGAAGAAATCCAGTTTTTTCAGAAGAGACAAACTTTTCTAGTACTAAACTCTAACAGAAACTTATCTCACTGGCCTTCCTCTAAGGACCATCAGACAATGGTTAGTGACTTCAACAATAAAGTTTCAAAACATGCGGAGATATTCTCTGACTGGTGGCTTCTCATTTAAACCCAACAGTGTAGTATTAAAATTATAGTTCTTTTTCTAAAAAACAAAAACAAAACAAAACAAAAACAAAAAAAACCCCAAACTTTTTCTAAAAGGGAAGAGGCAGTAATATAATCCCTTTTTATAGTTTTCTGGGAGTCTGACCTGATTCAAATTAACCTAATGTGTTAATTTTCAGAAACTGCCAACTGATAATTTTTATTTTTTTGTTTTTTAAAGATTTTATTTATTTATTTGACAGAGAAAGAGAGTGTGAGAGGGAACACAAGCAGGGGGAGTGGGAGAGGGGAGAAGCAGGCTCCCTGATGAGCAGGGAGCCCGACGCAGGGCTCTATCTCAGGACCCTGGGATCATGACCCTAGCGGAAGGCAGACGTTTAACGACTGAGGCATCCAGGTGCCCCCAACTGATAATTTTTAAAAATATCTTTTATTTGGGGCAGCTGGGTGGCTCAGTCGTTAAGCATCTGCCTTCGGTTCAGGTCATGATCCCAGGGTCCTGGGATGGAGCCCCGCATCGGGCTCCCTGCTCGGCGGGAAGCCTGCTTCTCCCTCTCCCACTCCCCCTGCTTGTGTTCCCTCTCTCACTGTGTCTCTCTCTGTCAAATAAATAAATAAAACCTTTAAATAGATATATATCTTTTATTCATTAATCATCAGACAACTTTGAATATGAACCAAAACACTGCTAGGGACCTAACACTTGTTCTCCAGAATTTGTGATCTGATTTGGGGAGAGCCCTAGGGTAGTAGTAGTTCTTAACTGAGGTGATTTCCTACACCGAGCGTCTGGCAATGTCTAGAGACATTTGTGATCGTCACAGCTTGGTCTGGGTAGGAAAGTGGATGCTACTGGCATCTAGTGGGTAGAGGCCAGGGATGCTGCTAATCTTTCTTTAATGCGCAGGGCAGTCCCCCCACAGCAAAGAATTATCCTGCCTAAAATGTCAACAATTCTGAGGTTCAGAAACCCTGCCTTAGGGTACTGTCACTAGAAGAGATCATTTCTAGCTGGGGTAAAAAGAAGCTTCCTGGAGGAGGGGTCCTGGAGCTAGGTCCTCCCACCGCACCCCAGTGGAGCTGGAGGATTCTTCTCCCCAGGTTCAAGAAAAGGTGGGAACAGAAATAGGCAGGTGAGAAGAGGCAAGACTTACTGTAGGGATGCTGTCCACAAAGGGAATTGTGGGTAAACTGAGCTAGAAAAGAGAGAGAATCTATGTGAAGCAATAAGAGAGAAAGCCAGAGAGTACACGTGAATTTAGGGCAAAGAGTTTCTGCTCTGATGTTATGTTCCAAGATCCCTAAACATTGCTAGTGTTTTTTTTGTTGTTGTTGTTAAACCACACAAATCAAAAGCAGCATAAACTTTTATGTTCACAAAGATCATCTTTGAATACCAGCTTGTGCTGTATATATATGGATAGACAGATATTTTCTCCCACTCCTCTACATCATTTTTCACCACTTACATAGTAGGGATTCCTTGGAACTCAGTTTTATATCACATTAAATTTTTAAAAATGGGTGCCTACTTAAAAATATGACATATCAAGGCACAGAAAATTCTGAACCACTGCTGTAATTAATAGAACATTGTAGGAATCACCATTAAGAAATATTATTCTGACCTAGTTCGCCGTGTCACGCTGCAGATTGTCCTTTTCTTGAATCGTGGAATGCTTTGTGAGAAAGGACTACAAAGATGGGTCCCTCGATATTAGCCATCTCACCCCTCAAAGTTCAGCCAGAAGTGGGACAAAACCCTCCTCACCATGTTGACATGTTTACTTCTGGCGTAGGAAAATATTGCTGTTGCCCAATTTGGTTTTCCAGCCCCATTCACTTGCCTGGAAACATATGTTTTATTCTTTCCTTTGATGATTTACAAATAAATTAGCATAATCCACTAAGGTCTGCCAACATACATGTGTTACTGGAGAAATCTGAGATGTTGAAAAATGATTGTGATTTATTGTATCCCGATACTTTCTTCTGAAGGACCAAATAAATAGCATCAGTTAGTTTATATACCTGACATATTTATTGCAGAATTCCCACTGAGCACTTCCCATTGTCATGTGTTCTCACACATTGTTTCACAAATTGTGTTTTGAAAGAAATCGAGGGAAATTCAGGCCAGAGAAACAAGATGTTATCTTTTGGAAAGGATGAACCCACTCTAATGAAAGAGGATAATCCATTCAGAGGTTTGCAAAGCCAATGTCCTCCAGTGGGTGTGATAAATCCACAGGATCAGAATCCAGGATTTTGTACTGGGACCTTGAAGTCAGCAGGAACAATTTAGTTGTGCTCCAAATAAACACAGTGTATCATTATTATTTTTGGATAAGCATGAACATCTGTTAGGTCAATTTTGTCCTATTTCCTTAAGGCAACTGCATTCACCAAACACAGTTCTAATTATGTCTATCACAAATGGATCTAAGATGAGTGCATAATGCCAAAGCTGCTCCTTGATCATCTCTGTGTTTGAAAACCAGATTTAAAAAAGAGAAAAATTCACCTGCTCATCTCAGATGGGTCACATGCTTGGAGGACCCCTGTAGAGATTCTAATTCTCTCCTAAATTCCATCAACAGGACCACTTTCAAAAGATGAGAATATTTGAGACAGCTGGCCTTCTTCACTTTCGGATACATGTTGTACATGTTTTAAGTAATTTGGGGGGGCAAGAGAAATCTAAATATTATTTTCTAAGAAATTCTTCATCATCGCCTTTTCCTAACTCAGTCTGGTACCTTCCTAGGTGTCATTCAGTTCACGCAGGATATTAAGACAATTTTTCTCCGGGTTGAAACAGCTGTTTGCAGCAGGTTACAGCTGCAAGGGACTTCAAAGAGCGTCTAGTTCTACCCCTCATTTTTCAGATAAAACATGATAGGACTTGTCCCAGGTTACCTGGCTAGTTAGTGCCCGAGCTCTCCCTAAGGCCCAGCCTATGGGAGGGGAGATCTGTCTTTCTTTAACTGCATTCACTCATTACACTTACTGAGTACATATCACAGGCCCAATAATCGAACAGGAGACACACAGTCCTTGCTCTCAACGTGCTCTGTCTGGCTATGCTATATAGGACTTGGTCACAATCAAAGCAGGAGTGGAAGTTCTGCTAGAAGAAGTATCCTTGTAACGGCCGTCCCTTGCTTACACCAGGTCTGAGAATTCCCTTCAGTTCTTCCCTACGGTAATCAGGGAGACCAAAGGCCACTTCATTAAGTTTTAGAGAGAGGGCCTCTGGTGGGCTTGTCAATAATTAGTGAATCTCAATATTGTTAAAAATAGAAAAGCATCATTATAACTTACAGAGGACCCGACCGACAGAGATGCCTCACACACTGACATCTTTTTTGCTTGAATTAGTCAATGATACCTCCCTGAGGTTTAGCAACGAGGATACCCCAAGGGGGAGCTCTTCTGGTTTGGAACTGAATTGCAGTGAGTGGCAGATCAAACCCAAAGCACAAGGAGCCTTTCAGAGCCGCATTTAGTAGCATAGTCAAAGGAAGATAACCAGAAAGCCACAAAGAAACCGTTAATCCTCTCCTCCCTGTGTTTTTGTTGCCTATTTAAAGCTGATGAAATCCTGACAGTATTGGTTGGGCCGGGGGGGGGGGGGGGGGGGAGTGTTACACAATGTGCAAACCTCGCAGACATTTACCAAAGATCAAGTTCCAAGATGTAAAACAAAATAAAACAAAGATTTTCTCCTAATTTGACTCCCAGCGGACCTGAAAAGCATTTCAAACGTGTCCAGTAAAGCATTAAAAATAATGATCCCGGAGAGTCATCAGTCCCTTGGTTGTTTTAATATATTTTTGTCTACAAACGAGAAGTTTTCTAAACTGCTCCCTTGGCTTCCTTTGAAAGGTCTCTAGAACAAAAGTACTTTGGGTGACCCCGGGATACCTGGCAACAGTAACCAAGGATGTGGATGAGGCTGAGAAAGATAAAAACAGACGATGCACTTTTTGACGTCAGACCTAAAATATTGTATACTTAAAACAGAAGAAAATGCTGAAGCTTAGAAACAAAGAATGACACCATCAGGAAAATTAGCAAGCTTATTGAAGAGAATGTTAAATAAGACTTCAAGTGTACTGTAAAATCACTCCTATGCTACCCAGATGGCCCTGTGGAGTGGCTTCTTTATGTAATTAGAATTGGCTTTCCTCCTCCTCCTTCTCTTCTTTTCGTAATAATAGTTATTAGTCATCATTTACTGAGCGGCTGGGCTCTCCCATACATTCTCTCTACTTCTCCTAACAACCGCTTTAATGAACGGTTATGACCACCGTTTCTGAGGCGAGGGAATCGATGCCAGGAGGTTTGGACTGTTAACGGCGAACACAGTCAGCCAGAGCAGTAGCCATCGCTCTGGAAGGCAAGGCGTCAGAAGTCTGGAAGGAAGTGAAGTAGGTGAACGTTGGGGATCCACTTCCGTAGCAGCCCTTGGCATAGCTTATTCTCAGAATCAGACTTAACGGTCTATTACGGTCCAGCCCAATTATGACAGGATCCCTAGGCCAAAGTAAAATTCAATGGCTTTTGCCACAGAATCTGTTTCTACCACACACTGTCAACTGAACTCTGACCCACCCACTTCCTGTTTGTACCAAATTCTGGCATACCCTCCTTCCTACAATGGCTATTTCCCTGAAATTAGATTGTGTTTTTTTTTTTTTGTTAAGTACAGTGAATAACAGTGACAATGCACTGTGGGGGAGTTACAGAAAGAATTTGCTATTTCAGGGAATCCTAAGGCGATTTTTTCCCCCTTCTAAATGATTCCCCTCTCTCTCTCCCTCTCTCTGCTTCTCTTCAAACCTGGATTTTCATATGCCGGGATTGAATAGAGAGGAAAGATGGAATGTACAAGCACACTAATATCGTGTCTAAACATAGCAGGAGGAAGCTCTATTGAAGGGTCCACTCAGGTTTTCACAAAGTGGCTCTCAAAAGATCTCAGAGTTAGGCCATTTCTGATGGTCGCAGGAAGAAGAAAATGCACCTTTATAAACCGAAAGCTCAGATGTATGTATAGATGTTCACACGCGCATGCACATGTTCCTGATGTTTACTGAGCTGAGCCTTCTCACTTTTACTTCTCCCCACAAGAGCAACTTCTGTTTACATCTCTCTCCCTTCCTCACCCCCACTCGCACAAACAATCCTGAAGCCGTGAGCTAAAGGAATATTGTCAATTTAAAAAGGAAAGTGGCTTCTTAGGGGCAAAGTGGCACCTTCCAGTTACATGAAAAGACAGGACTCCATCAAGGTTGACTTTCTAGAGCTTTTCGTACAGTTGGTAGGAGAGAGGGGTTAAATATCCCAGGCAGGGAGTCATGTGCCCAAAAGCCGAGACAGCTCTGGCTGGCTAAGTGCCTTAGGAAGACAGCCATGGATCCTCAGTCAGGTATTTGGGATCCCAACTCTTCTCAGAAATGCATCTTGGTTCCAGTTTCCCCTTTATCTCTGGCAAAGAGCACCGTGAACATGAACTGAGGACTGTGGGTGGAACTTGGAGCCAGCTGCCAGAGGATGCCCCACCCTCCGGGGGTCCAACCCAAAAACCAGGAGCAGCACTCTCAGCCTAAGCCATGCTTCAGGGGCTGGGTACTAAGCTTTCCCACTTGGCTGAGGTTTTTGTTTTTTCAGGGTTTTCTGCAACCCTTCAGGATTCAGAAGTGAAGCTCTGAGGCTTATAAGGGTGGCATTCCTGCCATTTGAGTCATTTGGCTTTTTTGCAGAGTGGATAGGTCTTGGCAGGCTAGCCATGGCACAAAGATGATAATAATAATAATAATGATGGCCACCTTTTATTGGGTGTTTGTTGAATGACAGGCATTGTGATACATAGTTTCTTAGATTATTTCATTTTATCCTTACAGAAACTCTGGAAGAAAAGTCATATAAACGTCCCCATTGTATATATGAGTCATAGAGAGCTTGCCATTTGTCCTAAGTCCCACAGGTAGAAAATGACAGACTCCCTCCAAACCCTGCCAGTATATTCCCATTGGCCAAATCCTACCAGAAGTGGGAGGCAAGGGAGCCCATTGAGGCAATCTATATAGGTCAGCCTTCGGCAGCCCAGAGCAGGGTAAAGAAAGGCAGAGGTGCACTTGGAGGGGGCTTGTAGGTCTGAAAATGACTTTATCCTAACCTTCGCTTGATTGATATTTAGCTGGCTATATAATTATAAATTGGAAATCATTTTCTCTTGGAATTTTGAAGACATTGCTCTTTGCCTTTTATCTTCCAGCATTACTTTTGAGAAATCCAAAGCCATTCTGATTTCTGAGACCATATATGAACTAGCTTTTTCTTCCTGGAAGTTTGTAGGATCTTCAGGAGTCCCCTGAACTGCCCCATTCAATTCCCAATAATCCTTGTTAAAAAGAATTAATCTATTAAATAAAGTGTCCCAACAACTAAAAATTGTCATTCTATAGAGACAGAAAAAAGAATTACCTATCCATTTTTCTCCCTTAAGCAACATTTAGAGCCCAATCTAATAGAGGCATTAAATTTTAAAATCTGTTTAAAATACATTTTTTGGGAAAATCACATTAAACATGGAGAGAAAAAAATCATGATAGTGGGACTATCCAAAATTATAGTATTTCTATTCAGCATCTAAAAATGTCTGTTATCCTATCCTCACATGAAATTGTTGTTGAATAAGAACAACCTAGGTTAGCACTAAACAACGTGTGTCTTTTCAATAACTTGGGGCCACGGACTCTTCCAAAAGTGGACTTAATAAACATTTCTCTTAGAAAAATGGCATGCTTCGTTAAGCGTCATGGTCCCAGCGTCCAGGGATCGAGCCCCGCATCGGGCTCCCTCTCCCACTCCCCCTGCTTGTATACCCTCTCTGGCTGTGTCTCTCTCTGTCAAATTAATTAATTAATTAATTAATTAATTAATCTTTAGGAAAAAAAGAAAGAAAAATGACATGGTTTATTTTTAATGAGCTTATTATTTTACATGAAGGTATCATAACTGGGAGATTACCCTGTTGTAGAAACCAGCATCCAATAAGTTGTTGCCCCAGCACAGAACAATGAGTGACAGAAATTCTTCTGTGGGTTATAGTCTCCTGATGGAGCCAAAGTTGGTTGGCCCGAGATGATTTCCATGGTCTGTTGAGCACAAAAGTGGAGGTTGGCACTTGGCCACAAACTAGGCGGCCCAGTCAGTAAGACCTGCTTCCATCAACCCAAGGCTACACTGACTTCTGATTTTTTTAAACAATAGAAATGAAACTGCCACAGGGAAGAGAAAGAACAATGGTGTTTTGACAAATGGAACAAAGATACAGCTTGACTGATAATTCAGGTCAGAAAGAAAATGAAGGCACAGGAAGACTGATGTTGGTCTGCCTTATTGCCATGAAGCAAACACTCTGTGGAAGGGTTTCCACTGACATGACAAACTGGCTCAACAGTGGCCATTTGGATTCAGCAATTTTGTTGGATGTTTTCTGGCAAAAGGGCACTTTCTCTAGGACTTCAAGTGTAATTAGAGTAATATTACACAATATTAACACATATGGAGCACCTGGGTGGCTCAGTCAGTTAAGCTTCTGCCTTCAGCTCAGGTCATGATCCCGGAGTCCTGGGATCGAGCCCCGCGTTTGTCAGCAAGGAGTCTGCTTCTCCAGCGCCCTCTGCCCCTCCCCCTCCCCCCCCCCCCGGCTCATGTGTTCTCTTTCGCTCTATTCTCTCTCTCTCTCAAATAAATAAAATCTTTTTATTTTTGTTTAAAGATTTTATTTATTTATTTATTCATGAGAGAGAGAGAGAGGCAGAGGGAGAAGCAGGCTCCTAAGGAGCAGGAAGTCCCAATGCGGGACTCCATCCCAGGACGCTGGGATCATGACCTGAGCCGAAGGCAGACGCTTAACCATCTGAGCCACCCAGGCGCCCTAAATAAAATCTTTTTAAAACAATTAACACATATAGCCATAGTATCTTTGAAATCAAAGGAAGAACCAGTGAGAGCTTGTGAGACTCACTGAAAAATGTTATTGTCCTGTTTCTTTGGTGATAGCATTCTGGCCTGTGGAAGGGGCTAGGCTAAGAAACCTCTAGTTGCCCTTTCTAGACTTGCAATCCTCTAAAAATGGAAATTAGGAAGCATTCATTCATGACCTTGAAAAAAATGTTTATAAAAGTATATTATAGTATATTATAATGTATCAGTAAAACGAGCTGGGAAGAGGGTTTATGTGAAAGTTCATGTGAGAAATGCAGCTATTAGCACGCATGCCATTCCCCACCTTGACCCCAGCAGGAATGTGTAAATTGTAACATATGGAATGTAAGCGTCTGTTGAGATGTTTCATAAATCTGCCTGGCAATGAGCATCACAAGGTCCTGTGTGAGAACAGGCCCCAGAAAGGGAGAGATGGTGAATGTCACATCGACTTTAGGCTGTTAATCGGCCCAGAATCTGACCATCAAAAATTTGCAGACAATGTTTTTTAATAATAGCGACTACTTTCTGACAAGGTGACACTTCGTTGTGGGACCCAGCCCAGGAATAAGTAATATGTTCATCCATTCGTTCAAGAAATGTCTATGGAGAGCCTGTAACATGGCAGGCAGTGTGCTAGGCACTGCAAGGACAGGGGAGAATAAGAAAGACGCTGCCTTGTCGTCATATAACCTACAGCATGTCGAAAAACAGATGTTAAACGAATAATAATAACAAAAATAATTTTATAATTACGATTTGGATAAAGGCTAGAAAGGAAAATACTAGCTTATACTAATAGTACAGGCACTCTTCCAAACTCTCTACATGGATTATCTCATTTAATCTTCATATAATCCTCTGCGGTAGATGCTATTATTAGCCCCATTTTAAAGATGAAGAAATAAAGGTGTGAAAGTCTACCTGTCTTGCTCAAGGCCACACAGCTAATGAGGGGTGGGCTCAGAATACAGTGTCAAGCAGGGTGAGTCCAGGCCCCGAGTTCCTGATTCTGTGCCACTTTTTTTAAAACCTGAGTGGGGAAAGACCATGGATTTAGATTTCCAGGTTAAAGAAAATGTCTGGCAGGGTATGATTTTAGGCCAAGCCCAGGGATAAGTAGGAATAATTTGGGCAAAAGAAGGTAACAAGAGTATTCCAAAATTGGGGAAATAGCATGTCCAAAGGTCCTGAGGCAGAAGGAGTTGGCTCTGGAGGCTGGCGTGACTGAGGTGTGGGGGGGTGAAGGCAAGGCTGGAGAGTAGGCAAGGGTCAGAGCAGGTGCGACCTTGTAAATCCTACTAAGAATCTTGAGCTAAATCCTGAGCAGAGTGGGAGCTCCTGGAAGACTGGACTTTGTCTGGGGCTCAGTAGAGTTGCTCCAAACATGACTGTTACAGCCAGGAGAGGAGAGGTGTTCTCCCCATGGAGGATGGAGGCTGCTGCTGAGCTCGCAACTCACCCCTCCTTCCCACCTCTTCTGTAGAAGAAAGAGGATTCTACATAGTTCTGTTCTTACCAGACCTCTGCTTTCTGCTGCAGTTAGAAGATGGTGGTGTCAAGACTGATATTACAGACCGAATGTTTGTGTTCCCCCTCCCCCCAATTCATATGTTGAAATCTTGATCCCCAGTGTGATGGTATTAGGAGGTGGGGACTTTGGGGGGAATCAGGTCCAGAGGGCAGAGCTCTCCCAGATGGAATTAGTGCCCTTACACGAAGACACAGAGACCTAGCTCCCTATGAGGATACTATGGGAAGTTGGCCAGTTGCAAGCTGAAGGGGGCTCTCCCAGAATCTGACCATGCTGGCACCCTGATCTTACACTTCCAGCCACCCGGTCTATGGTAATTAGTGATAGCAGCCCAGATGGATGAAGACAACTGGCAAACCAAAAATTCATTTAGCACTGCTTATTATTAACCTCAGGCACCAGCATTAATTTTGGCATTGCCCAAACTGTGAGAATTAAGATTAAGAAAATGATTCCCCCCAGATTTCCATGTTAAAAATGGCAGCATTTCCTTACACTCTTGAGACAGATACTCTATTATTCTGGGGTGTTTGTTTTAATCAATTCTTTCATTTATTCACTCATCAAAGATTGGCATACCTATTGTGTGGTAGACATGAAAGATAGAAAAGCAAGTCAGACTCAAGTCCCTGTGGAAGGCAGAATAATGGCATCCCCGAAATGTCCACATCCTAATCTCCGGGGCCTGTGGACACATTACCTTACATGGCAAAAGAGACTTTGCAGATGTGTGTAAGTTAAGGCTCTTGAGATGGGGAGATTATCCTGGATTATCCGGGAGGTAATCAGAAGAGTCCATTTAAGAGTGAAAGATGGAGGCAGGAGGGTCGGAGTCAGTGAAGGAGATGGAAGGACCGAAGCAGAGTGAGCAGTGCCACTCCTGGGTTGGGGCCACAAGCCAAGGAAGGAGGGCAGCGGCCTCTGCAGCCTGGAAAAGCTGAGGAATGGGTCCTCCCCCAGAGCTGCCAGAAAGGAACGCAGCCCTGCCAGTACTTTGGTTTTAGCCCAAAAAGACCCACTTGGTACTTCTGATCCTCATAAGATAATAATACAATATAGATAAGATAATAATACAAATTGTTTCAGACCCCTAAATTTGTGATCATCTTTACACCAGCGTTAGGGAAAAAATGCCCTCCCCACTCTAGCCAGGACCTGTCCCAGGACAGACGTCTTTAATCCCTCAGTTTCCCACTAGGGCCCACACTCTTTCTCAACCCAGCAGTCCTGGCAGCAGTCCCCAGTCAGCCAGTGAGATGCAACTCACTTTGCCTCCTGCGAGGTCCCTGCAACAACTGACATGTGAGTGCGACCCTGCCGGCATCACTGTAAATGTAAATATTAATTACACAGGTATTTCTTAATAATTCTTCTAGATTTGCGTTCCTAAGTTGGTCCTGCCCCATAATTGCTGTGTCTCCTCGGGCAAATTACACACATCCCCAGGCTTCAGTTTCTTTATCTTTAAGATAATAATATCTACCTCCAAGATCGTGAAGCATAAGTGACTTGGGTATTAAAGCATGAAAAATCATGCCTGGCACACAGGAAGTGCTCAAATTTGAACAATGTTGATGATGACTGCTATTCTTATTCCCTACAGCGTTTAGCATGAGGTTTAAAAGTCCTTTGGGGGCCTTCTGTCTACCGTGTGGGACACACACCAGACAGGTAAGGGTAGGAGCAAGTGGACGGGATCCACCTGGGACAAGACTGAATCAGGGTGGAGATGGTCAAAATGGAACAAAGTGGGTGGACCTGGCAGTGCTGCAGAAGTGAAATCAACAGGCTTGTCAGTGAATTGCCTAAGGGGGTAAAGATGTGTCAACGATGACAGAGTCCAAAACTTTATGATGACATGCTAATTACAGCATGAAATAAACCCTTATTTTGCTTGTGGCGTCTCCTGCCCCATACCTTTTCCTAGAGTGGTACTCTTTCCTTTCTGTAACAAACACCATTAAAAACAAAAAACCAGGGGCGCCTGGGTGGCTCAGTCGTTAAGCATCTGCCTTCGGCTCGGGTCGTAATCCCAGCGTCCTGGGATCGAGCCCCGTATCGGGCTCCTTGCTCACCGGGAGGCCTGCTTCTCCCTCTCCCACTCCCCCTGCTTGTGTTCCCTCTCTCGCTGTGTCTCTCTCTGTCAAATAAATAAATAAAATATTAAAAAAAACAAACAAAACAAAACGAAGAAAACAAGAGCCAAAGGAGGCACCAGGTATAGAGGCATAAACTATTAGGCAATGTGTAACAAAAAAACCAGGAGACTTTTTCTACCTGAATTTTGGCTTTTTGTTGACACGATGTGAAGAAGGCATCATAACTGGGCAGAAAGAGGGAGTGTAAGACAACAGAGGAAGAAAAAAATAAATAGAATTAAAAGGCCTGAATTAATTTTTGGAAAAATAAATAAATGAATAGCATTAAAAAGTCATTTTTAGTTTTTAATGTCTCTAATGAAGTTGGGCTGGGGGTTAGGCAGCAGGTGGAGAAGAGAGAACGAGGCCCTTTGTGGCTGTGCAGGGTACGGGAGGGGGCAGGGACTGGCCAATGGGCAAGAGGGAGACATTCTGGAGATAGTTGGGAGATATGGTTTCCAGGCCCCCGTCTTGCCACCAATGAGCATTTGAGCATGGAGCTTAAACCCAAGGATTCCACGAGATAGCTCTTGTGTTCATGGGTCTATAAAGTTGCCGGGAGCCGAAGGGAGGTCTACGGTCCTCAGGAGGAGCCCATCTTGCTGGCATGTGAGTTGCCTCGAGCATCTCATGGGGCCTCACCGGCTGGAGGGTAGCTAAAGGGAGCTACCTTCCCTCAAAAGGATCTTCATGCCCTTCTGCCTCTGTCCTCCCAAAGTGACTCCTGCTAAAGGTGGAATATTTCTGAGCTGGTCCATCAGGAGTTGCTAAACGATAGAGTTTATTTCTGCGTGAAACAAAACACCTATTTTTTTCTTCCTTCTGCCTAGGTCCATGATTTGGCTGTGTTTAGCAGAAGAAAGGCAGGAAAGGCAGACTTTGAAATTGTAGCAAGCATTTGAGCAGATTGAATTTAATTTTGGATACAAATGTTGAGGAAAATCTCCCTTCACTCCTGCTCTTTGTTCACGGAGGTGCAACGCTCCACCGGAAGGCCTGCTGATCTAAGCTGGTGCCGGCTGTTAATGACAAAGGGTGGAAGCGAGGGGCAGCCAGCTGAGTCCAAGGAAGGATGCCCTTCCCCAGGATGCTTCCAGACACTCTGCTCAGCTCCACCGTGCATGGTGGGGCAGAGGGCAAAAACCTAAAAGCTGCTCAAGTCCCAGCTTGGTCACAAACACGCTGCATGGCCTTTCCCCACAGCTTAGGTTTGGTTTTCCTGGTCCAGGAGATAAAAGGCCTGGAATAGATGAGCCATAAGATCTTTTCTTTCTGATGTTTTAGGATTCTGACATTTGGAGCGTCTGCAGATGCTGGAAAGGAATGCCAGCCAAGAGTGTAGGATAAAATTTGGCACAAGTATTTGGGAGGGCATTAGCTTTCAAATGTTTTAATGGGCATACCCTTTGGCTTATAAGTATCAGTTTTTGGGATTTATCCTGTGGAAATACTAACCAAAGTATGCAAACATGGATGTATATAACTGCAAAATATCAACAAACAACTTATGTGTCCACTAGTAGCGAAGTGGTTAAATAAATCTACTACACAACCTTAATAAAGAATAAAAAACACATTTTTATTCATTTTTATAATAATATATAATAAAAATATCCAAAATATAACTTTAAGTGAAAAAATTAAATTGTTGAGTAAAATATATACAGCATGATTGTTTTTTTCTGAAATGAAATCCAGGTAAGTGTAACATATATTGTATTTAATTATATATGCTTATGCATTATATTTAATTATATATGCATAGAGAAAACATTGAGAAGATTCCACACCAAAAATAATAGTGGTTCACTCTGGGTTGAGAAGGTTCCACACCAAAAATAATAGTGGTCCGCTCTGGGGCTGCACAGTTCAATATGATAGCCTCATGTAACTCCTGAGTACTCACAGTGTGGCTGGTGTGACTGAGGAACCGGATTTTAAAATTTTATTTAATTTTAATTACTTCATATTTAATTTAAAACTGGTCCTTCAACTGTATGTTTTAGGAAATCTAAATACAGATCAAGTATTTTCAATGAAAATATAGCATCCAAATTGAGATGTATTGTAAGCGTAAAATACACATCAGATTTAGAAGACTTAGTACCAAAAAGTGGTAAATATCTCAATAGTAATTTTCTATTTTATGCATAATTTGATAATATTGATTACATGTGGAAGTAAAAGTAGTTGGGATACATTATATTAAATAAAATATATAATTAAAATGAATTTCACCTGTTCCTTTTTTACCTTTTTTTTAACGTGGCTACTAGAAAACTTTCAATTACATACATGGCTCACATCATATCTCTATCGAGTGCTGCTGCTTTGGGGAGTGGGATAGAGGAGAAGCTAGACTAACTTTTTATTTATATACTTTTATATTGTTTGATTTTGTTACAGTAAGCCTGGATTACTTTCATAATTTACGAAGAATAAAGATTTTTATAATGTGAAAATAAAAAGTTCATTTCTAGGATATATTTTGATATATAAAGAAAATATTTGAGAAAATACTCCCTCTAACTTGTTTCTTTTGGGATGGTGTGTCAGGGTCTGAAATAAATGTTTTGCCATCAAGTTATTATAAAGTGGAACTCTCACTGTGGTGTCTCTGTGATTTACCAGCATCTTCTAATTGCTTGACCCTTTCTTGGATGACTGCTATGCTCAGCAAGGATACTTCTGCCTGACAACCATCCCAGCTGTGTTGGAAGAGGATTGTTTCTCAGAGAGGAGGAGTTAAGCCCACGGGAGTTAGGAAAAAAAGAGAAATAATCCTTAAAGAAATCTCCCCTCTTCTCTCCAGCTCCCTCCTTCTCCTGTATCAAGATTCCCCAAAGCTTTGGAGATCTATAGTCCCAGGCTGAACTTCCTACCTCACTAAATGACAAAGCCAGGATGTTAATGTTCCCCACACAGACACGTCTGCATTATACATAAAGATGTCTGTGTTACACATAAACACGTTATGGCTGTAACAATATCACTTTCAAAGGAGCGCTAATCTGCTGAAGTCATCGAGTCAGAAAACATTTGTTTCTCCATGTCTTGTGTCTGAGCCGTGTGTGAGAGAGAATAGAAAGGAGGGATGGAGAAGGATGGAGGGAAGGAAGGAGAGAGAATGCATTTTATAAAACCTTACTTTGCAAAGACAGCTTTTCAAACTGTCCCTCTGGTTTCTTATTTGTTTGCTATGGTGTCACTTCCTTACACAATTTTCTGTTTAAAAAGTTGATGCTAATCTTTTCTATACAAACGGTTAGATATACATATGACCCACGCCAGTATTTTGGGTATGAAGTTGTGGGGTTTGAATCGATGTCACAGGGTGATGGGTGGAGGAAAAAATCAGCTACGGTTCTCAAAGTTCAGAGATAGCCAACTCCACGCTCCTCTAAAACCCTGTATCACCCATATCACAGCTCGTGTCTGCCTAGATCATAGTCGCCTGTTTTTATCTGTCTTCCTTGCTAGGCACCTCTATCCCCAGCACCTAGCACAGAGTCTTGCAAATAGTAGACCCTTAATGAAAGTTTGTTGATTGAATGAGTGAAAGAATGAACAAAGAAATACACGGACCTACCATTCAAGGGTCAGTCTTATCTAAACCATTAATGAAATTAGAATTTCATCTCAAAAATGGACTTGTAAAATTTTCCATCTTATTTACACTATATTTATTAAATGCCTATCATGGGCTAAAATAAAAGATGGCTAAACAAAGCCAGATTTTACACACACACACACACACACACACACACACATTTCTAGCCCTTATGAAGTTTACAATCTGGGGAGAGACAGAAGGTAGGGATCAGGTATAAATACACAAAATTAAAAATCACAAATAGTAAGAAGGGTTCCTGAGGATACGACCAGGGAAGATGATAGAGAATAAAGCAAGGGGCTATGCCCATTTAGCCAAGCCAATTTTTCTCTTCTCTGAGAAAGTGACATTGAAGTCAAAGCATGGAGGATTGGGAGTCAACTATTAAATTAATAAATTGGGGGTGAGGGGTACAGGAGAGAGGAAGAGCCTTCCACATGCCCAGGAGCAGCGTCTGCTGCTTCGGTGACTTACTACCCAAACGGGCTATGTAATTTGAATTTGACTTGATTCATTTGGGTTTTAGGGTCCATGCTAATCTGCATGCCTGACTAGGTGTCAATGTCTGTTGGAACCCACGTGCTCAGAGTATAAAGAGGGTGATTTCCCTTATTATAAGGGCAATGTGATTATAAGGGAATGTTCTGGGAGTGGGCTGAGGGGTGGCTGGCAATAGGCTGGTAAATTTCATTCACTTGTCTTCAAGGTTGTCTCATACCTCTTCGCATTAGCTTCTGCATTTCAGATCTGCTCTCACTATTCAATTTCTGCTTTATATATATATATAAATTTTTTTAAAGATTTTATTTATTTATTTGACAGAGAGAGACACAGCAAGAGAGGGAACACAAGCAGGGGGAGAGGGAGAAGCAGGCTTCTCACAGAACAGGGAGCCCGATGAGGGGCTCAATCCCAGGACCCTGGGATCATGACCTGAGTGAGCCAAAGGCAGACACTTACCAACCCAGCCACCCAGGTGCCCCTCAATATATATATTTTTTGTTGACAGTAATTACATGGGATTCACAAGAGAGAATTCTTACTTTTCTCTGTCCCTTTTGAATATTTTAAAATATGAGGTTTTTTTAAAAGATTTTATTTATTTATTCGACAGCACAAGTAGGCAGAGTGGCAGGCAGAGGGAGAGGGAGAAACAGGCTCTCCGCTGAGCGGGGAGCTGGATGTGGGGCTCGATCCCAGGACCCCAGGATCATGACCTGAGCCAAAGGCAGCCGCTTAACCAACTGAGCCACCCAGGCGCCCTAAACTATGAGTTTTTATAACTTATAAAAGTAGTAAATACAATTATGAACTATATATATAGTTCTGTTTAACATGCAACCCTATGACCATTGTTGGGAATTAGTTTTCTTTTTTCCCAATTATTAATGCAATGTAAGTTCAGTGCAATTAGATTTAGGAAACTCACAAAAAAATAAAAAGAAAATAAAATTCTCCATAACTTAATCATCCAGAGATTACCACTGATAATATCTTGTTATATTTCTTTCTCAATGCCTTTTTAAAAATAGAATCAAATTCTACTTGTTAATTTATAGATGGCTTTTAAAAACCCAATATATGTAGGCACATTTCTATGACAATAAATGCTGAGCTTTTGTATGGATAATTTAAATAAATGAACATTTAGGTTGCAATTTTCACCATATAATTAACTTTTAACCTAAATTTTAAAAAATATTTATTTTAGGGGGGGAGCCAAGGGAGAAGGAGAGAGAAACTCAAGCAGACTCAGTGAGTATAGACTAGATGTTTGAAAATGTTTGAAAATCTAGACTGACCAAATCAAATTCAGGGTTGTTTCCTAATGTCACTAAATAATTTAAACAGCAAGTTTCACTCAAAATGCCCTTTCTTTTTTTTTTTTTAAGATTTATTTATTTACTTGAGAGACAGCGAGCATGCCCATAGAGGGAGGGGCAGTGGGAGAGAGGAAGCAGACTCCCTGCTGAGCAGGGTGCCCCAGGCGGGGCTCTATCTCCTGACCCTGAGATCATAACCTGAGCCAAAACCAAGAGTCAGAGGCTTAACTGAGCCACCTAGGTGCCCCACAAAATACCCTTTCATAAAATATCAGCTTCTCAGAAGGTTGGTGGTGAGGGGTAGGGAGCAATGCCTCTGAAATCTATCTAAGCTTTGTTTGAAGACTAGCTCACATCTGTTGTGTAGAGGGAGTGGGGTGAGGTTAGGGGTGAGTACTGTTGGAGTCCACTGCTCTTATCACAACTGTTACTGCGTGACCAACATGTCAGGCAAGTGAGGGGGGCAGGGCAAGAGGCAAAGTTCCAGGTGCCAAGAAGTGGGTAGGCTGGAGGATTCTAGCCATCAGAAGCCCCCACATGCCAGGACTTGAAAAGAGAACCTCAACCAGTTTCTCTCCAACAAAACAGAAAATCAGCCAGGGCCGGATCATGTTCATGCAAGATCAGCCTGTCTCAGGCCAGTGAATACACAGAGATCCATTCCACCTTCAGACCTGACATTCCCCTTAGTTACCACCCTGTGATTTCCAAAAGAATATTTTCTGTTTCTTTTCAGCTATAGCAACCTGCTCTCTTAAATAGCTTCTTTATCTGGTGGGGCAATTACAGTCTGTGACTAACAGCTGTGGTTCATAAACATGAGTTTCACTGTTTGGGTCAGTAGTTCTTAGCCTTTTCCGAAAAGCAACTCCCCCAGCTGATCTTGGCATTAAGAGAAGCACCTTTCCTCAGCACTCGGGTTGGTACTCAATAGTGCAGTTTACTTTTGGAGGGTTCTGTTTTCCCATTATAAAGGAGGTGACATTTTTATTAAGTTGCAAGTCCTGGCATCTAATACCAAACATATTTCTAGATGTTGGTTTTATTAGTGATTTTAACCTTCCCCATTGAGCTTTTCTTTATATTCCAAAAGGTCTACAATAGGATGTCTTTCTCTTAGACTTAGGAAAAAAAAATGTTCTTTCAAAAAGTAATTCTTAACCAGGAAATTTTAAGGAGAAAATCTGCAAGATCTAGGGCTCGATGAAGAGTCCTTAGACCTGACATCAAAAAGCACAATCCATAAAAAAATTATAAATTACACTTAAGAAGAATTTAAGAGCTTTTGCTGTGTGAAAGACTGTGTAAAGAAGATGGAAAGACAAGCTGTGGACTGGGAGAAAATACTATTTGCAAACCACACATCCGACAAAGGATTTGTATCTAGAACATATAAAGAACGCTC
Organism: Eumetopias jubatus; assembly: GCF_037043125.1. Lineage (NCBI taxonomy): Eukaryota > Metazoa > Chordata > Mammalia > Carnivora > Otariidae > Eumetopias > Eumetopias jubatus. The sequence continues at coordinate 28,321,190 of NW_028274819.1, read as the reverse complement.
AAATTTCAACAGTAAAAACAAACAACCGAATTAGAAAGTGGGCAGCCTATAAGAGACATGTCATTGAAGAGGGTATACAGATGGCAAATAAGCACATGAAAAGATGTTCAGCATTACCAGCCATTAAAGAAATGCATTTGACCGTGATGAGATACCACTACACACCTATTAAGACAGCTACAGTAAAAAAAAAAATAGTGACAATGCCAAATGCTGACAGGGAATCCGAGAAACCAGATGTCTCATACATGGCTGGTGGGAACGTAAAATGGTAGCGTGACTCTGGAGAATGGTTTGGCAGTTTCTTAAAAAACTAAACATAGATTTTCCATACGACCCAGCAATTGGGCAGTTATCACAGAGAAATGAAAGAACCTGAACAGGAGTATTCATAGCAGCTTTATTTGCAATAGCCCAAATCTGCAAAGCACCAACATGTCCATCAATACCTAGTTAAACAACAACAAAAAAACCCAAACTACCGATATATGCAACAACCTGGAAGGACTTCAGGGGCATTATGCTGAGTGAAAAAAGCCAATGTAAAAAGGTCACATACTGTATGATTCCATTGATACCACATTCTTGAAATTATAGAGATGGAATTAGAGAGATGAGCAGTCGGTGGGAAGGAGGGAGATGAGTGTGATTATAAAGGGTAGCATGAGGGAGATCTTTGTGGTGATGGAATGGTTCTGCATCTGTGTTGCAGTGGTGGTTACACAGATCTACACATGTGATAAAATAGCGCGCGCACACACACACACACACACGGTACCAATGTCAACTTCCCGGCTTTCTTAATTGTACTATAGTTAAATAAGATGTAACTATAGAGGGAAATGAGTAAGAGTATCCAGGACCATTCTGTACTATCTTTGCAACTTTCTGTGAATCTGGAATTATTTCAAAATAAAAAAAAATTTTTAAGGAAATTCATGCTTATTATTGAGAATTTAGAATATGCAAGAAAAAAATATGAAGAATACGAGTTCTAAAATTCATACCTCTTGATGTACTTGTTTTAGAATGTTAGAATTTATCGCTTACTTTTTGATTTGAGATAAAACTCACTTAACATAAAACATTTTTACTTTTTTAAGTATACAATTCAATGGTGTTTTTAGGTTATTCATAGTATTGCTCAACTGTCACCATTATACAATTCCAAATATTTTCATCAGCCAAAAAGAAACCTCACACCCATCAGGCCATTTTCCCTCCCCTGCAATAACTAATCTACTTTCCACATATTATATGATTCCATGTATATGAAGTGTGCCTATGCATGGAATCATACAACAGGATACAACAGTCCTTTGTGACTGGCTTCTTTCATCCAACGTAATGTTTTCAAGGTTCATCCATGAAGTAGCCTGCATCAGTAGTTCATTGCTTTTTCTGGTCAAATAATATGCCATTGCACAGATATATTTAATTTTAATTTTCGATACAGTTTTTCTTTGTTCCCTTACTGCAGGTCTCATTTATTTATAATAAAACCTTTAAAAAGGTTTTATTTATTTATTTGACAGAAACACAGCGAGAGAGGGAACACAAGCAGGGGGAGTGGGAGAGGGAGAAGCAGGCTCCCCACGGAGCAGGGAGCCCGATGCGGGGCTCGATCCCAGGACCCCGGGATCATGACCTGAGCCGAAGGCAGATGCTACTGAGCCACCCAGGTGCCCCTGCAGGTCTCTTTTACATTGGTTAGTTTAGTGAACTCCCTCCAGCCTGGACTGCTGACCTGTGGCCTCCCATTATCCAAACCAAGGCTGACTTGGTTTGGTATGTGGGCATCTGAGCCCCTCAGCTTCATTCCCTCCCTTCTCAGCATCACCTCCTGAAATCAAGGTGCTTCATCAGGTAGGTCATTAACTGAGACCCAGAGGATCTATACAGGGGACGGTCTCCTTGTGCCCCATCAGAGGTGAACGGTGTCAGGGCGGAAGAGAGGGGAGACAGCCAGCCTGTCTATGGAGCAGCAGAGAAATTTTAGTAGCCTCCTTGTCACAGGCTTGACTCACCTCTCTAGAACAAGGAGCACTAAATCTTTTTCCCAAAGCGATGTTTTTCTAAGCTGTTTTGGAAACACAAACATTTTGCCTGAGTGTCCCTGCTCTCCACATGGTGCTCCTGAGTCCAGAGTTGTCTGTCCCACAGTGTAGCAGTCACCAGCTTACCCACTACCAAGCATCCTTCCCTTCTGTCACTGATGTCACAGCTGGGCTGAGTTGACTGTACCCATAGTACGTTGGTGTCTTAGTGAATTCGAAGCCCATCTACTGAGCCCTTATGACATGTAGGCCCCGGACTGAGCCCTTTGCATTTATCATCTGACTTCGGGCTCACAGCAATTCCATCAAGCAGGAGCTGTTCTTATTCCCATGTTAAGATTCAGAGACAGAGGCTCTGAATTCCTCTGAGTGCCAAGAGTTTTAGGGCCCAGTCCAAGATCATATCACCACTGAGTGGCTTGGTGAGGGTGCAACACAGACCTATGGATCATCCAAGTGCACTGACAGCATAGGCTCTGGAGCCAGACTTCCTAGGTTCCAATCCTGGCCCCCTGTTCATTAGCTATTTGGATTTGCCTCCACTTTCCTATCTCTAAAGTGGTATTAATAATAATACCTACCTCATCATGTTGTTGTAAAAATTAAATATATGAATCTGTTACAGCCTGACAGGTGTGTGCCTGGCACTAAGGGCCATGTGAGTGATCACTGTTGTGGTTGTTAGTATGACGCTGAGTCTTAAAAATGGAACAGTAAGGCAGGAAAAAAAAACAAATGGTCCAAGCAGGCACCATTTCATTGCCTCATGGCCAAGTGACACAACCCATGCTGCCTCCAGGCTACTGCTCCCAACCCCAGGGGTTTTCAGCCACCAGCAAAGCCAAACCAGCCACTTCCAAAGCCACATTCTTCAGGTCAGCAGTAAGTTGCTGTAGTGACAGGAAAGGGGGCTGCGGGGATAACTCGTTCCTGTAAGAGCCAGCAATGGATTTCCTTTGAAGAAGCATATTCTGTGGTCACCCAGAAGGTTGCCTTTTGTAAATATTTGCTTAGGAGCATCCGACGCTCATATATTGTGTATCTCTATTTCCACAACACACCATGGACTATCAGTGTTAAGGGAAATACAGCTCTAACTCTAATCAGATTAGAGAACCAAGTCCAGGAACTCCAGAACCAATTCAGAATACTCATCTTTACCAAAGGGTAACATGAGACATTACCTTCCTCGCAGTGACTGGTTACAAAGGTTAAGAGCCCTGGAGTTGAGGCTTTCTTCACTCCTCTAAATTGGTGATGGCTTCAGTTCAAGCCAAAATTGCCTTCAATTTGGAATCCCAATCAACAGCCCTGTGAAGGACTTCTCTTTGAGAGGCCCTAAATTAGCTGAAGGAAGATGGGCCTCACCATCAGACGGGCTGAAACAGGTGGGCCTGACCGAGCTCAGGGAGCAACAAAGAAAGGACTTTTTGGGCAGAGCAATAAGAATGTTACTGCTGGCATAGAACCATGTGCCAGGTTTATAGCTCTGAGTCCCTGACACAAACTCTAGACTCTCATGGCCTTCAGGAAGGACAGGGTTTACAGCAGATATAGTTTAGAAAGGAGAGGCTCTTTCCAGAATCCCTGAGTATAAGGAATGCCTGATGTAGGGGTAGGGGAGAGGAGGTGGGGACACACACTTAGGACCGGTATCCAAGAGAAGTGCCCTTAGAATTCGCTGGGGCAGGGTTTCATCTCTATAAAGAATCATAAGTCTTTAAGATTTTAGAAATTTATCTTGATGTGGTTTTATCAGCATTCCTATTCTATGTGTTAGTAAAAAGTTCTAATCTCCACAGCACTATCACCTAACTGAACCCTTTTATTTTATAATGAAGAAGCTGAAGCCCAGAGTCACACAGCAATATAGTAAGAAAGGCTCAGAACTCAAGACCGCAGCCCTCAGTCTAGTTTTCCACACTCAGAGCCACACGCTAAAAGATGATTCTAAAAATGTCCTTCCACCCAGATCTTCCCTCCTCTCTTACAAGGCTGGTGGGTCACCGCCAGCAGATGATTCTATCTACAAACTATTCAGAGTACTCTGAAGCATGTCTCACCACAAACTAGAGCTTCTGCCAAGATGGGGAGGGAGGATTCAGGGTTGGTTTGACAACAGAAGTGATTAAAAGGCTCAAAAGAACAATCCCGCTGATTCAGAATGACTAGAGGGTGGTCTTCTTGATTATCTAGTGTTTCTGCTCATGTTTGTTGAATGAATGAATATATGAGGCATTGAAATATAATATGAGCAATGCTACTGAGTTTAATTCAGGCTTTCTTCCCCTAGTGTGTTGAGGTCATCATGATGAGTATGGATTACCATTCTGGAGAATTCAACCAATGGCCAACAGGGTTGCCAATCTTCCCTTTGGCAAATGTTTGGTAATTTGCTGACCCTGTTGTAGAAGGTGAGGGTGTCCAAGCTGGCTCTTTTCTTTTTTAAAAAGTGAATTCCTTCATATCAGTCTGCTTATCTTTCACTTACCCTTTTCTTCATAATAATATCTTAAGGAATGTACACACACGTCTTGTTATCTGAGACTTTGGTTGATTGGACCATAGTTAGCCAGTTAATAGGACCATCACACAAAGGATTATGTCTTAAACATTTCCCTTGAATTCTCTGTTGCTAAGACAGGAGACATACCATGGGTCACTTGATCCTTTTTACTTCATTTAGGAACATGAATCTTGAGGCCAAGAGGCAGAAACCAGCCCACTGACACAATTGGCACCTAGACACAAAACAATTCGGTGATGGGTCCAAGAAAAAAATGACCTTAATTTTAAAAAATAATTTTTAAAAATTCAATGACCAGTTAGTTACAGCTTAACGTGTTACATATTTTTGAGCAGGCAATGAATGAAACACAAAGAAGAGGATGCAGAGAAATATGTTCCGTAAATTAAATAACAGAGGCTTTTAGTGACACCTTTTTTTAACTTAATACTTCTCAACTTAAGCTAAATGTTTTAACATTTTTAAATAATTTTTAAAGGCACAAATCAAGATTTATCTACATTCAGGTAGATTCTGCTGGCTCATGTCCAAAAGACTCGGTCTTCTTGAGGGTAGTATCCTTTGCTTTTCTTCGAGTACTTATTAACACCTTTTACTTGTCAGGAATTATGCCAAGTATTGAGACTACAGAGAGGGAAGACACAGCCCCTGTCCTACGAGACTAAATGCTCAAACATTTTATCACTGTCGCCATCATTTTCCTTTTAAATGTCATCAATCTGAGCTTCATAGACAATGCTCCTTACACATCCTATGGTTTCTCCATGGGGTTTCTACACGCTTTGCTACTTAGTTCTCTTTAAGATGTACAAGTGGTTCAAATTAAACAACTTCTCAGAAATGCTGCTGTGCATTTTTTTCTTTCTTTAATTTGTCAACCTCCCTCCCAGCCCCCATTCTTTCTTTGGCTCTAGCTAGTGATCTGAAATCACAAGAAGCTAAACTGAGAAGGGTCTACGTGTCTCAGGTGCCCCACATGGGGCTCACTGGTAAGGGTTTTGTTATATGTTTCTTTCCCAAGTTTGTTCTAGCTTGTTTATCCCTAGATTGTTTTCTTTCATATTAATGAACCATTATTATTATCCACTGAAGCATTATTTGTAATAGTTAAGAAAAAAAACCAGAAGTAACCTATATCCTCATCTGTAGGACGATAGTTAACTATGGCATATCCATACAACGGAACTCTCCTCATGCTTTAAAAAGAGTGAAAGGTCTTGGGGACACCTGGGTGGCTCTTGGTTGAGGGTCTGACTCTTGATTTCTGCTCAGGTCATAATCTCAGGGTTGTGGGATTGGGCTCTGCGCTAGCAGTGAGTTGGCTTTGCTCCCTCTCTTTCTTTCTCTCTCTCTGCCCCTCGCCGTGCTCACTCACTCTCTCTAATATAAACAAATAAATCTTTAAAAAAATAAAAAGAATGAGAGATGTCTAAAAATGTTGAACGTATAAAAGCAGATATTGGAATGGCGGTCGTCAGAGGCTGGAGGTTGGAGGAAACGGGGAGATGTTGGACAAAGGGTACAAAAGTTTAGTTATGGCAAGATGAATAAGTTCTGGAAATCTAACAGACAACATGGTGACTAGAGTTAATAGTACTGTATTGCATTCTTGAAATTTGCTAAGAGAGTAGATTTTCTCATCACAGTGGTAACTCTGTGAGGTGATTGTTATGTTAATTAGCTTGATTGTGGTCATCATTTCACGATGTACCCATAGATCAAAACAACATGTGTTGGGGGCGCCTGGGTGGCTCAGTCGTTAAGCATCTGCCTTCAGCTCAGGTCATGATCCCAGGGTCCTGGGTTCGAGCCCCACGTCGAGCCCCACGTCGAGCCCCACGTCGAGCCCCACGTCGAGCCCCACGTCAGCCTCCCTGTTCCGCGGGAAGCCTGCTTCTCCCTCTCCCACTCCCCCTGCTTGTGTTCCCTCTCTCGCTGTGTGTCTCTCTCTGTCAAATTAATAAATAAAATCTTTAAAACAAAAAACAGAAAAAAAACCACAAAAAACAAAAAACAGAAACGTGTTGAACACCTCAAATATGTACAATTTTTTTTTTGTCAAATAGACCTCAATAAAGCTGGGGGGATGGAAATGAGAGGTCTGTATGAGCAGGTATGTATGATACATTGTAAAATTTTAATAAAGCAAGTTATAGAACAATATGTGTTGTATGACCCCACTTAAAAATACATATGTGAATCTGTAGATAGTGTATCTGAATATAGCCCTACACATAGTATTTGAATGAAAAAAGTTTTAGGACTTAACAGTGAGGAGTCTAGCAAGTGAGTCAGGTTAAGGAGCTGACGAAAGAAGGAATGCACTTTCTAATTCTGCACTTTTCTATTGATTATTTTGACAATGAATAGATACACTTGTTATAAGTAAATAAAAAGGAGAATATAATATTTTCCTAGATATTTCAAAACTATATATTCTTTTGACTTGCATAGCTGTTGAGTTTTCACTTACTTTGATAATACCCTTATCTCCTCTTTGATAACTTCAGGGAATTAAGGCCCCAGACTGACAAGTGTGTGCCCCCCTTTCCTGTTTGCTGCTTCTCCAGGTTCCCCATCCCCTGCGATAATGCAGAGTGTGTTTCATTCAGACTCATTGTACACCGTCCCTGGAAATCTTGGTCACGTGATAGATGGACTTGTCCTGGAAAATCTATCCTCTAGGCCCTGAAAGGAAGCCAGAGTGGTATGATTTTCATCTAACAGATCAGGAAACTGAGGCATGGAAACCTGACCCGGGCTGCCCAGGCCACATGAGAGGTTAAAAGTAATGGGATGTGGTGGAAAAGGTCTTGGGTTCAAAGCCCTGAGTCCCAAGTTCAAGTTCTTAAAATATTATATTTTCTTCAAGTAAAATTTAACTCCCTGAGCCCCAGTTTTCTTGTCCGTAAAATAAGGATTAGAACGCCTGCCTCCCAGAGTGGTACTATTACATGAGAGTATTTAAATTTTTTTCATATCATAAAGCACCATATATATCATAGAAGGACCAACAACCAGGAAATTAGATATGAACAGTCAGATCGTTGTGGTTGCATATACAAGTAAGCTTTTGTTCATTAGATCTTCTTACGCTCAAAACACAAATTTAAAAAATGTCTTTCAAGCATCTTAGAAGTTGTCCTTTTACCTTGAATAGTCTTGTTCTTTAAACTCAAGCTTTTTTTTCCCTCCGCCCCAAATATTTCTCTTCATGCCTTTTAAAAGAGGCACAAAAGTATCAGTTCCCCAAGGAAGGCAACAGTACTCTACTAGAATGCCATACCGAATTGGATAGAAGTCTAAAAGCAGATTAAAGTTGTTTCAAATGCTTCAAAGAGGAGGAAAAAATCTAATCCCTCAAGGCTTCTTTAAATCCATATTCCTTAATTTCAGAAAACTTCCCAAGTCTTTTAAAAGGCCCAAATATCATTTTACAGTGTGAAGTAGTAATGGAGAACATTTTCCAATTTTTAAGAACATTCTTCCTTCCTTAAAAAAGGGCTCAAGAAAGCTGGGTTCCCCCTCACAAAGGAACTGGCCCAAGTGGATGACGACCTGCCTGTCTTAGCAGGGAGCGGGGGCAGCCGCCCCCAGAGCCCTGAGCCTGGAGTTGATGGCTAATGACTACCTGGAGAATTCCTTAAAGAAGCAGTGTCAGGCATTTTCCCTGTTATTTCTGGGCGAGATTTGCATGTCTGTCATTGTGTGGAAGAACGCCCAGTCCCTCTACTGTGTAACACTGAAGGAAAGAAAGTTTCCAAATGAGAAGAAAAACAAGGCTGGTTATAATAGGTGCAAGTAGGACCACTTTCACTGCTTTAGAAAATTGTTCTTCCTAAGCTGTCTTCACCTGCCCAGAGAGGCCAACCCTTGTCCTGAAACACTTTTCCTGATTCTTCCCTTGCTGCCCTATGGAAGAAATGATACGAGCCCCCATTATAGCATGAATATGCATTAAGATGAACCAGGTACCAAGCACTTTGTCAAAGGGCTTACATGCTGTATCTCATTAAATCCACCTGGTAGCCCTTGAGGCAGATACTATTATTAGCCCCATTTTACAGATGACAAAGTCTAAAAGCCTAATGTAGCAGCTAAGTGACACATAGCTACTTGAGGAGTTGAGCAGGTACTTGAACCCAGATCTTTCCGACTCTGAAGTCCATGCTTAGCCAGAACGAGGCACTGCCTAAATACAGGCCCCATGGCGAGGCCTGCGTTGAGCACTTCTGTTCTACCTTGTCGCTGAAATTATTACAGTTAACAATAGCGGCCCGTGTCCCTGCTAAGTGTGCTAAGTGGCTTACATGCCTGGTCTCATTTAATGCTTCCCAGCAGCTGTAAATGAAATAGACTACCCTGACCCTGGAAATAATTTCTGCCGCCTCTGTCAGACTTTTCTTTTCTCCCTCTTTCTTCATCTCCGAGATGTTCTGGTTGCATTTTTACCTTGCCTTCAGACTGGCCTAACATGTATGACTTGTCGTGAAGATTGTGACGGGAGACATCTTTTCAGGTGTCTTCCACTTTAGTCAGAGGGGAAGTTATGAGCGTCCCGCTCTGCTCTCCGTCTTCAGGACACCTCCCAGCGGACAGGGCCAGAACAGTGACCTCAGACCACAGCTTGAACACTGATTGCAAGTCATCCAGCTCCCGAGGTGATAGAGTGTCCTTTCTTTAAAAAAGGAGATAAAAATAGCTAAGAAACAACACTTTCCTTAGTTCTCTGAAAGGTTGGCATCCTTCCAGGATAGACTTATGTACTTTTTGTACTTGGAGGAAAAAAAGAGATGGGATTTGATCCAAGAATGGTCCTACAAACGAGAGAAATATGGAGCAAGCAGCTGGAGCCGAGCGGCCAAGTGGTACCACCAGCTGCAGGCCCATTAATTAACATTCCCTGGTATGTAGCAGCTCCAGTGACCTTGATTCTTGTTGAATTCACAGAGATCATTTTTAAAGAGCCTTTACTTTGCTCGCTGCAGTGTATTTATCCAAGGAGTACCTTGCATATTTCCCCCGATCTCTCCGAACAGTAAATTTTTTCTAATTGCAAAGAGATATAGTAAAAGCCTGATTGAACACTTGGCAGTTTATAGAGATTTATTTCTGGGGCTTAAGGGGGTTTTTAGAGTGTGTGACTAGAGCGGGGTTGAGGGGAGCTGGGGAAAGGAGCCCAAGAGAAAATGTAGATTTAATGGATCTATAAAATGACCCCTCTAGATAAAGGCTTGTTCCGAAGACTCTTAAACAGCCTGACCCAAACCAGGGTTGGTGACAGCCAGTCCGACATGAGGTGTCTGAAGCATTGCATATTCCTCTCCGGGTTTTCAGGTTTCCATATGAAATTTGTTATTCCCCAGGCAGAGGTAGGACAGGGGTGAGTCTGTTTTCCAGAGAGAAGCAGCATATTTAACTACAAATTTCTAAGTACTAAAAGCTATGAAAAGAGGCAAAAGTAAACCTCCAGCACCTGCCCTTAAAATCTTACTCTGCCTTTCCTCTAACCCTCTGGAAGCTGCATTCCGAATTTTAAGCAGAGGATCCTGGAAGGGGAATCATGAGAGCCTGCCCTTTGTAGCAGGATTTCTGTCCTTCAAAACCCAGTTATCCATGGCTCTTCCAGCCCATAATGAGACAGACAGACACTCTGTCCTCTAACGGGGCCTTCTGCTTCGAATCGACTTTGCCTATATACACCACTGAACTTTTCCACGAAATCCTTCTAGGTTTTTGATCCCACAAATGGCATTCATCTTTTTTGTAGCTGCTTTGCAAGTTTTGCTGTGGACGAATTTTAGGACTTTCAACTGTTAAATGTGTTATATTGTAAATCTACTCACCGTTCTAAAATGGAGACCTTTGTTCTGGAGGAAGAGGCAAGATAGGAAAGGGAACAAAGTAGATGCTAGTGAGGAAGAAGCCTGGAAAGTCAGTGACTGGCCTCTTTGGCCAGAGGCTAAATGAGGTGTGGGTGAGCGGTTTGTAATGTCCCCTGCATTTTCACTTTTTTCGGGAGTTGGCATAAGGAGAACTTAGGAACATTTTTTAAAGTTTTTGTGAAGTTTAACACACAGAAAAAAAAAGCCATTTAACAAGTTGTTTTAAAGTTAACACCCAGGGCGCCTGGGTGGCTCAGTTGGTTAAGTGACTGCCTTCGGCTCAGGTCATGATCCCGGAGTCCCGGGATCGAGTCCCACATCGGGCTCCCTGCTCAGTAAGGGAGCCTGCTTCTCCCTCTGACCCTCCCCCCTCTCATGTACTCTCTCTCTCTCTCATTCTCTCTCTCTCAAATAAATAAATAAATCTTTAAAAAAAAAAAATAAAAAAAAAAAATAAAGTTAACACCCAAGTCAAAGCATATATAATATTGCTAACTTTCCCCCATAAGCCCCTATTATGCTCCTCAAGAGAACTGCTATGTGGCGTTCATGGGAATCACTTCTGTACTTTTTAAAATGATTATTTAGCATCTAAGTGTGCATCTATACAGAATAATTTAATTTTATATCTTAGAACTTTATATAAATGGAATTCATGCCCTGTTCTTTTGTACCTGGCTTCGTTTGCCATTATGTTTGTACGAGTCGTCCATGTTGTATAGCGCTATCATGCATATTCGCTGTGGCACAGTCATGGTGGCACAATATTTTTTATTTTCGGAACTGTTACATGTACTGGTGGGGGACGTCAGGGTTATTTCCAGTTTGGGGATGTTGCTAATAAAGCTGCGGGGAGTGTTCATGGGCATGTGTGCAGGTGCACATGAGAATTTGCTCGGCCGGCCTGGTTACCGTCAAACAATGCAGTTTGAAAACAGCTTGAATCAAGATTAGTCCTAGGTTTAGGGACCCCTGAGTGGCTCAGTCAGTTAAGCTTGGCTAGGCCACAGTACCCAGGTATTGGGTCAAACATTATTCGAGATGTCTCTATGAAGGATTTTTTTTTTTAGTTGAGATTATATTTTTAGTTGAGATTTAGTTGAGATTTACTCAAAGTCAGTAGACTTTGTTTAGACTTTTTATTCAGTAGACTTTGAGTAAAGTAGATTACCCTCCATAACGTGGGCGGGCCTCATCCAATCAGTTGAAGACCTAGAAAGAAGACTGACTTCCCCTGAGAAAAAGATAATTCTGCCAGAAGGCTGCCTTTGGATTCAAACCGCACCTCTTCCCTGGGTCTCCCGCCAATGGACTACCCCTGCAGATTTTGAACTTGATATCCTGTAGGATCATATGAGCTAATTCTTTAAAACCTCTCTCTCTCATTGGTTCTGTTTTTCTGGAGAACCCTGACTAATACAGGTGGCATGATATTGGCATAGGATTGTCTGATGGCAAAGGAAGAGAAAGCCTCTCAGCTTAAGTAAAAGGGATTTATTGTTGATAGAGTGGAATCCCTTAGAATTAAACATCAAGGAATACTGTTAATATTTAGTATTACCCACCTCAATAGCAAATCATTATAGCACTGTTTTTATCTGAGATATTTTCCAAAATAAAAATGTGAGTATAGGGGCACCTGGCTGGCTCAGTTGGAAAAGCATGCAACTCTTGATCTCGGGGTCATGAGATTGAGCCCCATGTTGGGTTCTACTTAAATAAATAAAACTTTTTTTAAAAAAATCTGATGAGTGTATGTATATATAGTTTCTCCCCAGTTTGTGAGTGTCATCAGATGCTCTCAGCCAGTGAGATCTAGAGCAAAAAAGCTATTCTGACTCTTCTCAGCCAGTGAGCATTAATGTGTACTACTGTGGCTGTTTCCAGCCAATAAGCTGAGCTCTTCACTACTCTACCAAAGTTAAATGTGTCCTGTGATGTATATTGTTTTTTTCTGCCCTAACCTCCCTTTCTGCCACCACTTTTGTGTTCTGGCAAACAAACCTGACCCAGACTGGCTGACCAAAATGTATAGCTAATAATAATGGACCCACTGCAAAGAAATAAAAGGGAGAGTGTTGGGCTAGATGTTAGAATACAGGTTTTCCAGAGGCTGTAGATCCTCCTACGCATTGGATAAAGAAGCAGAGAGTCTAGCTCAGCAGGTAAATAAGGATATTGATGGGAGTCCTTTGACTTAGGTAGGTCTTCAGGATTGACCAACAAATATATACCTGTAGTAGTGGTAGACAGTCTTCTTGGACTGGCAACTCCTCACCTCAAGTATATCCATATCTCTCTGCTTCTCAAAGAGTTGTTTTGTTTTGTGTTGTTGTTGTTGTCGTTGTACCAGAAAGCTTGCTGGCCACCCCCAAACAGTGGATGTCAGGAGTCACTGCATAAATGTCCCCCACCTTCCGGTTCTCCACTGGGACAGTTCTGAGGTGTGCGCTACACGGTTTCTCAGGGCGTCTCAAGAGGGAATAAACCCCAGTTGCTCATGGTGGTAATCTGCTCATTAACATATCTTATATTGGCTTTTCTCCCTGCTCTCCCTCACTTCCCCCACCCTCACTTGTACTTCCTTGTATGACCTCCCAAACAAACTTCCTGCACCGAAGTTCTTATCTCAAGGTTGGATTTTGGAAGTCACAGTTTTATGTGACCTCCCAGTGGCCATACTGTCTGCCTCCTAGCCCTTATGACTCTTAAGTTCAGAATTCTGTAAGCAAATCTGATGTGTCCAGATCAAGGGTGACACGTGCGTTCCTGGTTCACTTAGCTATGGGGTGGGGCGGGGAGGCAGTGGGGTTTAGTGTTATTTAGGACATGAATGACATTTCTCATGCATCTGACTTCTCCATGCCAGGTGTTGTGCTGGGCAATTGGACACAGAGAACAAAACCCAATTTCTGCCCTTAAAGAGTTCTAGTTGGGAAGTAGATTTATAAATAATACTTACATCACAAAACGGTAAGTTCTAGAACAGTTGGGGGAGGGGTAACAAATATTATAGAAGTAAAATAACTATAGGTTGGGTCACTGAAGGGTGGGTAGAAGCTCATCCAGAGAAAGGGTATAGAGAGGATTTTCCAGGTAGAATACAAGGGACGGAGCCATGAGAGAACACAGGCTGTTTCTGGCTGCCAGGCAGTGTCTTACCTCAGCAACTTTTCTTTGTGTTTTGTTTTCTTCCTAAGAGGAGCAGTGAGTCACCACGGGAGAACCTCAGGTGCTCTGGGTTCAAGCCTTCCGTTATTTTCCACATCAGTGGGAAGATGTCCACGTGTTTTGGAGCCAAGGGACATATAACTTTACAGTAGAGGGAGAAAAGTTAGAGGATGGTGGAAAATGGAAAATTGGAGCATAGAGCCAGGATAAGCAGTCCGTGTTGTGTGGCTCATGGCAACTGCTCCCGGGGTCATCAGGAGTACTATTCTTAATCAGATCAGTTGATGCTTTGGAGGAGTGCCTGTGACTCGTCTGCTTCTGGAAAGCCAAATGGCCTGTCTTCCACAGACCTGCAAGAGATTTCTCCTCACATGGAAGGGACCTTACAGTGAGGATGACTTTGAAAATATTTAACCACCGTATCGTAGATACCAGACCAGTCAGATGACACAGTCCATAGACATCGGGGTAGTTTCTTCAAAGTGTGTACAGATTGAGCCCCAGCCCTGTCTTAGGGACCATCAAACCCAACCCTTGTTTGGCAGGAGAGGTTGAAGGACTAACCAGAGACCATGCGGTGACAGGGCTAGGAGTGGGAGCCAGGTCCCCTGAATTCACCCTCCAACCCTCTCCACTGCACATATGACTCCTCCCTGGCCTCAAGGCCTGCATGAGACAGGTGCCCTCCTGGTTCATCCTAGACTTGACTCATACCCATGGCTGCCCCTGGGCAGGGTGTCTGATTCTTGAGGGATCCCACCTGGGGAAAGCTTTTGTACTTCCACTCAGAAATATAGCTCTTACACTGCTCGTGCTAGTGTTGAAAATTCTTTATCCACTAGTAAATAAACATTTATTGTGTTTTGATCTACATCTACTATTTGTGTAATGTATGTAATTACAACCATAATTTATTTGCAAACATAATATGTTACATAACATATGGGAAAGGACGCAGGGGAATAGTCAGTTTTTTTAAAAGTTGCCTATCAGATGTGTAATATGTCACTATTATTTTCCTTAAATCCACCGAATTCTGATTCCAAATCCCCATCCTGCCAGGCTTGTGTGAAAGGAAACTATCCACCTCCCTCTTTTCAACCCAGAGGCTTGTGCAGAAATCTAGAGGTCTTATGCAACACCAAGGCCCTGCCTTATCATCATTATTCATTTGTTCCACAAATATTTATTGAACACCTACCATGTGCCAAGTCTGGCTCTAGGAGCTGATAAGTAGTGATGTACAAAAGAGGTTAAATCCTTGCCCTCTGTTCCTCATTGGCAAGGCTGGGATCGGGCCTCCCTTAGGAGCTCATGCAGCCCCTCCCCACTAGACGCTGCCTATCTAGGCACTGCCAAGAAGCAGGGAGAAGATCCCCATTTAGATGATTCTGCTCTCCTTCCTGAGGTGGATCTCTTTTCCTAGGTGTCAAAGACATCCTCCCTGGACCCTCCCTTTCCAGACCACCCTTCATGGTCCCTCAAGGCACAAAACTTTTTTTTAAGATCATAAATGTTATGTTTATTTCTTATTATGACATCCATACATCAGAATACTCAGAACAAAATTATTTTGTATTTAATTCAAAGACGTTTTTAAAAATTGTAGTAAAATTCATGTAAAATTTACCATCTTAGCCATTTTTTAAGCGTTTGGTTGCATCGAGTACCAAGGTGCAAAATTTTACGCAGAGAGGCTGCAACCAATTTTTTAGCTCTGCCCAAATCTTCCAGGCAAACCATTGCAAAGTCTGCAAGTCTATTTGAATGAAGGGAAAGGGAACCAGTATAATATTCTAGTTAACCAACCTGACATATAAACATTGTAACTGTCAAACCAAGTTACAGTGTTGACTTGTCCCCGCTGAACTTTATGCTACGTTCCTGCCATATACATTTGGTAAACACATGTGCGTGTGTGCGCGCGCGTGCGCGCACCTGCGCATGTCCGGCAACTGGGCCTCGGGAGATTCTTAAAGGTGGTTCTGTCTGTTGCCAGATCATTTTCTAGTGAGAGTCCTGCTGCCTCTTCCTGATCTCCTGAGAAGGAGATTAACTTCCACACCACTTCAACCTAATTCCCGCTGTCACTAGCTGGGATAAGCCCATGCTGGGTCAGGTATTTTCTGATCAAGGTCCAAAGATTATTTGGGGATATCTACATTGTAACTGGGGACACCGAAGACTAAAAAGCTCCCAAGACACAGAAGAATGGATCTGTATGGACGGAATTTTGTTCATCGCGACAGGACAAGATTTTTGGATGGAGGAATAGTTTTGTGCTTCACTCTCTTTTAAGGATGGTCATGTGATTTTCACATGTATACCCAGCAATTTAAAAAGTGTGTGTTTGAGGGGTAGGGGTGGTTTGCAGCACTCTTCCTTGCAAATGGTATAAACCATGACTGCTGTGCCAAGGACTCTGATTTCCAACTTCCCCCGGTTCTGTTTTCATAAATCCAACTTCCGGCTGGATACCTCCTCCAGGATATACTCATGGAATCTCAAATTCAGTATGTGTACAACCAAAGTCATCGTCTTTCCCCCCAAACCAAACCCTCTTCCTGGTGTTTCTATTTCCTTTTTTTTAGAGAGAGAGAGAAAGCATGCATGAGGGGGTGGGGTGGGGGAAGGGGCAGAAGGAGAGGTAGAGGGAGAGAGAGAATCTTAAGCAGGCAGCATGGAGCCTGAGGTGGGACTTGATCTCAAGATCCTGAGATCATGACCTGAGCTGAAATCAATAGTCAGATGCTTAACCAACTGAACCACCCAGGCGCCCCTGGTGTTTCCATTTCTATTAATGGTGCTGTTCTCCCTCTTCTTTGTGTTTACAATCTTCAAATGATCTCTGGGTCTTTCCCTTCCCTTTCTTCCCACATCTGGGTAATTAGAATATTCTCCAGATGCGACCTCCATAAGATCTCTCAATCCACTCCTTCCTTTCCATCCCCATTGCCAGTGCCCTCATTCTGGCCCTCCTGAGCTCTTACCTGAACCATTACAGTAGCTTCAAAGTTGGTTACTTCACATTGGTGTCTGGTCACTCCTGTGATGGTCTAGCTCAATCTTCCTGGTTATGTTTTCAGTCATATTACTAGATGGTGAGGACTGTATTTTATTCATTTTTATATCCCAGTGCCTAACACAGTACCTGGTACATAGGAGGTACCCAGTAAAGGCTGGATTGAATTTATGTTGTTTTTCTACTGAAATTTTTTTCAGTGGCCTTCATGCCCTACTGAATAAAGCTCCAGCCTGGCATTCTGAGCCCTCCATTTGATGGGATGGGTTATCATTTTACTAAACTAACTGCTTTTCTGCAAATATTCCCTCTACTCTCCTATCTCACACTCCTTGCTGGTACTTTCCCTTCCATTTGGAATGCACGTCTATTAAAATTCTGCTCATTCTTCTTTAATATTTTATATTTAAAATTTTTTAATGATAAGCATATATTACTTTTATAATAAAAAAACTCTCAACATTTTAGGGGCGCCTGGGTGGCTTAGTTGGTTAAGTGACTGCCTTCAGCTCAGGTCATGATCCCAGGATCCTGGGTTCGAGCCCCACATCGGGTTCCCTACTCAGCGGGAAGCCTGCTTCTCCCTCTGCCTCTGCCTGCCACTCCCCCTGCTTGTGCTCTCTCTATCAAATAATTAAATAAATATTAAAAAAAACTCTCAACATTTTAAATTTCATATATTTGAAATATTTCATGAAAAAATTTGTTTGAATCCTCCCATCTGGACTATTATATAGACATTCAAAATTGGATGTATATTATATGCTATTGTTTTTTACATTTTTATGTTTGAGATTTTCATAATAACGTTCTTAAAAATACTTGCCAAGTCTGTATAAGAACATAAGAATATTTATAATTTTAGGTGAGAAAAAGCACATAGTAATTATTAGTGCTGTCCACTGATAACTTCCTGTTCCCCTTCCTAAACACTTCCTTGGAGTTACATGTGGCCCTATGACTTGCTTTGGTCAATTATATGTGAGCAGAGGGCGCCTGGGTAGCTCAATCGTTAAGCGTCTGCCTTTGGCTCAGGTCATGATCCCAGGGTGCTGGGATCGAGTCCCACATCGGGCTCCCTGCTCCATGGGAAGCATGCTTTCCCCCGCTCCCACTCCCCCTGCTTGTGTTCCCTTTCTCGCTGTGTCTCTCTCTGTCAAATAAAATCTTAAAAAAAATTAAATTAAAAAAAATATGTGAGTGGAAATGACATAACTTCTAGATGGAAGTCCTGAACAGCCACTGTATGACTGACCATATTTTCTCTCCCACAGTTTCTGATGATGTTCAGATAGGCAAAACTCCATCAGCCCGAGTCCCTGTGTAAGTATGACCTGGAGCAGAGGCTCTAGGAACTACACTTTTGTTTTTCTAAGCCACTGATGTTTGGGGGCTGTTTGTGACTGCAGCATCAGGTGGCCAATTCTGACTGATGCAAAGGAGGAGCAGCTTCAGGCCGTGTAGATCACCAGATACCCTAAAGGCCTTACAATCACTAAAGAACAGAATCATTTTTAAAATGCATTGTTGGACTTGTAAGCAGTAATGGAATTGTCTAAGAACAGCTCTTCCCCCAAAAGTGAGTTGAAGCTAGAACTGGGAGTCAAAGTGTTAGGAAAATAAGAAAATGGGTTGTCCTGAGGGCGAATGTAGCACTGTAAGAAGCTTTAAAGCATCAGAAGGTAGGGACTCCAAGAATCTAAGATTTCAGCATTAGGCCAGGACACTCCAGAAGGGGTAGAAGGTTTCAGGTTGGTATTTTCCCTCTGCCTCCCAACAGAAGCAGAAAAAAATCTTCACAGTAGAAGGCCATTAAGATCCATGTCCGAGTTCAAATCCAAGATGAACAAGCACAGAAGGAGGCAGGCCATTGAGAGAGAGAGAGACAGTTGGCAGAAAAACACACATCCAGTTTAGAACCCAAGAACTTTGAATCTTGGAATTCTCAGATACAGCATATATTTTTTAACTTCCAAAAGTGTACAAAGCAATGATTAAGTGCTAGGCATCACTGCAAAGATTTTTTTCCCCAAATTTTAACTTATTTAATTCTCAAAACAATTCTATGAAGCAAGTATTATTATCACCCCCATTTTAGAAATGAAAAGACTGAGGCACAAAGAGATTAAGTAAATTGTCCCAGGTCAACCTTACTTAGGTAGTAATGTTACAGTTTGGATCTCGGCAATTTGATTCTAGAGTCTGCACTCTCCACAACTATGTTTTGCTGCCTTTCTAACACAGAATCAGTACCTATGAAGAATTTAAAGAAATAAGGTGAAATACCAAAGAGAAGCAAGCAACAAAGCCTCTCTGGGATGACCAGGTAGATTTGGAAAAAAAATAATAAAAGAACCCCTAGAAATGAAAATAAAATGGTTAGAAGTAAACATTTAATGAACATGTTAAATATCTGAAGAGGTAGGTCATTGGTGAACTGAAGAACTACCTGCAGAAAATATGCAGAATGTTGCATGGGAAAAAAGGAATGGCAGTATGAAGGGGAAGGTTAAAGATACAGAAGTGAAAATGGAAAGTTCTAATACACATTTAATTGGAGTTTTGGAGGGAGAGGATAGAGAAAATGGAAGAGATATAATATTTGAAGAAACAGTGGCTGAGAATTTTTCAGAAATGACAAAAAGACCTAAATCCACAGATTTAGGAAATACAGCCTCTCCCTAGCAGGATAAATTAAAAAGAAGTTTATGCCCTAGACATGTTTATAGGGAAATTGGAGAACACCAAAGACAATGAGAAAATCTTAAAAACAGCTTGGGAGAAAAGAAGCATCACCTACAAAGGAATGACAATTAGACTCTTAGCGGAATTATCAATAACGACAGTAAATGCAAGGAGACAGTGGAATAATATATTCAAAGCATTGAAAGGAAATAACTGTCCACTGCGTATCCAGAAAAGCTATATTTTATGAATGAGAATAAAGTGAAGACACTTTCAGATAAACAAAAACTAGCAGAACTTTTACTAAAGGAACTCACACCCACCCCTCAAGATTCATCTCAAATGTTATTTCTTCCATGGAGCTCTAGCCTGATTCTCCTCTTTTGAATTTTAGTAGCATTTTCTTTGATCCTGTCTCATGATGATTATCAAATTCACAGACCAAGATTATATGTGCCTTTTCTTAAGCCCCCCCACCCCCACCCCCATTCCTCTTGCCCTCTCTCATTAAAGACCCCAGGAACGCTTTCGTGTCTAACTCACCTTAACTTTTTGTATAATTCCTATCATGATTTGTGTGTGTAGTAGGTGTTTAATAAGTATTTGTTGAAGCCCACTTGTCAGTCTTCTCCTGTGTTCTCTCTTTGTGTTTCATAAACTACCCGTTCCCAAAGATGTTCCCTTCAAAGGGGGTGTTATGATCAAACCCTTTTCAAAAATGCTGCATAGAGTACTATATCTCCCTGGGGGCGATCCACAGTTTAATTTGTTTAAGTCAGCAGTTCTCCAGATTATTTGCTCATACAACAACTCCTTCCACTCTTTACCCCATGGATATCTCAAGAGAATGGTCTTTCTAAGGACACACTAACTACAGAAGACAATGACTTATTTGAGTATCCAAGCCAGAGAGTCAACATTTTGGATCCCAGTTCTGTTAACAACTAACCACATAATTAGTTTTAAGTCATGTGTTCTCTGGCTCCTTATTTGTGACATATCATAAGCAGATCATATCATAAGCAGTCCCTTCAAACTCTAAAGTTCCAAGAATTAAAGAGCATTGCCTCTTACAATCAACCAGTCAGTCATTCCACACATATTAAATTCCTCGTATGTGGCAGCATGCAAAATACTGGGCATGTAATGGCAAGTAAGACCGGCGTGCTTCCATTTTGCTATCAGTTGAGAATGATTTTCTAGAGCTCACTATTAGAACATTGTTCTTTGGCTTCCAGAGCCAAATTTCTTCTGGTTAAAAACTGAGCATTTACTGTCTCCTTTATTATGTATATCAGGTTGTGGAATGAATCTTTAGAATCAAAATTTATGGTCTATCTAGGATTATGACTCTGTTTTACCCAAGAGTTCCACTGTAAGAATCAAAAATTTAACATGATCACTAGTCTTTAGATTTTCATCTTTTCATCCCTAACTTTAAATTTGCATCTTTCACTGTCTTCGTAAAAGTTCCATCCTCCGTAGTTTAAAAAGCAAATTCTAGTGATATGGTGTCAACCAAGCACTGTTGTGTATAGACACTGTCCTAAGCATTTCACATGTATTATCTCATTTAATCCTTATGACAAACACGAGAGCCAAGTGCTAATACGATTCCCATTTTACAGAGGCTCAATAACTTGCCCAAAGTTGTAGAGCTGGTGAAGCTGAACTTTGACCCATTGCAGTATGGATCCTGAGTCCACACTCTGAACTCTGATATTTAACTGCCGCTATTCTTCAGATATTGTCCAGAAGGTTTTCTGATGGAAAATTAAGGGTTAACATCTCTGAAGAGCTGAACGATCATATGGGATTTTTAAACGTCTAACTCTAGCCAGGTAGTATAGTGAGGAGGTAATGAAAAATTAAAAGCCCTTTCTTTTTTTTTTTGGCTAAGTAGTAATCTTTGTGGTTCTGAATATATCCATGTGCCAGAGAATTCCACTTTAGATAATAAGTTAACATAAAATTGGTGGTACAGTTTAAACCTGACAGCTCTATGTGTCTGATATGTTCTGCGAAAGTAATTTTAAAGATAAGACTTTACCCTCAAATCTGAAATAGGTTCTTTAAACATTTCCAAAACCATCCAGTATTTATGGAATTGTTTCAATTATATGGAGAAAAACTATAGTGCTAGGCGGAGAAGCATCTTTTAATCATAAAATATTGTATTGCCAGAAAAGAAGCAAAATATAATCAAAGAAACATGCACCAAACAATGTCAGTGAGAATTCTTGGCATTTACTTTTAGAAGCCATTTTGCATGGAAATGAATAAAATATAAACACAGTACTCTATCTAGGATATGGCAAGAAACTTCAAGATTGTAATGTGCATTAAGATAACATTCCAAACCTATCCTTTCAAGTTTTCAGCCAAGAATTTGTTTTTACAATTTCTTTGCAGTTGGCAAACTGCTAGACTCTACTTGAGATATCAGTTTTTCATGCTTATGGTCCCAATCCCATTGTGTGTAACTATTAACTTACTATATGACCTTGACAAACTCACTCCCCTCCACCCAGCCCAAATTAAGGAGGTGGCTCTCTTAGGCCCCTTCTGATTTTAAAATTCTGTGGTTTTAGCCTATGGATTATGATGTAAACACCACAAAAAGTGCTTGCTAGAAAGGGATTGGATTTTTTAACATTTGGGCTACTGAAGCATCTTTAAGTGACCTACCTTTGAGCCAGTTATAAAGAGAATGTAAGCCACGGCAGCCAGGGCCCCTCAGTGATTTACTTGGTTTTGGTGCTGGTCAGCAGCTGCTGTGTTTGTTTCAAGTCCCCAAGCACCTTCTGTCGTTCACAGAGACAATCCGTCCTTGGTCTTTCTTGACTCCCCAGCGCGAATGGGGTCTGAGAGATTCTGGGCAAAAGAAGCAGTGATCACAACTGCCACGGACCATGAGTTGACCTTGAATGCCTTCCTAAACTGCAGGGAGGTGTGGACCTCGTGGTACCCTGCGCAGATTGCCTCCTCGAGACTGAAGTGCATATGCCCCCAGCTGCCTTGAGGGTTGGCTGCTGACAGTTCTTCAGTTCCGACCCTCTCAGGAGAGAGCTTTTGGATGAAGAGAGTTGCTTTGCCCAAAGCCACCCCACTTCCGGGGCAGCCTATGTCTAAGGACTGCAGATTCCATGGAGTGGCTGGTTAATGGCCAACCCTCTGCCTCAATGGGGTTCAAATCGGAGGGGCCGAGTCAGTGCCTGAGCTCCCAGTGTGGGGGGGAGAGGTGCAGCTTCTCCCGTGGCCCATAGATGTCGCCCGTGAGCACTCCTCCGTAAACGGCCCGCCCCAGGATCTCTTTCTCAGAGTCCCCTCCTGGGGATCCAGACCTGCCACAGAGACTTGCTGACCTGAGTTCCAATGGGGCTCTGCTTGGTTCAATGTTGGGTCTAGGGGTAAATTTTCCTCTTTAGCAAAATGGAAGTAATAACTGCTTCATAGCATTCTTTATTGTAAGGAAATGAGGAAATGAGTCCAAAGCACATAGGAAATGATTAACAGCAATAATTTAACATTTATTGAGCATTTACGTGTCATGGCAATGTACTTCACCACACAAAAACTCCATGAGAAAGATAATATCCCTATTTCACAAATGAGAAAACTGAGGTGCAGAAAAGTTAAATAACTTCTCCAATGTCACACAGCTAATAAAAGTCAAGAATTCAAACCCAGGCAGCTGGACTGCAGAACCGGTGTTCTTAGCTAAAACCCTGCTGTCTCCCATTGCTAAACAAAAAATTTTAATGTATTTGCGTGACGATAAATGAAAGCCCAATAAAGTCACCTGATTCCAGAAGGACCTTTAAAGCAAGGCATTGTAAAAGAAAAATTTTACAAAATTTTTGTATACAGAATTTTTGTACTCCTATCGTTTATATTTTTGTGTTACTATAGATTATGTTTATTTTTGCTTCGGATCAACCCTTTCTCATCAGGGGAGTGAATGAAACGGTTGGAGGGGAGGGGCTCCCACCCTATGATGCGACAGTGGTTGCTCCATGAGACCATTTATTTTTGTTGTTTCTATTTTAATGAAACATGTGCTGAATTTCTGTTTTAATGATAATGTACTAAGTATGAGGTCGAAGAATAAATAAAACAATGGCATGTTTCACTATTAGGTAGTAATTTTGCATACTAATAGGGTTGAGTTATATCATTACCTGGGCTTTTAAATATCTCCTTCCTTGGGTCATCAGGAAGTACATTGTAACGGGGAGAGGGGCCCTCTGGCAAAGGCCCCTGCTGTCCACTCCTGACCCCTCAGTTATAGTCTATTTTTGTGTTCGCTTCAGACTAGCTGTCTGTTATTATCTAATGGAAGGCCTTTGTTTCACATTTCACTTCTAACCTAACCAGATTTATGCCATAATTTTTATCTTAGGGGATAATGTGTTAACAATGCTTGTTTGGACCCCTGTTATACCTTTAAAGTCAGGGAAGTCTGTTTTACTCTTTAAGGTACGATCTGTTAAAGTTTTTATGATTTGCAAACAAAGTGGTTTTTCATCTTCTGCTATTAGATAACTAAGGTATAAGAGAGCTCCTTCTACACCAAATAAATTAAACATCTAAATAATTTACAGCTCCAGGTATGTTTGCCAGACTAGCATAACTGCATAAAGTCAACAGATTAAATGTTCCCTTGGCAATCAGTAAGGGTATGAGATACAGCACCTGGGCTGCTCCATTGGGTCTCGTTATTAAATCACAAGCAAGAGCTCAGAATCCCAGGGTCCCAGGTGACAGGTAGGAGCTGACTTTGGAGGATGGAGTCATAGCAGTCATTACCCATGACTTAGGAAGTGGGAAACTCAGCACAATTGAGATAGAGAGAGAAAGAGAAGGAGAGAGGGAAGGAGGGGGGGGAAGAGAGCAAGACAGAGAGAAGAGTGTGGGGGAGAGAATATATGTTTCAATGAGGGAAGATTCTAGTTATTTAGTTATGTCACTAAATTGGGAATTCATCAACATAACAGTGTGTATTTGTACAATCTTAGAGTAAAAGTTAAAAAGAGGGAATATTTTGTATGTGAAAGCCCAATCAATCACTGTCAAGGTCAGAACAAGAACTTGCTAGAAAAATAGACAATATTTCCCTCTTTCTAATTTCTTAGAAAGGCTTTGACCAGCAACTGCTTTTGCCTAGAGAAGGAAGGTTTGGTCCGCAGAGCTGGTGGCAGCCAGAGAAACATCGGAGCACAGGATCTAAGAGGTTATGTGTAATATCCAGTCTAATTCTTGGGAAGGTTTCAAGTGCCAGAAACCAGTCATCCCATCTTTAACAAATGGAATTTTTTAACCTAAAACATGGTTTTAAATTTGCACACATTTAATAATGGGATGATCAGTGGAAAGATGGGATGAGGAGCAGCAAGTATACATTTAGTCAGAGGAAATCCCATTTTCAGAACATATTCATTGTGCCCAGTAGACAAAGAGGGTCCCATTTTAAAACAATAAATACCTCTCTCCTCTCTCAAGGTCTCACCGGAATGTTAAGTGCCATAAGGAAAATATGAAAGTCAGATCCGTGCTTAGACTTCTTAACTTTTGTTGGCACAGCTTCTCTGGAGATGAATGGGAGAGGAAAAAGGGAAAACAAACATTCCAGGTGTACCGTATAGTGCTGTCTTCCGTAATTACTAGACTTCCGGTTCTATGATAGCCCCTTTGGGGTGGTGTAAGAATTGGAAGGAGAGGGGACGAGGGTGTGTGTGTGATGATTTAGCGTGCCTGACCTACAAAGTATCTGAATTTAAGGTAAAACCATTAAATTGGGTTCATTGCTGAATTCTCTCGGGGCACGCTAACCTTTTCATTTTCATTTAGGAAGAAAGGGTAGAAGAGAAGCTTCCCATGCCTGGTGTATAAATACGGCCTTGAAAATGTCCACAGACGTATTGTTGTCTTGTTGAGTCTGCAGCCAGGAAGGCAGAAATCACTGCAGCAGAGCAGGTGTGAACGTCCCCCTACTTCAGAGGCAGCTCTCTTTGAAGCTGGAAAATCAAGGACGCTGGTACCTTCAAGGAAACAAGGATATAATTATCACAACCCCCAACTGGCCAGTGACCTTCCATTCCGCAGGCCACCTTACTCCCTTCGCTGGCACCAGCCCAGGTCCTCACAGACTCAGCTCTGTGTCTCAGACCGCCCAGACCCAGCAGCAACCCCCTCACGCACACTTTGAAAGCATTTGTAATCTCTTTCTCCTGCACTGGGCTAGCGGACATAAATCCGCCAGCCCCGGAGTGGGGGGAGGGCCTCTGAACCCCCCATGGAGGGAGGCCCATTCAGGCCAAGTGGAGTTTGAACAGCTTAGGAGTAGGATTTATGCCTCCCCTCACCTGTGCCGTCTGTCTGTGGCCCCTACCCCGGTCTGGTTTTGAAGGTTTGAACACGACCTCCCAGCTTTTTGCCAAGCCTGCCACCGTCACCTCAGTCACAGGGACAGCCATCTCAAGGCCCTTGGAAGCTAATAACAGGGACTCTCAACTTCTTTGTTATATTTGAAATGTTGAAAGCAGAAGCCTAATAAAATGAGTTCAGAAAAACAAAACGAGCAATAAATTATCATTTGAAAAGAGTGGCTAAAGAACTCATCTACCCTGAATACCTAGGGGCTATCTCTCAGCTACAGCAATAATCCGGCATTTGGATTCCCTTCACTGTGCAAAAAGCCTTGGCTGTGTTCTCTTAGCACAAATTCTTCTCGGCTTCTAGGAGACAAGTGTCCAGAATCAAGAGTTACACAACACTCCCCACCCAACTCCTTCACACACACACGTACACACACACACATTCACACATGCACACACACACACTCTCCCTACCCAGCCTTGGTCCTAAGGGGTCTACTGAATTGTATTAATTCTTTTTGACCATAAAGAATTTATCCGGCATTATCATCAATCAGCACTCACTGCAAATTTACATTTTATTTATTTTAAGATAAGAGTAAAAGTCTACTTCCTTGACCTCATAAAGACTACTTATGCTAAACTGATATATTTAATGAAAAAACACCAGAAGCATTATTCCCTGCGAAATCAGAAGCAAATTAGGGATGACCTTATCCCTGTTGCTCTTGCTCAATGTTTTGGAACTTCTAGACCAGTCGTTGCTTCTCAGGGCACATTTAGCAATGTATGGAACCAATTTTGGTTGTCATAACTTTGGGAACAGGAGTGCAATTGGCATCTGGAGGGTAGAGGCCAGGGATGCTGCTAAATATCCTACAATGCACAAGACAGCCCCCACAACAAAGAATCCTCCAGCCCAAAATGTCAATTGTGCTGAAGGTAAGAAAGCTTGCTCTATACAATGCAACAGCACATGAAACATAAATAAGAGAAATAACGCTTAGAAAATAACTAATTTTCATTGTCATTAATTGCGAAGAACATGTATCACCTAGGAAAGCAAACCCCCCCAAAATTAAATAAACATTATTAAAGTTCATAAAATAGTAAATAATGTAGCTGGATAAGATGTTTTCAATTATGTGAGAGACTTAAGAGTCTTTAAATTTTCCTATGGGTTTATTTATCTATTCTACAAATATTTCCTGAGAACAAAAGGATTTGTTTTATAAAAGGACACTTAGGAGGTATAAGATGACTTTTACATTTTAAAAGTATGGAAAAAAATTAAAAATTTTAATAACTGAATCTATAACACTGTAATACAATATTATATGAAACCCAAGTGGACATATCTTCCCCAACTATAAGCTGGACTTGAGGACTTTTTTAAAAAGTTTGTTAAAGCATGAAAAAATTGTTTAGGGGGTAGTAAATACACACACCCACACCCACACACACAGACACACGCGCGCGCACACACACACACACACCCTCCTAGCAAAATAAAAACTTCCTCCGTATTTTTTAATGAGGTTAGTATTCAGATGCATCATTGGAAATCTAACTAGTCTATCACAATAGATCATTATGATCCAGTAGATGAAGATTCTTAAAGGGAGGGCCCATATCTTAGTAATCTTTCTATCTCCAAAAATGACACATACCAAGAACCCTATGTTTAAGGATTAATGAAATAAAGAGAAAACACTAACAGTGAGAGATGGTCTTTGAACTCATTAGTCAAAAATTAACATAGACCCACAGCAATTGTAATTCAGTGTCTAAGAACCCACATCTGAAAGGCTGAATGAATAGTCAAGATTTTAATGGGTTTTGCCTCATGTTGCAGCTATAAAATGTACAGGCTAAAAATAGAGTGAGTGAACGAAATCAACCAGTGATGTTTTACTAAGAACAGTAAATTCGATTTTTAAATGTTGAAGACTTGAAAGAGTCTATAAATATCTATATGCACATAACCTAATATATCAATGATTTCCTTGATCCTTCATTCATTTTCATGACAAGGCTTCAAAACTTGAGGGGAAGGGAGGGAGGAAGGAAACAAAGGAAGGCCAGGTGGAAAGTCACAATCAGGAAATAATCAAAAGTTTTCTCTTTACCCCTTCCATCCAATCTTGCAGGCTCTCCCGAGAACCTTCCGTCCTGAATGTTTTTTTTATTGTTATGTCCTGAATGTTTAATAGCATTAATTCCACAGTTTCAAGGGGTTGAAAACCCTACATTCCAATTTAATATCCAATTCATTCAAAAATGCCATACTGGGACAGATTCACAGTCTGAGAAGCCTCAGACAAATTCACCAGGGAACATATTCCAGTATGTTCTCTTGTTCAGTTTGATACAAATTTCAAAGCCTAGGGACAAGAAAAAATCACAGTTATATTCACTGAGCACTTGCTATGTGCCAGACATCTTCCTACAGAACTGTTTATATATTTTCTTGGCCAACCCTCACGATAGCCCTCCAGATGAGGAGACAGATGTAATGGAGGTTATACAAGAGGGCCACCCATAAACTGGCAGAACCAGCCACACCTGCCAGCCGCCAAAGCCAGACTCCCACATACCACACTGCAGTTGTCTCCAGAACATCATATTTCTCTCAATAACCCACTTTTCATGGATTTGTCATAAAATCTTCAGATCAGCAAGCATTGCTGAGACAGGGAACATAGAGGAAGTACACAAAACAGTCCTGGGCTAGAAGGACATGCTGTCTTCTTGGAGAGACATGATAGGGAGCAGGTTGTGAATAATACCAACTGTAAAGAGTGCTAAAGGAAAGTTAAAGCATGTGTCAAAATGGATGGTATAGCCAATAAACATGTGGATGATCAAGAAGCAGAAAGAGAAAATACCAGACGGCATTGTTAGGGAAAGTCTCATTGAGGACCTAAGGATTTGATAGGACTCTCACAGGATTTGGACACATAGAGAAAGAAGTAGAGGTTGTTCAAGTCAGTTTCTGCCCACCTGGGCTGCTAGACAAATGGTGGCCAGGCATGGATCTGTTCAGGATGCAGGGCATGGAGCAGAGCTTGGCCAAGAGACATCACCCAGGGTGACACCAAAACCAGAAGCCAGGAAGATACCCTGAGGTATCCATATGGAGGCACTGGGCCGAAGGCAGGAAACAAGAACAGGGCGAAATGTAGGAATTAGAGAGTTCAGTCCAAAGTCAGAGAATTGGAGAGGGAAGGAGAAATGAAATCTGGAGAGCCTTCCCAAGCTTCTTCATCCCAAAGGCAGACACCCTTAATGGGACATGGAGCCCCAGCTCTGAGTGGGGAGCATGCCATGAAGGATGTTGAGGAAGACTGGGCAAGAATGAATGCGTGAGTGTGTCTGGGGTCTAAGAAAGAACCAGCCAGTCTAGAACTTAGGGTGCGTCTGTGGGGAGTAGTGTCAATTGGATAGGTGAAATGAGGCCAGCTGAGAGACTAGAGGACTGTGGGCAACAGCCAGCTTAGAGGACCGTGGGCAACAGCCAGCTTAGAGGACTGTGGGCAACAGCCAGCTTAGAGGACCGTGGGCAACAGCCAGCTTATCAAGACACAAAAGCAGGCCTAGAGTCTGATGAACAAGTGTACATTCACATGATTAATCTGACTTTTTGAGACTGGTTAAGTCCGCTTTCTTATTCCATCACCTTCCAAATTAGGAATCTCAGCTCTGCCCTTATCAGCTGTATGGCCTTGGGAAAGTTACTTAACCTCTCTGTGCCTCGATGTTCTCATCTTTTAAATAAGCATAATGATAATATCTACCTTGTAGGATCGCTGTGAGGATCAAACTGGTTCATATATGTCACTTGCACAGCACAGAGCCCGGCATGTGCAAGTGCAATGTGAGGGTTTGCTGTCTATGGTTCCTTCCCATTTCACCATTGTATAGGGTGAGGATTCACAATGGGGGGGCGGGCAGGAAGGCGAAGAAGGGGAGAAGGGGAGGGTATCTCACAGCCATTCCTTCTCTGGATCACCTGAATCACAAATGCATCTTTTGGAAACTGTCCAGCTCCTGAATATCTTCCCTGTGTCCAGAACAGCCCAGAGAACGCCGTCAAGTTTGCTATAAAAGACTGCACCTTTCTAAAGGTTTGGATTCCAGTATCCCTGCCTGGCCTCGTCCCCTGTCAGCAGTATAACTGGGCTGATGTCTAAGTGAGCGAGTACCCTTCTGTAGTTCTCACAATTACAACCGCTAGCTCAGAGCTTCCACCATGCTTTCCACGTGATGTGCATGATTTCAGCATTATTTGCCCATCACTGTATGAACAATGAGGACATCTGCCATTTCTTCCATTATGCTGTGTTGGAGATAGACTGAAGGGCCGAGGATAAAACAAGGGAGAACAATAAAGAGGGTATTGTAATAATCAGATAAGAGGTGAAGGTTGGCAACAAGAGAAGGTAAGGGGTGGTAATGAGAGTAGTTAAAAAGGGTCAGATTGGCTTGAATGTGTTTAGAAGGTATAGCCAATAGGATTTCCTGGCAGACTGGACAGGGGTGAGAAAAAAGCAAAGCAAAACAAACAAACAAACAACCAGGAGACAAGAGGGACCTCAATGACTTTGGCTCCAGTAAATGAGAAGGGAGTTGTCTTTATCTGAGATGCGGATGTTCAAGATGTCTGGTTCAACATCCAGGAGTGAAGAAATCTGGGCTGCAGGTAGAAATCAGTCTCAAAAATAGGTCTCAAAGCCCATGCTCTAGCTAATACCTTACAAACTCAGAATTTGGGGACTTGTACCTATTTTGTATGGGGCTGGGAAGAACAGATTTCCGGAAGTAACAAGAATGAAAAAACTAATTAGACAATCTCAAAACCTATTTTAAGTTATGACTTTCAAACGCCTGATCTTCCCAAGCTTTCTCTGATTATCTGGGCCCTTCTCCTACCCTAACTGCTCCCCACTCCCACCTCAAATAAAAGCTATCTATGCCCAAGTTGGTTCCGGCATGATAACAACAGGGCCATCACTCCCAATGGGAATGAATGCACCTTTTCACAGCAAACTTTACAGAAACAGTGGTTCTCTGCTTGTTAACACTCTCTGAGCACCACCATGAACTCAGGCACCCCTTCCACTCTTCAGTTCTTTAGGCTACTGGCTATCTGGACCTCTTGGCCATTTCAGAGTTTTTCTAGGTTGACAAATGGGGAAGATTGCAGGTCAACCTAATCATTCAAACAACTCTGCAATGCATCAGGAGATTCATCACTTTCCTTGTCGCTTGAGTTTTCTTATCTAGGTTGTAGATCAGAGTCACTGTGATTTTTGAAGACTGCATATAAAAGAGGAGAGGCAGTTGATCATTGCAGGAATAAAAGACTGAGCTAGACCTAAGAGCAGATGTCTTCTCTCATGGATAGGAAGTTTTGTGTGCTTATATCCTTACCATCCATTGCTTAGGGGGTGGATATGAGAGTTGGATTCAAAAACATGTATTGATTTATTGACACAGCAGAGGTTAAGTGCCTTGCTTATGTTACTCTCATGTAATCCTCACATCAGCACTAAGAAGCGGTACAGTATTATTTTGCAGTGGGGGAAAATGAGGCTCAGAGAACACGAACAACCTGCCCAAGCCCAAGCCACCTGTAAGTGGCATGAGTCAACCTTCCAACCCAGGGTCTCAAGGGGCTCTTACTCCCATGTCATGTTTTTGCCTCATAATATGAACACATAATGAAAGGTTGAAGGCAAAACAGATAGTCTCTAAGCCCAGTGTTAGCCAAAGACGACTTGTCTTCTCTTTAGAAAGGAAATATCCATGTGGGAGAGGTTTCACCTCAGAAGGTGGAGATTGCCAGGAGAAGGTGAGTAAACACTTTATTCAGTCCTTCAAAGATGTGATAACAGAGACAAGAATTTTCCTTTTTTCATTTGCTCACGAGAGTGTCAAAATTCACAACCATAAGACACACACCCCAAATGTGTGTGTATGTCTTTGTGCGTACATGGATGGGGGAGGGGAGAACACAGATCGGTGCTTACTCGAGGTAGGTACAGATGGTACCTGACTATGATCTCTCAGGGACCATCTGTACCTATTGGATTTATGATTTCTCAGCTTTATGATGGTGGGAAAGCCATATGCATTGAGTAGAAACTGTACTTCGAGGGGTGCCTGGTTGGTTCAGTTTGCAGAACGTGCGACCCTTGATCTCAGGGATCTCAGAGTCACGAGTTTGAGTCCCACACTTGGCATGGAGCCTACTAAAAATTTAAAAAGAAAGAAAGTGTACTTTGAATTCTGAATCTGGATCTTTTCCGGGGCTAATAACACGCTTCTGTGCTGTGATGCTGAGCAGGGCAGTGAGCCACATCTCCCAGTCAGCCGGGGGATCACAAGTTCAATGACAGATACGCTCACAACCTTTCTGTACCCACAACCATTCTGTTTTGCACTTTTAGTAGAGTATTTAATAAATTACATGATATTCACTTCATTATAGAATAGGCTTTGTTCTAGATGATTTTGCCCAGCTGTAGGCTAAAGGTAAGTGTTCTGAGCACATTTAAGGTGGGCTAGGCTAAACTATGATGTTCCTTTGGTTAGGTGTATTACATGTATTTTCAATTTACCATATTTTTGACTTGGGGTGGGTTTATTGGGGCATAATGCCATCATAAGTCAAGGAAGATCTATATTCTGTTAAGTGCTTTCCATACATGATTGCTTTTAATCTTTGCATCTGTTCTTTGAGGCATTCCCTCCTTTATGTTCTGGAAGAACAAACTGAGAGTCTTTCAGGTTAAGGTTTATGTACTTACTTACAGTACCCAAAGCTTATAAGAGGCAAGATTCCAACCCAGGTGGGTATGAGTAACTCCCATTTCCCCTGTAGCCCAAAACACACCATTTGAAAACAGTACTCCTGTTGAAATGGCGACTCTCACACTTCACCCACGGGCGTGTAAACTGGTAGCTTTCAAGCTGATACTGTGGCACTTTTGATCCAATTATAAAAGTAAGTGTATTCTTTTGGCCCACTAATTTCATATCTGGGAATTTTGCCTAAGGAAATAAGCATGTGTGTGCAAAAATTAATGTGCAAGTAAGTTCTATATGTTGTTATTTGAGTTATTTATCCTTAAGTTATTAATATTGTTACTAGGTTATTAGACTCAAATGTCTAATAGGAGCTAGGCAAGATCCATTATGGTATACCCACAAGGGAAAAATTAAGCTGTAGAAGAATATTTGATAACAGGAGGATACCGCTATCATACATTCAGTGAACACAAGCAGAGGCTATCCCAGTGTAGTATATCTACAGGATATATAGTATGTGTTGGAAAAAATACTAAAAAAAAAAAAAAATACTAAAAGAGATACACTGAATTTTCTGGAAAGACATGACCTCATTTAATGTGGCTCAAAGCTGACAAGAAGTCTTCCTTAACCAGAGGTTCAGGGCAGTGTCTTTGTGCAGTTCTGTCTTCCCCCCTCATGGAACAAAATCCAGATTTTTTAACTTAGGCTGGAAAGCCCTAAACAACTCTGGTCTTCTGAACATCTATCCACCCTCCCTCTGCATTGCTCACTCTACTTCCCACACACAGGCCCTTTTTAGCTCCTGGACTGCACATGCTCAACCCTAGTTCCATGCAGGGACTTTGCACATGCTGTCCCTTTTGCCAGGAATGCTTTTCCCCATTCTAATGGTTGGTTTCTTTCTTCAGGTCTCAGCTTAAATGTCACCTCTTCAGTGGAGTTCTTCCTTGACTACCTCACATAATGTAAGCATCCCCCTCTATGCTCTCCCACAGCATCCTGTTCTTTTCCTTTTTTCACACATATAATTTGTAATGACATATTTATGTGTTTTACTTGTTCAGTGTCTGCCTTCTTACAGAAGGTAAGCCTCGTAAGGGTAAGGTCCACATCTGTTTTGCTTACCACTGTACACTAAGTGCCTACTCAGAGGCTACTCGTGGTAGGCGCTCAAGAAAGACTTGTTGAATGAATGAATAAATGAACAAAGATAATACAAAATTATTAGGCACTGGCTCTACACCTAGCAAAGTGCCGTGGAAGGTTTAGAAGGTCTTCAGAGAAAAGAGACAGGAACTAGATAGTGGCTGATAATCAATGTAAATCAGTGTAACACAGAGGCTACAAGAATTCATACAAGGAAATGCTTTGCTTATCTCTAAACCATTTTCTAAGAATGACTCGTTGGATATGAACCCTGCCCTGTATCCTAGAAGTAATATGAAGTAGAGAGATATCATTGAGCACAGGTCTTCCATTTTTCTAAAGGTATCCAGTTCCAGATATATCAGTTAAAGTGGAGGCAACCTCTACCACTTGACATGTGCTCACTTTTGCCCCACGCAGTCCCTCCAAATCTGACTTCCCCACAAGTAGAAGTCATGTGTCTTCTGAAGAACCACACAAAATACTAAAATGGTGGCCAAAAAAAAAAACCCACCAAAACAAAACAAATCACTTTTCTCTTAAAAGAGAAACCTTCATAGGTAAAATCTTGCAGAAACCTGAAGAACTGTAGGGAAAAAGAAAACGGATTATCTTACACATTTTATTATTTTTCCCTCTGCAGACTTCAAAATGGCAACCTTTATCTGATTCTAAAAACAAACACATAGGGCAAGCTTAGGGCCCATCAGCGCTCCTAGGGAATGTTGCCTGTGGACATGAATTTGGGTGTTTGTTGTGGGGGCTGGGGTGGCATGAATATTTTCCAAGTCTTATTCAAACAGTAACTTCTATCTGCTACCATGCTATCAATTTTTCCAACAGTAGATTGCAAATTCACCTCATAAATCAATCTGTACAAGAGGTCAGAAGCCAACCACAGCCAATTAAAACCTCTCAGCAATAATTCATCTAAGATCTGAGTAAGGATTTTTTTTTACAAGTCCTAGGAGGCTCTTGTTTATTCTAATCAGATCAGTAGAGGAAGAACTAAATTGGGTAGAACCTGCATTTTTCTCTTATCCCAGAACACAAACTCAGATGTTTTTATAGGGAAAGGAAGAGGAAAAGGGGAGAGATATGAGGAAAGAGTGGGCTGAAGAATTAGAACACTTTCTGTACATAAAGCATCGCCAAGGCTCTCCCAATGCCGGACCTGCGTCTAACTGCTTCATCCTGGGATGCTTCTGTTCCAACCTCTTTGGCGTCTGAGTCCTGTCAATACTGTGTCCAACAAAAAAAGACAATTAAACTACTTATTCAGTGAGTGTCTCTGACACCTCAGGCCCTTTGGAAGCTTGAAATAAATCCAGTATGTTTGTTGCTTTTTAGAAAACTGTAGATCACAGGTTACCCAGATGTGAGAAAGTGCTGGAAAAATTATGAGGCTGTAGAGCATATACTATAAGTGTATAAATATCTGTATAATAAATAGCTGTGTACACACATATTCATATACTACAATTGTACAACTGTAATTATATTTTCACTGTAGCCCTGTGTTGAAAGCTGAGCAAACTTGGAGAAATTACTCGGCTTTCTCAACTTTTGTTTTTCGTCTGTAAGATGGGTAATAACAGTATCAACAGCATAGGCATAGGGATAGATGAAACAAAATGTTTGCAAAGCACCGGCATGCTCTCTGGCCCCCGGGGTGACTGCTCAGAGCTGGCTGTAGCTAAACACAGTATGAGATTCTAGGCCCCATGGCAGTGCCCCCTGATTATCAGCTGACTGGGTTTCGAGATTCTCCCTGCAGTCATGAGTCTAGCCTGATTCTTGATGGATCACCACACTGACGTGTCCTAGAGGTTGGGACTGAGGAACTGCAGGCTCCTGCCGGCGAGTTGCCAACAGCCAGCCTCAGCCTCCTGCTCGTGGCAGAAGAGCCCACTGGGCAGCGACTGCCTGGCTGGAGGGGCTCGGTGCGGCCCAACGTGCTCCTGCCTGAGGAGCAAGTCTCCGACTTAATCCTCCTCCCAGCCTCCGGCACACAAGCAGACCTTCTAGCTACTTTTTAAAACAAAATGCTATATTTCCTAATTATAAACATAATAGTAAATGCTTATCATAACAATTGGAACAGACCTATAAAGCGTATAAAGGAACAAAAGTAATTGTCTTGCTGTCTCCGCCCTCTCTACTCCCCACTCCACTACCCCCATCCTGAGGTAACCACCGTGACTTGTAAATATCCTCCCATGACTTGTAAATACCTAAAAAATACAATGTCCATACTCTAAAAATACACATGCAATCATATAGACAACTTCCTCTCTTTCCCCCGCTCCGCTCCGCAGAGTCCAAAGGATTACGGACATTTTTCCCAGCTACTATTTAGACAAAACTGTGGGATCTTTACCCAAGTTCTGCAGGACGTTCAACAAAGTAAATAGAAATATTGACTTCGTCTTCCTGGTTATTATCTTTTAGATTTCATCCAAGGAGTTCCAAAGTGTTAGGTTTGGGATGAGGAAGTATGTCAAAGAACTCATAACTGTTTTATTTCTCTGTAAAACCAGAGTAGTTTAGCTATTTAGGGTCTGGTTCCCTTTCCTCAGAAATTCTCTTTGTCTTCAGCTTTTTCTAGATTTTGAGACACGTGCAAAGAAGCCTGACAGCAAGAGACACTGTCTTCCTCGTCAGAGGTCTCTCTGCAACTACCTCATCAGGGTGAGGAAATGGTGTGTGTGCTTGAGCAGACAAATACTGTCCACTCTGTGGTTACCCCGGCCAGGCAGACCAGGCTCTCAACCACACCAGCCAGGAGCGTAGAGCCCGTCAGAAAACATGACACACCTAAGTCTCTTAGCTGCTGGAACAGTACGCATTTCACTTAAACTGGCCAGGGTGAGTCCAAGAGTAGAGTTAGAAGTCACTTTTCTCATCAAGTCCTGGGCAATTCCTGAGAAGATGCACATGGAGCCAACCCTGTCCCACACCCAGGACTCCAGAGACCGAGAAGGAGAGCGGAAGTTCACAGTGGATGTGGTCAGCCTGATTGCCTCCTTCTCTTGTTCTGTATTCATCACCCGCAGGGAAAACACATCCAGAGATATGGGGATGTTCTCGGGATGAGGTACTCAGGTATGTCTCTCAACTCTGTTGGGAAGACAAGACGCCAACGCTCCCTCCCACTCACCCTGTGTTGGGGCCAGAGGACAAATAAAGAGACCCTGCTGCGTGAATCAAGATAAAAGCTCGGAAAAAAAATCGTGTATCCTGAGAGAGAAAAGGTACTGTGACACCAAGCCTAAACCCCTAAATCCGACCCAGCACTAACAAGGATAAGGAGGCTCCTTCCAGCTGGAAACAGAACAGCCGCCATAGAGTTATTTATCGCTCGCCCACCATGTTTATTATTGTTTGAGAGCCAGAGAAAGTAGATGTGTTTACAGCAGGTTACAGGGATATCAGAACACTCCACACGGGATTCGTGAGGCTCCTGGAACCTGACGGAGATTAGAAAGCATAGAGACGCCGCTCCTGGACACACACATATTCTCTAATTACACTCCATGTGTGTGTTTATCCAAGGACTGTGAGCTTCTTGAAGATAGGGGTGATGCTTTATATCATGTACATCCTCTCCCAATCGTCCTTTAGAGGAAACGAGACTTATGAAGCAGGAGCTCCATAAATATTTGTGAAATGAGCTCAGAGAACAGAATCTGCTCTGATTGTCAGTGAAAACAACTTAATCTTCAGCTAATACTATTCAGAATCTAGTATGTGAGGAGCTAGATTACCCAAGGGAGGAGGAAGAGATGAGCAGAAGTTAAAGGTAGATGCTGCTCCCAACCCTCCCAAGTGGGGTGAGGAGAGTAGCATCACCTTTCACAGGACGGGTGACTCCATCTGTTAAAATAATTTTTTTAAACTTTCTCACTAAAATTTTTTGAACATGGAGGTCAAATCCCCACCGTTTCTCATTTTAGACATAAGGCTTAAAATATTTTTAAAAAAGGAATATATGGAGATCCCCTCACACAGGGCCTGGAATATGCCCCCAGATGCTGGTTTCCTTCTCATTTTCCCTGTCCTGTGGGCTTTAATTCATGGAAGTTGGAGTAATCTGATGCAGATTCTTTCCTGAAAGCACAATTTGGCAGGAAAAAGGAGGATGAAGGCCAAGGAGACATGTCAGTGAGGAACTCGGGGAAAGGTGCTGTTTTGGTGAACACTCTAGTTTGCGAGCAAAAAAAGTATGTGTGGGAATATCTGCAACATCAAGGCCACTTGATGCTTAACAGCCAGGCTGAACACAACATGCAGGAAAAATCTAGCTGATAGGAATCTTACTCAGATTCTGCTCAGAAAATGCTTCCTATAGTCTAGGTTGTTATTGCTGTCACGTATCTTGTCCCTCATCTCCCCACTTTGAAAAAGAAAATATGTTTACAGGCTTTATGAAGAACCTTGTGTTTACTATTTTTTTTAACATGACCCCCCCAAAAAAACGACAATGGAAGGTATCGCACAACAACTAATAACAGAAGGAGGTGAAACCTTCCCCTAGCCCTCCAACCCCACCCCCATTTTGAACAGGAAATTTAAATTATTTGGAAATTTAAATTAGTTGTGGCCTATTATGGAATTTACTCAGAGGAAAGATGCGGATTTATAATGTGAAATAATTAAATGTGTTCTTTTGTTTGAAAGTTCTTTAAATTCCTTATGAGACAGGGGAAATGGAAAGAAGACATCTCAGATTCTATAGAAATAAAAAATACATTAAAATATGAAAATAACATTATGGATAACATGGCTTTCTAGCTAACTTAAACTCTGATATGGGCATAACCCAGTTTTTGAGAGATCTTTGACAAAGTTGATATTTCTCAAATTTGTGTGAAACTCCTTATAAGTACTTATTGAAAAGGCATAGGATTTAGTCAAAAAAGTCAAAGCGAGAATCTGAGGCTATTTTTTTCCTCTGATTTTGTTGGATTCTGTTCATTTTTTTGTAAATTTTCTTTCCCAGCCATGTTTTTTTTCCCAATGCCATCATTTTAGCTTCAAATACCATTGTAACTAGACTTTTAGTTTATCACAATTTTGCATTTACATATAAATAAGATCTTTTATTCAATAAATAGTGATTGAATTGCCAACACTGTACCAAGAACTGAGTTTCAAAAGGCTAATAACATCTCTGAGTCTATATTTTCATATGGCCCTTCTTATTAAAACATAGTAATATTTCAATATACTTTTCATATGCCCTAAAAAATAAACAAGCAAAACTAACTAGGATATAGGGGGAGCTTATAAACACTAACATTAACAAACACTGACAAGTGAATACCATAAATACACTAAAAAAGGGGGATGAAAAGAATTGACTTAAGTAACTATGGAAAACAGTTACCTTGATTAGATAATTGTCGGGCTAAAGACAAAAAGAACCATTCAAATGCTGTCTCCTCTTTAGAAATGTGTATCTCATTAAATGTTTACTAGAACATTTAATAATAAGTGAATAGGCTGTAGATAATCACAACCGCGTTTCTCAGTGTTGGAGAAAGAAGTTACAAGTAAGGAAAGGGGAAAGGTTAAAATGAGCCCTATGGATTAGAATCCAAGTTATCAATATAAATTCAAATTATTATGTACACACACATATATGTACACATATGTATACACGAATATGTGCATGTTTATATATATATGTATACATGCATACACACAGATACATACGCATAGAAAGATACATACAGAAATATAGATGGGTATAGATGGTACTGATGGGTATATAGGCATGGTTTAATAGATATGTAATTTCCTAGCTCTATCTACTGAGAGGGCCTAGAAGCAAAGGTCCCCAGTCGCAGTGAGTACAACTAGTGCCCAGATCTTGGTTTGTAAGCACCATTCTCCAATAAAAGGAACCAGGGCTTCTTGGAGAAATAGTAGGGTAGGGGCAAGGGCAGGGAAAATATAAAAATATAAGATGAGCCTGAAAAGTGTTGTGGAGCCAGAAAGGAGAGAAGTGCTCTAAATAAGATGGGGGCATGTCAAAAGAAAACAAAAGTCTCCTTACAAACGTTCCTAATGGTCAAGTTGGGACAATTTGAGCAACAAAACAAATATTGATACCATTGGATTTTGCCCGTAGAATAAAATGAATATTCATGAGACTAGACTGTGATAAATATATAACTGAATATATAGATCAATAAATAAATGGCTAAGAGACGGCTCTTTCTTATAGAATTTTAATGAATAGATGTAGAAGGAAAGATGGAAATAGAAAATCACCGTTAGGTAAATATTACAGTAATTCATGTTGCAGACAAGCTTTACAGATGAATGATAAAAAAAAAAATCTGTGGACAGGGGCACCAGGGTGTCTTAGTTGGTTAAGTGTCCAACTGTTGATCTCAGCTCAGGTCTTGACCTCAAGGTTGTGAGTTCAAGCCCTGAATGAAGCCTATTTAAAAAAAAAAAATCAGGGGACAAAAAAATTGAAGATTTGCAAAGTCTCAAAGTATCTCCCTCAAGATATTTATTAACTTCAAAGGGAAAGACGGCAACTTTATAGTGGATAAACCTTTGCAGATACCACCTTAACCAGGTGACCAAAGTTAAAATCACCAAAAATAAAACATATCAACATCAAACCCCTTGATTTGAGGACATGACATCATTTCTGTGGTGTTCTTGCCAAAAATTTATAATCTTACTTCAAATGTGAAAAAAACATCAAAAATCCAAATTGAGGGACATTCTACAAAATAAGGAGTACTCTTCAAAATCGTCAAGGTTATGAGAGACATGAAAATCCTATGAAAGGAGATAGATCCTTTCAGGTAGATCCAATGGGGGAAGCTGCATAAGGTCCTGGAAAAGAAAAAGAACATTAGTGGAGAAAGTGGTGATATTCAAACTGTATCAATGTTTGAAAATTATGCTATGGTTATGTAAGATGTTAACACTCAGGGAAGCGGGGTGAAGGTATCCAGGAACCCTCTACACTATTTTGGCCAGTTGTTTTTATAAGTTTAAAATTAGCTCAAAATAAAAGTTAAAAAAAAGATTTAAAAATATTTTAGCCCTCAAAGAGAATTTAATAGGAAAAAATAGTGGAGGAAATTGAAGACCCCACCCACATAGTACAGTGCCACTTCTGACTTCTCTTACTGTTTTCCCGTAGCACTACTTATCAACTTTTAACATATTATATAATTTACTTACTTATTATAGTGTGTATGGCATGCTCCCCTATAGTTTGTTTTGTTTATTGGTTTATCCTGAGATCCCAGAATAGTGTCTGGCCCAACGTAAGCAATCAATATATATATGTGTATTTGATAAATGAATGGGTGAAAATTTGCAGAAGAATAAATGCAAGATAGCCTATATTAACTAGATGCTACAAACTCAGATGCCTTCAAGGGCTTGGCCAGGTAACTTGAATATGTGAAGGGGGTGTCTGTTTTGTTCACTAATGTATCTCATGTGGCCCAGATAGGGCCTGATACACTTAATAAATGTTTGCTAGGAGAATTAATGTAAGTTTTTTTATTAATTGGGTGCAAATTACACATCTGGATTTTAGTAGTGTTTTGATTGTATAACTATGACTACCTTGACTTATACAACATGAAAGGAGGAAAAAACTAAATTTATTGGTAAATGCAAAGATATTCTGGATAATACTTTTATCTGCTCCATACTAAAAGTTTTACTTTCTTTTTGATTCAAAAAATAAGTTTGTTGGCAGGAAATGATATTTCTCAAAAATGCTGTATTATGATATAGTGACAGGGGCTCCTGGGTGGCTCAGTCGTTAAGCATCTGCCTTCAGCTCAGGTCATGATCCCAGGGTCCTGGGATTGAGCCCCGCATGGGGATTCCCGCTCAGCGGGAAGCCTGCTTCTCCCTCTCCC
Organism: Eumetopias jubatus; assembly: GCF_037043125.1. NCBI lineage: Eukaryota > Metazoa > Chordata > Mammalia > Carnivora > Otariidae > Eumetopias > Eumetopias jubatus. Next base: position 28,279,594 of record NW_028274819.1, on the reverse strand, counting down.
ACTCCTTCTGCTTATGTTCCCTCTCTTGCTGTGGCTCTCTCTGTCAAATAAATAAAGAAAATATTAAAAAAAAGATATAGTGACAGTGTCACATATTGCTGGTGGCAGTATTCTATAACCTTTCTGGAAAGCAATTAAGCATTATGTATCAGGATCCTAAAAAAAAAGTGCTTAGGTTTTCACAAAACAATTCTTTTTCTGGAATTCATCTTCCAAACTGCACTGTGTAGATATAGTAATCACAGTTAGTTATGAATTAGAGATAGTTAAGAAATGACAGGTTGACCAAAAAACTAAATCAATAATGGGAAAATGAGTAAGTACATACAATATATTCAAATTATGGATTATTTTGCAGGCACTAAAATCCATGTTTATGAATTGCTTTTTGTACCATGGGAAAGGGTTTGTATTAGAATGTTAAGTGAAAAAGAGGAGGATACAAAATTGTATAGGCAGCATTATCACAATAATATACAATATGATTTTAAAAAGTGTAAATATGCATATATGTATACTCTTTGGAATTTCCCCCCTGCTTCTCTGTACATTTCTTTACTCTTCATTAACATACACTAGTTTTAAAATCAGAAAAGATGTTAATGATAAAATACAAAAACATTCAATTGATTAATCTTAAAAATACTATGAAATCAAGAAAAAAATCAAATGACAAAATAAAGTCTATTTAAAAACATACACCAGCATTTATTACCAGAATAAATGCTGAATGGATCCAGGATTTAAATGTAAAAAATAAAACCAGAGAATTACTAAAAGGAAATGTGGACAAATTCCTTTATAATCTGCAGTGGGGAAAGCCTTTCTAACTATGACTCAAATCCTAGGAGCAATAAAAAGAAAAAAACTAGTAAATTTGAATGCATTAAAGCTTTTTAATGGAGAAACAAAAACATAGGCAAACAACAATAACAACAACAACAAAAACAAATGGTGAGGTTATTTGCAACTCTCAGTGTAAAGGGCTAATTTCCCTATTGTATAAAGGACTTTTAAAATTGAGAAGAAAAACAGTGAAACCTGATAGAAAAATGGTCATGACCATCAGGGGCACCTGGGTGGCTCAGGCAGTTAAGCATCTGCCTTTGCCTCAAGTCATGATCTTGGAGGGGGACTCCTGGGATCAAGCCCTACATCAATCAGACTGACTCCCTGCTCAGTAGGGAGTCTGCTTCTCCCTCTCCCTTTGCCACTCCCCGCCCCCTGCTTGTGCTCTCTGCTCTCTCTTGTGCTGTCTCTCTCTCAAATAAATAAATTAAAAAAAAATAACATGACCATGCTGTTTATAGAAAAAGATATACAAATGACTCTTAAATATATGATAAGACACTCAACTAATTTCATAATAAGAGGACTGTAAATTAAAACCACACTGAGACACCATTTCTTACCTATTAGCTGGTGGAAACCCAAAAGCTTGATAATACTGTGAGACTGTGGGAGAACTGGCCTCTCATACATTACAGGTAGAATATAAGAGTACATTCCTGTGGAGGAGAATTTGGCCATAACTATCAAAATTACACATGCATTTACCCTTTGACCCAGCAATCTTAACTCTATGAGAGTGCCCTTCTATTTTTCTTTTTATTCTCCTTGCTCATAACCATCTGTGCAGTTTACAGCTAGTATGCTATAAAGGCATTCTAAGGAGACTGAGTCTTACTCTTGCCACTTTCTACAAACAGATCTTTCTGGGAAAGATCAGATGGGTCTGTTTGGAAGTCAGCGCTGTTTTTCCATCACCAAGGGGATTGCTGCGGAACGCCGCCCCCAAAGTTCATTATCTCAGCATTTAATGTTTTGTTTTTGTTTTTTCAAAATACAGAAAAGTAATTAGAAGACATGATGGGCAATAACCTCTGTGCCAAATTACCTTGTTTTAATTTGATGATGGTTTTGAATTGTTCATGCTCAAATAATTAATTTAAAAACTGCCAGTCTCTTGATAGGGGTTTTTTTTTTTTTTGGAATGTGCATGCCAAGTATTATAAAGAATGTTTTTCATGGTAAAATCTTAACCCCCTAAGAAACACAATGACCACCGGACCACTGATCTGCTTCAAATATTCGAAAGATAATAAGCCACAAGTTCACAGGAGGAAATTATGGCCCGGCCAGCCTCTAGCAGTCTAGGTCTGATGATTTCTTTAGTGACATTTATAAAACCCCATTTCTTTAATCAGATCATAAGAAGACTGAATCAGGTTTCAGATTCACTCGGGGTTGATAATTGAGCTCATTCCTGAAAGGCCTGAGGAGCACAAAAGCACTGAAGTGAAACCATGGAAATTAGTGATTTGAATAGGAGAATCATGAACTTTGGTAAAGAAAACATTCCCCTCATGGAACAAGCTTTGCCAAACTCTAATAAGATTAATGAAGGTAAAATTAAGGAAAACACGGTGAACCTTGTTTTCTATGAAAGGAAAGAAGAGAGGTGGAGAAAAAAGATCAACCTCATTTATACCCTTAACTATATAATTATGGGCCCACGTGGAGGGGCGGGCAGCACTTTCTTTCTTGCTGAGGGAATGCAACATCTAGTCCTTTCTCGAGTTGCGGGGTTTGCCTTGGGAATAGTTGGCTTCTCTAAATGAAACCGGACCAAAATTCCGGGCCATCTTTTGTAAATGTTTGTTCTCCACAAGGGCAGGGTGACTTCCTAAGTGGGTAAGCTGGCTGGAGATCTGAGCAAGCTTAGAAAGGAGAGCCAGGCCTGACCTTGAACTTCATGGGCACCGCGCACGGCAGTGCACACACCCTCCACCCTGGCTTGGGGCCCTGATGTGCAGCCCAAAGGAGTCTCCTAATCATTCACTCACATCCCCTCACCACACTGTCCTTGGGGGGAGGCTGCAAACCTGGTAGGCACACCCGGTCTTAGGAACTGTCTTCCCTCAGCTATCTGTGGGGCTTTCTCCCTGTCCTTCTTCAGTGCCTCACTCAAATGCCCCTTCTCAATGAGGCCTTCCCTCAGCCCTCCACTACCCCCAACCCCCCTCTCCAGCTCCATTTTTCCTCTTTCTCATCATTATTGCCTTCTTAGTATTAATTACCTTATTTTTTGTGTTTATTATATGACTCCCCTGGTACAACATAAGCTCCCTGAGGGCAGGCTTTTGTCTGTTTTCTGCTGTGCTCTCACTGATACAGGAATGGTGTCTGGTGCACAGAAGGCATTTCACAATTTTTGAATAAATAAATGAATGAATTATCCTGCACTTGCCTTATCATGACCCAGTCCACCTTCATCACAATTGTTTTCCTTAATGGATTTTAGGCTCCATGCAAGTAGGGATGGTATCTGTGTCACCCAGTAGATAGTCCCAACACCTGGCACCATGCTCGGCACACAAATAGGCCTTCCACAATCACTTATTGAATGAAAGAATTAAACCATCCTAACAATCTTTCTGAAGATATCGAAATGGGAATAAAGAGCCACAGATTCCAAGTAACTTTGGGAAAATCTTTTGACCTTAGTGGACTCAGCTTCTCCAACTAAACAACGATGGGATTGGGCCAGAGCAACATAAGGTCCTGTCTAGTCTTGGGATTCCATGGACCCATGCCTTCATAGCATGTTTTCCTCTCCTCTTATCCAGTTTATTTATTTTTTATTTGAGTATAGCTGATACACAATGTTACATTAGTTTCAGGTGTACAACTTAGTGACTTGACAAGTTTATACACTATGCTATGCTCACCACAAGTGTAGCTACCATCTGTCCCATTACATTACTATCACAATATCATTGACAATATCATTCCTTATGCTGTACCTTTTATTCCCATGGCTGTCATTCCATAACTGGAAGCCTGTATCCCCCATGCCACTTCATCCATTCCTTCTTAACAACTCTTAAAAGTCCAGATGAGGTATGGTTACTAAGATGTATGCTCTTGGAAATTGTTTGCTGTGAAAGTTGGGGTTCCCAATAGACATTTTAGACAGTCCCAGGGGTTTGAGACATGTACATGGGTTGGAAGAAACTGGCTCATCTTTTGATATGGGAGCCACTGCCCAAAGTCTGAGTCTTTCTAAAGATGGATAAATTGACTTCAGACAAGAAAATCATAAGGATTTTTTAAGAGTTTTAAAATTATTTTATTTACTTTCTAAAGTTTATTTATTTTTTAAGTAATTTCTACACCCAACATGGAGCTCGAACTAACGACCCCCAGATCAACAGTTTCATGCTCCTCAGACTGAACCAGCCAGCCACTCCCCATAAGGATTTTTTAAAAATAGTCCTACTTATAGTAGTCTATGTGTTAGATCATTTTTGTTGTAGTTTGAGATTCAGAAATCTTAGACACGTTACTTCAGAAAATCACCAGACCCACAGAAGTGATAAAAATTGTAGTGTGAGGGCACCTGTGTGACTCAGTTGTTAAGCATCTGCCTTTAGCTCAGGTCATGATCCCAGGGTCCTAGGATTGAGCCCCACGTCGGGCTCCCTGCTCGGCAGGGAGCCTGCTTCTCCCTCTCCCGCTTCCCCTGCTTGTGTTCTCTCTCTTGCTGTCTCTCTCTGTCAAATAAATAAATAAAATCTTTTGAAAAAAATTGTAGAGTGAATGCCTTCTGCAGTCAGTGACAATTGACTAAGGGGTCTGCTCATTTATTCAGGGCCTTTTCAAAAGTTATCCCTTTGTTCTAAATTCTAGGTCACTGTCCTGGTTTCTAGTGTTGGATGCCCATGTGATCTACCAATACCTCTTGAAATCATGAACTAAAACTCTTATCAGTCTCCATGGCAGGTGTAAGAAATGCAGTAATTAATAAAACATGTAGCAAGATGCTTTCATATTCCTAACCGAAGCTTATTTTTAATGTTCTCACTGCTTTAAAAATTCACTGCAAGTATTTGGCTTTGATTACTCTGCACTTCCAAACCTGCCAGTTTTTTTGTGGGCTAGGGATGCCCATGCTTTTATTGATTCTACATTTTCAATACATTAAGAAGCATTAAAATATTCTGAAGCTGACTGCATTCTGTTTTATATTTTTAAATTCATTCTAACTCAGATAAAGCTAAGTTTGAATGGTCCTTGCTTGATAGTGACCAGTGTTCCCTGGCTCCTCCAAATCATCAAGTCTGTCCCAAGCTATGCCACCAAGCACCACTGAGCAACTTCCTCAGCATATGGACAAGTCTCCTCAAACAGGGTGGCCCATCACAAATTGAATCCACCCCAGTGAGTCTTCCATAGAGACTCAGCCAAGCTGAAAATTGATGGGAACCAATGTACAAGGTTAAGGAGATGACATTTGCAGACTCAAGGCAAAGGAGTTCTATGGAGAGGGAACAGCATGTGCAAAGTTCCTGAGGTGCAAATATGCTTTACACGTACAAGAAATAGAAAAATACTGGTGAGACTGGTATATGGGAACTGAGCAGTCACATGGAACAAACCAATTTAAATAAGTTTTATTCTTCATTCCTAAGTCTCTCTTGCACAGTTTGGTATAAATAACAGCCCTGGCAAAGCTGAATATTGTGCACTCAGGGTGGAGCTCCCCAAGACAGAGATTAGATCAAAATTCTCTTTATGTACTTTTTAGACTGACTAATCATTAACTGGTGGTTGTTTCAATAAAGTTTCTCTACCTCTGATCTAACTTCTTTGCGTTCTAATCCCCGCTTTCCCTTTTCTACCCTTGACCCCCTTGGCTTCCAACATGGCTGCAATGTCCACAATCCAGGATCACCTGAGCTGGTTCACACCTGCTTTCCTGCCCTGTCAGAGCTTCTTGATTGATGACCTAGCAAGTCAGCTTCCTGATTGTTGCCTCTTCCTATCCCTGATAGCTGTTCATTTTCACCCTTTGTCTTGCTTCCACTTCTGCTTCTCTCTCTCTAGCTCACACCTCTGGCAGCCCTACATCCATACTCTCTCTGGTCCAGCCTGCTTCTAAATATTCCATGCTTTGATGGAGGCTTTGTGCCTGGAGCTCCCTTCCCCACCCTGACGATGAGCCAGATGGCAACATTGAAAGAACTACTGTTGGCTTAGAAGCACTGCTGGCATCACATGAGGAATTTGGGCTGCAACATCTCAGAAACAACCTGCACAGTATTTGCCGACAAATACTAACCACCTCTATGGCACAAACTTCTGTAACTCAATCAATTTCTTCTCCCAACTCAGCACCTCCTTATTTTCCAAACAACACAACTTGATATTTTGTTATAGATTTGCATTATTTTTTGTTTTGTGAAGATTTTAATATTGCATTCCAACAAAATGTAAAGTTTTTGAAAAGCAAGAACAGTGTCCCGTATTTCGTTTGTAAATTCTGTCAGCCTGAATAGTGTTGTCCCTACATATGGTGAGAGCCTAATAAATACTGGCTGATTGATCTTTCACTGTCCTAATTCAGCTAGGAGTTTTAGGCATGGGAGCAAAGGTGATGGAATGTGTATTCCTTCTTGGTACATCTGTGTCATTGGAGTTAAATGCTACCTCTAAATGGTGGCTAAAGTTAGAACCTGGGAGGCTGAGCAATAGAGCACTCCCACGTCCCTGGAAGGTCCACAGTTGCACAATTCAGGACAAAAGGGCAGCCTTCCTGCTTCATGTGATAATTAGATTGTTCACTCATTTGTTAATTCAGTGAATATTATTATTTTCTGAGTCATGCTCATGTACTATGTGTGAGACAACGTGCTAAGCATCACGGAGGACATACCAAAAAATTCTGAACCATCATGTCTGGGGTGCCTTGCTCCGCCTGAATTAGGATCAGATAAAAATCTCAGCTCTTCCTCATGGAAGAACATTGGGGGCAGAATCTGCAAACAATAGGCATCACACGTCAGTATCTGGGCTGCTGGCTGGACTCTGTCTCTATTGGAACGTGCTGTCTGGAGAAAGCAAAACCATGGATCAAGACTATTTAAATCAGGACCTCCACATTTCAGAAGTTCCCTTTTCTTTTTGTAGCAGGATGTCAAATGCATTCCAATAAACCACAAGAAATTCTGATGTGAGAAAAAAATATTTTTAACTACTTCATGTGCACAGATCTTATCCTAAAATGGACTTGTAAATTTTATCAATGATCACAAATGTAATGAAACAAAAGGACTTAGAAATCTGTTTCAGTATACCATGATGCTATTATGCTCAGCACGTGTGCTAAACAAAGGCTTCATTCATTCATTCATTCATTGGATTGTTTCTTCTTTCCTTCACATATTCATTTATTTAACAAATGTTCACTGAGTGCATACTATGGGCCAGACACTGTGCTAGGAACTATGGGTGACATAAAGACGAATAAGATACTACCTCTCTGGCCTTAAAGCACTTGGAGGAAAAAAGAGGGGATAGAACACGCCCTTAAAAAACTATGGACAAAACATGTGATAAATCATCCAAGAGAATTAAAGTGCTAGGAGAACAGAGATCTGGCTTGAGAAAAAGGGCTTCATAGAGGAGGTAGCTGGGGCCAAGGAGAAAGGACGGTAAATGAGGATGTGGAAATGGGAATGGGGTTGAGGATGAGACATTATCATCACCAACACAATTAAGCCATAGAATACTTATATCACACCAAAAAGTTCCTTCATACCTCCTGTAGTCAGTCTCACCGTCCCATGCCCCATCTTCGTCCCATGGAAACCGTGATTTGCTTTCTCTTACTAGAAAGAAGTTTTGCCTGCTCTGGAGCTTCATTAAATGGAATTTTACAGTGGATCTGGCCTTTTTCATCCAGTATGTTCTCAGATGCTTTCATATAGGTGTTCATTTCGGTAGACTGTTCTTTTTAAATGCTGAGCTGTATTCTACTGTATGGACATGGCACAATTTCTTTATCTATTCACTTGTTTTCCAGTTTTAAAAGATTATGAATAAAGCTGCCATGAATATTCATGTACAAGTCTTTGTGTGGACGTATGATTTAATTTTTCTTGGATAATACCTAAGAGCAGAATTCCCGGATTATGTGAAAAGTGAATGTTTTCATTATAAAGCAACTGCCAAACCGTCTTCCAAAGTAGCTTACCATTTTACACTCCCACCAGCAGCATATGAGAGTTCCAATTATTCCTCATTCACTCGCACTTGGTACTGTGATTCTTTCTAATTTTAGCCATTTTAATAGGCATGTAGTGCAATCTCACTGTGGTTTTAATTTGCTTTTCCCTGATGACTAAAGATGTTAAGTATTTTTTTCATATGCTTGTTAACCATTCATATATTTGCTTTAGTGAAGTTTCTGTTCAAATCTTCCGCCTATTTTTAGTTGGTGTTTTGTTTTATTATTGAGTTGCAAGTGCTCATTATTTGTTTTAGGTACAAGTCCCTTATCAGGTTTATGTATTATGAATATTGCCTCCTAGTCAGTGGTTTACTTTTTCCTTTATTGTAATGGTACTTTAGAAGAGAAGAAGCTTTAAATTTTAATGAAGTTCAATTTATCAATTTTTTTCATTTATGGTGTATATTTTTTTGTGTCCTAAGAAATCTTTGCTTTCCCAAAGTCACAAAGAGTTTCTTATATGTTTTCTTCTAGAAGTTTGTTTAGCTTTGACATTTCAGCATATGATCCATTTTCATTATGATTATGATTAAATTTTATGTAAGTTTTGTGGCAAGGGACAAGGTTCATTTTTTCCATATGAATCTCCAGTTGAAACACTTCCACTTACCAAGGGAAAGAAAACTCTTTCCCTGTTGGATCATTTTGACACTTTTGTCAAAACTCTCCTGACAATTTATGTATCAGTCTCTTTCTGGGCTACATATTCGATTCCAATCATCTTGGTATCCATCCTTACACCCAATCTATACTGTTCAACTTATGTAGCTTCACAGCGAGTCTTTCAATCAGGTAATTTCTCCAACTTTTTCATCTTTTACAAATCTAGAAAGCCAATTTGATTTGGTTTCATAACAACCTGTTGACCAACAGCAATATCACAGATACAACTATGAATGATACCACCAATTTCAAATACTTTTCTACTCCAAAGTGAGTTTCTTCATTTAATACAAGCATTATTTCTACCTCAACACTGTGCTCCACCAAAATTCAGATTTGTATTATTACCAGAAACATAAATTATTTTATCTTCAGCCATGAACTTTTAAACTAAACTTAAAATAGCTTTCACAATAATGGAAGAAATGGCAGATGTTTCACCCTTGACCAAACAAACTTCCAAATAGTTTATTTACTCTTATTTCATGAATTGGATTAAAAAATGGAATCACTGGGCGCCTGGGTGGCTCAGTTGGTTAAGCGACTGCCTTCGGCTCAGGTCATGATCCTGGAGTCCCGGGATCGAGTCCCGCATCGGGCTTCCTGCTCAGCGGGGAGTCTGCTTCTCCCTCTGACCCTCTTCCCTCTCGTGCTTTCTATCTCTCACTCTCTCTCTCTCTCAAATAAATAAATAAAATCTTTTAAAAAAATGGAATCACTATTAAAATTAATTTCTGTGTGTAATGGTCCCTGGAAGGAACTTGTAACCAATGGGGCCAATCATTAAATGCGATCTATCCCTTTCTTCATCTGAAAGACTGTCTTATGATGCATTTAATATGGCTCTTCAGGCAATCTCATGGGTTGAGCAATAAGTCATATGTAGTAGGGGCCAACTTTGATAGTGCTTCTTTATGCTGACTCTACCTCCTTCCCTGCTTTGCTCTTCCTGTCCCTCATTCCTGCTACCCAAATCTCATTCACCAATAAAACATTTGAATATAAAGATTTATCTTAGGTGTTACTTTCTGGGGAAACCAGGTTAAGATAACTCAAATTAAAATAGCCAAATTAGGGGCGCCTGGTGGCTCAGTTGGTTAAGCCACCCACTCTTAATATTGGCTCAGGTCATTATCTCAGGGTTGTGAGACTGAGCTCCGCCTCTGGCTCTGCACTCTGCAGGGAGTCTGCTTCTCTCCCCTTCTCTTTCCCTCTCCCTTTGCCCCTCCCCCTGCTAGTGTGTGCCCTCTCTCTCTAAAATAAATAAGTCTTTTAAAAAGACATAAAATAACCAAATTAATTTATAAAAAGGAGAAATGATGAGGCACCTGGGTAGCTTAGTTGGTTAAGTGTCTGTCTTCAGCTCAGGTCATGATCCCGGGGTCCTCGGATCGAGTCCCACATCGGTCTCCCTGCTCAGCAGGAAGCCTGCTTCTCCCTCTCCTGCTCCCCCCTGCTTGTGCTCTCTCTCTCTCTCTCTCAAATAAATAAATAAAATCTTTTAAAAAAGGAGAAATCATGCTTTAACAAGTGACACCTAAATATAACTTCTGAAGCTGCATGTTTGTCTTCTTAAAATAACTACTAACCAAATACTTCAGAACATTTATGTCTTCTAATTTTCATTAGTCAATGATATTCACTATGAATCCCGTTACAGATGGTAAATATATGCAAATATTATGTGCAAGTTCATCAACTTTCTTGAAACAGAGAAACTCAGTATTTAATTTTAATAAAACAAACTTTCCGTCCATCCCTTCCTTCCTTCCTCCCTCCCTCCCTCCCTTTCTTCCTTCCTCCCTCCCTCCCTCTCTCCCTTCCTTCCTTCTTCCCTCCTCACCCTTTTCATTGCTGCTGTAGTGAATACTGTGGTGTGCCACCCAGATACCCCCTGCAGGACTGTGGCAAGTTTCTCCCAGCTGCTAGGAATGCTGGCTGTTGACAGCTCACAGTTAATTCCATATTCAGGAATTGCCCTTGGCTGAAATGTGCTGCCTTATGTCATTTTCTTTCTCCTGGGGAGGGGGAGTGGAGGGGCAGCCTCCACCTCCTATAAAATCGATAAATGGCAGGGGAATGGAAGGTGGTGGTGAAATATAAAGACGTGGCCCGCTTGCCTCACTTCAGGACAAGCTTGATAGATCATGCAGTTCCAGAACTCCCATGGAATCAGCTGAGGCTTCTGCTGCACCTGCATCACAAATCAATTTTCCTACTGACCAATCCTGCTTCCCTTGCTCTGTTCTGTCACAGGTGTTGTTCCTAATAAACCCCCCGGAGGCAAACCTCCATTTCAGAGTCTATTCCTCAAAAATCCAGTCTAAGACAGCTGTTGAAAGGGTTTCATTTTAAAAAGCTTTACTAAACAATGAAATAAATGCTATTTTCATCATGCAATAAATAATAAAACCTCTGTACTAAGAGTGTTGAGGCTATCTTCTATTCATTTTTCAGTAGGACTGCTCAGCCTATATTTCCTGCACACATTGCATGTAGAGCTAACCCATAATTTCCCCATTTCTCTGTGACCCAGCCCACTAATGGTCTGGCAGGTGTACCCAGAGACCAGCAGAAGCAGCCACATTGACTCTCTCTCCCACCATCTCTGGAGATAGAAGGAATTCACTGTCATGAGTGAGCCTATCTGAGGGCACTTTGGTTTTTATCAACGAGCACTCTGCACACTGTCCTTGAAAGGAAGGTGTCAATTGCTTTGCACCTTGAAAGGATCCAGTAAAGAGAGGAGGGTTAGTCTCCAGATCAAACCATGTTTAAAGTGAGAATTCCATCCATTACACAACCATTTCATGTGCAATGGAGATCATGACAGAATCTGGATGTTCAGAGTGGAGGTCTGTCAAAATCCTCCCAGCTTCTCATTCCACTGTTAATAAAAATATCCCATTAAAAATGAAACACAAATGCTGGATGGGAGTTGGGAAAACAGGCACCAACTCAGTGTCTGGGGTAAACCAACACACACGGTCGCCCTCATTTATAGGTAACAGAATGACAATGAGACTGTGTGCTCAAGAACATTCTCTCACACCCTACAACCTTGAATGGATGCAGGAGTGCCCTTTGGCAATACCAATAGAACCAAAATAGCTCAGAAGAAAACTGAAATTCTCCATTCTATAATATGCCCTTGGGAGATGTCACAGAAGTTAGTCATAACCCAAAAGCATGGTCTTGATAAATATTCTGTGGGTAGAGATCTCTATCCATACAGGATGTAAGATAACCAAGGTCTTAATGATGAATAACAATAAACGCAAACTGCCAAGAGTCAACAGCCAGTTTCCCGAGTTTCTGCGATTTGTCCATGTGAAAATTTCCTCTAATGCAGGCTGAAGATGATGGCATCCATGGCCAGTGTGAGCAGAATCAGAGGGTTAGATATGTAAAATGACCATTTTAGATAAGGCAGATTTAATTGAACAGTTAAATGTGCCTGATTGCATTCTATTTATGTTAGGAAAAAAGTAAATATTTCAAAGGGCCAAAAAATCAAGCAGAGTTTGTTTTATCAACACAGGTTCTGAGCCTCTCCACTAAGGATTCCAGTTGGTTATTTAAAATCAGAGGCCTCGGGGGCGCCTGGGTGGCTCAGATGGTTAAGCGTCTGCCTTCGGCTCAGGTCATGATCCCAGGGTCCTGGGATCGAGTCCTGCATCGGGCTCCCTGCTCCTTGGGAGGCTGCTTCTCCCTCTGCTTCTCTCTCTCTCTCCCTCTGTCTCTCATGAATAAATAAATAAAATCTTTAAAAATAAATAAAATAAAATCAGAGGCCTCTGTAGCAACTGTAGAAATTCCTAACTTTTACTCTTGAAAGATTGGGGAATAGAGTCATTATCCAGTTAAACTAAATTTAGAAAGATGTCAACTAAATCTTTTAACCTAGTATAAGGTACAGATTTCTATGCATGTGTTAGAATTTCATACACTTTAGGGGGGCGCCTGGGTGGCTAGGTCGGTTGAGCCTCCAATTCTTGGTTTTGGCTCAGGTCATGACCTCAGGGTTGTGAGATTGAGCCCCAAACTGGGCAGAGTCTGCTTGAGATTCTTTCCCCCTCCCATGCTCTTTCCCTCTCCTGCTCCTCCCTTGCACTCTCTCTCTCTCTCTCTCAAATAAATAAAATCTTAAAAAAAAAAAAGAACTTTACACACCTTAAATCTTTATAGGAACCCCAGGACATTGTGATAACTAAATTAATTAATACATGCAAAACACTTAGAACAGTGCCTAACACCTGGTAAAGACTTAATAAATGTACAATGCTGGTATTAATTTTCTTTTGGGGAGAATTAGGAACAGGAGAAATTTCAGAAGTAGACAGAGTTTACTGAAAAATTGTCAAGCAACTTTTGAGATGTCTGTTTGGGATTTTCCCATTCATTATTCATTGATTCAGCAAAGCATTTGTTCAGCACATGGTCACTGTAACTATTCTCATTATTTGAGGCTGCCTGTCATGTAATCAATATAATTTAATCACACCAACATATGATCATAACAATTCTATTGTTGCACCCAATTCTTTAACCAGTCTCAACGGACTCAGATAAACCATATAATAAAAATTTATGAAGAAAATAGCTTTTATAATAGTTTGTAGATTAAATGAATTCATTCTGATATTCAATTTCCAGACAATAATTGCCCTTCAGAAATGCCAGCAAGACACAAGAAGCTGTAAAGTCAGAGAAATGTGAACATTAACCAAACAGCCGGGTCAGTTATGATGTCATTAAATAAAACACACACTCACGTAAGCAGAAGCCAAATAGACCATAAAACAGTTGATTCCTTTCCACACAGAAAGACCAAACTCATTTATCTTAAGAGTGGGGATTACGTGTGCCAATTAAGTTATATATTAGATACTTCCCATCAATGGAACAAGTATAATCAGAAGCTCCCAGGATTTGATAAAAAAAAAATACATTTAAAGCATGTGGCAATATAAAATAATTTTAGCCAAAAAAAAGCACCAACAAAGCATCAATTAAAAAAATTGACACCCCCAAATGTTTAGGATATAATGGGTTAAATAAGATACATCAAAATGAAAAACTGATATATATAACTAATAGTCATTTAGCAAGTTTTGGTAAAAACTTTGGGTTTATGTCCAAGAAATTTAGAAAGCAAATTATTCTAATAGCTGAACCACAAATCCTTTTACAACATTAAAGGAGGGTATAATATAGTTGGCAGCCAACAGAAAATTAAAAATAATTTGTATGCTAGAAAATTATGTTATTTTTATTTTTTTATTTTTTTTAAGATTTTATTTATTTATTTGACAGAGAGAGAATGAGAAATAGAGAGCACGAGAGAGAAGAGGGTCAGAGGGAGAAGCAGACTCCCTGCTGAGCAGGGAGCCCGATGTGGGACTCGATCCCGGGACTCCAGGATCATGACCTGAGCCGAAGGCAGTCCCTTAACCAACTGAGCCACCCAGGCGCCCCAATTATGTTATTTTTAAAGCACATTTTGAAAGGCGCTCAAAAAGCGCCTGTCCTAATAAAACTTCTTTTCTATTTATGAGTGAGGTTTCTCAATCCTTCATATAAAAGATAGATTGGAATACAAGTGATGCAAAAATGCTATTTTGTTCTAGTAATAAGTAAGATCTATGATAGATATATAAATCCATTTTTAAAGGCCCATCTGTCTCAACAATCATTTGTTTTTTGGGGTCAATAGTTGTTTATCAAAATTTGTAACATATTTTATGATCTTTTGTTTAGGTGGGTAATTGCCATGTACTGTATAATTATAATTAAAAACTCAACCCAGAAGAAAACAATTTCTCTCTTGGAGGTTTATGATCATGGAGCATTTTTTTAAAATTTCAATTTATTTACATATTCAGTGGCAGAAAACTGTGAGGGAGTCATCAATAAAAGTCTGTCAAGATTAAAACAAATTTACATGAGGGTGAAATTGTTTGGTGGAAGTAGAATGAAAATATAAATTCAAGAGGAAAGAGAAATGATATAAAACACTGACTATTTTTTTTTAAAGATTTTATTTATTTATTTGACAGAGAGAGAGACAGACACAGCGAGAGAGGGAACACAAGCAGGGGGAGTGGGAGAGGGAGAAGCAGGCTTCCCATTGAGCAGAGAGCCCAATGCGGGGCTCGATCCCAGGACCCTGGGATCATGACCTGAGCCGAAGGCAGACGCTTAACGACTGAGCCACCCAGGCGCTCCTAAAATACTGACTATTAAAAGAGTGGATTTGTGTAATCTTTAAAAGGGCAAGGAAGGGCTTCAAATCACTGATGTACTTAACGTCTTTAAAGTCTGGTTTTATTTTAAAATGTCAGCTTTTACAATGAACCAGAAATTACTTCATTTGCAACTTTCTAAATTTATGATAACACCTTTTTAAAAGATTGATTGATTGGTTAAGAGGGAGAGAGAGGAAGAGAGAAGAGAGCAGCAGGGAGGGACAGAGGGAGAAGGAGAAAGAGCCTTAAGCAGACTCTGCACTGAGTGCAGAACCCGGCACGGGGCTCAACCTCAACCTCATGATTCTGAGATCACAACCTGAGCTAGACACTTAACCCACTGTGCCACCCAGGTGCCCATGATAACACCTTTTGATAGTCAACATAAATTGTCCAAGAGGATGCATAGTTTTTCAAAATAGAGTTGGTATATATAAGAGCAAAAACACTGGATCATCCCTGTGGATCTCCCTGTCTGCAAACATAATGTCCGCACTGAATCCAAAAGGATGAAGAACTCTCCAGGAGCCTAGGACTGGGGACTGGCAGCTCTTGCAGGGCAGGAGCAAAAGCTGGGAGACTGGACAGAAAGACTGACACAGTGAAGATAAGTGTTTTAGTATAGCTGGAGTGAGGCACTGGGCCAGTAGCTGAAACCACAAGGGTAGACAAATCATCCAGCTGAAAACTTAGAATAAGCCGAGCAGCCGAGGGTAAAGATGGAGCTTCGGGGACAGAAGAGTTCAAGAGGAACCCCTAAGGACACTAAAAAGGTACGATCCAAAAAGTGGGAAGAGAATAGGGAGTGGGTATCATGAAAGCCAACTGGGGGAAAGAGTTTCAAAAAAGGGAATTGACAAGTGTCCATTGAATTTAAAGGTAAAAGGGTTTGCTGGTAAATGTGTTAGTTAGGGGTCTCTGGGGAGCATGGCTGAGAAAGTAGTTTAAGCAGGAAACGTGGTAGTGTGGAAAGTCAGCCAGAGTTGAACGCCCAAGCAGGAACCAAGGCAGCTGCAGGAACTTAACCTGGAGCACTGGCAGGACTCCTCAGGGGGAAGCCACGAACCAGCTCGCCCCAGTCCCTCCCCGTCTCTGGGTTTCTATTCAAACGTCTAGGAGATTGGCCCAGCTCAGGGCAGGTGTCTCCTCTTCCATAATCAGCCACAGCCATGGGGTATGATAACATAGCACAGAATGGCCGATGGGGGGCTATTCCTGTGTGTTGGGGCTGAGTTAGAGAAGCAGGAGCCACTGTGAGCGGGGAGCCACCCCCCGCAGGGGTCTACCACAGATTGCCTCCACAGGAGAAGACGTGGGAACAGAAGTCAGACTGCAGTGCTCAAGGAGTGAATGGGAAATGAGAAAGTGGCTTTGAAGAACTTGGCCGTGATAGGACAGAGTGAGAGAAGTGGTAACCAGAGTGACTGGATTAAGAGCGGGTATCACCAATGGAATCTTCTATACACATCCGGTGTTTCCCCTCTCTCCCATGCACATAAGAATCTGCTCTTTAATTCCATCTATGATAGTTTCTCAATGTGCCTGAACTATAAAATAGTTGATGGCAGGACGGGGCAGGGAGAGGAGGGGAGAGGATGGACTCTAGACACAGAAGTCCTTCGAATCTCCAAGGCACAAGTTTCTAATATATAAAATGGGGAATAGTAAGAATTGTGGGGGGAAAAAAGAATTGTGGAATAAGCAAATAACAAAATGTATGTAACTCTTTTAGAAACTGTAAAAAGCCAAACAAATAATACAATAGAACATCCATAACAAACATGCAAATTAGAACTGGCTCACATACACGAACTCCACTCGTGAAAATTCTATGCACTTGTCAGTCCAGTAATATTTTTGTTTTGGGGAGCTTAGAACTTTGGAGCTGGAAAGGTCAATAATGATTATCTTCACAAACTCTGATTTTGTTTAGAAGAAATGTGCCCAGATGGGGCGCCTGGGTGGCTCAGTTGGGTAAGCGACTGCCTTCGGCTCAGGTCATGATCCTGGAGTCCCAGGATCAAGTCCAACATCGGGCTCCCTGCTCAGCGGGGAGTCTGCTTCTCCCTCTGACCCTCCCTCCTCTCATGCTCTCTCTCTCTCTCAAATAAATAAATAAAATCTCAAAAAGAAAAAAAAAGGAAAGAAACAAAAGAAAAGAAACATGCTCAGAGAAGCTTAGTAACTCATCCAAAGGTCACACAGCTAGTAAGAAACAGGATGAGAACTTGACTCAAGCTTTCCTTAGTATGCAACTTCTCGCATTTGATTTACATGTTGAAGTGCAACATATTTTTTCTGCTATAGCCTATGTGTTTTTTCAAATTCTTTCCACTCTAGTGAAATCTACGTCTGTGGAAGTAAGAGAGAGATCTACCTTGCATTGTCTCAAAGGGGAAGAGAAATTTCTTTGGATCACGGAGTCTTTGCCTTCTAGTTGTAGGGATAAAGAAATCACACTGGTATAGCTGAAGGGAATGGCTACTTCAGGCCAACAGCAGCCTGAAAATACGTAGCCGTCTTGGGCGCACAGGTTTGAATCTTGGCAGGGTCAACAGTATAGCTTAACCTTTTAAGACAGATAAGTTGAGTTCTTGGAATGCCCCTGTTTAGTGGGCTTGCAGGGGTCTTTCGGATGAGCCCCTTGCTAAGTGAAGCTCAGTCTGCTTTGCATCAACTTTACACAATCTCAAGATAATCTAAGACTGGATCTCCATGAAGCCAAAGCCAGCAATAGGAAATTCAGTCTATCAGCTCTTTATTTGGCATGGGAGAAGTTGCTATATTGACTATTGCAACAGTATTTATCGTAGTGAAGTTTGGAAACTGCCTACGTGCTCAAAAATTAGGAAATGTTTAAATAAATTATGGTCTATTTGTATGAAGGAATATTGTGCAGCCAATGAGATTTTGCTTTCTTAGAATCTAGGCATCTTATACAGCTAATTTTAAAAATGATTTAATTTATATTTTTGACACATGTTGCTACAATATTGACTCAGGCTGGTGAAATCTTATACAAGTCCCTCTATGATGCTTCCACTTACCAATTATTGCATTGTCTACTCCATCCTGTAGCCTCTTAACCATGACCACCACAGAAAACTTTTGAGTTCCCATGGGACTCATGAGGATGGGGGTGTAGTTATGTAACTCCAGAAGTGGGGTTTTAATTCTTTATAGTATAATGAAAGATGGGAAAATTCTTGAAAAATTAAAGTGCTACATAAATTTCAGTGTTATATCTCTGTTAAATACTTTTCCTAGTCTAATTAAATAATTAAGTACTTTTTCTACTAAGTACATACTTTTCTAGCCGAATACTTTTTCAGTATCTAATTCTGGCACTGTAACAACAGTACAAATAAATGCAGACAGGCTCTGATCAAAAACTCGGTAATAGCAAGTTTTAGAAAGTGTATGGAGCAATCGAAACTCTCAAGCATTGCTTGTGGGAATGTAAAGTGGTGCAGCCGTTTTGGAAAACAGTTTGGCAGTTCCTCAAAATGTTAAATGTGGAGTTACAATATGATCCAGAAATTCTACTCCTAGGTATATATACACCTACAAGAAAATAAAACATATGTCCACACAAAGACTTGTGCACAAAAGTTAATAGCAGGCTCATCATAGCCCAAATGGGGAACAGTCCAAATTTCCATCTGAATGGAAATGGATGAATGGCTAGATAAAATGTAGTATATCCACACAATGGCATACTATTCACCCATAGAAAGGAATAAAATATTGATGCATACTACAACATGGATGAACCTGGAAAACATTATGCTAAGTGAAAGAAACCAGTCACAAAAGACCACATATTGTACAATTCCATTTATATGAAACATCCAGGATAGGCAAATTTATAGAGACTGAAGGTAGAGTAATGGTTGCCTAAGGCTGAGGGGTGTTTGGGGAGAAAATGGGGATTGACCACTAATGGATACAGTTTCCTTTTGGAATGGTAAAGTGTTTTAAAATGGATTGTGGTGCTGGTTACACAACTCAGTGAATATACCAAAAACCATTGAACTGGCCACTGTAAATGGGCGAGTTTTAAGATATGTGAATTATAGCTCAATAAAGCTGTTAAAAAATAAACTCAAATACAAAAGCGCTCTTCTCTGATTAGATGAAAGGTCACACACATTGGGAAGTGGAGTATTGAAAGGTTTGAGGTACCTGAAGATTTCAAACAAATGGGAAAATGTGTATCTGAAGCCACCAACAAATGGGGAAAATACCCAATCTAAAACTTAGATCAGAAGTGCAATACATCTAGACTAACTTTTAAGACACCATCAAATGGTGGATGACAAAGTTGATGCAATTAGGCAAGCTAAATATAAATAAAAGCATTCAACTCTATACCTCTCCCATAAAAATAATTTATCACAAAAGTCAGTGGAAAACCATGATTTGCATGGTATTTAGCAATACCAGCTCTGTGATTTCCTTAACCAATTGATCCTAATCTGCCTATCAGAAGTGGAGACAATGTTGATATATCTTTTGCTTTAGCCAGAGGGAGGAAGACATTCCCACATAATAATCACATCCTTATAGAAATTGAAAACGTATGTTCCAGCCATGGTGGTCTTACAAAAATATAAACCCATACAGAGGTTCTCGATTCAGTGTCATCATTCATTTGGCTCACTGGAATAACCAGAGTTTTGCCAGGCTATACGATGATGGATAGCTTTTTCATAAAAGGATATTTTATGAAATATTGAAATGTAGCTCATTTCTACCTGATAAATGCTGGGACCTGTAAACTTTGAACCCTCGTTGGCCTTTGTTGCTTGTGACCTTGTTTAAATGATTAATGTTCTTTTAACAACTGCAGGCTGCAGGAGGCAGCCTATGCTGACTCTGTACAGATTCTTTATTTGAGGCAAAATCGAGTTGTTCAAACATAAAGCTGCTCACAAAGTGCACTCTAGTATGCAGGGAGTTGTATCATTTTTTACTTCCGTTGCCCTACCAAAGGCCAGTATTGTATTTTTGTGATGCATGTTTTTTATTTTAAAAAAGTTACAAAGGTCCTCTCAGTTTTTTTAATTCCCACCCCCCAAAAGTGTTGACATAATGTATTCGTCATCCCCAAACTAAAAGTGAATGGACAGATAAGATTATTTTATCACACATTTAAAAATATTATTGTTTTATCAACATTCAGTAGCATTTTGTGCCACTCTGCTGTTATCATCAAAGTTGGTGAGTTATATCATTACCGAGCTATCTGAAGTCTCAAACCCCTCACTCTATCCACTGTTAATATCCATCACTTAAATATCAAAGATCTGCGTTTGCCAGACGTCAATAGAACTCGCTTTCAGGGACTCGATGAAAAATGGATTGGATCTTTCTTAATTAACATCACTCTGGAAATAGTGAAGACATAACAAATTTTTCTCACTGGCTGTACACCAAAACTGAAAACAAAGGCAAAAAAAAAAAAAAGTTCTTCTGGCCTACAAAGTGTTTTATGAATCCAATGTTCCCTGAAAAGATTCATAGGAAATAAATAAAATTGGAAGTCTTTAGCAGCTTGCTCGGTATACATCATTACTTCCAGTGGGTAACAAGATATGTGCAGTTCTGAAATGAATGTGTTTGATAAAATACATTTTCTTATGACTACAGTAAGAAAGATCCTCCTTGTTTCGAGATAAAGATAAAGGAGGGTGAGAGGGTTACCCTATTAGGTTGAGGGGGAGCGACTATGTTTTAAAGATATCATCTACCATGAAATCAATGGATTATTACATCAGCACTACGAACAAGACATTTCTTTTAATTAAGTTTTTATTCAAATTCCAGTTAGCTAACATACAGTGTAATATTGGTTCTAGGCATAGCATTTAGTGATTCAACACTTCCATACAACACCCAACGCTCATCACAAGAGCTGCCCCCTTTAATCCCCCCCCGTTCCCCCCCCCACCTCCCCTCTGGGAAGCATCAGTTTGTTCTCTATAGTTGAGTCTCAAACAAGCCATTTCTTACCTTATTCAGGACTCACATCACTATAAGTAGGGTTTGGGGTTAACAATTTACATAAAATATTACTAGAGGTAAGTTGCTTTTTTTTTTTCTTAATGGCTCCAAGGTTAAAGTTGAAAATACCATCTTGAGGTTGTGCAGAGATGTGGCCATATTGAATGTCATTTCCACATTTTCCAGTAAATCACTTCATTATCCATAATAATAATCTTCACCGGCTTTACAAGTAATTGCTTTGCTAAACTTAAAGGAAGTCTGATTTTAATTTGCTATCTACATCTACATTCTCATATTCTTTTTATAGATTTTTAACAAGTTATCAGTAGAATCTTCCTTCACTCAAACATAAGTGAAAGTTTTATCTATCTTGAGATATCACTAAAATAATTTATTGCTGGGGAAACAAAACCTTTTGTCTCAAAATATATTTCTTCCCGACAGCTGTGGTATTTCAGGGAAAGCACCAAAGCTATGATGGTCTGGACTGCAATCAACCGTTCTTAATAGGAAATTTTACAGACTTTTAATAAGATATCCTCAAATAATTTATGGGGAAAGGTTTTGAAGTGAAGAGGCATTGTTTGGCAATATGTTCTTCTTCTAATCTCAGGAAATTTAAATAAAAGAGTGCTCATTTCCTCTGAACTCAGCAGTTCTCCTTTAAAAAAAAAAAAAAGATTAAGAAAAACACCTGCTAAGACAGTCCTAAAACACGGGTTACTTGCTTCAAACAAAATTGTGCTAAAACAAACAAATAAACAAATACTTCAGTACTAAGGACTTCTTTTTTAGATTTGTTGGTCTATTACAGGTTAAGAATTTCCACAAGCAAATCCACAAGGCCAGGGTCATTTGAAAACCATCAGAGAAGTGTCTCCTGTTTACTAATTGCATAGAGTAATCCCTAGGTCACCCTGCTCCCTTGGACTAATGGTTCCAATCTGTCCTATATCATGGCCCCCACCACCCGGCTGTGTTTGGTTTGGTTTGGTTTGGTTTGGTTTGGTGTTATCTTGATGCTACTCTTAATTCTTCCCATTAAAGTCGTACATTACATTCATCTTCTTTAATTTTCCACCACTTTGTTGGTTTTGTTTGATTGGTTGATTTGGGCTCAAAATTTTGTTGTTTTCCTACTTAAAAGCGGAAGTTTGAATTCTCTTTACCTGTCATTATAATGGTAATTTCATCATCTTAGGATATGCCAACATTCACTCCATTTGGTTCTTATATGGGGTAGGATAGGGACTAAAATCATGTCTCTTATGCTTTAGTGTACACACAAATCACTTTGGTATCTTGTTCAAAAGTTAGTTCTGCAAACTGGGACAGGTGGGTAGGGGGATGGGTGAAATACTTAAAGGGGATTAAGAGCACACTTATCATGATGAGCCCTGAATAATGTATAGAATTGTTGAATCACCATATTGTACACCTAAAGGTAATATAATACTGTATGTTAATTATACTGGAATTTTAAAAATAAATAAAAATACATTAATTAATTACCTTTTTTTTTAAAAAAAAGGTAGTTCTCACCTAGTAGATCTGAAGTGGGGCATCTCTAACAAGCCCCCCAGATTATGTCATTGCTACTGGCCCTTGAGCCACACTTTGAGTAGCAAGGACTAGATGATGTCAATGGTTACTTCCAACTTTAATGCCATATCCTGGGGGTCCAGTGGGGTTCTTGTGGGGTCACTGAAGAGTCTATGAAATGTCCCAAAATCCTGATCAGAAAATTTTGAAAAAATTGAAAGCCATATATATTGCCTTTCTTCAAGAAATTCAACCAGGAGAATAAAAGTAAACCTAACACTAGCTGATTAGCAGCAAGTGTGATGTTGAACATATCTTTGTCTTGGGTCAAGAGAAAATTATTTTATTCATTCTCATGCCTTTTTTTTTTAATGCGACTTTTGTCTCTTCCTCTCTCTCTTTCCTTCCAACAACCTTGACCTCTCTCCCACACATACATTCAGTTGGGTAGCTCCTGTACTTACTAAATTTTGCTTTCATTCATTAACCATCATCCAGAAACTCACAGCTGTACTGTTAAAAGAAGATACCAAGATATGCCTCTGATAAGATGTACACAAATTTACTCAAAGCATAATTGTATTCTCAGGGAAGGATGGGAGGAAATGTGGATTCATCATATATGCTCCTAAGATATCCTGAGGTTTTAGCCACTAATCCAAGAGACTTCTTTCTCCAATACCGTTCATTCCTATATCATTTACACTGTATATGTAGCTAGAGATGGATGATTCTTAAATTTTCAGCCAAGATATAAGTCAAAACTCACCCCAAACTTAAAAAGTCATTGACCAACTTAGAATCTATTTTTGTGGACTGGATATCATGGATTCTTCTTCTTTTCTCTTTAGAGGAAGAGATATACTCATTTAGAAATGTGGAAAACTGGCATCTCCATTTTCTCTTTGTTTCTCTTTTCTGTATTTTAAAAAATTATAGATCAAGGGAGATGACTTCAATTTTCCACTTCGCTTTGTACATGAATATCCAATTTAATGAAAAAAAAAGACTTCAAGAACAGTCATGTTATACTGGATAAATGTAAGTGGAAAGAATTTTAAATCACTCAAGAAATTACTTTTTGTAAAATTTCCAAATGTATTTGTGTATGATAGGCCTTAGGTCAGATCGCTTGAACTATTCAGAGACCAAAACAACTGAGGTCTGACATAAATTCAAAGGCTTTCAGCAAAAGGGCAAAGCAAACAAAATGCTGGAGGATGGGGCAAGGGATAGGAAGAGAGGAGCAGGCTAGAACTGAAAGGACTATCTCTCCCTGGGAAGGTTTCTTTTTGAAGAACATTTAGAACTGGGAGGGAGGAAGGGAATATCAGCTTAGCCAATATAATCAATCCAAGGGATCAGCAGTAGAGCAGATGATGCTGACAGATGACCCTCAATTCCAATTATTGCTGTGTAACAAATGTCCTGAAATTTAGGGGCTTAAAACAATAGCTCTTCTTATTGTATCTTGTAATTTTGTGGGTTAGGTTTTTGAGAAAGGCTTGACTGTTCCATGTGGTGTACCACTTGGGGGTATTCATCTAGTGGACGGTCTCATCTGTAGGATCCAAGATGGCTTCATCCCCAGGTCTGGTGACTGATAGAGATGGCTGTAAGGCTAGGCTCAGCTGGGATTGTCAACCAGAATTACTTCATGAGGCTTCTCCAGTGTGGCAGCCTGAGGGGTCAGACTCCTTACAAGAGCCAGTGTGCCAGTGAACAAGGTGGACTCTGCATGGCCTTTTATGACTTGGTTTGGAGATCACACATATTACTTCTCTGTACTCTTTTTGTTGAAGTAGTCATAAGACTGCCTACTACTTCCAAAGGAAAGGAACATAAACCCTAACTCTTGAAGGGAGAAGTGTCAAAAATTTGGTGACCCTCTCTAAAAACTGCTACACCCTCAAACCCACGAAATACTTCTAGAAATGGTAGACATCAGTATTTAACTACTGGCTACTGTAGTGAATGGAAACTTAAACAAATGTGCCTTCTTTTCCTCGTGCATGTATAAAAGGATGCATTTGAAATGAAAGCTGCATCTCCTATTCACATTATATTCAGATGTATGAAGTCAGTCTTTTTTTTTTTAAGACTTTATTTATTTGACAGAAAGAGAGAAAGAGACAACACACAAGCAGGGGGGAGCAGGGGAGGGAGAAGCAGGCTCCCCATAATGTGGGGCTTAATCCCAGGACCCTGGGATCATGACCTGAGCCAAAGGCAGATGCTTAACCGACTGAGCCACCCAGGTGCCCCTGAAGTCAATCTTCTAAAATTTTATTACTCATTTTGACAATAACCCAGTTACTATTTTTTAAAAAGATTTCATTTTTAAGTAATCTCTATACCCAGCATGGGGCTCCAACTTCAAGATCAAGAGTCACACACTCTACTGACTGAGCCAGCCAGGTGCCCCATCAGTTACTAGTTTTTACATTACCCTTTACTGGTATTGTATTCTATTACCATCTACTTTGTGAAACATTCAGATATTGGTATCCATGGTCAACTACAAGACAATAAATTGTAGCTCTTGCCAATAACATACACTGTCAGTGTATTATAAGGTATTTTTCATGTTAGGATTTTACTCAATTCTCCTGAAAAATGATGAAGAATGGTTTGCAAAGTCTTTTTTTTTTAATTGACGTATACTTGACATACCGTGTTACATTAGTTTCAGGTATACAACATAGTGATTCGATAAGTCAATACATTATGATAAAATCTTTTGATATCTATGAATTAAATATTACATGAGGACACACATTATTATTGTTAGTAATGTGAAAATTAATAAAAGGAAACCTTGTTTAGAATGGGAGGCTGACAAGGGGAGCTCTCACACCCCACCATTCGTCATCAGTTGCAGACCCACTTACCTTGTCCTGGACGAAAGTCTCCCCTCCCCCACGACAACAGCCCAGCCACTGAGAGACGGTCACAACTCAGCCAATGAAAAGCCGCTATACTTTGAACTCACAGTTTACTCCAATGGACTCCTCGTTTATAACAGCCCCTCCCATTTTCCTCTATAAAAGAGCGGTCCTCTCCTTCGTTCTGCAGACTTTACCCATGATTTTGCTGTGGCTTGCTTATCGGGGACTGCAATTCTGTGCTAATCCCAAATAAACCCATTTTTGCTCGTAAAATAATCGGCAGTTTTATTTTTTAAGGTTAACAGCTGTTTCGCAGCTTTGTGCCAGATACTGTCTTAGATCATTGACCTACGATTTCCAAACTCCTGCCCAGAAATGTGTAAGTAGATTATTGAAGTTTTCTCAGTAGTAGTAACTAGTAAAATAAATAAAATCCAGGGAAGATTTTTTTTTAATGAAAGGGAATGATATAAAATGATATGTAGAACTTTTCGTAAACCACTCATTATCTCACATATTGCTTTTTCTCTGTTCTGGCAACAGCTGAAATTTGCATGCAGTTAAAAAAAATTAAATTGGCAAGAATCTGAAAAATCAAGGGCCTGACGCAAGCTGACTTATCAGAGAAAGTGGCACCCTCACACCATCTTAAAAGTATGTCTTAAGCCCCTGATTCTCATGGATGATGTATTCCTAAACAACCTCTCTTTTCATTTGTAAGTCAATTAAATATAAATACACTCGGGGAATGGCTCGTAATGGGTACTGGTGACGGTTTCACAGACTTTTTGGGCAAAAAACCCCCACTGAGCTATACATTGTAAAATGGTGAATTTTATGATATGTGCATTGTATTTCAACAAAAATGGATACTGCTATAAATGTATGATCCTTACAGAAAAGTTAGGGAAAGGAATATTATTAACAACTGAAAACCTTAAAAAAATACTTTAATTAGCAAGTGAAGTTATTGTATACAAGATGTTGTAGAGCCTAATCTAATTTATATTTTCTATCATTGTGTTGACAGCCACAGTGGGGTATTAAATTCTGCAGGAGGCAAGGAACAGTGAGTTAATCTTTGCCACTTGTCCCCACTTACTATCACCACACCAGCCACACTCCCTAAACTGCTCATTAAAATGTCATGGAAAGAATGTGACCCAACCTTTTCAGCCTGGCTCTAGCAAGACTATGAGGGCTACCAAATCAATATGTAAACTCATTCCATTTGATCAGCTATTCAAAGTAAGATTTACTTTGTAACTCAGTGGAAGCCAAAGCACCAAAAAACTCCCACCAAACTGAAAATTGCTACTTATGGTTATTAGTGTGTGTTTGTTTAATATGGACAGCTTCTTTTTTTTGTCTTTTCTCCATTAATTGGTTTTATACCTTATTCAGGCTCATACTATATTAAAAATACAGTTTTTATTTGACCTTTCTTTTCCAAGAAAAGGCCACAAAAATTCTTGCCAATAACTAGTACTTAGCGGTTATGACAGTGGTACTAAAGTAGTGAGATATTACACACAAAATGTCTTTTAAATTTCAGGCATAAATTGGTAAAGAAAAGTTCTTGCACGAAGTTACCAAATACTAGGGTTGTAGCTATAATTCAGTAGTCCCCACCGTATTCTACGGCAATAAAAATATTGTCCCAGATTTTTGCCCCTGGACATCCATTATATGATGGATTTGCCTCTGGAAATTGCCGTTGTACTGCTAAGGCACAGAGAGAGAACCCCAAAGTCCTAGCAGAGCAGCAAAAAATTGTCAGCAAACACCTCCCTCTGAGCTGTGGGGCGCAAGACACTCAAGCAATGAAGTCATCTAGAGCGTGCTCTCCTTGGCTGTGCCCCGTCTCCTGGGCTTCTCAGGCCCCTGTTGGCCCCAGAGTGTCCTTGTGATGCCTGCAGCCCTCTGATGTGTGTCTCTCCACTCAAGCTGTCCTCTCTGACCATGCCCTCTGCTCCCAAATTAGTCCTCCCATATCTCTCCATCAAAGCTCCTATTTCCTCCCCGATCTCTCCTCATAAATGTCAGAAAAATGATATGGAATATTTACAAGGTGATGCTTTGTATCACCTTGCTGCACAGCTGCACAGCTGTATAGAAAAACTGCACAGCTCTATAGAAAAGGCCTTTGTTATTGTAACTCAAGTATGGTGTATTTGCATATTAACAGAGGCTGTTTGTGGTAATGCTTTGGCCCAAGGAAATGGTAGAATGGTAAGTGGGAGGGACGTTTTTTGGAAGATAGAAGTTTCTCATCCATCCATCCATCCATCCATCCATGCAGACATTACATCATACAGCTGCTATCTACTCTGTGATGTTATTAAACATATAAGGCTTCTAAATTTCTGAATAGAGGCTGAACTTTGCATCTTTAAGGCTGAATTGCTTATTATTGTATGTTCACAATCTTTATGACTGAGAAAATGTGGATCACTCACTTCAGTGAGCTTCTATGTTTATCAGAAGCTTATCATTATAACAGGAGGTTAATTGTCCCAAGGGGTGCCCTCTACTCTGACCCTTTAAATTGCTTATCCCACCAGGCACCACAGCCTAGCTCTTCCTAAAAAGAACATACAAACAGCAGATGCCTCCCGGAACCCATGAGGACCTTTCCCCAGATTCTCTCATCACTGTGTTATTTTTCCACAGTCTCAGATCTCTGGCTCCACACCCTTACTTCACCCTCACTCTCCCTTCTTTTTGAAGACACACTATATTCTCTTCAGGCTTTTTAAACTTTGGATTCTCACCAGATTCTAGACTCCGCTCCCTCTCCCAGTTTTGGTATCCCACTTAGTTTCAGAGGAGAACCTCCGCCTGCACAGAATCTGACAGGGACCAGCTCAGTATCCCAGGAAAGGGGTGGTAGAATTCATACCTCAACACTAGTAACTGCTATATAAGATAATAATTTGTTATAGAATGGCTTACTTAGATTTAATTTTGTTGAAATAACCTGAGAAAATGATTCTTTTATTTTGTAAGGCTACAAATCTCATTTAACCAACCTTGGATGATGCTAGAAACAGGACATATTCTTGTGTATCTTAAAGAGAATGTATACTCCACAGCATGGTATTCTATGCCTTACATTTAACTTCAGGAGGCATACTGTCATGTGCCATCAAAGGTTGCTGTGCATATAGCAGTAGAAATAAAGAATACCCAAGTTTTGTTTTTTTTTTTTTTACAAAAATAAGATACCTTCTGATGTTTCATAAATTAAGATAAATTTGGCCAATTTACACAGGCAACATTGTTCTTAAAAAAAAAGAAGGACAGGGGCGCCTGGGTGGCTCAGTCTGTTAAGCGTCTGCCTTCGGCTCAGGTCATGATTCCAGGGTGCTGGGATCGAGCCCCGCGTCGGGCTCCTTGCTCAGCAGAGAGCCTGTTTCTCCCTCTCCTTCTGCCTGCCCCTCTGCCTGCCCCTCTGCCTACCTGTGCTCTCTATCTCTCTGTCAAATAATAAATAAAATCTTAAAAAAAAAAAAAAAGAAGGACATTGCTATTGGCATTGTACGTTAGGTGTGTTCAGTTGCTGTGGATTCATTTAAGGGCATGACATGAAGGCTGGATCTGTAGACTTTTAAATGTAAATGTTTTAAATGTAAATAAACTGGTTTGAGTTTAGCTATCACCAAACAGACATGCTCAGAGGAAATCTTTGTTTTCCCGTGATCCATGTAATTTCCGTTTCCAAGTGGTAAACATGGTATAGATTAGCACTAGGCATCCATCCACCCTCCTTGTAGGAGTGTTCTTATATGGCAGGGGCTGGAAAGTTGAGGAGGAGGACACCTCCTAGAGTCACTTGAAGCTAGGTGTATAATTTCCTAGGGTTGCCATGACAAATTACCTCAAATTAGATGGCTTAAAACAAGGAAATGTATTTCTCATCACTCTGGAGCCCAGAAGTCCAAAATCAAGGTGTTGGCAGGGCTGTGCTCCCTTGATGCTTACGGCAGAACCCCTCTTCCCGCTTCCAATGGCTCCGGGCCTTTCTCGGTTTGTGGTTGCATCACTCACTCCTATCTCTGCTTTCGTCTTCAAGTGACCTTCTCTTTTCTCGGTGTCTTCTCCTCTCTGTCTCTTATAAGGACACGTCACTTGATTTCCAGCCCATCCAGATAATCCAGGATAAGCTCATCTCAAGATTCTTAACATAATTATTTCTGCAAAAACCCTTTTTCCAAATAATGTCACATCCTCAGGTTCTAGGTGGACATATCGTTGGGGGAGCCACCATTCAATCCATTACACTGGAGTTTCTGGAGGTGAAATAGGTTATGTCCATTAGATGTACCATGTAGAAGTTGGATGAAATAGGTTATGTCCATTAGATGTACCGTGTAGAAGTTGGATGAAATAGGTTATGTCCATTAGATGTACCATGTAGAAGTTGGAATGCAGAAGTGAGGAGGGGGCCATCCTTTCACTTCCTTGGCTGAAGCTGTTGGTAGTCACAGTTATGAAGATCTTGGGATTTACTGCACCAACTTAGTAGGGGACAGCCTTTACATTTGTGCAGATCAAGGGCAGTTCCTGTGCAATGGCTTTCTGATCTCTAGCATGTAGCTAGAGCCCTGTGTTCTTGATGGCAACGAGAAGGAAGGTGATTCCCACCTTCCTAATTGAGGCAGAGGTAACAGTACTCCTGGTGGGTCAGCTCTTTGGTGGTTGTTCTGGGAGTAATTCTGGGTGTCCAACCTATAACCTTATATAAAATCACTTCCTGTTTCAAATATCAACTTAGGCAACTAAACCCTGCCAATTCATTCTTGTTTGGCCAATACATTCCTACACATTTTTTGAAAAGAAAATATGATTACTTAAAATAGTATCATTTAGCTTGAGCCCCATACTCTCTCTTATGTCTGACTCATGGTGACTAGACCACAAAGTCATTTGAACAGTGAAGCACAAGGCTTTTTTTTTTTTTTTTTAGGGCAGTGACCTAGTCTGTATGATATACTAGTGGTGTTAAATGATGCAATACATTTTCCAAAACCCATAGAACTTCACAGCACAAAGAGTGAACCCTAACGTATGCAAATTTTTAAAAATTCATTTAGGGGGCTAGGGGATCCTCCTGCAGAATGTGACAAAATCATCAACTTCATTACAATTGTATGAGACAACCTCCCTGAAGGAGCAGGGGAGAAACATGCTGACCCCAGTAACTTTGGAAATTAGTAGTCCGTAAGATTAAAGGCCAAAAGGCCTTTTTAAAAAATATCACTTCAAATTCCCTTTTAAGTGATTATTTTCCTTCTTCATTCTTACCTGGGACATTCTGTATAGAAGATGTAAGAGAATCCTGGCCTTTCTTCATAAATAACCTGCATATTCTCAAAAATGGGAAATTTGTTCTAAGCTAATGCAAAAGATGTAAAGTGGTGGCCCCAGGGCCTGATTCCGCCCACAGACACATTTTGTTTAGTCTGCACAGTGTTTTAAGAGTACTGGAATTAGTTGTTTATATTTCAAAATCCGAAGATTACATATAAAAATATGGATTTCCGGCTTTTTAAAAAAATATCAGAAGCTCTAGCAAGACTAAGCCCATATTTGCATCTGGCAATGTGCGTGGTGACAATGGGCTGCGGCTTAAGAAGATGGCGGCGTCTTTACACAGACCTGTTATCCAATTTGCCACGGTCTTCACCACTCACTTTGGTTACCTTGTAATTTAAGATGCCGCCCTGACATCAGAGTTTGCAACTCCTGAGATAATGGAAAGATTCGAGGCAATCCTCTGAAATCCTGTGAACAGGATGGAGCTTGTCCTTTTGGCCAACCTCATTGCCCCTTTCAGACCTTTCCCCATCTATCAGCCTCATTTTACCCCTATTTCCCAAGGCTTCCCAACTTGCTTCCTGTTTTCCCAGAGAAAAGTAATCTGACCATGTATGACTCAGCACTGCATCCTCTGCATTTGCAGAGAAGAAAATCTAGAAAAGACTGTTTTTAATGGAAAGAAGTTTGTCTTTAATGACACTATTCTAGGCACCATGAGGCCTATGCTGGGCCAAAGCCTTTATATCACTATTTTACCTGTTCAGACAATAGGTTTTGAGCTCAGAGGTATATCAATTAGGATTGAGATTCTTTTGTTTTTTGTTTTAAATGTGGACATGGTAGCAGTGAAACATACTAGCTAGTGAGTCTGGAGTGTTGGAAACTACTCATTAAATTTATTGGTTCTTTGATGTCCCGTTCATGGCAAACTCTCATGGTTATTTTGCCAAAGAAGTCAAAGTCATCAAGTCAAACACATCAAGTTGTGTTTTTAATGGGGATTGATACACTTTTATGAAAGGGACTTTGTGGAATTTTAAAAGGACATCCATTTCCCTTCTTCCTAAGTACAGTAACCTTGCCGTGGCCCCTTGAGGCTACTCAACACCAGCGTGAATCTGCTGCTTTTTTTGTCAATTTCACAACCCGACCCACAAAATGTTGACTTTTTCACCTAAATAGCAAAAACTTTCCATTAGCCAAGAGAAGAAAACATCATTACCAAAAGCCTTTCTCATCCTCAATGCTATGGAAACCACTGACCGTATATAGGAAAAATAGCAGGCAGCCGAAGTTTAGATGGGGGCATTCATCTTTCCTTTGCGATAAAAAGTTAGGCTGGTGACTCGGGACCTTGCTACACGCTTCATTGGCAGAAATGCTGTTTCTGCTTGAAAGCGTGGGCATTTCACAAGTGCCTCCCCTCGACAGGGTGAGTAAAAACAATATCATTTTCCCTGATAGCTGCTGGATTGAAGTGAAGGATTATTTATTTAAACTTTTGAAGCATGAAGCGAAATGCCGCCAGTGTCCGTCCCAGGAACCATAAGTCAGAGGGAAGAGTTTACGAAGCGTTTGGTCAGCAGGGTGATTCCCACTTTCTCGTGTAAACCACACACACAGCAGCTTCTGAACCCCTATTAAAAAAGCAATAGTTTCAGCTCCTTAGTTCCTACTAGTGCACAATCCTATTACCTCTTCTTCCCTCACAAAAATATGTTTTGAATTATTCCACTGCTGATGGGTGATGAAAAGCTCTCTTATTACTTGCTGACGGTCATTGTTATTACCAAGAACAGTGCATCGGAAAGCCTTTGCTCTTCCTGCCTCCCATCCTGCTGCCAGCCCCAAGTTAACACCATGAGTTTGCCAGATCCCATCACGTTGGCACCTCATTGTTCCTGTGAGTTGCACACGTTCCTTAAACCTGGCTGTGGCTAGCCGCATTCAGACCTCCTGCCCCGGAGTCTCCAAACACCTTCTCTCCAGAGCTGCTCCAGTCGAAGTCTGAGTGGCTGAAACAGACATGGAAGGTGAAGCTTAACGGCTACCCTGTTAACTAGTCCTTTTACTTTCATCTAAACACGAGCCCTTCCCAGATCCGAGAAGCCTCCTAAGGCTTGCGGCTTTTCTTATTTTCTGTTACACTCCCAGATATATGGTTGTGCTTCTTCTCTCTCCTTTGAGGATGAGTCTCTGTGTTTCCTTTTGTTGCTCTAACAAATTACCACAAATGTAGTGGCTTAAAACACAGAAAATTTTTTCTCTTATGATTCTGGAAGACAAAAATCCAAA
Source organism: Eumetopias jubatus (assembly GCF_037043125.1). NCBI lineage: Eukaryota > Metazoa > Chordata > Mammalia > Carnivora > Otariidae > Eumetopias > Eumetopias jubatus. Next base: position 28,246,553 of record NW_028274819.1, on the reverse strand, counting down.
ATAAGTCCTCTGGAGCTAAAAATCAGTGTCAGCCTGTCCAGTTCTTTCTGGAGGCTCCAGAGGAGAATCTTTTACTTGCCTTTTCCAGCTTATGGTGGCCTCTGGTGTTCTTTGGCTTATGTCCACATCACTCCAACTTCACTTGGGTAGTCAGATCACATTCTTCTCTTCTGTAGTCAAATCTCCCTTTGTCTCCCTCTCTAAGGACACTTGGGATGGTATTTAGGGCCTAGCTGGATAATCCAGGATAACCTCCCCATCTCCAGATCTTTAATCGCAGCAACAAAGTTGCTTTTGTCATAGAAGGTGATATGCACAGGCCCGGGGATTACAATGTGGGCATCTTTTGGGGAGCACACACATTCAGCCTACCGTAGGCCTCAAGTGTGAGTTAACGATATTGTTATTATTTGTTTCTAGGTAGTATGTTTTCTTTTTAAATTTAGATGTTCAAAGAATACAGTGCTTTATCAAAGTAAACTCTTTCAGGAGAAAAATCTTCAGGAATCTTGTGAGCTGCTTTAAATGGGTGGTTCTCTAAATAGCCAAAGTTTTTGATATCTGGATCTACAAGTTTTTTAGTTTTTGTTTTTTGGGTTGTTTTTTTTTTTTAATCCAAAGAAGTCCTATTCTCCATAGTTCTCAGATTATGGTTTCTAAATGCCATTTTGCTCCAAAATGAATCAGAGCTCCTTGGATAAATAGTTGATGCCAGGAGTAGGAGAGGAAATCTACTAGAGGAGCCTGAAACATTTCAGATAAAAGCTAGAAAAGGCTCCTGAAGTCTCTTAAAAGGAGTCAAGGGACAATTCACCAAAGCTCCCACTGACCAATAATCACAATGGATTGAAATATATCAAATATATATGAATCCATTGAGTTTTAACTGATATTTAAAAAGTATCCCGGGTGCCTGGGTGGCTCAGTTGGTTAAGCGACTGCCTTCGGCTCAGGTCATGATCCCGGACTCTCGGGATCGAGTCCCATGTCGGGCTCCCTGCTCAGCAGGGAGTCTGCTTCTCCCTCTGACCCTACCCCCTCTTGGGCTCTCTCTCTCACTCTCTCTCTCAAATAAATAAATAAAATCTTAAAAAAAAGACTATTCTATCTAAAAAAAATGAATAAATAAAATAAAAAGTATCTCCCTTGTCACCTTTGGAGGATGCTAGGGAATCAACTTACTATTTTAAAATCTGGTAAATAAAGGAAAGAATCAAGCATTTGTCCTGCTTTTCTTATATGGGCTACATCCTAGGGTAATCAAATAGTCGAACAGAGAAAGTGTCTCTTTATAGGATTATTTCAGCTGATAAATAATGAAGAAACTCTAGAATTAGGAAAATCAAGGTAACCCCTAATGAATTAGTGAATCATGCAACCCCAGTGAATTAATGGATCTGTGTAATGATAATCCATGGTTGCTAATATCACAATGCTGATAGAACATACTCATAAACCACTGCTTATAAAACATCCTGCCAAAATGAATCTAATCAAAACTCTAGATCTAATAACCAATTCACAGGAAATGGAAAGACAAAAGAAACACATTAAACAATACTAGGTTAGATGTAATTTGTAAAATCTACATGCGAGGTACTCTATAAAACCAAAACTGCAAGAAAAAAAAAAAAGATGGTGGGGAAACCTGTAAATTAAGCCTGTAAATAAATTGTCATGTCAATCACAAGGTATAGAATCTAGTTGCATCTTTATTCAAGCAAACTACAAAAATCAAACAATAATAAGGGAAGCTTGAACTCTGACTAGATATTTGATGATGTTAAAGAATTAGGATTAATATTTAGGTGTGATCAGTTTAAAAAAGAAGTTCTTCACGTTTAGAGCTGTATACTGAAATATTTATAGCCAAATGACAAACGGGATTTGCTTCAAAATAATCTGGAGTAGAGTGAGGATCAATGGATGAAACAAGATTGGCCACAAATTAATAACTATTGAAACTGAATGATGGGTGCCTAAGAATTCATTATACTCTTCTCTCCACTTTTGTGTGGGTTTGAATTATTTTCACAATTGCCTTTTGGTTTTGCAGTAAAATCTTGCTTTTGCTTTTGGCTTTAACCTAACAATAGCAATAGCAATAATACTGAACACAGATTATTTAGGGCATTTTATTTTAAATTAAACACAGTTAAATGTCTTTAGCTACAGTTCCTTAGTAGTCCAAAACTCCCCATGGACTTGTTAGTAGGGAACATAAGTTCCAAGTTCAGGTACCGGGGCACTAGCTAGCTATTCTACGCACCTTGCATCCTACATGAATTTTTCCTGAATGTCCCACTGTGTTTTGTTATATATCAAGGCTAGACACAAGATTTAAACATGCTATAAATCCTACCAAGTTCATAGATTGCTCTTATTACCTGTTCTCAAATATCTTGATAATATTCAAGGCTGTAAATCTCAGATTGCTTTCTGCCCTAGTGCACCTTGCCACTGGAGAGAAAATTACAAGCAAACTCAGCCCATCTCCTAAGGCAGACTTTTCTGGGGAGAAAAGCTGAGAAATATACACATTTTTAAAAAAATAATAGCATGGTTAATAGTCTTTAAGGATCGTCCAACTAAAAAGTTAGTTATCTCGCCAGAGCTATACAATTCTCGGTAAACCAGACTCAGCACCTTGGAGTCATCACTGATGTGTCCCGTGTGCTCTTTTGGGTGACTATTTTTTTTTTAAAGATTTTATTTATTTATTCATGAGAGACAGAGTGGGGGGGAGAGAGAGAGAGAAGCAGAGGGAGAAGCAGGCTCCCAAGGAGCAGGGAGCCCGACGCGGGACTCGATCCCAGGACCTCGGGACCACGACCCGAGCCGAAGGCAGATGCTTAACCATCTGAGCCACCCAGGCGCCCTGGGTGACTATTTTTGAGTTGCTGCTGTGTGCAGGGCATCATGCTTGGTGCTGAGGATACAGGGGATATATGACACATTCCTGCCCATGAGGAAATCAGTCTGGTGGATGGGAGAGAACGAACATGAATGAACATATCTGGTCAGTGCTCTGATGGAAGTCTTCAAGTTCTCCAGCTTTAGTGTGTCCTCTTTCCGTCCCATTCCCAGTGGGCCTTGTCTGAACCAGCATCCTCTGTGACTGCAGATGGCACGGTCCAAGAGACATCAGAGTTCAATAGTTAAGAGCAGAGACTCGGCTCGCCACACTGCCTGGGCTTAAATCATGGCCCCACTACTTCCTAGATGTTTTGGAGGTATTAAATTTCTCTGTGCCCCTGTTTCCTCATTCATAAGCAGAGGGTAATAAGGCTGTTGCAAGGGTTAAAGGAGTTCGTGCCTATAGAGGTCTCACCATAGTACCTGGTGTAGTAAGGACCTTATCCATTTAAGTGTCTTATCCAGTGCTTCAGACTCCTGTTTTCCCATCCATCCATAGCCCTTCCAGCAGTTGCACTTGCTTCCCTTAATTCCACAAAGTGCTGCTAATAAATAGCCTAGTGTTTATGAGAACACTGCCAGACCTAGGGTCCATTGATGATGCCCCTTTCCGGGAAGCCACTTACAATACATCTCTCTGCTCAGCCCTCAGCCTGCTGTTGCATTGCGGCAGCCAGCTCTTAAACCTCTACAGCCTGTCCTCAGCCCCCACCCAAGTCAAGCACCCCAACATCTCTCCCTTGGCCCCAGCAAGTGAAATCCCTGTTTAAATAATAATTTCTATAGACGTGGTCTCTGCTTACAGCAAGACTGTCTTTTACACGTTGTTCGGCAAAGTAACTCAGCAACTCACCCTGAACTGCTCCACCCCAAAGCAGGATTTCCTTTTACTCAAGAGGAGCGTTGTAAGTTGCTTTCCTTACAGATACACAGCCATCTTCCCTTAAAGAAGAATTCTGCATATGTATAAAATATTATAAGCACAGAGGATGAATCTGGCATGGAAATCCAAGAAGGCTTCCTGGAAGAGGTGACCTGTAAGCTTTGATTCATCCTTATTTCAATATTCTCCCCAAATGTCTTATTAGGGTAATGAATGTGGAGGGACTCAGAAGAAATATGGTATAACATAAGCAATGAGTATCTCAGGGGGAAGGACTTTTGGTAATTATTTTCTCCTTTATATTTGTATACTTCCCAGCTTGTTACAATGCATGTACTACACTTGGCATAAAAGGACAAGATGGTATTTTAAATGTCTCATATCTGGTTTTTCCTTTCCATTTCCATTGTCCCCACCAGCTCCATGGTTTTATCACTTTTATCTGGACTCTCTCCCCTGCTCAAGACCTAACAGTGGCTTCCTCCTACTTTTTCCTCAAGCCCTCTTAACTCTGCCAGATTTCCACCTTTCTTCATAATTCATCCCCCCTAACCACCTCTTCATATTCCCCACTGCACCCTCTCATCGCCCAAGGATAGAACCCTACCTTTCAGCAGGAAAATGACTGCCTTTTCCCTGTTTCTGAGGGCTTGCAGGAAAATACCCAACAATGGCTAAAAATTCTTTCTTGGGTAGGTGGTAAGAAGAAGAACTAAATACAAGGATGTTAGCATGTTTATCTTCTTTCTAGGAATTGCTGTTATTTATTTACAGGAGTCCTAATTGTTACTATTAATAGCTGCATTTCATAGATGGGGTTAAGTAATTTGCCCACAGTCATACAACACTGAAAGGTATGAGAGCCTGGATTAGGACCCAGGTTAGCTGGATGCCACAGCCATGCTCTTTCCATCACACCATGCCCTTGGCAAGGAGAACTTGTCGTATTTATGTTCACTAGTAGTTGTGGTAATTGACATTGGCATTTGGCAATTACCAATTACCAATATTGACACATTGGCATTGAAACTGAAAAATTGTTTCTAGCCAAGCTAATTCACTCCCACAGCTCTTTTAGCTTATGGCTCATCCTTTTTTACATTTTATACTGTATTTTTGCTAATTGTTTCTTATGTATAAATCTTGTCTCCTTAATCAGATCACCGGTTTCAGAAGATGATGATCATGTGCTAAGCACATACTAAGAATTCAGAGACTAAGAACTTCATTTCAGTTGAAAGCTTGCTTTATCAAAATAAGATCTCAAAGATTATGTAATTCCTAACTAAAAACCTTGAGTAAAAGGATAATTTACCAACCTGGGAAATGTTTAATAAATGAAATAATATTTCTACAGAAGCCAAGAAGAAGCTAATAATAAGGGATACCTTATTAAACTATTTATTATATCAACCTTTCTCAATCTTTCCCAAACACTGAGGGTTCTGTCAGTCTTACAAAGATATAAACATTGTCGTTGTAATCGACAAAAGAAAATACAGATGGACATAAAAATTTTATTTTTTAAATTTAATTTAATTTTTTGGACATACAAATTTTAAATGCTATATATTTACATAACAATGGGGGCTAGCTGGAGATAGAAAGATACCATTCAAAATGGGTGAAACCAACTCAAACTTGCATTCAAGAAGGAACCTAAAGAAATAACTTAATATGCCTGGAATCTGTTTTTACCCAACAAGTACCTGAAAAGGGAACAGCATTTGGGAGACTGACCCAAGATATTTCTGTAATAAGGCTTTCTCATGTTGGTTACCAAGTAATTCATAATTTTGAAAATGTCAAAATGTCATAATTTGTTTATTAGTGTTACTTTTAGAAGACTAGATTGCATGCTGCCACCAAATATGAAATAAAATTTTCTACCTGGTGAAATATTTTCCTGGTTCCTCTACCCATTCTGCCTCATAAGAGGGAGTGGAATGACAGATGTGCTGTTGTTAGCAAATCGTCATGTCCATTAGGACAAAATTTCATGAGTGTCTTTTCTTGTAGGGAGTCTGAACTCCTTCAATCTCTGCCCCCTTCCAGCATTTTCCTTTTGGATTGGATCATAATTTCATGTACTTGTTTTCATTTCCTAGAAGGATCATGCCTCTCCAGGTAAACCGTACGCTCTCCAGGGTTGGTTTTCTTTATATTCTGTAAACCCCTTTAGCTCTTTGTGGTGGAGTGCTGAAATAGGCAGTCAACAAATTAGAGTCCTATTGGATTTTATTCTTTGAGGGAAACAGAAGTGGGGTCATCCCTCTGTTTTGCTCCTTGATTCTTTGGGCTTCTCTAAAACCACATTTCCAAACACAGCACAGCTGAAATAACAACAGCACCAGCTTGCTTTTTTACAATACCATATACTTTTCAAAGTGCTTCCATGTCTTATCTATTTCTCACCCAAATCCTAGGAGGTAAGTAGAGCAGATATGGCCCATCTCATTTGATAGATGGTAAAACAGAGGAAGAGGGAGGTTAAGTGACTTGCCCAGACTCTCACCACTCCAGTACATCTGCCAGAATTATCTTTTTAAAAATAAATATAAACATGACATTCCCCTGCATAAAATCATCAACAGGACCCTGGCTGTCTACAGGGTAAAGTGCAAACTCCTTAGCGGGGCACGCAAGTCCCTTCACATCCCAGCCCCATGCTCCTCACCAGCTTCATCTTCCAACTTAGGCCAGGCACCCCACCACCCCAGCCACCCACAACTGCCCCCCACACACATACACATCATTCGCACTCAAGACTGCATGCCTTTGGATATGTAGCTTCTGCTCCCTGGAATGCCCTTTTGGGTTTAAACCTCTGGCTACCATCTGAAATCCCTATTCAGTCCCCCACATGTAAGTCACATGAAACCTCCTTTATAATCTTGCTTCTGGCTTCCTTTCTATTGGGTCAATTGGCCGCTCTTTACAAGCCACCAACCCCTACCTTGTTGCTCCCCTTTACCCTGCTCTATTTTTTCCTTTTTATCCCCACAGAACTTGTTACCTTCTAACATACTATGCCATTTGCTTATTTATTAAGGCTTCCTATCTGTCTCCCTCTGCCAGAATGTCCGCTCCTCTAGGGCGGGACCTTTGCTGATTTTCTTCACCATTCTGTATCCCAAGCACCCAGGACAGAATCTGACACATGATAAGTGCATGGGAGATTCAGAAAGCATTAATTGAGGTACTATGGTTCTGACACTGAGGCTACAGATTTGAAACACAGTCCCTGGGCGAAGAGAAAGGGAAGTGAACTCCAGCATTCTGGTGCACAGGGTTGGGGAGTGTAGTGATGGTGTACATGCCAGGTGAGATGAGAACACAGATAAGGGGCAGCCAGTGAGGCAGGAGCCTGGCAGGTGTAGACAAAAGCTGCAGACAGGAAAGGCTTAGGCTCCATCCAGTGGGTAATACAGAAAGAGAGCCTTGACAGCCACAAGCAACTTCACCAAGTTCAGAAGGAGGTGGGGGAGAATCTTTGCATTTGAGAAATTACAAGTCACTTTATATAGCTTGATCTTAGGGTGCGTATGGGTGTAAGATATAAGGCCAGAGAACTAATAACTGGAGGAGAGGCACAGAGCTCTCCAACATAAAGAACCACATCTTTGCCTCAGATTCAAATGCAACTAGGTTGCTTATACGTCCCAAACAACTATGCTTCAGAACACCCTTTTTCTGCAATGAAAAATTGCTAGACATTGTTAATTCTGTTGTTAATAGTTTAGAGAGGAAAACAGTCTGGAGTCTGGGCATTTCACCTTCATCTCTTGAGACTCTAGAAGAAAATTCTAGAGAACATAACTTGAAATGTTAATCCTGCTCATTCATGGAGCTTCTGGATTAGCAGAAGTTTCATATGTTTTTCCTTATTAAGCCTTTTCTTTTGCCCTTTCAGAGTTTGAAAAGAATTTTTGTAGCTAGAGTATATCTAGTTAGAGATGAGTTGTGGTACTTGGCTTAATTTCAGGAGAGTAATATTTTTATTCTTTGACTAGCTCACTGTTTTAAAACATCTAATGAGTATCAAGCACTGTGCTAGCCCTTTTGCTACAAAGACTAATAACATAGAGTCATGGCTTTTCAGAGGCTCACAGACTGGTAGGGATGGGCAGGCATATAATGTGGTAGAGATCAAATATGGAAGTTTGCATGGGATACAGAGGGCAGACAAAGAAGAGTGCTTTATTTTTCTAGAGAGAGAGCGAGGGGGAAGTGGGTGTACGAGGTTTCCCAAAAGAGATGAGGCTTGATCAGAGTCTTGAAAGTTAGTTTGTGTTTGTCAGCGGACATTGGACAATGGACATTCAAGGTAAATGGAGAAGCATAAGCAAAGGCTTGAGGATATGAAACAAGCTGGTGAATTCAGGAAAGTACAAATAGTTCAAAATGTCTGAACCTGGGCTCTGTGTGCCTGTGAACGTGTGTAGGCAGTGGGGCATATGACTCTTTATATGCCGTGGTATGGAGCTGGGATTTCATTCGCTAGGCCAGCGTTTCTCAAACTGTGATCCAAGGAACACCTGTCTCAGACTTTTCTAGAGCTTCTTCATTAAAATGCAGATCCCTGGGCTCTTAGGATTCAGAATCTCAAGAAGAATGATGGATGAAGTTGGAAAGACCAAGAATCTGCAAAGCTCTCTGGGCGATTCCAACATAAAATAAAGTTTGAGGACTGCTATTATACCAATGTAAATCATTCATCCTCATTGCATATGTTACAACGGGAGACATTCAAATATTATAAACAGAGGGCAATCAGATTTACTTTTTTTTTCTTTAAAGATTGTATTTATTTATTTGACAAAGATCAAGAGAGCACAAGCAGGGGGAGTGGCAGAGGGAGAGGGAGAAGCAGGCTCCCCACTGAGCCGGGAGCCCGATGCGGGGCTCAATCCCAGAACCCTGCGATCAGGAACCGAACTGAAGGCAGACGCTTAACCGACTGAGTCACCCAGGCGCCCCAATCAGATTTACAAAGTTTTGTGGGTTTTTTTGTAAGTAGTATCATGAAAGATCCTAAACACAGGGGCTTACATGGGCTAGGCGTGTGAGGTCAATGACTCAAGCAGGCCAGGTGTAACAACGGGGTAGTAGGCCCAGCGACAAACCCAGAAGCATAAGCCTTGGCTAAAGGAACAGCCATTGTGCAATTTCAGTCAATTGTTGACAAGCAGGAATTTTAACCCAGAGCTGTCAGACTGTTCACTTTTCAAAATAAACTGGATCATCTATATTTTCATGTGAAATTCCCTAGCGTTTTTTTTTTTTTTAAGATTTTATTTGAGACAGAATGAGAGAGAGAGAGTACATGAGAGGGGGGAGGGTCAGAGGGAGAAGCAGACTCCCTGCTGAGCAGGGAGCCCAATGTGGGACTCGATCCGGGGACTCCAGGATCATGACCTGAGCCGAAGGCAGTTGCTTAACCAACTGAGCCACCCAAGTGCCCTGAAATTCCCTAGCGTTTAAATGGCAACTATGTCAGTAAGGTAGTTAGCTAGCTATACGGAGTAGAAAATGATTCTAGATGATAAAACAGAAAATAACTTATTTTTTAAGTAGGCTCCATGCCCGGCGTGGAGCCCAATGCAGGGCTTGAACCCATGACCCTGAGATCAAGACCAGAGCTGAGATCAAGAATGGGACACTTCCCCACCTGAGCCACCCAGGTGCCCTGAGAAAACATATTTTTTGAAAAAGATATTAAACATGGTAAAGCCACTTTGGAAAACTATTTGGCAAACATGTATATACCTTGTGTTCCAACAACCTCTTCCCTAGATATATACTTAAGTGAAATGTGTAGGTGTGTTCTCCAAAAGACACATACTAAGATATTCACAGAGCTATTGAAAGATGGAAATTGGGCGCCTGGGTGGCTCAGTCGTTAAGCGTCTGCCTTTGGCTCAGGTCATGATCCCAGGGTCCTGGGATCGAGTCCCACATCGGACTCCCTGCTCTGCGGGAAGCCTGCTTCTCCCTCTCCCGCTCCCCCTGCTTGTGTTCCTGCTCTCACTATGTCTCTCTCTGTCAAATAAATAAATAAAATCTTAAAAAAAAAAGAAAGATGGAAATTACTCAAATGCCCATTAACACTAAAAGGATAATATAGCATAATATGTTGACACACTGGAATACTATATATAACGAGAATGAATGATCTACAACTACATGCAGCGATATGGATAATTCTTACAAACATAATGTTGAGGAAAAGAAGCCGGAATCCAAAGATTACATACTGTGTGATTCCATTTATGTTTAACACAAAAACAGGCAAAACTAATCCATGCTGTCTGAGATCAGAATAGTGGTTACCCTTGGGAAGGAGAGTTGTGATTGGAGGGAACGCAACAGGATGTTTTGAGGTTCTGAAAATATGGTCTCTTTATCTGGTTCTGGATACATTGGTATGTTCTGTTTGTGAAGATTTATTTGGCCATACATTTATGATATGTGCAGGGATGTCCCTAGTGTATTTATTTATTTGTTTAAAGAATTTATTTATTTAGGGAGCACCAACGGGGATGGGGGACATGGGCAGAGGCAGAGGGAGAGAGAGAATCTCCAGTAGACTTCGTGGCTAAGCGCAGAGCCTGATGTAGAACTCGATCCCACAACCCTGAGATCATGACCTGAGCTGAAACTAAGATCTGGAAGCTCAACCAACTGAGCCACCCAGGCGCCCCCACCAGTGTATTTATTTTTAAACACCTTCCTCCTCTACGTGACAAAATAATTTTCAATAATAGTCATGAAATAAAACTAAAATAAAATAATAGCTATAAAAGAAATGTAGACCATGAAATCTTTTTAAGTTAAATTTTACGTGTCTGTGTGTGTGTGTGTGTGTGTGTGTGTGTATGGGTATATGGGTGTATCCACACATACATGCTATATATAAGGTTTCAAATAATTGTGATATTGTGATTTATAATAAGAAATATATGTTTTGGTCTTCATCCCCCTTTCTGGCATAGAGCTCCTAAAACCCTTGCAATTTCCTGGGATTCCAGGGGATAAAGGTGTCTCTTGTTATGTTAATGAAGTGACCTGCTGGCTAGGGCTGGTTGCTTGGAGAACCAAAGAAATGACTAGAAGATTGAAACTTCCAGTCCTCCCACCCCTCTCCTCTCCAGGAGGAGGGAGGGGCTGAAGATTGAGTTCAATCACCAATGGCTAATCATGCCTTTGTAATGAAGCCTTCATAAAAATCCAAGAGGACTGTTTTGGGAGAGCTTCTGTGTTGGTGAACACGTGGTGGTGTTGGGAGAGTGGGGTGCTCCGAACATGGAAGCTCCGCCCCCTTTCCCGTACCTTGCCCCACGCATCTCTTCATCTGGCTGCTCCTGAATTATATCCTTTTATACTAGACCAGGGAGCTGGTAAGTAAAATGTTTCTCTGAGTTATGTGAAACGCTGTAGCAAATTAAAGCTGAGGAGTTGGTCGCTGTAAGCTCCAATGTATAGCTGGTTCAACAGAAGCGCAGGTGACAAGTCTCCTGGACCTGGAATTGGCGTGGAGGATGGGGGTAGGAGGCAGTCCTATGGGACCGAGTTCTTAACCTGTGAAAACTGATGCTGTCTCTGGGTAGTGGTTGATGTCCAGGAATTGCTTGCTGGTCTTGGAAACCACCCCCTATGCACACAGACACACACACACACACACAGACACACACACACACACACACACACACACACACACTGGAAATTGATATCAGAATCCTATTAATAATTAGCACTTTTTAAAAAAAGAAATTTCATGGGGCGCCTAGGTGGCTCAGTTGGTTAAGCGTCTGCCTTCAGCTTGGGTCATGATCCCAGGGTCCTGGAACCCCTGCATCAGGCTTCCTGCTCAGAGGGAGGCCTGCTTCTCCCACTCCCCCTGCTTGTGTTCCCTCTCTTGCTATCTCTCTCTCTTTCAAATAAATAAATAAAATCTTAAAAAAAAATTTCATGTCAAAGACATTATTCAAATTCAGTAAAATATGCTATATATGAAGTAAAATTTGGAAAGTAAAAATTTTTACAAAAGTATCTTGCAGTCCCCTCCGTTTCACTGTTCAAATTTTGAATACAAAATGAAACTTAAAGTAGTCATAGATGGACAGAATTTAAGTAATTTAAGTTCTGTTTCTTTGTCTTTACATTCAGCACACTATCAGTTGTTTATTTTGAACCCCTTACTTAAACACAGAAATATGTAGGACCACAGGGGTCAGAAACACAATCCATGTGGTAAGGCAGCTCAAAAGATTTAGACCTTTAAGAGTTACTCTTGAGATGTACACATGTAGCCGAGACCACATGTGTCAGGGCCCAGCTATATAACTGGATGTCCTCCAAATTAAATTCCTTATAGAATACAATGCTTATTAAAAAAATAAGAAATAAAAGTGTGTTAATTTGATTCTCATAGATACATATAATAGCATCAGAATAATATATTAATGTACTTATATATAAATTAATATATAAGATAGCATCAGATTCCACAAGTTAATATATATAATATATAAGTATATTTTATATATTCTTAAGATATATAAAATATTTATATATGTTTAATTCAATAGTAACTGCACTGATTACTTAAAACATAACCTTCAAAAGATTTTTTCAGGAAGTACTATTCTATCCTTCACATTATTTAGAAGGAATTGTGCAGGGCGGTGGTAAAAAGCAGGATCAGCTTTGTTACTGTTTTTTTTTTTAAGATTTTATTTATCTATTCATGAGAGACAAGGGGAGAGGGAGAGAGAGAGAGAAAGAGAGAAGCAGAGGGAGAAGCAGGCTCCCAAGGAGCAGGGAGCCCGATGTGGGACTCAATCCCAGGACTCTGGGATCATGACCTGAGCCTGTTTTTAAATGATCTACAGACAATGTACTTACTTACTATTTGTACCTGGGGGTGGACCCCTCCCACGACCCCACCCTTGGTATGCTGCCAAGTGTGTGTGCTTTTCTGTATGCATATTTGTTTCAATAAAAAGGTAAAAAGAAAAGGAATATCTGGGGTGGCTCACAGAAATGGGTGAGCTGGACAGGGAGGCTTGAGACTGTTCTTAAAACAACACCCCAAACGACATGGCCCATCTGGCCTACAAAAGCCGTTACAGCCACTGCTGCCCCAGGGGACCTACGAGGACAAGCCACTGGCACTGTAACCCCTGAAAGCCCCTGAAAGCCACCTTGGCCAAGCAGATCATGCATCGAGTTTTCTTCTTTAAGTTGCCGGTTCACAAACAGTAGATTCAAGTGGGTCTATCTAACTGATGGAGCCTAAGGTCAAATGTTGGGGAATTTGTTTCCTGAGTCCCCCCTCAGGGGAGACAGTCATCAGAAGGCTGGAAATCATAACAAGGATGTCCAAAAAATGATAAATAGCCAAAAAATATGAGCAAGCTGTTTAATATCGATATGTCTTTGTTCTATACTTAATGATAACACATGAGCAATCACACTAAAATTCTCCGAAGCAACATAATGCAAATATCTCTCAGGCAACTAAACGTGCTACCTCTCTGTCCAAAAGGGAGACCATCTTGAAGGGAAAAAAAGTGTTCATCCAAGTACTGCATACAGTTCAGAATCTTAGCCCTGGATGATGTGCAGTTTCAGAAGTGTCTCCTCGGGGCCCCGTGACCTTAGCACAAAGACACGGTGACTACCTCCAGTGCACTGAATGTGCAATACGGAAAGATCAGGATTTCAGTAACAGCTTCAATTCAGGAAAGAGGAGAATGGGAAACATGGCAGTCAGAGCAAACACCAAACATGGGGTTCCGGTAGCAGGACTGAGAACGTCTTGCCTTGGTGGTGGTGTAAGATCTTGGTTAGCCTATCTGATAGCTTCTGGTTCTGCCTTCTGGAGAAATCCTCCTAGTCCATTATCCTCCATGGCATCCTATGAGAAGAGCTTTGGGAAGGATGCCTTTCCTGGGAGCCTCACAGAACTTCATAGCCCACTTCTATCTCATAGGTGTGAGTTTAGGGTCCTGGGGTGGCCTTACGGGTTGAACAATTAGTGGCTGTTTCCAGAGAAGTCTGGAGTTTCGTTGATGATATACTGTTGTGAGACAATTTTCCTTGGGCTTCTTGCATCTGTACATGTCTTATGTGCTGAAGCACTGATAGAGCCTTTAGTTTCCGACTATCTTTTCAAGGATGTTTCTGTAGAAGACAGCCGCCTGGAAGATAACAATAGTGTTTCCTTCCAGAACAAAGGTCAAGCATGCTTACAGTCCCTTATAAAATATTTGGGTTTCCTAAGCTTGGGGTTCCTTTCCGATGACGGGCACATCAGACACACATCTGGGCCCATCCATATAGTCTGAATTCACTCCTATCCTTTGGGGATCTTTGCAGACAGTGGCAAGAAGTCACTAGCATACGTCAACATGAATTATATCTACTCTTTTCCTCTAACAACAACCTAAAACACCAGGGCTTATGTCCCAAGAAATAGGAGAGAGTTTTCCATGGGGAATGCTTTGATATTATACAAGGCCCATGCTTTTTCTAGCCTGCAAAATCTGTATCCTCACTGTCAAAGCCTTCTTTCTGTAAACTGTTGCCATATTTTAGATTCTCTTAATTAAAGCACTCTACTTCTGGTACCAAATTTGTTTAGTTAGATTGGCTCCAAGTAATAAAATAAAACTGCCATGCAGTGGCTTAGACAAATAAGGGGTGAATTTCATTCACATAACTAGAAATCTAGAGGTAATTTTCCCAGGGCTGAAAAGGCAGCTCCATAATGAACCAGATCCTAGGTTCCTTCTAGCTGCCTTATCCAGTCCTGTTAGCATGTGGAGTTCATCCTCAGCTTGTTAGCCTGGGGTTGCAAAGTGGTTGCCCCAACTTCAGCCGCATGTCTACATCCAAGGTAGCAAGAAGGGGAAAGGCAAAAGGGTAAGTAAGGGCTCCTGCCAGTTAGGTATGCCTCCATTTAAATGACTTTTGAGAAAGCCCCACATAATAACTTTCTTTTCTTTTTTTTTTTTAAGATTTTATTTATTTATTTGACAGAGAGAGAGACACAGCGAGAGAGGGAACACAAGCAGGGGGAGTGGGAGAAGGAGAAGCAGACTCCCCACTGAGCAGGGAGCCCGATGTGGGGCTCAATCCCAGGACCCTGGGACCATGACCTGAGCCGAAGGCAGACGCTTAACGACTGAGCCACCCAGGCGCCCCAGTAACTTTCTTTTCATCTTATCATTCAAAAGAGGGCACATCCCCACCCCCAGCTGCAAATAGAGGCTGGAAACCTTAATTCTTTAGGTGGCCATGATGCTACCCTGGACAAAAGCAGCGTTCTGCTAGTAAAAGTAAACAGAGAAAACATGTATTGGATAAGTTACCAGCAGTGTCCACCACAGCAATTGATTTAAAAAATTTTTTAACGCTAAATGGGACAAAACAGATCTTTCAGGTATATCTGTTCTACAAGTTCTCTGAATACAATCTCAGAGAATCAGTGGCAAGACAGTGAAAGTGAATATAGGGAGGCGTCTGCCTTCGGCTCAGGTCATGATCCCAGGGTCCTGGGATCGAGCCCCGCATCAGGCTCCCTGCTCGGCGGGAAGCCTGCATCTTCCTCTCCCACTCCCTCTGCTTGTGTTCCCTCTCTCGCTGTGTCTCTGTCAAATAAATAAATAAAATCTTAAAAAAAAAAAGACAGTGGATATAGGGAGAACAGATAGGAGATGCCTGCAATAATCTAGACAAGAAATAATGAGGGTCTGAATAGAAATGTAAATAAAGAGGATAGAAAAGCTTTTCAGGGGATGTCTGGGTTGCTCAGTCGGTTAAGCGTCTGCCTTCAGTTCAGGTCATGATCCCAGGGTTCTGGGATCAAGTCCCACATCGGGCTCCTTGCTCGGCAGGAAGCCTGCTTCTCCCTCTGCTCGTGCTCTCTCTCTCTGACAAATAAATAAAATCTAAAAAAGAAAAAAGAAAAGCTGTTCAGAATTGGGGGATATGGTCCCTCCCTATGCTCGATGTTTCTTTCCAAGTGAAGAGAGCTCTACAAAGTATCCCTCTGGTCTCTGCCTATTTTTCTGTGCCTTTGCCCAAAGGGCAGTGGAGTGATTTCTCTGATCAGTATGTGTGGGAAGAACAATGAGGCTCATTTCACATCCACGGAGCAGTGGCATGCATCCTTGTGCTAGGAAACTGGAGGTGTCTTTCTCCACCAGCCCCGCATAGTGGGGACCCAGTCTGTTACTGCCTTTTTTTCCTCTTGGGCAAACTGGACACGGAGAGCATTAAGTTCAGTGCTCCTCCGTGGTCTAAGTCTTACGATGTCCGAGGCCTCCCTATCCAGCCTTGCCTGGGGCCAGGTGGGTAAAAATCTGCCTAATTCTGGAATTGAGGTTTACCCAGTGTATCTAGTTAAGAGGTCAAAAGCCATATGACCTACCTCTATCAGTAATGAAGATTCTATTTTGTCCCCCATCTGCCTCTCCTGTGCATTCTTTATTTCCTTTTAAACAACTCTGTTGATATAATTCACATACCATACAATGCACCCATTTCAAGTCTGTATTTTTAGCACATATACTCACAGAGTTGTGTAGCCAGTACCACAGTGATTTGGGGAACACTTCCATCACCGCACAAAGAAACCTCTCACCTTTTAGATATCACTCCCCATTCTGCCCCCCACCATGGAATCGTACAATATGTGCTGTTTCTGGTTTCTGGCTTCTTTCACTTAGCATAAGATTTTCCACTTTCATTCATGTTGGAGCATGTGTCAGTCCTCTATTCCTTTTTACTGCCATTGTATACATATACCAAGTTTGGTTTATCCATTCATCAGCTGATGATCATTTGGCTATTATGAATAATGCTGCTATGAACATTTGTGGACATGTTTTTGTATGGACATATGTTTTCAGTTCTCTGGATATATACCTGGGAGTGGAATTGGTGGGTCACATAACTGTATGTTTAGCCTTTTTAAAGAAACTCCCAGACTGTTTTCTAAAGTGGCTGCACCACTTTACATTCTCATCCTCAGTGTTTGAGGGCTCCAAATTCTCTACATCCTCAACACCTGTTAATATCTTTTATTATCATAGTCATTCTAGCGGATGTACAAGGGTATCTCAGTTTGGTTTTGATTTGCATTTACCAGGTGGCTAATGAATAGTCTTTCATTGACCTGGATGGTGGTTACATGTGTGTGTTCACCATGATAATTCATCAAAGTGTGCACTTATGATTGGTGCATTTTTCTGAACATATTATACTTCAGTACAAAAGTTTATTTAAAAGTATATATTCCACATCAGGAAAAGACTTTTTTTTAAGATTTTTAAAAATTTATTTATTCATGAGAGACAGAGAAAGAGAGAGAGGCAGAGGCAGAGGGAGAAGCAGGCTCTCCGCTGAGCAGGGAGTCCAATGTGGGACGGGATCCCAGGACCCCGGGACCATGACCTGAGCCGAAGGCAGATGCTTAACCATCTGAGTCACCCAGGCGCCCAGGAAAAGACTTCTTATATTCTATTTTTAAAAATGAAATCATTACCAACCAACAAAAAAGAAGAGATAAGAGCAGTGGCTTTAAAGTGAGACAGGGTTCCTTGGGTGGGAATCCATGCTCTGTGTTTCCTGGTGGCAAAGCTCCCTAACTCTTCTGAGCCTCTGTTGCTTCATCTTTAAATACAATTTTTTTTTAAAAAAGTAATAATACTTCACAGGGTTGTGGTTAGTGTGGCTCATGTAGGAGCTCAAAATAATGAGGTTTTTCTAGAAACATAGAACTTATTAGCTCATAAAGCTTGTCTTGCGTTTGCATTGTTTGCAGCTGATAAGCCTCTTGACTAGTGAGTACGTTTTCCCCCTCTGGCATAGACATGCCTTTCTGAAGTCATTAAAAAACATAAATGATGAATGTGTCTTTCTTAGATTCAACAGATTTATGAATGTTTCAATGATTGGTTATGTCATATGAAGTGAAGAAGTTAACCTTATGAATATTCTCTTACTACAAAGACTAATGGGAAAATTAATGTTTTCTAATGGTCAATGTGTTTGAGATTTAAGGCACAGTATTAGTTTTACTGCTCAATCTACAGCTCAGGTGCAATATGTTCCAGTGAGTCACCAATCAACTGGCTTAAAAGGTTGTTTCATCTATAAAGTCACTATAATCATACGTTGCATCACCAGCATAAAATTTAATTATTAGCTGTAAATCTCTGAGATCCGAAGATGATAGTTGCTTTGTAAATTCAGTGTTACACCACGACAGCACTAAAAGAGATTCCAAGATTCCCACCACAAATACACATTACAAAAATTCATGAATTTACACTTAGGTAAACTTTTTATCTACAAAATTATGACTTTAGATTTTAGGTTTTTCTCTTCTGGCCATCAGGATTAGGTTCAGCTGCATATAAGAGAAATCCAACATAATGGTGTATTAAACAAGTTGAAGGTTTATTTTTCTCTTAAGTAAAATAAGTCCAAAGGTAGGCAGTCATGAGCAGGCACTGCATCTTCCTGATGTTATCGGGGACATGGACTCCTTCCATCTTTCCTCTCCATCATCATGGCTTTGACAATTATGGCCACATCTTGGTTTTAGTTTGGTTGCTACAACTCCCACCATCAAGTTTATGTTTTAGGCAGCAAGAAGGAGAAAGGGGCAAGGGCAAAAGAATCAGCTTCCAGGTCAAGTCTGTTCCTTTATTAGAGCTTTCCGGAAAGGTACTCTCAAAATCCCCACTTACATCTCATTGGCTATCCCTCCCCATAATAAGCCTGATAAACTTAGTTGCACAGAAGGGTACATTGCCACACCTATGCTCTAGGGAGGGCTTTGCTACCAAGGAGGAAGAAGATGGGTAGCAGGTTGACAAGTGGTAGTCTCTGCCACACTTTTTTTTTAACTCTTTTTTATGTCTTTCTAAAATATAACCATCTCTTTTTCATTCACAATTAAAATTTGAGGCAAATTTACAAATTACAAATCAGATTAGTTAACTTTTAAAGTATCACTAATATAATAACTATTTATTAAATTTTCTTTGTGTCTGACACTTTGATAAGTGAAGAGATGCAAGAATGAACACATCTCACCTTCTTAGAGGTCAGTGGACATTGATTCAGTAAAAGGATAATGATTATTAATTTAAATGATGCCCATTTCGAATGGGTTATCCTTGATAATATAGCATTACTATCAGGTAATCAACTACATGTACTATTTTCACATAAAAATATACTTTCCCTTATCAGATGAATAATTCCATAGTGTTGAGATGCCTGATATAGACTTGAAGATAAATTTTAGATATCAATATGCAAAGCATTCTCCTTATAGAAAAATTATAGTTTTGCTCTAATAATAAAATTTCAAATGAATATATTAATATGGCCCTTGCAAATAGAATAATTAAAAATATAACTAAATCCACGTTTTCCAGAATGCTTGATCAGAAAAAACAAAGAAATAGCACTAGAGGAAAAGCAGATAAATTAAACAATAAAAAAACTATAAATATTTAATATTTTTCAGGTAAAAAATCAGCTAAGAGAATATTATCTTGCAGAAGATTGGAGCCTTGTTCAACTTCTTGGCAATTCATTTTTTGAAAGTTTCTAGGTATGTTTTTAAGAAACTCTGAAGAATATGATAACAGGTTGTTTTTGTGGTGGTATAAATGACAACTCTGATTTTATTGCCTTTAACACACTAGTAACCTGTATTTTATTTCGGGCATAGGATCAAGTTGAAATCAGCCAGCTCCGATTTCAATGGGCTGCAGATTTCTTCAACTGGCTCCAAATTTCTTTATCTTAAATATTTGGAATATTTGGAACATGCCATATATAGAAAAATAGATAATATTTCTTATATCCCTTGTCTAAGTTAAGGAGACTTAAGTGAAAAAAAAAACCACAGAACACTTATTTTATTTAGCAAAAATAAAGCTAAAAATCTTTCCATTTCTTTAAAAATCAATTCGACCTGAGATACCTTTTTTTTTTTTTAAAGTAGGCTCCACATTGGGTGTGGAGCCCAATGCAGGGCTTGAACTCATGACCCTGAGATCAAGACCTGAGCTGAGATCAAGAGTCAGTCATTTAACCAACTGAGCCACCCAGGTGCCCCATTTTTAAGTGACTATAAGCCATAGGGATATACAACATAAACGTTTTCTCATGAGGTTGGTCCTTATCACCCACTTGAAAGTGGTTCTCCTACCCAGTAGCTATTAGGAATGGAACCCAATTCCCTGTTTTTGAAAATTAGGAGGAAAGTTTAGAAAAATTGATTTCAAGCTGAGGCACATAAGCCTCCTATCCCTATTCAAGATGCATCCTTTAATTTTTTCTTTCTGGTATCCCACATAACTAAGCAGTACCTAGTACATAACAGAGATAAATATGTATGAATGAGTGAAAGGTTAAAGTTTCAAATGATTTTCCCCTTATCATTCCACCATCTCCCTCTCAAGAACTTCCCTTGAAAGGATGTTCTTTTACTTCCCAAGAACCATAGAATGAAGAAAAGTGGTAAAAAGGATAAGACTTCAAAATGTTTGATGAAATGGTACATGTATATTTTGTATTCTTAGAACTTAGTTGGTATTCTTAGGACTTTGCCATAATAAGGTGTCTTAGAAGAAGAACTCAGGGATTATTCCTTTAGGACCAACAGATATCTATGGACTACCTGCTGGGTGCTGGGCACTAAGGGTGGGAGCAAGGAATGCAATGTAAACATGACACCTAAGTTCCCTGCCCTCAGGTTTAGTTTCTATATCATCAAGGGTATCCCATGCAAGATTCAATCCTTTTAAGTTTGGTCTAGCCAGATGATTCTGTACTTCCCAGTCCTCCTTTTTTCCCCCTTTACCTGCCTGCCATTTTTTATATTGAGATATAATCATGATATCAACAAACTATACATTTTAAGTGTACAACTTGATAAATCTTATATGCCTACAACTATGACACAATCACTGCAATCAAGATAATGAACATATTCATACCCCCCCAAGCTTCCTTTTACGCCCATTGGTAATCCATCTCTCCCTCTCCTTGCCTAGTCTATTGCACCCAGGTAGTAACAATCTGCAGTGCCGCTACTTTAGGTTAGTTTGTATTATCTAGAATTTTATATAAATGGAATCTTATAGTATGTCTGGCTTCTTTCTTGCAGCAAAATTATTTTGAGATTCATCCATGTTGCATATATCAAAGGCTCATCTTTTTTAATTGCAGAGTAGTATTCTATCCCATGGATATATGACTTTTTTTTTTTTTTTAATCTATTCAGCTGTTGTGGAACATTTGGTTTGTTTCCCATTTTTGGCTATTCCATATAAAGCTACTGCCTTTTTGGAAACTAGTTCCTCAAAAAGCTAAACATAAGTACCATACAACCCAGCATTTCACTCCTAGGTATTTGCCCAAGAGAGATATAAACCTATGTTCACACAGATTCTTGTACGTGAATGTTCATAGAAGCATTATTCATAATAGCCAAAAAAAATGGAAACAACCTAAATATGCATCCCCTGATGAATGGATAAATAAAATGTGGTATATTCATAACAATGAAATCCTATTAAGCAATGAAAAGGAATGGATGGCTGATATATACTACAACTTTGAAAGCATTATGCTAAAAGAAAGAAGCCAGACACAGAAGGCCATATATTGTATGATTCTATTTATATGAAATGTCCAAAATAGACAAATTCATAAGAGACAGAAAATAGAGTAGTGGTTGCCAAGGGCAACTGTTCCAGCACCGTTTGCTTAAAAGACTAAATTGCCTTTGCATCTTGGTCAAAAGTCAATTGACCATGTGTGAGTCTGTTTTTATTCTCTCTATTCTTTTCCTTTCATCTACTTGTCTGTCTTGATTGCTATTACCATTCTGCATTCCTATCAGCAATTTATTAGAGTTCCAGTCGTTCTACATCCTTACAGCGCTTGGTATTGTCAGTTTTTTCTTTTAATTAGCTATTATAGTAAATGTGTGGTGGTATCTCATCATGTTTTTAATTTGCATTAAAATTGGGTTGTTCTTTTTCTTATTGATTCTCCCACCATTTAAAAAAATTTAATTTTCCGTTTCCTAAAAAATAACCATCTCAGGTATGTATCATGGCCTTCTTGTGTTTCCTTGCATTTTCAAGTAAGAGGCAAGCCTGTAATTACCATAAGTAGTTTGCCCCAGAATATTAGAAGGCATTGGCTTGAGTTCAGGACAGAACTTTGGAGTCACCCTGCCTTTCTCTTTCTCTCACACCCCACATCTGATCTGTCATTAAATCTTAACAGCTTTACCACTAAAACATCCAGAATTCAGTTTCTCACCACCACTCCACCATCTTCTCTCACTCTGCCTTCTGTAATAACTTCCTAACTGGTGTCACTACTTTGACCCTGGCCCAACTTACCTCAAATTGCAATACACCTGCCAGAGTGATCCTTTGCAAAAAAAAAAAAAAAAAAGTTAAATTTGATCTCCTCACTCTTCTGCTCAAAACATGTCAGAGGCTTGCCAATTCATTAAGAGTCAAAGCCAAAATTCTTGTTATGGCCTAGGAGACCATGATCTGGCTGGCCATGGCTATTTTCATTTGTTCTTTCCTCTACTTAGATCCAGCCCACAGGCCTGCTTGCCCCTACCTTGCATCCCTGTTCTTATGAATGAAATGCTTTCCTGCAGGTTTTTTAATTCATACTTTCCTTATTTTCTTCAGTTCTCAATATGAATTGAGCAATTTTCTTCCATCACCCTACCTAAAAAGGCATGCACACAAACTTATACACAGCCACCCTTTCTGTTTTTCTCCCCCGCCCCCCTTCTGCTTTTACCTTTTTGGTAGAGCTAGTTAACATGTTACATACAGCAATTATTTACTAATAACTAATACATGCAGTGTTCACCATGTTTTAAGTGCTTTATACATTATTTTACTTAATTCTCACAACACCGAGATAAGCACTTCATTATTCTTATTTTTCCAAGAGGAAGCTGATACACGAGTATTAAGCAACTGCCCCAAATCACACGTCCATCAAATGGTACAGCGGGGATTCCATCCCTAGGAGTTCTACTCTGGAGGCCAAGCTGTAAAACACGCCATTCAGGACTGCCTAATTACTTTGAGATGTTTGTGTTCTGTGCGCCCGCTGGAATGTAAGGGGCAAGCGGGAGCTTCTTTTGGAAACCACGATTATCCCCGGCGCAGAGAACACTGCCTGTCAGCAGGTCCCTCAATAAACGCTGAAAAGTGGGATAAATTTTAACTCGAAAAAAATTGTCGGGATCAGCAAAAAAAAGTAAGCCCTTAAGGCTCTTTTCGTACCGCCAAGAGCCAAGGCTCGGTGGTTGGGGGGAGCAACAACAGAGGCGCCGTGCACTGCAGCCTGAGAGACTGGCTGGCAGAGGGGGTGTGGCTGCAAAAGAACAACTATTTTGAGCACAATTTTCGTTGGCTGAACTGGCTTAAGATTTCAGAGAGGAGGTGAGGTAAGGCCAAAGACGTGAGTTCACGAAAAGGATAATCGGCGACACCATTCTGAAGGTTAGAAAGGAGAGGCGGTGCCAGGACCTGACCCCGTAGAGCGCGTCCGCGAGACCGGCCCAAGCGCGTGCGCTCCGCCCCCAGCGCCCGATGGGATTGGCCCGCCCTGGCCCCGCCCCGCAGGGCAACCCGGAAGCAGTTGTGTGGCACCCCCCCCCCGCGCGCTGTAGCTCTTTTTCCGGTCGGCGTGGTTTTTGCGAGTGGAGCGACCGCCGTGCCCGGGCTTTCAACATGAGCGTCCCGGCCTTCATCGACATCAGTGAGGAAGATCAGGTGTGCTCCCAGCCCGCGAGTGCCTCCAGGGTGGGGTTGGGGGGTATGAAGGGCTGAGCCAGGAAACCAGGCGGTCGGGACACCGCCCCGCGGAGCCCGCTCCGGGGCTGAGAGCCGCAGCTCACTCCCCACCCACGAGAGTAGGGAGGCCGTGGGGTGAGGCGCTAATTTCTGGCCTGGAGTCGAGTTAGCCTGCCGACCGTCGGTTCGAGCGCTTGGCCCGAGGCTTTACGGCCAGCTTCCTTGTTGGCGTCGGGACTCTTGGAGTCTATGTCACTAATGACGACACTACTTTTTGACTGGGAATGGTGTCTGCTTCCGTCTCCCAAATGCAGCCACATCCGGAGTGGGAGGTGGCGAATCTTTAAACGACGTAAGCAGTCTAGGAAAAATTATTTTGTACAAAAGCTGAAAATGGTTTTATTTTGTGATCACAGAGGCAAAGGTGACCCTATTTTAAACGGAGGCCATATTTTATATTCTTACTTGTGCAAGAGAGTTCTGAAACCTGAAAATAGAACAATTTCACCCTCATGCTTTGAGGCATACACCTGGTGAACCATCGTAATATTTTTAAATTTTTTATTTCATGCTTGGTCTTTTGTATGCATGGCTGATAGTTGATGGGAGTAAAACCTGAAATTATTTTCTCTAAGTTAATTTTGTAGAACTGAAAACCATCTGTGAAGTAGATGTTGTTTGTATTTTTTGCTACTCCACAAACATGGAAATTTGGTTTCCATAGAGGAAAACACCATTAGTATTCTAAGGTAACTCTTAGAATTACAGATGTTGATTTTTTACCCCCCATGGTAGAAGTGCAGACCCTCAGCCCTGAAGAACCGAGTAAGAAGGGGAAACGAAAGGCGGGGGGGGGGGGGGGGGGGCGCTAAGGGAGGAGATAAGGCTAGGGAAGGAGTTGAGCACATTAGAAAAGAAAATGTGGAAAACAAGGAAAAAAGCATATATGGTTATTAATGGAATCATGTTATCAACAAATTGGCTGTTAGATTACCCCAAAAAAGTATTTGATTTTAACATAGGAAAGAATTTGTAGATGGTGGAAGTTCTTGTCGTTGGCCTTATTTTAGTTTTAAAGAGTCATTTCTAGTTACTCTTGTAATACATGAGTTTGACACCAGCCATTCCTTTCAGGTAGATGTG
This sequence comes from Eumetopias jubatus, assembly GCF_037043125.1. NCBI lineage: Eukaryota > Metazoa > Chordata > Mammalia > Carnivora > Otariidae > Eumetopias > Eumetopias jubatus. The sequence goes on along the minus strand of NW_028274819.1, from coordinate 28,221,731 downwards.
ATTGCCTCAGAAGTTCAGCTTTGGGCAAATTCTGTGTTTGAGTAGGGTCGGAAATGGAGTTCAGAATTTTGTCTTTTACTTTACTTGTCCTACTCCACAACTACTTGTAGCCAGTGAGGATGACAGATAAAAACAATAAACTGTTGATTGAATGGTTCTTAGAAAAAGTTTGCTTTGTTTCTACAGAGCAGAAGCTGAAAAACTGCTTTTTTGTGTGTTTTTTTTTTTACCGTATTGTTTCCTTCATAGAAAAACACATTCCCCACTAGTGTTTTTATGCTCTTTGATATGGTGACAGTTGTTTCATAAAATCTAGTTTATTATACCAACTCGTAAGTGAAGATACTGTGTTGTTATCTGAAAGGGTAGTGCCATCAGATCTACAAATTTAACGTACCTTTTGTAGGTAGCCAAACATGTTTGTGGGTTCAGAAAATGTGATACCTGTGCATTTACTAATGGTATCCTTTCATCTTCCTGCTTAAGTTTTTCATTTTATTATCTTAAATACCATCTACATTCATGTTGGGCTGCCATAAATACCAAGCCCTCAAAAGAGCATCTTACTAAATATTACATAAATGCTTTAGAGTATAAAATGTCTGAATACCTGGATGTGGTACTGTAGTTACAGGTCCCAGTGTGCTTTCTGATCCAGATATGTATTTTGCATTCTAAAAAATGAATAAAGTAGATCCAATTTGAAAAGTATTATAAATTCAAAACAACGTTCAAAGCATCTTTTTATCTTTCTGTTTCTCAAAATGTTTGTCTCATATAGGTTCTCGAACATTTTATTGACAATTGATTACCTTCTTGCCAAGGTAATGGCAAATGGCTGTAACTTTTTAAAGTAGCTATATTATATACACTGGAGAGCAGTAAAATTTCGTTTCTTTAAAACAAGTTGAATCTGCCAGGTCAGATTAATTCTCCATACACAAACCCTCATAAACGCTTTGGTGTATATTAGAAGTTTTGGCTATGTACTGGAAGTTCAGCAGCATATAGGTAATAGAGAAATTCTGAAGGTGATCCATGTGGGTCATAGTGGGTTTGTGTAGCCACTTGGTTTTGTAGAGGAAAACCTGTGGCTCCTGTGGGGTTGTGATGGGGACTGAGGTGGGGGAGAGGCACTTCAACATAGTAATTTAAAGTAATTAAGTGTTCCTATTTTTTCAAAAAAGAATGGTTTGAGATCTTGAATTTTGGCATTGTCAGTTTTAGAGATGTGTAGCAATCTTAATTCAACAGGCTGCTGAGCTTCGAGCTTATCTGAAATCTAAAGGAGCTGAAATTTCAGAAGAGAACTCAGAAGGTGGACTTCATGTAGATTTAGCTCAAATCATCGAGGCCTGTGATGTATGTCTGAAGGAAGATGATAAAGGTTTGTTTTTAATTTTTTTGTAATATTTCTTACTAATCGGAAAGGATCTACTTTTTAAATTTTTCTTGTAAATTTTATTTGTCTTAGAACTGTTAAGCCCTGTTGTTTTTTTAATCTTTTTTAATTTTTAATCTTTTTTAATTTTTTTTAATCTTACCATACTTTCAGGTTATTCTAATCTGTTATACCTGTGAAGTAAGCCTATTTTGAGAAAACATCTTTTTTAATAGGTCATGTTTTTTGAGCGTTAAGTGCATACACTCAGTACTGATAATCTCAGAATGAACTGAGGAAAAGTGAAGCTCTTCTTTCCTTTTGAAAGGTTTACATTAATATCAAATGGGATATAATTTCAGGTAATCTTAAAGAGAATTATTTGGCTGATTCCCTATTTATTTACATAAAATGGGAAATTTTGAAAATTGGGAGTCCTGTAATCTTTAGTTAAGGTTTGAGATTAAATTTGGCTTGTAGTTAATATCTTACAGTCAGAAAGCAATGACCCAGCCAGGAAGTTGACCGCTTCCATTTCTCAGTAATTTCCTATTTATATATAAACGTTTTCTTCACTTGGGAAAGCATTCTAACTTAAGCCCGAACCAGTAATTTGCAAATGATTGAATAATCTTGCCAGTAAAAATTGAAACCGTATATATAGACATATATATCAGTCTTCTGTTTTACAAGTTGAAAACCAAATATTAGATAATAATTTCCTTTTTCTTTAATAAAATGTGCATAGTGCTTTCTGGATGTTAGCTATACAACAGAACTGGTTTCATTTGAATTCATCTATAATATATTTTTAGCATAATGCACACCCTTGAAGGAGAAGTGTCCTCTGATGGAACTGTTTTACAGTAGCCAGATTACATCTTCCTAAAGTGTCTTATGTTTAATGGTCTTCTATATATTAAAACACTGGAAATATACATACTTAATTAGACACATGAAGTATGATAGTATTGCTGTTGTGTTATCCATGCATGTGTAGATGTTGAAAGTGTGATGAACAGCGTGGTATCCCTCCTATTGATCCTGGAACCGGACAAGCAAGAAGCTCTGATTGAAAGCCTATGTGAAAAGCTGGTCAAATTTCGGGAAGGTGAACGCCCATCTCTGAGACTGCAATTGTAAGTTAAGAACTGAAAGAGGCTCGGTTTTTCAAGAGGTTCTTTTGATGTCACTGTCATTTAATGGTTAAAAGCAAGAATTATGGAACTTGACTGTCACCTGTGGCTCTTACTAGTTGTATGACCTTGGACAAGTCATTTAACCTTTCTGTGCCCCATTTCCCTCCTTGTAATGTGAAGTTATTAATGGTGTCTCAGGTTTGTTGTGAGAGCAGATAATCTCAACTTAATCATCATAGTTACTGATCTCAAACACTGTTTTATTATTTGTTAACCAGGCTAAGCAACCTTTTCCATGGGATGGATAAGAATACTCCTGTAAGATATACAGTGTATTGCAGCCTCATTAAAGTGGCAGCATCTTGTGGGGCCATCCAGTATATTCCAACTGAGCTGGATCAAGTGAGTTACTATGTGGAATACTTGTTCTGCTTATAAGAAGTGTAGAGTATATTATAACTAAAATAGCAAATATGTATTTTCTAAATGTTACCTTTTAAATGATGAAACTATGTTCAGCTGTGTCACTAAATTTCCTCCTTTTGTCAATCCTGTAGGTTAGAAAATGGATTTCTGATTGGAACCTCACCACTGAAAAAAAACACACCCTGTTAAGGCTCCTCTATGAGGCACTTGTGGATTGTAAGAAAAGGTATTCAGAATTAATGTACTAACTTAAAACTTCACAGGCAATTTAATTTAAAACTTCACAGGCAACAAACTGTTGAGGCTGTTTTTAAAAACAAGTAGGGTAAGTGGATTTTGCTCTGTTTTGTTCTCCACAGAGTTGCTGTAAATGTATTTCTGTGAATTTCACCTACTAAGTTAAACATAACTACAAAGTTTAAAATAGTTTTCCCCATCTTTAAACGTTTTTAAAAGCAAAACTTGCTTTTGTTCTAAAAATGGTACAACTGTTAATCCGAAAGCTATATATGTAACTTTAGACTAAGTTATTTAATGATGCTTTGATGTCTTAGTATGGGGCAGTGCTACCACTTTTGTTTAGTGATACGGTCTATCAAAGTTTCCACAATCAGTCTCTTACGTAAAAAGTGCCCCCAAGATCAAATTTTGCAATAGACTGTACTAAAAGAGTACCTATTGGGGTTCTGCAAGGTCTTGGGTTTCTAAGGTTTGTAATTCACCCTAGCAGACTTCATGCCCAAAATACTTATTCTATATACCCAGCTTTAGGATGCTTACCAACTGATAGGTTTGGCTCAGTTTTCAGAACTAGTGTTAAAAGATAATCTTACCTTTTTGACCTAGCTTTTCAGTTTCTTTTCACATAATGGTTAAATACTTTTAGAAAAAGTAAACCAGTCTTCCCTTTAGTTTTCTTACTGCACAATTTTTGTGCTGGGTATTTAATGTATTAGAGAGGGTCAGTAAGGTTAATATGTTTCTGTTAAGTAATGTAAACTTTTTGCAACTATTTAAATTTAACAGTATAAAGGAAACTTGTTATGAAAGTTGGAACGTTTCATCATAAAAGAAGAGAAGCAGGGGATATTGCACTAGTAGCCTGTTTCATTCTGATCGGTGGCTACTACCTATTGTATGTTGGCCGACTTAAGACAGCATTCTAGCCGGTAGTCAGTAAAATGTTAAGAGTAAATAGTTTATAACAAAGACCATTTCAGATGGAGAGAGCATTAAAAGCTGTTAGAGAAAGAATCCTTATTTTCATTCACACTTCAGATGGGTAGACGGTGCATCCAGACTAGGATTCAAGTCTTGGCTTTCCTACTTGTTGTATGACTAAATAAATTACGATCTCTGTAACTCAGTTTCCAATTTTAGAGTGGAAAAAATAGTAATACTTCATAGGGCTGCTGAAAAACAAGATAACAATATTCATATACTTTTTAACACAGTGGCTTCATTATTGGGACAGCACTCCGTAAAAGTTAGATATTCTTACTATCCTTTTCATTTTTCAAGCTCACCTTTAAGAAGTTAGTCTTTTTTCTGGTATAGTAATTATTTAAAATGATGAGTGTTATGGTTTCCCTCTGAATGTCTAGTGCTTATCAGAGATGATGACTACTCACTGGATGATTCTCTAATTGCTATTTAGTAGGTCCTTAGTCTGTTATATGTAGAAGGGAAGTGACCAGTGTTCTAAGGAATTCCAAATCTAATTTTCAGAGAAATTGAAATAGGACATCAGTACCCATCTATGCTCTACTAGACATGTCCTTTTTTTTTTCTTTAAGATTTTATTTATTTACGAGAGAGGATGAGCAGGGAAAGGGGCAGAGGGAGAGGGAGAAGCAGACCCCCCACTGAGCAGGGAGCCCGATGTGGGACTCAATCCCAGGACCCTGGGACTGTGACCTGAGCTGAAGGCAGACGCTTAACTGACTGAGCCACCCAGGTGCCCCTCCCTACTAGACATGTCCTAATGTTAAACCCCTGCAGTATTTGGCACAGATGATCACTTTTTCCTTCTTGAAACACTTTATTCAGTTGGTTTTTGGGGCCTCCTCCCATCCCCCTCATTTACTGAAGTGTAGTTGACATACAGTGTATTAATTTCAGGTGTACAACATCGTGATTCTACATTTATCCACAAGGGGCTTGTCTCTCTCAATTCTTCTCTCTCTTTTAAGATTTATTTGAGAGAGTACACATGAGTGAGAGTGGGGGGTGGGCAGAGGGAGAGAATCTTTAAGTAGACTCCCTGCTGAATGCAGAGCCTGTTGCATGGCTCCATCTCAAGACCCGTGAGATCATGACCTGAGCCAAAATCAAGAGTCGGACCCTTAACCAACTGAGCCACCCAGGCGCCCATCAATTCTCTTCGTTCACAATTTGTTTATGGGTTCCTTCTCTCAACATTAGGATAACTGGAATGACTTTTTCTGCTCAGTTACATTTATTCCCTATGCATATTGTTTGTATTTTTTTTGCTGTGATTTTGGGTGAGGCTGAGTACCAAATGCAGGACAGTTTTTTGTATTGCTAAGTTGTTAAAGTTCAGTACAAGATACCTCACATCCCTGTCCTCACCTACTAAAATGCCAGTGGTGCTTCCCAGGCATTAGAAGAGCTGCAGCAGCTCCCATGCACTTGCAAATGTTCTGGAGGGCACCTGCTTGAGAGCCACTGCTGCCTAAGTGCTCTCATTCAGTCGCATGCCTTTAAATACTATTTATATGCTAGTAATTTTCACATGTTTATCTCCTGTATTTCTCTTCTGAACTCCAAATATCTTATCTATTCCTGTTTAACATCTCTCTTTAGATACTCAAAAGACATCTCATACAACTACAAAAACGAACCTTTTTTCCTTCTAAATCTGTTTTTTTAACTTTCTCCAACTCAGGAAATGCCATTTCTGTCTTCTAGTTGCCCACAACCCAAAACTGGAATTCCTTTATGGTTCCTTTTTTGTCTTTTACTCCATATCTAATCCAATATCAAATCCTGTAAGCTCTGATAAATCTAAAGTCTACCTTGTGGTCTAAGCTACTATTATTTCTTATTTAGATTTTTGAAGTAGCCTCTTAAATGGTCCCTGTTTAGGTCTTGTCAGCCTACAGCCTGTTCTTAATACAGCTTCCAGAAAGTTCTGTTTAATATGGAGGATCAGATTATGTTTCCCCTCTATTCAGAACCCTCCAGTGGCTTGGCTTCTTTGGGAGTAAAAGGCCAAGCCAGCTCCAGATTCTTAGGACTGGCCCTTCTGCCTGGACCACTTTTTTCCCAGGTAGCCACATGGCTCCCTCCCTTCTTCAAATCTGTTCCCTTGTTATTTCATCAGAAAGGTCTTCTCTGGCTGTCTGAGTATAACAATATCTCCCCTACACCCTTGCATTGTTTTTGTTTCTCTCATCCCTATTTCATTATTTCCCCCTTGCACTTACTAACAGACGTATTATAATGTTTATTATCTGTCCCCGCTAGAATGTAAGTTCATGAGGGCAGGGACTTTAATTCATTACTCAGTGTCTGACACGTAGTAGGCACTCTATATTTGTTAAATGAATGACTTTATGAAATATGTTGCAAAGCAGTGGCTGCAAAAGCAGAGATGTACAAAAGCACATGAAGTGGTGGTTTATGGAACTAGAGTACATGCCCTTCCTGAGGCCTTTTAGATTAAAAAATGTTAAAACACCTTGCAACTATAAGATCCTGGCTGTTTCCCCTATTTCTGATGTTACAGTAATTAGTTTCCAGTATTTGAGTGTTGATTCCTTCATTTCTAAGAATATATGCAGTGCAGTGGTCACTCTACAGTCCCTGTTTTCCTCCACCTCTCAGCACCATGTGACCGTGATATTCCTTCCCTCATAGAAACTTCTCTTGACTTAGGTGACACCTCTCCTTGTTTTTGTCCAACCTCTTTGGCAGTTCATTCTCAGACACCTTTGTAAATTATTCTTTCTCTGTCCCATTAAATACTACTATTACTCAAGATTTTGTCGGAGGACCCTTTTTTCACTCTGCCTGGGTCATCTCATCTATTCCCATGGCTTCTGTCATCTACTGAATGGACATCCATGTTTTTGTTTTTTTTTAAAAGTTTTATTTATTCAACAGCGTGCACGCACGCGCGCACACGCACACACACACACACACACAGAGGCAGGCAGAGCAGCAGGCAGAGGGAGAAGCAGGCTCCCCACTGAGCAAAAAGCCCGACATGGGGCTTGATCCCAGGACCCTGGGATCATGACCTGAACTAAAGCAGCCAGTTAACTGACTGAGCCACCCAGGTGCCCTGACATCCATGTCTTTAACACAGGCTTCTCTCCTGTGCCTTGGATCTTTGTATTCAACTGCTTTCTACCTTTTCTGCATGTTTCCACTCAGATATGGCACATAGCTGCCTCAGACTCAGTGTGACCAAAATGAATTTGTCATTTTCTCTCCCTCTGTTAGTCTCTTTGTTCTAAGTGAGACATCTTGAAGTGCAATCTATTTTCTCCAGTCTGCAACCATAATGATTTTGTGAAATACAAGTTTTTCTTTAGGATATAGTACAAAATAGCAAATTTTTCTTTAGGATATATTACAAAATTCATAGCATGTAAGACCTTTCTGACACAGGCTTCTAGGTTACCTACTGAGGTGGCTTGGGCTTGGTGAATGTGATGATAATCATGCCATTTTTGTATGGTGCGTTGACAGACTACAAAAACTTTGCTTTGCTTAATGGATATTCCCTCCCTCCATTTTCCCCCAACACACAAGCCTTTCCTCTTGGTTATCACATCCGAGACATACTAAACCTGTGTCAGCTGTAAGAGCACCCTGCTCTTTCCCAGTCTAGACCTGGGGCTGGCACCTTTTTGTATGGTCCACAAGCTAAAAATGGTTTTTACTATTTTAAATGGTTAAGAAAGAAAAAGTGAGAATAATATTTCAGGACATATGAACATTATATGAAATTCAAATTTCAGTGTCAATAAAATTTTATTGGAACACAGTTATACTTACTCATTTATGTATTGTCTATGGCTGCTTTTGCCAAGACTAGAATAGTTGCAGCGGAGACCATATGGACTACAAAGCCTAAAATACTTAACTGTCTGGCTCTTTAGACAGTTTGCCTACCCTTGGTCTAGACGACCTATGCTCAACTTCATTTCTCTGCCTAAAGCACTACTCTTATGTTTAGGTTAAATGCCTCTCTTCTACAGCACCCTCTACTTATATCATGGTGTGTAACAGCCTTAGAAGTTTGTGAGGTTGTACACTCATGAAGTCTAGGAACCTTATCTGTCAACCATTGTGCATGCCCAGAGTGTTTGGCACATTATGGGCCCTGGAATAAATGCTACCCACCCTAAGGAAAGTAGAAGAGGATGGCTATTTTATTTAAATACAAGTTTCTGTCACAATGATTTAAATTTTAAGATTGGGTTTTTGCTCAGTACACATAAAATGTAATTTTCTTTCCTGCTTCTGAATTAGAATTCTGAGGTTCACTTTGCCCTTTTAGTAAGAATGCTTATATCTATGGGTCCTCTCCTTCATTATTTTACTTATATTGGTGGTTGATGTGTACAAATCATGTAACATTTTTTTGAGCTGATTGTATGTCAGATACTGTGCACTTGAAATGGATTATTTTATCTGGTATTTGTGAATTCAGATTTCTTTACTTGATAAGATATATTAGGTTGAAGTATATTGTGGCTGCTAAAACTGGAAAATGAAATGCCCATGTGCTTGTAGAGTATCATAAGATAATTAACAATGAGTAAAACAGGTTTTCATTAAAATTTCTTCAAATTCTTACAGTTTGGGGCGCCTGGGTGGCTCAGTCGTTAAGCGTCTGCTTTTGGCTCAGGTCATGATCCCAGAGTCCTGGGATCGAGCCCCGCATTCGGGCTCCCTGCTCAGCCTGCTTCTCCCTCTGTCACTCCCCCTGCTTGTGTTCCCTTTCTTGCTGTGTCTCTCTCTGTCAAATAAATTAAAATCTTTAAAAAAAAATTCTTACAGTTCTATAACTATATATAAGATGCTGGTTACCACTTAACCATTGCTATATTTACATTTGTATATATATATTTTTAAAGATTTATTTATTTTAGAGAGAGAGTGGGGGGAGCAGAGAGGGAGAGAGAATCCCAGGCTGACTCCTCACTGGCACGGAGCCTGTCATGGTTTCTTGATCCCATGATCCCGAGAACTGAAACCAAGAGTCAGACACTCAACTGACTGTGCCACCAAGACGCCCCTACATTTGTGTATTTTAATAAACCTTAGGTTTGTAGGAAGTTTTAAAATATGATTTAACTTTTTAAAATCAATGATACAGCTCCTGCTCATTTTACCCAAGTTGAATCAAGATGTTGGGTGGGGGGAGTGTTTTTAGAAAACAAAAAAAGAAAAAAATGATTTTTCATAATTCACTGTTTTCTATAACTGTCCAACGATTCATCAGTTTAAAGGAAGAAATAAAGGGTGAAAATAAAAATTTTCTAAGACTTCAAATTGAATGAATACATTTTGTGCTTTTCACTGCAACTAAAATCAATCATCTGCATAATTTTAAGGATAATTTAATTGGAAGGATATATTTAGTAGAGTTATTTAAATATATGGTGTTGGCTCAACCTCAGCCATGCTGTTCTAATAATTTCTAGAACACAAAACTTTTTTCCTACCTAAGCCCTCTGTACTTGTTCTTCCCTCCTCCCAGGAAGTTATCCAGCCTTAACCTCCAACACTTTTCATGGCCAGTTACTTTACATCCTTAGATTTCATCTTATATGTCATTCCTTCGAAGAGAGACTTTCCCTATGTACTTCCCTGTCTCTGCTTGTGTTACTCTTTTACATCACCATTTTTTTTTCCTTCATGGCACTTATTTGTGGCGGTTTTTTTTTTTTTATCACTTTATTTTTTTTTTTCATCATAATAAGTGTACTTTAATCCCCATACCCTATTTCACCCATCCCACCACCCACCTCCCTCTGGTAACCGTCAGTTTATTCTCTGTGGTTAAGAGTCTGTTTCTAGGTTTGTCTCCCTCTCTCTTTTTTTTCCACCTTTGTTTCTTAAATTCCACATATGAGTGAGATCATACAGTATATCTTTCTCTGACTGACTTACTCACTTTAGTATTATCTAGCTCTATGCATGTTGTTGCAAATGGCAAGTGTTTTTTTTTTCTTTTTTATGGCTGAATAATATTCTTTGTGTGTATGTACACACACACATCTTTATCCATTCATCTATTCATGGATATTTTGGCTGCTTCCATAGTTTGGCTATTGTAAATAACACTGCTGTAAAATAGGAGTGCATGTATACCTTTGAATTGGTGTTTTCTTATTCTTTGGGTAAATCCCCAGTACTGTGATTGCTGGATCGTAGAGTTGTTCTTTTTAAATTTTTGAGGGACCTCCATACTGTTTTCCACAGTGGCTGCAGCAGTTTGCATTCCCACCAACAGTGCAGTGCATGAGGTTTCCTTTTTCTCCATGTCCTTGCCAACACTTGTTTTCTTGTGTTTTTGATTTTAGTCATTCTGACAGGTGTGAGGTAGCATCTCATTGTAATTTTGATTTGCATTTCTGTGATGATGAGTGATGTTGAGCATCTTTTCATGTGTCTTTTGGACATCACCCATTTTTTAATTGGATTATTTGGATTATTTGTTTTTAGGGTGTTCAGGTTGTATCAGTTCTTTATATATTTTGGATACTAACCCTTTATCGGATATGTCCTTTATTTGCAAATATCTTCTCTCATTCTGTAGATTGCCTTTAGTTTTGTTAATTGTTTCCTTTGCTGTGCAGAAACTTTTTATGAGGTGGTTCCATTAGTTCATTTTTGTTTTTGTTTCCCTTGCTTTGGGAGACATATCTAAAAAAATGTTGCTATAGCTGATGTCAGAGAAATTACTGCCTGTGGACCTTTCTAGGATTTTTATGGTTTCAGGTCTCACATTCAGATCTTTAATCCATTTTGAATTTATTTTTGTTTATGGTCCAGTTTCATTCTTTTGCATGTAGCTGTCCAGTTTTTCCAGCACCATTTGTTTTTCCCCATTGGATACTCTTTCCTCCTTTGTCAAAAATTAACTGACCATGTAATTGTGGGTTTATTTCTGGGCTTTCTGTTCTGTTCCATTGATCTATGTATCTGTTCGGTACCATACTGTTTTAACTATCTCGTCATAATATAACTTGAAATCTGGAATTGTGACACTTCCAGTTTTTTCTTTTTCAAGATTGCTTTGGCTATTTTGAGGTTTTTTTGTGGTTCCATACAAGTTTTAGAATTGTTTGTTCTAGTTCTGTGAAAAATGCTGTTAGTATTTTGATAGGGATTGCATTAAATGTGTAGATTCCTTTGAGTAGCATAGACATTTTAACAGTGTTTGTTCTTCCAACCCATGAGCATATAGTGTCTTTCCATTTCTTTGCATCATCTTGAATTTTTTTTTTTAAAGATTTTATTTATTTATTCATGAGAGACAGAGAGAGAGAGAGGCAGAGGGAGAAGCAGGCTTCCCGCAGAGCAGGGAGCCCGATGTGGGACTCGATCCCAGGACCTGGGATCATGACCCGAGCCGAAGGCAGACGCTTAACCCTCTGAGCCACCCAGGCGCCCCCATCTTGAATTTCTTTTATCGGTGTTTTATAGTTTTCAGAGTAGAGGTTTTACACCTCTTTGGTTAAATTTATTCCTAGTTATTCTGTTTTTTGTGTGATTGCAAATGAAATTGTTTTCTTAATTTCTCTTTCTGTTACATCATTAGCGCGTAGGAATGCAGCACATTTTTGTACATTAATTTTGTATCCTGTGGGTTTACTGAATTCATTATCAGTTCTAGTAGCTTTTTGGTAGAGTCGGGTTTTCTGTATGTAGTATCATGTCATCTGCAAATAAAGAGTTTTACTTTTTCCTTACCAATTTGGATGTCTTTTATTGTTTTATGTTGTCTTAATTGCTCTGTCTAGGACATCCAGTACTATGTTGAATAAACGTGAAAGTGGACATCCTTATCTTTTTCCTGGCCTTAGCTCTCAGTTTTTCACCATTGAGTATTTTGTTGGCTGTGGGTTTTTTGTATAAGGCCTTGTTTATGTTCAGGTATGTTCCCTCTAGATCTGCTTTGCAGAGGGTTTTATCACAAATGGATGTTATACTTTGTCAAATGCTTTTTCTGCATCTATTAAAATGATCATATGGTCCTAATCCTTTCTCTTAATGGTGCAGTGTATCACCCTGATGGGTGAATATTGAACCAACCTTGCATCCCTGGAATAAATCCTATTTGATCACAGAGTATGATTTTTTTAATGTATTGTTGGATTTGGTTTGCTCATATCTTGTTGAGGATTTTTGCATCTATATTTGTGAGAGATATTCGCCTGTAGTTCTCCTTTTTTGTGATGTCTTTATGTGGTTTTGGTATCAGGCCTTATAGAGTGATTTTGGAAGTTTTCATTTTCTGTTTTTTGGAATAGCTTCAGAAAAATAAGTATCAACTCTTTAAATGTTCTGTAGAATTCGCCTGCAAAGCCATCTGATCCTGGACTTAGTTTTTTGGGAGTTTCTAAATTACTTGTTCAATTTCATTGCTGATAATTGGTCTGTTCAAATTTTCTATTTCTTCCTGCTTTAGCTTTGGTAGGTTATATGTTTCTAGGAATTTACCTATTTCTTCTGAGTTGTCCGACTTGTTTGGATATAGGTTTTCATAATCTGTTATAATTGTTTATTTCTGTGGTGTTGGTTGTTATTTTTCCCCTTAGTGATTTTATTTGGGTCCTTTTTTTTTTTTTATAATGTATCTTGCTAAAGGTTTATCAGTTTTGTTGATCTTTTCAGAGAACAAGCTCCTGATTTCATTGTTCTGTTGTTTTTTTAGTTTTTATATCATTTATTTCTGCTCTAATCTGTATTATTTCCTTCCTTTTGCTGGGTTTGGGTTTTATTCTTTTTCCAGCTCCTTTGTGTATAAGGTTAGGTTGTTTATTTGCAATTACTTGCTTCTTGAGCGATAGGTGTGTGTATTGGCTATAAACTTCCCTCTTATTACCACTTTTGCTGCATCGCAAAGATTTTGGACCATTGTGTTTTCATTTTCACTTGTTTCCATGTACTTTTTTATTTCTTCTTTGGTTTCTTGGTTGACTGATTCATTGCTTAGGAGCATGTTAATTTAACCTCCATATACTTGTGTGTTTCTCAGATTTTTTCTTACAGTTATTTTCTAGTTTCATAGCATTGTAGTCAAAAAATGCATGGTATGACTTTGGTTTTTGGGTTTTTTGTTTTGTTTTAATTTGCTGAGACTTGTTTTGTCGCCTATTCTGTGATCTATTCTGGAGAATGTTTTTTGTGCACTTGAAAAGAATGTGTATTGTGTTTTAGGATAGAGTGTTCTGAATATAGCTGTTAAATCCATGTGTTCCAGTGTGTCATTCAAAGCCACTGTTTCCTTATTGATTTTCTGTTTGGATGATCTATCCGTCGATGTAAGTAGGATGTTGACTTCCCCTACTATTATATTACTATTGATTTTTTTTTTATGTTTGTTGTTGACTGTTTTGTGTATTTGGGAACTCCCATGTTAGGTGCATAAATATTTACAGTTGTTATATCCTCTTGTTGGATTGTCCCATTTATGATTAAATAGTGTTCCTCTTTGTCTCTTGTTACAGTTTTTAAGTCTCTTTTGTCCAATATAAGTATTGCTACCTAGGCTTTCTTTTGACACCCATTTCCATGTTAAATGTTTCTCCATCCCCTCACTTTCAGTCTGCAGGCATCTTCTGGTCTGAAATGAGTCTCTTGTAGGCAGCATATAGTTGGGTCTTTTTTTTTCTAATACACTCAGTCACCCTCTGTCTTTTGATTGGAATGTTTAGTCTATTTAACATTCAGAGTAATTATTGATAGATATGTATTTACTGCCAATTTGTTACTTATTTTGTGGTTGTTTCTGTAGATTTTCCTTTCATGGTTGGTTGGCTTTTAGTGATATACTTGGATTCCATTCTCTTTATTCTTTGCATATCTGTTACTGGTTTTTTGTTTCTGGCTACCATCATGGCACTTGTTAGTTCTTATTTTTCTTGTCATCGTCAGTCTTTCCTAGTAGAAGGAAAGTTCCATGATTTTTTTTTTTTTTTTAAGATTTTATTTTTATTTATTTGAGAGAGAGAGAGAGAATGAGAGATAGAAAGCACGAGAGGGAAGAGGGTCAGAGGGAGAAGGAGACTCCCTGCTGAGCAGGGATCCCGATGCGGGACTCGATCCCGGGACTCCAGGATCATGACCTGAGCCGAAGGCAGTCGCTTAACCAACTGAGCCACCCAGGCGCCCCCATGATTTTTTTATTTATTCATTTGACAGAGAGACAGCAAGAGAGGGAACACAAGTAGGGGAAGTGGGAGAGGGAAAGGCAGGCTTCCCGCTGAGCAGGGAGCCCAACACGGGGCTCGATCCCAGGACCCTGGGACCACGATCCAAGCTAAAGGCAGACGCCTAACGACTGAGCCACCCAGGCGCCCTGGAAAGTTCCGTGATTTTTACCATAGAATAGGACTGTGTCTCTTGGTCACCATTGTATGTGTCATCAGTATAGTACTTGGCACTTAGTAAGTATTTTTGAGTGAATGAATGGCAGTAATGATATTCTGAAATTCCTAAAGCAATATTTCTTTTTAGTGATGCCGCTTCAAAAGTCATGGTGGAATTGCTAGGAAGTTACACAGAGGACAACGCTTCCCAGGCTCGAGTTGATGCCCATAGGTAATGTTGAACACGTTGTCTTTCTAATGGGGGCTACCTGCAGCTTTGAGGTTGAGCTATAGCAGAAATTATGTCTGCATCTCCCAGCCCAGTGATCCAGAGCCATTTGATACTATGTGCTCTGTGGTGATTCTGGTGTAGACACTAAAATCCAGGGCTTGGTATAGGAATAACCATAGATTGTAGGTGGAATAGTCACATAATATTTTCTGTTTAGAGTATTGCTGGTTTGGGTGTGATGATCCCAAATTGAGAAGTAGAGCCTAATATCGGGTTAATTTTTATCTTAATGTTAAGGTATGTAGATGAGGAAAAGTTGGTGGCATGCTAAAAGCCCATTGCTAATGAGAATAAGGGCTTCAAACAATCCTTGGTCTCCTCAGTAGCAATAATAATGGAATCAGTTTTTTAAATCTATGAAATGGAAATAATAACTTCTCTATATGGTATGTCTTCATAGGGACCTAGGTGTTGCTAGAAAATGTTGTTTGTGCGAAAGATCTTTAACTCTGAGGTTAGGCTCCCTGCATTCAAATACTCCACCACTTAATTAGTACTTACTGGGCAAGTTCCTTCTGAGCCTGTTTCATCTTTGATAACAGGCACAATAATACTGTATGTCAGGGTGTTGTGATGCATGTAAAGCACTTAAATCAGTGTCTCGCATATGGGAAGATTCTTCTGCTGTTTTAATTTTTATTTCGGTCGTGCTTTCGCTCCACCTGTGTTTTTGTCTACAACTACTTTGTTATGTTGTTAAAACAGATATACCTGATAAATAGATTTATTGGCCTGTTTTAATCTCAGTCCTGTAGCTTTTTTTATGCTGTGTATATTGAAATCTTAGATATTTTACTGAATTAAATATATTTTGCAATCTGTAAACATTGGTGGAAAGTTCCTGAATCTCAGGACTCTGAGCTTGTATTTTTGTTTTTTTTAATAAAGGTGTATTGTACGAGCATTGAAAGATCCAAATGCATTTCTTTTTGACCATCTTCTCACTTTAAAACCAGTCAAATTTTTGGAAGGCGAGCTTATTCATGACGTAAGTACTTTATCTTTAATGTGGAAAATGTTCTCTTTTCCTAAATGTAACATACTGAAGCAGAACTCTTTTTCTTTGTATTCATGAACATGACTATTAGATCTGGAAACAGAACTGTTTGGTTTTTTTATACCAAGAACAGAATGAAATTTAGGACCAGCCTTTTTTTCCAATCACTGAACATACCTGTTCCTATTCTTTCTCCCTTTCCTTCATCTCCATACTTGCCTGGCTGTTATGAACATAAATAATAGGAATTTCTTTTTATATGTAGTGTCAGGTAGCCCCAATTAGGAAGATAAATCTGGTATTTAAAAACACATGAACACTCTTCAAGTATAAGTGTAAATACATTTTGGATTAGTTTCCATTTGTATTATGCTATTCCCACTGTCTTTCAGGGTAGCTCACTTAGAGCTGTATTTACTGATTCTTCGTCTAAATGAGTCTTAATGAAAGCAAATGGCTTAGATAGTAATTTGATCAAACAGATTGCTATGTCTTCACTAAAAGCATTGAAAGTTTTAGTGCTGAGAGTTAATGTCTTAAAAATATCTTGAGTGTAAATCTTGATTCTGAATTGAATATTATATCTTTATTTTCTATCTGTAGCTTTTAACCATTTTTGTGAGTGCTAAATTGGCATCATATGTCAAGTTTTATCAGAATAATAAAGACTTCATTGATTCACTTGGTAAGTTTTGGAGTTTATTCTTTGTTGGGGTATAAAGAAAGATGGGAACATGCTCTTCTAGAACTCTCATGTACTGTAAAATCCAGCAAATATGACTGTGGCCTTTTTAGATTACCCTAACCAATGTTGTATGATAGAACAACAATAAACAGGTGGACAGTTTAAAAGATTCAGAATGAATTGGGAATCAGAAGAAGATGTAGGAGGTAGCATTTGTGGTGGAAAGAGCAATGAAACTAGGAGTCAGAAAACCTAAGCCTTTTTTTCTCTCTATAAGAGTTTGTTGGACTTCAGGCCCTCCTACCAGGTCTGCTAGACCATGCTTCTTTGAGGTTCAGTTCTAGCAAGAAGCAGGTGTTAGAGCAGATTCGGATAGAAATAATTCCATTGTTACATGTGTTTTTAAATTGTGGAATGGAGGATAGAACAGAAAAGCAACTTAAAGGATCACCATTACTTTGCTCATAATGGCGACTTTTAGAAGTACTCATTTTAACAGCCGACAAAATTTGATGACTAAAAGCTACTTTATTATTTAAAATACAATTATTTGTTTGTAACAGACCCTTACTCCTTATATTTTTGGTGATTTTTAAAAAAGAAGCCATAGTTACATAATTGAAACAAATGGGGTTTTTTCCCCCTGTAATATATTTTATTCTTGGTGCACACCCTCTCCCCAAAATTAACAAATTCTAGAAGTGTATGTATTGTTAAGCAGATCTAAGTGAAGCATAGATGGAATTAGAAATGGAATTACATGATGGGAGAAACTTTCTTTACTACAATTTGTTGAAGACAGCATAGTCTTAGCTTTATATGATTTTAATCTTTTAATTTTCTTTCTAGAGCATCGGAGCTCTGTTTGCCAAACTGAATTTAATCTTATCCTCATTGAGCAAATTCCATATATATTCAGTATTTAATTTCCTTCTGGAGCATGTTTTGAACATACTAAAGTTACAAAGAGAAAAATTAGAAAATCTGTAGTTGAACAGATTTAAATTGTTCTAAAACTCCCAGTTTTTTTGAGAGTGAAGTCAACTATGAAACTGAGGTGCTTTGTTTTCCTACTAGGCAGTAATCAAAACACATTAGAGGTTGGTTATATTTCCCATGTTAATATTAAGTTGTTAGTCTCATGGTTTGAGATATAGATGAGGAACTCATTTATAGTCTCTTTGATTATACTATTATTAGTCCTCAATTTGGCCATCATTAATTCCTATCACATGTATATTTTGTGCAGCCATTGGAATTGGGGAAGATTGAATTCTGAACATAATAAGGCATTTGAAATATACCAAGATAAAGTAGATGCAAGTGTGTTTGTGTAGAATGCTTTGCCAGGTGCACTAGACCCAGAAAAACCACATTCTGTCCCAGTTAATTTGTTTTGTGGCATGAAGCTATGTGATGGAATGTTAATGTCAGCAACCTCTTTATTTACGCACCAAGGAAAAAGGAGTAGTAATTAACACTTTGACACTCCCCCATTGATGTGTAATTGACTGTTTCAAAGGAGCACTGGTTCATAAGCTATTGCATGCATTAAAATTACGTTTTCTATATTGCAGCATTTTAAGACAGGGGTCAGTGACAATGCAGAAATTGCTCAATGATGCACATTTTTTTATTACTGCATTAAGGTTTTGACATATTAGTAATGAATAAATGTTTCCATAAAATTAGATTTTTTTTTATAACTTTAAAATTGAAATATGACACAGAACACTGTGACTTCCTCTTTGACGGTAATGTTCTAGTTTCATGAAACAAAGCACAGCTTTCTACAAGTCTTTAACTCATACTTCACTGGCTTAATAGTTTTGGTTTTGAGAACGAGTTCTAACACACGGGTTTCCACATGTAAGATAGATAATGGTTTTACATAATTCACTCTAGAAATCTTCATTTCTCTGATAAATTCTTAAATTTATGGTAAGCTTGTAACTACACAAAGAGTAGCAGTAAAATAATATTTTAATTATATCTTAGAAACTTTAGTAGGAGTATCATTTTATCATACTGAAAGAGAAGTGTATATGCCCAGAGGACTGGGGATGTTAAGGAATTTTCTTGTATTTGAAAATACTGAGAAAAATCTTTAGTAGTTGTTTTCTGTGATAGGAAAAACGTAACATTTCTAATTTATGGTGCCAACCGGAAGTCCAGTTCCCTGATTTGCCTTCAGTTTCTTGAACATGTATGCAAATAAGCTATCTTTTATTAGACATTTGTAAAAGATGCTTTCAGCAAAATATCTTATTAAAAGTGTGTATTTTTGGTTTTACATGTATTGCTAACATTTATTACAACTCAAAGTCTGGTTACAAATGTCTAGATTCTACAGGTGGCAGGCATCACTTTATCAAAAACACTTTATTAACAGTGACAACTTGGGCCAACAGTAAGCATTATCCTGTGTCAACTGAATTGCCCTAACATGTCTACATGTAATCTGGTGTTATACAGTTGCTACCTTCTTGCTTCAGAAAGTTAATCAGCATCTAATTTGCATTTGTTAATTAGGGTTAATGTGCACTAATTGATTTTTTGATGCTTGTAGATTTCCATTAAACCCGGTTAGCAATACTTACTTGGATACCTCATTCATTTGAGTTATGATGATCATGTTTTTGTTGAATCTGTGCCAAATAGAAAGCCTGCATCATAATTACAGCTAATTAACAGATGATTATGTCCTGTATTAATGGGCTTCCCTTGTCTTCTGCTAATATATGTTATATATTTCAAGTTTATTTATGGAGTGCTTAGAACTTTTTTAACAATGGAAACTTGAGGCTCTTAATTATTAGAGGGTACATGATCATTTGCTCAGTTTACATAATTTGAAATTTTAGAGAAAACAAACATGTAATTTTAGATTAATTTTAGAATCTTGTTTTTATAATAAGTTAGCATCAAATCAAGTATATATGATACTGTGTTATAATTCCGTTTCCACTTAGGAACTGGTAATAATTTAGATATTCAGGATTTGTAAATATTTATATGTATTACTAGTCATTTATTTTATAAGCAAATGTATCTTTTAGGCCTACTAAACCACTTTGACTAAGTCATTTAATCTCTGCTCTTCAGTTTTCTTATTTTTTAAAATGAAAGGATCAGGACTAGGTAATTTGTTAAGTTTCCTTTTGCGTCTAATAATTGTGATCTTAAAAATTGTAACAGCATGTTTCACTAGAAGTTATAAGGCAAAATTTTAATTATTTGTACAGTTTTCTACTTCAGGTATCACTGTTAATGATACTATTTAATTTTATCTAGTACTAATCAGTGTAGCCTGTAATTATTAAGTGATGAACACACTTTTCACTTAAGTATTAAATCCAAAGTGACCTGGGAGATGGAATGTTTTCATAACAGAATGCATATGAAAATATTTTAAGGCTTCATGTTTACTAGTAATACTGATACAACAAAAAGATAAGGAATCTTGTGTTTAAATGGAGAGCAAATAGTAAAAATAAGCTTTAGTAAATAAAAATGTTCTTATGAAATAAACTTTACATTTTATCTCCTAAAATCTGTAACTATAAAAAATGTAAAATGTGCAGAAGTTCTAGGTCTTAAAAAATACCATTTTGTAGCCCATTCTTACTTTGAACCTATGACCCGTGGCACTGTAGCAGTAAAGAAATATAGTTGTAGAAGAGTAATTGTAATATTCCATAATTTAATTATGGGGTTAGTTTATGGTTTGCAAATATAAGCAGCTTTGTCAGAACTACCCTGTAAATGCTCAGTGATTTTGGACACAAGAGTAATTGTGCAGATCTTTAACTAGTATGGATGTTCATCAGGCTTTACCACTGTATTATTCAGGTCTGTTACATGAACAGAATATGGCAAAAATGAGACTGCTTACTTTTATGGGAATGGCAGTGGAAAATAAAGAAATTTCTTTTGACACAATGCAGCAAGAACTTCAGATTGGAGCCGATGATGTTGAAGCATTTGTTATTGACGGTAAGGCAATTAGAATATCTTCATTTTTTTCCTAGAGTTTCTCTTTTACCTTTTGGAATATAAGATTTTGTATCTTGGGGTGCGTGGCTTGCTCAGTCAGTAGAGCATGCGACTCCTGATCCTCGGGGTCATGAGGTCAAGCCCCATGTTCAGCATGGAGCCTGCTTAAGAAAACAATAAAAAAAGATTTTGTATCTTGAAACTGAGTCGTATTCTAACAAAGCTAGGTTCTCTTGTAGCAGATACGAATGTTTCGACTTGCAGATTTTATTTGTAGTAAAGTGAAAATTCAGTGGAAATACAAATTGCTCTGTGGTTTTTGGTGTTCTTTTCCTCGAAATCATACAGAATAATGGCCTTTAGGCAGTATACCATAGTGGTTAAGAACCTTGATTTTAGTACCAGATCTGGATTTGAGGGGCCAGGTCTTCCTCTGAAACAGGAATGTAGGAATTAATACGTGGTTGTGAGGATTAAATGAAGTAATGCAGGTAAAGCACTTTATTTAGCCCAGGGCCTGTCACATAGTAAATGATCTGTAAATATTAATAATTATCATTTTTTTATCATTGGCTAGAAACAGGACCTTTCCCAACAATTACATTATAATAGAATTGTTACTCAGATCTTTTTTCTGGGCTTTTTAAGTTTGAAAGTTGGGGGAATTGCCCAGTCAAGATTAATAAAATGTACAGAGTTATTGATATGGTTTCTTTTTAATGCTCTAAGTCTCAGACTGTCCTATAAAGGTGTAATACCTTATTAGGAAATTAGTGTTTTCCCCCATATGCAATTGTAGGGGAGAACACTTAGAATTCTTAATAAAGGGGCACCTGGCTGGCTCAGATGGTTAAGTGTCTGCCTTCAGCTCAGGTCATGATCCCAGGGTCCTGGGATCGAGCCCCACATCGGGCTCCTGGCTCAGCGGGGAGCCTGCTTCTCCCTCTGCCTCTCTCCCTGCTCATGCTCGCTCTCTCTCTCTCTCTCTCTCTCTCTCTCTCTTTCTCTCTCTCTCTCTCTCTCTGGATCTCTGTGTCTCAAATGAATAAATAAAATCTTTAAAAAAAAAAGGCTTAATAAAAACTATATGTGATATTTGGTATAGATTCACCTAGCAACCATAAGGCAAATGCGTGACCTTCCTCTTGGTTCCATTGCACTGCTGTGCTTGTTATAGAATCAGAGAGCTGGTTTATAAAATAATGTTTGAAAATTGTAAAGTTTATTGTGGTTTAGTTTTATATCAGCTGTTTTTCTTGGGAATTTTCCATATAACATATCCTGTAAAATGTCTTTTTTCAGCAGTAAGAACTAAAATGGTCTACTGCAAAATTGATCAGACCCAGAGGAAAGTAGTTGTCAGGTAAGACACTTAAGACTCTGCAGCATTTTGTATAACAATTTAGTTTGTTCCGATTATTTCACTTAAATGTTTAGAGAACCGAGGTAGTGTTATCAGTTGACTGTAGTTAAATAGTTGCTATTTATCATAATTTTATTAAAGTTCAGACTGAATGTGATTAGCTTATTTAATGAAAGAGTCCTATTTTCCAGCACATTTCATTTAATGGCTCAGCATTGGCTAGAATACTAATGACTTTTGTGTCTGTTTTATGTAGTTCAGGAAAATAGAAGGTTTAGGATCGATATGATGAAGATTTTCTTAAAATAATTGAGAATGCTAAGAATTAGCAGCTTTCATGTATATTTAACCTTGTTTTTTAACTAGATATAAGTGTGTAGTATTGTAAAAGAATGCCAAAAGGATAAAAAGTTGACTAATAACTTTGTTTTTAATTTTTCAATTTTTAGTCATAGTACACATCGGACATTTGGAAAACAGCAGTGGCAACAACTGTATGACACACTAAATGCCTGGAAACAAAACTTGAACAAAGTGAAAAACAGCCTTTTGAGTCTTTCTGATACATGAATTTTTATGCTACATATAAAATTTTGTTCATTTTGGAAAAAATCTAAATCATAGTAAAACAAACAAATTTGACTACAGTCTGGACATTATTGTCTTAAGTTTAAAGAAATGTAAAAAGTCACAAGTTTCAGAGGATACAAAGTAATCAGTTGCAAAGGGGGTCACTATCTATCTTGTATATTTCATAAGTTGTGTTAGCAAGGAAGGGGGTTCAGGGTGCAGCCAGAGCTTTGATGAAAGGCTATGTGGAGGAAAGCACATTTAATTTAGGGGAATTGGATGCTAACAGCTATCTTAGCTATCTTAAATGAAACATTTGCAAAAACATAATAGTATAATTTCATCACATCAAAAGAAATTGGAAAAGTGAGTATAACTGTAAAGCTTTAGGTGCAACATTTTGTTCTAGTCAAAACCTTACTGATATTTCAATTAAATCTCCGTTCACCACTGAAAGCATTTATCAACATTCTGTTAATCTGTCATTTTTTCCAACATCTCTTCTACTTTTCTTTTCTTAGGTTGGTTGTCATTTTCTAAGCTTAGGAAGTTTTCGATTTCGTTAATTTGATTTGTTACCAGGCTCTGCCAGTCATCTTCAACAGTAGAAGGTGCAGCCACATCGGTAGGATCTTTAATCTTGGTTGCCTGAAAATGGCTTTGGAGCGGAACTAATTTCAGAGGCTTTATTTTCACCTAGGAAAGACCAAACTTGTTTTCCTTACCATTGAAATTGCTCGTTTTTTTTTAAAGTCATCAATAAGAGTTAAAAGAAAATCCTGCAATTATGAGTATGTGATAAAGCCATCATTTTTCTTGACTAATTTTCAACAACTACCTTAATTTGGCATAAAACAATAAAATGTGCATCTGGAGGCTCATGCCTATGTAGATCCTTAAGATCCCTAGTAAAGTCCAGGGATACCATGAACATTTTCTAAAAGATCTTGAGCTTACATTGAAAGAAAAGATACTTAAAACAATTGCAGATCAAAATCTGTTTTGTCTGCTACTCCTCTTCCCCTCTCAAACATGTCTATGTTTTGTATCTTCTATCAAAGCCGGGGAAAATTAAAAATGTTAACGGAGGAGGGCGCCTGGGTGGCTCAGTCGTTAAGCGTCTGCCTTTGGCTCAGGTCATGATCCCGGGGCCTGGGATCGAGCCCTGCATCAGGTTCCCAGCTCGGCAGGGAGCCTGCTTCTCCCTCTCCCCCTACTGTCCCTCCTGTTTGTGCTGTCTAGCTCTGTCAAATAAATAAATAAAAATCTTTAAAAAACAAAATGCTAATGGAGGTAGACTGCCATATAGAAACTGCCTTTTTACTTTGTTTCCTCTCCTGCTTCAGAACACCATTATTGGACAGACAGGAAAGAGCAGTGAGGTATTTGGAAGTTGGCATGTTTCCAAGGCACTGCATTGGGTCATACTTATTTTTTAACACAGTATTATAAGTTTTTCATTTTAAGATTTTTTTCTGATAATAATTATGCTTTTTCCTCTATTATCTAAACTTCCAATAAAGAAACTAAAATCACCAGTAACCTATCCAGAGAGAACAGTCAACATTTTGGTATTGTTTGCTACTAGTCTTTTTTTCTATTTTTAGCATATTTGATCATTCTATAGAATTTTATGTCTTGTTTTTTCCCCTCTGTGGGCTGTTTCCTAGTTCTTTAAAATTTCTCATAAACCATTGTCAGTGGCTGCACAAAATTTCTTTAAAAAAAAATCTTCAATGGTCTTCTTTGATTCCAGATAAAATCTGGTAAAAGGTTATTATATATTTTAGTAAGAATTACATTAAAATTACCTAAAATCTGAACTGCCATTAAACATTTTGATGTAAATATTCTGGTCTCTTCTGTGTGTGTGTGTGTGTGTGTGTGTGTGTGTGTACTTTTAAAATCTGGATCATAATTATATCATTTTCTATTCTGTTTAGAACATTTATAGCATTTTCCTCTGTTCTTAAAAGTGTAAGAACATGGCTCCTTTATATTCCATATTCCATAATGTAATATGTTGAACATTTAAGTTGCTGGGACATGCTTACTGTTGTAAATTAGGCTATAATGAATATAATTTGTTTACAGATCTTTGTGAAGATCTTCGAGTATTATCTTACTTTAAAATTTCCCCATTAGACTGGAAAAGGTGGCACATGCATAACATTGTTTTCAAAGTGAGATTATATAGTAATATTTCAGTGAGCTTAAATATTTACATTTAACCTCAGTTCCCTAAGGGTTGCTCCTTTTGGATGGGTCTACTTGGCTCCTGAGAATTCTACAGTCAGTGACAGTCCCCTTGAAAGCCTCTGATCCTTGTGGTGATGCTGTGTTCATAGCTGATTACCTATGTTCTTATGAAGTAACAGATGAAAACAAAAGTATCAGCACAGGACTGCCCAGAGACCATAGGCAAGTCATTTAAGTTTTGTGGCTTCATTCCTAGCACTGTTTAGTTGCAAAATGCTATTGTAGAGTAACTGGTAATGGATAAAAATGGGCATAAATGTATATTTCTGATAATGTATGGCATTTAAGTACCCAGCATATACCATTTAGCTCACAGGGCCAAAATGAAAATAAGTCATCCATGCAATATGGAGAATAGATGTAGAGAAATGTATCAAATCTAAATTTAGGTTGCCAATTTTTGAGGTAAACTGACTGATGGTCTTATGACTGAATGGGGTCTCACAATGCTTGATGCATTTTGGTGCATTTGATATCTAGTTCAAATTACTAATTTTCCAGAATCCTTGACTTTTTATCTTGATGATGGAGAAAAAAGAGACATTTACACATACCTGCTTTAGTTTTCTTTTCCCTTAACTACCTACTTGGTGGGAGGGGCAGGAGCAGGGATTGGCTGGAGAAACAAGATGTAGTAGTGTCAATGAAAGTTTACACGTAACAAAACTTGTCATATTTGGCTTAATTGAGGTTTTGCAGCCTACAGCAGTAATTCTCGTTCCAGACATGTTGCTACATATCTTTGCTCCTTCCTTTCCTATCACTTCCTTTTAAAAATCACTTCATTACCTCTGTATCTCCTCTTTCTGCCTAAAAGATCTACTCTTTGGTGTAAAATTTCCCCCAGCCAGGTTACCAGTCTTCTTTGTATCAGCCTGGGGTTGCATTTTAAAATTTAAATGAACTTAATTTAAAAAGGAAAATAAAATACATTGTTAAAAGCTGTTATTTGTTAAGGCTGTGTTAGTGCTGTAATTTTTGTTTTATAGGTCCTAAGGGAAAGTTAATGTGTACCTCTAAGATTTTAAAAATATACAGTGACTTTAAAATTTGTCACTGTGCAGTTGGTTTTTTTCTGTAATCTTTCCTAACCTTTTTAGGTTATACCTTTTAGCAGTTAACACCTATAATTGCCTGTTTTTAAGATTTTGAACAATACAGTCTTTTTCATGCTCAAGTTTTGCACTCTGAGATAAAAATAACTTGTAAATTTTGCCAAAAAACTGGTCAGCTGTAGTTAGTTGCTTGTCATATGACAAATGGACTTGTGGAGCCATGTAATCTCTACAAATACTTTGCTTAAAATATATATACATTCATACCTGATATCACATATATTAAGGATATTTGATCCCTTTGCATACTGTGTTCTAACTATGGAAATAATTTAAATTTCTTTCTTTGCAGTAGTTTCCCAAAATGATGTAATTACTTAAGCACTATCAAGAACAATGGAACTTAACTGATTGCATTATTTTGAGGCATCTTTTATTAAGATAAAATTTTAAATGCTCAAATGCCACTACTCCTAAATTTAGGTGACTAAAAAAATAGAAGTACATACATAATACACTACCTCACGCTGTCCTTCCCAAAACAGGCTGGGTTATATCTATTTGATTTATACACTGTGACTTTTTCCTGCTGTTTTCCATCAACCTTAATTGTGAAAAATGGTGCCATGTTGCCCTCTTGATATTATTTTGGAGATCAGTTAGGTCTTAAAGCATCCAGATGCATACAGTTCTACACATATCTGTAGAATTAGCTCACTAAGGTCTGCTCGGCAATATTTTTAATTGACTTACGTGTTCTGTGGGAAAAGAAGAATCGTAAAAAGTCTTTGCAGTTGCATTCCTCTCTTCACTGGGCTCTCCCTTGGGATCTGGATGGATACTCGAGTTATTCAAAGTGTCAGCAACTCTGTTAATGCTGGTAGTATCTGGTTGACAAAGAGGAAATGGCAACAACTGAATTTTATTCTCCAGGCGCTCATTTTAGTGACTGAACTTGTTTTTCTCTGATCCTATCTATGCTTTTCTATTTAAAAAGCAGCAATTTCTATTTTGTTTTTACTTTGAACATTTTGTAGTTTTCGTTGACTTTGCTCTTAATATACATTAGGCATTTCATTTCAGAAAACAATTTTATTGCTACTTTCTAAAACCCGGTTTCACGCTAAAATGAGTGAAATGGTATAAATATCTTCTAAAACAGAATAACTTCCATAAAATGTTACCCTAATTCCCCTGGTTATTGCATTGCCACAGATGTAAACATATTAAGTGAGCCATCTTAACAGTTAAGATTGATGGGAAAAAGTCTGAATCAACTAAAAGATTTATACAATATAAAGAAACCAGCCACAGTAAGACGCACAACAAACGGGATGACTAGTAGGGGTCACTGGAATTTAATAAGTAGATAAAAATGATTTAGAGAAACATGTCAGCTTTGAAGGTTAAAAGATACTTGTATCTTTTATGAGTAGATATTTTACAAGTTGAATTTCTACAGAATTTTAGATCTCCCCTCCCATCCTTATTTATATCATTGAGATTTAACTTACAAGAAAGGCCTTGTGAGAAAACGGTAAACACGAGACCAGAACCTTAACAGCACTTGCCTAACTGCAGCATTCAACAGGTTCAAAATTAATGGAATCTGAAGTTAATACATTTATTTTATTAGGAAAGTTTAGTGTGCAAAATGAGGTTTTAGAGTATTTTGGTGGTTTCTGTTTTTCCCTGCATTACCTCTCCATTTATGCTAGTAAAGCTGATACCCTTATTTTGCTTTTAATTCCCAATTTTTCTCTTCAAAGTTCTATCAATTGCCTTTTTTTAAAGAATCCAGTAGCTCTGAGGGCCATTCAAAGCTTTCTTGTAATCTGCATTTCTTTAATGGGTCTAAAAGCACACTGTTAAAGTTCCCGGTAAAATCTAAGAATATCTTTAACAACCTCAATAACTTTCACTATGAGATTGCTATTAGTAAAGCAAACTTTTTTCATGATAATCTTAAACTGTTGTTCATTGTTCAAGTTACATCTGTACAGCATTTATACATGATATGTAGTATACTTGTATTTTTAAATATTTTTGCTAGGAAAAATTTCAAACACAAAAATAGAGTATGAACTTAGGACCATCACCCAGCTTAAACACCCATCAATGTTAAGTCCTATGTATTCATCCATTTACCTCCCCCTATTTTTTACTCTAGAATATTTTATAAAGCAAAACTTTGGCACTTATTTCATGTGGTGGTTAGAATACACTATTCTTTGAAATGTTGAATATCTGAATGTTTTAATGTTGGTACATAACTAAGGGATTCGGTTTAAAGTGTTTGAGTTACAAATACCAATGATACGAAATGTATTAATGTTACACCTCAACAGTGCTTATAAAATGAAGAAAGCTGGATTCTAGTGCTGGTGAAGGGAAGCTAGAAGTAGACAAATCAAGGAAAGAGGGAGAAAATTGGGAGAAGAAAATAAGGGAAGTTTTTTCAGTATAGAATGAAAAGGAATAAATGTGCCCACCGGCAGAAGCCTTAACAACTGTGAGACTCCAATTAGATAGTTGTTGCTAATTTAAAATTAATGACCTGGACCTGTGGTTGTTTCTGCTATTTCCAGTTTCTTGGTGAAATTTTTTTTATTTCCAGAATGCATTCGCACATGTTGCTATTAGCGGCTCAGATTTAAGTGAAAAGAAATCCCCTCATTTAAATAAAACCTTTCCTACTTTTACATATATACATGTATAGAGTATCTTAGGTTTAGGTTAAAAAAAAAAATACATTTTAAATGGTTTCATTTTAAACATAAACAGCCCCTTTATCAGGAATAAGGAGTAGAAATTCAAATTTTAAAAGAAAACATAAACATTGTTTTCTTACCTGGTCCAATATCCTTCCTGATATCATCATCATCGTTTTTACAAAGTGTCATTGAAACCATATTTTTGTTTTCTGATGGGCCTACTGGTCTCTCCTTCAACAAAGGAATGCTAGAAGTTGAAGTGCTCGGTGTTTGACTTTTAGTTTGATTTACTTTTGACCAAGGACTAGGGTCTAAAAAATTCACATATACTGGAATTTTCTCAGTTTTTTTATCTGAAGTTGAAAGATCAAAGGCTGACCTTCCACTTCTGTTTACTAAATCTCCAGATGGCTTTATGTGAAATGAACATGATTCTTCCAGCTGTCCTTCACTGTAGATTTTTCCTGAAACGATGTCATTTAATGACTCTGTTTTCTCTGTATTATCTAACAATGAATGCTGTCTTTCATTGACATTCACAAAAAGGAAGAGGTCATTTTTTGTGGCGTCAGTTATCTGATTCTCATCAATCTGACTCTCTTTATTAGAAAACTGTATTTCTGTGGAAGTTTGCATAGGAACAGCAGTTTTCATGTCTTTTGCTTGTGAAGTATGTATAGTCTCATTTTTAACTTGAAGATGGGAAGTGGTTGCACTTTCTAAATATCCCAAACAGTTCTTCAGTTGACTAGTGTGCATCTCATTCAGATTTTTCCATATAGTTCTTTCACTAGGGCTTGAGTTGGGTTTCACCAACATAGGCATAATATTAACATTTTTATCTGAATTCTTAAGTACTTTCAAATTCTCACTGAAAGCAGCCGATGAAGGGTGGTTAGTTGCTGTATCAGAGGGAATAGTTAGTTCAGGTTTCTCTGAAGTATTACTACAGATCTGCTGAAAAACTGAAGTTTGTTTAAATGGCAATACACTGCACTCACTTTTTTTATTTAACAGTTGCATCTGGTTTATTTTACATTGTTTATCATCTAACATAACATTACTTGACTCCTGTAAACTGTATTTCTGACACTGAACAGCATTCTTTTTTACATTTAGAGATGAATCCAGATCTGCTTTGGTTTGGTCACTATTTTTAAGTTCCTTCTCTGTGACATTTTCTTGAATCACTGGAAGCAGTCTGAATCGTTTGAATGGTTCATCTTCAGAAACATCTTTCTTTTGATTTGTATGGTGAGCCATCATCTCACTTAAGATATTGTTAGATGATCTGTTATTTTCAACCTCCAGATGGACATCTGCATGGTGAAGCTCGAATCCTTCAGTTCTTTCTAGGCGTATCTTTTCTGTTTCTATTGATCTATCTGCCACTAAAAAAGAATTGTTTGGTGATTTAAACTCTGTACATCCATTGTCTTTTCCCGAATCCACCTTGTCTTTTATTTCTGAAGTAACTGCTTTTCTAAAGTCAGTAACATTCAAGGTTTGTCCTTGACTAATTAGTTCTTTTTCTGTGGCAAGGGCTTTGCTTAGGGAGATTTCACTCTGATTTTCATCCTGAGATATAGCAGGGTCAATTTCATTCTTTGAGCTTTTTTCAAAAAGCTGTAAATCTGTCATGATGAGAACACAGTATTTTTATATTATACACTAAAACCTGCTTTTGTAAGACACAATGTATTACCTATTTATGTAAAAACATATTTAGCCTTAAATATCTCATTGGCCATTACACAAACATTATGATACCAATTTTACTAAATATTGAGTTCCCTTGGTCATAATATATATTTAGCATGCTAAATATTTGGCTCTACTCATATTAAATTTTTATTTCATAACAGCAAAAGTATTTTTGGTTTAAAAAGAGGGAAGTAAGTTGAGGGTATTAGGAAATGGTTTTTAATTTTCTAGTCTGTTATACTTCCTTTTGAGCATACAGTACAATTCCATGTAAACACACAGCCGAGTAAATAAAAATGAATTTATCCTAACAAGTTAGACTCTTAATTTCTATTACTACTGTCAAATATTTAACCAAGGAAATCTGAAGATCTAAATGGTTTTATTAAATGATTCATTGAATCAGCATCCTATCTAGCAAAGAGAAAAGAGCCCCAGTGAGCTACAGAAAAAAAAGGAAAGGTTTTTAAAGGTAGTGGATGAGTGGAAAAAAGAAATTATTAGCAAAGAATACATTGTTTTAGGCAAGGTTGCCCTCCTAAGGGGAAAGGAAGAGGTCTATCAATGGGTTTCTTATTGCTGACCAGGAAATTCCAGGTTGACTGATTAAAGGTTACATTCCTGGGGCTGAAGCTGCAGTTTGGTTAGGTATTAAGTTTTGGTTTGCTGACATGGGGTTCTTAACACGAGAGACTCCATTTTAGGCCTGTGGTTTTCTTTTTAAACTACTTAGGATCCAGAATTGCTAGCTGTTTCTTCAAGACTTGACAATCATCACTTTTTATTCATTACCTTCTAAGTATTTTAAAGTTTGGGGATACTTTGGGCAAATGTATAGAATACTTACGACATATATTTTATTCATCTGGGTTTTAACCATAGATTTCAATATTTCCATATAGTTAAAATTTAGAATACAAAATTCAGGACTTGAAGGGCTTTAGTCCATTCATTCTTTCTACAACGTCTCCACCAAGTGGTTGTTCAGCCTAGGTTTGAACACCTTCATACAGTTAAGTTTATGGTCTTTATAAACAATTCTTTTTCAAGACAGACAAATTAGTAAATTATTTCAATGGTTACAGACAGGCCATTTGAACTAAGAAAAGTGCTCTAGGTCTGATATCAGAAGGTTATTCGTATCCCAGAGAACACACTCCACAAAGCAGTGAATGCAGAAAACAATGCAAAAAGCCATGGAGTAAATGATAAGACAAAAACAGAATTTTCCCCAAAAATAACTGACTGTAAAGAATAGCTCAAAAGAGGCCTGTCTTAAGACATATACAAATGAAAAAGTGTTTCTTCAAATACAGTACAGGAGTCTCAAAGCAAAGACTGTAACTGATATTCCCCTAAATTCCATAGATGGCCTAGCACAACACTTTGACAGATCCTTTATTTTGGGGAGGGGCTCAATATATAAAATTAGAAAATAGCAATATGCTGGTTACCTTCTATAATGACTTCTACACATGGACCTTCTTTCTTCTCCTTTTCTTTGTAGTTAGTATCTGAACAAAAAGTATTTTTCTTTATTTCTTGCCCAGAATTGTATTTCTGTATGATGATGTTTTCTGATTTTTCCATTGACATTTCACTGTTTTTAGTATTTACTTCTGGAATATTCTAATGTAAAATGGAAAAAAATATCTTTAATGTAAAAACATATTGTTAAATAGTATAAGACTTCTGAACAAATTCTGTTGATGAAAGAATCTGTGTTTCAGGTCAACCATTCAGCAATTTCTATTTGAAAGCCAAATGACTTGCTAAATTTAATATACTACTCTTTGTAACAAGATCACTTTAACCTCATTTTGTATAGTTTATCATATTTAAACAAAATTGAGACCCTTTGAGGTTTTCAACATGCATTACACATTATTATGTAATCTCACACATTATATGTAATAAAATACCACTCTTTTATTAAAAGCAAGGTAGTCGTGGCTAGCGAATTGTTTTATGCATCTTTAAAACAGTGGATCAATTCAACATCCTTTTATTCCCCACACATATTCAGCACATACTCCATGGAAACACTGCACTAAGCTTTCGGATACAATGATGAGCAACCTACAGACCCTAGCGTCAAAAAACAATCCAGGAGGAAGATAGGAAAAGAATAATCTCGATGAGGATAAGGAGGCACTCCAGGGAAAACAAATGGCATATACAGATGCTAAATGCAAGCAAGATTATAGTCTTCTCGTGGAACTACTCAGGATTTATTTCAGCTAGAGCTTATATTGCTGGGAGAATGGAGAGAGATGATGCTTGAGGTAAGCTACGCCCAGGTCATTAAGGGCCAAATACAGCATGTGGAGGAGTTCCAAGAATACCATGAGAAGTCACTGAAGGGTTTTAGACAAGGTAATAAACATGATCTGATTGGAAAGACCATTCTGCCTGCAGCATCAAGAATAGATTAATGTTTTCTAAACTTCATTGATTAAAACCTGCAATGAGAAATAAATGTTCTACAACACAGCACACCAAATATCTACTCTTAATGAGATTACATTCTGTTTTCTATGCTACTTTAGTTCATTTTTTAAAGAATGCTGGTCACAGACCACTAAACTAATTTCCATGAACCACTAATAGGCTGTACTTAGAAGTCTGAAAAATAGTGAATTAAAGGGAGACAGCATGAGGCAGAGAGATGCATCAGAAGAGTGTCATAATGCCATAGTCTAGGCGATACCATTAGAGATGAAGAACTGAATAGATAACACGAATTATTTATGAGCTAATAAACAGGACTTGATGAATAATAGGATATGAAAGAGTCAAGATTGAATCACAGTTCAGGTTAGGTATGTAGGTGACTGGTGGATGTTATTTACTCAACTAGAAAACAGCAGTCGCAGGTGTGGATGAAAATGTCATGGGTTGTTTGAACCTGCTTAGTGTGAAAAGTTAGTAAGATAATAAGGTGGAGATGTCTAATGAACATCCAGA
The DNA here is from genome assembly GCF_037043125.1 of Eumetopias jubatus. Lineage (NCBI taxonomy): Eukaryota > Metazoa > Chordata > Mammalia > Carnivora > Otariidae > Eumetopias > Eumetopias jubatus. The sequence goes on along the minus strand of NW_028274819.1, from coordinate 28,188,604 downwards.
TTTATGAATCCGGAGCTTATGAGAAAATTTACCTGGAAATGTAAATTTGAAAATCATTGGTAGACAGATGGCAACTGAAGATGGACAAGTTGATGAGACTAAGTGAGAGTATATTTTGCAGGGAAAAAAGGGTAAAGGATAAAATGCTAATGAAATCCACAAATGAGGCAGAAGAAGAGAAACTTGCAAAGGAAAAATCTGCAAAGGAGAATGACAAAAACAATATGGTAGTTACCAGGAGCTTTGTAGTCTTGGATAAATATGGGTTCAGATCCTGGTTTCAGTACTTACTAAGTGTGAAATCTTAGAAGAAGATATTAGTTATCTATTGCTGTGTAACAAATTACCCAAACTTAGTGGTATAAAACAGCAAATATTTATTATGCCATAGTTTCAATGAATCAGGAATTCATTAATGACTTGGCTTGATGACTCAGGGTCCCTCATGAGGTTCTAGGCAAGCTGTCATTACTAGAAGTCTTAACTGGGGCTGGAGGGTCTGATTCTAAGAAGGCTCACTCAGTGGCTGGCAGTTGGTGCTGGCTGTTGGGTGGGGTGCCTAAGTTTTCTTCTATGTGGCCTTTCTTCCTCTAAGGCCTCTCTTCACAATGTGGCATCTTAGCAAATAGCCTGGGCCTTGCATGGGCTCAGAGAAAGAGGCACAGAAAGACTGAGTGGTGCCTCTAAGTGGTGCACCTAAAACAGAAACCACAGTCATCTTAAAACCTAATCTCAGAAGTGATATCACTTTTACTGTTACTTTATTAATTAGGAACAAGTCACTAAATTCAGCTCAGACTCGGGGAGAGGATTACAAAAGAACATGAATAAATGGAGTAGGAATCACTTGGGGCTGTCTTAGAGGCTGCCTACAATACTTAAAACACTGTGAGTCTATTTTCTCATCTATAACATGAAAATGTGAAGATTAAATTCAATTATGTATTAATGCATATAACTCATGGTTGCCTAATTAATAAGAATAACATTATTTCCACTTTAAAGAGCAGTTTGAGAGGTAGATAGAAAACAGATGAGTGAAATATGACAGGAGAAAAGGTATTCAAGAAGGAGATAGTATCAATGTACACTATCAAAGGGACTGAAAAATGTCCTCTGGAAGTAGTGTCCATTGGATGGAGTGGGAGGGTTGAAGCCAGATTGCCCTATGTTGAAGGATAAATGGGAAGGAGGGAAGTAAAGAGTATGGAAGTAAAGAGTATTAGACCACTCTTTTCAGATTTAAAGAGTATGAGTTTGAACCTGATGCTACAGGGAGAGAACAGACTTGTATTTAGAGATGGACACAGGATCAAAAAAGTCTTTGTGTACTTTGTAAAATGAGAGAAACCTGAGCACGTTTAATTGTAAATGGGAAAATATAAACTAGTAACTCACAAAATAAATATAATTGACAAACATAAGAAAGTATGTTTAAAATAAAAATGAAAATTAAAACTGATTAAATATTCAGAGTTTGGGTATACAGGTATTGTTATATGTGGTTAGTGGGAGTATAAACAATCTTTCTGGAAGGCAATCTCACAATATGTGTCAAAATTATAAGTGAGCAAGCTCTTTTTTTTAAAAAAAGATTTTTATTTATTTGAGAGAGAATGAGAGAGAGAGAGCACGAGAGGGAGGAGGGTCAGAGGGAGAAGCAGACTCCCCGCTGAGCAGGGAGCCCAATGCAGGACTCGATCCCGGGACTCCAGGATCATGACCTGAGCTGAAGGCAGTCGCTTAACCAACTGAGCCACCCAGGCGCCCCTGTGAGCAAGATCTTTGATCCAGCAATACTATTTCTGGAAATTTATCCTAAAGAAATAATCACACAAGTACACAAAGATTCACAAATCATTCAATAAATCCCAAGCAAAATATGCAATGCAAGCAACAATGGAACAGCATCTTCAAATGAATGAAAGAAAAAACTGTCCATCTAGAATTTTATATCCAGTGAAAATACCCTTTAAAAATTAAGGAGAAATAAACACTTTTCCAGACAAAAGCTGAGAGAATTCCTCACCAGATATCCACACACATGTGCACGCTTACACACACATGCACAAATATTAAAGGAAGCTCAAGTTGAAGTAATAGGATACCAGCTAGAAACCTGGATCTACACAAACGAATAGAGTGCCTGAAATGGCAAATATGAGTGAATGTAAAAGACGTTTTCTCTAATTCTTCATTTTCTTAACCAGGTAATTAACAATTTAAAATAAAATAAATAATATATGGTGGAGTTGATAACATATGTAAAAGTAAAGTGTATTACAAAAATATCACAAAAACCAGGAAGCAGAAAATGAGAACATAGTATTGTAAGCTTCTTACTAATCAGAGAATTTGGCATAATATTATTTAAAAGCAGACTATGATCAATTACTCTAGAAAAGCACTTTGCAAACTATGGCCAGTGGGCCAACTCGGGCCCACTGTTTTCGGAAATATTCTTTTGTTGGTACACAACCATGCCCATTTATGAATGAACTTAATGCCACTGAACTGCACACATAAAAATAGTTTAAGTAGTAAATTTTATGTATATTTTACCAGAATAAAAAATATGCAAGAAACAGTTCTCAAAGAGAAAATAAAAGACTTCTTCATGTCATTACTCAACATAAAGGAATCATGAATATTCCCATTAGAAAAAGTCACAGGATTGAAAAGGACACGTAATGCAAGCACTAACCATAAAAGATGGAATAGCTGTATTAATATTATACAAAATAGATTTCAAGACAAGAAATATTACTAGGAAAAAGATGGATATTTCATAATGATAAAACGATCAATTAATCAGGAAGTCTTAACAATCATAAATGTATATATACCTAATAACAGAGCTTAAAAACACATGAAGCAAAAACTGACAGAACTGAAAAAAGAAAGATAAATTCACAGTTATAATTAAAGATTTCAATAGTCTTCTCCCACTAATTGATAGAACAAGTATACAAAAGATTCAGTAGGGATAGAAAAGACTTGAACAACATTATCAACCAGCCTGATCTAACTGGCATTTATAAAACATTCAACCAACCAATAACAGAATACACATTCTTTTCAAGGGCACATGAAATAGTCACCAAGATAGGGGCGCCTGGGTGGCTCAGTCAGCTAAACGTCTGCCTGCAGCTCAGGTCATGATCTCAGGGATCGAGTCCTGTGTCTCTGGGATGAGTCCTGCGTCTTTCTTAGGCTCCCCACTTAGCAGGGAGTCTGCTTCTCCCTCTTCCTCTGCTCCCCACCCCCCCTTGTGTGCATTCTCTCTCTCTTAAATAAAATCTTTTTAAAAAAGAAAAAAAAAAAAGAAATATTCACCAAGATAGATAATAGGCTTGGCTAAAAAACAAGTCTTTTTTAAAAGGATATTTATAGGGCGCCTGGGCGGCTCAATTGGTTAAGCGACTGCCTTCGGCTCAGGTCATGATCCCAGAGTCCTGGGATTGAGTCTCACATCGGGCTCCCGGCTCAGCGGGGAGCCTGCTTCTCCCTCTGACCCTCTCCCCTCTCATGCTGTTTCTCTCTCTCAAATAAATAAAATCTTTAAAATAAATAAATAAAAGGATATTTATATTTAAAAGGATGTATTTATATTTAAAAGGATAAAAGTCTCATAGAAAATGTTCTCTGACCACAACTAAATTATATTGGAAATCACTAACAGAAAGAAATTTGGAAAATTCTCAGATACTTGGAAATTAAACAACAGTTACAGGTCATACCCATATGGTTTATGCCCATACCAATGGATCAAGGAAGACCTTACAAAAGGAATTCTAAAATATGAATAAGCATGGAAACACTACATATCGGAATTTGTGGGATGAAGCTATAACAATGCTTTGAGGAAAATGTATAGCTTTATATGCTTATATTAGAAAAGAAGAAAGACCAATAATCAATGATCTAAGTTTCCAAGTTAAGCACCTAGAAAAAAGCATATCAAATCCAAAGTAAGTATGATGAAAGAAATAATTAAGTTAATAGCAAAAGCCAATGAAATAGTAAATGAACAAAAATGAGAAGGAAATCAATGAAGTCAAAACCTGGTTCTTTGAAAAGACCAATAAAATTGAAAATCTAGCTAAATTGATGAGAGAGAGAGAGAGAGGAAGAAGAAAAAGGAGGAAGAGGAGGAGTGGGAAGAAGAAAGGCAGGACAATACAAATGAAAGAGAAGAAATCAATACAGATCCTAGAGAGGAATGTAAAAATAACAGAATATCACGAGTAACTCTCTGCCAACAAATCTGACAACTTACATGAAAAGGACAGTCCCCAGAGAGACAAAAATTACCAAAAACGACTGTGGTGTAAATCTCTAAGACTACTCCCTGGTTCTGTGATTTGCTAGGAAGGCTCACAGGACTCAGGATACGGTTGTACTAATGACTAAGATTTATTACAGCAAAAGAATACAAAGCAAAAACAGCACAGGGAAAATGCATATCAGGGTGGAGTCTGGAGCAAACCAGGTACCAACTTTCAAGAGTCCTATCCCAGTGGAGTCACCCAGGACATGCTTAATTCCTGCAGCAGTGAATTGTGACAACAAGCATGAATTTTCTTCCACCAGGTAAGCTCATCAGAGATTCAGTGCTCAAGGATTTTTTGGGTGCTGGTCATGCTATCTGCCTAGCATGCACCAGAACTCCAGACTCCCAGTAAGAAAACAGATGTTCAGATAACCACAATGTTTGACTAACATTAGGCACAGTGAGCCACTCCTGGCAGTTAGGTAATGGTGGGGAACCTTCTCCAGATCCAAGTTTCCAGGTATCAGTCAAGGGCCAACTTTATAAGCAGGCCTTTCTAAGGATAGCATTCACAGGCCTCTCTGTTAATTATTTTCTTCTGCACACCAACACAGGAAGAAATAGAGTGAACTGCCCTATAAATAATACTTAATTTGTTATTAAAAATATTCCCACAAAGAAAAAGCATAGATAGCTTCACTGGCAAATTCTAATATTTAGTAAAGAATACCAATTCTACACAATACTCTTTCAGGAGGAGGGAACACATTCTAACTCATCTTATGAAGTATTACTCTGATATGAAAACCAGACCAAAAGAATACAAAGAAAAAACAAACAAAACCTACAGATCAGTATTCCTAATCAATGCAAAATCCTTATAGCATTAGCAAATTACATCCAGCCATTTATAAAAAAGAAAATACATATTCCAGGAATGCAAGGTTATTTTAAATTTGTAAATCAGTTACTGTAATTAATTGGTTAATAATAACATATTAACAGAATAAAGAAAAAATGATTATCTCAATTAATACAGAAAAACCATTTCACAAAACTTAATACCCATTCATGATAAAAACTCAGCAAACTAGGAACAGAAGAAAACTTCCTCAATCTGAAAACATATACAAAAAACCTATAGCTAACATCATATGAAATGGTAAAAGACTAAAAATTCTCCATCTGAAATGGAGGAACAAGGCAAGCAAGTCCACTGTCACAACTTTCATTCGACATTGTACTAGAGGGTCTTCGTTACTGTAATAAATTGAGAAAAAAGTTAAATTCATACAAAGCAGAAGGAGATAAAACTTCCTTAAATTCACAAATGACATGATAATGTACACAGAAAACCCAAAAATTAGGGGAAAAAAAAACTCTACCATTACAATAGATTTTAAAAGGCAACAGGATACAAGGTCAATGTATAAAAATCAAATTTTACTTCTATATACTAGCAAGAAACAATTAGAAAAATTAACGTTTAAAATACTGTTTATAATAGGATTCTAAAACATGAAATATTCAGGGATAAATTTCACAAAACATTTTAAAGACTTACACAATGAAAATTACAAAACATTTCTGAGAAAGATATTAAAGACCGTCTAAATAAATGTAAAGATATACCATGTTCATGAATTGGAGGACTCAATATTAAGATGTCAATTCTTCACAAATTAATCTACAGATTCAACACAACCCAAAATCCCACACTTGTCTTTTAGAAATTGACAAACTGATTCTAAAAACTATCTGGAAATGCAAAGGACTTAGAATAACCAAAACAATTTTGAAAAAGAAAAAAAAAATTCAAGGACTTGCACTACCACATTTTAAGCCTTCTTACAAAGCTACAGTAATAAACACAGTGTTGTATATTGACTTAATGATAAACATATAATCAATGGAACATAATGAAGAATTCAGAAATAGATCCACACATATATTAGATCAACTAATTTTCAAAGAACATACCAAGGTACAATGAGAGAAAAAAAGTCTTCTTAAAAAAATGTGTGTATTGGAACAACTGGAAATCCATGTCCAAAAAATGACCCTCAATCTTTATATCATACTGTACACAAAAATTAACTGAAAATGTATCACAGACTACATGCTTATACTCATTTTTTAAAAGTTGGGACACTGAAAATACAAAGCAGAGAGAAATCATCAGTAATAGTCCTAATTTCTTTAAGTTTTGTACCCTCCAGACACTTGAACTTTACCTGAAACTTCTTGTCTTCCTCAAACTTCTTCTGATCACATAATTCATTGTAATGTTCTTGTAACTTAATATGAGTTTCTTTAAGTGATGATAACTCATTTTTAATTTCATTAATTTCTCCATTAAGTTCTTCAACCTAATATAAAATTTAACCAAAATGAATAGTTATGTAAATGTGTTTTGTATGGGGGCACCTAGGTGGTTCAGTCAGTTGAACGTCAGACTCTTGGTTTCAGCTCAGGTCATGATCTCAGGGTCATGAGATTGAGCCCTGGGTTAGCCTCTGCACTCAGCAGGGAGTCGGCTTGAGATTCTCTCCCTCTCCCTTTGCCCCTCCTCCCCACTCTCGTGCTCTCTCTCAAATAAATAAATAAATCTATCTTTAAAAAAATGTTTTGTATGAAGATATTTTATTAACACAAGCTTTTGGAAATAGTAAAAAAAATAAAAATGATCCCAAAGTAATTACTAATATTGAGAGCTACCATTTATTGAATTGTGCTGAGTACTTAATAAATACAATTTCATGCTCATAAAAATCCCCAATTTACAGGTGAGAAAGGTGAGGTTCACATATGTTTAAGTAATTTGCCAAGATCAGGTGGATATAGTTGGGATCCAAACCCAAAGCTAAATATATGGGTTGTATTCTTAACTACATTAACCGACCTCTTGTTACAAATGAAAAATTATTTTTAAAATTCTCTAAAAGTTACACCTTCATCACTTTCTTTAAGTTTCATTTTCTTGTTGCAAATCAGACATACAGATCTTAACTCAACTGAGTGACGAGTAGTGAGCACTAAGTAGTGCAAAAATAATTGACACTTCAGCCTAATATTTACATCTATAAACGGGGCTTTCACTGGCTATTTAAAATCTCATAATCTTTTTCTTGGGGGAGTACTCTTTCTTGGGAACCTCAAATATAAGACAAAGTAAGTGCCACTGAGTCCCTGTAGAGGCTAACAGACATGAACTCACCTATTACTTTCCCTTCATCTCATCTATTTTTAACCTTTTAAAGATCTGTGCAAGGTCCTTCTTTTCCAAGGCTCAACTCTCAATGAGTTTTTTTATCCCATCCTTTCCTATCCCCCTCAAGGCCTAGTCTAGCACTAATCTCTTCTCTGTTGCTTATTCACAATCCTTCTCACTATACCAGCATGTTCTCTTCAGCCTTACAAATAGAACTAGAACAAACAAACCTTACAAAAAGAATATGCTCTTCTGACAGCCTTAACTCATTTTTCTCCTTGACCCAATTACTCTCTCTCTCCTTTTTATTTAAAGATTTATTTTAGAGAGAGGAGAGAGTGTGCATAGGTTGGGGGAGGGGCAGAGGGAGAGAATCTTCAAGCAGAATCCCCGCTGAGAGTGTTGCATGACACGGGGCTCAATCTCAAAACCCTGAGATCATGAACTGAGCTGATACCAAGAGTTGGACACAACAAACTGAGCCACCAGGCGCCCCTCCCACTTCCTTAATATAAAAGTCCACACTTGGCTACTTTCAAATTCTAACTTCCCATCACTCCTTAACAACCTGACTCGTGCCCTCACTGTTCTACAGATTTCCCCACCCCACAGATATAACCTGCAAATTAGCAAAAGGATTTTTCCCAAGTTTCATGTCATTTAACAGCTCTGTAGCATGACTATGTTGACTACTTGTTCTTGGAACAGCCTCTTTTCTTTGTTTTCATGGTATTACTCTTCCTTTATCCTCCTAGCTTTCTCACCGTTCTTACAGGCTCCCCCTCCCACCCTGCCCCAACACACACACACACCCTACTCTTTCTTTTTTAGCCTTCTTCTATAGTTCTCCACTCCTTCGATAGATGATTATAACTATACCTTGAAATTTTATCTTTATGCTAATAAACCTTAAATCTGTATCTCATCTCCCAACTTCTCTCCTAAGATTAGATTCACATTTCCAAATGCATAGTATGTATTTCAGGCTAGATGTCCTGCAGGCAATATACATTCAACAGCTTCCAAATTAAACACATTATTTTCATCTACCAAATCTGCTTCTCCTTTCACATTTCTTGTGTCAGTTAATGACATCATTCTACGAGTTATACTAATCTCAGAGTCCTGTTTGACTCCTTTCTCCTTCTAATCTTTATTATATAAAAAATATCACTATCCTGCCAATTCTACTTTTAAATGTTTTTTACATCTATTCCTCTTCTCTGTTCTCACTACTACTACCCTAATTCACACCCTCATGCATTCAAGGTTAGATTATTTACAGTATTCTTCTTGCTGGTCTCTCTCCATAAAGCCATCCTCCATACTGTTGTAAGTTATTTTTCTAAAACTCAGATCTGACTATGTCACCCTTCTGCTTTAATATTCTCAGTGGCTTTCCATTACTTATAAAATAAAATTCAACTTCCTTAGTAAGGAGACTTTTGGAAGATGATCTCAACCTATTTTCCAATGTCACATTCCACATATCCTATGCTTTATTCAAATCAGACTGCTCATCACCCTTGAAAATGCAGTTTCATGCCTCCATGATTTTTCCCATTCTTTACTAAATGGAATGCCAACAAGATGGAAAGAGAAGTATAGGAAATGGGCACATATTGTTGGTGAAACCTTATTTATCTTTCGAGGCTAAACTAGCGTCATCTTTTCCCTAAAACTTTCTCCAACTTAGCTAAATGATAGGATTTATTTTGTTCTTTCACAGTAATTTGTTAATACTATTAAAACCACTCCATGCTATTGCACTCAATTTCACAGTTATCTGTCCATTTGAATGTGAGCTCTTTATTGATCTTTGTATTTTAGGCATCTCTGAAAATCCAGTACCTAGAATAATGCCAAACACACAGTAGATGCTCAATAAATGGTGTGAATTGAATTCCTTTTGTGACCTGCCCTCTCCTCTAAATAATTTCTGACCATTCTCATTTATTGTCTTTTTGTCTATATATACCCATTACTATAGAACTAGTCAAATGAAAACAGATACACGTACACTGTTCTTTGTAATATTTCTATGAATTTTAACTATATTGTCTAAAAATATTCACAAAATTTTATTTGTATAATATCTCTTTCACTGTTTGTTTTTTGGGGAAATAGCTGTTTGTATGATTCCATCTTATTTTTGTCTGTATCTTTTTAAGTTTTAAAAACCCATCTTGATCCAAACTCAGTAGGAATACTTTCACTGTTCTTCACTCAAGAATGGTGAAAAACTTACATAGAGATAGAAATACAATTAAAGAGTAGATCTGACCTCCCATTCAAGAAAACTCTCACATATAATCATAGCAGCTTTTTCTTTAAAAAAAAAAAAGATTATTTATTTATTTGAGAGAGAGAGCACGCGTAAGAGAGAGAGCATGAGCAGGGGGGAGGAGCAAGGGGAGAGGGAGAAGAAGACTCCCCACTGAGCAGGGAGCCTGATGGACTCAATCCCAGGACCCTGGGATCATGACCTGAGCTGAAGGCAGATGCTTAACCAACTGAGCCACCCAGGCACCCTCAGCTTTTTCTTTCTTAACTATGTTCTATTTAGTGCTAAAGCATATGGAAGTGAAATGACTATAGAAGCTAAAAAATCCTAAGACAAAACCAATTTCATACAAATTTATAGACTGAAGCCTCACCAGTGAAACTGAATGCATATTTTTCTTCATTCAATTGATTTTTTTCCTTGTGGGAGGGGCATGGTGATGGTCTCAGGGAAAAATGAATTTTAATTTTCTGAGTGCAACTAATCTCTTTTTGGCATGGTTGACATATTTCAGTATATTCTCTTTTCACTTTACAGTTTTCCTTATCCTGACAGTACCATTTCCATGGTTTTTAAACATCAGGAATGAGAAGGAAGTGTTAGGATGCAATGTGAATTTGCTGAAGCTAAAATGAATATTACTATGCTTGTTGCTTAATAGTAAACTATAAAGAGTAAGCATTTTTTAGTATTCTGATGCAACTAACTACAAAATACTTTTTGAGATTTGGACAAATCTTACTAAATTCATCAGTGAAGACTTGATCTCTCCAAAATACAAATTAAGGGAACATGTTAGCTGGGAATGAAGTGAAAACTCGAGTTACTTATATAACAATTTATATCAAAATTGTCTACAAGAAAATGTTTATCAAACTGGTATCTGGATATGTATTAGTATAAAATATATTACATTATTATAGTATTAGGAAAAATACAGCAGAATTATAGTATAATAGTCCAAAATATCATCTTTCTTTCCCAAAATATACTTTTCATAAACTCATAGTGACTTGCTACTGTGTTAATTCTTTTAAAAGAATTGAAAGGAAATGAAAATACATATTAAAATAGAATAATCAATTTTGGGGTCTACCAATCTTTAAAGTGAACCTTTATTTTTTACAACTTTAATTTATACCATTTCATACTTTTATTGTCTACTTTACTAAAATGAAAATTTAGTGTAAAATAAATGGATGTGGTTTAAGGAAACAGCTATGTTTATAACATATCAACTCTTTATGATAAAATGTTAATACTACAGAACTCAACTACTATATACATGTTCTAAACATGGCTTTAATACAGCTCAACAAAACTGCTGAGGAAAGCCAAATAGATCAGTTAATAGTACCTATATAGTTATTTTAATCATTTTCTAAAATACTGTTTTATGAAAAGATAAAATTTTTTTGTCACATATGGGAAGTCATTCAAATTATATATATCAATATTTATATTATTAGGAATACACACACATGCATATGTGTGATTTTTCATGCATGAAAGCATTATAGGCAGTTTTATTAAATTTAGCTTTTCAACAGCATTTACTTCTTGGAAACACAAGTTCAAGAAGAATATGTGTCTGACTTTATTCCTATATTGTTTTTGCAATATTTTCTTAGCATTAATAGTTATTTTAAATGTCTACAACTACTTATTTTAATATTTTACTATTTAATAAACCTACATGCTTTTTCCAAGTTCCCAGTGCTTTCTCATGCTCATTTTGAAGATTAAGGAACTTTTCTTCATTTTCTTTTACCTTCTCCCTTTGCAGCTCATTATCTCTTTCAAGGGTCTGCAATAAAATTAATTATCCAAAAAATAATCAATACCACATTAATGAATTTTGATGTGTTTTATGTTGCTTGGACCTTTGCTTCTAACATGCTGAAAGTGCCATACAGATCAGTGATAATGTGCTATCTCAACAATAATTTTCATAAATTAACAGAAAGGTGCTTATAGTTTAGTTAACAGGAAATAGGGGGAGGTTATGAAAAAGAAATGGCTATAAAAGGGTATAAAAACATTGCCATTATTCAGTTTCACTGCATAAGTTTTAATGTCCTGAAAAAGTAATATAAAGTACAGCACTGAAAAATATGAAATGTAGCATAATCCAGCCTAACTCTACTACAAAATCTTAACTACCACAGAACATTTTTCCATATCTGTTTATTTTAGAAATTAACTGGCTAGAAAACCCTTAAATACAATTTTAATTTTTAATTTCAAATTAACACTTTTTTAGTACAGCTTCAATATTTACCATATTAACTTATTACTTCATAAATTAACGTAATATAATCACCACTACACCACCCTCCCCCCTCAAAAACCTTTAAGAGTAAAAATACTGTTTTCTAAGACAAGGGTTTTAAAGTTATTAAATTACTGTCACCAATATTATTAGGTTTCTTCAATGTCTGCTGATAATCCAAGTAAACTTCTGTAAAAAGATAGATAGTTAAGAACTCTACCCACATGTCTAATACATCTGGAATTAAGTTCACTTTTTATCATTATTAAAGTTATTTACATTCAGGGTAAACATTTCAAGCCACACAAAGGATACAGCTTCTATCAGCTCTCCAGTTCTCCTCCCCCAGAGGTAACCACTCTAACAGTTTCTTGCGTAGCCTTCCAGAAACTGTCTCTAAGCATACAAGTATATAAAATATATCTTTTTAAATACAGATGAGACCATACCGTACATATCATGTTCTTCTGCAATCTGTTTTTTCTTAAAAAAAAAAAAGTAGTTCTTGCTTACTTTCCATACCATGAAGTACAGATCTATCTAATTTTAAAGGCTTCATAGTATTCTATTTAAAGAGTTCTCAATTATATCTAGAATACCAATACATAATGACATAATTATGTAAAATTATGGAAATACCTAAAAGCATTTTACAGTTTTAACATTAAAATTCTCCTCTAGCACATAAAGAACATTATTGCACTTCGATAGCCTGCAATGAATACCTATTTTGCCTGCCTTTACTTCAAGATAATGTAAATATTTTTATAGAAGTCATGTGTTCTTCTTAATTTATAGGCAAATAATAGAGCAGTTTCTAAATATTTACGTGTTTATTTAATAGATGCTTACTGTTTTAACATTTTAACTAATACAGTATCTATTTATACTTACAACACCATATTTTGGAAGATATACAAATCAAAGTTTGGAGGAGATGTGAGAGAATATACTACCATATCTATTTAGTGATAATAAATGACCAAGAGTATTATGTTCTTAAAACAGTGTATCAGATATGTCAATCATTTCCTGTCCTGACCCATACATACCATATCTAAAAGAAACTGCCTATATCAGATACTCTCATTTTTTTTTAAAGATTTAATTTATTTATTTGACAGAGAGACACAGCAAGAGAGGGAACACAACCAGGGGGTAGTGGGAGAGGGAGAAGCAGGCTTCCCACTGACCAGGGAGCCCGATGCGGGGCTCAGTCCCAGGACCCCGGGATCATGACCCAAGCCGAAGGCAGACGCTTAATGACTGAGCCACCCAGGCACCCCTCAGATACTCTCCATTTCCACATTTTGGAGACTTTCCATCCTTCCATTATAATTTGGACCTATTGCTCTTTCAGTCTGCTACACTGATCAGGTGACCTCTGAGGATTTCCTTCTCTCTTCTGGGGTTGGTCTCTTGGCTCCTAGATCCTACTGTTTCCTCTTTCCTGGTTTATTCCCTTGTCTTGGTAAAGCAAACCTTCCATTACTTCTCGATAAAGGAGGCACAGATGGCACATTTTTTGAGGCCCTCCATGTTGAAAATATCTTTTTTCTACCAACACGTAACAATTCATTTGGCTGAATACAGTACAATTTTGCTTTAGAAATCAATTTCTTAGGGGTGTCTGGGTGGCTTAGTCAGTTGAGCTTCCAAAACTTGATTTTGGCTCAGGTCATGATCTCAGGGTCATGAGACTGAGCCCCATGTAGGGCTCCACACTCAGCGAGGAGTATCCTTGTTCCTTTCCCTCCCCGTCTACTCCCCCTCCCTTCTCTGTCTCTCAAATAAACAAAATGTTAAAAAAAATCAATCTCTCTCCAACCACTGAAGGCATGGTTCTATTATCGTCTATCTTCCAGCACTACCAGTGAGAAGCCTGAAGTCATTATGTTGCCGTTCTTATTCTTAATCCTTTGTATGTGACCTAATTCTTTTTTCCACAGAGTTTTAGAATCTTCTCTTTTAGTATAAAATTTCATAATGATATACATTGGTTTTGAGCAAAACAAACTCAAATTCTTCAGTTCTAGGTTACATTCTCCTATTATTTCTTTGGTCATCTCCTCTCTTTCCATTTTCCCTGTTCTCTCTGAAACTCATTAGACCTCTTGGACTGAAACCCTAATATTCTTTCCCTTCTGTTTTCCACCTTCTTGTCTTTTGGTTCTACTTCCTAGAAGACTATCTCAATATTACTCTCCAAACTTTTCACTGTACTTATGTCTGCTAAAATATTTATTTTAAAGTTTCTCTTTAATTCTGAGTTTCTTTTTCTAAAGACTCCTAATTCTTGTTTTTATGGATTAATAAATATATTTCTTGTAATAGTGTGTATTTTCTTAGTTTCTCTAATTTTTTTTTCATTACCCTGTTCGTTTTGTCTGATTTGCATGGTAGAGACTGTCTTCAAGTGCCCAGTGATCCTTAACTGCATGTTCATATTCAGAATGAAGTATTAAAAAGCTGGTTGAAAGTTTTGTCAACTGTAGGTTGATCTGGTTGAGCAATTTCACTGGGAACACTTCACTGGGACAGCCTGAGCAAGTTAGTTCCCCCAGAGAGGAAACTTCATTCTCCTGTCTGGAAGTGGTAAAGCTAGCTGTTCTCTAAATGGGGAAACAGAGCAGGGAGGTCTCAGATTTCAGTACTTAGATTTCCACCCTGTTTTCAATATAATTCTCTCAGTAACATATTGGTAAATTGGCTCTAAAAATTTTTTTTACAGCATTTGTCAATTTTAAACGTTCCAACCAGGGGCAATTTCAAGCCACCACTAGTTTTACAACCAGTTCACAAAATGACAAGAACTTTAACAAACAGCTCTCCCTGGTATAAGCTGTCTCGAGAATACTACTGGATTTCCCAACCTCAGTTGTCCCCCAGACTCTCCAACATGAATTGCCAATCTTCTGCCAAGTAGAAGACAGGCAGTGCCTTTTTGTGCAGGGTAGGGAAGAGAATTGGGAGGTAAGATAGCTTCTAGCTTTTTATATAGACCTTCTAGCTCTTGGCTTCCGTTGCACATCCAGCTTCTAGAGGCACATGATGCAATTCCTGAGCATTCCTGCACCTTTGACTTGAGTTTCTACTTTCTTTCATTTGCTAAGTAAATTACTAATTTTCCATTTGGTTCCCACTTAAAACTTAATTTTTATTGTTTCTTCTCTTTATTTACTTGTCCTTGTGGATTTATTAATGTCATTTTATTACAGTTTCAGAAGGAAATAGAAGTTAATGTGTAGGTTCAATTCAACATGTTTAACCAGAAGCCCAGATCTGGCAATATCTGAACTTACAAAGATTCTGAATTTATTCATTTTTAATCATTCATTAATTTAATAAAATTTAATGAGCTCCTACTGTGTGCCAGATACTCTTTTAGGCTCTTAATGCTACATGCATGAAACTGTTACTGTTCTCGTGGAATTTAGACTTTATCAGAAAATTATTTGTATCTGGATTAACAAACCCAAAAGCCATTCTGAAAAAAATGAATATTGCAGCAAGTCAAAATAAAATCATCTGTTAATGTTTTAATATACCACAACCTAAGTAATTTAACCCTGGCTAATACTATGACTATAGGAGCAAACTAAGTAAATTATTCTTGTTAAACACTATGACTACAGCAGCAGAAATACACTACGTTTAGACTAAACTATAATTAAATCATAGTAGAAAATATTCTCTCTCATGAGAATTCAGGTCTCTATGCTCCAAACTATACCATTAAAAAAACGAGACAGATGACAGCATGATTGCAGAGCACTGAAAAAAAAGTAGGCCATTATGAAGAGTAATGATCCCTTTTAATACAGGTAGAATTAGAATGCTCCTCAAGAAAAACACTTGAGATATCTATGCAGCATAATCTTCAGCAACAGTTCAACACCAATATTTTGTTATACTATATATCAGTGGTTCTCCAAGATCAGTCTATAAAGTACTAATCCATGACAAAATTACACTAGTTAATGGCAAACAAAGTCTATACAAGTCACCAAATGTCTTTTCTTGTAAAGGACTGTATCTATTCTGAGATTATATCCTTAATATGTGGCATTAAAATATTCTTTTTTATAAAATAAAAGCGATGACAGAGGGTGTTGCTTATTTTTAATGTCCTTACTTATCAAAATAAAAAGTTGACCATTCTATCTTGTTCTTGTCAATACTTTGCATGAAATTTCCATATGAAATCTAGTTTCTCTATGTACTATCAAGGCTCAAATAATAATGGTGCTAGTTAAAGAGGCATATGGATTATCTAAGATATTGGCACTTAGAGGTAAAAGATCCTGGGACCATAGTTAGAGTCTTTGTTAACTCAAAGAAACACGTGCCTGTATGTCTCTGTGACTACTGCACACTCCACAGAATTCAACAACACATAAACATTGCATTTAGAGCTCGTGAAGGGTAATTTAAAAGTCGTGGTTTTAGAATAAGTGATCTAACAAAGGTGGCAGTCTCACTGATCTAGGAAGAATACAATAACATTGTAGTGTTGTAGAAATGGTCCTAGAGTAGAATCAGGTCAAAAATTTAATTTTGGGGGGGCGCCTGGATGGCTCAGTCATTGAGCATCTGCCTTCAGCTCAGGTCATGATCCCAGAGTCCTGGGACCGAGCCGCACATCAGGCTCCCTGCTCGGTGGGAAGCCTGCTTCTAACTCTCCCACTCCTCCTGCTTGTGTTCCCTCTCTCGTGTGCTCTCTCTCTCTCTCAAATAAATAAAATCCTAAAAAAAAAAAATTAATTTTGGGTTTGCCACTAATTAGGAAGCCTTGAACTGTATCACTTACACTTTTTGGATCTCTAGTTCACCATGAAATGAAATGATGGGATTGGCTGTTCACTAACATTTTGTTCATCCTAAAAAATCTGTTTCAACTCCTTTAAATGGACAAGAAAACAATCCTGATAACTGCTACTCCATAAAGAATTTGGGTAAATTCTATTCTATATTTCTTGGGAGAAGGTTCAAAGTATTAGAGAAAGTCCCAGTCATCTATCGGTAGGGTGGGTAAAGGACGTGGGGGGATACTTGCTTATAACTGGACTTTCAGAGAAATTTTTTCACTAGTCTTACTGGAGGAGGTGAAAAGGGGAAGAGGAAGGAAGAGTTTGACGCCAGAATGCTTCTTCCCTCTCCCAGGTCTAAGTTTTACAGTATCGGGGCCAGGCAAGAGAAATGAAGAGGGCAAAACTCTCTTTACATGATTAGTCAAAGAACATCAATGGGGAGGAGACAAATCTTGCATTGTTCAGGTTAAGTGTGGTTCCATTCAACGATGATGAAGTCAGCATAATTTGTGCGACCCAATGCAAAATGAAAAAAGCAGGGAAAACGCACTATTAAAGGTACTAAAATACAAAACCTTTCCCTTCCTTCATGGTTACCGCACCGCCCCCCCTTCTCTCCCTGTCAACTTATCATGGTGTTTTTTATTTTCTATTTAATGTCATGTATCCCTGGGCAGGGGGATATTCACAGAGCAAATGCAGATCCTCACAGATGCCTAAGGGCCTCACCACACAACTCAGAACAAGCAAGATCCACCAGCTATGGGGTTCCACCTCCTGCAAGCTACTAGACCCATGTACTATGCCCTGGCTGGAGGTGGGGAAGTCAATCTTTCTGTCCCATGGGACCTCTGCCCCAATCCATGGCAGATGGGTAACCCCCAACCGATAGCACCTGCCAGGCAGGGATATACCTCAGTATCTGGATTGAGGACTGACTCCCTGCGAAGTCAGGGAGTGCCAACACACTGCCAACCTGAGACAGGATGCTATAGGGCACATGCAATGGACCCAGACCCTCTCTGTTATATTTAGGCCTCCACCAAAAGTAAGGAACAACAGTAGAACACAGACCTTTCCCCACCAATGTGACCACATCAGTGGTGGGGCAGATGCAAAGAGGATGAGGCCAGGCAGGGCCCAGGATAACAAAGCATGGAAGAGCCAGCAGTCAAAAACTGGTCCTACGAGGCAGCAGGAGACAGAGAAAGCTTAGGCTCTAAGCCCCTAATGCATGCTCCATTTTCCCATCAGACTTAATTTACAAAACATAAATTCAGAGATAAAAATTAATAAAAATTTCGGGGCACCTGGGTGGCTCAGCCGTTAAGCGTCTGCCTTCAGCTCAGGTCATGATCCCAGGGTCCTGGGATCGAGCCCTGCATCGGGCTCCCTGCTCCACAGGAAGCCTGCTTCTCCCTCTCCCACTTCCCCTGCTTGTGTTCCCTCTCTCGCTGTGTCTCTCTTTGTCAAATAAAATCTTTAAAAAAAAGTTAAAAATTTCAAGAGAGTGAACACAGAATGTTAAGCCTGAAGCACAAAGCCCCTCTGAGTATGGGTCCCTATGCAACTGCACCGATTACATACCCAGGAAGTTGGCCTTGGCCTCCGCTGATAGTGGTCTTTACGTGGGAGGCGACTGTAGTTTTCTTGAGGAATGTTCAGCTTCACCTTCATTACCAAGAATCCCTTCAGAGGAGCACAAATATCTTCCACTGGTCACCCCAGTGGAACACGTGCCCAGTTCCTTCTCTTGAATTGGACATCCCATTACTTGGCCAGTGGCACACAGGACAATTTCTATCCTTCCACTAACCTCCATGTTCCTTCATGTGGAGCCAAGAAACCACCAAAGTTCTCTCTTCTGCACCTTTCCTGGGCCATACAGTATCAGAACAAGGATACTACACTTCAAGCCCCATTGGTACATATCACTCCAAAAACTTTTGTCCTTAAAATCTCTGGACCATAACTGCACTAGTCTATATGTTCTTGGTATAATTCCAAACTTCAAGAAACATATGCCAAGTTCTTCCACATGAACTTATCACATTTTACTCTATTGGCAACACTAGAGTGGACCTTTGAGTTTCTAGAGCATCTCAAGCATCCATCTACAAAACAAGATGGCACTTTCCCCTTTTTGTACCCCAGTCTTTACATGATTTTCACATAGACTCCTTCACTTAGCTTATAAAGGAAAATGTACTCCCCCTCCCAACTAGGGATGTAATAGAAAAGCCTCTCTTATTGAAATCTCACTCCCAAGACATCAGTGACGATAAATTCTTCCCCCCTTCAATCATTTTTTTGGACCTGCCCTTAATTTCTGGAAATTCACTAACTACTCTCTTCTATTTTCAGTTTTGGTCTTGGTCACAATTCTAAGACAAAAAAAAAAAAAAATCCCATCCAATCTTTTACAAAATTAAGTCAGATACTTGATAAAATTGAACATTTAAATAGTAACTTAAATGTTAAAAAAAAAATACGTTCATTACTTTAGACACTGATACCAAGTTGATGAAGGCCATATCTTATCCCTAAAATTCAAAATGATCTCAGATAAAGTTGGGCAGATAAATGCAACTAGACAGGTAAAACTCATTAAATGGAAATATACTATCTATATCACTATATACAACCTGATTATTTTCTTTTAACACCTTCAGCTTTGCTTCCAGTTCAGTACTAACTTGAGTTTGATGCTGAAGTAACTGCTGCATATGCTGGAAAGAAATGATGATATCCTTTAAAAAAGTATAAATATGATCTATCAGTTGGAGGAACTGTAAGATTGTAGGTATGTTTCTAAATTAATTCTTAAACTACATTTTCTAATTTCTTAACTTATCTTTATAGTTTAATCTTAACACCATAGTAAGACAGTGAAATAAACTAGTACCACATTTTACTAACTTAATATATAAAATAATTACATTGTATGATTTCTTACAAAGTACTATATCCAAGAGTTTTTCAAATAACTAACAGTTTTTTTTAAATTATGAGACACTACTGGAAAATGTAAAGAATTTAAAACCAAAACTTTCGTTGGCTTGTCTTAAAAACAGTAAATGTGTCACTCCTGAAATGTCATATTGCTAATGAGCTAGGATGTCATAGTATGTATTAGAATGAAATGGAGGAAAAGCAGAAAAAAAAAGAAACGAGAACTTTTCTTTCACAGACCTTTTTTAAATAGAAGAATTATAAATATCAAATAAATTCAAATGAGGGTATAACATCCTATAAATGCATGCTCTAAGCATACATACATTTCAATAATTATCTGCTAGGGTACCAATAGTCTAAACTATCAAGGGAAAAACTGATTTATTTTTATTCTATTTATTCGTTAAATATTTTAATGTATTATTTTCCAACTTTATTAAGATATAATTGACATATAACATTCTGTAAACTCAAGTTGTACAACATGATGATTTGGTACATATATATATAGTGCTAAATGATTACCCTAATAAGATTAATTGACATCTCTATCACTTCACATAATTACCATTTTTGTGTGTGTGGTGAGATTATTTATAATCTACTCTCTTAACAACTTTCAAATATATACCACAGTTTTGTTAACTAAAACCATCATGTTGTACATTAAACTCCCGGAACTTACTCATCTTACACCTGAAGTTTGTACCCTTGATGAACATCTCCCCATTCCTTGGATCTATTTTTTAATGGAGCATATGTGAGACCCGGTTAAAAAGGTACACTTGTATCCACTCAATAGGCCCTAACTGAGTGCTTACTATGTGCCGGGAAACTGACCTAGACATGATTCCATTTGTTATTTAACCTAACTTCTTTATTTCCCACATTATACCTGCTTTTAAAAATATGTACTGGCTCTCAAAATATCTTATGATTGCTTGCCTTTTTTTCTTCTTGAATATGTGTGATCTCTTCATTAATCTTCTTATTTAATTCCAACTCCTTTAAAAAATTGAGTAATTTTAAAGTTATGATATAAAATTCAGCAAATTCTACATTTCATTCAGTGCTCAATACGTTTAGGAGAGTCAGGAACCCTTCTCCTACCCCAGAGTACCAACATTCATTTGCTGGTGAAGCAGTGGCTCCTAGTGAAATAAAGGTGGTACGAGACACCCAGCATAGGCTGCTGTGCAAATTTTTTATAAATATTCGCGTTAAAAAATTACAAAATTCCTCATCTCCAAAAGCTTTTCTGGAGACACCTCTGTACCATAGATTACCTGACATTATATGAAAATGGAAACAAAATGGTTATAGACAAATTTTATTGTCTTAAATTCTTGCTGATAATGGCAAAAATTACCTAATAACAAAAAATTATTCACAATATCTTTTTTTACTATGTATATTAACTTTACAAAGAAGGAACATTTTTGTATTATAAACCTGAAATTCTCATTTCACAAAAACAATTATATAAACATAAATACATTTAATTAAATACCATGGTGAGTCTTTCTTGAAGTTCTTGAAATTTTTGTTCTTTAATTGTTAAATGGATGTTTTCTTCTCCCATCTTATGTTGACATGTGACCTTGGACTTTATCAAGTCTGACGTAACTTGTTTTAGTTCCTTAACATAAGAAATATAAACAGTAAGTTCAGTATAAACATTTCATCAAAGAAAGGTATTTCTGACAGTTTTAAAGTCCATTTTAAACCTATCATTATAATTTACTGTATTTCACATATCAAGATAATACTACTGGTCCATCCAGGTCTATTTCCCCTAGTTCCCTTGCAAGATAATTAGCCAAGGTGGGAATGCTACAGGGATAGAATGCATGATTTCTTTCCCTTAAAAAGAGCTAACTTCCCTTAAAAAGATACTAACCAAATGAACTAACCAACCAGAAGTAGGGTGTTTTCAACTTATTTAACAAAAATCTTCTGAGATTAAAAAAATAATAAGAGTATCAATTTCCAAGTTCATTAGCATCTAATAAGAAAAATTTGTGTGAGAAATAATCATAATCTAATGTGATGAGTGCTATATTACAGAAATGTATAGAAGCATAAAGAAAGAAAGAGATTGGTAGAGGGCATCAAGAAGGCATTATTAGGAAAAGTGGTTTCTGAATTGAGTCTTTAAAGATAAATTTGCAAAGAGGACAAAAATGTAGACATTCTAGACAAAAAGACTGTACATGCACAAACGTGCAGAAACACGAGAGTATGGCACTTTTCAGGGAAACAGAATAGATTATGGCTGGAGCTAATATGTAATGGATGAGGGGGAGGAGTAGAGTATTCATGGTTGTGGCTAGAAATCTGACAGGATTCAAATACTGAAAGGGATTTGTAGGCCAAGCTGAAAAGAGCTTTAATTTTATCCTATAGGCAATGAGGAATTAATAATTGAAGGATTTTCAGTAGGAGAAAGACATAAAATTTGTAATTCAGAAAAATAACTCTAGCATCATTACAGATTATTAGAATTGAAGAAGATACAAAAGAAGTCTTCATTTGTGAAGTTACATGTTCACTTAGCTTAACAGATTATAAACACATTATAATTCTAAAATACCAACTTCTGAATTGGTGTGTAATTTATTTTTCTGCTGTTCTGTGTATACTGACTATATTAAATACTCAAGAATCCAATTTTCACATTCTTAACCACACAGTATCTGAACTCCCTTTGAATTTTGGAGGAATTCTACATTATAAAAGTCCACTGTCCATAGAGGAGCCAGAAATGCCAGATACTAGCTTTATAAGCATGAGGCCAGATTCTGCTAATCAGATGCACCTGTCCCGGATATTGGATCAGGAAGCAGTATCACAAAGAACAAAAACTGTTGCAAATCCTTCTGTTGTAGGCTTTAGGGGCAATGCTAGTAACAACACATGTCCATGGGCAACAATGGTACCACTGTAGGAGCGGCATCCACTACAGTCAACAGTGACAGTACAACCTACAGTGTACTAATATACTTTAGTTTTTAAAAGATTGTATGTAAGAACTGAATAAATAATAATAACAAAAAACTCTTGTAGAAAAAAGTTCATTAGGTTGGTAGATTACAGGAAATTGTTATTTTCTTCATTGTACTGATTGGTATTTTCTCTTTCTTCTAAAGTAAACACGTATTTCTTAAGTATCAGTGTATAGGAGATATATATATATATATGCATATATATATATAGTGTAGTATATAATAGTATATAAAGCTATGGAAATGGGCAATCACTTAGAGTTATTAGTTAGAAGAAAGAAGATGGCAAATGACTGGGTCCTAAAGAACTCCAACATTCATGGATTACAGAAGAAGCTAATATAGAAGGCTGAGAAGTACAGTCAACTGAGGTGGGTGGAAAATCAAAAGTGTAATACTCAGGAAGCTGAAAAAGGAGCAGCCGAAAATAGGGCTGCCAATACATCCAGAGTTCTACATGTTATACCTTCAGATGCCACATAAAAACTCACCCAATTATAACTCAATACCTAGTTCAAAATCCAGGAAAAAGGAGGATTAATGGTTTTAGTTCACATGTCCCTTTCAGATATGTGCACTGCATAAAACGACTGCTAAAGTAACTGCACATGGGTCAAGAGATAGGATTTGACTCTTAGAAAAGCAGGCAGACAAATTGATGGCCGGTACAAAGAGAACAATCAACATGTACTGAATCATGAAAGAAGTCTGAACAAAGGAGGTATGCCTTGAAGAATGAATAGTATACTAGATATCCTCCATTTATCTGTCCTGACTCACTCTCCACCTTTTCTTCATACTGCTCTGTTCCCTGTGTGCTGATATCTGTGGATACAGCAAACAATTTTTCTTGCCCTCCGGCTGCTGGTTGGGTTCAATCTCTGGAAGGCACCAGCAAATCAGTATGCTGGGAAGACAGATTGAGGTATTTCCCTGTTTCCTCCCTACCTGGCCACAAAATGACAATAGCTCTCTACCTTTACCAAAGGTCATTGCACCTACAGCTCTCTCCAGGTTCCCAGTATCTGCTTCCTTCCCTTGCCCCCTCAGGTTTATGTGGTATAATCATTCCCCCACCGCTTCTATCCCTGTGGTGCTTCAATGCTCCTCCTGGTTTCCCTGAACGCTGCCCTTAACTTTGTAAACAGCTTCTTCATCAAACCTTTCTCTTTTACCCATTCCAAGGTGCCATCTATTTCCTGACTCAATCCTGTTTAATTCAAGTAAATTGAATTAAAGTGTGGGGAGGGGATATGGAGGAGAGCAAAGGCAAAAAGGAAGGAATAATGAAGAATTATGATGATTGCAACAAAGATTTTGCATTAAATAGAACAGAAGATGCTTAAGAAGCAGTAGGAAATGATGTTGAAGATATAGAATGGGGCCAGACCATGGAAGCTGTGAAAAGCCAATTAAAGAAGTATGGGACTAAATCAATATGTTGTACACCTAAACTTACACAATGTTGTATGTCAATGATATCTCAATAAAGCTGGAAAAAAATTTGGGACTTGATTTGGTAGGCAAAAGAGAACTATTCAATCTACCCCATTCCTTCTATATATACTAAGTATCTAGCATGTCAGGCACATGGAAGCAATGCATCAAACTAGTAACCCAGTAAAGTCATTCTAGCAACAAGAATGAATAAAAACCAAGGGCGCCTGGGTGCTTCAGTCAGTTAAGTGTATGCCTTCAGCTTGGGTCATGATCCCAGGGCCCTGGGATCCAGCCCCACATCAGGCTCCCTGCTCAGCAGAGAGTCTGCTTTTCCCTTTCCTCTCCCTCCCCCTGCTCATGCTCGTGTGCACTCTCTCTTGCTCACTCTCTCAAATAAATAAATAACATCTTTCTTTTTTTTAAAGAATGAGTAAAAACCAGATAAAAGAACACTGGCTAAGGGACTATTTTATTAATCCAGACATGAGATGACAAATGTCTATACTATTAAGAAATGAAGAATGGCAAATATGAGATCTTCTAAAGGAAGATATAATTGAATAGACAAAGGGAATGAAGGAAAAAGATTATTCCAGAGTGTCTAGGTGAAGCTAAAAGAAATGAAAAGAAAAACCATGAAATGTGGAAGAGAAAGCATGACAATGGAAAGGAAATGGGAAGTCTGCTTTGCTGATGAAACAGATGAAAATGTATTAAGACAAGAAACAAGAGATGAACAATGTTCTGAGACTGTTAAGAAAGCCAAAAAATCCCAAATCATTATGCCTGAGCCATACGTTGTTGTTTTATTTAAAAAAAAAAAGTCCTTCATTCATATTTTTTCAAATTATAAAAGGCTATATATGATGAATTCCCTCAAAATGAAGTTTCAATGTCCCAGCAATGGTTCATCTTCACAGTCAGCAAGAGGATTTCCTTTGAAAGAAGAGTTGCATGAATTTGGGGGGATGTGGAGGGAGAAAGGAGGTATATGGAGAATGAAGAATTAATCCAATGTGTGCCCGGCTGACCCTGAAATTACAGTAAGTCATAAAAGGAGACGATCTGCAGGCAGTTGAAAAAATAGAACTGAGATTAAGGGAAATCTGAGGCTGGAAATATAAAGTCATCTGCACGAAGTGAATGACTGAATCACAGAAATGAGAGCTCACTGAGAGAGACCTTAGGATAGAGCTTTGGAGGAATGGAAGAAAAAGGATAATCAGGGAGCCAAAGGAATTTGTACCAAAAGACCCTCAAAAAGTGAGCTATCATACAGATGTTATAAAATGAACACATTTTATATTTTAAACATCTATTATTTTGTACAAAACACATTATTCTGTAATTAAAAACACAAAGCGTCAGTATCAGGATGCTTTGGTTACTAGTATTAGGAAACCATACAAATAATAAGGACATTTATTCTTCCACATAAGAGAACGTCCAAAGTTGGGTAGGTTCTCCACTTTTATTTAACATAGTACTAGAAGACCTAGCTCCAGCAATCAGACAACAAAAAGAAATAAAAGGCATCCAAATTAGTAAGAAAGAAATAAAACTTTCACTATTTGCAGATGACATGATACTATAGATAGAAAACCTGAGAGACATTACCAAAAAACCACTAGAACTGATAAATGAATTCAGAAAGTCATAGGATACAAAATCAATGTACAGAAATCTGTTGCATTCCTATACACTAATAATGAAGCAGCAGAAAGTGAAATTAAGAAAACAGTAAAATATCTAGGAATAAACTTAACCAAAGAGGTGAAAGACCTGTACTCTGAAAACTACAAAACACTGATGAAAGAAACTGAAGAGGACACAAAGAAATGGAAAGACATCCCATGCTCATGGGTAGTAAGAACAAATATTGTTAAACTGTTTATACTACTCAAAGCAATCTACACACTTAATGCAATCCCTATCAAAATACCAACAGCATTTTTCACAGAATGAGAACAATTCTAAAATTTATATGGAATCACGAAGACTCAAATAGCTAAAGCAATCTTGAAAAAGAAAAACAAAACTGGAAGTGTCACAATTCCAGATTTCAAGTTATATTATAATGCTATGTAATCGAAACAGTATGCTACTGGTATAAAAATAGACACAGATCAATGGAACAGAATAGAAAACCCAGAAATGAACCCACAATTATATGGTCAATTAATCTTTGACAAAGCAAGAAAGAATATGCAATGGGAAAAGGACAGTCTCTTCAACAAATGGTGTTGGGAAATCAGAACAACTACATGCATAACAATGAAACTGGACCACTTTCTTATACCATACACAAAAATAAACTCAAAAAGGATTAAAGACCTAAATGTGAGACCTGAAAACATAAAAATCCTAGAAGAGACCACAGGCAGTAATGTCTCTGACATCAGCTATAACAACATTTTTCTAGATATGTCTCCCAAGGCAAGGGAAATAAAAGCAAAAATTTGGAACTACATCAAAATTAAAAGCTTCTGCAGAGCAAAGGAAACAATCAACAAAACTATAAAGCAACCTATGGAATGGGAGATATTTGCAAATGACATATCCAATAAAGGGTTAGTATCCAAAATATATAAAGAACTTATAAAACTCAACACCTCAAAAATAAATAATCCAATTAAAAATGGGCAAAGACATGAACAGACATTTCTCCAAAGACAACATACAGATGGCCAACAGCCACATGAAAAGATGCTCAACATCACTCATTATCAGTGAAATGCCAATCAAAACTACAATGAGCTGTTGTCACCTCACACCTGTTAGAATGGCTAAAGCAAAAAACTCAAGAAAAACAAAGTATTGGCGAGGACGTAAAGAAAATGGAACATTCGTGCACTGTTGGTAGGAATGCAAAGTGGTGCAGCTACTGTGGAAAACAGTATGGAGGCTCCTCAAAAGTTAAAAAGAGAACTACCCTATGATCCAGTAATTGCACTACTGGGTATTTACCCAAAAAATACAAAAACAACAATTCAAAGGAAAAGGGATACATGCACCCTTGTCATTATAAGTAGCATTATTTACAAGAGTCAAGATATGGAAGCAGCCCAAGTGCCCACTGATAGATGAAAGGATAAAGAAGATGTGGTGTGTGTGTGTGTGTGTGTGTGTGTGTACATATATACACAATGGGATATTATTCAGCCATAGAAAAGAATAAAATCTTGCCATTTGCAATAACATGGATGGAGCTAGAGAATATAATGCTAAGCAAAATGAATCACAGAAAGACAAATACCGTATGATCTCACTCATATGCGGACTTTAAGGCAAAAAGAGAGAGAGAGAAACCAAGGTAACTGATGATTACCAGAAAGGAGCTGGGTGAGGGGGATGGGTGAAATAGGTGAAGGGGATTATGAGTACACTTATCATGATGAGCCCTGAGTAATGTAAAGAATTGTTGAATCACTATATTGTACACCTGAAACTAATATAACACTGTATATTAACTATACTGCAATTAAAATACAAAATATTATGCAGCCATCAAAAGGAATGAAATCTTGGCATTTGCAACGACGTGGATGGAACTGGAGGGTATTATGCTGAGCGAAATAAGTCAATCAGAGAAAGACATGTATCATATGACCTCATTGATATGAGGAATTCTTAATCTCAGGAAACAAACTGAGGGTTGCTGGAGTGATGGGGGGGTGGGAGGGGTGGGGTGGCTGGGTGACACACTGGGGAGGGTATGTGCTATGGTGAGTGCTGTGAATTGTGTAAGACTGTTGAATCACAGACCTGTACCTCTGAAAAAAATAATACATTATATGTTAAAAAAAAAAAGAAAGCAGGAAGGGGATAATGAAGGGAGTGGAAATCGGGGTGGGGGAAGACGAACCATGAGAGACTATATGGACTCTGAGAAACAAACTGAGGGTTCTAGATGGGAGGGGGGTGGGGGGATGGGTTAGCCTGGTGATGGGTATTAAAGAGGGCACGTACTGCATGGAGCACTGGGTGTTATACGCAAACAATGAATCATGGAACACTACATCAAAAACTAATGATGTAATGTATGGTGATTAACATAATAAAAAAAGTGAAAAAAAATTAAACATAGATAAAAGATTGTTAAACATCCAACCTGGAAATAACTACTATTGCACATTTAAGACTGTGTGTGGGTAGGTGTGTGCACATGCATGCAGGCACACACGCTTTTTTTCTATAGATATTTTTACTTCTACTAAGATGAAATTACACAATAATTACTATTTTGGAAATGTTTTTTCCACTTAATATTACCATTAGCTTTCTATGCGGCAAAGATCAATGGAGAGCATAATTTTAATACCTGCATGATATGCCACTTCCTAATGTATTTAACCAATCTCAATTAGTAGAGCTTCACATTACAACAGTGTTTGTAAGTATTGCTGTGCTGTACATTCTGGATTTGTTTTGTTATTGTTTGAAGATAGTACTCCCGAGAGAGGAAGAGTTAAAGTCTATGAACTTTTTTTGCAGCAATGAGACATGTTGCCAAGTTATCTGTTCAATAAATAGATTTCCACCATCAAAAAAAAAGCAATAAAAAAATTAAAAAAAACAAACAAAAAGTTGGACAGGTTCTTGTGTTGGTTGATTCAGGCACTCAATGATGAGAATATTTAATAAAGATTAGGTATTATCAAAGACTAGGATATTTTCATTTCTCCACTTTCCATTCTTGGGACTGTCCTTTCTTCCATTGTTGGGACTATAACAAGAGGCCAATTTAGGTACTGCATAGCAACTGGTCTCTTCCTGGAACTCCTTCTAAAAGAGTAAGAAGATTTTTCTTTGAACCATTTCCGGCTGGCCAGAACCAGATCACAGGCTCATTCCTGAACCAAACACTGACATGAAGAATGGAGATTATATTAACTATCTTAGAGACAGACTGATCATATAAAGTGGACTGAATATTGGGGAAATTATCACAATGTCCACTACAAGAAAAATTTCAGCTAACATTATAAAATACATAGGTTGTTTAGGATATTACTGACTACAAATATTACATAGTATAATAGAAGATAAATGGAGAATTTTTTTACAAGCTGACTGACAATGAGTAATTCACCTACTCTTTTTTTTTTAAAGATATTTATTTATTTATTTATTTGAGAGAGGCAAGCAAGCAAGGAGGGGCAAAGGGAGAGTGGGAAAAGAATCCGAAGCAGACTCTGCACTGAGCGCAGAGCCCAAAGTGGGGCTTAATCCCATGACTGAGAGATTAGACTGAACTGAAACCAAGACTCACTTAACCAAATGAGCCACACAGGCACCCCTCACCTACTCTCTTTAGGTTTTGGTTCCCTTTACAAAAAAAGGAGAGGCTGGATCCAGTTAATGGTTTTTAAATTGTGCTCTGAAAAGTCCTAGACACCCCATGGAGACCATTCATAGCTGCTAATAGAGAAGAAAGAGCCCCTAGGTATAGCTCCAGTGTTCCTCCAAGCCTCCCTTCAAGCAACAGCAAACCTTATTCATTTTAATATTGAGCTTCCACATCTTGAACTGAGGGTTCTGCAGCTCAAAGAAAGACAAAAACAAGATTAGATGATCCCTATGATTCTTTGAAATTTAGAGATGATCTGAAGAAGATAGTTTGGAGAGAACCAGATGTAGAAATAGAAAACAGTTCATGCATGAAGGGAGAAAGAGCAGTTGATGAGTCAGAAGGGGTTTCAGACTTTCCTCTCTGATAAAGGAATTTAAAGGCAAATGAGTCTGTTTCAGTTGTCTTGAAAGACTATACATTATAAACCACCTACAGTCTGTGGTGCCGAAAAGCTGAATCTAACAAAACTGCCTTAATCCTAATCTTAACCTAATTTTATTTGCAAGTAACAATAATCCCATAAATTTCTATGGCATGTTTAACTTTCTGAAGTGCTTTTCCATGCGTTTATTGTTTTATATTTATTACACATATGTAAAACAAGAAAGGCAGGGATCATTCTACTCATATGAAAAACAAGAAAACAAAAGGGGGAAAAGAGAAAAGCAACATCCATATAGGTGTGGGTCAAGCACCTCTTTGAGATGACTATAATTGAAAGGTTTAGTTTTAAAGAAAAAGGTAAAGTGATGAATTAAGATAAACAGAATAAATGAGAAATATTATGCAGGGAATTATATGTTGGCAGGAAGAGGCTAAAGGGCTGGGAGAAGTAGTGGGAACTGAAGGACTAGAGGCAGAAAGAACAGATGTGAGAGTATCATGTGTGGTACAGATGATAGAAAAAGATGCCCTGGCTGGAGAAAGAGGAGGGCCGAATGAAAGAGCCCAAAAGAAGCAGTGTTTAATGATAAAATTTCAAGGTAGGGACATAGTAGTCTATGTCTTGACTCTATATCTTTAGAGTCAAGTAGTCTATAGATATTTAGACTCAAGGCATATAAAGAGCTGATATTGCAGGAGTGTGAATAGTTAAAAATTTCCCTTTCTGGTAAATATATGCTTCTCTTCTCTAAGAAAGAGAAGAAACTTATGTGGATAAATTGCTTATGTTGCTATCACTATTAGAATGGTTAAGACTGTAGGTTCTGGAGTCAAAATTTGTCTAGGTTCCAGTCCTGGCTTTATTTTCCTTGTTATTTAACTTTAGGTAACTTATTTAACTTCCTTCTGTCTCAAGTTCCTAATCTGTAAATTAGAAATACAATTTTTTAAAAACAAACCGTGTGGCGTGTAATACTCCATGCAACAAGTATTTGCTGAGCATCTACTATGTGTCAGGCACTGTTACCTATTACTACTACTAAGGTGAATCCAAGGGATTCTAGGATTTTTTTTTCTACTTTAAAAATAGACTAAGTCTTGGGGCGCCTGGGTGGCTCAGTCGGTTAAGCGACTGCCTTCGGCTCAGGTCATGATCCTGGAGTCCCGGGATCGAGTCCCACATCGGACTCCCTGCTCGGCGGGGAGTCTGCTTCTCCCTCTGACCCTCCTCCCTCTCGTGCTCTCTATCTCTCATTCTCTCTCTCTCAAATAAATAAAATCTTAAAAAATAAAAATAGACTAAGTCTTAATAATGGTATAATTAAATATCCTTTTATTTATTTAAAGAATTAAGATTCATTCTTTCAAAGCTAACAACAGTAAGAATTTTCCTATAGACCATGTGCTCCTCAAGGAAAGGTGCCGTGTTTTGTACTTATCCCATAGCAGCTTAATACATTCAAGGAATTTAAAAGGAACTAAACATTATATCGACTATAAGAAGAAAAGTAATTAACATGATTATGAAAAAAATGTGATTGTCTTTACCTAAAAATAAGATCTGATGAAAGCAAAGGTTGATTTACTCAGGATTTAAAAAATGGCAATAAAAATATTTGGTGAGAGCAGTAGATGTCAGCCAGACAAAGTATTATTAATGACACGATAGTTCACAGTCAGTTTGCAAGAATGAATAGAAAGTGGTAGGTTTAAGTATGGTGCTGAGGGTTTAATCACTGATTGAACCAACTGGTTTCACTCCATTCAATGTAACAACCACAGTCCTACAGATCACCATGTTATATAGACAGATACTACTGGTTTAAATGTGAACAGACCAGTACAATAATAGAAAAATAAAGCTTAGTAGATAGTGAGTCACTAGCATTATGTTAACTTTAAAAGAACAGCATATTTTTTGGCTAGAAAATAACCCTGACTGTTGTAATCGACAGTCTGAAATTTATGAATTTAAAATAGGTTAATTCTTCATTATAAGTACAGATCCAAGAATATGCTAGAAAACAACAATTACAGAAATAAGATAGTATAATAAAACATTACTCTAGAACTAGAAGGTCTTTGACTTAAATTTATTGAACAAAAGGATGTACTGACCTTATTATTTCCACCCTGGATAAACATTTGAAAACATGGGATGGTAGTCAAATTCACTATGCATACTGAAGGATATTTAAAAAAAAAAAACAACAAAAAACTAGTAATTTCAGCAATTAATTTAACTTCTTAAAAATTTAGGAGATTAATTCAAAAGAAAAATATCTGTTAGAGGACCTCAAAGTTTTAATCTCAACTCAGATTTATGGGATCTTTAGCTAATTTTTATATTGTTATCCAGTATTTAATCAAATATCATCTGAGTATTAAAAAGAGATCTTTTGTGCTCAATTGATTCCACTTTTTTAAAAAGCCACCAATAATACTGGGCTTAAAATAATGTACAACTTTCTTTACACAATGGTGTTTCTAAAACCTTGCTTTCAAGCTGCTTTTTTGTGTACTAAAATGGTAGTTTTAAAATTTTCACTTTGAACTTTTAATTTTTTTATATTGGGTTTTCCTAAAGCAAGATGCACCTGTAAGAAATAAACATTCAGACTAGTTAGAAATTATTAGATGCTTTTTTATACTAGTTTTATACTTGTGAACTATTCTAAGTTCAATCCTAAAATGCAATGTTCTGATAAAAGTACAATTAAACTGAAGCATATATTGCTAAAACATATTTATATCAAATGGCTTATAATTCTCTGAATTAATAAAAGAGGATTCATTTTTCTAAAAGTTATTTTTTCTGTCAAGGTAACAAAGTGCAACAAACTTCTACAGTTTTCTATACTTTTCAACAACTGAAAATATGAAGCTGTTGTAATCAGCTAAGTTTTCTAGGAGATACTCTAAAATGCATCAATTCCTATTACAAAAATTGTAATGAAACAAGGAAGTG
Organism: Eumetopias jubatus; assembly: GCF_037043125.1. Lineage (NCBI taxonomy): Eukaryota > Metazoa > Chordata > Mammalia > Carnivora > Otariidae > Eumetopias > Eumetopias jubatus. Next base: position 28,155,648 of record NW_028274819.1, on the reverse strand, counting down.
GGAAAGGGGAGGGTAAGAGTGAAAACTCAGTATATGGCTGACAAAAGTAAAAACTAATCATTTCTTATGTCTTTCTTTTTCTCTTATATATTAATTAATCTTAAGAGCATAATAAATTAAAATCAGAGACCTCCATGAAATGATTTTCCACTGAAAATATGCTTTTGATTTTATAGCCCTTATAGCTTTTAAATATCCTGAACTTTTAGTACATTGTCTGTTTTCTAACCACTTTATTCAAAGCTGTTAGTGAGCAAGTAAACAGCACATGCTTTGATCTCATTAAATTACAACTTATAGTTCCTAGAGTCATAAATATTGTGCTCTTTTTTCCTTTACCCCTCCTTTTCTGGTACAGGGTAGTCTGTTAAATATCACTATCTCCTTGAGTGCTGTGACGTTTACTCAGACAAATAGCAGAGGTTATGAATGCTGCTCACAGATAGTATCAGGAATTCTTCATGATTGCCATAATGGTGAACCCAGCATTCAGAATTGTAATATCTAGTTTAATCTAACAACTAAGTTTGGTCTGTTTAACTTTGCTCAAAAAAAAAAAAATCCACCTTATCACAAACCAATAGCTTAACTGTTCTGAACAAAATCATAAAACAGAATAAGAGAAAAATAAAAATCATCTTTGGGAAAATTAATGATTTAAAGTTTTAAATAAGTGATATAACCAATGTTACTAGACTTGATTAGCTTCTAAAAAGAATAAAAAATGATAAAGCTTTCTTAAAGTTGAAAATTAAGACTACATACAAAATACAAAATACTTATACCTAGAATGTTGGAAATATTAAAAATGGCTGTTAAAATTTATTTTAAATTTTTCACCCTTTTAGCCACTTGGACTTGGAAATCTCAAAGTAGTAAGATTCTCTCGCTTTACCCTTTCATACACTCACTCTTCCAAGAACTGTTTGGTAGCATAGTCACTGACTGTAATGCTCTCTAGAGAGACAGGCCACCACTGCATGACATATCAGAACATGTAGTTAGCCCTGGCAGGGCTCCAAGACCTGAGGAAAAAGGGGTAAGTGTGCTCCTGAGCAACACTATTCCACTTGTGCAAAGAAAAACACATTCTTTTTACCCTAACCTACTAATGTTATCTCTCCATGGATTTACATGAGCCTCGTCTCCATCTACAGGTCAGTCTTAAACTATATATTAGAAATATAATATTATAATGAAACATTTGTCCTTATTTAATGAAAAAGCCACATAACTTAGTACAGAAACTTAAGAGGTATAATCCTTTTATAATAATGCAAAAACTAGGGGAGACTGGGTGGCTCAGTTGTTAAGCATCTGCCTTCGGCTCAGGTCATGATCCCAGGGTCCTGGGATCAAGCCCCACATCAGGCTCCCTGCTCCGCGGGAAACCTGCTTCTCCCTCTCCCACTCCCCCTGCTTGTGTTCCCTCTCTCACTGTGTCTCTCTCTGTCAAATAAATAAAGTCTTTAAAAAAAATCATGCAAAAACTAACTGAATAAAAGCATATGAAAATTTTAATATAACCACTAAATTAATATGATTAATCAGTTAAGTCATGGATAAAAATATTAAAAAATAAATCAAAGAGACATCACTGAAAATGTGCTTATTCACAACTACTCAGTCTCAGTATTTATTTATATTTGCATTTGAAGTTTACATTGATAAAAATGAATGGTCCTTTTAACAATCCTCTGATATGAGACTACAGGCAAAATTTTAAATTACAGCTTTTCTTTTAATATTAAAAAAAAGCCATCTTTAGTATTCTAAGATGTGACTGAAAACAAATGCTTTCTACATAAAAACTGTCTAGTTTGCTAGACAGACTTAAGACTTTTAAGAGATAGGAACATATGCTTATTACCCCCTTCTGTTTTATACTGAGCTACTCCTATGCTCTTCCTTTCTGATCCTTCAGAATATAAAACCAACTTATTGGCAGTTATAAGACCAAAGAACTAAATAGAATAGTGTTACAAATATTAATGGCCTTTGGACTCTGGCTTAGCATTTAGAAGCCACTTAAATCTTTATCCGAAGTAATCCCTCTTTCCTCAAAATGATGCTAAAAGAGAGAGTAGTAAAATTTCCTTGTTTCTTGAATTATGCATAAAAGTATATATTATTTATCTCACAGCACAAAACACTCCTGTTCAAAACTTAAATCTGTTACTCTAGATTTTCAATAAAATTTTAATTTCAGTAAAATTACAGTTAAATATAAAAACAGGGGGACTTATTTCCAGTCTAGCAAGTAAGGAGCTTAAACTTTGTCCTGACAGCACTTTGTCCTGACAACAAGTAAAAGCTGAACAAACTGAAAATCAACAACTCCCCTTAGATCTGTCAGAGAAATGAGGTCATAAGGCAAATAGCTACCTCAATAATTGGAGAGAGAGACTGGCGAATATACAGAATTATTAATTACCAGAGCAGAAACCCACAAACAGAAACCTCTGCAGGAAATAGTGCCAGGGAAGCCTGAACTGTGATTGACTAATTGCCAGAGGCTCAGTGTAGAAAACTCTGACAGTTAAAAAAAAAAAAAAAATCAGGGGACACAGTCATGGGGGGGACCCTCACACACACACTTTTGTGAATTTCACTTCCAAGTCCTCTCACAGTATCAGGAAAAAAATCCCTCCTACTTCCAGGAGGAGGAGAAGAAAAGGAACCATTTGGAAATACACCAGGGCATTCTGTTCTTCTTAACAAGGCCTGACCTCGGGAGAAATTATTGGACCTGAGCCTAAACTACCTGGGGAAAGGGTAATACCCAAATCTAGCCCCCTTCAACCGTGCTGTACCACCCAAGAGAGGGAAAAAACTGAGAAATACTGTGAAGTTCACAGTCCAGTGATACAGGCACACCAAGAGATTGAGATCTAATCATAGGACACTTCGCAACCCCCCACCCTAAACTTTACCATTACATTACTAAAGGCTATTTATTGCAGATACTTTCACATGCATATCATGTCCGTCTTTCAACAAAAAATTACAAGGCATACTAAAAGGCAAGAAACACAATTTGAAGAAACTGAACAAGCATCAGAACCTGTGTCAGATATGGCAGAAATATTAGAATTATCAAATCTGGAATTTAAAAAAAACTAATATGCTAAATGTTTTAATGGAAAAAGTAGACAAAAAATAGGAGAACAAATAGATAATGTAAGTAGAGAGATGGAAATTCTAAGAATCAAAAAGAAATGCTTTAGATCACAAACACTGCAATGGAAATGAAGAATGCCTCTGAGGGGCTCAAGAGTAGTATGGACAAGATTGAGGAATATCAATGAACTTGATATGATGGCAAAAATTCAAAAACTGAAAACAAAGAGAAAAAAAACTAAGGAAAGCAGAACAGAACATCCACCAACTGTGGGACAGCTACACAAAATGTAACATATGCATAATGGAAATACCAGAAGGAAAAGAAAGAGAACAGGAAGAGAAGCAATATTTGAAGCAGCAATGACTGAGAATTTCCCTAAAACAATGTCAGGCACCAAACCACAGATCCAGAAAGCTCAGGGAACACCAAGAAGGATAAGTGAGCAAAAAGTTTATACCTAGGCATATCATATTCAAAATTCAGAAAATCAGTAATAAAAAAAAAAATACTGAAAGAAGCCAGAAGGAAAAGAACACCTTACCTACAGAAGAGCAAAGGATTACATCTGACTTCTCAGAAACCATACAAGCAACGAGAGTGATATGAAATATTTAAAGTGTTGAGAGAAAAAAACTACTAACCTAGAATTCTGTACCCTCTGAAATTATCCTTTAAAAGTGAAGGAGAGAGATGCCTGGGTGGCTCAGTTGGTTAAGTGTCTGCCTTTGGCTCAGGTCATGATCCTGGGGTCCTCGGATTGAGTTCTGCATCAGGCTCCTTGCTCAGTGGGGAGCCTGCTTCTCCCTCTGCCTGCCACTCTCCCTGCTTGTGCGCTTGTGCTCTCTCTCTCTGACGAATAAATAAAATGTTTTTTAAAGAGTGAAGGAGAAATAAAGACTTTTTAAGACAAAAATTGAGCAAATTTGTTGCCAGTAGGCCTGCCTTGCAAGAAATGTTAAAAAAAGTTTTTCAGAGAAAAGGAAAGTGATATAGGTCAGAAACTCTGAAGTACCTAATAAAAGGAAGAGCATCAGAGAAGGAATAAGTGATAGCAAATAAAATATTTTATTTCTTATTCTAAACTGATAAAATAACCATTTGTTCAAAATAAAAATAGCAACAATGTATTTGATTATGTATGCTTAGGTATTAGTAAAATGAATGACAGCAATGATACAAGTGACAGGAGAGAAGAATCAGGACTGGTTCATTGTTATAAGGTACATGCACTACCCATGAAGTAGTATGTTATTTGAAAGCAAACTTGGTTTATTGCAGATACACTGTGAACTCTAGGGCTAGCGCTAAAAAAGTTTTTTAAAAAGTATGATTGAAACACTAAGAAAGGAGAGAAAATGGAATCATAAAATGCTCAATTAAAACCACAAATAGCAGAAAAAGAGTGGAAGACAAAAAAGAGGAACAAACAAGGGCAACAAAGAGAAAACAGCAAAAAAATATGGTACATATTAATCCCAATTATATCAATAATCACCTCAAATGTCAGGAGTCTAAAATACAACAATTAAAAGATGGATTATCAAAGTGGATCCAAAAACAAGACCCAATTATATGTTGTCTACCAAAAACCCACTTTAAATATAAAAACACATATTGATTGAGAGTAAAGGGATGGAGAAGGATATACCATGCTAACACTAATCAAAATAAAGTAGGAATTGATATATTAATTTCAACCAGAGTAGATTTCAGAGCAAGGAAAGTTATTAAGGACAAAAGGGGGGCATACATAATAATAAAGGAGTGAATACTCCAAGAAGACATAACAATGTCTTAATGTGTATATGCATAGAGAGGACCAAAATACAGGAGGCAAAAACTAACAACTGCAAAAAGAAATAGAGAATCTACTATTATATTTGGAGACTTTAATATACCTCCATCAGAAATCGAAAGATCCAGCAGGCAGAAAATCAGAAGGGTCAAAGTTGAACTTAGCACCATCAATCAAGTGGTGTATAGACTACTTCATCCAAAAACAGATTACAAATTCTTCTCAAGTTCACATAGAACATTCACCAAGATAGACCACATTCTGGACCATAAAACACACCTTAACAAATTTAAAAGAATAAAAAGTGACACAATTTCTGTTCTCAGACCACAATAAAATTAACTAGAAATCAATAAAAGGTAGCTTGAAAAAACCAAAATACTCAGAGATTAAACAGCACACTTCTAAATAACACATGGGTCAAAGAAGAAATCTCAGGAGAAATTTTAAAATATTTTGAGCTAAATGAAAATATAACTTTTCTTTTAAAAAAATACTATGGAAGGTTTTAAAGATTTTATTTATTCATTTGAGAGAGAGAGAGAGAAAATGAGCAAGGAGAGAGGCAGAGGGAGAAGCAGGCTCCCCACTAAGCCAGGAGCCCAATGTGAGGCTCGATCCCAGGACCGTGGGATCATGATCTGAGCCACCCAGGTGCCCCAAAAATACAACTTTTCAAAATCTGTAGGCTGCAGTGAAAAAAATGCTTACAGGGGAAATATAGCATTGAATGTAGGTGTCAGAAAAGAAAAAAGGCCAAAATATAGAAGCAACCCAAGTATCCAATGATAGGTGAATGGATAAGAAAGATGTAGTATATATACACAATGGAATATCAGTCGGCCATAAAAAAGGATAAGATCTTGCCATGTGCAAAAACACAATGGACCTAGAGAATTGTGCTAAGAGAAATAAGTCAGAGAAAGACAAATACATAAGATTTCACTTATACGTGGAATCTAAAACACAAAACAAACAGAAAGAAGAAACAGACCCACAAATACAGAGAACTAATGGTCACCAGAGAGGCAGGGGGGTGGGGATATGGGCAAAATAGATGAAGGGGAGTAGGAGATACAGGTTTCCAGTTACAGAACAAATAAGTCACAGGGATAAAAGATACAGCATAGGGAATATAGGCAGTAGTAGTGTAGTAGCATCGTATGGTGACAGACAGTAGTTAGAGCCGCAGTGAGCCTAGCATAATGCATAGACTTACCAAATCACTATGTTGTATACCCGAAACTAATGTAACATTTTGTGTCAACTACACTTCAATTAAAAAATTAAAAAGAGGGCACCTAGGTGGCTCAGTTGGTTGGGCGACTGCCTTTGGCTCAGGTCATGATCCTGGAGTCCTGGGATTGAGTCCCGCATCAGGCTCCCTGCTCAGCAGGGAGTCTGCTTCTCCCTCTGACCCTCCCCCCTCTCATGCTCTATCTCATTCTCTAATAATAAATAAATAAAATCTTTAAAAAAAATTAAAAAGAAAAAAATTTTAAATCAAATATCCAAACTTCAAACTTAGGAAACTAGAAAAAGAAGACCAAAGTAAATTCAAAGTAAGCAGAAGAAAAGAAATAATAAAAATTAGAGCATAAATCAATGAAAATGAAAACAATAAATCAATAGAGAAAATCAAGAAAACAAAAAAGCTGATTCTTTGAAACAATCAATAAAATTGATAAGGCTCTAGCCGGGCTAAGGAAAAAAAAAAAGGGACACAGATTACTAATATCAGAAATGAAAAAATGGATATAACCTTAGATCCTAAGGACATTAAATAGAAAATTTTAAAAATGCTATGAACAACTCTATGCCCACAAGTTTGATAGCCTAGATGAAATGGACCAATTCCTTGACATAATATGCCAAAACGCACACAAGAAGAAATAGACAATCTAAATAGACCTATATCCATTAAAGAAATTGAATCAATAACTAATAATCTATCTAACAACAGAAAGCACCATGCCCAAATGGGTTTACTGGTGAATTCTATGAAACATTAAAAGAAGAAATGATACCAATTCTGTATAATCTCTTTCAGAAGACAGATGTGGAGGGAATACTTTGAATTCATTCTATTAGGCCAACATTATCCTAATAGCAAAACAAGACAAAGACATTACAAGAAAACTACAGACCAGTATTTTTCACTAGTGTAGATACAAAAATCCTCAACAAAATAACAGCAAATTGAATCTAACAATGTATAAAAATAATTATACACCATGACCAAGTGGGATTTATCCCACTTATGCAAGGCTGGTTCAACATTCAAAAATTAATTAATGTAATCCATTACATCAACAGGCAAGCAAAAAAAAAAAAAATCACACAATCATAACAAAAGATGCAGAAAAAGCATCTGACAAAAATCCAACACCTATTTATGATAAAAATTCTTAGCAAACTAGGAACAGAGAGAAACTTCCTCAACTTGATAAAGAGCATCTAGAAAGAAAACATACAGCTCACATCAAACTTAATGGTGAGAAACTTCACAATTTCCCTCTAAAATCAGGAACAAACCAAGGATGTCCCCTCTCACCAAATTTTCAACACCATACTGGAAGCCCCAGCTAATGTAACAAGACAAGAATAGGAAATAAAACAAAACAAAACAAAACAAAAAGATATACAGATTTGGGAAGGAAGAAATAAAACTGGCTTTGTTCACAGATGACACGATTGACTATGTAGAAAATCTAAAAAAATCAACAAAGACCTCCTGGAACTAATAAGTGATTATACCAAGGTTGTAGAATATAATATTAATATACAAAAGTCAATCACTTTCTGTACTAGAAAAACCTACAGTTCTTCCCTCTTGTATAAGGAAAAATCCAGTTCTTCCTCCTGTGTTTTTTTTTCCTGTGTGGCTCCTTTACACAGAACACTTCTGACACTTCTGGTCACCAAATATGTGGAGGTTTTCCCCCACCAAGCAATTCTCTGCAACACCAGTTGAATGTCCCCACAATTTAACTCACTTCTGACACTATCTACTTGAAGGCAGGGCCAAATCCCAAAGGTTAAAGGCTCAGTCCCATAAGACTGCTCCCATCCCACTTCAGATGCCAATCACAAGTCCAGATGTTTCTGACTGATTGGCTATAAATAGAGGTTCCTATGATCCCCCTCTTAGGTTCCATTAATTTGCCAGAACAGCTCACAGAACTCTGCAAAACACAAGTTTATTAGTTTTTTAACAGATACAGTAAAGGATACAGATCAACAGCCTGATGAAGATATACAAAGGGCAGTATCTGGGAAATGATACTACTGGGATTTTATGGAGACTTCCTCATGTAGGCATGATCAATTATTAACTCCATTTCCAGGCTCTTTTCCTGTGGAGTAGAGGGAGGTAGGGGAGAAGCAGGGCTAAAAATGTTAAGCTTCTAATCATGACTTGCTCTTTCTGGTGACCAACCCCCATCCAGGAGCCATCCAGGATCCCACTCAGAGTCACATCATTAAAACAAAAGATGCTCCTAGTGCTCTTATCACTCAGGAATTTATAAGGGTTTTAGGAGCCCAGTGTCAGGGTCAGGGTGAAAGACCAGATATTAGAACAAGAGATATTCTTAGTGCTTTTATCACTTAGGAAATTACAAGTGATAGAAAATGAGGGCAGATATTTTCTATGATCTCATACTTTTAATTTTTGCTACAATTTTTAAGCAAAAATTAAATGCTTAGGTAAAAAATCTAACAAACTATATATAAGATCTACATGAGAAGAACTATAAAACTCTAATGAAAGATAGCAAAGAACTAAACAAATGGAGAGATATTCCGTATTCATGAATAGGAAGACCCAATATTTTCAAGATGTCAGTTCTTCCCAACTTGATCTATAGATTCATTACAATCCCAGTCAAAATCTCAGCAAGTTATTTTGTGGATATTAGCAAACTAATTCTATGGAGAGGGAAAAGGCCCAGAATACCTAACTTAATATTGAAGGAGAAGAAGAACAAAGTTAGAGGACTGATACTACCCAACTTTAGCACTTACTATAAAACTACCGTAATCAAATCAGTGTGGTATTGGTGAAAGAACGGACAATTAGATCAATGGAAGAGATAGGAGAGCCGAGAAACAGATCCACATAAATACAGTCAACTGATAGTTGACAGAGGAGCAAAACTAATCTTTTCAACAAATGGTGATGGGACAACTGGACATTCACATGCAAAAAAAAGTGGGGGGGATTTAGACCGAAACCTTACACTCTTCATAAAAATTAACTCAAATGGATCACAGACCTAAATGTGAAATACAAAACTATAAAACTCCTAGAAGATAATACAGGAGAAAATCTAGTTGACCCTGTGTAAGGCAATGACCTTTTAGGTACAATGCCAAAGTTACAATCCACACACAAAAAAATTTGATAAGTTGCACTTCATTAAAATTAAAAACTTCTGCTCTGCAAAAGACAATATCAAAAGAATGAGAAGTCAAATCAGACTGAGAGAAAATATTTTTAAAAGCTATATCCGATAAAGATACTGTTATCCAAATTATACACAGAACTCTTAAAAGTCAACAATAATAAAACAAATAACTCAATTAAAAAATGGATAAGAGATCTGAACAGACATCTCACCAAAGAAGATACACAGATCGCAAGTAAACATATGAAAGGGTGTTCAACTTCATATGTCATTAGGGAATTACAAATCACAAGAGATACCATACACACCTATTACGAATGTGCAAAATCCAAAACACTGACAACCCCAAATGCTGGTGAGGATATCGAGCAACAAAAACTCTCATTCATGGCTGGTGGGCATGCAAAATGATATAGCCACTTTGGAAAGCAGTTTGGCAGTTTCTACAAAATGAAACATACTCTTACCATACAATCCAAACAATCATGCTCCTTGGTATTTATCCAAAAAAGTTGAAAACTTAGGTGCACACAAAAACTTGTACATAGATATTTATAGCAGTTTTATTCATAACTGCCAAAACTTGCAAGCAATCAAAATATCCTTCATAGAATGGATAGTTTGTGGTACATCCAGGCAATGGAATATTATTCAGTACTTAAAAAAAAAAAAAAAAGCTACCAAGCCATGAAAAGACATTAGACAAAACTTAATGCATATTACTGAAAAAGCCCATCTGAAAAGGCTACATTCTATATGATTCCAACTCTGTAACCTTTTGGAAAATGTTCCCAAACTGTGGAAATAGTAGAAAGAGAAGTAGTTTCCAAGGGTTGGGGGAGGGACAGATGAAAAGGCAGAGCACAGAGGATTTTCAGAGCAGTAAAACTATTTTGTATGATACTAAAACGGTGGACACGTGTCACTAAACATTTGCCCAAACTCAGATAAAGTACAAAACCAAGAGTGAATCATAATGTAAACAATGGAATTTGGATGATACTGATGTGTCACGGTAGGTTCATCAGTTATAACAAATGCATCACTCTGGTACAGGATGTTGATAGTGGGAGAGACTGCACATGTGTGGGTTAGGTATGGGAACGCTCTATACTTTCCATTCAGTTTTGCTGTAAAGCTAAAAATGCTCTAAAAAATAAAGTTTATTAATTTAAATTAAACAAAAACAGTGAAATTCAACGTATACATATAGCTGTAAGTGCTTGGAGTGTTTTTTCTTTCCTTTTAAAAGCAGACTCCATTTAAAACCAAGATGAAAACATTGATCCCAAATTTAAATTTTCCTCAAAAGTTATGATATATATGAACAATATCATCCATATTCATTTATTTATTGAATCCAAAATATGTATTGCCAAAATGACTTGTTGAGGTTTGGGGTGTAATTTTTGTAAATGACTGACAACCACGGTGGGGGTTATATTCTTCCTGGTTTATAACCACTAAGGCCATTTTTCTACTTCTGAGCCAATGACTGTGACATGAGGAATAAAATGTTTATGGTCTTCTGCCAATTTATTTATTTATTTATTTTTAAAGATTTTATTTATTTATTCATGAGAGACAGAGAGAGAGAAGCAGAGGGAGAAGCAGGCTCCCAAGGAACAGGGAGCCCGATGCGGCACTCGATCCCAGGACCCTGGGATCATGACCTGAGCCGAAGGCAGACACTTAACCATCTGAGCCACCCAGGTGCCCTGGCCTTCTGCCAATTTAGATCTCAATGTCCAATGGAGTCCTTCACTCATGATGCTCCAGCCATACCAGACTTTCTCCAGTCCCTCACATATACCAAACTCTCGCCTATACTTAATCTTAGCCAAAGGTCTGAGCAGTGATTGCTAAAATTCTTTCCTACCTCAAGGTTTTTGCACATGCTGTTCTCCTTGCCAGAGTATTACCTACTCTATGTGATGCTCTCTTTCTGGGTTCCAGTAACTTATCTTCTTGCTGTTTTGGGGGTCCAGTATGGGGACATCTCTATTGCCTGAAACATTATTCTCCTCTGTCCCTATCCCTTCACCTCCAACGTAATAAATCCACCTATTGTAACGTCATCACAACCTTTTTCTTTGTATCATTTATAACAGTTTTAAATTATTTGGTCTGTGTGATTATGTATTTTGTGTCTAACTCCTCCATTGGACTATAAACTTCAAAAAAGGAGGGAAATGTTTTATTTTTTTCAGACCTGTATCCTTAGTGCCACATAGTACCTGACACACACAGTTATTCAAGTATTGAATGAATGAAGAATGAATGAATAGGGGCGCCTGGGTGGCTCAGTCGTTAAGCGTCTGCCTTCGGCTCAGGTCATGATCCCAGGGTCCTGGGATCGAGCCCCACATCGGGCTCCCTGCTCCGCGGGAAGCCTGCTTCTCCCTCTCCCACTCCCCCTGCTTGTGTTCCCTCTCTCGCTGTGTCTCTCTCTGTCAAATAAATAAAATCTTAAAAAAAAAAAAAAGAGTGAATGAATAAATGGTGCTGAGATTGACATACAGTAAATACTGGCTATTCAGGTCACCATAAAAAGGCATGCCAATGGTGACAAAGAATATTTTGAATGGGTTAGAACAAATTCATTCATTACATTTACTGGAATCATAACTCACAGTTTGTGAATCTGTATTTAAAACGTATTTTTCTTTATACCAAAAAAATCTACCCAACTTTTTCTAATACTATTTCATAAAACTAGACTATAATTTTACCTAATACTATAAAACTGTATCAATCATACCTTCTTTAAACTGCATATTTCAGATTCTTGTTTTTTATTTAAAGCTGAAAGTCTTTTGTTTAGCTGTATTGCTTCCTGTACTGCAACATGAAAAACATTTAGAAAAATATTATATTCAAAATCAATTTAAGGAAAGTATCACTAAAATGGACAGGGAAAATAGCCTCAATGCAATGTATGTAATTATTATTGAATTTAAATAATATTAAAATGCTACTTAATATTACCAGTAGCAGATAAGTTCAATTTATTTATTATAAATAAGCTCATTTAATCACTCCCTATTAAATATATGTTTAAATAAGATTGTACCTACCATTTTGTTCTAACTTTTCATGATTCTCTTTTACCAATCCAAATTGACCTGTTATCGTGCCATAATATTTCTCAATTTCATTCAGTTGCTTCTGATGATCTTCTTTAGCCAGAAGATGTAACTGGACTTTTTGTTCCTATTTTGAAGTTATTTAAAATGTTATAAATATATAAAACACACATATACAACATATATGCACACATATATTTAAACATACATATAAATTGTTTTTAATAACTTTTGTTACTAAATAGGCCATGAAAAAGTGCTGAGTACACCATAGGGAGGAAATGTTAAAGAGATATTTCTAAACCTATGTAAAATTAAAGCCTTTTTTGTCTTGTAACAAAATAGTCATTTAAATTTATACAGCCCTTATTTAGAATTTCTTTTTCAAAAACCAACTAGTTTCAGAGGCTCCTGGGTGGCTTAGTGAGTTAAGCATCTGCCTTCGGCTCAGGTCAGGATAGAGTCCTCATCATATCTGGCTCTTTGCTCAGCGGGGAGCCTGCTTCTCCCTCTGCCTGCCGCTCCCCCTGCTTGTACTCTCATGCTCTCTCTCTCTCTCTGGCAAATAAATAAATAAAATCTTAAAAAAAAAAATCAACTAGCTTCATTTATAGAAAAGTTAATTAGTCCAAGCCAGCACTAAGCAAAATCATGAGACTATTAAAGCAATACTCCTGATAATTTAGGAAAGGAATTCTTTTCTCTAAATTTGGGAGTGCAATTATGAATGCGGTATTGAAACTCAAGTAATTTTTCTGATTTTAATGAGTATAGCCCCTTCTTATTGCATTAAAAATTGAATTATGAGGATATCTATCAGAGACAGGGAGGCAATACAGTATAGTAGAAAGTCTACTTAGGCTGAGAAACATAATTGTTAAAAATTGGACCCAATGTATTTTTTAATATGGGCTTTCATTGCTTTTGGCTAAAACAACTTGTTTTGTCATACTTAGAAATGTGACTTTCAATTTTAAAAAGAAATCTTATGTTAATAAAATCAATAACATTTTTTTAAAGGTTTTGACCTTGACTTGGCATTGGTAAAATCACTGATTGGTTTCACAAATTTCATTCATTTTTGCCACATGCTTCAGCACCCGTGATGAGCAGTGATAAAGAACAGTGTGCGTCTATCAGTGATAAAGAACAGCGTGAGTCTATCGGCTGGTACTCAGTAATTGTTTTCTGAATGAATTGTTTTCCTGTGGAGTTGCAACAGTGTAAATTTGTTAGATCTACCTGGCCTGTGTATGTTTCCCTTATCCAGTATTATCACAATTTCAAGTATTTACTTTTAGTATTTCTTCCTCATGACAATCTAGTAGAATTGAAATTCACATGCTCTATTCTCCCCTAGTCAAATAAAGGGCATAGTACTCAAAGTAAACCAACTGATTTCTTTTTGGAATTTGAAACTTGAGCAAAATGACTATGAAACGCAGTAAGTTCAGTAGTGATCCTATCCAGACTGATAAGACTTCTGTCCTGGGTTCCTTCAACCTGCTTCACAAACTGGAATTAGCCTGGTCTCTGTTCATTCTCAAACCCATTCTTCAGTCAAACTGATTCTGAGTGCCTCCACTAAATTTCCTTTTGCATAAATTAAACAGAGCCAGTTCCTACTGCTTAAAACCAAAGTACACGCAGTATAGCAAAGTAGTCAAAACCGAATCTGCCTGTGTTTAAATACTCCCTTTGTAATTTAGTTGCAGTGTGACTTTCGGAAAATTATCCACCCTATCTTTAAAACAAAGATTCTAAAAGTATCTCCCTTATAAGGTTGCTCTGAGGATAAAATGAATTAATACACATAAACACAAAGAACAGGGCGCCTGAGTGGCTCAGTTGGTTGGGCGACTGCCTTCAGCTCAGGTCATGATCCTGGAGTCCCCGAGTCCCGCATCAGGCTCCCTGCCGAGCAGGGAGTCTGCTTCTCCCTCTGACCCTCCCCCCACCTCATGTGCTTTCTCTCTCTCTCAAAAATAAATAAATAAAAAAATCTTAAAAATAAAAAAAATAAAAAAAACACAAAGAACAGATGCTTGCCACAGAATAAGCACAATATGTTTTGTTATTATTATTCCTTAAGTGATAAAAGTACCTTCAATAGCTTTAACTAATTTTATTTAGAGTAAGAATAGTCCTAATATTAAGAAAGAATACACACGGGCGCCTGGGTGGCTCAGATGGTTAAGTGTCTGCCTTCGGCTCAGGTCATGATCCCAGGGTCCTGGGATCGAGTCCCGCATCGGGCTCCCTGCTCCTTGGGAGGCTGCTTCTCCCTCTGCCTCTCTCTCTCTCTCTCTCTGCCTCTCTCATGAATAAATAAAATCTTTTTAAAAATTTTTAAAAATTAAAAAAAGAATACACATTACAACCTAAATTGTACCTAACTATATTCTCTTGGCAAATTTGATGATAGTCTTAACTTTTCCTTTTTCTTTTTTTAAAAAGATTTTATTTATTTATTTGACAGAGAGAGACAGCGAGAGAGGAACACAAGCAGGGGGAGCCGGAGAGGGAGAAGCAGGCTCCCCACTGGGCAAGGAGCCCAACACGCGATCCCAGGATGCTGGGATCATGACCTAAGCCAAAGGCAGATGCTTAATGACTGAGCCACCCAGGCGCCCCAATAGTCTTCACTTTTTCAAAGACAGTTTTTTAATGATTTTAAGCAAAGTGATAATATCGTTAGTAATGATCATGATGGATGAGTCAAAATTTCCCATATACTTCTATGGGCTTTTCAAATTCACTACTTAGTCATTTGAATTAATCATGTAAGTTATAAACACAAACAAGCTGACAAGTGTACTTACCCTGAAGATCTTATGCCTACCTGGGTAGTCACTATTTTCAATAACTAAATAATGAAAAATAATGAACCATATTCCATTCCTCTACAATACTACTTAATTCTTTAATCTAGAGAATTATACTTGCTTTCAACAGATGTATAAAAACCTAACACAATTTCACTAAAATTAGTCTAAAGACATTACTTCAATCCAAGGAATTTTTTTTAAAGATTTTATTTATTAGAGAGACACAGAGAAAGGGAACACAAGCAGGGGGAGTGGGAGAGAGAGAAGCAGGCCCCCTGCTGAGCAGGACCCTGGGATCATGACCTGAGCAGAAGGCAGACACTTAACGACGGAGCCACCCAGGCGCCCCAATCCAAGGAATTTTTTTTTAAGATTTTATTTATTTATTTGACAAAGAGAGACACTGCGAGAGGGGGAACACAAGCAGGGGGAGTGGGAGAGGGAGAAGCAGCCTCCACCGAGCAGGGAGGCCCATGCGGAGCTCTATCCCAGCACTCTGAGATCACGACCCGAGCTGAAGGCAGACGCTTAACCATCTGAGCCACCCAGGCGCCCCCCAAGGAATTTTTTTTAAGTTTTTATTTTATTTTATTTTATTTTTATTTTATTTTAATTTCAGTTAGCTAACATACAGTCTAATATTAGTTTAAGGTGTACAATATAGTGATTCAACACTTCCACCCATCAGCTGATGCTCATCGTGACAAGTGCACTCCTTAATCCCCAGCACCCATTTCACTCATCCCCCTACCCACCTTCCCTCTGGTAACCAGCAGTTCTCTATATTTAAAAGTCTGTTTCTTGGTTTGTCTCTTTTTTAACTTTACTCGTTTGTTTTCTTAAGTACCACATACGAGTGAGATGACACAATATTTGTCTTTCTCTGACTTATTTTGCTTAGCATTATACCTTCTAGTTCCCTCCATGTCATTGCAAATGGCAAGATTTCATTTTTATAGTTGAATAATATTCCATATTATGTGGAATATTTTTATATCTCACACCTTCTTTATCCATTCATCTATCAATGGACACAGGCTGCTTCCATAGCTTGACTACTATAAATAATACTGCTATAAACACAGGGGTGCATGTATCCCTTTGAATTAATGTTTTTATATTTTGGGGGCAAATACCCAATAGTGTGATTGCTGGATCATACAGTTCTTTTTAATTTTTGAGGAAACTCTATACTGTTTACCACAGTGGCTGTACCAGTTTGCATTCTCATCAACAGTGCATGAGTGTTCTCTTTTTTCCACATCCTCCCCAACACTTGTTGTTTCTTGTGTTTTTGATTTTAGCCATTCTAACAGGTATGAGCCACTATCTCATTGTAGTTTTGACTGGCGTTTCCTGATGATGAGTGATGTTGAGCATCTTTTCATATGTCTGTTGGCCATCTGTATGACTTCTTTGGAGAAATGTCTTTCATGTCTTCTGCCATTTTTAAATTGGATTATTTGTTTTGGGGGTGTTGAGTTTTATAAGTTCTTTATATATTTTAGAAACTAACCCTTTATTGGATATGTCATTTGCAAATATCTTCTCTTATTCCATAGGTTGTCTTTTAGTTTTGTTGTTTCCTTTGCTGTGCAGAAGCTTTTTATTTCGATGTAGTCTCAATAGTTTATTTTTGCTTTTATTTCCCTTGCCTTGGAGGACGTATCCAGAAAAATATTGCTACAGCTGATGTCAGAGACATTACTGCCTGTGGTCTCTTCTAGGATTTTTATGGTTTCAGGTCTCACATTTAGGTCTTTAATCCATTTTAAGTTTATCTTTGTATATGGTGTAAGAAAGTGGTCCAGTTTTCCCAACACCATTTGTTGAAGAGACTGCCAACAGTTGGATATTCTTTCCTGCTTTGTTGAAGATTAATTGACATAGCCATGGGTTTATTTCTGGGTTTTCTATTCTGTTCCACTGATGTGTGTGTCTATTTTTGTGCCAGTACCACACTGCTTTCATTACTACAGCTTTGTAATATAACTTGAAGTCCAGAATTGTGATGCCTCCAGCAATTTGCTTTTCTTTTTCAAAATTGCTTTGGCTATTCATGGTCTTTTGTGGTTCCATACAGATTTTAGAATTGTTGGTTCTAGTTTTGTGAAAAATGCTGTTGGTATTTTGATAGGGATTGTATTAAATGTGTAGATTGCTTTGGGTAGCACAGACATTTTAACAATATTTGTTCTTCCAATCCATGAACAGGACATGTCTTTCTATTTCTTGTGTCATCTTCAATTTCATTCTCAGTGTTTTATAGTTTTCAGAGTATAGTTCTTTCACCTTTTTGGTTAGGTTTGTTCCTAGGCATCTTATTACTTTTTGTGCAATTGTAAATGGGATTGCTTTCTTAATTTCTCTTTCTGCTATTTCATTACCGGTGCGTAGAAATTCAACAGATTCCTGTACATTGATTTTGTATCCTGTGACTTTACTGAATTAGTTTATCAGTTCTAGTAGTTCTTGGCTGAGTCTTTCAGGTTTTCATTATAGAGTATCATGTCATCTGCAAATAGTGAAAGTTTTACTTCTTCCTTACCATTTTGGATGCCTTTTATTTCGTTTTGTTGTCTAATTGCTGTGGCTAGTACTCCCAGTACTATGTTGAATAAAAGTGGTGAGAGTGGACATCTTTGTCTAGTTCCTGACCTCAGGGGAAAAGCTCTCAGTTTTTCCCCATTGAGGATGATGTTAGCTGTGGATTTTTCATATAAGACTTTTATTATGTTGAGGTATGTTTCCTTTAAACCTACTTTGTTAAGAGGGTTTTTTATCATGAAGATATTGTACTTTGTAAAATGCTTTTTCTGCATCTATTGAAATCATCATATGGTCCTTATTCTTTCTTATTGATGTGATGTATCATGTTGATTAATGTGCAAATATTGAACCACCCTTGTATCCCTGGAATAAATCCCACTTGATCGTGGTGAATGATTTTTTTAATGTATTGTTGACTTTGGTTTGCTAGTAACTTATTGAGGATATTTTGCATCTATGTTCACCAGGGATACTGGCCAGTCGTTCTCTTTTTTAGTGGTGTCTTTATCTAGTTTTGGTATCAGGATAATGCTGGCCTCATAGAATGAATTTGGAAGTTCTCCTTCCTTTTCTATATTTTGGAATAGAGAAGAATAGCTATTAACTCTTCTTTAAAAGTTTGGTGGAATTCGCCTGCAAAGCCAGTTGGTGCTGGACTTTGTTGGGAGTCTTTTGATTACTTATTCAATTTCTTTGCTGTGATCACTCTGTTCAAATTTTCTATTTCTTCCTGCTTTAGTTTTGGTAGGTTATATGTTTCTAGGAATGTATCCATTTCTTCTAGGTTGTACAATTTGTTGGCATATAGTTTTTCATAATATTCTAATTGTTTGTATTTCTGTGGTATTGGTTGTTATTTCTCCTCTGTCATTTGTGATTTGATTTGAGTCTTTTCTCTTTTTTTCCTGATATGTCTAGCTATAGGTGTATCAACAGAACCAGCTCCTGGTTTCGTTCATCTGTTCTACCATGGTTTTTTAGTCTCTAGATCATTTATTTCTGCTCTAATCTTTATTTTTTCCTTCATTCTGCTGGTTTTAGGTTTTGTCGTTGTTCTTTTTCTAGTTGCTTTAGGTGTAAGGTTAGGTTGTTTGATAGTCCTATATTGCTAAACACTTCCCTATTAGAACTGCTTTTGCTGCACCCAAAGCTTTTGGGCTGTTGTGTTTTCATTTTCATTTGTTCCCATGTACGTTTTTTTCTTTTATTTCCTGGTTGACCCATTCATTGTTTAGTACCATGGTATTTAACCTCCATATATTTGTGGTCTCCAGATTTTTTCTTGTGGTTGACTTCTAGTTTCATAGCATTGTGGTCAAGGAATTTTTCAATTTTTCAGCTTTGATCAATTTTTATGTAGCCTTTATGAGAATATTGTCCACTACATATATATATAGGTTTCTCTGACCTCCCGTTAAAAAAACGGTAAATAGGCTGTTAATGCCTGTAAAGATTAATAATCCTAATAACTAAAACTGCAGTAAAGTTTAAAGTGATTTAATTGGTTTTCTCTACATACATAGAGCTCTATACACATTAGAATAATTTGTGATAAAAGAGCCAAGATGTCCATCAACAGATGAATGGATAAAGAAGATGTGATATATATATATATATATATATATATATATATATATATATATATATACATACATACACAATGGAATATTATGCAGCCATCAAAAGGAATGAGATCTTGCCATTTGCAACGACGTGGATGGAACTGGAGGGTGTTATGCTGAGTGAAACAAGTCAATCAGAGAAAGACATGTATCATATGACCTCACTAATATGAGGAATTCTTAATCTCAGGAAACAAACAGGGATGCTGGAGTGAGGGTGGGGTGGGAGGGATGGGGTAGCTAGATGATAGACATTGGGGACGGTATGTGCTATGGTGAGTGCTGTGAATTGTGCAAGACTGTTGAATCACAGATCTGTATCTCTGAAACAAATAATGCAATATATGTTAAGAAAAAAAAAGAAGATAGCTGGAGGGGAAGAATGAAGGGGGGTAAATAGGAGGGGGAGACAAACCATGAGAGATGATGGACTCTGAGAAACAAACTGAGGGTTCTAGAGGGGAGGGGGGTGGGGGAATAGGTTAGCCTGGTGATGGGTATTAAAGAGGGCACATTCTGCGTGGAGCACTGGGTGTTATGCACAAACAATGAATCATGGAACACTACATCAAAAACTAATGATGTAATGTATGGTGATTAACATAACAATAAAAAATTTAAAGAAAAAAAGAATAATTTATGATATACTCTATTATTTCAACATCCTTTGCTTAAAGCCAAAGCCAATTCAATTAAAATGAAGTTTTGTTTGCATGACATAATTCTGATTTTCAAATACATTAACCAATTCAATGGCCATGATATTATAAAGACTTTCAAATTACATGGGCACACATAGCTCATTAGCCCATATAGGCCCATATAGAGCTGTTCATATATGAACCTACTTGGCTGCTCTGATTTAGTTTTAATAATGAGATGAAGAGGCCAGTTGTCAAGTTTGCTGCTAATCACATGTCAGCAAATAGCTTCAATTCTTTGGGAAGCAACAACAAAAACAGATTGGTATCACTTGCCTGAGAAAGCCAAGAACATTTTAAAGAATAATATAAATAATTTATAGCATTGTTATTAAAACTTTAATATTACATACTATATCATGGTAAAGATAATTTTATTAAGATGACTAAGAAACAGTTAAGGACATAATGTTTTTGTTCTTTTTACCCCTGTGAATTGGTTCAAGCTATTTTCTTCTTTTACACAATTTTATTACTAAATGCAAAAACTCTATCCAAAGAAAATGTTAGGATTCATTGCTTTCCAAATGCAAACTTAAATTTTAACAAACTTAATCCATGAAAAACAAGGTTAGAGGAAAAGAAGACAGTATCTGCATAATTAAGAGTGAAGTGTACAGGTGCATGTGTGTGCACATGTGTGTGGTCTAAAAGATTACATTAAAACTTCGAGGCATTTAAAATAGGAATAATTTAAAAATAGTATTTACACACAACTTTTTACAATTACATTTACTAATAAAAGGCATAGCTGCTCATTTCCCTCTTATTTCCTTATGGAGACCAATTTGAAAACCTTTGGGAATAAAGTTAATTTCCCTTAAAATAATTAATTCATTAAAGTAAATTTTAAAGATAAAAACAAGAAGAAACTTCATACATTCTTCAAATCTATTTTGCAACCTACCTTTCAATTTCTTCACTATGACCCCAAAATAAATCAATGGGATTATAAAACTCACTTTTTAAAAAACCTATGGCATCTTTCTTAAGATATTTTTACCTTTTTTAGTCACAAAGATAAGGTATATAATACTTAAAAAACTAACTTAAAGTTACACTAATAGTTTGTGTGTACAGATACAAATTATATTTATAATTATGAAGATTATTTCCAGACAAGTCTTCATTCTAAAAACATTCTACTATGAAAGGAAAAAATGTGGTAATTTTAAATCATATGAAACCTTCAGTATTCAAACTTTAATTTAATAAAGAAAAATAAATCTTTCTGTAAGTCTTTGCTTTAGAGGAAAGTGATATACAAAAAAATAAAACATAACTAAGAAATGGTTGGATATGTTTTTACTTCATTTATTAAGTCTTATCAGCTACTCATTACAAAACATAGTCACCTGATACAGTAATTATGAGAACACAACAGGAAAGATTTTCATCAATCACCAAATCAAAATAATAGTTAATTTGATGTTCTAGTTTTTTTTAATAAAGATTTTATTTATTTATTTGACAGAGAGAGATATAGTGAGAGAGGGAACACAAGCAGAGGGAGTGGGAGAGGGAGAAGCAGGCTTCCCGCTGAGCAGGGAGCCTGATGCGGGGCTTGATCCCAGGACCCTGAGATCATAACCTGAGCCGAAGGCAGATGCTTAACTACTGAGCCACCCAGGCGCCCCTTCTATAGTTTATTTTTATTATTACTTTTTTGCATTCTTTCTACTGGTAATGATCAATGTGATCATTTGTTCAATAGAAGGTTAGGGTACTTTTAGAGCTAGGTGAATCCTTCAGTTCATAATTGTATTAATTTATCTAGAAACATATTACCACCTCTACACAAAAATCAGCTTACTGAATTCCCAAAACACAGAAATTTACTAGTAACTAAGGGCTCACCTATAGGAGATCATGAACTTCTTTACAATTTTCTTAATACTGTTTTAAAAATTATTTCTTTCTGGACACTTAATCATTTGCTTCCCAAAATCCTGCCTTGACACAGTGACCATTTTGTTTCCTGTCTTGCCCATAGAATTAAGTTACACAAAAGAAAAATGATTTTAATAAAATAAGATTAACTTAATTACTGAATATAGTACTTTGAATAAAGGTCATTTGAAATACATAGAAATAAGAATGTTTAGGAAAAAGATTATTTTTAAAATCAATTATCTAAAATACATTTAATATTCTGTCAGAATGGGCATAAAATATCAATTGTACATATCAATATATACAAATATTTTAATGCAAAATTTAATGCTTTGAATTGTCAGAAAAAACACTGTCACTATAAAATATCATTTTAGAAGGTTTTTAAGAGGTTGTCATTCACATTAACAAAATACTCAGCAGTGACTAAAAATTTGTTTTCATTTTTTCTAAGACTGTAAGTATCTGATGAAATTTTAAAGTGGAATAAAATAAAACACATTTTATGTTGCCTTTGATCTTTAACTTGTAGCCTTATCTCCCAGGTCAGAGGACACATTATTCAATTTCACTATATTTTGTGTAAAACCACTGTAGCGTTGAAGATGACTTTCAGTACAAATGTCATGGTACTTAAAGCTAAACCAGAATCTAGTTTTTCAGCTTAATTAAAATCATAGTTTAAAATAGTCTGACAATATTATCTTTATTCTTTCCAGTTGAACAGCGACAGAATTTTCACATCTTTTATTCAATCAAGCTTAGCAATCTTTCTCTGGCTCTTTTATTTTCTAATACATCAAAAACAATTTCACGAAGCAAAACAGTTACTTTATTTTTCTGTATTTAATAAGAAGTGATCTCTCATTTCTTACTTCTCATACATACAATATATAAACTTCACTCAAAAATTACTTTTACTTGTCTTATAGTCTGCTCCAAAGAAGGAAGATTGAAATAGCATAAGTCCACCCAAAAAGCCCTCAGAAGATTTAAGTGGATATGGGAGAATTCTGCTCGATCAAAAATACAGAAAAAAATTCTTCTGAATCAAATAGGGATAGGAAGAGAGGATATCAAAGTAAATATTCCATAAAATATTATGCTATAAAAATGTAAATATTAATTTTTAATATACTATAGAAGAGGAAGACACAACAAACACTTGTTGAATGATAAAGAATGAGTACCATATCCCAAGTGTCATATTCAAATGCAACTTCGTATTATTTTAATTTTTCAGGCAATCATTAATAACTACATGTTTGCATAAATACCTAGAAAAGATAATAAAATAATAGGTTTTGTTGTTCTTATTTCCTTGTTCTTTGATATTAAAATAAGCTCTCTACCAATAATCTAGGAACTGGGTTAAATTATTTTGTAATATGTAAACACTATGTAATCCAGAAATAAATTTGTGAAGTAAATTCATTTAAGCTATACCTGAAACGGTAATTCAGTCCTTTAAAGGAAATATTAATACCCAGTTTCAACTTATTTTAATATAAATGCCACATTTACATTGACAAAGATACTACAATATTATGTGCTAATCTGGGGAGTGGGTGTATATTTTGTAATCTTACCATTTCACTTACTTTCTTCTGTAAAGAATATTTAGAAACCTTGAAAAAACAAAGAGAAAATTCATTACAATTCTGCACTTATCTGTTACAAATTCCTCCTGATATTAAAATTGTATGCTATAAAATGTGGTGCTTATTTCCTATGCACTATTTTTTCCTTGGGACATTTTTTTCAAGGTGT
Organism: Eumetopias jubatus; assembly: GCF_037043125.1. Lineage (NCBI taxonomy): Eukaryota > Metazoa > Chordata > Mammalia > Carnivora > Otariidae > Eumetopias > Eumetopias jubatus. The sequence goes on along the minus strand of NW_028274819.1, from coordinate 28,131,870 downwards.
TATTTACCATAACTTTCTTCTGTATAACAAAAACAATATATTCACTAATTATTCAACACATATTTATGGAGCACCTACTATATACCAGTCACTTTCCTTAGGACTCTGGGATACGGCACTGAACTAAACAAATCCCTGACCTTTAGAAGCTTTCTGTCTAGTGGGGGTACTGGTAGACAGACAATAAAATATAGGTAAAAAGTACAAAGGTTAGAGAGTGACAACTACTATGATGGAAAATAAAGCAAGCAGGATAGCAAGAGCAGTCCAGGAGAGTTTGCTACTTAGTATCAGCTCTTCATTGAAGAAAATTTGATAAAATGAAAAAGCATAGGGTAAAAAGTTTTAAACAAACCATCTCACAACCCAGAAATAACAATCATTAATACTTTGATACTTCGTTATTTTTCTATGCATTTATACTTTAAAAGAGATCCAGTGGGGAGGGAATAATAATATATATACTATTTTTTATAGTATAAAAAATTTTTTATACTATATAAATTTTTACTTAATATATGACAAGCACCTTTTTATGACAAATTAATCTACAATGCAACTTTTTAATGGTTACATAGTATTCCACTGTTTAACTTAACTAATACCATAGTTTACCAAATCACTCTCATTTTTGTAGGTTTACCCAGTTTGCAGTTTTATGAAACTATTGTGAAATAAACATGCATGTACCAAGAACCATAGTTACTCATTTTAGCAGAATAAATTCCAAGAAGCAGAATTCTTAGTATTTGTTCCTTTTCATAGACTTTTAACAATTCTTACATAGTCCTCTAGAATGGCTGACCAAGTTAAACTCCAACAAGCTGTGGATGAATGCTCATTTTCTTAAACTGTTTATATTTGTTAAATTTTAAGCCAAAATAATTACTTCACATTTCCTATTCTGAACTCAATCTAGCATTCTGCCTTGAATAAGCTGATAATTTTATTTCATTTTTGTGGAATAGGTCATAGGTGATTAATTTCTTCAACAAATATTGAATGCATACTATAAGTAAAGCATTAATATACACATTGGGGGTACAATACTGAACCAAAAAAAATCCTGTCCAGATTAAATTCTGGGGATTGTAGAAAATAACCAATATAAATAAGTTTAAATATATGGTCTATTAAATATTGCTAAGCACTAAAGAAAAATAAATCAAGGAAGGAGATTACATAAGATGCCCAAGAAAATACTGAGATGGCATCTCTTGAGTCAAGACTTGACAGGAGTGAGGAAGAGAATTTCAGCAACTGCAAAGGCCCTAAGGGTAGGAGAACATTTGGAGTGTTCATAGAACAACAAGAAAGAGTAATTGGAGCTTCTTGCAGACATGTGTCTGCCCTTGTTTCACGGGCTTTCCACACAGCATGACCCCCAAACACCAGTCTTTGATCCTGCCTCAAACAAAGAAACTGAGACTGCCTCCTGCCTCCAAGCCAGAGGAGATATCGATCTCTCATCACTCGCTGAAGGGAGAAACAGAATAGCAAGAAGCAACTGAACATATTGATGAAGTACAAGATGAAATAGACAGACTTAATGAACAAGCCAGTGAGGAGATTTTGAAAGTAGAACAGAAATATAACAAACTCCACCAACCATTTTTTCAAAGAGACTGGAATTGATTGCCAAAATCCCAAATTTGGGGGTAACAACATTTGTCAATGATCCACAAGTATCTGTACTGTTTGGAAGGAAGATGAAGAGGCACTGCATTATTTGACAAGAGTTGAAGCGACACAATTTGAAGATACTAAATCAGGTTACAGAATAGATTTTTATTTTGATGAAAACTCTTACTTTGAAAATAAAGTTCTCTCCAAAGAATTTCATCTGCATGAGAGTGGTGATCCATCTTCAAAGTCCACTGAAATCAAATGGAAATCTGGAAAGGATTTGATGAGACATTCAAGTCAAACACAGAATAAAGCCAGCAGGAAGAGACAGCCTGAGAAACCAGAGAGCATGTGCATCTGCTTTACTGACCATTCTGATGAAGGTGCAGATGAGTTAGGAGAGGTCATTGAAGATGATATTTGGCCAAATCCATTACAGTACTACTTGGTTCCTGATATGGATGATGAAGAAGGGGAAGGAGGAGAAGACAATGATGATGAAGGACTGGAAGATATTGATGAAGGAGATGAGGATGAAGGTGAAGAAGATGAAGATGATGATGAGGGAGAAGAAGAAGACGAAGGAGAGGATGACTAATGAAACACTGATGGATTCCAACCTTCCTTTTTGAATTTTCTCTAGTCCCTGGGAGCAAGCTGCAGTCTTTTTCCCCCCCTCCTCTTGTGTTTATTTGCCCTGTTTTTTGAAACCTCTTCTCTCTCTTTATACCATGGTTCTCAACTTATTTTGGAAGGAAATACCTTGAGCAGAATACACTGGGAAAAGAATCTCTCCCCCTTTCTATTCCAAATTCATTTTTTTATCATTCATTTTTTTATTTTATTATGTTATGTTAATCACCATATATTACATCATTAGTTTTTGATGTAGTGTTCCATGATTCATTGTTTGCGTATAACACCCAGTGCTCCATTCAATACATGCCCTCTTTAATACCCATCACCAGGCTAACCCATCCCCCCACCCCCCTCCCCTCTAGAACCCTCAGTTTGTTTCTCAGAGTCCGTAGTTTCTAATGGTTCGTCTCCCCCTCTGACTTCCCCCCTTCATTTTTCCCTTCCTACTATCTTCTTCTGTATTTTAACATATAATGTATTATGTTTCAGAGGTACAGGTCTGTGATTCATCAGTCTTATACAATTCACAGCACTCACCATAGCACATACCCTCCCCGATGTCTATCACCCAGCCACCCCATTCCTCCCACCCCCCACCACCCCAGCAACCCTCAGTTTGTTTCCTGAGATTAAGAATTCCTCATATCAGTGAGGTCATATGATACATGTCTTTCTCTGATTGACTTATTTCGGTCAGCATAATACCCTCCTGTTCCATCCACGTCGTTGCAAATGGCAAGATTTCATTCCTTTTGATGGCTGCATGATATTCCATTGTATATATATACCACATCTTCTTTATCCATTCATCTGTCGATGGACATCTTGGTTCTTTCCATAGTTAGGCTATTGTGGACATTGCTGCTATAAACATCGGGGTGCATGTACCCCTTCGGATCACTACATTTGTATCTTTGGGGTAAATACCCAGTAGTGCAACTGCTGGGTCATATGGTAGCTCTATTTTTAACTTTTTGAGGAACCTCCATACTGTTTTCCAGAATGGCTGCACCAGCTTGCATTCCCACCAACAGTGTAGGAGGGTTCCCCTTTCGCCACATTCCCGCCAGCATCTGTCAATTCCTGACTTGTTAATTTTAGCCATTCTGACTGGTGTGAGGTGGTATCTCATTGATGTTTTGATTTGGATTTCCCTGATGCCAAGTGATGTTGAGCACTTTTTCACATGTCTGTTGGCCATTTGGATGTCTTCTTTGGAAAAATGTCTGTTCATGTCTTCTGCCCATTTCTTGACTGGATTATTTGTTCTTTGGGTGTTGAGTTTGATAAGTTCTTTATAGATTTTGGATACTAGCCCTTTATCTGTTATGTAATTTGCAAATGTCTTCCCCCAATCTGTCGGTTGTCTTTTGGTTATGGTGACTGTTTCTTCTGCTGTGCAAAAGCTTTTTATCTTGATGAAGTCCCAATAGTTCATTTTTGCCCATGCTTCCCTTGCCTTTGGCAATGTTTCTAGGAAGAAATTGCTGCGGCTGAGGTTGAAGAGGTTGCTGCCTGTGTTCTCCTCTAGGATTCTGATGGGACTCCTGTCTCACATTTAGTCTTTCATCCATTTTGAGTCTATTTTTGTGTGTGGTGTAAGGAAATGGTCCAGTTTCATTCTTCTGCATGTGGCTGTCCAACTTTCCCAACACCATTTGTTGAAGAGACTGTCTTTTTTCCATTGGACATTCTTTCCTGCTTTGTTGAAGATTAGTTGACCATAGAGTTGAGGGTCCGTTTCTGGGCACCTTATTCTGTTCCATTGATCTATGTGTCTGGTTTTGTGCCAGTACCATACTGTCTTGATGATGACAGCTTTGTAATAGAGCTTCAAGTCCGTAATTGTGATGCCACCAGCTTTGCTTTTCTTTTTCAACATTCCTCTGGCTATTCGGGGTTTTTTCTGGTTCCATACAAATTTTAGGATTATTTGTTCCATTTCTTTGAAAAAAGTGGCTGGTATTTTGATAGGGATTGCATTGAATGTGTAGACTGCTCTAGGTAGCATTGACATCTTCACAATATTTGTTCTTCCAATCCATGAGCATGGAACATTTTTCCATTTCTTTGTGTCTTCCTCAATTTCTTTCATGAGTATTTTATAGTTTTCTGAGTACAGATTCTTTGCCTCTTTGGTTAGATTTATTCCTAGGTATCTTATGGGTTTGGGTGCATTTGTAAATGGGATCGACTCCTTAATTTCTCTTTCTTCTGTCCAAATTCATTTTTATCCCTTCCTGTCACAACAAAATTTTATGGAATCAACACCCCTGTGCTCTGTGGGAAAAAAGAAAAATCTTCTGCTCCCTTAGCCCTGTGTAGTAGTGCACAGAATGCTAGTTTTCCCTCCTTTCTCTGTATATTGGGCTCAGAGATTACACTGTGTTTCTATGTAAATATGGACAGTTAGCACTTACCAACATGTATCTGTCTACTTTCTGTTGTTAAAAAAAAAAAAAAGGAAAAAAACTTTAAAAATGGGGTTATAGAACGTCAGCAAAAGGTAAGTTTGAGATGTTTAGGTAGGTTAAGTGGGGATTTTGACAACATTGTCTTCTCCTTTGGCATGTTTAATTGTGATGTTTAACGACACCCTGCAGGTTAAGTTGACACTTTTAAAATAAAATTCTCTCCTAATGAAGACCTGAGTCCTGCCACTCAATGGGAGAATCAGAAGAACCTATAGGATCTTATTTGGAATTGACATTCTCTACTATAATTTTGTTCCTGTTTCTTTTTAAATTTCTTTTTGTTTCTCTGGAAAGGAAAGATGATGCTCAGTTTTAAACATTAAAAGTGTACAAGTTGCTCTGTTACAATAAAATTAAATGTGTACACACACACACAAAAGAAAAACAAGAAAGCCAATGTAGCTGGAAGGGAACAAGCAAGGGGAAGAACAGCAATAGAGGAGTTCAGAGAAAAGTAGGAGGCAAGGGGGGCAATTCATTGTCGGTCTTGCAATACATGATATAGATTTAGGTTTTCACACTGACTGAGACAGGAAGACATTGAAAAGTTCCAAGCACAAGTATAACATAGCCTGACTTACTTTTTTAAAGAATCACTCTGTTGACACTAACAGCGGACACAGGTGGAAGCAGGAAAACCACTTAATAAGCTATTGTCATAATCCAGATGAAAGAGGATAATGAAAGAGGACTAGAGTTTAAATAATGAATGTAGTGAGAAGTGGTCAGATTCTGGATATACTCTGAGGGGAATGCTGAAAAAATTTGCAACAGGAAAAAAAGGGAACCATAATTAATGAGAAAAGACAAAGAAGCTTTCAGAAGGGGGATATTTTCTAAAACAAAAAAATCATGTTCATGGTTTTGAATATATCAAATTTCATGTCAATCCAGGTGGGATTTGGGGCTGGAGATATATATTTGAAAGTCCTCTGCACATCAATCCCATCTGAAAGACATGAGATGGTATGAGATCAGAGTATTTTTTTAAGTTTATTTATTTATTTATTATTTATTTGACAGAGAGAGATAGCAAGAGCAGGAACACAAGCAAGGGGAGGGGGAGAGGGAGAAGCAGGCTTCCCGCCCAGCAGGGAGCCCGATGTGGGGCTCAATCCCGGGACCCTGGGATCATGACCTGAGCTGAAGGCAGACACTTAAATGACTGAGCCACTCAAGCGTCCCTAGATCAGAGTATTTTTTAAAGCATACAGACAAAAGAAAAGTAAAAGGGTAGAAGTCATCTAGAAAAAAAAGAGGAAAAGAAACTTCAGAACACTTTCACTCTAATCCTGAATTTATTATTTGCTACTGTAATATTTAATTTTATGCGGCTACTTGACTGGAACAAAAGGTGCCCAGATTAAACATTATTTCTGGGTGTGTCTGTGAGGGTGTTTCTGGGTGACATCAGCATCCGAAGCAGTCAAATCAGTAAAGCAGACTGTGGTACTTCTCTGCTTCCATAATTGGGTAACCCAATCCCTCATAATAAATCTCTTCCTATAGGTATATACTACTGATTCTGTTTCACTGAACAACCTTCACTGACATAGCTACCATTTGCCAAAGGTAAAACTCATACATCTAGAGCATATTTACAAAATTCTTTCAAGTCACTGTTTGTTCTTCACACATTAACACCTCTGCATGTAATTCTTTCTGAATCATGATTCACAGCTACATTTTATCAACGTCTCTAGTGCACTTCCCACCTTAAAAAGCTACCACATAGTTACATTCCTATGAAACATAAATAGAATTTGAAAGTAATATAACTAGACTCACATGAAATCTTTTTATGGAGGCTATTATATATAATGACTTTTCATTCTAAAATTACATAGAAATGGATTATACTATTAAGATACAAGCATCTTTCCAATACAGAAACAAAACTATACTGACACTAATTAATTTATTAAGTACAGAAGACAATTTCAAAGATAAAGTGCAAATGTCTTCCTATTATAGTTATCCCTCACTTTATGAAAAATTTTATAAAAAGCCAACTATAAAATACATTTCTTTACAGCAAACCTTATTTTCCCATTAATTTTCTATTAACTGGCTTTATGTTATTTGGGACTGTAGTAAGGAACTATCAGTTTCCCTTTTGTAGACCTTGTTATTGTTTATATGTTTTTTAGTGAACGGCCATTAAAATTTCTTTATTTAGGGCACCTGGGTGGCTCAGTCGTTAAGCGTCTGCCTTCGGCTGAGGTCATGATCCCAGGGTCCTGGGATGAAGTCCCTCATCAGGCTCCCTGCTCAGCAGGGGGTCTGCTTCTCCCTCTCCCACTCCCCCCTGCTTGTGTTCCTTCTGTCGTTGTGTCTCTGTCAAATAAATAAATAAAATCTTTAAAAAAAAAAGAACTTATAAAACTCAACACCCCCAAAACAAATAATCCAATTTAAAAATGGGCAGAAGACATGAAAGACATTTTTCCAAAGAAGTCATACAGATGGCCAACAGACACATGAAAAGATGCTCAACATCACTATTATCAAGGAAAGGCCAATCAAAACTACAATGAGATATCACTTCACACCTGTGAGAATGGCTAAAATCAGAAACACAAGTAACAACAAGTGTTGGGGAGGATGTGGAGAAAAGAGAACACTCATGCACTGTTGGTGGGAACACAAACTGGTGCAGCCACTGTGGAAAACAGTATGGAGGTTCCTCAACAGTTAAAAAGAGAACTACCCTATGATTCAGCAATCACATTATTGGGTATTTACCCCAAAATTACAAAAACACTAGTTCAAAGGAATATATGCACCCCTATGTTTATAGCTGTGTTACAACAGCCAAACTATGGAAGCAGCCCAAGTGTCCGTTGACTGATGAATGGGTAAAGAAGATATATATTATATATATATATACATATAATGGAATATTATTCAGCTATAAAAAAAGAATGAAATCTTGTCATTGCAACGACATAGTTGGAGCTAGAGTGTACAATGCTACGCAGAATAAGTCAGTCAGGGAAAGACAAATACCATATCATCTCACTTGCATGTGAAATTTAAGAAACAAAACAAACAAGCAAAGTTTAAAGAGAAAGAGAGAGGCAAACCAAGAAAAAGACTCTTAACTATAACGAATAAACTGATGGTTACCAGAGGGAAGGTGGGTGGGGGGATGAGTGAAATAGGTGATGGTGATTAAGGGGTGCCTCTGTCATCAAGAGCACTGAGTGATGTATGGAATTGCTGAATCACCATGTTGTACACCCGAAACTAATATAACACTGTATGTTAACTATACTGGAATTAAAATAAAATTTAAAAGGAAGCTGAGTAAGGTGAGGAGGGCAACCCTGAAAAAGGGCAACCCAGTTCATGATGTCAGAGTCCAAGAACGGAAAAGAGGGCATCCATATTAGGAAGGAAGGCATGGCAAAATGGTAAACTGGTTGAATACAGGGTAGTTTATCAAAGAGGTAAATATATTAAGGGTAAAGAATGGCACATTTCTCACTGTAAGAGGAAAGAAATGTATAAATACAGAAAGGAAATAAACTAAAATTAACCTTGTGGTTTTGTATAATTGGAGGTAATGTGAATTCATGATTTTTGATATACATAGGTTGTTAGGGAAATAAACATTATAAATTATAAATAAACATAAATATAAATTATATTTATGTATATATAAATACATACCTAGATCTCTGTCCACCAAGAAAGTCTGAGAGCAGTGATGTATCAATAGTAATAAGTACAATAGTGCCCAGATCTTTGCTTCTACATACCATTTTCCACTAAAAGGAACCAGGGCAACATGGGATTCATTCCAGTGCAAGGTCAGGTAAATTACAAAATGATCCTGGCACATTTTGCTTTTATCTAAAAGCAGGAAAATGCTCAAAGAATGAAGACATATCTAAAGGATTCAGGAATCAGTTTTATGGACTTCCACTAGCCAAATCAAGGATAATTTGAGCAACAAAATAAATGATAGTCATAGATTTTAAATTAGGAAAATACATGTATAAAAATAAATTCAATACAGAAATAGAAGTCATTTTTAAAAGAACCAAAAAAAAAAAAAAATGTAAAGCTGAAGAATGCAATGAATGAAATGAAAAAATGCAAGAGAGAGCTTTAAGGCCACAGTGAATTGAAGACCTAGTGAACTCAAAGACAGATCATTTGAAATTATTCAATCAGAGAAGAAAAATGAATGAAAGAGGGTGAAGAAAGCCTAAAAGATTTATAAAACAGCATCAAAGGAATCAACATAAGCACTATGGGAGTCCCAGAAGGAGAAAAGAGAAAGGGGCAAAATAAAGCTTATTCAAAGAAATAATGGCTGAAAACTTCCCAAATCTTGGGAGGGAAATGGACATCCAGATTCATGAGACTCAGAGCACTACAAACAGAATGAACCAAAAGAAGAATACACAGAGACAAGTTATAATCAAGTTGTCAAGTCAAGGAAAAAGAGAAGTCTGACAGTATCAAGAGAAATCCAATTTGTCAAGTATAAGGGAACTCCAGTAAGATTATCTGTAGACTTCTCAGCAGAAACCTTGCAGGCCACAAGAGAGTGGGATGATATAGTCTAAGTATCAAAAGAAAAATCTGCCAACCAAGAATACTATACCTAGCAAAACTACCATTTAAAAAATGAAGGAGAAAGTCTTTCCCAAACAAAAACTAAGGAAATCAGTTACCACTTGACTTGCTTTATAAAAAATACATAAGGAAGTTCTTCAAATTGAAACAAAAACATGCCAAACAGCAATGCAAAAGCACATGAAAGTATAATTCTCATTTGTAAAGGTAAGTATATAGACAAATACAGAGTAATTCAAGACTGAATTGGTAGTACATAAATTACTTTTAACCCTTATATAAAAGTTAAGAAATAAAAATTTATTAATGAATACACAATATAAAAAGACGCAAACCTTGGCTATAAGAACAGAAAGTTGAGGGGGCAAAGTGTAGACTTCAGATAACCATAAAGATAAAAACCTATAATATACACAAAAGATAAAAAAAAAATCAGAGAAAAGCACTACAAAAACATCAAACTGAACAAAGGAAGACAAGAGATGTACAAAACTACTGCAAAACGGAAAACAATTTACAAAATGATAGCAGTAATTCCACACCTATCAATAATTACTTTAAATGTAAATGTATTAACCTTTCCAACCAAAAGGCAAAGAGTGACAGGATAAAAAAAGAAAAAAAAAAAACAAGATCAAATGATAGATAGCTGTTCCCGCTTATCTGTGGTTTCACTTTCCATGGTTTCAATTACCCATGGTCAACTGCAATTCAGAAGCAGATGATTCTCCTGATGTATCATCAGAAGGTTAACAGGAGCCTAACACTACATCATTCACCTCACTTCATCTCATCACATAGGCATTTTATCATCTCACACCATCAAAAGAAGAGAAGAAGGGTGAGTATGTATTTTTTTAAAGATTTATTTATTTGAGAGAGAAAGAGAGTGAGAGAGGGAGAGAGAGAATCTTCAAGAAGACTCCCTGCTGAGTGTGGAGCCTGCTGTGGGGCTCGATCTCACAACCCTGAGATCATGACCTGAGCTGAAATCAAGAGTCAGATGCTTAACCGACTGAGCCACCCAGGTGCCATGAAGGGTGAGTTTAGTATAATAAGATATTTTTAAAAAGAGAGGGGAAAAAAAGAGAAAAAGAGAGATCACATTCACACAACATTTATTACCATATATTGTTTATAATTGTTTTATTTTATTATTAGTTATTGTTAATCTCTTACTGTGCTTAATTTACTTTATCATAGGTATTTACGTATATAAAAAAACAGTATATTTAGGGTTCAGTACTATCCATGGTTTCAGGCATCCACTAGGGGTCTTGAAACATACTCCCCACTGATAAAAGGGGACTACTGTGCTTTCTACAAAAGACTCACTTTAGATTTAAGGACACAAATAGTCTGAAAGTACAGAGATGAAAGAGATATACCAGATAGTAACCAAAAATAAAACAGGGGTGCCTATATTTATATCAGACAAAACAGACTTCAGGTCAAAATCTGTCTGTGGAGACAAAAAAAAAAGGTCATGATATAATGCAAAGGAGTCAGTTCAATAGGAAGCTATAACAACTGTATATGCATCCAACATCTGAGCACTGAAGTATATAAAGTAAATATCAACACATCTGAAGGGAGAAACTGACAGAAATACAGTAATAGTAGGAGACTTTGATATCTCACTTACAATAATGTACAAAACATCCAGAAAGAAAATCTATCAAGCAACAGCTGACTTAAACCTCACTATGGATCAAATGGACCTAACAGATATATACAAAACTTTTCACCCTACAGCAGAAGGATACACATTCTTCTCAAGTACACATGAAACATTCTCCAGGATAGATCATGTTAGGTCACAAAACAAGTCTCAACAAATTTAAGAAGATCAAAATCATTCCAAGTATCTTTTCCACCTACAGTGGAATGAAACAAGAATCAATAACAGTAAGAAAACGGGAAAATTCACAAGTATGTGGAAACTAAACAACACTCTTGAACAATCGCTGTGTCCAAAAAGGGGGAATTTTAAAAGTATCTTTTTTTTTTAAGATTTTATTTATTTATTTGACAAAGAGAGAGACAGCAAGAGAGGGAACACAAGAAGGGGGAGTGGGAAAGGGAGAAGCAGGCTTCCCACCAAGCAGGGAGCCCGATGCGGGGCTCAATCCCAGGACCCTGAGATCATGACCTGAGCTGAAGGTAGTCGCTTAACCAACTGAGCCACCCAGGCACCCCTAAAAAGTATCTTGAGACACATAAAAACAATAACACATCATAACAAAACTTATGGGATGTGACAAAAGCAGTAGTAATGGGTGATTTTATAATGATAAATGCTTATATTAAAAAAAGAAATATATCAAATAAACAATCTAATCTTACATCTCAAAGAACTAGGAAAAAAGAGAACAAACTAACCCCAAAATCAGCAAAAGGAAATAATAAAGATTAGAACAGAAATAAATTAATAAACAGAAAAACAAGAGGAAAAAAAAATCAACAAAATTAAGAGTTATTTTTTTGGAAGGATAAGTGAAATCTACTAACCCTGAGCTAGACTACCAAAAGGAGAGAAGACTCAAATCAATAAAGTCAGAAATGGAAGGAGACATTACAGTGGATGCCTCAGAAATAAAAAGAAACAACTATACACCAACAAATTGGATAACCTGGAAGAAATAGATAAATTCTTAGAAACACACCTTTCAAAACTGAAGAAAAGATGAAAGAGAAAGCCTGAACATACCCATCACAAATAAGGAAATTGAATCAGTAATTAAAAACCTCCCAAGAAAGAAAAAACCCCAAACCAGATAGCTTCATGGATTAATTCTACTAAACATTTGAAGAATTAATATCCCAATCCTTAAATTCTTCCAAAATACAGAAGAGGAAGAAACACCTCCAAACTCATTTTATGAGGCCAGCACCACTCTGATAACAAAGTCAGGAAAAGATAATACAAGAAAAGAAAACTACAGACCAATATCCCTGATGAACATAGATGCAAAAGTCTTCAATAAAAGTCTAGCAATCCAAATTCAACAGCATGTTAAAAGTTCATACATGTGACCAAATGGGATTTATCCCTGGGCTGCAAGATGGTCCGGCATATGCAAATTAATAAATGTCATACATCACATTATCAGAATTTTAAAAATCCACAAGTTTATCTCAATAGATGTAGAGAATGCATCTGACAAAATTTAACATCCATCCATGACAAAAACTCTAAAAAAAATAAGTACACAGGTAACTTACCTCAACACAATAAAGGCCATATATAAAAAGCCCACAGTAAACATCACCATCAACTCAGTAGAAGGCACAGATGCTCATTCTTACCACTTTCTTCAACACAGTGCTGAAAGTCCTAGCCAGAGCAATTAGACAGAAAAAGAAATAAAAGGCATCGAAATCCAAAAGACGTAAAATTTTCTGTTTGGAGATGACGTGATCAGTTATGTAGAAAACCCTAAAGACTCAACAAAAGCATGTTAGAACTAATAAATGAATACAGTAATGTTGCATTACTGCATTACATGCATACATTGTATGCATTACATGCATACATTGCATACAAAACCAACATACAGAAATCAGCCATATTTCTATACACAAACAACAAACTATCCAAAAAGAAATTAAGAAAACAATCCTATTCACAACTAAAAAAATATTTAGGAATAAATTTAACCAAAGAGGTAAAATATTTGTACACTGAATATTATAAAACATAGATGAAGGAAATTTTAAAAGATTAAGTGGAAAGACATCCTGTGTTCATGGATAGAAGGATATTGTGAAAATGTCCCTATTATCCAAAGTGATCTACCAATTCAATGCAATCTGTCAAAATCACAATGTTAATCTCTACAGAAACAGAAAAAAAAATCCTAAAATTCATACAGAACCACGAAAGCCCCTAAAATCAGAAAATAATAGCTAAAGCAAACTTGAGCAAGATGAACAAAGCTAGAGGCACCATACCTCCAGATTTCAAAATATATTTCAAAGTTACAGTGATCAAAACAGTATGTTACTGGTATAAACAGACATACCGATTAAATGGATCAGAATAGAGAGACCAGAAATCCGTGCAACTACAGCTAACTGATCTTTAACAAGGGTACCAAGAACACACAACGGGGAAAAGATAATCTTCAATAATGGGTGTTAGAGAAAGTGGATACCCTCATGCAGAAAACAAATGAGACCCTTATCTCACACCATATACAAAATCTCATACTATATACAAAAATCAACTCAAAATGAATTAAAGACTTAAACATAAGACCTGAAACCATAAAACTACCAGAAGAAAAAACACAGGGGAAAAGCTCCTTCACATTAGCACAAGCAGTGATTTTTTTGGATAGGACACTAAAAGCACAGGCAATAAAAGCAAAAATAGTCTACTAGAACTACATAAAACTAAAAAGCTTCTGCAAAGGAAATAATCAATGGAGTGAAAAGGCAACCTATAACAGGAGAAACATTTGCAAACCATGTATCTGATGGGGGTTAATAACCAAAATATATCAGAAGCTCGTACACTCCACAGCAACAAAACAAAACCAATATAAAAAATGGGCTGAGGACCAGAATAGACTTTTCTAGAAAGACATACAAATGGCCAACAGGTATATGAAAAGGTGTTCCAACATCACTAATCATCAGGGAAGTGCAAATCAAACCCAAAGAGGTATCAACCAACACCTTTTAGAATGGCTATGACCAAAAAGACAAGAGATAACAAGATTGGTGAGGATACGAAGAAGAGGGAATCTTCTTACTACCTTAATCAACTAAAGAAAGAAAGTTTATCAGATGCTTAAACAAATCCACACTATGATGTGAATTACCTGATTAAGGTAGTGACCGTCAGGATCCTTCCATTGTAAAAATATATTTTGGTCTTTGTAATTAATGTTATCTACAGGGTCATAACTTCAAAATCATGTATTTCTCTCCTAACAATCTTTATTTTACTTTGTTTCTCATTTTATTGCTTGTTTTCCCCCACCTTGAATGGAAGCTCCATAAAAGTAAAGATTTTTGTTCTTTTTATTCATTGCTATATCTCCAGTGGTTAGAACAGTGCTTGGCACATTGTAGACCTCAATAAATATACTTAACAAATCATCATTAGCTGTATGCCTCTGTATTCTATATGAGACTTTGAACAGCCTAAAGGCAAATGTGATGTTTCTGTCATCTCTGTATTTGCAGAAAATAAGCACAGTACTTAACAAATAATCATGACTTGCTTAATGCTATTCTATTTTCACTTTTAACGACCACAGGTAATCAGTTATAATACATAGGCCTGACTTGGTTTTTTTATTTACAAAGTGTTAAAAATAACATATTTATTTAATTATATTACAGTAAGAAATAATGAAGCTATTTTAATACTTCTTTTTAAAATAAAAGATGAGGAAAATCCTACTAATTTGAAATTCAAGGCTTTCAGGAAAAAATTACTAAGTTATATGATATATGAATTTTTGTCAGTTTTGTTTTGCTAACTTACTTGTTTAGTGGACATTTTAGTAATACAATGCTAAAATACCAAATTATTTTTTTAAGCAATACTAAGTTACTTTACCTGTAATGCTTTTAATGTTTCCTTCAATCCTTCTATTTCTTTTTCTTTTATTTCTGTAGCAAGTTGATATTTTCCCTTTAAGGAAAAAACTATAATTCAGTACTTTCCTATGTAAATGATATTATTAATGGGGAAAATACAAAAGCTCAAGAACCAAAACCTCTACTTTAAAACTAACACTTCACATCTTTAAACTTGGATCTGTACCACAACTTACATTCCTAATGACTTCAAAATATGAACTTACAATAAGGCCTTCATAAGATTATAAATATCATCAAATGAAAATTATAACAAATCATTTTATCAGTGTAATATTATAACAAATATTTATGGAGGCTTCAGTGCATGATAATCATTTTATCAGGAGAGCATTCCTAAGAATTTATGGACACTATATAATTATTTAATTCACACAGCTAGAATAAATATATTCTAATTAATAAGTTACAAGTATATTTGTCTTATAAAGATATGGGAGAATTTTTTAAAAGGTCTTTGTAAATAGTATGTTCATTCATAATAAAAACATGTATTAACTATTAAATAATTAGAGAAAATAATGCTAGGTGAATTTCTAGTTCAGAGTTGTATCTTCTTTCCCAATTGGTGTGCATCCAGATGCAAATCATTTTAAAGTTTATTTAAACAGGTAATTACATTGAAAAAGCACTAAAAAAATACTTAATAAAAACATTACAGCAGAATAGAAAAAACATTAATTTGGGGGCTGAAGAGATCTGAGTTCTAGTCCCAACTTCGCCACTTCAGAATGAGAGCTTCAGCTTCAGCAAGTCATTTAATCTTGCTAGGCTTCAGTACTACCAACTGTAAAATGACAGAGGTAACATGATTTCCTTGGCTCTTTTCAATTTCTAAGATTTTAAGCAATTAACAGTCTCCATTAATCTATTGCTAATACTTCTTTTCATTGTGGTAAACAACTGATAATCAAATGCACTTAACTATGCCTTAAATTATTAAAAAATTAATAAATACCTTTTCTTCTTCCAAGGCACACATCTTCATTTGCAACTGATAAATAATTTTAAGAGTTAAAATACAGGTAAGTAAACTGTTAGCAGTGATTTACACTGGTCAGTGAGACTAAAAAATATTTTACATGTAATACAATGTGAATGTGCTGCCTTTACACTGAGAAAATAAAATAATAAAAGGCATGGAAGGTGGCAAAAAGCCAGTCACCAAAAGAAATGAACAATTTAATCACATGATTAGGGATACCAATGGTCCCTGAAAATTTAGTTTTTCCTTCCACGGGTTTTTTTCTTCAATGTTTCAATATTTTGCCATCTACTCTTAAATAATATGTAATGTTTTCTGAAGGCACACTTTTATGAAATCCGTATCATTTGTATTAGCATTGACAGTATTTTCTGAAATTTTTTTAAAAGATGCATGTAGCTGTCTCATAAATAAATAGTGATATTTTAAAACAGAGTAACTAGGGTCAACATGCCAAAGAAAACTAATAGAATATTCTAAGCAACACAAGGATTCTAGGTAAAATTGTCAAGAAATAAAATTTTTCTTTGGAACTTCTCCATCTCATTTTCCACATCCCTCATTTACATTCAAGAATCAGGAAGAGGAGAGGAGTGGGGAGGGGAGGGGAAGGGAGGAAAAGAAACAAACAAGAACAAGAAAAAAAAAAAAAAAAGAGCCCAAGAGCACTTTCTCCATTACCCTTCAGATACCCAGATATTCTTATTTTGCCGAAAGTCTCTTGTGACAAGAGAGACCTAGACTTGCCCTCTCCTAGAGATTACTATGTGGCATATTTGGCTTCTGCTTCCTTAGTCTTCAATTAAAACTCCCATAACTTTGATGAGGCTAATCTCAGACTAAAAGGAAGAAAGTTTATCATCTGCTTAAACAAATCCCCACTACAGTGTGAACTACAAATAACCTCAACCAACTAGTGATTTACCTTATATAGGTGTATTTCTTTTTATGCATTTCTCTTTCTAAACATACACACATGTATGGAGAAAAAGACAAAAGAGGGAAGGAAAAAGGAAGAAAAAAATGGCGATGCTGGAATGACTAAGGAAAAAATTTCTTGAGAATATTTTTCATGAGCATATTTCTTACACTTATATTTTCTAATGAGGGACTGAAGAATAATTTGAGGTAGTAAAGAAGAGCTATAGAACTCAAAATTTAACTGAAGGAGTTGCTATTCAGTTTTTTAAATCATATATATATATGTTTTTTTTAAAACATGTATGTTTTTCTCTGCTCTTAGTTGCTGATAGTATTTATGAAGGGCTCAGTGCATGATAATCACATCTCCTCATCCTTCACATCTCCCTCCTTCCATCTCAGCTCTTTATCGGCATTCTCCTTCTGGCTTGGGTAAAGGAAGAAAGCAGAAAAGGTAAGACCCTAGGATACTCTAATCCAAGGGATAAAGGGGAAAGGGAGAGAAAGAACAAAAGCACACACGTCACTAACCTAATTTATTTAGGACAGATGAAAATACATCTCCAAGAAAACAGTTTTCCCAATTTCTCCCCTTAACTAACTCATTCTACTACATGTCAGCTGTGATTCAAAATAACTTTATCTCCTGCTTCCATTAATAATACTCTTTTTGTCTTCAGTGAGTATGCCATAATATTCATATGGGGACAGGAGGGAGGTGAAATATTTGAAACTGTAGTGTTTGCCTATCCTTATAAAATTACCTGCTTTTTAAAAGCTGCCATTGCTTCTCTGTGTTGCTTTGCTAATGTTTCCTTTTGATTCTGAAGTGTTTCCTATTTTAAAAATTACGAAAAGTTAAAGCATAAATTTGAGCAACTTTCAGTTTTAACTTTTAATTAGGTTCATAATTTAAATAAAAGTTAAACATTTATTGCACATATTATTGTATGCTCTTGAAACGCAACTTTAAACCAATTCTATGATTTTTTTACCTGTCATGCATCAGCATACAATAATTATTCTTTCAGTTGCTTCTTCATGATAAAACGCATTTCTTTAAAATTTTAAACTCTAGGATGCCTGGGTGGCTCAGTTGGTTAAGTGACTGCCTTCAGCTCAGGTCATGATCCTGGAGTCCCGGATCAAGTTCGCATCGGGCTCCCTGATTGGCTGGGGAGTCTGCTTCTCCCTCTCCCTCTGACACTCCCCCTTCCCATGCTCTCTCTCTCGCTCTCAAATAAATAAAATCTTAAAATAAATAAATAAATAAAATTTTAAACTCTAAACATGACTCAGGGTGCCTGGGTGGCTCAGTCGGTTGAGCATCCAACTCTTGATAACAGGCTCAGGTCATAATCTCAGGGTCATTGGCCTGAGATTCTCTCTGCCTCTCCGCCTGACGCCGCTCGCATGCATGCACTTGCTATCTCTCTCTCTCTCTCTCTCTCAAATAAATAAATCTCTAAACACACACACACACAACTCTAAACATGGCTCACTCCAAAGCTTTCTTGAAAATATTTCATCAAAAGTTATTAAAATTAGTAGTCTTAGTACACAAGACGCTTATAGTCTTTTAGAGTTCCCAAAGAAACCCATTTTATTATCTAAGCACAAATGTTCACATGAGGACACAATTCTTTAAATTCACTGAAGTAATTTTTTTTATAAAATCAAAACCACTATAGGGCATTTTTTTTAAATCCACATATATGATTCCATTTCTTTTTTTTCTTCTCTCCCGCCCTTTTTGATAGAAGCTGTGTGTTCTATTCTTCAGATTCAAGATGACTTCAAACTTTTTTTCTATGTTTAGTGAATAATTCTCACACTTAAAAAAAAATTAGATCTTCCAGTGTTTGTTATTTGACTCTATGTTTCTAAATATATGTTGATCTACCAACTTAAAATTTTTATCTGACTTCTATTATGATAGTTGGGAGTTTGGCCTTCTTGTACAACCATTACCTAACATCTGCTCCCTCTATTCTTCCAACAGAGTTAAATAAAAACTGTGACTTAAATCAATCTTCAGTATTTATACTATCATGACTACGCAATTTTTACTCAATGCTCAGCCATATAATATACCGTAATTACAATTCTATCTAACAGAGCTTTTTGTTTTTTCTGAAGTTAGCAATTACTTTAAAATATTTTACTTCTTGGGGCACCTGGCTGGCTCAGTCTGAAAAGCATATGATTCTTGGTCTCTGGGGCATGAGTCTGAACCCTGTTCTGGGCACAGAGATTACTAAAAAAATAAAATAAAATAAACTTTAAAAAATATTTCAATTCTTATAGCTAATTTTAAAAAATAGTACTACCAGTTCCCAGATCTGTACCAATGGTTCATACTCTCAAATGAAAAAAAAAAGAAAAGAATGGAAAAAGCAAAGTGAGAAGACCCCAAGAATGACAGGACATCACAAAATGCACAAGAAACCAGACAGATTTAGAAAAGCTGTAGATGTTGGACAAAATCTTTCAGAGGCTATTATCCAGTTTTCCATGAAAATAAATTAGACTCTAATCCACTCCTGCAAGCAAGGAAAGAATTCATTGAAGACCTCAGGGATAGGTTCCCTGAGGAGTACATTCTCAAGTAAATGTGACCTCTAGCTTCTCCTTACTTTTTGTGACCAGCCTTAAACCTGGAAATAGGAGATTTAATATGCAACAAAAACTGGAATAGGAAATAGCCCCATTACTAGATCTCAAATCCATATGTTCAAAAAGCCTTTGAACAAAAGCAGAATAAACTGGAGGCCTTACAGATAAAACAACTTAATGTTCCCACTCCAGTCATCAAGCACTGAAGGAGTGAGCCTCTTGGTAAAGACACTTGTAGATACTTATTATAAACAGAAAGGGCACTGGGGAAAAACCTTCCTGAACTAGCTAAGAAAATGAAGGGGAAAAACATCAAGTGGGCAAATCAATGATACTGCTCTGAAGGCAAATCATGCACCCAACTTCCCATTTTATCCTCAAACTTGCAAAGAGAAATTTCTCTAAATATTAAAAGAAACTTTGCAAAATTTTTAGTCATACCATTAATCCTGCCATCATCACTCTTTCTCAGAGTCCATGAGCTACTCAGATAGTGAATATCTCTAATAATCCAGAGATACTCCCTACTGTTTCAGCCTCCAACTGTTATCCTTGGATCCTCAAGTGAGACATATTATTTTCTCCTTTTTGACACCACACCCATTAGCATAAGAGAAAGGAATCTACTATGTAAACAGAACTGCAAAATTAAATTCTTCCCTGTTTTTTTGTTTTTTTTTAAGATCCCTGAGGATTTTTCTATTGTAATCAGATCACAGCTAATCATTCAGATACTGACTTACTGGTACCTCTGTGTATGATCAAACCAAATTAAGATTTCTTTGAAGTGGCACTCTTTGTGGGCAAAATGTCGTACTGATATTAGCAGCAAACCTCTACTTAACTTTACATAATCTCTAAAACCAGAAGTTAAGATTTAAAGCCAATAGTCTAAAAGCCTAATAGAGAAAGGATCAATCACATTTTATACCCGTCTTTGAACATTGTTGTTTCCCAGTCAAGAAACCGAATGGGTGAAGATAAAGATCTGTTCAAGAAAAAGAAAATAACCGTGGCCCCAATTCTTTGTAGTACTGAGCCCAAATACTATTTTACCTTCAGTGCTATCTGACTCTACATATTTTACCACTGTAAATATATGTTCTGCTTTCTATAGTGTTCCTTTAGATCAAGATGGTGTGACCTGTTTGTTTTGTCCTGGGAAAGTCAACAATTTACCTGGATAACTATGCCTCAGGGGTTTACTGAGGAACCTTAAGGAACTTAAATTTCTCTGTAACTCCACTCTTCTACAATACATGGGCAAGTTTTTGTTGTTCTAAAGATGAGGAGAGCTCTAACACTGACTCCATTTAACTACTTACTGCTTTAGCTCAAAAAGGACGTGAAAATTCCAAAGAAAGTTTAGAATTTTGTCAGAATAAAAAATGCCACCTTTATCATTCACTAATTTATCTTATGATTTGAATCTACTTCTAGACTCTATTATGTTCTGAGGAATACCTATCCATGTATGCTACACCAAGCTACCTTAATTACTACAGTTTATAATAATATATTTAAGAATCTAGTGTGATTATTTCGTCCTGTGCTTTTTCAAAAATTTCCCAGACACTCTTGTACGTTTATTTCCACATAAACCTTAGAACAGCTTAAGAACAGCAAACACACTCTTGGTATTGGATTGTATTAAACATACTGATTAACTTAAGGATTTGGATAACTTTATACTGTTGACTCTCTCTATCCAAAAATAAGATAGGACTTTACATTTTGAAATCTGCTTGGAGTTTCAGTTTGTACTTAGTGTTTATCTGTTTCTTCTTTCTGCAGAGAGGTTCGATACCTTGGACCTCATAAAACCCAACTCTAGTTTTACTCCCATATTCTACACAACCTTGTGGGCCTGTCTGGTCTCAAAATTCCCATCATTTCTAGTTTGAGCTATCCTCTGTCACTTGAATTCTAATATGTTACCTCCAACTTCCTATTTCAATATTGCCAAAGAGTAAAAAGAAGGGGGCCATCATAATTAAGATTTCAATTTTTAGCTATTAAGATTACTTTGGTGGCGAGGCATGAGAAGCACTATCAAAATGCTTCCATATAAATAAGTCTAGAGAGAAAATCAGATCTGATACTGGCGGTTGTTTTTTGTTTTTGTTTTTGTTTTAAGCAGGGTCCACACACAACTTGGGGCTTGAACCATGACCCTGGAATCAAGAGTCACAGGCTCTACCGACAAAACCAACCAGGTGTCCCTCTGATACCAGGTTTTTTTTAATATTTGCTTATAGTATGTAATAACAGCCTGGGAAAATGAAGAGGTTTCACTTCTTAAAAAATATTTTGACTCCCTTATAATACATAATGTGTTTCTCACACATTAAATAGATCATAGTAGTTTTCAGATTATCAGAAAGCCTGGAAAAAAATTTCATTCTCAGTGTTCTGGAGGCCCAGATGTTATTAAAAACAATTTGAGTCAGAATTCTCTTGAGACTTTGTTTAAAATGATGCACAATCTCCAAATATGTTTAGGAAATTTAAAAATTCCAACTGCAATTAAGGATTAGAATACCTCTTTCAGTAGATGCTAAAAAGATTAATCTGAAATAAAAATTTAAAATACTCACTTTTGGGGTACCTGGGTAGCTCAGTTCATTAAGCATCCAACTCCTGATTTCGGCTTAGGTCATGATCTCAGGATGGTGAGACTGAGCCCCACATCAGCTCCATGCTCAGAGGAGTCTGCTTGAGTTTCTCTCCCCTCTACCCCTCCCCCACCACTCACGTACGTGCTCACTCTCTCTGGGGTAAATCTTAAAACAACAACAACAACAACAACAAAAACTCACCTTTTGCCATTTAAGTTCTTGTGTCTCCACAATAATTTTACCAATCTGCTCTTCATACTGAGTTTCTGCTTCCTAAATCAAAAAGAAAAATGCTAGGAAAATTAGGACTTTAAAATTTTACATTTCAGCTCTTTGTAGAAAGATAAAAAGAGCATCCTCTCATGCTTACAACAAGAAAAAAATCTGGACAAATTGCAAATTAGATAGACAAACCCATCAGAGAACTGAGGTCCCAGATCATTCAATTAACCCAAACTCTGGATAACTCTCTCCAGCAGGGAGAAGAGAACCATAGCATTTGCTTACCTGGGACATAAACCACTGAGTGCTGATAAGAAAACTCAGCTGAAAGTTCTTAATAAATTGGTAAAGGCAGAACGTGGACTAGTGTAAGAATATGAATTCCCAGGGGCCCCAGAAATAAGGAGGTTTTATATTTTTTATAAGGTTATTCCTTCAGGAAGCCCACCAAGTGCTTCCAGGGAAGGATGGGAAGAATCCAACAATCTGAGAAGCTCTCCCCTGTGGTACTGGCTGGGAAAGAGAAGAGCAGTAACAACCCATCTTCCCTATTTCTCCTACAGACCAAGAATCTTAATCTGTAAGGGAAAGGGCAACAAAAACTATACTTAAGAACACTAGTGGAAACCCTCTACAGCTGGGAAAGGGGACCAAGGGCCACCACTGAAAACTCCACCTCGACAGACCAGTCTTCCTCATCTCCCCTAAGGAACAAGAGCCTAATCTACAGGGGGAGGGGCAATCAAAATGACAGCATGAGAGCTCCTGTGAAAAGCCACTGCAGCTAGAAGCAGGCTAGGAAAATAAAATAACAGCTCTATCACAGCAGGAGGAGCAGAAAAACAGCAAGAATATAGGAATACAGTAGGCCCAGCATTAAAAACAAAAGAAGGATCAGAACTATTGTGAAGACCTCACCCTGAGACCCAGTTTCACCTAAAAACTGAAGCTTAAAAAAGTCAGAGAATGCCCGTATTCCCCCCACCTGCAGCCACGACCTGACAAAGAAGCAACAAATAAAAAAGAACAGGGAGATCAGCGGGGAGGGCTGCAAAGACAGACTCTCTCTGGGAGGCAGCATAAAAGTCCCAAAGTCAAGGAACAAGGCCCAAAGCCAAGCAGGAAGCGGTTATTTAGAAAAATCCTCTGATTTTGTTTAAAATCATGTAACACTCCTGAATTAGCCTACACCATAAACATAAGTTATCAGTAAAGAAATCTGATTCTTCTGTTGAAAAATTCAACAGGTAGACTTGAAAAGTGCCTGTATACAGTGTTGTTTTTTTTTTAAGATTTTATTTATTTGACAGAGAGAGAGACAGCCAGAGAGGGAACACAAGCAGAGGAAGTGGGAGAGGGAGAAGCAAGCTCCCTGCTGAGCAGGGAGCCCAATGCGGGGCTCGATCCCAGGACCCTGGGATCATGACCTGAGCCGAAGGCAGACGCTTAATGACTGAGCCACCCAGGCGCCCCATAAAGTGCCTGTATACAGTGTTGAAGGTATGCCCCAACACGCATAGAGAGAGCCCTTCTACAAAACCTGGGAGGTTGTTGTTGTTGTTGTTGTTTTGTTTTGGCTCCAGGTATTTAAGGAAATCTCTGCCAAACAAAGCACTAGCTGATCATTAAGAGCACAATGACTTCAGTGGCCACACATGACAGAAAACAGCAGACTTCGCAAAATTTTTTCAGAAAAGCCACTAAACAATGACAACAAACAGCAACCCTGGGGAGGAAAATTATCTGATTTCCAGAGTTTCCACATATTCAAAATGTCCATGTCCAGTTCTCAACAAAAAATACAAAGCATACAAAGAAACAAGAAAGTGTGATCCATACACAGGCAAAAAAAAAAAAAAAAAAAGTTAAAAAGAACTGTCTCTGAGCAAGTACAGACAATGGACTTACTAGACAAAGACTTTACATCAACAATTTAAATATGCTCTAAGAGCTAAAAGAAACCATGTACAGATTCTGCAACCATTAAAAAGTTAATAAGGGAATGCTACAAACAAGTTTATGCTCATAAATTTGACAACTTACAGAAATGGACCAATTCTTCAAAATCCCAAACTACTAAACCTGATCCAACGTGATACAGACAATTTAAATAGCCCTATAGATGAACCATGAGAGACGATGGACTCTGAAAAACAAACTAAGGGTTCTAGAGGGGAGGGGGGTGGGGGGATGGGTTAGCCTGGTGATGGGTATTAAAGAGGGCACGTTCTGCGTGGAGCACTGGGTGTTATGCACAAACAATGAATCATGGAACACTACATCAAAAACTAATGATGTAACATATGGTGATTAACATAACAATAAAAAATTAAAATAAATAAAATAAATAAATAGCCCTATAACCACTAGTTTAAAAGCTCCCAAGAAAATAAATGTCCAGGCCCACATGGTTTCATCTTTAGAGAATTCTACCAAACATATAAAAAATTAACACCATTTTTACACAGTTTCTTCCAGAAAAATAAAAGAGGAAGGAACACATCCCAACTCATTTTATAAGGCCTGTGTACTGAGACACCAAAACTAGACAAAGACAGTACAAAAAAAGAAAACTAAAACCAATACCTCTCACAAATTTTGATGGAAAAATCCTCAACAACATATTAGCTAATGGAATCCAACAATGTATACACCATCACCAAGTAGAATTTATTCCAGATATATTAGGCTGATTCAACAACAATATTAAGTTGATATATCTCACCATATCAACATGCTAAAGAAAAAAAGTCACATGACCATAACAATTAACACAGAAAAGACAACTGACAAAACCCAACACTCATTTATAATAAAAACTCTCAGCCAGTTTGGAATAGAGAGAATTATCTCAATTTCATAAAGAGCATTCATAAAAACACTATACTTAACATCATATTTAATGATAAAAGACTGGATGGATGGATAGACAGACAAGGAAAGGGAAAAAAGGAAAGAGAGAGAAAGAGAGGAGAGCAAAAAAGGAAGGAAACAAATCAGACAGAAGTAAACTGTCTCTATTTGTACATGACATGATTGTATACATGGAAAACCCCAAGCAATCTATAAAAAATCTCCCAGAATTAATAACTGAGTTCAACAGGGTCTCAGGATACAAGATCAACACCCAAAATATCATGTTTCTATACACTATAGAAAACAAAATAAAAAATACAACATAATTTATAATCACTCCAGAGAAAATGAAATACATAAGTGTACACTTAACAAACATGGATCTGTATGCTGATAGACACAACAATATGGATGAATTTAAAACATCATGCTGAGTGAAAGAAGCCTTACCTAAAAGAGTACATATGTATGATTCCATTTATATGAAGTGTCAGAAAAAATAAAACTAATTGACAGTGGAAAATAATCAAAAAAGTGGTTGCCTCTTGGGGAAGGAGTAGGAGTAGAACTGGCCTGGGTAGACAGAAACATTTTATATCTTGGTAAGATGTATGCATCTTACCAAATCCCAAAGAAGTTGGATTGGAAATGTGCAAGATACTGCTTTCTTCATGTGGGCCTCGTTATACACATCTCTTTTAAATGGGTTCTGAGATCTTACTGTGATTTAGATATTGTTCTAAGCACCTTTTATGTATTAATTTAATCATAGGTATAATTTTTCGAGGTAAGTACTCTTATTATCACCATTTTATAGATGAGGAAGCTAGGTTAGCAAGAGAATAAGTAACCCCCCTAAATGCACATAGCAGCTAAACAGCAGAGCTAGTATTTGAACCTAGATGATCTGTCTCCAGAGCCTCTTAAACATGCCATTTTATTACCTGTAAGAAATTGTGAGTGCTGTGGGACAATATGGATTGTTATGACACACTCCTTTCCTTCAAAAACCTCAGAATCTAATCTTCATATCCCACAGAAGATAGAAAGACATTCAAAATCATATTACTTATTTTAAATATAGAAGTACATTCTGATATTTGGTAGAACATTTCAAAATAACAATTAGAAATATTTGTTGAATAGAAAAACAAAAGCATTAAGAATCGCTGTGTCTCTGTCAAATAAATAAATAAAATCTTAAAAATATATATATAAAAAAGAATTGCTACAAATGTTCTTAGAATATTTTCTATTTCAGAAATCTTTGTAATAGACTAAGTTGAATAATATGAAAACAGTAGCTTAAATACTAATTAGGAAAGAGGTTCTTTAAAATATGAACTTTTAGGCTACTCCATGCATATTAGTGATATTTATCTTGAATACTTTGTAGTTAATCGAAGAAACTATCTGAAAAAATTATTAGTATTTTATTAGACAACATGAGAAACTGAATTGGGCAATTTCGTAGGAGGTGGATTATGAGTTTGAAAAGGAGAATAAAAGTAACCAGTTACAGTTTTGGCTGCTTGGACATGTGCCTGCTGTATGTACTATGTCCCTAAATCTGTTCAGGGTCAAGAATTGAAGAGGTCTGACCAATACACAGCACATCTTGTAAAACTACAGCCTGAAGCAAGCATTTTAAAAAAAAGCATGACACTGTCTAAAGGTTATAAAGAGTAAATAAGCCATCAAATTACTCTTCTTTTATTGTTTTTATAAAAACACTTAAATCCTTGTAGTCCTAAGGCAGACAATAAAAGATAAACACTTCTAAGGTTCTATATTCTTGGATACTTTATTGAAGTCACAGATGCGATTTTCTTACAAATTTAATAGATTTTTCTCATTGACAGTAAGGATTTTTATTAATAACTTTTGAAAGCTGCTCGAAGAACTAATGAAAGATAAAAATTAAAAGTTCCAATAAAAAGAAAATAATGTTTAATATAAAGCATATAGCTAAATTAAAATCCTAATATAGTAAAAGTGTATCATAATGTTACCTTTCAGCATTGTAGATAACACCCATTTTATCAGTTTTCCATGTAGTACAGAGATGTATATTCTATAAATCATTATAATTATAAAAGGGTATGATTCTACTCAGAGCCTAACTAATTTTATGGGGCACTGAAATGCTGCTTAAGGTTATTTACCACATATTATACCATTAATTATACCCAGTTTTCCTTCACAATTTCCTTAGCAAATCATTGCTATTTTAGAATACCCAAATTTCCTTTGGCTTTTATTTATTGCTAATTTGAAATTCTAAGATTTCCTTCTGTTCACATATTTAATAAATTTAATGTGTCCTTTCTCTAAATTCCCATACTACTTTCTTCATAATTCTATTATCAGACATAATATATACTATGTGAGAATATAGTAATTAATTTGCATGGTATTAGGTGATGATTAAATTTCAAATTCTCTTAGAGCAAGATTGAGTAATGGTTTTTCAAAGGTTATCAAATGAATGCATATTTTAAAAGTGAAAGTTATATGGTAGAGCTCTTTTATCCCCACTGTACAGATGATTTGGCTGAGAAATACAGTTTGTGTAAAAATTTTCAACCCACTTCCTATTTTTACAGTCTAATGATTTCATATTAAAGTCTGGATTTCTAGTTTCTCTTCAGTAATTGGAAGAACTGATACAAAGCCCATTATTCTATATGGCAACAAGTTTTTGGAGCTGAATGGCAAAGATAAGTTGAACTGAAGACAAAGGCTCTCCAGTTCAACACAATTCCTACCCTATTCATATCACATGACAACCAACTATCTGAATCCTGAAGGAAACTGAATTCATGACCCCTCTGCCATTGGTTCATCCCCACTCATCAGTTATTATGTAATCTGATAAGGGAATCACCAGAAATGTTGTCTAACTTCTAAAAAACATACATTATGGATTCAATGTAAACTTATCTGTTGACTCAGATTGTTTATTTAAAGATCATTAATTTAAAACATTCAAGTTTGTTAAAATATCATCACCAATTTAGGCCAATATGAAAAAAAATGAGTAACTTTGTTAATTACAGCATAGTTAGGTACTTAAATACAGTTTAGTGGAGTAAGAAAGTCTCTTTCTTTGACTTTTATTGTCTATTGTGTTTTTGCTTCTTTAAAGAAACTTTACTATCTAACCCTTTATAGTATGGCCCAATTTTATGTTGACTGCATTAGTCAGAGTCCAGTTAATTTATTATATGTATTAATGGAAGAGCTTTAGACAAGGAGTAGAGAGATCAGAGCACTAGTCTCTTAAAAGCTCTGGGCTTTAGGTTGGACTCCAAGTTACCTCAAGTTACTTTCATCTCTAAAATTCAATAATTTCATGATCCTGAAAAAAAGACTAATCATTAAGAATACATCTCTGGGGCGCCTGGGTGGCTCAGTCTGTTAAGTGTCTTACTTTGGCTCATGTCATGATCTCAGGGTCCTGGGATCAAGCCCTGCATCAGGGTCTGCGCTCAATGGGGAATCTGCTTGTCCCTCTGCCCCTCCCCCCACTCAGGCTCTCTCTCTCTCTCTCTCTCTCTCTCTCTCTCTCTTAAATAAAAATCTTTTTAAAAAATACATCTCCAAGATCATAGAGAGAAGGAAGTACAGAAAGATGATCCTGACAATCACCATTTGTCAGATCACTAGGGGCTGAGAAATTGAGGCAGATCCACCAGCAGTCATGGGGATTGACTTAGTGTTCAGGATACACCAAGAAGGAGGGATTCCAGGGGCGCCTGGGTGGCTCAGTCTTAGCATCTGCCTTCAGCTCAGGTCATGATCCCCGGGTCCTGGGATCGAGCCCCGCATGGGGCTCCCTGCTCAGTGGGAAGCCTGGTTCTCCCTCTCCCACTCCCCCTGCTTGTGTTCCTTCTCTCGCTGTCTCTTTCTCTGTCAAATAAATAAATATAATCTTTAAAGAAAAAAAAAAAAAGAAGGAGGGATTCTGGAAAACACTTTAGGATTTTAGATGAAAGGCCAAGAAGCTACACTCTTAGAGTAGAGGATGGAAACTAGCCCTCACAAGGAAACTCAGCCTCCAATAAGCTCAATCTCTGATTGGTAAGATGATCTGCCCCATCCTAACTTCCAAAAGCAAAAATGAAACTCTCTAGATGAAGATGACATCATCTAAAGCCTCAAATTTGCTTTGCAACTTTTCATGCACAAATGCAATCAATCAAAACTTACCCTGTATCCTGGGAGGTAAGTTAAATGACCAAAACCAAGAGGGAAAAAAAAAGACAATAGAAATGGATCCATAAGAGGTCCAGATATTGGAGTATACACAGACTTTAAAATATATAAAATTAATATGCTCAATAAATTATATGACAAAATTAATTTCAGCAGAGGACTGAAAATTATAAAAGAAAAACCAAATGGAAATTTCAGAACTGAAAAACACAAGATGTGAAATTAAGAACTCAATAGATGGACTTTATCAGCAGATTAAATAAATTAAAGAGATTAGTAAACTGACAGAAGAAAATAACCAGACTGAAACATGGGCAGAAAAGGAAAAAGGAAAATATAGACAAAAAGCTCAATAATGATATAGGAGACTTGAACAAGATTGACAAAGTTGACCAAATTCAAATTCATAGAATACTGCATGCAAGAAATAAAGAATATGTATTATTTCAAGTTCATTTATGTTGGCATGTTTACCAAAATTGATTATATGCTTGACTACAAAGCAAAACTCCACAAGTATTAAAGTACTGAAATTATATAAAGAACACATTATTGATATAATGAAATTACGCTTAAAATCAATTGTTTAAAGTTAACAAAAAGTAAAATATTTTTAAAATAAAGTTAACAAAAAGTAAAATATTTTTAAAAGTAATATACTTCTAAATAACTCATGAATCAAAGAAATTACAGTGAAAATCAGAAAATAATTTGAGCTGAATGGTAATGAAGATAAAATATATAAAAAATTGTGGGATCTCGCTAAAGCCATGCCAAGAGAAAGTTTATAGCCTTAAATGTTTTATATTAGAAAAAAAGTTTAAATTAATAAACTAAACATCCATCTCCAAAAGTTCAAAACAAAAAGAACAGCAAATTAAAAAAGGAAATAAAGAGCAGGTATTAATATAAAACAAATATGCAATCAAAAGAATCAACAATGCTAAAATTTAATTCCTTAAAAAGACTAAGACAATTGATAAACCCTTAGAAAGACTGACCCAAAATTCCTACTCATTCATAATGTCTCTGCATGAGTTATTCCTTCCATGAAGCCTCCCTCACTAACCCCCTAGTAAAGCTAGCCATGTCCTTATCCATCTCTCATAGTATATTGTACACTCCTTTGTTATAAAGTATTATAATCTCTAAAACATGGCATAGTAAATGCACATTAAATGTTAATGACCAGATACATTCTTGCATGCCTAATATCTCTAAAAATTAAAAAAAATCAATTTGTACTATACTATTGCTTGAGTTTTCACTGTTTCAAAGTCCTAATTTTTTTACAAACTTTTTATTTTGAAATAATTTTAGGTTTGCAGAAGACTTGCAAATATAGTAGAGTTCATGTATACCCTTTATCCAGCTTCCCTAACATTAAAATCTTACATAAGCACATTTACAAAAGTTAAGAAAATAACATTGTTACAATACCATTAATTAGACTACAGAGTTTATTCAGATTTCACTAGTTTTTCCACCAATATTAGTTCCAGGATACAATCTGGGACACCATGTTACATTTAGTCATCATGTCTCCTTAAGCTTCTCTTGTCAATGATAGTTTCTCAGTATTTTTTTCTTTTTTCTTTCTTTCTTTTTTTGGGTTTTTTTTTTTGTTTTTTTTTTTTTGAGAGAAGGAGAGAGGGAAGGAGAGAATCCCAAGCAGGGTCCATGCCCAGGGTGGAGCCCAACACAGGGCTTGATCTCACAACCTTGAGATCATGACCTGAGCTGAAGCCAAGAGTCAGAGGCTTAACCAACTGAACCACCCAGGTGCACCCAAAATAGACTTTAAAAACAAAGACTGTAGCAAGAGACAAAGAAAGGCACTATGTAATGATGAAGGGAACAATCCAACAAAAAAATATAACAATTGTAAATATCTATGCACCCAACATAGGAGCACTTAACCATATAAAGCAATTATTAACAGACATAAAGGAAGAAATTGACAGTAATACAGTAATAGTAGGCGACATTAACATCTCACTTACATCAATGGATAGATCATCCAGACAGAAAATCAACAAGGAAACAGTAGCTTTGAATGACACATTAGACCAGATGCAACTAACAGGTATATACAGAACATTCCATCTGCAAACAACAGAATACACATTCTTTTCAATTGCACAAGAACATTCTCCAAGATAGGTCACATATTATGCCACAAAACAAGTCTCAGTAATTTTAAGGAGACTGAAATCTTATCAAGTATCTTTTCTGAGTACAATACTATGAAACTAGAAATCAATTATAAGAAAAGATCTTGAAAGAACACAAATACATGGAAGCTAAACAACATGCTACTAAATAATGAATGGGTCCACCAAGAAACCAAAGAAAAAATCAAAAACTACATGGAGACAAATGAAAATGAAAACACAATGGTCCAATATCTTTGGGATGCAGCAAACAGTTCTAAGAGGAAAGTTTATAGCAATACAGGCCTACCTCAAGAAACAATTAAAATCTCAAATAAACAACCTAACCTTACTACCAAAGGAGCTAGAAAAAGAACAAAATCCAAAGCTAGTAAAAGGAAGGAAGTAAATAATAGAGATTAGAGCAGAAAACAATGAAATAGAGATTAAAAAAATAGAAAAGATTAATGAAAAAATAGAAAAGATTAATGAAACCAGGAGTTGATTTGAAAAGATAAAACTGACAAACCTTTAGCCAGACACATCAAGAAAAAAAACGGGATGCAAATAAAATCAGAAATGAAGGGGGAGAAATAACAACACAGAAATACAAAAGATTATAGGAGAATATTTTGAAAAATTATATGCCAACAAATTGGACAACCTAGAAGAAATGGATAAATCCCCAGAAGCATATAATCTTCCAAAACTGAATCAAGAAGAAATAGAAAATTTGAACAGACTGATTACTACTAATAAAATTGAATCAGTAATCAAAAACTTCAAACAAAAAAAAGTCTAGGACCACATGGACAGGACAAGTGAATTCTACCAATTGTATGAAAAAAAGTTAATACCAGGGCACCTGGGTGGTGCAGTCAGGTGAGCGTCTGGCTCTTGATTTCGGCTCAGGTCTTAATCTCGGGGTTGTAAGATTGAGTCCTGTGTCAGGCTCCATGCTCAGCATGGAGTCTGCTTGGGATTCTCTCTCCCTCTCTCTGTCCCTCATACTTGTGCTCTCTAAAATAAAGAAATAAATCTTTTAAAAAAATAGCTAATACCTATTTTTCTCTAACTATTCCAAGAAATAGAAGAGGAGGGAAAACTTCTAAATTCATGCTATGAGGTCAGCATTACCCTGATACCAAAGCCAGACAAAGACAGTACACGAAAAGAAAACTAGAGGCTAATACCTCTGATGAATATAGATGCAAAAAATCCTCAACAAGATATTAACAAACCAAATCCAACAACACATTAAAAAAATCATTCACCATGATCAAGTGGGATTTATTCCAGAGATGCAAAGGTGGTTCAATATTCCAAATCAATCAACATGATACATCATATTAACAAGAGAAAGGATAAAAACCACACAATCATCTCAACAAATACAAAGCATGTGACAACATACAACATCCATTCAAAATAAAAATTCTCAACAAAGTGAATTTAGAAAGAACATACCTCAACATAATAAAGGCCATATATGAAAAACCCACAGCTAACATCATACTCAATGGTGAAAAACAGAGCTTTTCCTCTAAGATAGGGAATAAGACAAAGATGTCCACTCTCACCACTTTTATTCTATATAGTACTGGAAGTCCTAGCCACAGCAATCAGACAAGAAAAAGGAATAAAAGGCATCCAAATTGGTAAAGAAGAAGCAAAACCCTCATTATTTGCAGATGACATGATACTATATACAGAAAACCTGAAAGACTCCACCAAAAAAACTACTAGAACTGTTACATGAATTCAGTAAAGTTGAAAGATACAAAATCAATCTACAGAAATCCATTGCATTTCTGTATACTAATAATGGAACAGCAGAAAGAGAAATTAAGAAAACAATCCCATTTACAATTGCACCAAAAATCATAAAATACCTTAAAATAAATTTAACCATAAAACTACAAAACATTAATGAAAAAATTGAAGACAACAAAAACAAATGGGAAGATACTCAGTGCTCATGGATTGGAAGAATTAAAATTGTTAAAATGTCCATACTACTCAAAGGAATCTACAGATCCAATGCAATCCCTATCAAAATACCAAGAGCATTTTTCACAGAACTAGAACAAAAAATGCTAAAATTTTTATGGAACCACAAAAGACCCTGAATAGCCAAAGCAATCTTGAGAAAGAACAAAGCTGGAGGTATCACAATCCCAGATTTCAAGATACACTACAGAGCTGTAAGAATCAAATAGTCAAATATCAAAATCAAAGTATCAAATCAAATATCAAAATAGTTTGGTACTGGCACAAAAACAGATACATAGTCCAATAGAATAGAATAGAAAGCCTAGGGCGCCTGGATGGCTCAGTCAGTTAAGCGTCTGCCTTCAGCTCAGGTCATGACCCCAGGGTCCTGAGATTGAGTCCCAGATCAGGCTCCCCACTCAGCGGGGAGTCTGCTTCTCCCTGTACCCTTCCCCCCTGCTCATGATTTCTCTCTCTCACAAAAAGAAAGAAAGAAAGAAAAGAGAGCCTAGAAATAAACCCATGGATATATGGTCAATTAATCTACAACAAGGGAGGCAAGAATATACAACGGAGAAAAGACAGTCTCTTCAACAAACGGTGTTGGCAAAACTGGACAGCTATATGCAAAAGAATGAAACTGGACCACTTTCTAACACCATACACAAAAATAAACTTAAAATGGATTAAAGACCTAAACCTGAGACTTGAAACCACAAAGGTCCTAGAAGAAAACACAGGCAGTAATTGGCCTTTGATTTTGGCCTTAGCAACATTTTCTAGATTTGTCTCCTCAGGCAAGGGAAAAAAGTAAAATAAACTATTGGGACTACAATAAAATAAAAAGTTTTTGCATAGTGAATGAAACCATCAACAATACTAAAAGGCAAACTACTGAATGAGAGAAGATATCTGCAAATGATATATCTGAAAAAGGGTTAATATCCAAAATATATAAAGAACTTACACAGTGTTATATGGTGACAGATGGGAGCTACACTTGTGGTGAGCACAGCATAAAGTAAACTTGTCAAATCACTATGTGGTACACCTGAAACTAATGAAACATTGTGTGTCAACTATGCTTCAATCTAAAAAAAAAAAAAAAAGAATGTATACAACTCAATGCCAAAAAAATAATTAAATTGAAGATGGACAGAAGACGTGAACAGACATTTTTCCAAAGACATGGATATGACCAACAGACACATGAAAAGATGCTCAACATCATTAATCATCAGAGAAATGCAAACCAAAACCACAATGAGATATCACCTTACACTTGTCAGAATGCCTAGAATCAAAAAGACAAGAAATGACAAGTGTTGGTGAGGATGTGGAGAAAAAGGAATTCTTGTGCACTGTTGGTGGGAATGTAAACTGGTGCAGACACTACAGGAAACAGTAAGGAGATTCCTCAAAAAATTAAAAATCGTGGTACTGTAAGATCCAGTAATTCCACTACTGGGTATTTACCCAAAGAAAACAAAAACACTAATTCAAAAAGATAGATGCACCACTATGTTTATTGCAGCATTATTCACAATAGCCAAGATATAGAAGCAACCCAAGTCCCCACTAATAGGTGGATAATGAAGGTGTGGTATGTGTTTACCATGGAATATTACTCAGCCATAAAAAAGAATGAGATCTTGGGACACCTGGGTGGCTCAGTTGGTTAAGCATCTGCCTTTGGCTCAGGTCATGATCCCAGGGTCCTGGGATGGAGTCCCACATCAGGCTCCTTGCTTAGCAAGGAGCCTGCTTCTCCCTCTGCCTGCCACCTCCCTTGCTTGTACTCTTGTGCTCTCTCTCTCTCTCTCTCTCCCTCTCTCTCTCTGGTAAACAAATAAATAAAATCTTTTAAAAAAATGAGATTTGGGACAATGTGGATGGACTTGAGGGTATTATGCTAAGTTAAATAATTCAGAAACAAAAAGACAAATACCATAGAATTTCACTTACATGTGGGATCTGAAAACAAATGAACGAAGAAACAAATGAACAGACTCTTAAATACACAGAACAAACTGCTGTTTGCCAGAGGGGAAGTGGGTGGAGGGATGGGTGAAATAGATGAAGGGAATTAAGAAGTATTAAACTTCCAATTACAAAATAAGTCATGTACATGAAAATTACAACATGAGGAAGATAGTCAATAATATTATAATAACATAGTATGGCGACAAATGGGGACTACATTGATTGTGGTGAGCACTGAGTAATACATAAGATTGTTGAATCAATATGTTGTATACTTGAAACTAACATAACACTGTATGTTAATTATACTTCAGTTAAAAAAAAATCACAGGAACTTACCAATAATTTGGAGAAGATACTGCTATGCAACTATTCTGCTTCACCTATAAGTTTCATCCACTAATTTTAGCATTCATCAGTGGATCTTGCCTATGGCAATTATTACTATAATGTTCTAAGGGAAATTTTCTATTTCTCTCCTTCCTTCTACATTTATTAACTGGAATCTCCTGTAAAGAAGATTTGTTCTGTCTCCCCCATTTATTTATTCAATCATTTATTTCTATCAGTAGGAAATAATGAATATTTACTTTATTCTTTGGATTATTATTCAACATTATCATTACTTATTTTGTTGCTCAAATTGTTCCAGCTTTGTCCATGAGGAGCTCTTTCTGGTTGGCTTCTATATCCTTTTGACATGTTGTTTCTTTCTTCCAGCATTACAAGATGTCCATCGCTGGAATAAGCCATTTCTCCAAGAAGTCCTGGTTTCTTTTATTAGATAATGATATTTAGAACCAAGATCTGGGCCCTATATATGGCTGCTGATACTGGGGTGTCACTATTTCTAGGCCTTTTCAGCAGAGCTAGAATATACTAATTCATGTACATACATATCTGTATCTTTTTATATGCATATAATGAAGTCATGAGCTCATACTGATATCTCCAACTCTAATCTAGCACCACAGAGCTCGGTCTAGCTTATTTGTAACTTCTTCCTTCAACAGAGAAACAAATTCTACCCTCATTATCTACAATTTTTGCTTATTTGTTCAACCCTGGCATACCTGTAGTTTCAGTCTTACTCCCATGAGAGTGTTTATGCACCTTTTTGGTGTTATCCTTACAGTATCTAGTCAAATACTCTTTTCCAAAGTTACTTAAGTCAGCTTCTCTTCCCACCCATTTCTTTCACTAAAGTGACCTCATTTGGTTAGTGAAACAGTTATATATATTTTCACAGTCCGCATTCCATCTTGGAATTCTCCTGAATCCTGACTGATTTTTCACATACTGTATGGTTCAGCTTGTGGCGTACTTTTATGGGTTTTGACAGACATGTGGAGTAATGCTTCCACTACTACTTTACCATACAGAATGGTCTATCAATCCCCAAAATTCTCCTAGGCATTCCATTTATAGTCAATGCCTATCAACACCTGGCAATCACTGATTTGTTTTCCATCCCTGTAGGTTTGTCTCCTCCAGAATGTCATATAAATGCACTGGATATTGCACAGCCTCTTGGATCTGGCTTCTTTCACTTAGAAAAATTCATTTAAAATTTAATTAACTTGGGGTGCCTCAGTGGCTCAGTCGGTTAAGCGTCTGCCTTTGACTCAGGTCATGATCCCAGGGCCCTGGGATCGAGCCCCGCACTGGGCTCCCTGCTAGGCGGGAAGCCTGCTTCTCCCTCTCCCACTCCCCCTGCTTGTGTTCCCTCTCTCGCTGTGTCTCTCTCTGTCAAATAAATAAAATCTGTAAAATAAATAAATAAATAAAATAAAATTTAATTAAGATTCATGCCTTCATTTTTGAGGATATTTTAGGAGAACAGAATTCTAGGTTGGTAGTTACTCTTTCAGTACTTTAAAGTGTCACTGCATTGTCTTTGGAGCTGAGTAATTATTACCGAGAAGTCCACTACCAATTGTATTACTGTGCCTTTGAAAATAATGGGTCTTTTCTACTTCTGGCTGCTTTTAAGATTTTCCACTTGGTGTGGGGGGGGGGGCGCCTGGGTGGCTCAGTAGGTTGGGCGTCTCCCTTCGGCTTGGGTAGTGATCCTGGGGTCCTGGGATCAAGACCCACGTCAGGCTCCCTGCTCAGTGGGGAGTCTGCTTCTCCCTCTGCCCTTCCCCCCTGCTTCTGATCCTTCTCTCTCTAATAAATAAATAAAATCTTTAAAAAAATTTTTTTCCATTTGGTTATAGTCCTTCTATGATGCATCTGAGTGTGATTTTCTTAGTATTCATCACACTTGGGTTTTGCAGAGCTTCCTAAATCTGTAGGTGGCACTTTATCATTTGGATATTTTCTACTGTGATTCGAATCTCTAATCCTGTCTTCTGCTATCCAAGCAGCTGTTAAATATAGGGAGTTCTGAATATGGGGTACTGTATATTTTACTTCCAGAATTTCCATTTGATTATTTAAGATTTCAAGTCTCAGATAAAATTCTCCATCTCTTCCCCTATTTTCTCAATTTTCTAATTTCTTCAATGTATTAATTATAATATTAAATTTCCTTTTCTATTTAAAATTCCCCTTTTTGATATACAAATCAAAAAATACTGTTTTTATTTTCTGGTTTTTATATTGGTGTTGATCATATAGTAAATACTTCTTGGCATGCCGAACACTTTATATTGTTAAATCTTTTATTGTAAAACAGCCTCAAATTTACAGAACAGGTACAAGAATACTACAAAGAACTTTCTTCTGAAATAACCATAGTTAATGATTTAATATATATCCTTCCAGAACTGTTTTTTTTTTTTTTTGGCTAGACATTTATTTTAATTCTTTAAATAACAATCTGCATTTTTCATTTAACAATATACAAGCAGCCCTCACAATTCCAATAAACATGAACTTCAGTTATCTCATTTTAGTTAAACACCCTTAGTTCCATAACAACATGGTTCAAATTTCAGTTACCATGGTACAATATCCTGGTAATTGCACAAACTTCACTGCTAACTCTTCAATCCACAAATCATTTCTAAATAACAGATCATGATCAGTATCAATCATGTCACTTATTTCACAGTCTGTCAATGACAGGTCATGTGTATCTGTTATTCAGTTTATTCCAAGACAGTAAAGCATGCAACATGTTTTCCTTTCTTGTCTCCTAGTGATAAATCCACATAACATTTTACAAAAACAGATAATCCAAAAAGGGAACTGGCCAACAAAGATGAAAGTGCAGAAAAAGAAAAAAGAGAGAGAACATTGGAAGTGAAATTCAAATAAAATATAAATGGAGTTATAGAAGAAACAGCTATACTGTTAGTCCATTAATGGGATAATGAAATCTGAAATAATTACAATATAGTTATATGTTTAATAAATGAATGTGATTTATATGACCCTCTAAGTTTTTTTATAGTTTGAATACACATATAATACTGTCTCTGTGCTTCAGATTTTTAAAAGATACTGTAAAGTACACATTTAATACTTCCAATAGAAAGAGAATACTTTGAGAGAAAATGATGAAGCAGGAGTCAGAAAATATATGTAAGTCAATTCTGACTGCCGTGGTATCTTATATATTAAGTATAAGCCTTTGGTTATGTAGGACTACTTATTTTTCATATAGTTTATTCTTCTTTTCATTTGGGCTGTGGATGTTTGTTTCTCAATAATTTTTCAAAATAAAATTAGATCTGTCAATCCAGTTCATAAAATAAAAACTTAATGTCATATTTATTCTCCAAAACAAAACAGTTTTAAACCTTTTAAAAATTAACATTTTATTTATCTTTTAGTTCATCATGGAGAGATTTCTTTAGAAAATTCCTCTGGTCAATTGGCCAGTTTGCAATAGATATTTTCATGCTCCTTTAATTTTAGTAGACACAAAATTCAATATGATCATATACCTCTCTATCTTTTATTTTGACTTGAGTCTTATTGATAAAGACTACCCGGTATCTGAGCTGATTTCCATTTTTGTGCTTTTATATTTCATTGTATGATTAATTATACTTATTTCATGTGAAAAAATTTTCACATTTAAATGTAGAAAAAGTGTCAACCATTTGTGGAGTTTTTCTTAAGCTTAAATGTGTTTCTCTAGAGAGCTTTTTTTTATAATTATTTCATACATCATTATACATCCTTTCAAAGTATATAGCAATTTTCTAAATATTGGAATAAAAATCAGATTGTTATAAAAAAAAAAGGAAGAAGAAGATTAGCTGATCATAGGAATGTTAACACTACTGCCATTTGAGAGACCCTAGAAATACGGCCAGAAGAACAGAGAGAAGATAAACATATCAACATAAACCAAAAGTGACTGTGGAAGAAAAGTGATTGCTATGAAAAGGATGAAGATGTCCCAGAATTAGTAATGCCAGCAAAAATTGCACACTGAAGAAGTTCTCAGAGGTATCTGACAACATTGAAAATGCAAAGGATAAAAGGTGGGAAGCTAATCCAAACTTAAAAAGGAGTATTATAATTTGCAAAGGCAGAGAAATAATGTTAACTCCATATTGTTACACGACAAGAATAAGGGAAGCACTGTTCAAATCATCTGAGTGTTTCACAAAGAAATGTATCTAACGTTTTAAATTATAGTATATAGTAAGGGGTCCCTGGGTGGCTCAATCAGTTAAGTGTCCAACTCTTGATTTTGGCTCAGGTCATGATCTCAGCATCATGAGATCAAGCCCTGTGTCGGGCTCCACTCTGGGTGTGGAGCCTGCTAAAGATTCTCTCTCTCCGCCCCTCCCCCCGTGTGCTCTCTCTAAATAAATAAGTAAATAAAATCCTTAAATTATAGTATACTAAATATTTTTTCATTTTCCTTTACATTTATAATGGAAGTGAGAGAGTATGCAATGTTTTCACAAATATTTTTAAGTCACAGAACAATCACAATTTTTATAATTTATTATTAAGATCCTTTTGCATGTTTTCAGCTTGCAGGGTCATTTTTATGGTCCTACACCACCATATACCATCTACATCTCCCATGTTAGTACATATGTACCTAGCCTTATTCTTTTTAAGAGCTACATGAAATATTCTACGTATCTGATGAAGTCACTAATTCTGCATATGAAACCACCCTAAACTTAGCGATTTAAAATACAACTTATTAAGCCTCATAATTCTATACATTGACTAAGCTCAGTTGGGCAGTTCTTCTGCTTCACAGGCTATGGATAAGGTTACTCATGCAGATGCATTCACTTGCTAGCTTGGCTGAGGCTGCAATTACCATAATGTTCTCTCACTCCAGTGTCTCTCCTCATGTAACTTCTCATCATTAAATAATTAAATAATCTATTTTAAGCTTATGGCATGGCAGCTGACTTCCAAGCCCCTGCTTTGTATCAGTGTCCTTGCCAAAGCAAGTCACACAACCAGGGCTAAGCTAATAAGGAAGTAATCTACTCAAGGGTATGAATACCAAGAAGTATGGTTTATTTAAAACTACTAATGTAACAGTATCACTTGTTTACTCTCTGTTGATAGACACTTACTTGTTTATAATTTTTCCCATTATAACATTATAGGATATATCACTGTAAAAATTGTTTACTCAATTAAGCCCACACAAGAAATTATCTTAAAGCATAAATTGTTCATAGTGATCAGGAAATTCTACATTTTAAATTTAGAGACATAGAAGTCAATTTCTATTTATCATATGTACTAATTCACATCAATAAGGAAAGGATATAACAATACTCATTCCTGAAAAACCTTGCCAACACTGGTTTTGATATTTTTTCAGTAATCTGCATTTATTTTTTCAATAATTTGCATTTATTTAATTAGTAGTAAAGCATATTTTTGTATATTTTATGATTATTAATAGTTTTTCTTTTTTCTATTGTGTTGTCTTTTGATTTGTATAAATGTTTTGTAAATAAGATATTGATCCTTTCTTCCATTTTTCATGAGGCAAATATTTTCTCTCAGCCACTGGTTTTTAGACTTTGTTTATGGCAGTTTTTACCCCATATAAGCTAATAATTTGTATGTCATCATATCTAGCCATCTTTTTTTTCTTTTTTTTAAGATTTTATTTATTTATTTGACAGAGAGAGACAGAGCAAGAAAGGGAATACAAGCAGGGGAGCGGGAGAGGGAGAAGCATGCTTCCTGCTGAGCAGGTAGTCTGATGCAGGGCTCAATCCCAGGACCCCCGGGATCATGACCTCAGCCAAAGGCAGATGCTTCACAACTGAGCCACCCAGGCGCCCCTAGCCATCTTTTCTTTTAGGTAGGTAATCTCTATTCCTGAGACTATAAAAATTAAGTCTCATATTTTCTAACATACATATACATCTTTTCTTTGCATTTTATTTTTTTCTCCTAAAATTTATTTTTGTGTATGAAGTATTATGAATCATCCAAAGCCATTTATTGACTGACTGTCATTATTTTCCTCACAGGATTGATTTATTCTTTTACTGATTTGCTTATTCCTACAACAGTGTCACATTTTTAATTATTATAGCATTAGAGCATGTTTTAATATCTGATAAAGCATGTAGCACTTCATTCTTACTTGTCTATACTCATACTTTTTTTCCAGTTTTGTTGAGATAAAACTGACATATATAATAATGTATTAGCTTAAGGTACAACATAATGATTTGATATATGTATATATTCATATATTTTCTTATAGACATAACTTTAGAATCATCCTGCCAAATTCTGAAAAACATCCCTCTGGGTTTTGATTGACATTACATTAAATTTTTAGATGCTGTCTTAATCTGTTCAGTCTTCTATAACAAAATACCAGAGACTGGGTGCGTATAAGCAACAGAAATTAATTTCTCACAGTTCTGGAGACTGGAAGTCTAAGATCAGATTCTATTTCTGGTGACAGATGCTCTCCAGTTCATAACCTCACATTGTATATGGGGCTAGGGAGCT
Organism: Eumetopias jubatus; assembly: GCF_037043125.1. NCBI lineage: Eukaryota > Metazoa > Chordata > Mammalia > Carnivora > Otariidae > Eumetopias > Eumetopias jubatus. Next base: position 28,089,440 of record NW_028274819.1, on the reverse strand, counting down.
CTGTTAGAATACCAATGCCATCTATGAGGGCTCTATCCCTCATACCTTAATCACCTCCCAAAGACCCTACCTCTTAATACCATCACACTGGACATTAGGTTTCAACATTTAAATTTTGGAGGGACACAAATATTCAGACCATAGCAGATTCTTTGAAGGAACACAGAAATGAAAAACATAATCACTGAAATGTAAACCTCTAAGCAAGTTAGCTAGCAAGTAAAAACATCTGGAGACAATTAGGAAACAACAAAATGAAACACCCAGAATGCAGTAGAGAGGCAAATACATGAAAAATATAAAAGAGTTAAGAATCATAGAAGATAAAATGACATGGTCCAATGTGTTATCTAAAGGGAGTTCTAGAAGAAGATAACAGAAAAAATAAGGGAGAGGCAATACTCAAAAAGATCATGGCTGAAAATTTTCCTAAGATTCAGGAACCAAAATGAGTCCCAAGAAATGTAAAGAAATTCTCACACAGACTCATTAAAACTGCAGACCATTAAAGATAAAAAGAAGCTCCAATGAACAAATAGAAAGAAATGATGGATTACCTATAGAAGGACAATTAAATGAACATCAAACTTCTCAAATGCAACAAAAGAATTCAACAAAATCTCTTCAAAATACTGACAGAACATAAATGGCAATCTACAAAATCTATGGCAAAATAAAGACATTTTCTGGCAAGGCAAAGGAGGGGAAAAAGAAAAGAGAAGAGAAAGCCTTTACCACTAACAGACCTTACAGTGTTAAAACTAATTAGAAAAAATGTAGATTAGCTGGGCCAGTTTCTGGAATATATGGAAGACAGCATCAGTATTTTTAACCAGGATAAAGCTTCGGAGACAGCTAAAACCTAAAATTATGGCTATTTCTAACATCAAATCAAAGATACCTATTCATGATTGCATATTTTCTCTCTACTATTTGGGATGATACAAACCCTATTCACTTGCTGATTAACCTGAAATTTTTAATATCCCTTCATAACTAAAGTCTATAGTTGGTCAATATCTTACCTCCTGAACAATACAAGGACCTAAGAATCAATTCCACCCAAGCATGTCAATAATTGTAGTTCAGTATTTTAGTTCTACATTTTTTAGCTTTACAAATTAAATATAATTGTCACTTTTGATCAGATCTCATTCTTTTTTGCTTTCTTTTTAAAATGCTAAATAAAAATATCTCTTCACAGACTACCAAGGGGAAATATTAAAATTTTTGAATGAAGATTCAGGAGAGCAGGGAGGGCATGTGAGATAATCAACATCTCATAAATAGTTCCCAAATAAGGTCTTTTCTTGCTTAGCTGTGTCATACATGCCTGCGCAACATTTTGTACAAAAATATTCATGTAGCTTTATTCATAAGAGCCACCAACTGAAAACCAACCAGATGTTCATCAACAGATGAACAAACTATATATTTATATAATAGTACTCAACTATAAAAAGGAAAAAAACTACTGATATTTACAATAACAAATTAATCTCAAAAATATCATGCTGAGTAAAAGAAAATTTATATAAAAGAATATATGCTGTAATGATTCCATTTATATGAATTTCTAGAACAGCAGTAAACTAATCCCTGGTGGAAAAAAATGGAACAATGGTTGCCTCTGGATGGATAAGGATGAGGAGTAAGTGAAAAAGGACATAAGGAACTCTCTGGGGAAGTTAGTAATGATCCGTATCTTGACAAGGATTTGGATGACACAGTTATACGCATCTGTTAAAACTCATGAAATGGTTCACTTAAGAACTATACATTTCATTGTACAGTTGACCTTTGAACTTGGAGGTTAGGGGCACCAACTCCCAGCACAGTCAAAAGTCTGTATATATAACTTTTGATTCCTCAAAAACTTAAGTACTAATAATAGCCTACTCTTGACCAGAAGCCTTACCAGTAACATAAACAGTTGATTAACACATATTTTGTATGTTATATGTATTATATACTGTATTCTTACAATAAAATCAGCTAGAGAAAAGAAAATGTTAAGAAAATCATAAGAGAAAATATCTTTGCAGCGCCTGGGTGGCTCAGTCGTTAAGCATCTGCCTTCGGCTCAGGTCATGGTCCCAGGATCCTGGGATCAAGCCCCGCATCAGGCTCCCTGCTCCGCGGGAAGCCTGCTTCTCCCTCTCCCACTCCCCCTGCTTGTGTTCCTGCTCTCGTTGTGTCTCTCTCTGTCAAATAAATAAATAAAATCTTTAAAAAAAAATATATCTTTACAGTATAGTAGTATATTTATCAAAAAAATCTGCATATAAGTGTACTTGTGCCATTCAAGCCCATGTTGCTCAAAGGTCAACTGTATATACATTTTATATTAAAAGAAAAATACATAAATATTGAATTTTAGTTAATGATATGCATACTGAAGTATACTAATTTCAAACTTCCATGGAAGTGCATCAAAAAAATAAGACCAATGATAGATGGATATATATGAGATCAGGTGTAGAATCTGGGTGGTAAGTGTATTAGATTCCCAGTGGCTGCTCTAACAAATTACAACAAATTTGTTGGCTTAAAAGAACTCAAATTTATTCCACTACAGTTTGGGAGGTCAGAAATCTGATTATGTTCTTAACTAAAATCAAAATGTTGTCTGGGCCACATACCTTCTGAAGTCTCTACAGAAAAATTCCTTGCCTCTTCCAGCTTCCACCTGCATTCCTCGAGTCATGATTTGCTTCCACCATCTTCAAAGGCAGCAGCACAACATCTTCAAATCTCTCTCTGACCATGCCCCCTACTTCTGTCATCACATTTTTTTTTCTGATATTGATTATCCTGCTTCCTTTTGATTCTAAACCCTTGTGACACTGGGCCCACCTGAATAATCCAGCAAAATCCCTCCATCTCAAAATTCGTAACTTTATCACATCTGCAAAATCCTTTTTTTAAAGTTTTGTTTATTTGGGAGAGAGAGAGAGAAAGAGAATGGGGGAAAGACAGAGGGAAAGGGAGAGAATCCCAAGTAGGCTCCATGGCCATTGTAGAGCCTGATGTGGGGCTCGATTCCACGACCCTGAAATCATGACCTGAGCTGAAACCAAGAGTTGGAGGCTCAACCGAGTCCTCAGGCACCCCTGCAAAATTCCTTTTGTCATGGAAGGTAACATATTCAAGGTTTCTGAGGATTAGGATGTGGACAGCATTGGGATGCCCTTATTCTACCTACCACGGTGGGTATATGGGTGTTTACTGTGAAATTCTTTCAACTATTGTGTATTTTTTAAATTTTCCTAATAAAATATGGGAGAAAAATTAAAATTCCACAATAGGGATAAAGTGTTACCACCATGGTAAATGTGAAAATCAATACATCTCTTTTTCCAATAAAAGGGAGGAATTTTTCCCCTTCTTAAGAATAAAGCTCTTCTTTCAATGAAGATTATTATTAAAGTAGCATATACTCCTGCACTTAGTTATTGAAAACACGGTTCCTGTTGCTACCCTGAAACTTTCAAAAGATTTTTAAAGGAAGCTTATTTTTTAAGTTGGAAATATAATGCTTGAGGGCGCCTGGGTGGCTCAGTTGGTTAAGCGACTGCCTTCGGCTCAGGTCATGATCCTGGAGTACCGGGATCGAGTCCCGCATCAGGCTCCCTACTGAGGAGGAAGTCTGCTTCTCCTCTGAACCTCTTCCCTCTCATGCTCTCTATCTCTCATTCTCTCTCTCTCAAATAAATAAATAAAATCTTTAAAAATATATATATAGGGGCGCCTGGGTGGCTCGGTCGTTAAGCGTCTGCCTCCGGCTCAGGTCATGATCCCGGGGTCCTGGGATCGAGCCCCGCATCAGGCTCCCTGCTCGGCAGGAAGCCTGCTTCTCCCTCTCCCACTCCCCCTGCTTGTGTTCCCTCTCTCGCTGTGTCTCCGTCAAATAAATAAATAAAATCTTAAAAAAAATAAAGCCTATAAAAAAAATATATATATATATATATATATAATGCTTGAAACACAGTAAAACAGAATATGAAGTTCTAAACAGTTACCTAAAGTTGTTTTAACTTATAAAAAATACCATGTTAAGCTATTCTTACAAAAATAATTTTTTACTGCTTACCCAACATATCCTTTTTTAGCAGGATTTCTTCTTTATTAAAATAGGCTTTAATTATACAGATAATAAGTACCTTTATATAGGATGAACACTGTGGTAATTAAATTTTCTTATTATGATAACAAGTTTCAATATTTTTAAATCCTAGAACAAGAATCACATAAAAAAATGTTTCAGATCTTTTTTCTCACAGCTCATTTTCAGGAAATCACCAAATTCTATTGATTCTCCTTCCTATCTCTCTCTCTTTTTTTTTTTAGGCTTTTATTCATTTATTTGACAGAGAGAGCACAAGCAGGCAGAGCAGCAGAGGGAGAGGGAGAAGCAGGCTCCCTGCTGAGCAGAGAGCCTGAAGCGAGGCTCGATCCCCAGGACCCTGGAATCATGACCTGAGCCAAAGGCAGATGCTTAATGCCTGAGCCACCCAGGTGCCCTCCTTCCTGTCTCTTCTGTTCTATTTTCACAGTTATATATAAATCCTAAATGACCCCAATTCCCAGTTCATTATTACAGTAGTTTTATAGTCTATTTTCTTCTCTCCATAATCGTACCAACTCCTATCTATCTTAGAGAAAACTGACAACAGAGGTGCCCAGGTGGCTCAGTTGTTAGGCGTCTGCCTTCGGCTCAGGTCATGATCCCAGGGCCCTGGGATCAATCCCCGAATTGGGCTCCCTGCTCCATGGGAAGCCTGCTTCTCCCTCTCCCACTCCCCCCTGCTTGTGTTCCCTCTCTCGCTGTGTCTCTCTCTGTCAAATAAATAAATGAAACATTTAAAAGAAAGAAAGAAAGAAAGAAAGAGAAAGAAAGGAAGAAAACTGACAACACACCATTCAAATTTAGACCCACAGAGTCTCAGAAATGAAAGGCTTTTAAGGGGTTTTGAACAATACAGATCTGCTGAAACCAAACAACTCTTACAATTTTATATAGGGGCCCCTGGGTGGCTTAGTTGGTTAAGCATCTGACTCTTGATTTCAGCTCAGGTCATGATCTCAGGATCGTGGGATGAAGCCCCATGTCAGCCTCCCTGCTTGTCCCTCTCTCTCTCCCTCTGCTCCTCCCCTGCTCATTTGCTCTCTCTCCCTCTCTCTCTCTCAAATAAATAAAAAAAATTTAAGAAAACCAATTTTAAGTAGATTTTCCTTTCTAAATAAATACCTCAAGAGTTATTACTTTAAAAAATAAGGATATATTTATTCTTTGAATCAGAATACTTACTACACATTTATTTTGTCACTCAAAAATGTATTACTGTTTCATTACTTAATAATTCATAGGCACCTATCTCATAGCCTTTAACAAAAATGTAATTTCCTGAAGAGCAGCTCTTTTTTATCAGCCATAGTGTCTAACTATGTGCTACCTATGCACTCCAAGGCATTTGGAGGTAAATACTAGCTGACTTACCAAGTATTTAACAATCTGAAAATCCATTTTACTTTTTGCTTTATAAATTCTTCTTTTTCCTTCTGTGATATCTGCTTTTTTCTCTTTTACTTCATTATCTGGACCATATTTCTTCTTTCAAAATAAGAAGTTATTTTGTTAGGTCTTTTTTTCCTCCCCTTAAACCAAATGGCTGGATAAAATCAAGTTCCTTGATTTAAAAAAGCATTTTAAAAATGAGCTTACCCTTCTCATACGTAACTCCTCTAATGCTTCCAGTAAACTTGTTTTGAAATCTAATAGCTGTATAGAAAACATTGTCTCCGAAGAACTTTGAAGAGCAAAGGTAGAGGATGATGAATCAGTCTTAAAATCATTCTCCATATTAACATTTATTTCCTGTAATATAAAAAGGTTTTAACTGAAAAAAATCATTTATCTAAGTTTTTAAAGTATAAGTGCAGTTACCATAGAAATATAACAACCTACATCCCATAATCTTCTATGTTTAACACTGAGTAACAGTTTTGTCATCACTCCTATTCTGATCTTGATACACAAAACACTGAGCAATGATGATCCAGCCACAGTTTCTCTGTGGCTGAGGCTTTTTCTGTTACTTTAGTATCTGCAGGGACTAAATTTTTGACATGCCCCTAAACACCATGTCCTAAAAGCTAAATTCTTAAAGTTGCAGGCAAGGCTTGACCCTTCAATAATTGCTTCGTACCAAAGCTGCCAGACACTGTGCTTCCTAACTTTGCTTTGATATACAGCATTCTGTAAGGATGGTATGAATACTAACAGTAATGCAATCTTTAATCCCTACAAAGTTGAAAGAAGAAAAGTGGAGTAACTGCCTTTTATTAAAACTCAAGGCACTTATATATCTTTCTCAACCGAGATAATGTATGATTCAGGCTGCAAGAAACTTCTCCTTTCAACTTTTCATAATAATAATTATCAATTCATAGACAGTTGGAAAGAAATGTACAGGGAGTCCTATACACCATTCACTCAGCCTCTCCCAACATTAATATCTTGCAGAATAATAGTACAATATAAAAACTGTATGTCTGACATTGGTACAATCCACAGAATTTATAGTAATTCTACCAGTTATACATTCACTTATTTGTGTGTGGGTGTGTGTATAATTCTTTGGAAGTTTATTATATCTATAGCTTCATGTAACTACCACTACAATCAAAATACAGAATTGTAGCATCAACCATGGTTCCCAGCTTCTTTGTTTCCATACCGACTACTACACTAATTCATTCTCTATTTCTATAATTGTTATTTCAACAGTGTTATATAATGGAATCCTACATCATATAACCTATTAACTGGATTTTTTTCAGGGGTGCCTGGCTGGCTCAGTCGGTAAGGCATATGACTCTTGATCTCAGGGTTGTGAGCTCGAGCCCCATGCTGGGTATTGAGATCACTTAATTAATTAATTAATCTCCCCTAATAAAAAAAGACTGGATTTTTTTTCACACATAATAATCACCTTGAAGTTCATCTAGGCTGTTGTACCAACAGTTCATTCCCTTCTATTGCTGAGTAGTAGTCCACGGTATGGACATACTATGGTTTGTTTACCATGCACTGAAGGACATCTGAGTTGTTTTCAGTTTTGGCTTTTATGAATAAAGCTGCCATGAATGAACATTCATATACAAGTTTCTACATGATGTAAGTTTTCATTTCTTAAAGATAAATGTCCAAGAGTACAATTGCTGGGCTGAATGGAGTCCACTTTTGGTTGTGAAAGAAACTGCCAAACTATTTTCCAGAATGGAAATACCATTTTCCATTCTCACTGGCAACGTATGAGTGATCCAACTTCTCCAAATCCCCACCAGCATTCAATGTTATCACTACTTTTTATTCTAGCCATTCTGATAGGCATTATTTTAGTAAGCATTACCCAGAGAAACAGAGCCAATAGGATGTATATGTACAGAGAGAGATAAATTTATTTTAAGGAACTGGCTCATGTGATTGGGAGTCTGGCAAACCTGAAATGTTCAGGGCAGACCAGCAGGTTGGACATTCAGTGAAGGGTTGACCAAAGGCAATCCAGAAGCAGAATTCCTTCTTCCTTGGGGAACCTGAGTCTTTTCCTCTTAAGGCCTTCAACTGTTTGGATGAGGACCACCCACATTATGGAGGGAAATCTGCTTTATTCAAAGTCTACTGATTTAAACGTTATTCTCATTTAAGAACTACCTTCACAGCAGTATCTAGACAGCTATTTGGCCAAATACATTTGGTCAATATGTTTGTTTGTTGTTTTTTTTTTTTTAAGTGAGTTTACCCTTCATAGCCTGGCCAACTTGACCCATAAAATTAACCATCACAGGTGTGTATACAAGAAACTTTCTAAAAGGGAAACTTCCATTCCTGAAAATGATGGGCTATGTTATCTGGATGAACCCTCCAACTAAAAACAACTAATAATTTTGAATAAAATATTTTTAAACTTTCTTAAAAGTATCAAAGACATAGCAAGATACTAAGAAAAAAAAAATCATGAAGCCAAATTCTAAATTCCAAAAAGACCATGAGTCAAGAAATAAACTGAACACAGAAAGCCATCTTTACCCTGTGGGCACTTGCCAAACTGAATAAAATTAAATAACAGCATTGATGACCTCTGGTTTGAGAAATAGGTAATGCAAACCTAGGGCCTGCCAAAGTAGGAAGTCCAATAAGAGACCTATTAAGTAGAATTCAGAATAGTTAAACTCAGGAAAGGTTGAAGCAAAAATAACCTACCTTCTATATGATAACTGCCTAGGTGCCAAGCAGATGAAACATAAAGAGGAAAGGAAACAAGAGACAGGAGGGAGAAAATAAAAAATGTCACATCCCAGAAAGCTTTAAACAACTTAATTTCAGATGAGTTTGTTAACAAAGATTGTTTCACAGGATAGTGAAAGAAACCTCAACTTATGAATAGGATTTCAAATGTTTCTAGACTGGTAGTGCCCATAAGAACCTGGTAGAACCAAATAAAAATTCTTTCCAGAGAAATGTAACTATATTGTAGGTACTCAAAAAATCTTCACAAATTATTTTTCAAGGACAATGAGTAAAGCATAAAAATAATCAGGTGTGGAACACAACAGTGCCTTATGAGAACAAGCAGAAAAAAAAATAGATAATGGAAACAATATGCAAAGGAGATTTTTAAAAGATCCCAGTATAATTTCTAGATAGGAAGAGTATATAATCAACTGATAATTCAATATGTTTGGCAAAGACAAGACATAGCTGAAGAGAGATTTAGTCTACTAGAAAACAGATTAGGTACAATATCAAGAATGCAGCAAGGAAATATAAAAATGGAAAGTACAGAAGAAAGGTTAAGAAAGATGGAATATAAAGTGAGAGGCTATACCAGTTCCAGAAAGAAGAAAGAAATAAAGAGACATAAACTATATTCTGAAGAAATAACAGCTGAGAATTTTCCAAAACTGAAGAAAACACCAAGATTCAGATCAAGAAGTCCAGTGAACCCAAAAATACTGCATTTGATTTAGTTCTGAATGAAAAGAAACATGTAGGTTGCATTGAGAAACTGAAGAGAAAGGAGTTAATTTTTTGTTTTAATCTCATGTTGAATTAATTGTACTTAGTTCATGGCTTACAAATATCTTTGGTCCATGCACTCTCCACCCTTTAATACTGTTTTATTCTTTTTAGTACTTGTTTTCTAGTTCCATTCCCAATCGTGACAGACCACCCCTAATACTTTTGATATACATTCTTGAATCTATAGTTATCCTTTTAACATACATAGTATTATGTGTGTATACATTTAATTCACAGAAATTCTATTATGCTATACAGGAAAAAAAAAAAAGAATTGCAGGGGTGCCTGGGTGTTTTAGTTGGTTAAGTATCCGATTCTTGGTTTCAGCTCAGTCATGATCTCAGGGTTGTGAGATTGAGCCCTGCCTCAGGCTCTGCACTCAGCGGAGAGTCTGCTTGAGTTTCCCTCTCCCTCTGTCCCTTTCCCATGCATGCACATGCTCTCTCTACCTCCCTCTAAAATAAATAAAATAAAAAGAACTGCAGTGAAACCAAAATAGATTTTAAAAATCCATACCTACAGATATCACAGGAAAAATATGAAAAAATCTTAAAAGAACACAACTAAATCTCAAAGGACTTAAAGCATATACTATTACCAAAACAAAGAATCAAAATATGGGAATGAAAAATTACAGGCCAATATAGTTCATGAAAGTAGATCCTAATTCTAAACGAAATAATAGCATACTGAAACTGGCAATAGATAAAAATGATATATCATAACCAAGTTGGATTTATCACAGAAATCTAAGGTTTAACATTTAAAAACCAATTACTGTAATTCTCTACATTATGATGTTAAAAGAAAAACAATTACATGATCAGAAAGAAAAAAGCATCTGAAAATACACACCTGCTTATGATTTACTATTGGACTGGAAGGAGCACCCACAGGGAACAGAATGGAGACTGTAAAGAACACTTCTACTGTCTTCCTTTACACTATACACAATACTTCATTTCTGATACTTCTGGTCACCAAATAAATGGGGGGTAAATCTACCCCAAACACTTCTGTGACATCGGTTGGGTAAACTACAATTTAACTCAATTCTGACCCTATCTACCTGGAGATAACATCAGATCAGATCCCAGAGGTTAAGGGTTCAGTCCTATAAGACTTGCCCCCTATCACCACCTCAAATGCCAATTCCACATCCAGATTGCCACCTATACTTCTGACCGACTGGCTACAAATTAGAGGTTTCCATGACCCCCCTCCTCCTCAGGTTCAATTAATTTGCTAGAGTAGCTCACAAAACTCAGAAAAACAGTTTACTTATTAGATAACCAGTTTATTACAAAGGATATTAAAAGTTACAAATAAACAGCCAGATGAAGACATACATAGGGAGAAACCTAGAAGGGTTCTAAGCACAGGAGCTTCTGTTCTTATACAGTCTGGAGTACACCATCCTCTTGGCTCGGAGATGCATTCTTTTGGTGGGGGGTTACAGAGGGAGAGAGAGAATCTTAAGTAGGCTCCATGCCCAACGTGGAGCCCATCACAGGGCTCAATCTCACAACCCTGAGATCAGAACCTGAGCCAAAATCAACAGCCAGACGCCTAAAACTGACTGAGCCACCCAGGTGCCTCCAGAGGTGCATTCTTGTTCACCAGCTCAGAAGCTCTGCAAACCCCTGCAGTTCAGGGATTTTTATGGAGGTTTCATTACACAGACATACTGATTACATCATTGGCCATTAGTGACCAAGTCTATCTCTAGTCCCTCTCCCCTCCTAGACTAGGTCTGGTGGGGAGGGGAAACCTGAAAGTTCCAACCTTCTCATCACATGGTTGGTTCCCCTGGCAAGCAGCCCCCATCCTTAGAAGCTTTCCAAGAGTCACTTCATTAACATAAACTCATATGTGGGTGAAAGGGCTTGTTATGAATAATGACATTTCTTTCACCTTTATAGCTCTAGAGCTAGTTTCAGGAACAGAAGACGAAAGACCAAATAACAACAAAAGATGGTCCCACTGTTCTTATTGCTTAGAAAATTTTAAAGGTGTTAGGAGTTCTGTGCCAGAAATAATATGAGGACCAAATTTCATCAATACATTCTTATTATAAACCACAATATCACAAAGACCTAATTGGGGAACATGTCATGCCCATGATAACATGTGCCCACCTGCATTTCAGAGTTACTACATACTAATGACTACTAAATGCCCTTTATCCTCTTTTTAAATGAAAGTGTCTGTTGTGGTTATCTTGTCCCTGTCTCATCACTGTATATTGGATTGGGAGGCAGATGATTTGTTTTTTACTTGGCAGGTTCCTGGATCAAGAGAAGCTGCAGCCTAGGAGACTCAACCACATTTATACCTGGTAAAGATCAAGTGATTCCGGATATTGAGCCTGATACTGTTTTGGAGTGAGATTTTGGAGGTCTTGGAAGGGGTTGTGCATATTTTGCTTATATGAAAAATATAAAACAGGTAAACTGTGTTAAATTGCTTAATGGCCACAAATTCTTCCCATGATGGCCATTAAATGTGATACGGTCACTTCTCCCTTCCAGAGACAGAATCTATTTCCCCACAAGGGATTGCCTTAGGATTCCCTTTGACCAATAGGCTTTGAACTCTTTGCTCTCTCAGAATGCTGCTCTGAACCTGTCTTGCCTGCCTTATCGTATCATGAAGAAGCACAAAACTAAATGGAGAGGGAGAGGCCCAGCCCTCCACCAATCTACAAGCTGAATGCAGCTGTAAGAGTAAGTCTAGGCAAGACCAGCAAAAAATTAATTAATAATAAAATAAAAATCCCACCAAACCTGCAAAATTATGAGAAATAATCAATCGGTTTTAAGCCATTAAGTTTGCTATGCAGCCATATATTCAAAATTTCTTGTTTTAACATTTTAATTCTGCATTGTCTCTTTCTGCAAGTTCCTTTTCTCTATTTGGTTTTCATCTCTTCCATGTTGTTCTCAAATGTCTGCTGATCCCTGGCTATCTGTTCATATCTAAAAGTAATGCAAATTTCGGGGGCACCTGGTGGCTCAGTGGGTTAAGCATCCAACTCTTAATTTCAGCTCAGGTCTTAATCTCAGGATCATGAGTTCAAGCTCTACACTAAGCTCCATGCTGGGCGTGGAGCCAACTTATAAATAAATAAATAAATAAATAAATAAATAAATAAATAAATAAATAAATAAATAAAATGTTTAATAAAGATAAAAGTATTACATTAGTCAGTATCATAAAAGAAAAACACATGGAGACTGCTCTAGATTAAAGGACAACAAAAAGACTGCCAAATGCAGTGTGTGAACTTTGGTTCCTAAAGTGAAAAACAGAATAGCTGTAAAAAGGACAGCTGGAGGACAACTGGGGAAATTGGCATGTTGAGCGTAACAGATAACATTCCTAGGTCAACATCAGATTTCTTGGATAGCTGTGAAAGAGAGTGTCCTTGTTCTTGTTTTTAAGGAAATATATGCTAAGCATTTCAAAGTATCATGATGCTTGAAAATTACTTTCAACTGCTTCAGAAAAGAGAAGTATATAGAGATGAAGATACAGCTTTTGTAGCAAATTTTCAATAACTGGTGAATCTAGGTAAAAGGTATAAAAGTGTTGAGTGTTCTACTATTTGAACTCTTCTAAAGTTTGAAATTTGTCAAGATAAAATATTAGGGAAAACAGAATGATTCTTTAATCAAAAAGACAGATAATAACAAGTGTTGGCAAGGATGTGAGAAACTGGAATTCTCATAAACCCTCCTGGTGGGAATACAAAACAGTACAGCCATTTTGAAAAACAGTCAGGCAGTTCCTTAAAAGTTACCACATAGGGGCACCTGGGTGGCTCAGTCGTTAAGCATCTGCCTTCGGCTCAGGTCATGATCCCTGGGTCCTGGGATTGAGCCCTGCATCGGGCTCCCTGCTCCTCGGGAAGCCTGCTTCTCCCTCTCCCACTCCTCCTGCTTGTGTTCCCTCTCTCGCTGTGTCTCTCTCTGTCAAATAAATAAAATCTTTAAAAAAAAAAAAAAAGGTTAGCACATAACCCCCAGCAGTTACCATATGACCCAGCAACTCCACTCCTAGATACTCAAGAGATACATTAATGTTCATAGGAGCATTATTCATAATAGTCAAAAAGTAGAAATAATCAAAATGTCCATTAACTGATGAACGGATAAACAAAATGTGGTATATCCATAAAATGTATGTCAGTCAGCAATAAAAAAGAATGAAGTATTGATACATGCTACAGTATGGATGAACCTTGAAAACATTATATTAAGTGAAAGAAGCCAGTCACAAAAGGTCACATATTGTATTATTCCATTTATATGAAATGCCCAGAATAGGCAAATCCATAGAAACAGAAAACAGATTGGTGGTTGCTTAGGGCTGTGGGTTAGGAAATTTGGAGAGGAATGGGGAATGACCACTAATAAATGTGGGGTTCTTTTTTCAGGTGATGAAAATATTCTAAAATTGATTGGGTTGATGGTTGCACAATTCTGAATACACCAAAAACCACTGAATTATACATTTTGAATGAAAGAACTGTATGGTATGTGAACTACATCTTCATAAAGCTGTTACTTTTCAAAATGGAATAATATGCTAGAAAGTTGAATGCAGGCTCTGGCGGAGGGCTTACTGACTAATAGCCTTCACTACTGGGTGATCAAATGGCAAGACAATCTTTTCATCATTAGGGGACTGCCTCCCCAACATCAATATGTAGATATCTTTTCCCTCAGATCTTTCATTTTCTCCAGAGAGAAACTCTCCATTCTCCTATCTTGGAGTGCAAGAGAAGTGGACAGAGGGTTTTATCTGGCACATCCATTCTGATAGAAGTATGACAGATAAAAGGTAAGGATTCCACAGTTCAGTGGGTAGATTTTTACCCAATATTTTTTTGTCCACTATGTCTTGTATACTCCTGACTGGAACTGCAATGGTTCAATGTTTTTCAGAAATTTTTAAATTTCCCATCTTCTGTGGGGAAGGACACACCTGGGGAGGTTCAAGTATTCTACACACAGATTTTCAACAAACCTTCCTTTTTATGCCCAAACCTTATTCCTGCCTTTCAAGTTATTTGGTATTTCCAAGTGCTAAGCATACTTCCAAACTTTTAAGTCAATCACCACTCCTCTATTTGCTTTCTGACAGATACCCACAATCCCTTGTCTCTCCTTGTCCCTTTTTATGCATTTTAATGACAGTGAGAAAAACAAATGTATGTGGTTAATCCATCATGTTTAGAAGTCTCAAACAGGATTTCAAAGCCGACCTCCAATATAACTATATAAGTTCTGCTGTGCATAAAACGACACATTGAACAATGTTATTCCTAAAAAAAAAAATACATGATGAATTACACAGAGTAGATGATTAAAGAAACTTTATAGTTAGGTTCCTAGCATACTGTAAAGCACTATGCAAGTTTCTCAGGATATGAGCTCACAACCTGGCTGGAAAGACAGACACAGAAACTAACAGTGTGAAAACAGAAGCATATACAAAATACCTATGAAAATACAGATAAGAAAGCAATTGATTCTATCAACAGAACTTACAAGGAATGTTACAGAAAAGATAGCATCTGTGCTAGACCTTAAATAGTAGTCTGGCAAAGATGATAGGGGGAAAATAACAAGCAAGATGATAACTATATGTTTACACTGTTTATCAATTTACCAATAGAAATGTGTACCAGATACTGCAAATCTAGATGATGTGCCACTCAGTTGTGAGAGCCAGTATTGCTATTTTATTCATTCTTGTCCCCCAGAACCTAGCATTACATCTGGCACATCATGGTACTAAATAAATCTTCTATCAGTTCAAAACATAGCAAATTTATTCCAGCTTTAATGCCTAGGTACTTGCTCTTCCTTCTTCAAGGAATGCTCTAACTCCACATTTACACAGAATTTCCTTCATGTTTTTCAGGCCTCGGGTCAAATGTTACCTCTTCAAAGGCACCTCGGTGGCTCAGCCAGTGAGAGTCCAACTCTCAGTTTCCGCTCAGGTCATGATCTCAGGGTTATGAGATCAAGTCCTGCATCGGGCTCCACATTCAGTGAAGAGTCCGCTTGAGATCCTCTCTCTCCCTCTGCCCCTCATCCCACTTGCACACTCTCTCTCTAATAGATAAATCTTTAAAAAAATGTTAGCTCTTCAATATGCACCAAACCCCATTACCCTTCAGTAATTATCTGTTAAATTATCTATTAACTTCATTATTTCTCCTTTAAAAAGTAAGCTTTGAGGGGATGCCTGGGTGGCTCAGTTGGTTGGGCATCCCACTTTTGGTTTTGGCTCAGGTCATGATCTCAAGGGCATAGGATTGAGCCCTGCAGTGGGCTCCATGCTCTCTGCAGAATCTGCTTGAGATACTCTACCTCTTCCTCTCCCTCTGCCTCTCCCCCCATACACACACACACACACACACACACACACACACACACACACACACACACACACACACACACACCCCCCAAGCGCTATCTCCCTCTCTCTCCCTCCCTCTCTCTCAAATAAATAAAATCTTTTAAAAATAAGCTTTGTGAGAGTACAATCTCATCTATACTGGCCATGCTATGTCTTCATCACCTAGGACAGGGTCTGATCATAGAATAATATCCAAGATTACATAAATATTTGTTGAATATTGAATGAATTTACTTCATCTCCCTAGTCCTCAGAGGTGGTTATTAACTCTTGCTATAGGCATGTAATCATTCAAAGAGCAACAGAAGATTTAGAATAAGTTGATACTAACAAATCTATTAATAGGTAGTCACATGATTGCAAATTGCTTGACTTTTTTGGATCTACTTTCTTACTTTAGCTCTAAATCTACTTCCAGCTAAAAGTTCTATCTAGTGACTACCATGTGAACAATTCCCAATGCATTTTCAGTTGACTATCTCAAAAGTACTCACTTTTTTTTAAAGATTTTATTTATTTGACAGAGACACAGCAAGAGCGGGAACACCAGCAAGGGGAGTGGGAGAGGGAGAAGCAGGCTTCCCACTGAGCAGGGAGCCCCATGAAGGGCTGGATCCCAGGGTCCTGGGATCATGACCTGAGCCGAAGGCAGATGCTTAAGGACTGAACCACCCAGGCACCCCTCAAAAGTACTCACATTTTTTTGACCTCCAATTTTTTTTTAAAGATTTTATTTATTTATTTGAGAGAGCACAAGTAGGCAGAGCAGCAGGCAGAGGGAGAGGGAGAAGCAGGCTCTCCGCTGAGCCTGGAGCCTGATGCGGGGCTGGAACCCAGGACCCTGGGATCATGACCTGAGCCAAAGGCAGACACTTAACCAACTGAGCCACCCAGGCGCCCCTTAACCTCCAATTTAAAAAATCAAAATTTGCATTTTTTCACCCTCAAATCTTTTAAACTCCAATTCTGTCAGTAGTATCACGTATTTTATTTAAATCTCCAAGATGAACACTCACAAAATCTTTGATCTTTGTCTTTCTCTCTCTCCCTCTTTTACTCCCCTTCATCCCCTAAATCTAATATCTAAATAGACCTGTTTGTTCTTCCTTCTAATCGGCCCTTAGATTCATTCTACATCACTACTCCTACTGCTATCAATCGAGTCAGACCCTCATTACCTCAGACATGAGTTATAATCACCTTTTCCTGTTATCCCTTTAGTCTTCTCCCCAACTTCAATCTAATCTTCATATTTCTCCAAAATTATTTTTCAAAATACCACTTAAATCTCATCAATCTCCAAATTCAAGAGGGTTCCTCTTATCTACAAACCAAGCCCAAATGCATCTGCCTGACTTTTAAGGGCTCCCCCACTTTCTAGTTTCATCCTCCTTTTCAATTTTCATCTTCTGTACACAGTAGAGATCCCAACAAAGGACCAAGATGTCCTCTACTATAATTTCCTGTCTCCTACCTAATCCATGCTCATTCCCATCTCTATACCTATTATAAATTTTCAACTCCCCCTTATCTAAATTTTATCCATGTTTCATGCCCAATTCAAGGCCCCTTTCCTCCAAGAACCCTTCCCTAACCACCTTATCCCATTCTGACCCCTCCATTCTCTAAATTCATTTTGTATGTTTAAATTCAACACAAGATTTAATAATAATTCCCCAGTTTTTCTATTTGTGTTCAATCTGCCTCTTTGAATGGGATGTTTTTTAAGTGCAAGAACTATTCTACACTTATTTCATTTACGATCCTGCAGCATGTAATACAGTTCTAGGCACAAAGTAAGAACTCAGTGAATTAAAATGGCAATTAAAAGAGGTTTTTTTGTTTATTTGTTTATTAAGTAGACTCCACACCCAACATGGGGCTCAAACTCATGACCCAGGACTAAGAGATGCTCCATCAACTGAGCCAGCCAGGTGCCCTAGAAGAGTTTATTTTTATGCAACTTCTTACATATTACAAAGGAATTTCAACTATATTTTCCACTTGATCCTTAAGTTGCTTCTCTGATGTGTTCAGGCCCACACTTTCGTAAAAACTGGACTGCTCTGGGGTGCCAGGATGACTCAGTCAGGTTAAGTATCTGACTTCAGCTCAGGTCATGATCTTCGGGTCCTGGGATCGAGTCCCAAGTCAGTTCCCCACTCAGCAGGGAATCAGCTTGTCTCTCTGCCCCTCCCCCCACCTCATGTTTTCTCTCTCTCTCTCTCAAATAAATAAATAAAATCTTAGGGGCGCCTGGGTGGTTCAGTACTTAAGCGTCTGCCTTTGGCTCAGGTCATGATCCCAGGGTCCCAGAATCAAGCCCTGCATCACGCTCCCTGCTCTGCAGGAAGCCTACTTCTCCCTCTCCCACTCCCCCTGCTTGTGTTCCCTCTCTCGCTGTGTCTCTCTCTGTCAAATAAATAAAATCTTTAAAAATAAATAAATGCATAAATAAATGAATAAATAAATAAATAAAATCTTAAAAAAAAAAACTTGACTACTCTGACAACTGTGAAACCTTGGGGTAAAAGACTAATTTTTCTGAGACCCAACTTCCTAATCTGATAATAAACTTCAAGTTTAACCCAAAAAGATAGGCTCATATCTTAAGAGATCAGCACTGCTGAAAGCTTGAAACATATTTTTAGGTGGATTAACAACCCCAATCAGTAAAATTAATAAATGTGAAGAGAATGCAGGAAAAATCTATAACTATGTCTGAATTCAATTTCTACACTATTGAAACTAAAAAATATTATATATAATAATAGAAATGTTTTAAGTATTATTACTATTTTACCAGAAAGCTGTACTTCTTTAAATAGATCTTACCTATTACTTACATCCAAACGTATCTCAAAAGAGATTTAAGGTACTGATTTAAGACGCTTGCTATATTTTCATTTGTGATTTTTATTAATTTATTTCCATCAGAATGCTCTTTCTATTTTATATGGGGAGTCAATGTCAAAATGTTATTCATTTATCAGAAATACACTTTGGGGCACCTGAATGGCGCAGTCTGTTAGCATCCAACTCTTGATTTTGGCTCAAGTCATGATCTCAGGGTCATGGGATCAAGCTCCCCGTGGGGATCTGTACTCAGGGCTGAGTCTGCCTAAGATTCTCTCTCCCTCTCTTTCTGCCCCTCCCGCTCATGCACACACACTCTCTCTCTCAAATAAATAAATCTTTAAAAAAAATAAAAAATATGCTTTAAGTACATTTATTTAGTGACTCAGTATTTGTTTCTTGCTACATGTAACATTACTTTTTTTTTTTAAAGCGAGAGAGAGCGAGCGCACAAGTGCACATGTGGGGGGGGACAGGTTGGGGGAAGGGCAGAGGGAGAGAGAGAATCCCAAGCAGGTTCCATGACCAGTGCGGAGCCCCATGTGGGGCTCAATCCCATGACCCAGAGATCATGACCTGAGCTGAGATTAAGGGTCGGATGCTTAACCAACTGAGCCACCTATGCACCCCATAATGTTACTTATCTTAAATACTCAAAAGTTCAAAATCATTAGCCAAATATTTACAAATTTAGGAATAATATCCCTATGCTAAAAGCAGAAAATTATATTACCTGTTTAATAATCAACAGTGTTAAACCACAAGAGCAATGAAATAAATCAGTGGTTCTCAAAGTGTGGTTCCTGGATCAACAATATCAGTAACACCTAAAGGACTTTTAAAAATACAAATTCCAGGGGTGCCTGGGTGGCTCAGTCATTAAGCGTCTGCCTTCGGCTCAGGTCATGATCCCAGGGTCCTGGGATCGAGCCCCGCATCGGGCTCCCTGCTCCTCGGGAAGCCTGCTTCTCCCTCTCCCACTCCCCCTGCTTGTGTTCCCTCTCTCGCTGTGTCTCTCTGTCAAATAAATAAATAAAATCTTAAAAAAAAAAAGAAAAGGAATACAAATTCCAGGGCCTCAGGTCTACTGAATCAAGAACTGCAGATGGGGCCCAACAATTCTGATTCAACAAGTCCACTGAAGTGTGAAAACCGCTGATACAAATTAACCTGAGCATGCCATAATTACTTGGTCACTAAATATTTTTTCTTTTCTTTTTTTTTTAAAGATTTTATTTATTTATTTGACAGAGAGAGACACAGCGAGAGAGGGAACACAAGCAGGGGGAGTGGGAGAGGGAGAAGCAGGCTTCCCGCAGAGCAGGGAGCCTGATGCGGGGCTCAATCCCAGGACCCTGGGATCATGATCTGAGTGGAAGGCAGACGCTTAACAACTGAGCTACCCAGGCGCCCCATGTCACTAAATATTTTCTAAATATATGGGAAATTTCAGTCCTGTCTAGGAAAAGATTTTTTTGCTTACTTGTTTTAATTTACCAAATGCTGATTTAAAGGACTATATAAAATGATGAGTGCTCTAATCAGGCCTCAAAAATGAAAATCAGAAACTTGGTGACAACTCTAATCTTTTGTATAAAGAATCAGAGAAAATTAATGCTAAATATCCCAAATTTGCAAGTATTCCCAAAATCTAAACCAGGGTGTATGATTAAGAAGATTTGTTTCCCCATTCGGTACACTCTTAAAATTTATGATCAGAGTCAGGAGTGTTGTAGAAGAAGCAAAATAAGCAAAGCATATGAGAATCAATCCCAGGGTCTTAAGTTTATAAATATTCTGTCCTAACCCAGAGATTTCCAACTGGTGTGGGAGGACAGTGTGCTATGAATAAGTTACTGGTTTAGAGAGTAATTATTATTCCTCTCAGTTGTACAAAAGGCTGGGCACAGCCTGGGAAACACTTTGGGGCACCTAAGTGGCGCAGTCGGTTAAACATCCAACTCTGGGTTTCAACCCAGAACTGGTTGCAATTGGCCAGGATTAACTTTGTCCGCATGCCCCTCTGCACTCGACCAATACTGTGTTATCATGTTCCAACTGTGCCATGATGTGAGCTGAAAAAAGTAGGGAGCCCTCTTCCAACTATTTCTGCTAACTCAGTGAGCAGTGTAAGAGTTGCAGTTACAGACAATACAACTCAAACTGGCTTTAAAAAGAAAAGGAAACGTATGGCTTGTCTGACTTCAAGTCTTGAATTAAGCTTGACTTCAGGCAAGCAATATAACCAGCACCTGAACTGTTAATCTTTTAATTTTTGCCTATGTTACCTTGATACTGGCTACATTCTCAATAGGCTATCATTTTTATAATGACAAAATGGCTGCAGGCAGCTACCAGAGCTACATACTTCCTTGGTCCTTCTTCCCACAAGTAAAAGAGAGTCTGCAACCTGATAAAAGTCCTAAAGTTACCTATTTGGGGCTGCACAGGTTACCTCTCCAACCCTGAATCAATTACTGAACTCAGGACTGATGGAAGCACAGCTCAACGAGCTCAACCTCTGGAGCTGCAGGTGAAGCCAATCCAGGTTAATCTCACCAACATCACTATGCCTGAGAAAGTAAGGACTTTTTAGGAAAGTGTCAGGTACTGTTAGCAGGAAAAAGGAAGAATGTATGGGGGTCAATAAATAGCTTACCACACATCTCTAAGTGGGTTAAAATACAAGAGTAAACCCACTTCTTTTTTTCTTTGGGTTAAAGGCAATGCCATATTCGTAATAAAAAAAAAACTATATTAAAATAACATTTTTACTTATCAAATTAGATTTTTTTTTAATTACTATCCAAGGGCACCTGGGTGGCTCAGTCAATTAAGCATCTGACTCTTGATTTCAGCTCAGGTCATGATCTCAGAGTCCTGGGATCAAGCCCCACAGTGGGCTCCATGTTCAGCGGGGAGTCGGCTTGAGATTCTCTCCCTTTCCCTCTCCCTCTGCCCCTGCTCCACCCTCTCACGCACATGCTCTCTCCTTCCCTCTCCCTAAAAATAAATAAATAAATCTTTAAAAAATACTATCTAGTACTAGTAAAGGGATGGTGAAACTGGCATTCAATCAATTCTGGTAGAAATATAACAATCCTTTGAAAAGCAATGTCTCAAGAGTCATAAACTATACAGATGTATACTCACTTCACTTCTGAAAATCTATTCAAAAGAAAAAATCCTAAATGTAGAAAAATTTCCACACTAACATATTTACTACGACTTATTAATAAAAACAAGAAATAATTGGAAACAACCTAAATGTCTAGGAATAAGAAAATAATCAATTACGTTATCACTACCCGGTGCAATATACGCAGCCACTTGAAACGAAAACAGCTAATATTTGTTGAACACTTAATATATGCAAGACACTCTTCTTTTTTAAGATTTTATTTATCAGAGAGCGAGTGCACAAGCAGAGGGAGAGGCAGGCAGAGAGAGAGGGAGAGGCAGGCCCCCTGCTGAGCAGGGAGCCCGATGCGGGGCTCAATCCCAGGACCCCAGGATCATGACCTGAGCCAAAGGCAGCCACTTAACCGACTGAGCCACCCAGGCGCCCCTATGCAAGACACTCTTAACACTATATTTAGTTCTCCAAACAACTTTATGAGATATTTACTGTTACTATTTCCATTTCAGAAATGAAAAAACTGAGGCATAAAGAGATTAAGTAATTTGCCCAAGATTACACATAAGGGATGGAACCAAGATCTAAACCAAGATCTAAATAATCTGCTTCCAGGCTTGTATTCTTAACCACTACATTATATTGCCTCTCAATATTGTGTTTGTGTAGTTTATAACAACAAAATGTTTGTTTTATAAAAAGCAAACAATCAACAACAAAAACAGAACCCAGTTCACGATAGTGGGTTGGGGGGATGCCTCAGTTGGTTAAGCATCTGCCTTCAGCTCAGGTCATGATCCCAGGGTCCTTCGATCAAGCCCCGTATCAGGCTCCCTGCTCAGCAGGGAGTCTACATCTCCCTCTCCCTCTGACCTTCCCCCCACTCATGCGTACTCTCTCTCAAATAAATCAATCAAAAATCTTTTTAAATAAGATAATAGGTTGACACAAGTGCTTAGTTCAGCCCCACTAAAATAACAGCAGGCAATTTAAGGCATAAACCTTGGGTAAAGCAAATGAGAAATGCGACAAAAACAAAAATACTGTTTTTTGGCAGGCAGATAGAGGAGGAGTAGTATTTACAAGACCTGAGAAAGCAAAGCCAGTAATACGGAAAACTGGGAAGCAATCTGACTTACATCACTCAGCCCCCTTCCCTATGCCCCTTCCCTGGTCCCTCCCTCCTCACCACCCCTGCAAAGGTCTAGTGATACCAGAACCTCTAAAGGTGAAGGCAAACGTAAACAGGACAATTTCTTGGAAGTCTATTTAAGAAGAGGTTAGACCCCAGATTCCCTTTCTCTTTCTGGTTAGCCAGATGACTACCCTTCCCTCATCTGGACAGATCAGAAGTTGTTCTAAAGGTGATAAAAGCAGAGAGTCTCTACAATAAGGGATAACAGCTCAGGGGTTGCGGGGACCTACTATACTGAAAAGCGTACACACCAAATGTTGAAACAGCCCTGCCTGACCAGCCTTCTTCCTCTACAGGGCTCCCACAGCGGCTGAGAGCCAGACAGCTCTCAAAGCAGGAGATGGGAAGTGTGTTTTCAAGGGAATTTGGGCCAAGAGAAAAGACATAAATAATATGACACTGGGAGCTTTCGCACAAAATGTTTTAGTTGGATTACCTTAAAGACCACAGTCCATAAGCTGTACCCATACGTTTAGAGCTTCCAACCCACTTTTCTGGTGCCTCATCCTTAAACAACAGCAGACAGCTAAAGACCAATGGACTTTTGAGGGTAAGTGTCTAATTTCAAACACAGAGACCAAAACAAATGAAAAAATTTTAAGTGCAATTTAGAGGAAGCAAAGATTAAGCAGAGGGAACACTTTCAAAAGAAACATCTTTAATATTCTCATTAAAAGATAAGACCATATATTGCATTTATGAAAAAAGATGCTATGATAAAAGGAAGATTCTCAGAAATAAAGTTTTTTTAATTTAGTAGAAACAAAGACAAAATTGAAGAAAACTTACAAAAAGAAGAGCAAAAAGCCAAAGAAATACAGAATTGAAGAAAAATTAGAGGATTAATTCAGAAGGTCCAATAACTATACCCTGGAAGTTCCTAAAAAGCATATAGAGAAATTAGAGAATAAATCATGGCAAACTTGTTGGGCACCTGGGTGGCTCAGTCGGTTAAGTGTCTGCCTTTAGCTCAGGTCGTGTTCCCAGGCTCCTGGAATGGAGTCCCACATCCCACATATTTAGACATGTGGAAGTAAATGGCTAAAGAATAAGCTAAAAGAGTTTAAAGTAGTTGCCCTGGAGAAGAGAAAATGCCAGGATAAATTACTGTTTTTCCTGAACAGTAAAAAATTTTAATTATTTACATTATGTACACATGTAACTGATGAAGTACACACTAAATTTTTTAAGATTCAAGGGGCGCCTGGGTAGCTCTGTCAGTTAAGGGTCTGACCCTTGATCTCAGGGTTGTGAGTTCCAAGCCCCAGTTCCACGCCCAGTCTGGAGCCTACTTAAAAAAAAAAAAAAATGGGATTCAAAATTACATAAGCATCATGATTAAAACCATACCCATATAAATGTCATAAAAAAATATTGAAAGGGAATACATCAATATGATAACTGTAGTTATCTTTCAGTGATCAAAGCACAAGTGATATTTTCTCCATTCTGCTTTCTATAAAGAGTATATATAATGGAGAAAAAAAATTACTATGTTTTAAGTTGTTACAGAATTACTTCAGTTGAGAACCCGCAGAGAGATATATGAAATCAGTTTAGTTGCAAGCAGCATTTTTATGAAAGAGAAGAAAAAAGAACAGAATAGATTAGATTTTTTTAATATTTATTTTAGAGAGTGGGAGGGGGCAGAGGGAGACATTCAGACTCCCCGCTGAGCAGAGTCCAACAACGTGGGCTCAGTCCCACAACCCCTGAGATCATGATCTGAGCCGAAACCAAGACCAACTGAGCCACCCAGGTTCCCCTAGATTAGATTCTATCTGCAATCTTCACATATAGTAAGTTTCATTAAACTTTCATATTAATTATATATAAATGTAAATACATGCATGTGTACTGGATCACAATGTGAAATATATTTCTTACTGTGGGCCAGAATCCAAAAATAGTTTTGTTTTCTAATGATTTATTTATTTTAGAGAGAGAGACCATAAGTGGGAGAGCACAAGGAGAGAGACAATCCCAAGCAGACTCTCCGTTGAATGTGGAACCTGACACAGGGCTCGATCACACAACCCGGAGATCATGACCTGAGCCAAAACCAAGAGTTGGATGCTTAACCAACTGTGCCACTCAGGTGCCCCCCAAAATAGTTTTTACGATACTATTATAGACAGCTTGATAAAATGAGAAACAAGTTTTGAAATTTTGTGCAAAAATACAGATTTTTATTGTGTGCTTTTGAAAAAGACATATGTCTTTTTGTCGACTCCTATAAGAATCCACAACAGATGTGGATTCAAATTCTGCCTTCTCTTACTAGCTGTGTGACCTCGTTGCATTTCAGTTTCCTTACTTATATAACAGTGATAATGATACTTTACAGGGTATGAGGATTAAAGAAGGTAATGCATTAAAGTCCTGGCATATAGCAGTTCAATAGCTAGTGAACAAGAAATAAGGATGCTAGTATGGACGAAACATGCCTATTTGGTCATTTAAAGGAGATATGAAATATTTAATTTGAGGTCTCATTTACTTTTCACTCTATAGATCAAAATACTCTCACATTTCAATACTGATTTTATTACAGCAATCTCCAAAAATGCATATGCTTTTCCCTATTTCGAAACACAATTTGAATAAACTCAAATAATGATTCTATATAGAAAAGAAATCATTAAAGGATGCTGACTATATCTTTATTTTTAACATTTGGCTCCAAAGTGTTAATAACAAACTCTTACAACTAGTTCATTTATTTATAGTACTTTATATAAGTTTATTATTTATCATATTTGTAAATATTTATAATATGCTTATAGCATAATAAATATAGTTATAATTTCATTATTTAAAAGTGTCAAAAAATAAAGCCAGTTATCATAAAATGTTTGAAACTTTACCTCAGCATTCGCCACATCACTGATTTTATATTTTGGAAGTATTGCCATTTTTTTAAAAGGAGTTTTTTTCAAAACTACATAATAAAAATCTATATTTTACCACAACTTAGGCGTTCTAAAGGCTTTCATATCTTTGAAAGTATTTATTAAAAATTACATCTTAAATACTCTACAGGGGAAAGGAAGTTAGCCTATAATCCTGATAGGGGTCAGGGTAATAACACAAAATGGACAAATTACACTGTCATTCTACTTAAATTATTTAAGTTATTTAATTTGACCTGTAGATAGTCTCTTGTCTTCTCATCATGCCTGACTTTTAAGTGGGAGGTCTTCATTCATGATGATCCTTTAATAGAAGCAAAGCTTTCTCCATTTAACCCATGCTGTTATCAATCATGTACAGGGATAAATGAGCCTGTAAGATTTTGCCAGTATCACAAATGACACTGTGACCTGAGGCCAACATCTTTATTTGCTTCTCCAGTGATTCACTTCAGCAGATATTAACCAATTTTATAATCCATGAAAGGCAAAATTAAAGGACACCATCCATAAAACAGAATAATTCCTATCAGCAACAAAGTGATGTGTGTATTATCTTATAAATTATATGGCCATACAGTGTGGTAATGTAATGAAGTAAAGATGGTAATAATCAAATGCCTAGGGCAAACGCTAATATGCATTTAATCACACAGCATGAAGCCATTTGTCACTACAGTTGAATGCATGTGTACATAAAATACATGAGTCACGTCCTTATTGTTATACTATAACAGCATCAATTTCACACTATCATTTCACATAATAACAACTGGTAGGATTTGACATTAGCTAAAACATTCAAAGAATATAAGCAAAATCATCAACAACAGCTTTACAAATATAAAAAACAATTTGATTTCTCAGTAACTAAATGGAAAGAAATCCCTCCCAAATTCTTTGTTAAAGAGCTAGTACTTCCAAGTTTCTGTTTCTTCCCTAACTAGCACTTAAATTGGTTTCATCATATTGCCTTTTATCCTTAGGAACACTCCTATGACTTGAACTGAATGCTAAATCAGCCTCATAAGCCTATCTCCTTCATAAGTAATTATTAATATTTAAATGTAAATTTTGGATGACATTAGTCACAAAAAGTGAATGTCTGCATGAAAAACTGTATTCATTAATTATACACATGCTGGTGTGTGTGTAGATTGGAAAAGATTCAGAAAAAAATGCCATAACATGATCTAAAAATATATAAACGTTATTTAATTATCTGATCTTGGATTGGGAACACTCAATGGGAAACCACCTTAACTCCATCAAGATGCTTTATTATATAATACTATTATAAATATTACATTTCCTAAAGTGTATCCCCTCTAGAAGTGAAGGACCAAAGAGTCTTTTATGTATAAGACAGTGCCAAATAGGAACTGAGTACATTTGCACTCATATTCTATCTTGTACTAGCAATAGTTATGTTAGCCCTTATATTTTAAGTTCCTTGACTAGTGGCCAAGTCTCTCTCATTTCTGTGTCCTCACACTGACTAATACAATAATTTACAAAAGTCAGGCACTCAATATTTGTTGCATTGCATGTTGCAATGAATTGACTAGATAACTCCTACCCTTTGGAAAAGGTGAGGAGGATAATATTTGGAAACCATGAGTCAAACAAGGTGGGATGTACAATCAGTGTGCCCTGTAACCGTGATAAACTTTAAAAGAAATATATCACAATCCTAGAAAAACCTATGGAAGAATAATTGTGTAATGGAGGAAGATGGAAAAGTGTCCACAGTTGGATTTTTTAAAATTAGACTTATTATATAGAGACAATAAAGAACGAAGACTGATATAATTTAACACAACTGTTTAAGAAAATGCAAATGATACAAATTTGAGTGAATGGTCTTTACCTTCAAAGTCTAGAAAGGTAGATAAAGCATTCATTCAAATAAGGGTAAGCCCAGACATGATAATACTAGGCATGATATAAAACATGACAGGAAAAAAAGGGTGCTCTAAGTGTTGAAAGAATTCAAAGCACATAGTGCCCAAGCCTCAATTACTTCACCTATAAAGATGCTAAACTAAGTTTAATTTTTATTTGTTAATTTATAAATATGTCTTATTACCAAAATAGTTATAAGTACAATAGCAAATTAGAGTACATGATGTCTAGCAACACTTCTAGCAGTAAAAATCTGATTTAATTAATCTATAGAGAAGGGATTTCAGGCTATTGAGGAATTCAAGAAATAGTTCGCAAAAAAGGATTTTGATATAGACCCTGACCAAAGAAAATCAAATATGGCTGAAGGATAGGAGGGTAGTTCTTACTGACACAAACTGATTGAGAAAGTAGAAGTCATTGAACAGTTTTCACAAACTAAGGTGGGAAGTGAGATATAAGAGAGTTTAAGGTCATAAGTAATCAAGGAAAGGCAGGGAAAGGAGAGAAATTGGAACATTTTACATTTTACAGAAAGAAGTCAGTAAAGATTGAGGAATTAAATGAGAAGAGAGGGGATAACTGAAGAAGTGACGTCTAGGAGTTGAGTATTGAGTAGAGGTGAAATACACTGATGAATGATTAGCCTTGGTTGGGTGGGTGAAGGACAACATTTCTTTCTTTCTTAGAAAGCAAAATGAAAAATAAAGTGAAAAGGCCAAGATACAAAAATTACTGAGGTTCCAGAAAGGAACAGGACATTATAAAATCAGGCATAAACCTGATGTTATTAAATGAATTTCAAAATGCCAGAACCTACAGAGAATCCTGAAGCCTGAAAATACTAATGTAAACAAATAAAAGGAAAAAAATTCATTCATTCAACATTTATTCAGCCCCTTCTATATTCAAAATGTAATTATTTAAAAAAAAATGCAGGGGCGCCTGGGTAGCTCAGTCGTTAAGCACCTGCCTTCGGCTCAGGTCATGATCCCAGGGTCCTGGGATCAAGCCCCGCATTGGGCTCCCTGCTTCGCGGGAAGTCTGCTTCTCCCTCTCCCACTCCCCCTGCTTGTGTTCCCTCTCTCGCTGTGTCTCTCTGTCAAATAAATAAATAAAATCTTTAAAAATAAATAATGCAGAGCCCTTGTCCTGAAGAAACTCTGGTAGCGACATACAGATGTATGAAAATAATTATAATATAATATGGTCATGTGCAATGGTAGAGATCCTTAGAAAGTGCTATAACAGCAGAAAGAAGGGACTTCTAATCCAGGAAGGGAAAAATCAAGGAAGAATGGAAAAGGTCTAAGACTTCCTGGGGGCAGTGACCTCTGGGCTGAGGCTTAAAAATCTTAAAAGTTAGCAAAGTGAAAAATGAGGTAAAACTGTTTTAGAGGGGAAAAACAGCATAAGCAAAGGCACAGATGGACACAACATCATTTTAAATGAAGACCTAAAAACAGGTTAAGGATAGAATTTACCAGGTAAGGCTGGAAGAAGAGATGCACACAGGTCTTAGGTCTTTCGTTCCATGTTAAGGAGCTTGAACTAATACCTTCACACATTCTGCTCTCTCATAAAGAATGCCTTCCTCTATCTTTTCTTTTTTTTTTTTTAAGATTTTATTTATTTATTCATGAGAGACAGACAGAGAGAGAGAGAGAGAGAGAGGCAGAGGGAGAAGCAGGCTCCCAAGGAGCAGGGAGCCCAATGCGGGACCCGATCCCAGGACTCTGGGATCCTGACCTGAGCCGAAGGCAGACGCTTAACCATCTGAGCCACCCAGGCGCCCTTCCTCTATCTTTTCTGTTTAAATGCAATTTAAAAATCAGACTGAATTTCATCTCCTCTGTGAAACTTTTCTCATGAATCCAGTTTACACCACCTCTCCTTTACTGAACTGTACTTGTTGCCCACATCATATGATTATTATATTTACTGCCCCATTCTTATTGTCTGTTCCAGATAATTTTGCACTTTGTTATGTCAACTTACAATGTTGCCATAAATGTTATTTTTTCATTAAGCATTTGATGTTTGTAGAAGGTTTATTAAGCTCCATAGGGAAATGCACTTGGGGGACACCTGATAAATAATTTCTTATATTACTATAAATCATGTATAATTATTAAAACACTCTGAGTTTCTTGAAAGAAAATATTTTACACTATTATGAGTAAAATATTCTCTATTCGCAGTAAAATCTTTGCAAATTTCTCCTTGTTTTAAGAAAAGGAGGAGGGATTTCATTTAATATTTAAATTCTAAAAATGAATGCTCTGAAATGTATGAAGGAAATGAGAGAATTGGAAATTCTCTCCATAAGGATGATTATATGAAACCAACATGAAATATATTATTAAAAGCACTATAAATTTGGGGTGCCTGAGTGGCTCAGTCGGTTAAGCATCTGCATTCACAGTTCAGGTTATGATCCCAGGGTTCTGGGATGGAGCCCCAAGTCAGGCTCCCTGCTCAGTAAGGAGCCTTCTTCTCCCTCCCCCCACTGTGCTCCTGCTCTCTCACGCTCAAGTGCTCATGCTCGCTCTCTCTCATAAATAAAATCTTTTTTTAATTAAAAAAATAAAAGTACTATAAATTCAACTAATCTAAAGCAATACAACAGAGATCTTTGTATCAAATACATAAACACTAATTTTGGTCATTTTACACATAAAATATAAGAAAATCCTTTAAGTATTTCTTAACCACTTAAAATCTTTAATTATACTAAACTGCAAATTTTTCCAAATAGGAAAAAACAAGAGTAAATTTCCAAAATATCCTAATAAGAGGGATTCTAACACACCTGGAAATTTGCTTATTGAATTTAAACTGAAAATAAAAGTTTTAGTTTATATTAATCAGTGCCAGAGATTTTTCATAAAGGCTTTTCTTATTATTAACAGAAAGTTTCCATGGGTCATAAGAAAACAGAAAGCTGAACAGCTTCCTGACATACTTCTGTCATATCCATATTAGCAAACAAAATAAATAAATTATGAAAATTACATGAATAACTTACAGTAAAAATCTCACCCGAAATACATACAACAAAAACATCTTTCCTTAGTCATCTACATGATCATTTTCTAAAGTCTAGAGGGCACGAGGTCCACAAAATACATCTCTAAAAATAGGTTCCACTATCAAATAAATCTGGGAAATACTGCCTACTAACCCCCCATCTTAGAGATTACCATTAGCATAGTTAGAACCTGTTTAAGTTTAACCCCAACTTCCCAAGTTTATCTTAACCACGGAACACTTTTTTTTTTTTTGATAATTCAAAATGCAAACTAATATTCTGGGGAACATGTGTCCCAAAGAATGTATTTTGGGAAATTCTAAAAATTCTCACATGAAATTTTCTATGTTCTTACTTTGCTAGTGGCTTGATTGATTTATAAAGGATAATTTCCCAATAAGAAATGTGTTGCCAGGACTGATAAAAGAATATTATCTTCGGGGTGCCTGGGTGGCTCAGTCGTTAAGCATCTGCCTTCGGCTCAGGTCATGATGCCAGGGTCCTGGGATCGAGCCCCGCATCGGGCTCCCTGCTCGGCAGGAGGCCTGCTTCCCCCTCTCCCACTCCCCCTGCTTGTGTTCCCTCTCTCGCTGTGCCTCTCTCTGTCAAATAAATAAAATATTAAAAAAAAAAGAATATTATCTTCAACAAAGATATTTCATTTAAAAATAGACTAGAAAGAAATAAAACAGAAAAAAAGTAAGTTGCTCATACTAAACGTAAGTGTTTCGTCTGTCTTATTCAGTATTTCAGGTGTATATACACATTAATACTGGCCTGCATGTAAAATGTATTTTTTAATATAGGCTATAATCAGAGAGTTTAAGAATACCATGAGTTCCAGGGGCGCCTGGGTGGCTCAGTTGGTTAAGCGACTGCCTTTGGCTCAGGTCATGATCCTGGAACCCCTGGATCGAGTCCTGCATCGGGCTTAGGTCCCCGAGTGTGGGAATGGGTTCTTTTTTTTAGTTTTAAATAAGATAATGCTCATAAAGCATTTAGTCCAGTGCCTGGCATGTAATAAACTTTCAACATATGAAAGATGTCTATTACTATCAGAAAAACACTATTACAGCACCAGTAGTTATGAAATCCATAGTCAAAGCTAAGGTAACTAAAAACGCTATGCTGCCACCCAGTGGGCATTATAATATAAAAACTGATAACCAGGTTCCTTCCTGATACTATGGTATGAAGCAGCATAGAAAAATACTCTCTCTGGGCGCCTGGGTGGCTCAGTCATTAAGCGACTGCCTTCAGCTCAGGTCATGATCCCAGGGTCCTGGGATCAAGCCCCGCATCGGGCTCCCTGCTCAGCAGGAAGCCTGCTTCTCCCTCTCCCGCTCCCCCTGCTTGTGTTCCCTCTCTGGCTGTGTCTCTCTCTGTTCAAATAAATAAATAAATAAATAATCTTAAAAAAAAAAAACCAAAACTCTCTCAACTTACATTAGCACACTTGATAAATCAAGTGGGGAATATAATTCTTAAGAATTCAAGAACTGGGACGCCTAGGTGGCTCAGTCCGTTGAGCACCCAACTCTTGATTTTGGCTCAGGTCATGATCTCAGGGTCCTGGAATCAAGCCCTGGTAGGGCTCTGCCTCAGTGTGGAGACGGCTTGAGATTCTGTCCCTCTGCCCCTACCCCCTCTCGCACTCTCTCTCAAATAAATCCTTAAAAAAAAAGAGGAATTCAAGAACTACTTCAGGTCAACCCTGAAACCAGGGAGGGTTTGAACACAAAAATTGGCTTAAGAAATGGCTGGAAAAGATCATTATGAAGGACTGTAGAATAAATTCCACCCACATAATGTTTGTTGATTTTCAGGTTGGAATATCTCATAAGGGTTTTTCCTTCAAGGTACAAAACAAACACAGCCATAGGCATTTATCACAACCAAGGCAAAACAGCAAATAACCAAAAGTAAAAGGATCTCATTATTCTAAGTGGAAGTCTTTTTTTTTTTTTTAAGATTTTATTTATTTCTCTGACAGAGAGAGAGCAGGAACACAAGCAGTGGGAGTGGGAGAGGGAGTAGCAGGCTTCCCACTGAGCACGGAGCCCGACGCGGGGCTCGATCCCAGGACCCCGGGATCATGACCTGAGCCAAGGCAAACGCTTAACGACTGAGCCACTCAGGCGCCCCTAAGTGGAAGAGTCTTAATGGAACCTTCACGTTTTCTTTCTAAATGAGTGTACTGATTATAAAGGTTCCCATAAATGCCTTGAGAGTTATCACTAATTATTTCCAAAAGCAAAGGTAAATGGAAGATAAAACAATAACATGAATAATGTAAATCTATAATTCAGCATTATGGGGATTGGCAGGCCAGTCATTTTATTCCCAGGGAAATTCCATTTCAGTTTGCTTGTGCAAGGCACTTCAGAAGGAATAACATTACTGTAAGAATAAAGAAAACTGGCGAAATTTTCCTTGGGGATTTACACACTTCGGCAAATGCTTTCTCCGGCAGAATTTTGCACCATGCTTCAAACATTCTGCAAAGTGACATCCACCAAACAAAATCGAGATTCACTTCCAACAGCTCAAAATGTTGCAAATTTTAAGCACCAGACTTGTTTGAAAAATTTTCACAAGAATGATCAACATTATTACATTTATTCATAATGCAAACATGAGGTTTAAAAACAAAACAAACAAAACCTAAAACACACGTACAGGATGCTCCCGCGCGTCCCTATCATGAATAGACAAGACTCACTTTACTAACCGGCAGCCTCGATACCGCTTCGGGAAAAGCCCTGAGAAGCCCAAGCAAAACAGCGGGGTCCAAGGGTGAAGGCCTCTCCCTGGTCGAGTGGGTGTAAGATTCTAGACACCACCAACACAAGTCAGGAGACTTCCGGGGAAGTCAACCACTGGGCGGCCAGAAATAAGAAGGATAGGTCAGGCGGCCAGAAATGCAGGTTAAACCCTTAAATGGGCGCTATTTGAAAAGATTAGAACGGCTTCTGAAAAGCCCACCTGCAAACTAGAAGCCACTCTGTGTTACCTCAGCCGTCTGCTTCTCACTGCTCCCGGCCTCTCACTCACCAGCTTCCGGTTCACCTTTCCCACCCGGGGGGAACTTCCTGTTTCCGGGCCAGAAGCTGGTCGCAGATGCACCTGGGGCAAAGTGTGATTGATTTAAAAAAAAAAAAAAGTTTCTGGAAAGTTTCTGATTGTTCAAGGTTTTTCTTTGTTTACTTTAAGTAAAATACGTATTGGCTTATCTATTCGTATTTTTTTAAAAAATCTTTGTAAGAATAATGAAAAATCTAATGTGTTACCTTTTGGGAGCAATGGGAACTGTGTGGATGGGCACAGGGAAGACTGGAAGACCTCACTGAATGCCTTTTTATGTTGAATCATGTGAAAGTGTTAGCATGCAAAAAATTAAATGTTGATTTTTTTAGTGAAATAATTAAGAGGAAAACTGATGATCAAAATAAATAAACAGTCATATGATTTTTTGATGATTACACCTACTCCAGCACCTAATACAGAATGGAGTATATTTCAGGCCTCCTGCACAGTTTTTACTGTGCTATCAAAATCTGAAAGAAATGATCCCTGTCCTCAAAAATTTAACCATATAGCCAAATACAAATCTGTCTGGAACTGTTTTTCCTGACTCCCTTCCTTCAGGTCTTCATTCACATGTCACCATATTAGGAGAACTTCCCCAAAAACTCTATATAAAGAAATAACACCCATACAACATACTTGAACCACCCCCGCTTGCTTTGTTCTCATTAGCACAATCACCGTCTAACACAGTATATCTATTTATTGTCTATATTCTAGAACATAAGCTCCATGAAAACAGAAACTACTTTTGTTCAACTTTGCATACAAAATTCTAGCACAATGCCTGGCATATAAATGCCAGTAAATATAATGTGTCAGATAAGGAGCTAAGTGTTTTATATATATTATCTCCTTTTAGTATCCACAACAACCCTATTATCATATTATATATAATATTATTATATTATTGTACTTTTTGTGATTTAAAATAAGTTTTAGAATTTTTTTGTTATATTTCTTTTACTAAAATATTCATTATATCATTATATATATATATATATGTCTAGTTCAATGGAAAATACCCTGGTTTCAACTGAAGTGCCTATTTTAAAATAAGAGTTTGGTTAATCACTTAAAAATAACCTCATCGTTATGTTTACAAGAACAATAATACTAAGTGTATCTTTTGACCCAGTAATCCACATTCCAAGGGGAATAATCAACTAGAGACAGGAGAAGGAAGAATAACAATTTTTACAAAGGTGTTTATAGCCGAGCTATTTATAGTATTGAAAACTTTGAAATAATAATTCTGAAATTGCTGGATATTTTTAAAAACTACATGGTATATCAGTACATTCAAATCCTTCATAACCTATAAACACTAGATTTCAATGTACAAAAATATAAGAGAACTCAAGTGTAAAAGACAGAACCCAGCAGTAGGTACAATGATTAAAGCTGTAAATATATCTGTGAATTCTGAGAAGGATCAGAGAAAATTTTAGCACAATGTAACTCATCATTTAAATTCATGGAATTATTTTTTCAATTGTTTTTTTTTAAAGATTTTATTTATATATTTGAGAGAGAGAGAATGAGAGAGAGCGAGCACATGAGACGGGGGAGGATCAGAGGGAGAAGCAGACTCCCTGCCGAGCAGGGAGCCCGTTGCAGGACTCGATCCCGGGACTCCAGGATCATGACCTGAGCTGAAGGCAGTCGCTTAACCAACTGAGCCACCCAGGCGCCCTATTTTTTCAATTGTTAAAGTACTTAACAAAACTTGATAAATTCTAAAGGCTTATTATTTCAAGTTACAACTATGTAGACTTGCTTTAAGCTGTAATAGAAATTTTCTTTTACACACAGTAAGAGAAGCCATGAAATGACCACCCTGTAGTTCCTCAAAGAATTCCACATACTTCTGCCACTTGCCTGGCAAATCCTTGTAGTCCTCCTCCTGGCTCTCACCCCCCCACTACCTCACCCCACCCTGAAGTTCTCTTAGTGTTTGCACATGCTCCTCCCTCTACCTTTTTAATCACTCTGCCTGCCTAAAAACACCTTATTCTTTAAATCCTAGCTCACAAGTCTCCGCTTTGAAATTTCATCAACCCTCCACTCCCATCTAAGCAGAATTAATCATCCCTTCCTTGGTACAATCACTGCATTCTACATATCTTTATTGTAGTATTTATCACACTGCACTGCAATTATTTGCACTTTCTTTCTCCTAATAGACTGTGAACTCCTTGAAGACAGGGACTCTGATCATATTTACTTTTAAATCTCTTAAAGGCTAGCACAGTGAATGGCACATACATAGCAGTTAAGAGCAAATGGCTTGATACAAATTGTGACTCTGCCATTTACTACTCATGACCTTGGGCAAAGCCCTCAATCTCTCTGTGCCTCAAAATCCACATCAGTAAAATGGGGATAAGGATAATACCTCCTGGGGCGCCTCAGTGGCACAATCAGTTAAGTGTCTGGCTCCTGGTTTCAGCTCAGGTCGTGATCTTGGGGTCATGAGATCAAGGCCCACGTTGTGCTCTACGCTCAGTGTGGAGTCTGCTTAAGATTCTCTCTCCCTCTCCCTCTGCCCCTCCTGCTCATGTGCTCTCTAAAATAAATAAATAAATCTTTAAAAAAAAAAAAGGATAATACCTACCCCTGAGGTGTAAATATGATAGATAAGGTGCATAAAGAGCATCATACAATTTCTGGCAAGTAGTAAGCATTCGATAAGTGTTGACTGTCATCATTATTATTATTTTTTTATTATTACTACTATTATTATTATGACTATTGTTTCTGAGAACTCAGTAAATATTGATTGAATGAACTAATGAACGAGTGAGCTGTATTTTAGGCGGCTATCGAGCATCTAAATCCAAGCCCAGTTGGTGGTAAGATCTTCCTCTTTCCTCTGTACTCTTCCCTTTTTGTCTTTTATTTTATTTTATATATATATATATATTTTTTTTTTTTGAGAGAGAGAGAGTGTGTGAGCAAGGAGGGAGGATGGAGGAGAGGGAAAGGAGAGGGAGAGAGAGAATCCTAAGCAGACTCCAGCACAGAGCCCAGTGCAGAACCCGACACCAGGCTCCATCTCAAAACCCTGAGATCATGACCTGAGCCAAACTCAAGTCGGCCACTTAAGCGACTGAGCCACCCAGGCACCCCCATTTTTGCCTTTTAGCTCTTGGTCCTCATTTCCTCCTCTCATTCAATCTGATATAACTTTACATATTACGAAAAGTAAAAGCTTTCCTCACTACAAAATCCGTGTTCTTTTTTATGAATAGAATGTGAATCTTTATTATAATGTAGAATAATCTTTACACTTGACATAGATTAAAGCCTCTAATCCAACTCTAACCGTAATTGTCAGAGAGTGAACATATGTCATTTTTACTTGATATAGCAAAGGGAGTGAACATATTTACATGTCTCCCAAACTCGGTTCTCTATAATCAGAGTTTTCATATCTTATATTAATAGGCCTGGAGCTACTTAGAATTTGTCGTGAATAAGCACAATGACTCCCTGGGAGAATAACAGGAGGTAATATCTGCATCAGAGAATAATGTTATATGCACAGAGTAGATGAACAGGTTTCTACAGCCTTGGTAGTAAACGCTATAGTGAAAACAAGTGCTTATAACTTGTTACAGCTACAGCACTTACCACATTTCATTATAGTTATTTGTTTCCATGCTTGTAGGAAGGGATTGTCTCTTATTCATCTTTGTATCTGCAACCTCAGCACAGTGCTTGGCCCATGATATACATGTAATAAATGTTTGTGGATATATACTAAAATTTAAAGTCAAAGTTGCATATAGCTCAAAGAATTTCATATAATAGTTGGTAGTGCCATAAATTGTGATAGAAATCTCTCTTAAAAAAAAGAAACCTCTCTAAAATTTGCTGGATATATGGGTTTTCACTCTGGCTTTTCGCTTGACAATATATAAGAATGTAACATGTCCATTAGTTGTTGAATTTTAGTTGTCAATATCAGGATGATGGATTAATCAACCACAAGATGTAGTACATGGGGGCGCCTGGGTGGCTCAGTCAGTTAAGCGGCTGCCTTCGGCTCAGGTCATGATCGAGGGTCCTGGAATCAAGCCCCACATCGGGCTCCCTGCTCGGCGGAAAGCCTGCTTCTCCCTCTCCCTCTGTCTGCCGCTCTGCCTACTTGTGCTCACTCTCTCTCTCTCTCTCTCTCTCTCTCTGTATGTTAAATAAATAAATAAATATCTTAAAAAAAAAAAGATGTAGTACATGTATTACATACACTGTGGGAGAAGTTTATTATAAGCTTATGATTTGTTGATTTTATTTAACTTTATTTTATATATACACTACATAGGAGAAAAAAATTACAAGTTATTTATATTAGAAAATTTGCATTTTCTAATTAAACATATTCTCCCCAAGACTAACTTTTCCCCCCTAATATACTGGGTTTTTCTTTTTACTTCTTTTTTTTTTTAAGATTTTATTTATTTATTTGACAGAGAGAGACACAGCGAGAGAGGGAACACAAGCAGGGGGAATGGGAGAGGGAGAAGCAGGCTTCCCACGGAGCAGAGAGCCCGACGTGGGGCTCAATCCCAGGATCCTGGGATCATGACCTGAGCCGAAGGCAGACGCTTAACGACTGAGCCACCCAGGTGCCCCCTCTTTTAACTTCTAATTCAAATCGTAATGAAAAGCAATGAGACAAACTCAACAAGTTATGAAATTTATCTTCTCTGCCTCCTCAACGAGATCCTCTTCCTGACCCCTTATGTCACACTGCTATCATTTCACCATTCTCCCAGTTAAACAGGATAGAAATTTCAGAGTAATAGTATTCTGTGCTTTCCCTCTCTCTTACTCCTCTTCTCCAAGTTGCAGTCCTTACTGATGGATTTTGGATGAAGTAGGTGAAGGGAAGTAAAATAATGAATCCCAGAATTTCCACTTGAGCTACTAGGTAGATCTTGTGGCCATTTAGTGAAATGGAGAAGAAAGGAGGTCAACACTTTAGGGGTGAAAATTGTTATCAGGATAACTCTGGCTATAAATAATAAAGTACTTTGGGGCGCCTGGGTGGCTCAGTCGGTTAAGCATCTGCCTTCAGCTCCAGTCATGATCTCAGGGTCCTGGGATTAAGTCCCGCATCGGCTGGCTCCCTACTCAGCTGAGAGCCCTATTCTCCCTCTCCCTCTGCCACTCCCCCTGCTTGTGCTCTCTCTGTGTGTCAAATAAATAAATAAAATCTTTTAAAAATAATAATTAAAAAAAAAAACTTCAACTCCAATTGAGCCAATCAACAGATATCGGGAAGTTAATCTCAGATAATAGGAAGTCAAGAGAAGGACGACTCCAGATTTGATTTGTTAAGTCTTCTGCTCTCCTTTCCAGTGGTTCTCCTTGTTTTGCCTTCCTCTGGTGTTGGCTTCATTCTCACAGTGGTAGCAAGATAGCTTTCAGTTCTGAGCATCATATCCAGAGACAACAATATAAGGAGGAAGAAAAAGGACATATTGCCTAGGAACTACTTGGAAGGGAGAAAAATCCTGCCAGCAGACATCTCTCAATGGCTCAGACTCACATGCTTATCTTAAACCTATCATTGATCTGAGAAATGAAATAATCATGTTAGCTTAGATCAATTAAGATCTACTAGAACTGGGAACAGGGTCATCTTCCCCTGAGCCACATGGTGAGGAGGGGTATAAAAGACCCAACAAAATCAAGACTCTAACAATAAGAAAAAAGGAGGAAAGGGAGTTGAATAGGGAACCAATAGCATCAGCTACAACCAATGATTCTGTTTTTGTAAAAATTAAGTTTAAGATATCTGTGAGACATCCACATGAAAAAATCAAGAAGGCAACTGAAAATATGAATCAGATGCCCAGATAAGGATCTCGGTTGGAGATATAAATTTGGGAATCAACAGTATAAAGTATTTAATCCTAGGGAATAGATTAGATCACCCAGAGTATAGAGAAGAGGGCCTCAGTTTGGTCATCTTTAAAACAAAGATAATAATATTACCGACCGGCAGCAGCTCTTTCTGCCCGTGGGGCCTGTCCCCCTGTGCCTTAATAAAACCACCATTTTGCACCAAAGACTTCTCAAGAATTCTTTCTTGGTTGTCGGCTCCAGACTTCACCCCACCAAATGTCATCTATATTCCAAAACCACATCAAGATAACAGAAAATTTATAAAAACTGATTATACTTGGTAGGAGACCTAAATTTCGTCTGGTCCCAGGAATTTAGCTAGATAGTTATCAAACCATTCTGAACACCTACAAACTCAACAGGAGATTGAAGAAAAGAATAGCAAGAACTCTCTGAACAGAGAAGTGACCACTTACTGGAAGGGAGGAC
Source organism: Eumetopias jubatus (assembly GCF_037043125.1). Taxonomy (NCBI): domain Eukaryota; kingdom Metazoa; phylum Chordata; class Mammalia; order Carnivora; family Otariidae; genus Eumetopias; species Eumetopias jubatus. The sequence continues at coordinate 28,049,455 of NW_028274819.1, read as the reverse complement.
GTGCGGAGAAGTGAATCCGAGGCATATTCGGGAGGATAGACGGCGGGGGAGGGGGGCTCCGTCGGCCGCTTCTGGCAAGTGATAGAGCTGCGGAGCACAAAATCGGAACTTTTAGAAGTCTGCTCCACTGAGGGATGTCCTCCAGTGGCTAAGCGGGGGGTGGAAACTTCGCTGGGACAGTGTGGTCTCAGGACCCTCGGGGTCACAGAAAGACTAGGGGTACCTAAGTGCGGCAGAGCTCCCAGGTATCAGAGCGGGGAAGCTGGCTGCAGAGACGGAGCCGAGGCGCGGGCTCTCAGCTCGGGGTGGCCATAAACTGTGATCCGCAGCACAGTCAGGCCACTGCTCCTCCAGCAGGGACCCAACAAGCGGCAGATCCGGGGAGGCTCCCCTTCCTCCCCCGGGAGGAGCGGTGCGGGAGCGCACCGCAGGGATCTGCTGGGTTTGGAGACTCTACACGGGGTCGTGTACCAGAGATAGAAACACTCGGTCACAGGCCGGGTGAGCACAGAGAGCGGCCAGGGACTGGGGAGATGGGAGTGACTGACTGCTTTTCTCTGGGGGCGGGGCCCCAAGTTCTCAGCTCCTCCGGGGCAGAGATTAGGAGGCTGCCATTTTCACTCTCCTCCTCCAAAGCTGTACGGAAAGCTTGCAGGGAACAAAAGCTCCTGAGAGCAAAACCAAGCAGATTACTTACCCCAGCCGGCCAGGGCAGGGCAATTCCGCCTCCGGCAAAGACATTTGGGAACCACAGCAACAGGCCCCTCCCCAGAAGATCAGCAAGAACAGCCACCCAAGACCAAGGTTACCGATCAATGAGAACAACAGAACTCCAGCACTAGGGGAATACTGCACATAGCATTCATGGCTTTTTTCCCATGATTCTTTAGTCTTTCAAAGTTAATTTTTTTAATTTTTTTCTTTTTCTATTTTTTTAATTTTTCTTTTTCCCTTTTCAACCAACATCTTATCAAGCCCTTTTTAAAAAAATCTTTTTTATTTTTCATTTCTAGAGTCACATTCTATCCCTTCACTGTAGTTAAACTTATTTTTGGTATGTATATATAGTTGTTCACTCCTTAAAATTTTGGAATACAGTTTCTTCTAACAGACCAAAATATACCCCAAATCTCTAGCATATGGCTTTGTTCTAGTCTCCTGCCTGATCACATTCTCTCCCCCCCTTTTTTTTAAATTTCTCTTCTTTCTTTTTTCAACCAACTTATCAATTCCTTTTATAAAATCTTTTATAATTTTCATCTTTATAGTCATACTCCATCACTTCATCGTATTTACCCTTATTTTTGTACATATATAAGTTTTTCCTTCTAAAATTTTGAGAGGCAGTTTCTTTTAACAGACCAAATTACACCCAAAATCTAGTGTGTGGCACTGATCTATTCACCAGCCTGATCACATTGCACCATATTCTTTTTTGTTTTTTATTCTTTTACTTTTTCTTTCTTTTTTTGCTCTTTTCTTTCTTTCCCTTTCTTTTCCCCTAGTTTCAGGTCTCTTCTGATTTGTTTATTGTATATTTTTCTGGGGTCATTGTTACCCTGTTACCATTTTGTTCTCTCATTCATCTATTTTCCTCTGGACAAAATTGACAAGATGGAAAAACTCACCTCAAAAAAAAGAACAAGAGGCAGTACCGACTGCCAGGGACCTAATCAATATGGACATTAGTAAGATGTTGGAACTAGAGTTCAGAATGACGATTATAAAGATACTAGCTGGGCTTGAGAAAAGCATGGAAGATACTAACAAACCCTTTCTGGAGAAATAAAAGAACTAAAATCTAACCAATTTGAAATCAAAAAGGCTATTAATGAGGTGCAATTAAAAATGGAGGCTCTAACTGCTAGGTTAAATGAGGCAGAAGAGAGAATTAATGATATAGAAGACCAAATGATAGAGAATAAAGAAGCTGAGAAAAAGAGAGACAAACAACTACTGGATCACGAGGGCAGAATTCGAGAGATAAGTGATATCATAAGATGAAACAATATTAGAACAATTGGGATCCCAGAAGAAGAAGAAAGAGAGAGGGTGGCAGAAGGTATATTGGAGTAAATTATAGCAGAGAACTTCCTAATTTGAGGAAGGAAACAGGCATCAAAATCCAGGACGCACAGAGAATCCCTCTCAAAATCAATAAAAATAGGTCAACACCCTAACATCTAATAGTAAAACATACAAGTCTCAGAGACAAAGAGAAAATCATGAAAGCAGCTCGAGACAAGAGGTCTGTAACCTACAATGGTAGAAACATTAGATTGACAACAGACCTATCCACAGAGACCTGGCAGGCCAGAAAGGACTGGCATGATATATTCAGAGCACTAAACAAGAAAAATATGCAGCCAAGAATACGATATCCAGCTAGGCTATCATTGAAAATAGAAGGAGACACAGAAAGCTTCCAGGACAAACAAACATTAAAGAATTTGCAAACACGAAACCAGCCCTACAAGAAATATTGAAAAGGGTCCTCTAAGCAAAGAGAGACCCCAAAAGTAACATAGACCAGAAAGGAACAGAGACAATATACAGTAACAGTCACCTTACAGGCAATACAATGGCCCTAAATTAATATCTTTCAACAGTTACCCTGAATGTAAATGGGGAAAATGCCCCAATCAAAAGACACGGGGTATCAGATTGGATAAAAAAACAAGACCCATCGATATGCTGTCTGCAAGAGACTCATTTTAGACCCAAAGACACCTCCAGATTGAAAGTGAGGGGGTGAGAAACAATTTACCATGCTAACGGACATCAAAAGAAAGCTGGGTAGCAATCCTTATATCAGACAAATTAGATTTTAAACAAAAGACTATAATAAGAGATGAGGAAGGACACTATATCATACTTAAAGGGTCTATCCAACAAGAAAATCTAACAATTGTAAATATCTATGCCCTAACATGGGAGCAGCCAATTAATAACAAAATCAAAGAAACACATCAACAACAATACAATAATAGTAGGGGACTTTAATACCCCCTTACTGAAATGGACAGATCATCTAAGCAAAAGATCAACAAGGAAATAAAGACTTTAAATGAAACACTGGACCAAATGGACTTCACAGATATATTCAGAACATTCCATCCCAAAGCAACGGAATACACATTCTTCCCTAGTGCCCATGGAACATTCTCCAGAATAGATCACATCTTAGGTCACAAATCAGGTCTCAACCAGTACCAAAAGATTGGGATTATTCCCTGCATATTTTCAGATCACAGTGCTTTGAAACTAGAACTCAATCACAAGAGGAAAGTCAGAAAGAACTCAAATACATGGAGGCTAAAGAGCATCCTACTAAAGAATGAGTGGGTCAACCAGGAAATTAAAGAAGAACTTAAAAAATTCATGAAAACAAATGAAAATGAAAACACAACTGTTCAAAATCTTTGGGATGCAGTAAAGGCGGTCCTAAAAGGAAAGTATATAGCAATACAAGCCTTTCTCAAGAAACAAGAAAGGTCTCAAATACACAACCTAACCCTACACCTAAAGGAGCTGGAGAAAGAACAGCAAATAAAGCCTAAACCCAGCAGGAGAAGAGAAATAATAAAGATCAGCGCAGAAATCCATGAAATAGAAACCAAAAGAACAGTAGAACAGATCAATGAAACTAGGAGGTGGGTCTTTGAAAGAATTAATAAGACTGATAAACCCCTGGCCAGACTTATCAAAAAAAGAAATGACCCAAATAAATAAAATCATGAATGAAAGAGGAGAGATCACAACCAACACCAAAGAAATACAAACAATTATAAGAACATATTATGAGCAAATATATGCCAGCAAATTAGATAATCTGGAAGAAATGGATGCATTCCTAGAAATGTATAAACTACCAAAACTGAACCAGGAAGAAATAGAAAACCTGAACAGACCCATACCCACTAAGGAAATTGAAGCAGTCATCAAAAATCTCCCAACCAAGAGCCCAGGGCCAGATAGTTTCCCAGGGGAATTCTACCAAACATTTAAAGAAGAATTAATACCTATTCTTCTGAAACTGTTCCAAAAAATAGAAATGGAAGGAAAACTTCCAAACTCACTTTATGAGGCCACCATTACCTTGATCCCCAAATCAGACAAAGACCCCATCAAAAAGGAGAATTACTGACCAATATCCCTGATGAACATGGATGTAAAAATGCTCACCACAATACTAGCCAATAGGATCCAACAGTACATTAAATGGATTATTCACCACGACCAAGTGCGATTCATCCCTGGGCTGCAAGGTTGGTTCAACATCTGCAAATCAATCAGTGTGATATAATACATTAATAAAAGAAAGAACAAGACTGTATGATCCTCTCAATAGATGCAGAAAAAGCATTTGGCAAAGTGCAGTATCCTTTCTTGATTAAAACTCTTCACAGTGTAGGGATAGAGGGTACACACCTCAATATCATAAAGGCCATCTATGAAAAACCCACAGCGAATATCATTCTCAATGGGGAAAAACCGAGAGCTTTCCCCCCAAGGTCAGGAACACAGCAGGGATGTCCACTATCACCACTGCTATTTAACATAGTATTAGAAGTCCTAGCCACAGCAATCAGACAACAAAAAGAAAGAAAAGTCATCCGAATCAGCAAAGAAGTCAAACTCTCACTCTTTGCAGATGATATGATACTTTATGTGGAAAACCCAAAAGACTTCACCCCAAAATTGCTAGAACTTATACAGGAATTCAGTAAAGTGGCAGGATATAAAATCAATGCACAGAAATCAGTGGCATTCCTATACACAAACAACAAGACAGAAGAAAGAGAAATTAAGGAGTTGATCCCATTTACAATTGCACCCAAAACCATAAGATACCTAGGAATAAATCTAACCAAAGAGGCAAAGAATCTGTACTCAGAAAACTATAAAATACTCATGAAAGAAATTGAGGAAGTCACAAAGAAATGGAAAAACGTTCCATGCTCATGGATTGGAAGAACAAATATTGTGAAGATGTCAATGCTACCTAGCGCAATCTACAATTTAATGCAATCCCTATCAAAATACCATCCACTTTTTTCAAAGAAATGGAACAAATAATCCTAAAATTTGTATGGAACCAGAAAAGACCCCGAATAGCCAGAGGAATGTTGAAAAAGAAAAGCAAAGCTGGTTGCAGCACAGTTCCGAACTTCAAGCTCTATTACAAAGCTGTAATCATCAGGACAGTATGGTACTGGCACAAAACCAGACACATAGATCAGTGGAACAGAATAGAGAGCCCAGGAATGGATCCTCAACTCTATGGTCAACTAATCTTCGACAAAGCAGGAAAGAATGTCCAGTGGAAAAAAGACAGTCTCTTCAACAAATGGTGTTGGGAAAATTGGACAGCCACATGCAGGAGAATGAAACTGGGCCATTTCCTTACACCACACCCAGAAATAAACTCAAAATGGATGAAAGACCTAAATGTGAGACAAGAGTCCATCAAAATCCTAGACAACACAAGCAGCAACCTCTTCAACCTCAGCCACAGCAACTTCTTCCTAGAAACATCGCCAAAGGCAAGGGAAGCAAGGGCAAAAATGAACTATTGGTACTCCATAAAAAGTGTTTGCGGGGCACCTGCGTGACTCAGTACTTAAGCGTCTGCCTTTGGCTCAGGTCATGATCCCAGGGTCCTGGAATCGAGTCCTGCATCGTGTTCCCTGCTATGCAGGAAGCCTGCTTCTCCCTTTCCCACTCTCCCTGCTTCTGTTCCCTCTCTCACTGTGTCTCTCTCTCTGTCAAATAAATAAATAAAATCTTAAAAAAAAAAAAAGATAAAAAGCTTTTGCACACCAGAGGAAACAGTCAACAAAACCAGACAACTGACAGAATGGGAGAAGATATTAGCAAATGACATATCAGATAAAGGGCTAGTATCCAAAAATCTATAAAGAACTTACCAAACTCAACACCCAAAGAACAAATAATCCAATCAAGAAATGGGCAGAAGACATGAACAGACATTTTTCCAAAGAAGACATCCAAATGGCCAACAGACACATGAAAAAGTGTTCAATGTCACTCGGCATCAGGGAAATCCAAATCAAAACGTCAGTGAGATACCACCTCACACCAGTCAGAATGGCTAAAATTAACAAGTCAGGAAACAAGAGATGTTGGCGGGGATGTGGCGAAAGGGGAACCCTCCTACACTGTTGGTGGGAATGCAAGCTGGTGCAGCCATTCTGGAAAAACAGTATGGAGGTTTCTCAAAAAGTTGAAAATAGAGCTACCATACGACCCAGCAGTTGCACTACTGGGTATTTACCCCAAAGGTACAAATGTAGTGATCCAAAGGGGCACCTGCACCCCAATGTTTATAGCAGCAATGTCCACAATAGCCAAACTATGGAAAGAGCCAAGATGTCCATGGACAAAGAAGATATGGTATGTATACACACACACACACACACACACACACACACACACACACACACACACACACACTGGAATATTATGCAGCCATCAAAAAGAATGAAATCTTGCCATTTGCAACGATGTGGATGGAACTAGAGGGCATTCTGCTAAGCGAAATAAGTCAATCAGAGAAAGACATGTATCATATGATCTCACTGACATGAGGAATTCTTAATCTCTGGAAACAAATTGAGGGTTGCTGGAATGGTGGGGGGTGGGAGGGATGGGGTGGCTGGGTGATAGACATTAGGGAGGGTATGTGCTATGGTGAGTGCTGTGAATTGTGTAAGACTGATGAATCACAGACCTGTATCTCTGAAACAAATAATACATTATATGTTTAAAAAAAAAAAAAGAAGTTAGTAGGAAGGGAAAACCAAAGAGGGGGAAATTGGAGGGGGACACAAACCATGAGAGACTGTGGACTCTCAGAAAAAAACTGAGGGTCTAGAGGGGAGGGGAGTGGGGGGATGAGTTAGCCTGGTGATGGGTATTAAAGAGGGCACGTATTGAATGGAGCACTGGGTGTTATACGCAAGCAATGAATCATGGAACACTACATCAAAAACTAATGATGTAATGCATGGTGATTAACATAACATAAAAAACAAAACAAACAAACAAAAAATAATATTACCTACTTTTTTGGATGATTATGAGAGTCAATTGGAGGTTTCTCAATAAGCATAAAGCTCTGGATGCATAGCAAATACCCAGTATCTTTAATCACATGTGTTAACCGGTATCTCTGATGACCACATTTGAACCACAGTAACGCCACAATAGAAGGATATTTTCCATTAGGGAGGCCTCCCAAATATCACAGTTCATGGATAATTGCCTACTATACTAACATTTATTGTTCTCTCTTCCTCTGGTATGATTGCTATATGGAATATCTACCTATTCCAATATTCTGTTTATAAAGAGTTACTAATATCATAAATGCACACCCAGTTTTCAAGCACGGTAAAATGTGCTTGATAACAGGACACATCAACCATAATTTAATCTTGTTTAATGAGTCAAAATATTTGTCATCGTCTTGATATCTCTCAGTCTTCATTAATATCACCTGTGATATTGGTGTAACTGTGATGATACTGGTTCGTGTGACATGACGTTGTTATCACTATGAAGAAGTTATAGAAGATCAAGGAGAACGTTTTATACCAAAATATAAAAACAAGTGACAAACATCAATAATATTTAATAGGCCTACATATATACAGAATTCTTCCCAACAAAAATTCACTCTACTTTATAAAGTTTTTCTAACAAAAAATTCCTAGTGATTGGTATGCTAAAGTTTCTGAACCACTCTATAATAATTACTGCTGTAATAACTACTCTGTGCCTATCACAGCTTCAGATCATCCCTTTTTCCTGAAACTTTATTTACCATAACAAATTCTGATCCTACTTTGTCTTCACCAGTAGACTAATACACTAAATCACATGAACCTTCTATTGAATATTAATGATCACTTTTAATTAGGTTCATATGATTCTTTAATCAAATCAGTTTCATGAGAAAACAGATAAAACTGAATTTTTACACATTTAACTTAAGAACTAGACATTGAATTTTGTAATTTGCCATTAGATTATGGCTATCCTGTGTTGCCATGACCCAAATAGTATCCATTAATTGATCCTACTAGATATTATAATGTGACATAATGCTATAGATTTATCTTTATATTTGTAGATTAGCTTCTAGTTATGACTGACTCTCTTTAATTCAAGTATGACCTAAAATTCCATTATGTGACCATTTTATGGGTAAATCACTAGATACGGTATTCTTGTCAAATTGAAGATATCATTTCTGGTATCTCCTCTCTTCATGGTCACAAATTCACTAACTAGAGCTACTTATAACACCAGAAAGGAGCAGGGGATTTGAATCAGCTTCATGTTCACACTGACAGTCAATTGACCCAGAATGGAGTTACCTTTTGCCTAGGGCTTCAAATTCTAAAACTATTCGTCTCTTCTCTAAGCCAAGTATTTTCCCAGAAATGGTGTATATGAGTTTCTCAGAGCCTACTGCACTTTCTTCCCTCTTCTTTCATACTGTGGTTAAAGATTTAATCCATAACTTCAAAACAAGGGTTTACTTAAGCCCTATCTGTGTTGAATACCTTTGATGCATGAAGTAGGGATATTCTTCACTGAGTTTTTACATTGAGATTAAAAAAAAAAAAAAAGATCCCCACTTTTGCTAAATAATGCTGTGGAATGTTAATCACTGCCCACCCTCTTCTTCCTCCAGAACTAATTATAGAATAGAGATAAGACATCTACCTGTTTTTCCCTCACTCAAATTGGGAGATAAGGCAGTAGATGCAGAAACAAACCATCTTAAGAGGACAGAAAAAAAATTTTAATCAGGAAAAAATAGTTCTGTTCTTGCAACCCTGGATATACCAACTGAAACTTAAAGAAACTTTTTTCTGAAAGAAGGCATTTCCATCACCCAACCTGAACGGCAGCCTTCTCCCAATACTCTGTCCTAAGCTTAAAGTGAAACAGTGAGGCAGTTACCCAGATAATTAATTCCATTTTCCCTCCAATTCTCTTCAGTTGCTAATGTAGACATATTTTCAACATCTTATTTTATTCCACTCATGTTAATGCTATTTAAACTTTTATATGATGTTCATAAATAGGTAATACCATTTATATACCTATAGACTGCTTAGAGACTTTTCAAGGACATAGACTTCCTTCATTTCAATCGCAGTAAAACTTCATGACATTTATAGGAATTCCACGTAAGTAGGAAAAGGATGAAAGAGCTCTTAAAACATATACTGCTATAAAATACACTAAAATGCTTGTTGGGCCCCTTTAGTCATAGAGTTCAGTAAGTCAAATCAAGTGTACTAAACTGCATCCAAAACATGGATCTGAGTTAAATAACAAAATAAAGCACAAGGCCAACTTGAAGTAATTTTCTGAAAAAAATTCTTCACATAAAATTTATCTAACATAGAAATTTGTGTTCTGGCCAAATGTGGCTTGAAACATCCTTGTTAAGTCAGGTAGGAACAATTTCACAAGACCTAGCAAGAGAGACATGAACCAGTCCTGGGGGAAAAAAACTGTACTATTTTTCAGTTAATTTCTACATCTTTAGGCCTTTACCCCTCTACCCCTCACCTTTCCCCCACCCTGCCCTGAGCTACCGCAGGCTGCTCTGTGGAGACTCACTGGAGCTGACCACTATTACACAGGCCCTAAGACTGCCCAAGAGTACCATTAAAGAATTTTAGGGCGAGAAGGAAAGAAAATCCTCAATTTTAACTATAATTCTGATGGTAAGGCCAGAAAATTCAAATAATTTTCCCAAGGTCACATAAGCTAATATTAATTCCAAATCTGTGGTTCATTCTGTGGCCTGCTCAGGGTCTGACTCATTTTTGGAAAATCATCTTTTCTTCTTATGAAATAGTAAACTACTTTGACCCAAGATAATGATAATGTTTAATTCACATTGCCCTATGTGAACTTCCTAATATGTATATAATTTATGCTGTGAACCGAAAACCAGTTACAGGTTAAAAATTCAACTTTATTTCCCTTACTGATGGTAGCTATTTATTTAAGCCAAAAGAGCTTAAGATAACATTTGAATTCCTATTGGTTTGTATTAAAATAGAGGAGAAATCAGCAAAAGCATGGAGGAAAAAAGCTAGTCTTCCGAGTAGACTTTTTCCAGGCAGAAGCCCTCACCCACCCCCACTCCCCAGGTTTGAATCACAGAGCTGGACATCGAAGCAGAATGGTTGGGACATCTTCAGGACAATATGAATGGTAGAGCCAGAGCAGCATGAGGAAGAAAGAAGGCACAACAGAGAGCTCTGATTTGGTAGGTCTAATGTGGGGCTGAAAGCTGGTAAAATTTGAAAAGCACCTCCCCAACCATTTGATTCTGGAACTAACCCTTTGTTCCCAGTACTTCCGGATATGCAAATAAAGAAAAATCTCTGGACCTATGAAAATATTCTGAAATTCAAAAGTAAGAAACGACCATAGAAAAGGGGGTCAACATTTTCCATAAAGGGCCAAATCACAAGTATCTTGGGTTTTCCAAGCCATATAGTCTGTGGCAACAAGAGAGTGCTGCATTGTATGTGGCAGGAAAGCAGCTACTGTAACCTCTACACTGCAAAAGCAGCCAGAGATGCTATGGAAATCAAAGTGGCTGTGTTACAATAACATTTTATTTACAAAAACCAGCCCCTGAGAGCTGTAGTTTGCCTACCCTTGACCTAGAATCGTCAGAGAGATGGCTCACTCTAAATTCGCCTCAAAAACAAGAGAAAAGTCTAGAAAATTTTCTGATTCTTATTCCCAATAAGGTCCAAGACTACATTGCATTTATGAGATCAAAATAGACATTCTTAAAAATGAAACAATTTGAGAATAGAAAAGATTGGATTTAAAACATGATCACCAAATTTAAAACTGCACTGAAAGCAGGACACAACAAAAGTTGGAAGCAGAATTCGTAAAGTAGGAAGTGAACTTAGAAATTTAACCAAAAAAAAAGAGATAAAGGATAAAGGAAAGAAAAATATGAGAATAAGGAATACACGCATGGAAGAAAGAGATATTGAATAAAAATTCCTAAAAGGAAAGGTAACATATGGGAGAGAAGGAATAATCAATGAAATGAAAAACATCTTTCTAAGTTGATAATATAACATTAGTGGGGAGTAGGGCACATATCAGGTGAAACCAGATATGTGCCGATAAATTGTTGAAGCTGAGTAATGACTACTTTTCCTTCTTTTTCTTTTTTTAAAGATTTTAGAGGGAGGGTAGGGGAGAGGCAGAAGCAGGCTCCCTGCTGACGGTAAGGGTCCTAGGACCTTGAGATCATAACCCCAGCCAAGGCAGATGCCCAACCGACTGAGCCACCCAGGCGCCCTGAATACTGTTCATTCTATGTTTGTAGGATAAGAACTATTTTTTTCCATTTTTGTAAATTTTGTAAATTTCAATAAGAAACAGAATTTTAAGTCATTATGAGTTTTTAATAATTATGATAAATACATGTTGATTTCTTAATTGTCAAAATAAAGCACAAAGAAGAAATCGAACCTATAATCCCATGACCCAGATGTTACCCCATTAGTATTTTCATTGTCTATCCTTTTAGTGCTTTTTTTCTACCCAGATCTATGTTTATAAAATTAAGATCATTTTATACATACTGCTTTATATCTTGCCTTTCCTTGCTTGCTATAATGGAAATATTTTCAATCTATGATTCCATTTTAATTTTATTGATTAAATAAAGGTCCAGTAGAAAATATGTGTTTGGCATTATTCTAAAGGCCATACACACAGAATTCTTAGGATTTTGCAACTAGGCTTCAACTAATATGGTAGAAAAAATTTTTAACTTAATACAAAACTTAAACATCTTAAGTGTATAGGACAACTCAGTGATTAAAATAAGATGTCTTGAACAGAAGGAAGATTAAGGAAATCTATGCTCGTGTGTGCAAGCTATTGAAATCAACTCTGGCTAACATAAGCAGAAAAAGAATTTGCTGGAAGGGAATTGAGCAGCTCACAAAATCGATGAGAAGCCTGGAGGAGATTCAAAAAAGGGACAAACGCCAAGGAAGCCTGAACAGCAGGAGCCACAACCCAGACAAAACCAGAGGAGCAGGTTACTTAGGACGCTGAGAAGAGTCACACCACAGACACAACTGACATCAGACACTTAACACCATTGTAGATTCCTGTTGTCTTTGCTGTTATAGGTAATTCCTAAATTGTTTCTTTTTTTTTTCTTTTAAGATTTTTGTTTATTTATTTGACAGAGAGAAACACAGAGGGAACACAAGCAGGGGGAGTGGGAGAGGGAGAAGCAGGCTTTCCGCTGAGCAGGGAGACTGATGCAGGGCTCTGTCCCAGGACCCTGGGATCATGACCGGAGCCGAAGGCAGACGCTTAACGACTGAGCCACCCAGGCGCCCCTCCTAAATTGTTTCTGCATCTGTGTGTTACTCCCTCAGGATTCAAACCCCTGAGCTGAAGTGCCAAATTCTGGATCTTAGATAAAGTGTCCTTACCCTGGCTGCCCCAAGCTTGGGAAAGGGAAAATCATCCCTCTTTTGGAAGGCAGGTCCTTGCATCCCACTATGGTTACACACAATAGGGAATTGCCCCTCAATAAGAAGTGGATGGGGGAGGAATATATGAGAGGAAGAGAATATAATATATATACATAATATATGAAATATTGCATGTGTATATATATATATATAGAGAGAGAGATCTAGTCTTAAAATTCATGACAAAAAATGGCTATATGATCATGACTTACTCTTCGACTTTTAATATTCTCCTCTAAATTATGAGAGTAATATTTGTTCCTACTGGCTTCATTAATATGTTGTAAAGATAAATGATTTAATATCTGCTAACTACCCTGAACACCTTAGGAAAAGAATGCATTATAGATACAAGCGATTTTAATTAGCAAAACTATAATTAGTAGAGTTCATAATATCTGCTGTGTTTCAGACATTGATAACACTCAATAAATGGTACAAAGTCAAAGATACTGGAAGGTGTCTGCAGGCATTTTGCCCTAACTACATTACTATATATAAACTAAGTTTTAAAACTGCACTAATTTTTAGTTAACTTTTTAAACTTTGTTTATATAAAATACAGTTCTAGGGCTTGGGATTGGAGAGGGGAAGAAAGATGCATAGACTGTTCAGTTGGTTGGATCTGTTACATTAATTTCACAATCTGTGAAGGAGTGGATTGTCCCTTGAATGGTAATGGAAAATTAGTTTCTTTATTTCTTCATTAAGACTGTGGGAGGAAAATTAATACTCACTTTGGCCTTTCCAAATTAATAGAATATATCTTTATTAAAATGATGAATGTACATGCCCACTTTCTTTTTGGTTGAGAGGCTCTCTAACTCATAGAATGACTGAACTTAAAGCTGAACCTTAGAAATCATCTTGTTAAGGAAACTGAGATCCAGTGAGACTAAATTAGTAACCCAAGGTCACACAACTAATTAAGGAACTAGCAAAACTAGAAACTTGGGTCTCTGACTCTTAATCCAGTGCTCTTCCAAATTCATCAAGCCACTTAAAGGAGAAGAAAAGAAAATTCCTTTATTATGCCTTTTCATATTGTTAGTGTATGTAATGTTTTCAGTTCCTATGCCCCAAGGAGTAGTAATCTCCTGTGCAAAATATCCAAAGAAAATATGTACCTTTTCCCAATTTTCTTTTTGTGAGATTCATATGGAAAGAAATACAATCCCTATCTTGAAAAGGCCAACCTTGGGCAAAACTCTGAAGTCCCGTCTCTCTTTGATCCCTCTCTTCTCCATTTGATACTCCTCCACAAACCGGGTTCCCAATTAACTCTTTCCCGTCCCCACTGTCTTTCTTGACGAAAACCTCTCGGAAATTTTACTACACTATTTCATACATAAACAGTGTGTTTGATACACACCCGTGCACCCACCTGGGTGCACCCACTACTTATTTTAGGAAATAAAGCACACCATTGGTGTATCACCTCTTCTGTATCCTTCCTTTAATTCATCTTCTTACCCATGCACAGAAGTAACCTACCAGTCTCCCGCCATTTCTTCCTTTTCTATCATTTCTTTGGTTTTCTTTACAGTTTTCTTACATGTGACCGTACCCTTATTCAGTACATTGTCTAGTTTGTACATGCTTTTAAACTTTATGCAATTTGCATAAACATAATGTTCCTATAACTTTTTTTCATTCAACATTTCATTTGTTAAAAATTGTTTTATGTTACCTTAATGTACAGTTAACCTTTAAACAACATGAGTTTGAACTGTGTAGGTCCTCTTATATGCACACTTTTTTTTATAAATACAGTACAGTAAAATGTATTTTCTCTTATGATTTTCTAAATAACATTTTTCCTTTCTCTAGCTTACTTTAGGTATGTAATACATAGAACATACGAAATATGTATTAATTGACTGTTTACGTATTGTTAAGGCTTCTGGTCAACAGTAGGCTATTAGGAGTTAAGTTTTTGGAGAATCCAAAGTTATGTGTAGATTTTTGACTACAGGGGAGAGGGGGGTGTCACCCCAACTCTGTGTTATTCAAGGGTCAATTGTATCTCTTTTCAGTGCTGTATTGTACGGCATTAAGTGAACATACCAAAATGTATTTATCCATTCTTCTATTGATGACCAACTCAATTTTTTTACTATTACAAACAAAACTGCCAAGAATATTCTTGTACCTCTATCTTATTGCATGGGGACAAAGGTACTCCAGTAGTGGAACCACTGAGTGGGAAAGTTACAAGCATCTTCAAATTTGAGATATTGACAAATTGTCTTCTGGATTTATTTTTACTGATTTTACTCTTCCTAACAGTGATCATGAGTTTCCATAGATCTTGCTTGGAACTTGGAAGTGTAAGATTTTTTTTTTCATGGCTTCCAATCAGATAATAGTTTTAATTTATATTTCTCTTATTAATAATATTGAGCATGTTGTCAGAGATTTATTGGCCATTCTGATTTCCTCTGAACATTTTTATTGGGTTGTTTGTCCTTGTCTTAGTGATTTGAAAAAAATTATTAAAATACCAATTGTTGGTCAATTATCTATTTTGAAAATACTCCTCGTGAGTTGTCTTTTCAAAATTTTTCATTATGTCTTTTGCTGAAAACATTATTTTATTTCATTTATCAATATTCTTCTCTGAGGATGTGTTTTTTGTGTCTTGCTTAAGAAATCCTTCCCTTCCTTGATGTGATGATCATGATATGTTCCTTGATATTCTTCTACATGTATTTCTCAATGTTTTAAACTTTGGTTTTTATGTGTAAATCTTCAAACAGCTTAACATTTATTTTCAGGCATCATACGAGACTGAATTTTTTCTTCATATGGATAACAAAGTGTCCCAGTACCATTTAATGAAGAGTCCTTTTTATCCTTATGATTTGCAATGATGTATCTATTTATATATTAAGTCATAAAGTTCCCATGTTTCTGTTGCTGGCCTCTAGATTCTGTTCCATTGATCTATTAGTTTAATATCACACTCTCTTAATCACTATAGCTTTATAGGTCATGTGATAATCTGGTAGAACAACTGTCCTTCTACCATATTCTCCTTGAGATGTATCTTGGTTATTCTTGGACCTCTGCTTTTCCAAATCAATTTTAGAATTATTTTGTCAAGTATCCATAAATAATCCTGTTGGAATTCTTATTGTATTGTACTGAATTAGATTCTATTAGGAAGAACTGAATCTTTCTAACCTTGAATATATTATTTCTTTTCATTTATTTAGGCCTTCTTTGATTTCTCAATAACATTTTATAATTTTCCCCATAAAGTTTATGTACCTCCTTAGTTAGATTTATTTCTGAATCTACTTCTATATGGAATACATTATATTTTGCTCTGAAAGTCAACATACAAAATTAAGTTATGCCAAATGGCTTTAACCAGGAACTGCAAATTCAATTATCTATGGAGCCAAGTTAAAAAAAAAAAAAAATCAATATGGAAACCAGACCAAAGTATAAGACTTTAGAAGAAGATGAAAATTATAGGGTCCCTACTCCACTATGACTTATTGTTGCCCAATATTACCAGAACTTCCAAATAGTCCAGGCTTGCTAGAAATTTCCTGATTTTTAAAACATTGTGTGGGCTACCAGCTTCAATCATCTTCAGGTGACTTAAAATAGAGAACGATGAGTGACATATCAGGTTTCAGTCAGCAAGTGAGAGCAGAAAGGAAAACAAGCCATGATAGTGGCTATAATTAAAAAAGAGACAATAACAAGTGTTAGCAAAAAAGTAGAAAAATTGGAATCCATTGCTAGTAGGAATGTAAAGTGGTGTAGCTGCTTTGGAATACACTTTGGTAGTTCCACAAAAAGCTAAACATAAAGTATGAACAATAATATTGCATTGTAATTATCAAACTTGATAAGACATCAGATCTTGGTTATTCCTACCTCAAAAAAGAAGTGATAATTATGTGATGCAGTAGAGGTGCTAACTATTGCTCCAATGGGAATATTATTACAATATATAAATGCATCAAATCTAAATGTTGTACACCTTAAATTTACATAATGTTTTATGTCAAACATAATTCAATAATAAAAAAAAAGCTAGGGGAGAAAAGTTAAACACAGAGTTACCATATCACCCAGAAAGTCCACTTCTAGATATATGCCCTGAAAAAGTGGAAACACAGTCCACACAAAAACTTGTAAACAAATGTTTATTGCAACATTAGTCACAAAAGTTTAAAAAGTGGAAACAACCCAAACGTCCATCAGATGATTAATGGATAAATAAAATATGGCATATCTACACAGGGGAATATTATTTGGCCATATAAAGAGATGAGGTATGTACTGATATATGCTACAACATGGACGAATCTTGACAACATTATTCTAAGTGAAAGAAGCCAGTCACAGAGGGCTACATACTGTATGATTTTATTTATATGAAATATCCAGAATAGGTAAACTCATAGAGACAGAAAGTAGATTAGTAATTTCCAGGGGATGGAGAGAAGGAAACTGGGGAGTAACTGTTAATGGTATGGGGTTTATTTGGGGGGTGGTAAAAAATGTTCCAGAATGAAATAGTTGGGATGTTTTTTTAATCTTGTGAAAATACTAAGAACATTGAACTGCACATATTAAAAAGATGAATTTTGTGGTTTATAAATTATATCTTCATTTCAAATATTTTAACAGAAAGAAAGAAAGAAAGAAAGAAAGAAAGAAAGAAAGAAAGAAAGAAAGAAAGAAAGAAAGAAAGAAAGAAAAGGGGGGCACCTGGGTGGCTCAGTTGGTTAAGCGTCCAACCCTTGATCTCAGCTCAGGTCTTGCCTCAGGGTCACGACTTCAAGCCCTGTGTTGGGCTCCACATCCAGATGGAGCCTACTTAAAAGAGAGAGAGAGAGAGAAAGGAAAGTAAGTATATATTAGGCTTTCCTCCAAAGTTATAATCTGCCAACATAAAGCTAGTTCTGACTTTGAGATTAAATAAATTCACCCATAGCTAAACATGAACATTTGTGTTTCTATTATTTTCCCTTTCCTAACCACTGCTTTTAATAGTAACACCTTTGATATCATACCTTTAGCAAGACCTATTCTTCCAATAGGATGGAAAAAGTTTTCTAACATCTCTTTGTTTATTAAAAGACTGTGACATGGGGCGCCTGAGTGGCTCAGTTGGTTAAGCGACTGCCTTCGGCTCAGGTCATGATCCTGGAGTCCCTGGATCGAGTCCCGCATCGGACTCCCTGCTCGGCGGGGAGTCTGCTTCTCCCTCGGACCCTCCCCCGTCTCATGCTTTCTCTCTATCTCATTCTCTCTCTCAAATAAATAAATAAAATCTTTAAAAAAAAAAAAAAAAAGACTGTGACTTGTGCTATTACCCTGTGTTGGTATGATTATTTTTTCTTTACTTGTATTTCTTTTTTTTTTTTAGATTTTATTTATTTGCCAGAGAGAGGGAGCACAAGCAGGGGGAGCGGCAGGCAGAGAGAGAAACAGGCTCCCCGCTGAGCAGGGAGCCCGATGTGGGACTCCATCCCAGGACCCTGGGATCATAACCTGATCTGAAGGCAGACGCTTAACGACTGAGCCACCCAGGCATCCCACTTTACTAGTATTTCTAAAAGGAGATGGCCCAGGGTGCCTGGGTGGCTCAGTCGGTGAAGTGTCCGCCTTCAGCTCAGGTCATGGTCCTGGGGTCCTTGGATCGAGTCCCACATCGGGCTCCCTGCTCAGTGGGGAGCCTGCTTCTCCCTCTCCCTCTGCTGCTCTCCCTGCTTGTGTTCTCTCTCTCTCTCTCAAATAAATAAATAAAATCTTATAAATAAATAAATAGCCTGTGTGTTTCCCTTTGGTTCCTGGTTGGGCTCCCTACAGAACTTACTGCCTTTGCTCTGAAACCCATCATCTCCCACCTCTCCACTGCCTCATCTTCTTAAAAACACATGGACCTACATGCCCCCCCATCCCCCGGATACATCTGTAGTTTCCTTGGACAATCCAGCCCTCTTAGGTCTCTACTTTTACACATCATGTGCTCTCTGCATGGAAACTCCTTCTGGAGTGGAGCTGGCAATAGATATGAAAAGGGATTGATGACTATATCTTGAAGACAGTTCTAAACAGACTTGTTAATGAATTCGATATGGAGTAGCAAAGAAGAAAAGAATCAAGGATGCCTACTGTCTGACTTTAATAACTTAACAGATGACACTGCTGTTTTTCAAGTTTGGAAAGACCAGTGTGGGGGAAGACCAAGTTTAACATGGTAAACTGGGGCTATGAGACATCAAGTGGAGATATCAAGTACAGATATTAGTCTGGAGTGAGATAATATGTATCTGGAGCACAAAGGAAAGATTTGTGCCAGAGTTATAAATCTGGGGGTTGTCGGCACATAAACAATATTTAAAACCCTGGAAATGAACACAATCACCTAGGGAGGAACTATTTCCAAAGAGTGTTCAATATGTGTTAGTTAGGAACAGGTTGTACCATAATTTGTTTAACAAATCCCCTTTCTTTCTTTTTTTTATGTGTTCCCAATGTTTTGTGTAACTCATGAGTAATTTTTATATCCTCCACAAGTATTTACAATAATTTTTTTCTAATAGAAACCAGCTTTTCAAAAAAAAAGCCTAACTCGGAATAGGTTTTGTGACCCAAAGTCAAAGCAGAAGAAATAAATTTGAACAGTAAAAGAAGGAATAAGGGAGCGGGGGTGTCAAGGCTAAGTGCTGTGTGGACAAGAGTTGGAGAGATGAGAATTCTTGGTCAGCACTGCAGAGGAGGTAGAAATGTCTAAGAGTAATCTACCAAGTTTGCTGAGCATTTTTCAATTAACAGAAACAAACATAAACACTCTTCCATCTTGCCTACATAATCTTTAGTAAACTTCAACATAGCTAACTAAGTGCACTGAATTCTCTACAGTGAATTAAATGCTGAGTCCTGCCTCAGGTGGGATGGTTTCAAGAGGAGCAACTGTACAGCCAGTATCTGGGCTACATTTGTTTTTGTTTTTTAAATGGCAATGCAATGAACACTTTTAGAACTACATCTTTGCATATGCTCAGGATTATTTTTTTGGCATAATTCTAGATACTGGATTAAAAAGAATGGACCATTTTTTAAGGCTTTTTTTTAAGATTTTATTTATTTATTTGACAGAGAGAGAGAGAGACAGCAAGAGAGGGAACACAAGCAGGGGGAGTGGGAGAGGGAGAGGGACAAGCAGACTTCCCACAGAGCAGGGAGTCTGATGCAGGGCTCGATCCCAGGATCCTGGGATCATGACTGGAGCCGAAGGCAGATGCTTAATGACTGGCCACCCAGGCACCCCTAAGGCTTTTTTTTTAAGGCTTTTTTGTACATGTTGCCAGACTACCCTCCAGAGAAGTTGAATTAATGTATCACCAACATAATATTAGAGTGTTCATTTCCTCTCACCTAATCTTTCTCAAATTAATCAGAAAAAGTGGTAGCTCCTTGTTTTAATATGGCACCATCTTGACCCATTAAATTTTTTAATATGACCCTAAGTGGTCTCCTTGTTTCTAATTCTTTTCCACATCAGTTATTCTCTATGTCTCTGCCAGATTATTCTTCTTACACTAGGCTTCCTATGACACTATTCCCTGTTCAAAAATCTTCAATGACTCCTCACTATCTACTGAAGTAAACACAAACTCTTCAGTCTGTCATTTAAGACACACTGCAATATGGCCTCGTCACATATTTCCAATCTTATTCTAACCTCCACTCTCCTGCACTTACCCTACAATCCAGTTAAAATCATATAGTAGTCATTATTCTCCAGAACATGACCCATAATTCCTCATCTCCATGTCATAATAGTCCAGTGATGAAAACTCTTATCATGAGTGCTTCAAATCTCCCCTCCCCTGCCTTTAGCAGATCCTGCTAATTAATCATCATACTCTTTCCCACTGACCTGGGACGCAATGTCTCAATACAGTGCTGCAGACAACCACTACCTTGAACCGGAATTGGCACGTGAGGTACAGCTAACTCGCCATCCCTCTAATGGTCCTTTCACCTAGTTGGCCTTCACCCCAGTTCTTCTTGAATTGGTTGCCATATATTAAAGTTCACTTTAAATGTCTCCTCTCCTACAAAGCCTTTCTTGATTCCACTCTCCACCTCCAATTCTCTAGGCACATTACATGGCTCTTGTATGTCTTACTTCATTCCACCTTGTTTTGTTACTCGTGTGCTGTTTTCTACCCATTTTGAACCATCTGTGTCTTAAGACAATACATAAAGAGTTCAGGTTCTAGAGCCAGAATGTCTGAGCTCAAATCCTGGATCTGTCCCAACCAGCTTGAACACTTTAGCAAGTTTAACATCTTCAAGTTGCAGTGCCCTCATCTGTAAAATGGACATAATATTTGAACCTACTAAAGAAAGCTGTGAGAATTCAAGGAGATATTGTAAGTTACGTGCTTAGCTAAGTGGCCCACCATATTAAGCTTTCAGAAATGTTACATACTTCTCAAAAAGTTAAAATAGAGTTACCATATGACTTAGCAACTCTACTCCCAGATGTAGACCCAAGAGAATTGGAAACGTGTTCACGCATGAACACAGATACATGAATGTTCATAGCAGCATTATTCACAATAGTCAAAAAATGGAAGCGACCCAAATTTCCATCAACTGATGAATAAACAAAATGTGGTATATCTGCATACTGGGATATTACTCAGCCATGAAAAGGAGTGAAGTGCTGATACATGAAAACATAATGCTAAGTGAAAAGTCAGTCATGAAAGACCACATATTGGGGCGTCTGACTGTTGGTTTCAGCTCAGGTTTGTGATCTCAGGGTCATTAGATGGAGCCCCAAGTCAGGCTTCACACTCAGCATGGAGTCAGCTTGAGATTCTCTCTCCCTCTCCCACTACCTCTGCCCTGCCTCCAGCTTATGCGCGTATGCACTCTCTCCCTCTCTCTCCAATAAATTTTTTTAAAAAGACCATATACTGTATGGTTCCATTTATATTAAATGTCCAGAAGAGGCAAATCTATGAAGACAGAAGTAAATTAGTGGTTGCCAGGGGTGAGGGAAGGGGAAAGAGGGAATAACGGCTAGTGGGTATGGGGCTGCTTTTTGGAATGATGAAAATGGTCTACAACCAGGTAATGGTGAGGGTTTGTTTGCCCAATATTGTAAATATACTAAAACTCATTGAATTGTACATTTTAAAATGGTTAAAATGATTCAATTTGTGTAAATTTTTAAATTTTATATGTTATGTCAATTTTATCTCATTAAAAAAGTGTTATATTACTACTCAACTTTGTATCCCATAGAGTGCCTAAGGAGATATCATTAAGAAAATTATTTTCTTTAAAAAAAAGAAAATTATTTTCTTTTAAAGGAAAAGATATTTAATCTGGCCTTAAATGCAAAGATGAAACAATATGAGTAACTTCTATAAATTATAGTGACTGCAGTTTGCATGCAGAACAAACCATAGGTAAATGGTAACTTATTGCTCTGTAGAAATTCCAGTAGACTAGGTCAAACTAAAACAAAACGGTTCTAACAATCTTGGCATTACACTTGGCTAAAATACAATCTAACAAAAAATATTAATAGGGAACTCAAGAAAGAAGAACTATAAAAAAATTGAGTATATTTAAAAAAAAGGTTAATTAAAACAAAAGGCTATTTTAAACCATTTTCTAAATGTTAATATCTACTGCCCACAATGGGAAATTATGGTCTGGCTTGTCATTTCCCATTATGTATATGTATATGTAGATGAGCATATACATTTTTAAACTTTTCTAGAGATTAATTTGACAACATGTATAA
The DNA here is from genome assembly GCF_037043125.1 of Eumetopias jubatus. NCBI lineage: Eukaryota > Metazoa > Chordata > Mammalia > Carnivora > Otariidae > Eumetopias > Eumetopias jubatus. The sequence continues at coordinate 28,027,063 of NW_028274819.1, read as the reverse complement.
TACAGACATATATTTACAGCTAGAAAAAGGTCTAGAATAATGTACCCCAAGTATTACACTTGGAAGTAAAATTAGGGATTCTCCCCCTTGCCCTTATCCCCTACATTCTTCTACAGTAAATGTAAGTATTGCTTTTGTAATAGAAAATAATAAAAGTATTTCTTAACCAGTTTACTTTGTTGAAGCCAGCTTAATATTTTTAAAACTTTTATGAATAAACTAAATTTTTAATGAACTTGTTACTGATATATCTAGAAAATGATAAATAGGTAAAATATAGAAATCACTGAGGAGACATTAGATCTGCAATTAGAGAATGATTTATGAGATATTGTCTTTACAAAAAAGCAAGCAAAAGTGTAATAGTTAGGTCAATGAAAATGGATGACTCAATAATCTCTCGTAATGTTTAAGGACAGAATCTCTACATTTATTAAAATGAATTGCTAAATTGCCTTCTAAAATGGTTATTCCACCAGTGAGCAGAGAATACCCTTCTTACCACACCCTTCTCGGTACTGATGTAAACAGCAAAAAAAAAAAAGAGTCTCATTTTACTTCCCACCTCTTTGATTATTAGTGAAACTGAATGTTTTCTAAGGCTTATTTATTGGCTATTCATATTTCTTCTTTGGAATATTGTCTATTCATGTGTTGTATGTTTTTTAAGTAATCTTTTTCCTTGTTCATTTGTTATGATATTTTAAAAAGTAAAGATCTTAACTCTTTATCTGGCATATATGTCTTAAATATTTTTCCCAGTTTGTCATTTCCTTTCAACTTTAACAGTCTTATAATGTGTAAAAATATTTTATTTTTATGAGGTCAAATATATTAATTTTTTTCTTTCTTATTTTTGCTTGGCTTTTATTCTTAAAGAGTCCTTCTCAGGGTGCCTGGGTGGCTCAGTTGGTTAAGTGTCCGCCTTCCGCTCAGGTCATGATTCTCTGGTCCTGGGATTGAGTCCCGCATCAGGGTTCCCTGCTCAGAGGGATGTCTGCTTCTCCCTCTGCCCCTCCCCTCCCCCACTTGTACTTATTCTCTCTCTCTCTCAAATAAGTAAATAAAATCTTTAAAAAGAGAGAGTCCTTTTCAATTCTAGAAGTAGGTGTTATCCACCTACATGTTCTTCTAATTCTTTTATGGGGCCATTTTTTTCATTTTATTCTTAAAGCCATCCGGAGTTTATTTGGGAGTAAGATGTGAGAGAGGCAACTAACTCTTAAAAACACATTTTTAATACAACAAAATTTCCCATGACATAAGCATTTAAACAGTTCTTCAGAGTTCATTTAAAAAGGACTAGGTTCTGTAGAAACTTATTTTAACAGTATTCTTTTGGAAAAGGTGTCTTTTTACTAATTAACTTCTATATTACTTGGATGTTTTACAAAAGGTATGTATTGCTTTGCTGTTAAATTTCCAAATAAATATATGGAAATTTATTTTCTTCATTGCATGAGAGTTTGATGCCATATGTCAGAGTCAGATCTTGAACTTCACCTTTTTATGACTAAAAGAACAAAAGAAACTCTTCATGATTCATAGGGCGTGAATCATAAGTGCTAGATGATTAAGTGAAATTCTAATACCAGTGGGGTGAAGTGGAAATCCTACTGGGTAGAAACCAGAAATCCTAGTTTCAATGCTCCCCTGGATTCACTTACTAAATTTCTTTAGACAAATTTCTTAAAATTTCTGTACCTGTTTGCCAACTCATTAAACAAAGATCTTAAGTTGTCAAAAAAGACGAGCTTATTAAAGTACTAAAGGGAACTTGAAGTAAAAATCTTCATGGACAGTGTTAACAATTCTAGTCACCCAGGAACTCAGGAAACCTAAAATGTTTCCTTAATTAATAAGTCTTCTCTCAAGGGCTCAGCTATGATTTCAGTGTGCATAAATTCTCAGAGGCCCATTGAAGGGGATGGATCATCAGAGGTGAACATTTTGGGAATAACAGACATTTCATGTTACTGCTGATGAGACTGAAATAATATTGTATTTTAAGAAACCTAATCTTCTTAAAAAAAGAAAGAAAGAAAGAAACCTAACCTTCTTTTCAATTTCTTCTACTTCTCTTTTAACATATTTCAGCTTTTTGAGATGCCAATCATATATATATACACAAATGCTCATAAACAGATGTATACACCATAAATTTAGGTTTACTAACACTCACACAAATTTGTGTATAATAATATGGATGTAGGTAACCACATGCTTGCTCACAAGCATATCTTCAAGTTTATTTTTAGCATGTTGATGAAAAGAACTAATAAAATCGGCACTAAGCAAATCTGGTAAGATGATTGGAGACTCCTGAGTCCACAATTGGTAAAGAGCTCTCTGCCTAATGTTATCTAGGCCCCCAGAAAACCAATGAAAAGGAGGATCTATTTATTACTTCATTCAACAAATATTAATTGAGCATCTGCCAGGCACTATGCAAGGCACTGAGGAAAACTATTAGGTTGAACCACATGAAATTGCTGATATTCAAGCATATTTTTTATTCACAACAATGGTAATTTCATATGGTTCAACCTGAGAAAGTTACAGAAATTCCTTCAAGAGGGAAAAAAATAAGAGAGTTGAAAATTATGAGAAAAACAAATTTTTTCCACAGTAACAACTTAGAAGAAATAAGAGAGAATGAAAGAAAAAAGATATCACTGGGGAATGGGAAAAGGGAACATATAGACAAAAACAGAAGTGAATGGTAACACCATACACAAAGATAAACTCAAAATGGATGAAAGACCTCAATGTGAGACAGGAATCCATCAAAATCCTAGAGGAGAACATTGGCAGTAACCTCTTTGACATCGGCCACAGCAACTTCTTTCAAGATACAGCTCCAAAGGCTAGTGAAACAAAAGCAAAAATGAACTTTTAGGACTTCATCAAGATAAAAAGCTTCTGCACAGCAAAGGAAACAGTCAGCAAAACAATGAGGCAACCCACAGAATGGGAGAAGATATTTGCAAATGACACTACAGATAAAGGGCTGGTATCCAAGATCTATAAAAAACTTCTCAAACTCAACACCCAAAAAACAAATAATCAAGTCAAAAAATGGGCAGAAGACATGAACAGACACTTCTCCAAAGAAGACACACAAATGGCTAACAGACACATGAAAAAATGTTCATCATCATTAGCCATCAGGGAAATTTAAACAAAACCACATTGAGATACCACCTTATGCCAGTTAGAATGGCAAAAATTGACAAGGCAAGAAGCAACAAATGTTGGAGAGGTTGTAGAGAAAGGGGAACCCTCTTACACTGTTGGTGGGAATGCAAGTTGCTACAGCCACTTTGGAAAACAGTGTGAGGTGCCTCAAAAAATTAAAAATAGAGCTACCCTAATGACCCAGCAATTGCACTACTCGTTATTTACTCCAAAGACACAGATATAGTGAAAAGAAGGGCCATATGCACCCCAATGTTCATAGCAGCAATGTTTGCAATATCCAAACTGTGGAAAGAGCCAAGATGCCGTTCAACAGATGAATGGATAAAGAAGACGTGGTCCATATATACAATGGAATATCACTCAGCCATCAGAAAGGATGAATACCCAACTTTTACATCAACATGGATGGGACTGGAGGAGATTATGCTAAGTGAAATAAGTCAAGCCGAGAAAGTCAATTACCATATGGTTTCACTTATTTGTGGAACATAAGGAATAGCACGGAGGACATTAGGAGAAGGAAGGGAAAAATGAAGGGGGGCGGAATCAGAGGGAGAGATGAACCATGACAGACTATGGACTCTAAGAAACAATCTGAGGGTTTTAGAGGGGAGGGGGTGGGGGGATGGGTTAGCCCGGTGATGGGTATTAAGGAGGGTATGTACTGCATGGAGTACTGGGTGTTATATGAAAACAATGAATCGTGGATCACTACATCAAAAACTAATGATGTATTGTATGGTGACTAACATAACAATAAAATAAAATAAAATAAAATAAAATAGAATAAAATAAAATAAAATAGAAGAGAATGGTAAAAACGTACAACAGTAAAAACTAATATAAATTCTTTTTCTATTTTTTTTACTGAGGTGTAATTGACATACAACATTATATTAGTTTCAGACTACACATAATGATTCAGTATTTGTATACATTGTAAAATAACTACCACAGTAAATCTAATTACTATCCATCATGATACATAGTTACAAAAAATTTTTTTCTTCTGATGAGAACTCCTAAACCCTACTCTCTTAGCAAATGTCAAATATGAAATACAGTATTCACTATAGTCACTGTGCTGTACAGAACACCCCGTGATGTAATGGGGATGTTTGTACTTTTTGACTCCCTTTACCCATTCAACCACCTCTCACGCCTTGCCTCTAGCAACCACCAGTCTGTTCTCTGTATCTGTGAGCTTGGGGCGGGGGGGTTTGTTTGTTTGAAAAATGAATACATTCTTAATAATTAATTTAAATCATCCAGTGTGTATTGAGCATCCAATACTGTATAGATAATTTCATGAAAGGCACAGTATGTGCCTCAGAAAAAAAAAAAAGAAATATGGTTCTCCTTAAAAAGGAAAGATAGACCAAAGTGCCCCATGTTCTTAAATCCTAAATTCTGAGGGGGGAAAAAATGAAAAAAATATTGAGGTGATAAGAGAGCTATAACAGAGGAAACCGTAGTAGAAATATAAAACTATATACAAATTCAGTACAAATCTGAGAAAAAGATAGTAATGTTGGAAAGAAATAAAACAGGAGTTCTGATAATAATAAAAAGATTCAGCAGCAATGTCACCTGATAACAAAAAAATAAAAAGTATAAATCAAGTTATGAGAATAGAGAGGCCAATAAAAGTAAATCAAATGGTGTAGTATCTCTTTTGCCACATAGAAAATTATATTAATTTCCCATTTTGTATAACTACGGGTGAACAAATTATAAAATACCTAACTTGGGTTTACAGCCAAATTCTAAAATTTACAGTTTAACGTGATTAATTTATTTTTAAGTATCATAAATTATATAAAAGCAAGTCATGCAAGACTATTTAGAATGGGAAAGAATAATTAGAAGATTACTTAAATAGAGGCACATAGCTGGCTCAGTGAGTGGAGCATGCAACTCTTGTTCTCAGGGTTGTGGATTTGAGCCCCATGTTGGGTGTAGAGATTATTTAAAAATAAAATTTTTTTTAAAATTGCTTAAATAAAGCCCATCTACCCTTCTATTATTAAAGATGTTCAAAGAACCATAGGATTTTAGTGTAAGAAGAAATCTTAGAGTTCATTCAGGCCAAACCCTCAACGTCTCAGAAGAGGCAGAAAGTTCAGAGAGGAGATTTGTTCAAAGTTATCAAGCGGGAGAAGAATGAATTTGTTCATTCTTTCAACCACTTAGCAGTCAGGAAAGCCTGCTATGGGTCGGGGGGGGTGTACAGAGAGCAGTGTATTTTGTTCCTGGCTCTCAAGGACCTGTCAGAGTGGCAGTGGTCAGGGTGGTTATTAAAGCCCCTAGTGCACATCAGTAAATGAAATAATACTTTAAAATCCACATTTTATATGTCAAAACTCAGTTATTGAGAACTCTCATTTGAAAGCTTCAAGCTGGGGTGGTACATAAAATAACAAAAGAGGGGCGCCTGGGTGGCTCAGTCGTTAAGCATCTGTCTTCGGCTCAGGTCACGATCCCCGGGTCCTGGGATCGAGTCCTGCATCGGGCTCTCTGCTCAGCAGGGAGTCTGTTTCTCCCTCTCCCTCTGCCTGCCACTCCACCTGCTTGTGTGCACTCTCTCTCTCAAATAAATAAATAAATAAATAAATAAATAAATAAATAAATAAAATCTTTTAAAAAATTAAACCTTGTGTGTGAAACAATCTGTGTTTAGTTAGAACATCATGATTATCTGAACAGGGGTTTACAAAAAAAGAGGCAAAAAAAACTGTTTATCAGTCAGAAAGTAAGATTATGATGATAAACTGAGTCTGATAAGTGAAAGAATTATAATTGTAAAAATGCTGAAGTCTGAACAAAAAAGAGTGAGAGTTTTGTGACCAACTGTGACACAGGTCCCTGTCACAGGCACCTGAGGGCAACTTGGAAGCACACTGATTCCGGTTTGGCTATGCCCTGTTAGGACTATAAGAATTACTGGCATGACATACAGCTCTGATTACTACCCACAGCATGACGCAGAACCACATGACCATGAAATTGGATTACCTTTCACGCTGCTCTTGATTTTTATTTAATTTTGTTATTAATCATTGTTCTTAAATGATAGAGTTAAATGTGAGCTGTAGTCAAAAGTTCCTTTAGAGGGTTTTAAGTAAATGCTTAAAATTAAATCTTTAGTCCTTTTGCCTCTTTGTTGAATCTGAACATACCTGCACTTGGATATATAATCAACTTTGAACAGGAGGAGTCTTTCATTTTCCACCTACTGATTTTACTGGGACAAAATTAAAACAGCAAACAATTGCTGTTGAAATGTCAAGGCTAAAATGTCACAGAAACATCAAGTTCAGTAAAGTTGTAGCTGCTGCTCGGAGTAGGCTGACACAATCATCAGTGTGTCTTTAAGGATGTGGATGTGACCTTACACTGCAAAGCTTCATGGCCGCAACCTTCACATTTCCTGTCACAGTCCTTGAGTCAGTCCTCAAGCCCACACAGTAAAGTGAGTTTCCATTTCATTCTTGAGTTCACACAGGTAAATGGGTGGGTATATGCTTAAATTCAGAGATGCATTATCACAGTAATCCGAGTCCATTCATCTCATTGCTCTGACTTTTTTTTTCTTATTTCTTTTGAAATCAAAAAATGCTTTACCTACTGCCCTCCATTGCTTGTTAATAACTCAGAAAAGCACTGGTAAGAGTCAAGAGCCAGGCGACAACTTGGCCAATGACTGTTCAAGACCTTTTACTTCTTCATGCTTCAGTATCCCTCTTCGCAAAATGAGAATGATAATATCTGGCCCAATTCCACAGATGGCCAGAATAAAAGCACTTAAAATTCTTTGGAAGAAAAGCATAAGAATACTGTGACTTCAAAAAGCAAATGGCAAAAAATAAGAAAATGAACACAGCAAGTAAATAACAGAAGAAATTGTCAGTTGTGGACAATGTTGTTACTAGTATTCTCTTTTCTTTCTTGTTATCTAATCTCAAAATATCTTGTAATTCTATCGTGGCTGAAGTTTGTGTGCATACTGCCAAATGCTATAATATTCTTTAGGATCCAATATTACAGGGAAACATACAGGGATGGAATTCACCACTGAGAAACACTTTCATTTCTGTATCTGACTCCCCTCTCAGACTATAAACTCTGATATTTGATGAGAGCACAAAGCCTCATTTGTTTTGGTCCAAATAGCCAGATATGTGGGTGGATGCCTTCTACCAAGGAATGTCACCACGGTTCACATCTGCTTATTCCACAATATGAGGCATCTGACCATTTGCCTCTCCCAATATAGTGTGAAGCACTTTTCCTACATGAAAATAAATTGCTTCCATCCAAAAAAATGTATTGAGCATGAGCAACATAAAAGGCGCTTTGCTAGGTACCATGGAAGATGTAAAGATGAATAAATCAGTTCTTGCCCTTATGAGGACTTTATAGGCCCACATTCTTAGATATAGATTTAGATTAAATTCTCTTCCAAAACAGAGACCGTGGTGTTTATCTTTGTGTCCTCAGGGCTTAGTGATGTAGTTTGTCTAAATGAATGAATAAGCAGAAGAATGGGTGTTCTAATAAAGATGTTTCCTGTTCTAGGATGTCAAACACAAGAAATCATTTCTAGTCTTTTCTCCTTCTGATCCCAGTTGCTTAAAAACAACAAAAGGATTGAAGGGGAGAAGAAGGATCTATCATAGAAACAAGCTAAGGACAAGGTGGACAAATGGAAACCAAGGAGGAAGAGATTGGGAGAAGGGAAAAGAAAGAGCACTATCTTTAAGGAATCAATGAAGACAAAATTTCTGCAGAAAGCTTAGGAAGAATTCACTTAATTCTAAATAGTTAGAATAAAATAGGCAATAGCCTTTGTGGGAGAAAAAAGAATTGGGTGGAAACTGAATTAAACACTAGAAAGGGGGAAAAATGTTTCCTCTGATTTCCTGCAAGTGCCAAGCCACTTTGGTCAAAGCATGGAATCTTAAATAATGTTTCAAAGAATGTTACCGTGTTATTTGGACAAAGAATGATGTGAATGTTACCTGGCATAGGTCCTCTGTCCGCCTGCTGCCTTCATTATTGAGGCAACAATTCCCAAACTCTTGGATCTCGGGACCTCCTTATACTCTTTAGGGCTACCAAGGGCCCTAAAGAGTCTTCACTTATTTGAATTCTATCTAATGGTATTTATCATATCACATATTATTACAGAGATATTTTCAAAATATCTCAAATCAAGACAGCAAAGTGTACTTTTGTGTTGTTTCCACAAAAATTCTAAGAAAATTTCAAGATTTCAAGATAACTATTTATTTGAAAATAATGAGGTTATAGCTATCCTGACAGGTATGATCAAAGAGAGCTAATTACAGAAGTAATGAGAACATATAAATTTTATTAATCTCTACAAAAATGTACATATTGAAACTTTAAGCCTACTACCATAGAACATACTAGAAAACAGAAGACTACCCATTCTATTAGTAGAGTGATGACATCATTCACGTCAGATTGGCCTCTGGAAATTTCCACTGGACAGTCATGAGACAATGAAAGCGAAAAAGGCAAATCATGTCTTATTACCCTAATGGAAATAGTTTTGACCTAGGAGACCCTTTCCCAGGATCTTGGAGACGTCCCAAGACCTGGCGGGCCACAATTTGAGAACCAATGTAATCGATTAATTCTAAAGTCACTTTCCTCTGATGAATATTTTGTTCTCATTCCCGAACCACCCTTTGAGAACCGCTGACATAAGGTAACCACAAGACAGACCTCCTGCCCCGTGAAACCCAAAGCGAAAAGCCCGCGGGATTGCGCCCGGGGCGCTACGCTTAGCACTGAGAACTGAAAATGCCCCCTGAATTCTCAAGCAGCGCCGGGTGCAGAAATGAGTCCAAAACCTGCCACCCGCGCGCCAAGGCGGGGCCAGAACCGGCTGCAGGCGGCCGGACTCGCCCGAGGCTCAGGGCCGAAGCTGCGGCGGCTCTGGAAGCACCTGCCCACCGCCCGCCCGCCGCAGGTAGGCCGGCCCCCGCGGGGAGGAGCGCGGCTAGGTGCTCCCCAGGTAGCCGCCTCCGCCCTCTAGCCCAACTCTGGGCCGCGGCCTCCCGGGGTCACCGCAGGAACTTACCGCGCGCCTCCTCGCGTGGGCCAGGCGCCCCTCCGCGGACCCCAGGCGCTTCCTCCGCCGCAAAGCGGGAGCCACCCCGGCCTCCCGGGATTGTCGCCGAGAGTTGGGGGGCGCCGAGACGGAGGGTCTGGCGGCCGCAGGGACTACCCAACGACGGGGCTCCGGCCCGGGAGCTGCTGGAACATGCGCCCGGAGCCGCAGGTGCGGGGCCCGGAGGTTTCGCTCGGGCGGGGAATGGGTTCCTCGGAGGGGGCCACCTCGGCGGACCCGGCCGGACTGGAACGGAAGGCAGAGGGCCGCCCGCGACGACAGGTGCCCGCTCAGCCGTCGGCAGAGTCTCGGGGCGCGGCATTTGTCCCTAGGCACTCTCGGGCTTTCCGGGTGCGGGTCGGGCCGGGCGACCGAAACCCGCGAGCCGGGCGCAGTCGGGTGGTTGTTAAGAGAGCGGCAGGTCGGTGACTCAGTACCCCCAGGAACTCAAAGAGCTGAGCCAGGGGCTTTTTTGACTTTTTCTTGTTGTTACTTTGTTTGTCTTAGTTTGTTTGACAGTTACCAGACTATGATTACACTTCTGGTTCTACTCAGCCAACTGCCCATAGTTACCTTCGCGTTTCCTCATTGCACAAGGAGTCCGAAGGAGTCCAGGCATGCTCGAGAAGAAGGTAAGCATGGCTCCCGTCTCAGAAACCCCCGCCCCCGAAAAGCCGAGCCAGGTATTACAGATCTCAAAGGAGAGAGGGTAGTCTTTGAAATGACATGCCCCCATCAATCACAGAAGCCTTACAGTATCCTCTAGTTTAATTTGTGGTCTGCTTGGCAATGTTGTGGTTATGTTAGGTACAGTTTATACAAATTTATTTCTGTGAGTTACTTTTGATAAATATATATTTAAGACCTGGTTTGTGGTTCACTGAATGGAACACCTATTTCAACTTCTGAAAAGCAGTGAGCGCCATTTTTCTAGATGAGGCTATGTGGTAATTATAATGAGCATAATTACTTGTTTTTCCTGGAAAGATGGACAGCGAATCCAGGATCCAGTCTCGACTTGTTATGAGACCCCGGGGCAAGTTACTTAACCCCTTTCTGCTTGAATTTCTTCCTCTGTAAAATGATCGGGGTGGGGAGAACGGTCCCTGAGGTCCTTTTTGACATCAAATTGTCTGGTTATCTGGATAAAGTCAGATGCTTGTGAAAGATTAGGTTTGGTAACCTAGAATTTCATACCTGGTGGGTTCCAGGTCATAAACAGACTGCTTCCTGTCCGCATTTCAAAAAGTCTAACCTAGAAATCAGAACCAGAAAAGAAAAAAAAAAAAAAATGGCTTTGGCTTCAGCATCCTTCTCCCTGCCTGGTCATTGTGCTTCCCTATCCCCACACAATCCTGTCCCTTAATCCTTTTCATCAGATCTACTTTCAGCTCATTTTCATTTAGGAAGGATCTGTTACACTAATACTCCTGGATAACTTATTAATGATTAATACAGCTTGGTGTATTAAACCTTCCAGGAGGGTGTGTGTGGGTGTTTGTGCATGTGTGTGTTTTAAGATAGGAAATCTTAACCCAAAGGAACCAAACCCTGATGGTAGAATTCTAGGCAACTGGATAAGCTAGCTAATGAGAATAGGGAGAGATTTTGGAAGGAGAGCCTTCTTGTTACCTCCCAAGTTTCACCACATATGTAAGTCCACTCATATATAAAATTGAAGGTCCATACTCAGTGGGACCAGGTGCTGATCCCCAGTATGCTGGTGAGTATATTCATTGATTCACATAATGCAGACATAAAAGACATTCCCAAGGACATCACAAATTATGGAAGGAATTCAGAGATCATACCTGAGTGCAGATGGCTGGAAATATCTGTGGGAAATGTAAATAAGGAATCCTATTTTAAAAGCTGATTTGCTCAGTTAGTAATCACTTTATTAACACATACTGTATGCCAGGCCCTCATCTAAGGATGAGGGGATATAGTAATGAAAGTCTATAATCCCTGCCCTGGAGGACCTCTTCATCTGATGAGAGGGCGAGATATAAAGAGATCATCTCCATAAGGTCTGTGACAGAAGTAGGAACAGAGAGCTCAAGAGCAGGGGAAAGAGTGAGTAGCAGTAACTCTACCTCTGGAGAGTTATATGGCACAGAAGCCAATAATAAGTGGAGCTATGAAAAGTAACTAGGAAAATAAGGGACCTTCAGCTGAACTCTCATAAAGCCAAGGACAAAGTTCAAATGACTCAAAAGGAATTTATTTAGAAAACATGGAGCAGGGCGCCTGGGTGGCTCAGTTGGTTAAGCAACTGCCTTCGGCTCAGGTCACGATCCTGGAGTCCCGGGATCGAGTCCCGCATCGGGCTCCCTGCTCAGCGGGGAGTCTGCTTCTTCCTCTGACCCTCTTCCCTCTCGTGCTCTCTCTCATTCTCTCTCTCTCAAATAAATAAATAAAATCTTTAAAAAAAAAAAGAAAACATGGAGCGTCAGGAGAGTAGAAGAGAATGGAGGGTCAGTTGGTGGGTTTGAAATAGCGGGATGCACAGACAGCCTCTTAGGATGGCCTAAAATGGGAGAAATAGAAATGGGAAGAGGACTTGAGGAGGCACATACAAAAGGACTAAAGACAGTGTATCCTCCATCAGGGGCGAGAGGGAAAATAAGACTTCTCACTGGAAGTTCAGGATGCTCTCAGGACAAGGAGGTTTGCTTCTTTGGATAACAAACAAATTCAGAGTTACTTAGGATCCCAGTAACAAAGGACAATATTTCTCCTAAGATCAAAAGGGAGGCAGGGAAAAATTTAATAAAGCACCGAAGGCCTAAAGTCAACCCCTGACTGAATCAGAACTTTCACACTCAGGGAAGTGATATACAGTAGCTCCTGGAGGGCACATTTAATTCATGGGTGAAGACTTTTACTGGCATAAGTATCATTTCAGGAACAATAAAAATGTTTATGATTCTCTCATTCTTATTTTCAAGTTGAAAGTAGTTCTATTGAGTCCTATCTGGAGGGCACAGAGTATTTTTATAACTCAGATAACCTACTTGAAGGGAAGACCAACAATGAGAAATTTGGCACTACTTTCTTAGACAATAAAATGTAAAGATCTGGCCATATCTGAGAAGTAGCAATACAGAAGCAGATTTCTAATTCTTCATTCTGAAATCCCATTCCATGTAGTAAATATAGCTAAGTTAGGCAGGCCATGAGTTACTTCATCACTGGTTTAGTATTTTAAACCTACAACAAAATGAGTAATACCAGACTATACCTATGAATTGCTTTAACTGGTAGAATTTAGGTCCAAGAATTTCTTCCCAATGTAGAAAAATTGAGTTCATTTACTCATTTAGTAAATCATTTTTTGAGCACCTCATATGTGTCAGGCACCACGTGTGTCTGTACTTTAGTGGAATTTTTCTTCTAGTGAGGGGAACAGAGTAGTCACAAGTGGTTAACACATGCAGAACACACCAGATGGTGGTGCACGCTATGAAGAGAAACCAAGTGTAGTAGGGACAGGGAGCGCCAGAGGTGGGTGGGTGGGGATGAGGTTTCAAGGTAACATTGAGCAAAATCCTAAAGGAGGTGAAAGAAGAAAGTTCTATTCAGGGGAAACAGCCAGTACAAAGGCAGGAGAGAACCAGGTGCATTGGAAGTGTTTTTTAACAGCACAATGTTAAAAACAGACTGTAGGGGAGCAAAGCAATCCCTCAGAAGGCCATGATGAGAATCCCAATGAGAGGTGAAGGTAACTTGGAAAATTGTTCATTTTGTTTCCTTTTGGTGACAAAATGCCCTCTGCCCTCTCCCTGTGCGCACGCGTTCTCTCTCTCTCCCTCTAAAAATAAATAAGTCCTTTAAAAAAGGTAAGAAGAATTGGTAAAATTATATATATTTTATATATATTTAATTAACCCATTATATCCAAAATATCACTTCCAAATACAAGCAATATGAAACATTAAGATATTTTACTTTTTAATTAAATCTTCAAGTCCAGTGTATATTTTACATTTCTAGCACATCTCAATTCAGACTAGCCATAGTTCAAGTGCTCAATAGCCATATGTGCCTAGTGGCTACTATATTGAACAAAACAGCTCTATAAGATTCAGACCTGTTTGGAAAAGTGATTGACTAGTGGAAAAAAATATCTTGGACAAGGTGTGACTGTTATCGTGGGGCTAAGAATAAATGGCCAAGCTGAGGTCATTCACAAATCAGAATTAGTCTTTCAGGCCATGCTGTCTCATCAGTCCTGAACTGTCTTTCAATTGCCCACTCTAATATATTTCTTCCTTTATAGTGATGGTTAACAGTGCAAAACACCAAATTCTTTTAAGCATTTGATGTAGTTTTCAGAGAGTTTCTGAATTCCAGTCTTGGTAATGTGATCTGGAGCAAGATTTCTTAAGCGTTCTTTGTGTGATACCAGAATGAGTTTAAAGTTTGTGGGTTTTGAAAATACTGCCATGGTGGGATATTTTGGTTTTGTGTTACCCTGTGCTTAACTCTATTGTGTTTACCATTTACCTTCCCAGAAAAGGTAGAGGGAGTCTTATGAAGCATTGTAGACACATCTTTAGGGGATGGGGAGAGAGAGGCACCTACTTGTTTAGGAGGGGCTGAATGTCTGTTAATTAACCTTATAATTACCTTATCATTTTATTAACTTAGAAGTTTAAAATTTTATAAGTTTTTAGTATTAACTTGCTCTAAAATTTTTAACATAAATCAATTAATAATTTTAAAACATAAAGAGATCTTAGTAATTCTTTAGTTCATTTATCAATTTTACAAATCAGGAAATGGCAACACAGAGATATAAGTGATTTATCCCAGATAAACTGTCAATAGCCAAGCCAAATCACAACCAAGAATCTCTGTCTTCTCTTAGACCTATACTCTGTCCTTTACACCAGACTAACTTTTCTCAATCAAGATAATAGAGAGCCAACCCTTCAGAAGTAGAAGAGTCTGACCTGTCACTTGTTGGAAATACTGTCTAGAGGGAAAAGTGATATTTAAATAATTTTCGTTTATGCCAATAACTTTGGATATAACCAACTCAAGTATTTTCTGGGCTTAGGCTAATATTTGTATTTCATATTTAACAGGCACTATTTTTACTGATGACATTTCTTTTTGTCAGAATTTGAAATCATACATGGATGCCTGGGTGGCTCAGTCAGATAAGTGGGTGCCTTCAGCTGCCTTCAAGGGTTCTGGGATTGAGTCCTGAAGCCTGCTCCCTGCTCAGCCAGGAGACTGCTTCTCCCTGTGCCCCTCCCCCCACTTGTGCTCTGTCTCTCTCTTTCTCTCTCTCTCTCAAATAAATAAGTAAAATCTTAAAAAAAAAAAGAATTTAAAACCATACAAAAAAAGTTTGGCATAATTTTACATCAAGAGAATTATTCAGTTCTTCCACAGTTAAAACAGGAATGTTCTGCCCTATTTTTATCAACCTTTGAAATCTATTTCTTTATTAGTCTTCACAGCAAAAGAAGAAGCAAACCTTTTCATACATAGACACCTGCTATATAATAGATTTGATTTGGAGCTCTTCACGCCCAGTGACCTAGAAAGAGAGTGTAGAGAAGAACTTTGTAATTATGAAGAAGCCAGAGAAATCTTTGTGGATGAAGATAAAACGGTAATTTGGTTGACAATGTTAATTGGCTGGAAATTTATTAAATCATACTTAAGAAAATGGCACATTAAGTCATCAGAGATTTTATGCTTTAAATAGAATCAAGATTTTATACCTGTTATCCCTTTCTACTTCCTTAAAATGCTAACCAACCTATTTAGACTTGGCCTTATACTTGATTAAATGGACTTACAGTAATTGGCAAATTATCGATTGTGTTGTGATTTTGTGTGTGTGATGTTTATTATATTTAAAAACAATCATGAAGTGGAATGAATTACATTTTAGGATACTATTTGAGTTAGTTCTCTGACTCAGGCTTCAATCATTCTAGACTCAGAGTAACTTTTTCTACGAGTGACCTTATCTTTTCTGATTACTGTATTTATTAACAATCTATTATGTGCCAAGTGCTCTGCCAGAGACTGAGGATACAAAATATATAGTCTCTGCATTCAAGAGCTTATTGTTTGGTATATCAGTGTAATTTAAGGGAGAAACTTTTAGAAGTTCTCCTTTGAAATGTAATTAAATCCTGTCCATTAATCTTGGAACAGTATAAAACAAACAGACAACACGGTCCCTGTTATAATCTAGCATATTCTTAAAGAATATTGAGTGACTCAAATTCTTTACTTTTGTAAATTAAATAAGCACAGCTCCTTTTCCCCTTCCTCAAGAGTTCCACTTTAGTCTTCGGTCAATAAGACCAAGGAACTCTAGGTATCCTTCAAACGCAGGCATTAATGGAACTTACTTCTTTTTTCTCCCAAAATTGCACCCAGCCTCTCACTCCCTGCTAATACCTGCCACATCTGCCAGAGAAGGAAAACAAAGTCTATACCTTGTAACTGTGCCTGTTGAAATTTTATTGTTTTTTTGTAAATGCATTTTATGATTTTATCATGGTTCCTTAAAATCTGCCTCATTCTCTCAAGTAACACTGAACCAAAAGAATCTCAGGGATGTCTTTCCCCAGATCAATCCCTTTCAGTACAATCTCCTAGCAAACTGAGGGCGCACCAAGCGTAGAAAAATTCGGACTCCTTTTCAAACTTGGTAATGGGTTCCACTGCTTTAGCCTCTGCCTTTGGTGCTGTCACCAACTAATGTGTTGGTTTCACTGTATGTCTGAGCGGGGACTCTGAGCCGGTGAAGGGAGAGTGGCAGGGGACAGTAGTAGAGACCTGGCACTGACAGTCATCCCCTGACCAATTCCAGAGTCAGGAGAAACAGTGGTGGGTAGCAGTGTTTGAATTAGAGTGAGTCACGCCCTCCAGCTTGAATAAACTAGTAACCTCTGTGGCACATGCCAAGAATTTACCACCCCAGTCCGGGTCATTGGGATCACATGAAGTGATAACAAAACAATGAAATAAACTTGGAAATTTTACCTTTCTCTTAGATGGCGTTCTGGCAGGAATATTCCATCAAAGGACCAACAAAAAAATCAGGTAAGGCAAGAATGGATGAAATTTAATGCTCTTCCCACCCTCTCTCTATTCTAAATACATTTTAGTTTCATTGTTTGAGTTTGGTTGTTGCTCAACATACATGCCTTGTAAATCCAGGATGATTTCTCAATTATACACTAGGCTATCTAAGACGGAGGAAGCCACATTCATCTTTACACACTGAAAATCAAGTCTGGTGAGATACTAGGGAAATGAGATAATAGGCTTAAAGGTATTTTAAACTACTCAGCTAGGTCAGGACTTGTACAGAATAAAAGTAGGACTCCATTAGTTCCAAGTAGTAAGCTATTTTAATTATTTTTTCTTTTTTACCATTACAAGTGAATGGAATACTTCTGCTACTAGGTAAATTAAGAGTGTTATAATTAAATCAGTGTATAGAGGGGAGATCTTTACTTTATCTGTATTATCATCTCTAGCTGCTTTTTATCAGGTCTTTTTTGGTCAGATCTTCTTTCATTCTCATCAGGCAGAGCCCCAGCTACAAGGAGACTTTATTACGTTGCTAGGCTAGTGTTGCTTAGTACAGTTATCTGTGTAAT
This sequence comes from Eumetopias jubatus, assembly GCF_037043125.1. Taxonomy (NCBI): domain Eukaryota; kingdom Metazoa; phylum Chordata; class Mammalia; order Carnivora; family Otariidae; genus Eumetopias; species Eumetopias jubatus. The sequence goes on along the minus strand of NW_028274819.1, from coordinate 28,010,077 downwards.
TTAATACCAAAATGTGCCTAGTTGAACAAAGAATATGTTATGTTTCGTCTTTTTTTTTAAGTTTATTTATTTTTTTAGTATCTCTACCCCCATCATGGGGCTCGAACTCGTGACCCTGAGGTCGAGTTGTATGCCCTTCTGACTAAGCAAACCCAGGCACCCCAGAATACGTTTAGTCTTGAATACTATCCATTTAATATGACCTATTTAAAGTAAATGAAATTTGGGGGTCCCTGGGGGGCTCAGTCGGTTAAGCATCTGCCTTCAGCTCAGGTCATGATTCCAGGACTCTGGGATCGAGCCCCACATGAGGCTTCCTGCTCAGCAGGGGAGTCTGTTTCTCCCTCCCCTCCCCCGCCTGCTCATGCTCTCTCTTGCTCTCTTTCTTTAAAAAAATTTATTTATTTATTTATTTATTTATTTGACAGAGAGTGAGAGAGAGCACAAGCGGGGGAGTGGCAGGCAGAGGGAGAAAGAGAAGCAGACTCCCTCTGAGCAGGGAGCCTGATGTGGGGCTCAATCCCAGGACCCTGGGATCATGACCTGAGTGGAAGACAGATGCCTCACCAACTGAGCCACCCAGGCGCCCCTAAATAAAATCTTTAAAAAATAATAAAATAAATGAAATCATAACTAGGGCTTTTAGGAAGTATCTTTTATAAATTTTTGTTGCTAGCACAAACACTTTTTAAAGAAGTCAATATTACTAGATTCTGAATAGTATACTTAGATCCAGTGTTAAATTTATTGAAATCATAGGCAGTGCTTTTCAGTTGTTATATCTATATTATTTTATTGATTTCTCTTAAGATGCTAACAGAGAAAAAGTTGATGTCATGGGCCTTCTGACTGGATTAATTGCTGCTGGAGTATTTTTGGTTATTTTTGGATTACTTGGTTACTATCTTTGTATCACCAAGTGTAACAGGCGACAATATCCCAGGTAAGTACCAAGTAAAAATATTGAATTCACTATTATACATTCTATATTGTTATTTTAAAATGGATAAAAATGGCTGTCTATTTTTTAAATAAACATTTTACTCTGGAATAATTTTAGATATACAGGAAAGTTGCAAAGATCACACAGAGAGTTCCCATCCTTCAACCAGTTTCCCTCACTGTGAACATCTCACATTCCCATAGTACATTTGTAAAACAAACCAGCCAACACTGGTACATCACTATTAACTAAACTCCAGACCTTATTCAGATTTCACCAATTTTGTCATTCATGTCCTCCTTCTGCTCCAGGACCCAGTTAAGATGCCGCATTGCATTTAGTTGTCATTTTCTCTCCAGTCTCCTCTGGTCTGTGACCGTTGTTTGGTTGCATAATTTAACACTTACATAAACAATGAAATGATGCAATTTCTGAGATCCTTCAAAAGAATACAAAAGGATTCACAAGTGTCAGCTTGATTTTTTAATATTTCCTTCTTAAGCAGGAAGTAGATACCAGTGTCCCCACATTATTTCCAGAGGTTAAGAAGTCCCATCACTTTCTCTAAGTCACATCATTAACAGATTTAGCGATATGGCAACTCAAATAGAAACAGTGTAATTAGCTTTTAAATTCAACCATGTTTATTGATACTTCCAATTAAAGAAAAATGAGTGAAATAAAATGGTTGCTGCTTGAATAACCCATTAATAAAGCTTGATAAAAATTCATAAAAGCCATAATTGTTTGGACAATAGAATCTCAACATCCTCATTAAAATAAAAAGTTATTCTCTATTATCTTCTCAGTAAGTGTAGATGAGTAAGTGTAAAAATAACCTTATTCAAAAAAAGTGCCAGGTGCTAAATAGGCTATTCGAAATTGAGGCTTACACATCCCTAGTCACACTTTCAAATTCTGGGAAAAGCTCATGATTGTGACCAGGTGACGAAAGGGTTATGGAAACAGTGGTGATGGTGGCACAACATTGTGAATTTAATTTATACCACTGAGTCACACACTTGAAAATGGTTAAAATGGCAAATTTTATGTGATATATATTTTAGCACTATAAAATTTTTTCTTTATGGTAAGAGTTTAGGGCAACAGATGTGGAATTAGATTCATCTATTGGGAGATAAAACTAAAACCATGGGGTGCCTGGTTGGCTCAGTCAGTAGAGCAGGTGACTCTTGATCTCAGGGTCATGAGTTCGAACCCCACGTTGGATATAAAGATTACTTAAAAACAAAACAAAACAAAACAAAACTGAAGCCATGAGAGTAGGCAAGTACTCTCAGTGTGTACTCAGTCCTCAGTACTCAGAGTGTAATGAAAGGAGGACGGATAGAAAAGGACCAAGCCTTAAAGGGTCCTCACAGCGAAGGTGCAGGAAGAAGACGTGCCAGAAGGAGGGCAGAGGACAGGGTATAGACATTGAAATTCGATCCCCAAGCTGGAATTCCCGAACAGCTCCCTGAGGCATTAACGTGACCTGTGGGCACGGACAAAGGAGTTTGTCAGAGACCTCTGTAAATCCTATAAAAATCTGAGAAATGAGAGTAATGAGGAAGAACTTGCCTAATTGTTCTTAAGCCACCATCTTTTAAGCTGAGAGACTTTTATTAACTTCCCTTATATAACAGGTAGGAAATAAGCAAGGCCTTTCCATTTTCTGGGACTTTTGAATAAAATTTTATTCAGTGTGGCTTTCTCTACAAGTCGGGGAGGAAGTCCTGGAAACTCTCAGACTAATGAAGACCTAGGCAAAATTTGTCTTTGGAGACTCTTCTTGCTTTATCTCTCTTTTCCTCCCCACTCATAATGTCTCTCCAGAAAAGTTCATGTATACCCTCATGCTTAATAACTGTGCTCAAGGCCTGGGATAGCACAGCCATTTAGTCAGTGTCCTCATGCATGGTATTTTCTTCTCTCTTCTCTGTGCTTTGCTTCATTTTCCTACTTTTCTGCACCACTCCATCTTCTTACCTTAGGCCTTTTTTCTGTGTAATCTTCTAGCTTCTTCCTGCTGTAGGTTAGAAGCAGAATTCAAATGCATAATTCAGATGGCAAAGTAATGCCATTATTACGCATGCTTTCTGTGTATGTTATTATAAAATTTAAAAACCCTGAATATCTCTTATGTTATTTTGTCTTAAGATTTTATTTATTTATTGGGGGGGTAGGCAGAGGGAGAGAGAGAATCTTAAGTAGACTCCACACTGAGCACAGAACCCAACGCAGGGGTTGATCTCACGACCCTGAGATCATGACCTGAGCCAAAACCGAGAGTGGGACACTTAACTGACTGAGCCACCCAGGCGCCCCTGAATAGCTCTTATTTTAAAAGCAAGATTAAGAGTCTGCCTTCGGCTCAGGTCCTTGGAGTAATGCTGCCTTTCACATCCCCGCTCGGCGGGAAGCCTGCTTTTTCTTCTCCCACTCCCTCTGCTTATGTTCCCTCTCGCTGTCTTTCTCTGTCAAATAAATAAAAATCTTTTTTAAAAAATAAATAAAAGCAAGATTAGTTACACTTAATGTTAGTACAGTATAATGCTATACAGCTCACAGATATTTTTACATGTATTGTTTCACTTTGATCCTCGGAGCCACCCTTTGATTTGAGGGTACATTGAACACTAGGTTTATAAGACATTCTCTTATTTGGGGACTGACTTTTAAAAACTTACTAAAGTACTTTTCATCTATTATCCCAAGAAATTCTTCTAGCAGAGTTATTCTCTTTCTGTATTTTGCAAGTCTGGAAGTGGAGGAAGGGTGAGGAAATATTTGAGAAAGAAAAGAGTAAAAAATAAGGTCATTGTCAGAAAAGTTTGTCTCATTCCTCTGTCAAAACATGTCAAGAAATGGGAAACAAGATCTTTTCATTTCTTAGTTCCTACAGTTTATGGAGGAAAATAGGCATACTATGATGTTGCTAGTTTATTTGAGTTGTTATTTGTGTATACTTCCTGATATCAATCATTTAAGATGTGTGTAAGAAATCACTATGTAAATTATTTAATAACTTTGATGTAATTATGATATTGTTTCTATATCTTATATTTGGAAGTCTGCATGGAAGAGTTTATTTGTTCCACTAAAACATCTGTCTCTCCTGTTCCCTATAAGCAAACAAATAGAACTTTTCGTCGTAAGTTAATGAATGTGGCAAGTGACTAGCCTACCAGGAATCTGTTCCAGATTTCTGACAGAGGAGGAATTGTGTTGAGCCCTCTAAGTAAACTTGTGATGGATGCTCTCAGTCACCCCCCAACTATTGAAGAGCTGACTCTCCAGTTCCTAGATTTACATAGATCTTCTTCACTTCTCTCTCTGCGATCATCCTCTCTCCTTTCCTCCAGTTTCATATCTCATGATTACCTCCAAGGAAGAGGTGTTCTAAGTACAAATTGACTGCCTTAGTTTGGAAAGTTTACAGTATTTTGAGTCTACTTAACTGTCTCTTGCCGGGAAGAATATTGTAAATATTGATGAGAAGTTGGGGATTACCTATGAATTTTAATTATCTTTAATTAGCCATATTTCTAGGAACTTAATTTATGTGTAAGTGCTTCATAGACAGCCAACTTTACAGTCTAAACAGATCGATTTACTAATGTTTAAATTATAATTCATAATTCAGTCGTGAGAAGGGAAAACACAGGCTCAAAACACCAGACCCCTACTGCATTTCAATTTTCACTGGCTGGGGTAGCTGACAGAGTTTTGTGGAAATGGTGGGGCTTGCAGGAGGCCATATTTTTTTTTAATTATTGGCCTTAGGTCAACAGAGTGGGGAAAAGACAATAACCTGAGAAAGCAAACAACAGCAGTGAAAGCACAGAAGCAGGACAGAGAATTGATTGCACATACAGAGGACTATAAAGAGGGTACCTTACAAGAGCAGAGAGTTGTGAAAAATCAGGTGAAGCCAGAATAAGGGAGGCTTTAGAAAGGAGCCATGGGAGTTGAACTTGACTCAGGGGAAAGTAGGCTGCAGGTTAGACTTTTGCAGAGAAGAGGGATATGACAGAAGTGCTATTTAGGAGGGATGGACCAGGCAACAGGACTGCAGAGGAGAGAGACAGGCATCACCTGTCGTGATTATCTCTGTGACATCAGGATCCTTGGCTTGGAGTAATGCTGCCTTTCAACAAGAAAGGGTTTGGTTTCACATCATATTTTGAGAAAGTTCTCATTTAGGAGTGGGAGAAAAGGGGAATTAGCATGTTTTGAGTCCTTATTATAGTGTTCCAGACACTGCTTAGATGCTTTACATATAACATTTTTTCTGAATCCACACAAAACAACTCTGTTGAGGTAGCTATTATTGTCCCCATTTTACTTCAAAGGGAACAGATAACTTGCTTTGGCCACATAGCTATGAAATGAGAGGATCCAGTTTCAGATCCATGACTGACTCCAAAGCTCTCGATCTTTTTTAAAGATTTTATTTATTTATTTGAGCATGAGAGAGAGAGAGCATGAGAGGGGGGAGGGTCAGAGGGAGAAGCAGACTCCCCGCTGAGCAGGGAGCCCGATGCAGGACTCGATCCCGGGACTCCAGGATCATGACCTGAGCCGAAGACAGTCGCTTAACCGACTGAGCCACCCAGGCGCCCTCCAAAGCTCTCGATCTTTCCCCTATACCAAGACTCTTTCAGAGTATATGGGTAAAATAAAACTGTGGTTATAGTAACAAATTGGGTTCAGGGGCTCCTGGGTGGCTCAGTCAGTTAAGCGTCTGACTTCAGCTCAGGTCACGTTCCCAGGATCCTGGGATGGAGCCCTGCTTCGGGCTCCCTGCTCCACTGGGAGTCTGCTTCTCCCTCTCCCTCTGCCCTGCCGGGGCTCTCTGTCTCATCCTCTCTCTCTCTCAAATAAATAAAATCTTAAAAAATAAATAAATAACATAAATAAATTGGGCTCAACTTTTATCAAAATCGTCAGTTGGGTTTTCTAATATTGCCATTTTAACCTAAAAATGCTGCCTTTCTAAACCTAAATGCTGTCTCTCTGTTTAGTTCTTCAGCCACCTACGTAAGAAGGGGCAGGCACACTCCCTCCATCATTTTCAGAAGACCTGAGGAGGCTGCCTTGACCCCGTCACCCCCTGCAGTGGAGGACACAGGATTACCTTCTTATGAACAGGCAGTGGCACTGACCAGAAAGCACAATGTTTCCCCGCCACCACCATATCCTGGGCCAGCAAAAGGGTTTCGAGTATTTAAAAAGTCTATGTCACTCCCATCTCACTAAGCCCGCCATGGTGGTATCGGAGATTCCTGCTATTTGAATGGTTCCTTTTCCCCGAACCAAAGAGACATGTTACTTCAGCCCCTTTATGAAAAACCGCAAGGAGCAAAGAAAGAATAAGCATGTGTATACGACACCACAGCAGTTCTGTTGGCATCTTGGACCTGAACTCGATCATTATCAGCCTGGTAAGAAACTTATCATTACCATTTTGATAAGAAACTTGGACTCCATAGCTTTGCAGTAAAGAAGAGAGCACTTTTTTGTTTATTTTAATGGTTCAGAAAATCTGTGTTATAGATGTCATAGCTAGAACCGGTGAACTGTCTTTTGTACTGATAAAGTTTGTAGATTTCTTGTGTTGAATATTACAAAAAAAGAGTTTCTGATCATTAGATTATCCGAAATCAGAATATTAGACCCACTCTTTATTCGGATTTCTTTGTTGTTGGAAATCCGTCACAAAATTGGACACTTCAGTATAAACTGGTGGCCTTAATATAATCACTTCGTTTTACATTTTAAATTATTGCATAGCATTCACCATATCTTATAGGTTTTAGTTGTTAACAATTGCTATCAGTCATGTTTTGTTATGGGAGTGGAGTAAGTAATTTAAAAGTCACTTGCTAGGGAGTTAGTTCTTCAGAGGGTACAGAGTTGCAATGGCAAGGATTTGCAAGCGTTGTTATACTCTCAAATATATAGGCTTCAAATCTAGGAGTGACTAGAACTTGATAAAGTTGCCCATGCTACTGATGAGTAGACACATCCATTTTCATTGCTAAATTATCTATATATATCTACATGTAATTTTTTATCTTGAAAATGTGTTGTTTATAAATAATAGTTCGAGAACCTAGAAAAATTAATTTACTTTCCTGCTCTTAAAATAATACCAACTAAAGTTACCAGCAACCCCTCGTATCTCTTAATGTCTGGATCCAAAACACCATAAGTAATCATTTTAACCTATACTTTGTCTCTTCTTTTAATTGTATATATGACCAGTCTTCCTTAAGAATGTAGTAGAATAGGGCGCCTGGGTGGCTCAGTTGGTTAAGCGACTGCCTTCGGGTCAGGTCATGATCCTGGAGTCCCGGGATCAAGTCCCACATCGGGCTCCCTGCTCGGCAGGGAGTCTGCTTCTCCCTCTGACCCTCCCCCCTCTCATGTGCTCTCTCTCATTCTTTCTCTCAAATAAATAAATAAAATCTTTAAAAAAAAAAAAGAATGTAGTAGAATATAAGCTATAAACCTCTGGAGGAGTGTGTTTGCACACATTTATGTGAGTGGGTGTGGATGTAGGTGTGAATTTGTTTTCTCTTTGCAGGAACTCAAGAAATAAAAGACTCCTGAGAAATAAAAGAAAAAATTCTGTTCTTGTTGTTTTGCTAGGCATTGCATTTTCCTATTATTTAAGACCATTTGTAAAATTGTCTTTTGTTTTATAATTTTTACAGAAGTGAGACTAAAACCCACATATATTTGGTAGTTCCTTCCAATTAAATGTTTAGACAGTATAAATTATTACAATGTGTGAGTGTTTATGTCTCTCTTTTAAAACAACATGATCTTAAGGCAGATATAAGCAAGACCTTAATCATTACAGACTGCCAAACATTTTATCCTTCTAGATTTTGGGGTCTCTTCAGTTGCTTATCACAAAGAAATCATCTAGCAGCATTTAGATATAATTAGGAAAGTGGTCTTTTTATTTTTTTAAAGATTTTTAAGCGTAGAGCTTGAACTCAAAACCCTGAGTCACATGTTCCACTGACTGAGCCAGCCAGGCGCCCCAGGAAAAGTCTTTTTAAAGCCATCTACATTACCTTTAAAAATATTACCACTATGGGGCACCTGGCTGACTCAGTCGATGGAGCATACAACTCTTAATCTTGAGGTCATGAGTTCAAGCCCCACTTTGGGTGTAGAGATTACTTAAAAAAAAAATTATCATTAATCATACCTTGACTTTACATAAGGACTATTTTCTCATGTAACTTTATACTCTGCCCTTATTTTAATTCTCTTTAAGGGGTCAGAGGCAGTGGGTGCCTGGGTGGCTCAGTCAGTTAAGCATCTGCCTTCGGGTCAGGTCATGATCCCAGGGTCCTGGATCGAGCCCTGCATCGGGCTCCCTGCTCAATGGGGAGCCTGCTACTCCCTCTCCCTCAGCTCTACCCGCCCCCGCCCCCTGCCCTGACTCATGTTCTGTCTTTCTGGCTCTGCTCTCGCTCTCAAATAAATAAATAAAATCTTTAAAAAAAAAAAAGGTCAGAGGCAAATTCTACTTTCCTCACTTTGTAGCAATCAGACTAAGGCATAAAAGCATAACTTGCCCTAAATCTAACATGCTGCTGAGAGCTAGGTTTAGAAGGAGCAAGCACACTTTTCCAGGCCCATCTCATACCTGTAGAATTATGCTATCTCAAATTATGAAGAACAGGGATCTTATTAATTCAAGGCTGTATGAGAAATTTATGACCATCTGTCATATATACATAAATATATATAGGTTTATATTACATATATATGTACCTGTATTCTCACACACATGTATTTCTTAGGATGAATAGAAATATAAGACAGGGACACTTGGCTGGCTCAGTTGGAGGAGTATGCGACTCTTGATCTCGGCGTCCTAAGTTCAAGCCCCACACTGAGTGTACAGGTTACTTAAATAAATAAACTTAAAAAAAAAGAAATATAATACAGGCTGTATCTCTTATTGAATCATAATTTGAAATATTCCTTGAACTTATTTACTACCACTGACTCATAAGAGTCTAATTGCAAAGCTAGCCTTAAAACCTATAACAACCCCTCTCCCAGCAGTAGCCTAGATTTCTTATGTGCCATCACTTAGCATAAAACTGTTGCTCTAACTTGATTATTCATCTGGAATTCATCATTAAGATTGTGAAATCACTGGTGTTTGTAGAACATCTATGTCGAGCTCATAATACTTTATACAAAAGAAAATTTGATATGGGACTACACCAAAATAAAAAGCCACTGCACAGCAAAGGAAACCATGAACAAAACAAAAAGGCAACCTACTGAATGGGAGGTGTTTGCAAATGATACTCCAATAAGGAGTTAATATCCAAAATACATAAAGAGTTTATACAACTCAACACTGAACAATCGAATTTAAAAATGGACAAAGGGGAGCGCTGGGTGTTTCAGTCGTTAACTGTCTGCCTTCGGCTCAGGTCATGATCCCGGGGTCCTGGGATCAAGCCCCGCACTGGGCTTCCTGCTCCGCCAGAAGCCTGCTTCTCCCTTTCCCACTCCCCCTGCTTGTGTTCCCTCTCTCACTGTCTCTCCGTCTGTCAAAAAAAAAAAAAGGGGGGGGGCGCCTGGGTGGCTCAGTCATTAAGCGTCTGCCTCTGGCTCAGGTCATGATCCCAGCGTCCTGGGATCGAGCCCCGCATCGTGCTCCCTGTTGCGCGGGAAGCCTGCTTCTCCCTCTCCACTCCCCCTGCTTGTGTTCCCTCTCTCGCTGTGTCCCTCTCTGTCAAATAAATAAATAAAATCTTTAAAAAAAATGGACAGAGGAATTGAATAGACATTTTTCCAAAGGACATACAGATGGCCACAGACACATGAAAAGATGCTCAACATCACTCATCATCAGAGAAATTCAAATCACAACCACAGTGAGATAACACCTTATACTTGTCATAACAGCTAGTATCAAAAAGACAAGAAATAACAAGTGTTAACAAGGCTGTGGAGTAAAAGGAACTTTGTGCACTGTTGGTGGGGAATGTAAATTAATGTAGTCACTGTGGAAAAGAGTACGGAGGTTCCTCAAAAAATTAAAAATAGAAATACCAAATGATCCAGTAATTCCACTACTGCGTATTTACCCAAAGAAAATGAGAACACTAATTCAAAAGGAAATATGCACCCCTATGTTTATTGCAGCATCATTTATAATAGCCAAGACATGGGAGCAACACAGGTGTCTATCGACAGATGGACAAAGAAGATGTGGTATATATATAATGGAGTATCACTCAACCAAAAAAAAAGGTTGAGATCTTACCATTTATGACAACATGGATGGACTAGAAGGTATTATGCTCAGTGAAATAAGTCAGAAGGAGAAAGACAAATACCATGTGATTTCACTTACAGGTAGAATCTAAGAAACAGACTCTTAAATGCAGAGAACAAATTGATGGTTGCCAGAGGGGATGTGGGTGCGGGGAATGGGCAAACTAGATAAAAAGGATTAAAAGGAGAAACTTCTAGTTATAAAATAAATAAGTCACGGGGATGAAAAGCACAGCATAGGAAAGAGTCAGTAATATTTAATAACGTTGTTTGGTGACAGATGGTGACTACAGTTATCACAGTGAGCAGTGAGTAATGTATAGAATTGTTGAACCAATATGGTGTACACCTGAAACTAATATAACATTGTATGTTAATTCCATAACTGGTAAATGCTTTTAATGATTGAAAGGAAAATACCTTTTTTTTTTTTTTAAGATTTTATTTATTTGACAGAGAGAGACACAGCGAGAGCAGGAACACAAGCAGGGGGAGTGGGAGAGGGAGAAGCAGACTTCCCGTGGAGCAGGGAGCCCGATGCAGGGCTCAATCCGAGGACCCTGGGATCATGACCTGAGCCGAAGGCAGACACCTAACGACTGAGCCACCCAGGCGCCCCTGAAAGGAAAATATCTTAATATAAAGTTATTGACATGTATTTATTTCTGTCTCATTCACCATTTTGCATTCCTGTTGTACTTTTGGTCGTGGATTTTTTTGTTTGCTCTGTTTTGTTTGTGCTTCTTTCCCAAGCAACTGATTAGTGTTAACCATTAAATCTATTTTGAAGGGCGCCTGGGTGACTCAGTCGTTAAGCGTCTGCCTTCAGCTCAGGTCATGATCCCAACGTCCTGGGATCGAGCCCCGCATCAAGCCCTACGTTGTGCTCCGCGGGAAGCCTGCTTCTCCCTCTCCCCCTCCCCCTGCTTGTGTTCCCTCTCTCGCTGTGTCTCTCTCTGTCAAATAAATAAATAAAATCTTTAAAAAAATCTATTTTGACGTAATCTTTGTATTTAATTAGATCATTACAACCCCTCCATTACAATCAGAAGATAATGGAATATGAGTATAAAAAGGGAATTGAACTGGAAAAAAGGACAAATATGCATTTATAAGGTAATACCTTCAGTAAGATATATAATTCTACACAGAATATTCTTTTTTACAAAATGGAAAAAAATCAAAAAGAGCACAAATGGTGTCAAAGTTTTGCATCTGTTAATAATATGCCCTCTGAGTGAATACAGAGTGGGGTAAAAATTCTTGGAACCATTAAAAACTAGAGCCAGCAGTGTCCTCTGTACCTTTGGTTTCCCATTGACCTGTCAAATTTTAACCGATTTTTTCTATTTCTCAGATAATTTATGCATGTGTATACTTTTCCTCTATGCACAAGAGAATTTTTTGATAAGAAAAATTTTGTTAGTGTTGCTCAAAAGTTCAATTTTATATTATTCATATTGTTTTTGTTCTAATTGAATGTGAATTACATTTTTATTAGTTATTAGTTTGCTTTGGAATATTATGTATGGCATTTATATCTATTAGAGGAGTATCTAGAATTTCTGTAATTTTTAAAAACTGGAGTCTTTGTAGATCCTGCCTATGTGGGATTTAGGATCATGTATGACATATATTGATGCCTTCAATGTTCTGTACTATGTGTTTCCACCAACATTTTTGTTGTTGTTTAAAAATGTTTACCTAACAGTTTAAGAGTTTAAGGCAATCCAATACAATATATCAGTATTTTCATTATCTGAAAAAAGCAACTGACTTTTTTTGAATGCACATTTTCCTATAGCCATAATATTTTGGTTTTAATGGATTTCCTATTACAGACACTTTAATACATGTGAATGAACTTTATACTAAATAACTATCTGTTGCTTGTTTCTTTTCTTTTTTTTAATTTTATTTATTTATTTGAGAGAGAGAGTGTGAGCAGGGAAAATGGCAGAGGGAGAAGCAAGCTCCCCATTGAGCAGGGAGCCCGACACGGAGCTCGATCCCAGGGTCCTGGGATCATGACCTGAGCTGAAGGCAGATACAACAACTGAGCCAGCCAGGCCCCTCTGTTGCTTGTTTCAATTAAATATTCTTCTTACATACATACAGGGTCCTGGGATCGAGTCTCACATCGGGCTCCTTGCTCAGCGGGGCGCCTGCTTCTCCCTCTGCGTACCACCTCCCCCTGCTTGTGCTCACTTGCTCACTCTCTCTCTGACAAATAAATAAAAAAAATTTTTTTTAATAAAATAAAATATTTTTAAAAATACTAAGTATCATACACGTAAATAAACTCTGGTTATTATTAAATATTACTTCATGTTAAACATTTAAACCACCTTAAATTTTTTTAGATCCAATTGAGTTATACACAAATGTTAATATTTATACTCCTTAAGGGGAATGAGAAGACAAGCTAGTTACTAGGAGAAAATATTTGCAAAAGATACATCTGATAAAGGACTGCTGTCCAGAGACCCCTGGATGGCTCAGTCAGTTAAATGTCTGACTTTTTGATTTTGGCTCAAGTCATGATCTCAGAGTCATGGGATCGAGCCCTGCGTCAGGCTCTGTGCTCAGTGCGGAATCTGCTTGTCTGTCTCCCTCTGCTCCTCCCCCCGCTCTCTCTCTCTTTCTCTCAAATAAATAAATAAATAAAATCTTTAAAAAAAAAAGACTGTTGTCCAAATTATACAAAGGACTCTTAAAATTCAACAATAAGAAAACTAACAATCAAATTTTTAAAATTGGCAAAAAGACCTGAACAGACACCTCACCAAAGAAGATGTATGGATGACACATAAGGAGGTCAACATCGTATGTCATTAGAGAATTGCAAATGAAATAGACAAAGAGTTACCATTACATAACTATTAAAATGGTCAAAATCTATAGCACAAATACTAAATGTTGGTGTGGATGTGAAGCAGCAGGAACTCTCATTTACTGCTGGTTGAAATACAAAGTGGTACACTTTCAAAGACAGTTCGGCAGTTTCTTAGAAAACTAAATATTCTTACCATTTGATCCAGCAATGATGCTCCTAGGTTTTTACCCAAATGAGTACCTTACATTCACACAAAAACCTGCACATAGATGTTTATAGCAGCTTTACTTATAATTGCCAAAACTTGGAAACAGCAAAGATGTCCTTCAATAGGCAAATAAACCATGGTACTTTAATATTATTCAATGCTAAAAAAAACAATGAGCTATCAAGCCATGAAAAGACATGATGGAAACTTAAATGCATGTTACTAAGTGAAAGAAGCCAATCTGAAAAGTCTACATACTGTATTATTCCAATTATATGACATTCTGGAAAGGCAAAACTATAGGAATAGTAAAAAGATCAGTGGTTGTCAGGGATGGGGGTGAATATTTGGAGCAGAAGGTATTTCTAGGACAGTTAAACTACTCTGTAGGATACTATAATGGTGAATACATTTCATTCCATGTTTGTCCAAATCCATAAATTGCACAACACCAAGAGTGAACTGTAAGGTAAACTGTGGACTTTGGGTGACAATGATGTGTCAGCGTAGGCTCATCTATTAAAACAAATGTACCACTGTGGTGTAGGATGTTGATAGTGGGGGATAACGTTCATGGGGGGGGGACAGAGGGTATTGGGAACTCTCTCTACTTTCCAATTGATTTGGCTCTGAACTTAAAAGTGCTCTAAAAAGTAAAGTTTATTAATATAAAAAAATAATTTTAAGACAAAAAGTTTTCCTAGGGCCAACTGAAAGTTTTTTAAATACTTTTTTATATGCTCTTGAAGATTAGCAAAAAAAGAATGAATTGGTTTAGTAATTATTTTTGTGTAATATTTTACGAGGCAAAGCCTGTAAGTGAAATTTCAAGGGGTTCAAAAATATATCCTAGATTTTGGTTCCTGTGAAAAGATTGTGAAAGAAACACAGATGCAAACTTTTAAAAACTACTTGGAATAGCCAATCATCTAAAGGAAGAACCTGTCCTAACAGTTCAGTGAATATGTTTCCAACAGAGACACTAATTTGGAGAAGGAGAATTTGGGGGACTAAAACCATGAAGATTTAGGAGGTAGGGTTGATTAGAGACACACTTACAAAGTTAGCACAGTATCATCTAGAATCCATTGCTGACTCTAAGCATATTTTTCTCATTCACGGACTGGAAGAAATGATGTAGGGGTTACTGTTAAATTGGTTAGGAGTCAGGTCTAAAAGACAGAAGCCTGGGGGCGCCTGGGTGCTTTAGTTGTTTAAGTGTCTGACTTCGGCTCAGGTCATGAGCCCAGGGTCCTGGGATCGAGCCCCGTGTCTGGCTCCCTGCCCAGCGGGGAGTCTGCTTCTCCCTCTCCCTCTGGTCCTGCCTCCACCCCACTCAAGCTCACTCTCTCTCTCAAATAAATATAATCTTTAAAAGATAGAAGCCTGAACTCTAGTTCAGTCACAAAAACTTGAGGTGCCTGGCTGAACTCTAGAAAGTCACAAAAACTTGGGAGTGCCTGGCTGACTTAAGAGCATGTAGACTCTTGATCTTGAGGTTGTGAGTTTGAGCCCCATGTTGGGCATAGAGTTTACTTAAAAAAAGAAAAAAAAAAGGAAAAAGAAAGTCACAAAAACTTGATTCAAATTGGCCTATAAAACTGGGAAGTCTGGGGTAAGAACAGTCCTCGGGGACTTGATATCTCAAGTTCTTCTAAACTAAGCTTGTCTGGGGCACCTGGGTGGCTCAGTTGGTTGAGCGACTGCCTTCGGCTCAGGTCATGATCCTGGAGTCCCGGGATCGAGTCCCACATCGGGCTCCCTGCTCAGCGGGGAGTCTGCTTCTCCCTCTGGCCCTCCCCCCCTCATGCTCTCTCTCTCTCTCTCAAATAAATAAATAAAATCTTTAAAAATAAATAAATAAATAAATAAACTAAGTTTGTCTGTGTTAATGCTTTCCTACTGCACACAGACTTTCTCCATATCAAGGAAAGGGTACAGCCACAGGCTTACATCATACCTGCTCAGTGACGGCAGAGAAGAGATTCTCTCTCACCCAGAACCCACATATTAAATAATTGGCCAAGTGGGGTTGGGTCATAGGACCTCACCTGGTCCATTTCATGAGCAGGCCTGGTTCATGTGCCCATTTTGGATCCAGAGTGCAGCATATTACGACTGGAAGTTGGGGAGAGACAGTTCCCCAAAAGACGTTGATGCTGTTACTAAATCAGGGGCAAATAGATGTTGAGCAGGAAAACCAGCAGCTCTCTACATCACACATTGAAAATCATCCTAAGACAGGTGGCAAGACCAATCAATTTCTTGTACCAAACCAGATGAGGTGGGGCAGGGGCTAACCAGTCCAAAACCAAGAGGACGGTCAGAAAGAAGGCCAGTGGACAGTAGCCTTAACCTCATTTACATTTCAAACCCATTAACACTTGTTGAGCACTGTAGTAGTTTTCTTTTGCTGTGTAACAAATTACCACGAATTCAGTGCCTTCAAACAACACACATTTATTATCCCACAGCAACTATGAGTCAAGAGCGTAGGCACAGCTTACCAAGGTCCTCTTCTCTGGGTCTGACAAGAATGCAGTCAAGGTGTTGTGCAGGCTGCGTTCTCCTTTGCAGGCTTCAATGCAGAAGAATCCACTTTCAGGCTCACTCAGGTTGTTGACAGAATTCATTTCCTTGCCTCTGTAGGACCGAAGGCCCTTATAGGTTGGAAGCGAAAGACCAACCTCAGCTCCAGAGTCTACTTGCAGTTTCTAGAAGCTGCATGCAGCTCCCTCCACACAGGATTCATCAACATGGCCACTTTACCAAGCCGGCAAAGAGATCTCTGGAGGGTGTCTGTTAGCAAAACGAAGCCTTATGTCATGTAACACAATCCTAACAGTGATATCCCATTTCCTTTGCTATTTTCTTTTGGTTAGAACAAAGTCACAAGTTCCACCAGCACGCAAGAGGAGGAGAGTTACAAAAGTGTGAATACCAGAAGTGAGGGATATCCCTTGATATGGAGAAAGGATCACCTTAGGGTCTGTATGCCATTAGTATCTATCATGTGTCAGTTCCTAGGCCAAATACTTTCTCTATGATCTTTCAGTTCATATAAGCATGTTAAAAAGTCTTTCAATTATAGACAGATCTAAGGGTCGGGAGGACGTTCGGCTTCCGTGAGCCGCAGCCTTTTCGAGTGAGTGGTCGTGTGTTCGCCATCTTAGGAAAAAGATGTTCTCGTCCATGGCGCATCTGGCGCGGGCGAACCCATTCAACGCGCCCCACCTGCGGCTGGTACACTATGGCCTCACGGGCCTCCGCAGCAGCCCCGCGGGGCCCCCGGGCCCGCCCCGCCGTTCCCGCAATCTGGCAGCAGCCTCTGTGGAAGAGTACAGTTGCGAATATGGCTCCATGAAGTTTTATGCACTGTGTGGCTTTGGTGGGGTCTTAAGTTGTGGTCTGACACACACTGCTGTCGTTCCTCTGGATTTAGGGAAATGTCGCATGCAGGTGGACCCCCAGAAGTACAAGGGCATATTTAATGGATTCTCAATCACACTTAAAGAGGGTAGTGTTCGTGGTTTGGCTAAAAGATGGGCTCCGACTTTCATTGGCTACTCTATGGAGCGGCTCTGCAAGTTTGGCTTTTATGAAGTTTTCAAAGTCTTGTATAGCAACATGCTTGGGGAGGAGAATGCCTATCTCTGGTGCACATCACTGTATTTGGCTGCTTCTGCCAGTGCTGAATTCTTTGCTGACATTGCCCTGGCTCCTATGGAAGCTGCTAAGGTTCGAATTCAAACCCAACCAGGTTATGCCAACACTTTGAGGGATGCAGCTCCCAAAATGTATAAGGAAGAAGGCTTAAAAGCATTCTACAAGGGAGTTGCCCCTCTCTGGATGAGACAGATACCCTACACCATGATGAAATTTGCCTGCTTTGAACGTACTGTTGAAGCATTGTACAAGTTTGTGGTTCCTAAGCCCCGAAGTGAATGTTCAAAGGCAGAGCAACTGGTTGTAACATTTGTGGCAGGTTACATAGCTGGAGTCTTCTGTGCAAATGTTTCTCACCCTGCTGATTCAGTGGTATCTGTGTTGAATAAGGAGAAAGGTAGCAGTGCTTCTCAAGTTCTTCAGAGACTTGGATTTAAAGGTGTATGGAAGGGACTCTTTGCCCGTATCATCATGATTGGCACTCTGCACTACAGTGGTTCATCTATGACTCTGTGAAGGTCTACTTCAGGCTCCCTCGCCCTCCTCCACCTGAAATGCCAGAGTCTCTGAAGAAGCAGCTTGGGTTAACTCAGTAGAATGATCAAAGCAAATGTGGACTGAATCTGCTTGTTGATCAGTGTTGAGGAAAGTGCAAGAGGAACTTTTATATATTTGACAGTATAGGAAATTGTCTATTCCTGGTATAATTACTGTAGTCTCTTGCCTAAGGTGAGGGTTTCAAACCCACTGTTGAAATAAACCCAACTATTCATGAAAAAAGAAAAGTCTTTCAATTATAAAGTGTTATTAAATGCGAATTAACACCTAATACTAATATTATGTTTCTTGAAAACTTTGTAATGTCTCATTATTTACCATTTTCATTCATCTTGTTCATTTTCCTACAATTCCTAATATTAAATAGTCTTGAACAGGTTAAAGTGCTTATATCAAAGACAATAACATTGAGAACAATTTTGGGAAATTGGTCCTATCCCATCCTTAGCCAAGGAAAAGGAACTAAAAAAGAGTGGGTTAAACTCTAGTCCTTGCATGCCTCTGAATGTCTTCTTTACTCTCATATTTGATTTATAATTTGGCTGTCTGTAGTATTCTAGATTAAAAATAATTTTCCTTGGCATAATACAGATATTGCTCTAATATATTCTAGGATCTGATTGCCATTAAGAATTCTAACAGCTTTCTTGGCCTATCTGGCTAGTTCAGTCAGTGGAGCATGCAACTCATGATCTCAGTGTCATGAGTTTGAGCCCCACATTGGGTGTAGAGATTACTTAAAAATAAAATTAAAAAAAAAAAAGAATTCTAATAGCATTCTGATTCAATTCTTTTACATATGGCCTTTTATTTCCAATAGAACTTTCTTTTCCCCTTAAACAATGAAAATTTATTTTCTTAAATTCTTGAGGATTGAAGCCTTGAGAACAAGATCAGCAAGTTGATTTCTGCTGAGGCTTCTCTACTTGGCCTGTAGATGGCCCTCTTCTCACCACATTTATATATGGCCTTCCCTTGGTATATATATGTCTGGGTCTTAATCCCCTCTTCTTAGAACACCAGTCATATTGGATTAGGGCCCAGCCTGCCCTCATGTTTCCTTAACTACCTTTGTAAAGACCCTATCTTCAAATCTAGCCATATTCTTAGGTACTGAGGGCTAGGGCTTCAACATCTGAATTTTGGGAAGATACAATTCAGCCCATAACACTGGTCTCCCTGTTTTGTTCTTGTCTCCTAAAGTCTAGTTTCCATCCTCTGGAAACTTTTCAAATTTTTTTACCCCTGGTGATCTCCAATTCACAATCCTGAGCCTTGATATATTTTTATTTATTGTTCATGGCATCTAAAGAGGGTGGTGTTCGTGGTTTGGCTATAGAGATCTGTCTCCCCCCCACCCCCCAAATCTAGAGAATCTTCATGTGTAATTTTTGGCAACTTTCTTCTACTTGCTTCTTCTACTTTTTGTGTGATTCCTAATGGTTGAATATTGGACTTTCTGAATTGATCCACTTTTTTCCATTTATTTCTCCAATTATTCTACTTTCTGCATAAGTTCTTATACTTTAATTTTCAACTCTATTAAATTTTAACTTTTAAAAGATTTTTTTTAAGACATTTATTTATTTGAGAGAGAGCGTGCATGAGCGGAGCGGGGCAGGCTGAGGAAGAGGGAAAAAGAATCTCAAGCAGATTTTGGCTGAGTGCAGAGCCCCACAAGGGGCTCAATTCCACAACCCTGAGATCAGGACCTTAGCTGAAGCCAAAAGTTGGACACTTAACTGACTGTGCCACCCAGATGCACCTAACTTTTTTAAGATTTTATTTTTCTAGGTAATCTCTATTCCCAATATGGGGCTTGAACTCACAACCCTGAGTTCAAGAGTCACATGCTGTACTGACTGAGCCAGCCAGGTACCCCAAGTTCTAACTTTTTTAGATTGTCATGTTTTCAGTTTCCAAGAGCATTCTTTTATTCTCTGATTTTTTTTTTACATTTATAACAACTTTACTGGTGTATAATTTACATGCCATAAAATGAAGCCATCTTCGGTGAGCAGTTCCACAAATTTTAACAAAGGTAGACACCAATGTAACAATCATCCCAACTGCAGAAATTTCCCATCTGTCCCTTTACTGTCAGTTTCCTGACTCTCCAGCCTCAGGCTACCTCTGATCTACTTTCTATTACTATAGATTAGTTTCATACTAGTATTTTACATAAATCAAACCATATGACATGTATTCTCCAGCGTCTGGTTTCTTTCATTCGGCAGAATATTGTTGCATATATTAGTAGTTTGTTTCTATTTATTGCTGAATAGTATTTTATTGCATTGATATTTATTTATTCACTTGCTGATAAGCATTTGTGAATAAAGCTACTATGAACATTCATATATGAGTCTTGGTGTGGACTTACACTTTCAGTTCTTTGGGGTAAATACCTAGGAGAAGAATTGCTGGTAATAGGTGGGTGTATGTTTAACTTTATAAGAAA
Source organism: Eumetopias jubatus (assembly GCF_037043125.1). Lineage (NCBI taxonomy): Eukaryota > Metazoa > Chordata > Mammalia > Carnivora > Otariidae > Eumetopias > Eumetopias jubatus. Next base: position 27,990,078 of record NW_028274819.1, on the reverse strand, counting down.
CTACCAAATTGTTTTTCAAAGTGGTTTTACACTCCCAGCAGGAATGTATGAAGGGTCCAACGGCTCCACATCCTTCCTAATGCTTGCTATTACCAGTTTTTTAATTTTAGGCACTCTGGTAGGTGTGCAGTGGTATTTCATTGAGTTTTAATTTGCATTTTCCTGATGACTGATGATATTGAATATCTTGTTATATGCTTATTAGCCATTCATGTAACTTCTTTTATTAAGTATTTGTTCAAATCTGTGGCCATTTTTTAAATTGGCTTGTTTATCTTTTTACTTTTGAGTTAAAGCGTTCTTTATATATTCCAGATATAAGTCCTTTATCAGGTATGTGCTTAGCAAATATTTTCTCTTAGGTCACGGCTTGCCTTTTCATTTTCTTAACATTGTCTTTCAAAGAGTAGAAGAGTCCAATTATCAGCTTTTCTTTTAATGTTCATTGTTTTGTGTGTGTGTGTATCTTGCCAAGAAATTATTATCTGCACCACAGTTGTAAAGATTTCCTTCCATGTTTTCTTCTAGACATTTTATAGTTTCAGCTTCTATATGTAGGTCTAATTTTTTGTGTATATGAAGTTAGGGTCAAGATTTCTCCCCCTCTCCCCCCCCGCCGCATTGAACTATGCAGTTATTTTAGCAGGATTTATTTAAAAGGTTATCTTTTCCCCCACCAAATTATCTAAATTATCGCGGAGACTTTGTTGAAAATTAGTTGATGATATATTTGGGGTTCTCTGTTCTGTTCCATTGGTCTCTGTCTATCCTTATGCCAATACCATACTGTTTTGCTTGCTGTAGCTTTGTATTAAGTCTTAAAAATAAGTAGTATAAGTCCTCCAACTTTATTCTTTCCCTGAATTACCTTGGCTATTCAAGGTACTTCGCATTTCCATATATATTTTAGAATCAGGTTGTCAACTTCTAAATCAAAATACTTCTGGGAATTTTACTGGGATTGCATTTAATTTATAGAAAAATTTAAAGAGAATCAACCTCTTAACGATGGTGAGTCCTTCAGTACATAATATATTTTTCAAGATATTGAGGCCTTTTAAATTTCTCTTAGCAATGTTCATAAGTCCCAGTGTATAAGTGTTGCATATATTTTGTTAAATTCATCTTTAAGTAATTCATGTATTTTTATACTATTCCAAATGGTATTTTAAAAATTTAATTTCCAACTCCTGGGTATATACCCAAGAGAATTAAAAATATACACTCACACAAAAACTTGTGTACAAATATTCATAGCAGCATTATTCATAATAATCAAAAAGTGGAAACACCCAAATGTCCATCAACTTATGAATGAATACACAAATGTGGTGTGTCCGTGCCATGGAATATTATTCAGTGGTAAAAAGGCACAAAATATGGATATATGCTCCAACAAGGATTAACCCTGAAAACATTATGCTAAGTGAAAGAAGTTAGACACAAAAAGGCCGCACATAGCAGGGGCAACCACTCTCGAAAACAGTATGGAGGTTCCTAAAAAAAATGAAAAATAGAACTACCCTATGACCCAGCAATTGCACTAGTAGGTATTTATCCAAAGGATACAAAAATACTGGTTCAAAGGGGGCACAAACACCCCAATGTTTATAGCAGCATTATCAACAATAGCCAAATTATGGCAAGAGTCCAAATGTCCATTGACTGATGAATGGATAAAGAAGATGTGGTTTACATAAACAATGGAATATCACTCAGCCATCAAAAAGAATGAAGTCTTGCTATTTGCAACGACATGGATGATGCTACAGTACATTATGCTAAGTGAAATAAGTCAGTCAGAGAAAGACAAATACCGTATGATTCCACTCATGTGGAATTTAAGAAAGAAAACAGATGAACATAGGGGAAGGGGAAAAAAAGAGAGGAAAATAAACCATAAGGGTCTCTTAACTATAGAGAACGAACTGAGAGTTGATGGAGGGAGGTGGGCGGAGGATGGGCTAATGGGTGATGGGCATTAAGGAGGGCACTTGTTGTGATGAACACTGGTGTTATTTAGTGATGAATCACTAAATTCTTCTCCTGGAGCCAATAAAACCTTATATGTTAACTAATTAGAATTTAAATAAAAACTTGAAACAAACAAGCAAAAAGGCCACACATAGTATATGATTCCATTTATGTGAAATGTCCAGAATAGGCAAATCCAAAGAGACAGAAAGTAGATTAGCGGCTATCAGGGGCTAGAGGAAAGAGGGACTGGGGAGTGTTTGCCGATGGATATGAAGGATTTTTGGGGAGGGATGTAAGTGTTCTAGAATGAGATAGTGGTGATGACTGCACAATCCTATGAATATACTAAAACCCACTGAACTGTATACTTTAAAATGGTAAATTTTATGTTTGAGAATTATGTCTCAATTTTTAAAAATCTCATTTTCCAATTGTTTATTGTTACTATATAGAAATATAATTTTTAAAAATTTATTGACCTTGTAACCTGTGATCTTGCTAAATTCAATTATTCTACTTTTTACAAGTAAATTCTGTAGGATTTTCTATGACGTAATCATGACATTCCCAAAGAGAATTTTACGTTTTTATTTATGTTTTCCTCACCTTATTGCACTGGCTAAACCTCTAGTGCAAGGCTAAATAAAATGGTGTATGGAAGAAAGAGAGAGTGAAAGAAAATGTGGCAAATGTTAACATTTATGAAATATTAATGAATGATATAAAGGTAGTCTTCATATTATTCCTTGACCTTCTTTATGTCAAAATAAAAAGTTTAAGGAAAGCCCCAAAACTATGTGCCAAGCACTGTTCTAAGCCTGTATGAAATTATTTAATCCTCTCAACACTTCTGTGAAGCAGCTATTACTACCCAGTTTTAAGGAAGAGGAAAGTGAGACACGGAAAGGTTGAGTAGCTTACCCAAGATCACACAGTAAGCAGCAGAAGCAGGGCTCAAATCAAAGAAGCCTGGCTCCAGAGTCTATGCTCTTACCCTCTCCGCTGTTCTGTCTCTCCAAAGAGTACCTCTTTAGTTTTTGTTTTGTTTACAAAGGCATTCATAGGTACTCTCATCATGTCAGCCCCTCTGACTTATTTCATTTCTATTAGGTTAAGTTTCTTAACTGGAATTCCTCTTAACCTCAGGTTTTTGTTTTGTTTGTTTATTCATTACAAATCGGGACTGCTGGAGAAGAACCACTGAACTTTGTTGATTTCGACAGGTAGGTGTCTGAAAAAATTGGTAGGCAATTTTTGGTAGTTGGTAGGCATCTCTAATCAAGATGGCACAGACAATGAGGATGCTCAGGTCACAAGGATGCCTCAGATAGGGCTTGGGGCAAAGGGACTCAGGTCTAAAACTAACTGTAAAGAGAAAAGGGCCCAGTTGTGATTCTAAGCTCCTCAATATTATAAAGCAAATTGCACAAGTGTGGTTGCTGTGACCTTAGTTTCAACAAGGTAAAAGGATCCATGCATTCATGCTGATGTGGGTACACACAACATAGTGTTCTCATGGACTGTGGGTGAGAGACAAATTGATACACTTTTTCTGGAAAATAATTTGACAATATGCATCAAGGACCTGAAGGAGCATTGAGGAGCATTTGTGTTCCATGACAAAGAAAGTTCGCTTCTAGGAATGTCCGTTAAAGCACCAAAGGGATTACATATTTTTAGAAAGTTGCTCATTGTAGTGTAAAAACTAAAAAACTGGAAATGAGTGTCCAACAACAGATGAAGACTTAGTTGAATTATGGCATTCCAATAGAGCAGACCATGACGTAGCTATTGGAATTTTAACAAAATGAGAAAACTATTATAGATAAAATTTTAGCACCAAGAGTTAACCAGCCACCTTTGCATTTCCTGAATATCAGCAACTCTTCCTTTTGGGTCCTGTTTTTACTTTCTACCTGGGCTCTAACTACTTGTGTAGCCCCAGAGTTTGGAAACCATCTTCCTAGAGGTCTCAGAGTTTTATAAGGTGTGTTGGTAGTTGGGCATGAGGAGCAAGGGAGAGGGCCAGCAAGACTCAAGATTCCCTTCTTATCAGTATTATATACTAAGGGGGCATGTAAGCTTTTGTTTGGAAGAACTATAGTGTTTTTTTTAAAAAGACCTAAAGGGCACCTGGGTGGCTCAGTCGTGAGGCATCTGCCTTCAGCTTGGGTCATGATCCCAGGGTCCTGGAATTGAGCCCTGCATCGGGCTCCCTGCTCCCGGGAAGCCTGCTTCTTCCTCTCCCACTCCCCTGCTTGTGTTCCTGCTCTCACTGTCTCTCTCTCTCTGTCAAATAAATAAAATCTTTAAAAAAAAAGAAAATAAAAAAATAAAAATAAAAAAAGACCTAAGCTCACTTGTTTCACACTTTATATTAATAACTTTTTGGGATTGTTTGTCCCTGTTCTGACCTCCTGAAGATGCTTTTATTTATTCATTCATTCATTCATTCATTCATTTTTAAGATTTTATTGATTTATATATTTTATTTATTTTATTTATTTATATATAATATATAAATATTATTATTTATCGAGCCTGATGGGGGACTCGATCCTGCAACTCCAGGATCATGACCTGAACTGAAGGCAGTTGCTTAACCAACTGAGGCACCCAGGTGCCCCTAAAGATGCTTTTAGAATGTAGCTTTTAGCCCTTTTCACAACACTCCTTCACTCCACTTTGTCCCCTAAGCCAATCCCTACCTGACAGGAGAAGATTCAACAACTACTTTGACTTAGGGACACTTATTTAAAGACATACATAAAAATTTAAAGCACTAACATTAAGTAGTTATATCAAATAATAGTATAAGACATGTTTCCCCAAAAACAGAACCTGAGATATTATTTGAATGCCGGGTAGTTAATTGGGAGGCAGCAAGAATGACAGAGCAGGGAGTGAGACTGGGCAGGAGGACAAGCCAAAGGGCATTATTATCAAAGTTGCCGTTGTTAGCAACAAGAGCTCCCTTCCATGAGGACCACTGAGAAGGGCACAGAATGCCTCCTATGGCAGCCCACCTGGAAGCCAGGAGGTTGATCCATTGACTTCTGTTCTCCATTGATTAAGGGTTTCTCCTAATGGGGAGATGCAAACTTCTCTACCCTCCAGAGAGCTCCAGTGGTGTCATAAAAAGCAGAATACAGAACGACAGATGACTGGGTCTTGGGATAGGATGCTGTGAGCATGAGGTAGGTCAGAATTGTCTCAGAGGTGAGCCAGGGGATGGGATGTGGGCAGCAGAGGGGTCTGCTACAACATGTCATGAGCAATGCTTCCTCTGAGTTTTTAAAGTTGTAAGCAAGCAGTCATATTACATGAGCAGCAAAAAAAATGAGTACATACACACAAATAACAGAAATATAAAACTGGTATAATGAATAGTCCTGTGCTTACTTTGTTACTTTCATAAATGTTCTCTATGAGTGGACTCGTGTATGTGCATGCACGCATATGTGCTCCTGTAACTATGAAGAGACTGTATTTCAGTTCCTACCTTGAACAGAGCAATCACTCAACAGAAGCAGAAGACACTTGAAGACATGTTGAGCAAGAGACTATAAGTTTCCCCAGAATTTGCAGAAATTTGGGAGAGGCTTTGGACTTCCACAAGATATTTGAGCCTACCATATCTGAATCTTAAGTGAGAAATTCCATATGACAAAATTAAACCTGATACCAGGCAATGAGATATTAGTTGTTAGTATCTATATACATTAACATGCATGATAACTCGGTGAAGTCTAGACCACTCCCAATAAGATTCCTTTACCACCACCATATCTAGAGCTTTGGGACAAAGGGAACAGAGAAGTAACAAGAGAAGAGAGTGGGTTTAAAGCAGCTTTGCAGGTGACTTTCTGCTCAGGCAGAGTGTGCGTTAGTGTCTTATGCTTAGGCTCTAGCTGAAGAATCTGGAGACTCGAGAACACATGCTCTACCACTGTTGGTTGAAATTCAGTCCTTAGGCAGCAAAACCCCTAGAAAGTTTGTGCCTCAAGTTGTATTTGCAAATAACTAGGACAACAGGAGGCTAGTGGGACTGTCCTAAGTAGTGACATGTTTTTTCTTTTCTTGTTGTTGCTGTTGGTAGTAGTGGTGGTGGTGTGTGTATGCATGTGAATCTATGAAGGGACTGTGCTTCTTGTGTTGGTACACCAATGTTCCATCTAGCCTGAAGATGTAGACCAGAGTGGGACATTAGGAAGGGCAAGGGAGTGTTTTCCATGGTTTTGAAATCAGCTTAAAGTGTTCCCATGGGTCCTTAATGTGAGGAAGAATACTAAGGTAATTAAATGTTTGGGTATTGGACCAAATATGGGATTAATGAACATAAAAATAAGTATGGTATCAGATTCTAATCCTGTGTTCCAGGACCCCCAAGACCACTCTCACATGCAAAATAAAGAAGTATATGGTAAGAGATTATAAACCCTGTGTTTTATTTTTATTTTTATTTTTATTTTTTAAGATTTTCTTTATTTGACAGAGAGACACAGTGAGAGAGAGAACACAAGCAGGGGGAGTGGGAGAGGGAGAAGCAGGCTTCCTGCGGAGCAGGGAGCCTGATGCGGGGATTGATCCTAGGACCCTGGGATCATGACCTGAGCTGAAGGCAGACGCTTAATGACTGAGCCACCGAGGTGCCCCAAATCCTGTTTTTTCTCTTTTTAATTTTATTATGTTATGTTAGTCACCATACAATACATCATCAGTTTTTTGATCCACAATTAAAATCCTGTGTTTTAAATAAATAAATATGATAACAGATTATGACCTCCCCAAGAACACCCTCATGTTCAATGATTTATTACAAGAACTCAAAAGTCAGAGAAGTTGTTATACTGATGGTTAGAGTCTATTATAGTGAAAGGATACAGATTAAAATCAGCAATGGCAAAAGGCACATAGTGCAGATTATAAGGGAGACCAGGTGCAAGCTTGCAGTGTCCTGCCCAGTAGGGGTCTGTGGGCCTTAATCAGTGAATTATAGCCAACCAGGGAAGCTCATCTGAGCCTTGGTGTGCAGGGTTTTTATTGAGAGTAGGTCACATAAGCATACCTGACTGCCCTGGTGGCCGACCTTAATTTTCCAGTCCCCCCAGAGGTCAAGCTGATACTGTGTGGTCCAAAGACCCCACCAGAAAGCACATCATTAGCATATCTTATATGGCCCAAGGCCTCAGGTAAACGAAGATGCTTTTTTTTTTTTTAAGATTTTATTTATTTGTAGAGAGAGGAAGAGAAAGCACAAGCAGGGGAAGCAGCAGGCAGAGGGAGAAGCAGGCTCCCACCTGAGCAAGGAGCTCAATGCGGGACTAGATCCCAGGACCCTGGGATCATGACCTGAGCCAAAGGCAAACATTTAACCAACTGAACCACCCAGGCGTCCCTAAACAAAGATACTCTTAGGCAGGATATTTCAAGTGCTTAGAAGTTATCACTATGGAGCCTAGCAAGGGCCAAATCTTTCTTTGCAATGTACAGTGTTTGGACAACATGGACCTGCTTAGTTAATCCTTTACTACACAAATCCATTGACTAAAATAAGAATTCATGAGTCTGTACTGAGATAGATAGATGATGATAGATAGATAGATAGATAGATAAATAGACAGATGATAGATAGATGGAAAATTCCTTCCTGTAGAAGAATGGAAATTAATGATTAAGGAATGAATGATGGAGTTAGGAAAATTACTATTTGGTAACCATTATAATAGTTGTTTCACACAAGAATCATTAGTGGATGCCACAGTGAGTTGATGGTCAGCCCCCCAAAAGATGTGTCCATGTCCTAATCCTCAGAACATGTGAATGTGATCTTATTTGGTAAAAGGGTCTTTACAGATGTAATTAAATTAAGGATCTTGAAATGAGATCATCCTGGATTACCCAAGTGGGCCCCCAATCCAACGACAAGTGCTTTTGTAAAAGACATAAGAGAAGTGGTACCTGGCTGGTTCAGTCAGAAGAGCATGAGACTCTTGATCTCCAGGTCATGAGTTCAAGACCCACATTGGATGTAGAGATTAGTAAGAAAAGAAAAGAAAAAAAACCAAAAACATACAAGAAGACAGATGTACAGAGGAGAAGGCCTTATAAAGACTGAGGCAGAGATTGGAGTGTTGTGGTCACACATCACGGAATGCCACCAGAAGCTGGAAGGGGAAGGGAAGGATTCTCCCCTAGAACCTTCCCAGGGAGCACACAGCCCTGCAGACATCTTGATTTCAGACTTCAGAATTGTGAGGCAATAAATTTCTGTTGTTTTAAGCCGCTTAGCTTGTGATAATTTGCAGCCACAGGAAACTAATACAGATGCTAAAACCAGTGGTGAAAGAATGATGCCTCAGGAATTTACATAGTCTTAAAGTACCCACAAAATATGCATTAATTATAAAGGAAAATATAGTTAACTCTTCAGTGGAGAAACCTGACAGGAGCTCTTGAACCAAGCTTATTGAGTTTTGGAACCAAACATAGCTGGCCTTCACTTGCACCATCATCAATTTGTAGGAGTTTGCATGGTTTGGAGACTTACTTAACTTCATTACACCTCAATTTTCTATAAAATGGAAATAATAAAAACCAATACCCACACGTTATGGATATTTTGAGGATTAAATGAGACAATCCATTTAAAGCCCAAAGCACAGAACTTAGGACATATATATTTGATATTTATTGGTTATTCTTTTTTTAAGATTTAAAAAAAATTTTTTAAGATTTTATTTATTTATTTGAGAGAGAGAGAAAGAGAATGAGCTGGGGGAGAGGCAGAGGGAGAGAGAGAAGCAGACTCTCTGCTGATCAGGGAGCCTGATGACATGGGGCTCAATCCTAGGACCCTGAGATCATGACCTGAGCCAAAGGGAGGCACTTAATCAACTGAGCCACCAGGCACCTCTAAGATTTTATTTTTAAGTAATCTCTACACCCAACGTGGGGCTCAAACTCACAACCCTGAAATCAAGAGTCACATGCTCTACTGACTCAGTCAGGCAGGTGCCCCTATTTATTGGTTATTCTGATGAGAATACTATCATCTACAGAATGAGGTTTAAATTTCCTGTAATCTACTCAAGGAGATAAAAGATACACTCAATGAAAGACTTCATGATCAGGGTGCCTGGGTGGCTCAGTTGGTTAAGCGACTGCCTTCGGCTCAGGTCATGATCCTGGAGTCCCGGGATTGAGTCCCACATCGGGCTCCCTGCTGCTCAGTGGGGAGTCTGCTTCTCCCTCTGACCCTCCCCCCTCTCATGTGCTCTCTCTCTCTCTCTCTCATTCTCGCTCTCTCAAATAAATAAATAAATATAAATAAATAAAAATCTTTTAAAAAAGAAAGACTTTCATGATCAGGGGGCACAACTATCTTTCTTCGTCCTCAGTCTCTTGGTCTCCAATCATTCAACCTTCATTCTTCCAGACCCTTGATCAGCTAAGCCATTAACTAGAGCCTGAGTCCATCCATATCCATAGCTCAGGCCACTTCCTATACATACAAAACTGATGATCAAGTATGCTTCTTGAAGTTCTGTTCACTGGGAAGAATGTGCCTCATCACTGTCTTTCAGGGACACCCCTGAGTAAGGCTGTGGCTTCCAAAAAGCAGGCTCTTCTGACTCCATAGCTATCTCCCTGGGGGATATGACAGGCAATGGGGAGCAGTAAAAGATGACTGTGATAGGGTCAAGCCCCTGAGACAGAGAAAAATGATAGTGGGACTTAATTGCATTTCTGATGTTTTAATTTCTGATGCTGACTTAAGGGATTGAAATCAGGACTGCCCTGCAAAGACGGGGCTTATAAGTTCTCCTCAATGCCAGAAGAGAAAGGAAAAATGGAAAACTAACTAAGCCCCCTCCCCTCATCAACCCACTTCCCACAAACATACTTCTGATATTCTCGGTAAAACCACAAACTTGGGGGCACCTGGGTGGCTCCGTCGGTTAGGCGTCTGACTTCAGCTCAGGTCACGATCCCAGGGTCCTGGGAGCCCGGGAATCAGGCTCCCTACTCCGCAGGAAGTCTGCTTCTCCTTCTGCCCACCCCCCCACCCCCCCCACCCCCGTGCCCTGGGCTTGTGCATGTGCTCTCTCTCTCTCTATCATAAGTAAATATTTTTTTAAAAAAACAAACCACAAACTTGAACTTCTTGGATCTTTCCAATCAATAGGTGGTCTATTTGTAACACTGGAATATATGAAATTATTTACATTTCTGGTCAGGCAAGCCCAAATTCTGCCTTTCCTAACAAACAAACAAGGCTGCCTCAGTAGAGATGAGGTTCCACTGTTACCTCCTCCAAATGATTGCCTCCATCACCTTAAACAAGTTGCTGAATGCTAGGCCTCCATTTCCTCAACAAAATAAGGGTGATGAACTACTCAGTCTAACTCCAAGCTTCCTACCAGTTGAAACACTTGGTGATTTTCTAATGGCATGGGAGGAAAGCCGGGAAATGTGAGGAGACGGTTCATGGATATATTCTGAGGCATTACTAACTCCTGGATAATAAACTCAGAAGGAAGTGAAGATGGAAGTGGGGGACGAAGAAAGACTCCTTCTTAAGTGTAAGATTTCAATTCATTTTGCAACCAAACTGCCTTTGATGTCATCGATTTTCAAAACTTTTCCCCGAATTTTAGAATTGAGATAGAAATAGTGGGCAAAAGAACATTGCACATGGTGACAGAGTAATATTATTTTTTAAATACTCACCCCAAATTTCCCTTAATATCTTTTCTCTGATTTATGTGACATAAATAAACTACATTATGGTGTGAGGGACTATAAAGGCTTATTGCCACTTGTTTGGTATTGCTTACGTAACTCACTCTGAGTACCAGTTGTGGGTATCTCAAACTAAGTGCCATAAAATATAGCCTGCCACTTCACTTCCTACACTTTCTGTGTAGGAAGACAAAACTTTAGTGCTCACAAAAATACTTGTCAGTGTAATAGTTGGTAGTGAGAACTTCTTTTATTTAGATTGCATATTTCCAGTCTGCAGTAAGAAAAATGAAAGATTGAAGGAAGATTTATGTTACTTCTCTGCAGGATCTCAAATTATCTGGCAAATTCCTTCCCCAAGGAAAACTACTTTTTCAAAGATATCCTGGGTAAATGCATACTGAAATTAGCATAAAATTGGCAAGATCACTTGTGTCTACACGATTGAATTCATTTGTAAATAACGACTACTCACTTCCTTGCTTCCCCACCCCGGGACCAGACTCTAAGCATCACAGGTGCCGAAAGACTTACAAAAAGCAAGGAATAGGAACAAAAGGACGTTGGCGCCAGGAGGAAAAAAGAATCTCCCAGAACAAAAATAATCTCACACGGAATAGCAGATTCAGTATCAGGTATTACGGAAATTTAAACTGGCTTTTAAACAGTGATCAGCGATAGTGTATCAACTTTATTAGGTCTTCTACTATGCCTGTCTGGTTTGTATAAACCTTTAAGCTTATCTTGAGGGGCAGATTTCTATGCTAAGCACATAATAGGTGTTAAACCAGTATTGATTTTTTTAAGGGGGATGGTCAATAAATATAAACCTCACTCTTTTAACTTTTACTTTATGCCTTAAGAGCCAAACGATGATTTCCATGAACCCTAAGTTTCACTACTCATGATTATAGAAGAAACAGCTCTGATATACAACAGAAGATCCTCAAAATAATCATTAAATTAACCCCCGCCAAACTGCGTGGAGGTCACAGGGGAAATGTTTGGGTAAAGTCCTGCTGAAGTCCCAAACAAAAATCTCCAGCACAAAGTGTGCATAGTGAGTTTAAATGTATTGTAATTAAAGTCATCCAGATGGTAGTTGGATTAATCAATGAAGAGGCAGTATTTACCTTGGGATAGAAGATCTGAAATCCAGAATGAGAAAATCCCCAAGGCGGGGGTGGGGACAGTTAATAAGAGCCCCTGGGAAAGGTCCTTTCAACAAGGATTGGAAAATAATACGTTTGAATTTGAATCTCTTTGAATATAAATCTCCCCTAACAGCAGGAAAAGGGTCCTCTAGCCCAGCAAGCTTTGTGCAGGAAGGGAGTAAACGGAACTGTAAAACAGCCCGCTCAGCTGTTTCTGGTTTGGGACTGGGCTCAGAGAAAGAAATCGCGATGTGGGAACTGGGTATTTGAGACACTCAAAATAACTCGAAGGGTCAAATAACGAACTCCAGGCAAAGCGTTGACAAGCCTCCCCCTTTGCAGCACCTACGCTGGGTTTCCTCTCAATTTCCCGTCCCTCGCGCGGGGCGACCTGCGGGCGCGGCCCCTTCCCACGCGGGGCGCGGCAAGCGTGGACAGCTCCCCTTGGAGCAGCCGAGGGCGGGAAGTCCGCGGCCCGTTGGCTACCGCTGGCGTGCACCTCTCCGGATGCCCGGGGCCGGCTGGGCCGGTAGGCCTCGAGCCTTCTCGGCCCTGCTGGCCTGAGGGAGGCGGCCGGTGGCGGCGGAGGCCTCGCGGGCCGCCCGTCTGGCCCGGGAGCCGCGAGCGCGGGGCGCCGAGGGGAGGCGGGGCGAGGCCGCGGGGCGGAGGGGGGCGGGAGGTGCATCCTGGGAAATCCACCAACATGGGGCGAAGCGGCCGCCGCCGCCGCGGTGACTCCCGGCCGCGGATGCCGCCGTTTCCCTGACGCCCGGCTGGGGCCTCGCCGCGCGCCGCGGCCTGGGTTCCCCCGGCAGAGACCGGCCAGCGCGCCCTCCGCCCGTCCGCCCGCCGGGGCCATGTGAGGGGGCAGCTCCCTCCGCCGCCGCCTCCTCCTCCTCTTCCTCCCCCCGCCCCCTCCCTCCCCTCCCGCCCCCCATACACAGGGCCCTAGAGGAGCCCCCACTGCTGCTGGCCCTCCCTACGCAACCCCCACGATGGACAGGAACTACGCGACCTCCGGCTTCGCGGACCCGCCGCCGCCGCCCGCACCCCCCGCCGCCCCCGCCACCGCCAGTGCCGCTGCACCAACCCCCGCCCCCGCCTGGGCCTACGAACCCAGAGCCGCGGCGGCCGCCGCCGCCGCCAACAGCAGCTGCAGCAGCGGCAGCAGCCCCAGCCTCAAGGCCAGGTAGGGAGGGTGGGCGCCGGGGTCGTCGTGGGCCAGGAAAGGCCGGGGATGTGTTTGGGGCCTTCGCCCCTGTGCAGCGCCGCCCAGGGGTCCTGGCCGGGCGGGGAGCCCTCCACTCTTCTCGCTTTTGCCCGCGCGGGGAGAGGCGGCTGATGACTCCTATGAGGTGGTCTTGGGGTGGGTGGGGGCGCCCAGTGCAGGATTCGCGCTTAGGGCTGGTAGGGGGCTGTGAGTAAAAGGGAGGGCTGGGCGGGAGTCGTGGGTCTCCGTCACCTCGCGGGTCTTGGGCTCTCTCACATGGTGAAGTTTTGGGTTCGTGCCTGAACTGGGCGATCAGGGAGACCCGGGACTGGCTCCGGGGGGGCGGGGGGGTCCCGAGGAGTTCCGGGCAGTGACATTCCATTGTATTGGAACGGACAATGTGGTCTTGGGGACCCCGGCAATGTGAGGGTGGGGGAGGCGCGAGAGGAAGAGGCGCTGAGCAGCGTCCCTGGCACTGGGGGACCGGGGAGGGCTGGGCTGCGGGAGAACCCCTGGGGCGTGGGGCCCGGGAGAGGGCCTGGAGGGGCGCGAAAGCTGCGACGGGGCTGGGTGACATATGTTTGCAGTGGTGGCCAAGATTAAGCTGTTTCTCTTCCACGCGTTCAAAGTTACTCTTGGGTTTCCTCCCCTTTTAACAACAGCAGGAAGTAAGGAATCTTTTTTGCCTTCTGATGCCTTGGGGTGACTAAGAGTTGGGAAGAAATTGGGGGTGGTCAGTGAAGGCCATAAAGGTTGAAGAACAGAAGCATGCTTCTCCATCTCGGCTTCTGAAACCCCGGTTCATTATGTAGCGCGGGGTTCAAGAGTTCATCTTTGCTCCATCATGACCAAGGGAATCTAAAATGTTGACTTTTACTAGATATTTAAGCTCGCGGGAAATGTGTAGTAGTGCCACACTGTGAAATGGTCCATTTGAATGATAACTGGAAGGCGTGGTCTGCTTTGGACGATTCGGGAGCGGGGTGTTTTAAAGCCACCTCTGCCGAACAATGCAGAATCTGGTAGGTGCAGCTTCTGATTACAAGGACCAGGGAATCCTGGGTTGCTAATGACTTCATCCTCAGCTACCAACAGGAAGCTTCGTGGCTTTATGATCTCATCAGATTTCTTCACTATTGTCACGACAGAAGTGAACTTTTTTTTTTTTACTTTATATATTACAGTGTTGTAGGTTATCTTTGTTTTTATGAAAGTTCCACCTTCATGATTGGGAAAATAATGTGTGAAGAGTAGTTGGTCTTTGTCTTAAATAATACCTTGGGATGATTGAGAGAGAATGAGAAAAATTGGATTCAAGAAAAGAGAAATAAGCTTTCTCAGAAAATTTTAGGTCCTTTGTTTAAAAGACCTGGGATTTAAAAAAGAATAATAATGGGATGTGCCAGTTTGGAGCTAATTAATTGCTGAAACTTTTCAGAAATAGTCATAACTTTGTATTATATACTATTAAGACATTTTAAGGAGTTTTATGAAAGATGTTTGGCACTTTTCCCATTAATATTTTTTTGGTGCTAATTCGACTATCGTTTTTCAAGTAGCTTTTGCATCAAGTGCAATAATCTACAAATTACAATTGCTTTCTTTTCAGTGAATGATAACGATAGGTATTTGTGCAGCATTTTTAATGTTTTAAATGAAAAGTATTTTATTAGGTAAATGGAACAAATTCTACCCAGTTATTTCTGTTATTTCTTTTAGCAGAATACTTCTGAGGCAAGAAACTAAAATCTACTTGTCATATTTTCCAAATGTTATTAATCAAAGTAACAAAGAATGACTTCCCAAACACATTTGAAAACAGTAAGTAGATTCATTTGGAACACATAATCTAAAAGAGGTTTATTTTGGTTTTTTGGAAGTTATTGATTTTTAAATGCTAAGCACCCCCCCTTTAAAAATATGTATTTTGGGGGTGGAGTCAACTAAATTTTAGCGTAGAAAATGCAGGCTTTCCCCCTCCCCCACCAACTTGCTTTGTTAACATCTTGTGTTAGGATCAGGCCATCTGTACAGGGCTACACACACTTCTTAATTGTACCTCATTTTATTCTTCAAATTGTGTAATGTCCTCTTTCATTTCAGTTGTATAGAAAATACTGAATCTGAAATATGGCCTGTAAATCTTTAAGTATTCTGCATTTTCAGAAGCCTATTCATATTTTTATAACCTTTTAGAAAGCTTTTTCATAATTCATATATAAGTTGAATGTTTTTGTTCCCCTTTGTGGCAGTTTCTTCTTAAAGGTGCAAATGAGTACTAGTTGTGATGATGTGATATGGATACTTATCCATAAAGAATTAGCCTGTCTGTCACCTTGTTTCCAGTAACCTATTCAGAAGCTAACAGATGGTAATGACATTCAGTTGTTACTGACATGTCCCTACTTTGTGTCTTTGCTTGATCCTGAAATGGAGCGTTTTCATCAGTTGATGGGGAAAGAACATGATAAACAATTTCTCATTACTTTGAAATAATACTTTTTTGGTATAACAGCTCCATCATATATTAGGTATTTCTGTTGTTTTAACAATTAAAAAGCAAAGAGCTAAGGGGAAACTCTCAACATTTTACCTTAGGGTGTATAGAGCTTTCTGAATATTTCTGAAATAGTACTTGCTAGGTCACTGGGAAATTCAGGGATAAAAATTGGTCTCGTAAATCTCCATTTATTTGTGTTCTCAGTTTTAGGGACTGAATGAGCATATCATTGCCTATCACAATGCAGTTGGAAATACTTTTGGTGAGGCTGTCTGAGATACCATTAATACCTTTGCATACTTTTGGAAATAAGGTGATTATCAGGAAGCTGCAGATCTGTTTCCTTTTCTCTACCTGTTATTTATATCTTGCACAGAACATCGAGAGGCTGTTTCATCGTAGTGATGATAGATGTGTTTGTATTTGAATATGCACCAGAAAGTGACTAAATAAAAATACTTTGTTTAAAGTAGATTTATATCTGTTTTTGTAACTTTGTCACTTGAAATTGTCAATTTTTTTGCTACCAGTTTTTCAAATTTCCTAATACATAAATTTTTTCTGATCATAGTATGAATGTGTAATGAATGGGATAGGTACCACTCCAAAAAAACAAAAAAAATTATTAGCTTTTCTAAAACTGGTCAGCTACTGGGGTGACTGGCTGGCTCAGTCAGTTAAGCATCTAACTCTTGATTTCAGCTCAGGTCATGATCTCAGGATCATGAGATGGAGCCCTGAGCTGGGCTCGAACTCGGTGTGGAGCTTGCTTAAGATTCTCTCCCTTTGCCTATCCCCCGCCCCGGGTGCATTCTCTTTCTTAAAAACAAAAACAAAAAAAAAAACTGGTCAGCTTCTATATTAAGGACTCTCTCATAAGTTTTAAATCTAGAGACTCCCTTAAGGCTTTTGGAAAAAGACCTTGTAAGATCACAATTTATGGGGAGTAGGGACAGTCCCAAATTAGTGAAAGGTTATTTCAAATAAACTTCTTTTGTTCAGAAAGTATTTTCCCATAGAAACAATGTTGTGAGTAATAATAGCTATCATTTACTGAACTAATTTTTGCTAGGCGCTGTTTAAGTGATGAGCATATGCATACACACACACTTAATATTAACAATTTTTGGAGGTAGGTATTTCTTTTTTAAAAGATTTTATATATTTGACAGAGAGAGAGTACAGATAGGCAGAGCGAGAGGGAGAGGGAGAAGCAGGCTCTCCGGGGAGTAGGGAGCCTGACACAGGGCTTGATCCCAGGACTCTGGGATCATGACCTGAGCTGAAGGCAGACGCTTAACTGGCTGAGCCACCCAGGCACCCCGAGGTAGGTATTATTTTTACCTTCCTTTTTATGAATGAGGAAACTAAGGCACAGAGACATTAAGTATATACTAAGTCAAAGTATAATTAAGTGTAATATACTTACAGTCATTTAGCTAGTAAGTAGGGGAGCCAGGATTTAAACCTGGACATTGTGGATCTGGAGCCTGCACGTTTAATTACTATACTGCACTACTTCATAGTAAGATAGTCTGATAATGCAATCTGACTATGTTATGGGTTAAATGAGCTTTTATGGTTAACCGGGTATCATTAGTATCCATATTTCAATATTCATGTCACTGTTGACTATTTTTTTCCCCGATGGAAATGTGCTTTCTTTCACTTCCATAGCAGTGTACTTTTCTAGTTTTCCTTGTACCTTCCTGTAATTGCTTTTCCCTGTTCTTCAATAGCTCTTACTCTTCTGATCTCTACATACTGTCATTTTTTCCCGTGCTTTGGATTGATAGAATTTCTTGTGCTTTCTTCTGAGGATAATTACATCCATGCCTATGACTTTAAATATCATCTCTGGAGATGCCTATGTATATGTCTAAGGCCCAAACATGTTCTGATCACCTAATCACATAACCTCTCTGAGCATTTACTTGGGTATATAATGGCCATTTAGTGATGAACTCATGCTCTCCACACCTGTTCCACATCTGCTTGTCTAGGGAGGCCTATCTCAGTAAGTCACACCTTTGTCCATCTAGTCGCGCAGGTCAGAACCTGGGAGTTGTGTGTGCTCGGTCACTAAGCCCTACTGCTTTTTTATCTCTTAAGTATATCTTGAAATTGTCTACTTCTTTCCACTGCTCCAACCTGATCCAAGCCACCATGATTTTTTACCATAATTGCAGTAGCCTCCAAACTAAATAATCTTGAACCTTTTCTTTCCTTCCCTCAACTAATTCTTCTCATAGTTGGGCCATTCTAAATCCCTTCCTACCTTAAAACTTTCATTCATGCTGTTACCTCCACCTAGATAACTCACCCTTTCCCCACCTCATAACCTGACTTCTTAAGGTATCTCATGTCAGAACCCCACTGCCTTCCAACCGCCATCCCGTATTGTTTTATGAAGTGGTATGGATGTTTTCACAGTACATTTTACTGTACTTTCATATAATTCCTAGAAATACAGTTATATACCTATATGCCATCTACGTAATAGATATCTTCCTCTTTAGAATGGAAGGTCTTTGAGGGACACTGTTTTGCTTACTGCTGCATACCTGGTACTTACTCTGGTGCCTGGCATATAGTGGGTGCTTAATACATGTTTATGACATGATGGCCCGAACTCTTGGGTTACTGTGGGAATTGGAAGCCCTTCTCTTGCTGCTGCAGCCTCTACTGCCATTCCCCATCTTCTCTCCGTCCACCCAGTAATGGGAACCAAGATGAAGAGGTGAAGGCGTTCATGATCATCATTGATTAGAAGTGTGAAGATGGGGGCGCCTGGGTGGCTCAGTCGGTTAAGCATCTGCCTTCGGCTCAAGTCACGATCCCAGAGTCCTGGGATCAAGCCCCGCATCAGACTCTCTGCTCAGCGGGAAGCCTGCTTCTCCCTCTCCCACTCCCTCTGCCCCTCCTCCAGCTTGTGCTCTCTCTCTCGCTCACTTGCTCACTCTCTGTTTCTCAAATAAATAAATAAAATCTTAAAAGAAAAAGTGTGAAGATGTAGGCTGCTGCTTGCTTCCTATCTTTCCTTGCTGTGCTCTCTGGAACAATGAATACTAAAATGTATCTAGCAAAACCTAGTCCAAGTTTTTTTTTCATTCATTAAACAGATATTTGAGTGCCCACAATATGTGAGACGTGGTTGCCTTTATCCTCAAGTATTATATTTCTGTAGTGAAAGCTTGAGAAATCAAATGACATTCATTAATTCATTAGCATATAGTGAGCATCTTTGAGTTTCTGTTACTGAGCTAAGTTCTGTGGGGTACCAAAAAAAATGAAAAAGACACTATCCTGCCTTTCAAAGAACTTGTGATCCAGAGGGGTGACAGGGTAAACACTTGCTGCCTCTCTACTTGGCTTCTTAAATGTGGAAGTGCCCAGGGGCTTGGAGTTCCATCCTTTTTCCTTCTCTCCTCACTTACCCTGGATAAATTGCCACTTATATCAAATAAGTTTCAAATTGATACCTCTATATTCATATCTAGCTAGCTGCCTTCCTATCATCTCCACTTGGATATTGAGTAGATATTTCAAACATAATATGTCCAAAACATGATTATCACCTTAACCCCCCAACCTGGTCCACCTTTAACCTTCCCTGACCTCAGTAAAATAATACCACCATTTGCTTAGTAGGGCAGGCCCAAAAGATTGGAGCCATCTGTGATTTGTTTCTTTCGTCCCATATTCATTCCCTCAGTAAATCCTGCTGGTTTGATCTCCATATCCATAATTTCCCACACGGACTATTGCAGTTGCTTCCTGTTGTTTTCCTTGCCTCCAGTTTAGCCTTTTTAGCCCTTAAACGTGCAACATCCAGTTAACATTGCAAAATATAAATCAGATGATGTCACCCTGCTTAAAACCTTCCAGTGTTACTCAGAGGAAAATCCAGAGTCTTTATCATGGCCTACAAGGCCCTATGTGATCTGAGCCTTAGCTTATTCTCCAACCTCATCATTCTATTCTCTCTACCATCTTTCAGCCTCACTGGCTTTATGTATGTTCCTGAAACATGCTAAGGTTAAGATTATTTGTGTCCTAGGACTTTTGCACTTGCTGTTCTCTTTATTAGGTATTGTCTTCACAGGTCTTCGCTTTGCCTCTTCTTCTGGACTTCCAGGTCTTTTCCCAGATGGTACTGCCTCAACAAAGGCCTTCTCTGACTGCCCTATCTAAAGTAACTTCTCTCACTGCATCATGTCATAGAACATTATTTTTTTGGTAGCATTATCACTTTCTGAAGTAATTTTGTAGATTTATATGTATTCTTTATTACTACCCTTTCCTCATCCCACTGCCATGAATAGAATGCATGTTCCATGAGAACAGGGATCCTGTCTGTCTTGTTCACATCTGTAGAAGGCAGTACAGAGTAGGGGTTGATAGCATAAACTCTGAAGTCGGAATTTTGGGGATTATATTTTGACTCCACTTGCAGTATGATCTTAAATAAGTTTCTTGTTCTCTCTGTGCCTGAGGTTCCTTGTATTAAATGAGGATACTTTGTAGAGTTCTTGAAAATTAAATGAGATAACTCAGAAAAGTGTTTAGAATGGTATCCACATTCTGTAGTATATAGAATAGCATGTAGGATATTAGCTTTATTGTTAGCACTTAGAACAGTGTCTGGCACATTGTAAGTGCCTAGTAAACATTCAGCAAATGAATTAAATAACTGTACTACTAGGCAGAATATTTGTTTCTTTATAAGAGTTGCAAAAATTTTGGGGTGCCTGGGTGGCTCAGTCGTTAAGCATCTGCCTTCAGCTCAGGTCATGATCCCAGGGTCCTGGGTTCCAGCCCCACATTGGGCTCCTTGCTCAGCAGGGAGCCTGCTTCTCCCTCTGCCTGCCACTCCCCCTGCTTGTGCTCTCTCTCTCTGTCAAATAAATAAAATCTTTAAAAAAGAGAGAGAGAGTTACAGAAATGCTTTGGGAACTTAGAAGGAAGAATTATATAAAGTTCAGGGAGCTCGTAGAAGCATTTGTCAGGTATATTGCATACAGCTGATCTGAATTATTGTTAATGCTGCATGAGTGTAGGGATTAACATGAAGAGGGAGCTTCCAAGAGCAAGTGTTACAAAGAGGGAGGAAGTGGAATCTGCTAGAGCAGTTAAGGACTCATCTTTGAACTGGCATAGCCTTACTTCTTCCACAGTCTACTGGTCAAAGCAGTCCTGGGCCCAGTGCAGAGTAAAGGGGGAGAGACTGTACAAAGGTGTGTTTCATTGGGGAGGTCATCAGGATACTACCACCACAGAGTGTTAGTGCTAGATTTGAGAGGGCTTTGATGACAGGCCATGGAGTGTAACTTCTACATCTCAATAGGAAGCTTTGAAAGGTTTCTGGGAAGGATGATGATGATAAGAGCAAAAAATAAAGTGTTGTAATAAGATTATTTTGGCAGGGGCGCCTGGGTGGCTCAGTCGGTTGAGCATCTGCCTTCGGCTCAGGTCATGATCCTGGAGTCCCGGGATTGAGTCCCGCATCGGGCTCCCTGCTCAGCGGGGAGTCTGCTTCTCCCTCTGAACCTCCCCCCTCTCATGCTTTCTTTCTCTCTCTCTCTCGAATAAATAAATAAATAAATCTTTAAAAAAAAAAGATTATTTTGGCAGTTAAGTACATAACGCATTAGAATTGGCAGAGGGAGAAAACAGGATACCAAATGAGAGGCAATTCATCAGACCATACAGGAGGGAGGTTGTATTAGTCAAGGTTCTCCAGAGAAATACATGATTTGTTATGGATATGGATGGGGATATATATGATAACTGTGATATCTATCTATTTATGATTTATTATGAGGAATTGGCTCACACGGTTATGGAGTCTGAGAAATTCCATGCTCTGCTCTTTGCAGTCTGGAGACCAGGAAAGCCTGTTGTGTAATTCAGTCTGAGTCCTAAGGTTTGAGAAACAACGGAGCCCATGATGTATTTCTGAGGGCAGGAGAAAATGAGCTGAGATGTCCCAGCTCAAACAGTGAGGCAGGTCACAGAGGGCAGATTTGTTCTGGGGAAAAGGAGGCAAAAACAATGCTTAATCTGGGTATCCTGTGGCCAGCGAAGGTGACAAATAAAGTGAACCATCAGACATCCACCCTTACCAACTTTACACCTATCGGCATCTCTTTATTTTTTTTAAAGATTTATTAATTTATTTTAGGGAGAGGGCAGGGGGAAGGGCAGAGGGAAAGAGACTCTTAAGCAGACTCCACGCGGGGCTCAATCTCACAGCCCTAATATCACGACCTGAGCTGAAACCAAGAGTCGGATGCTCAGCCGACTGCACCACCCAGGTGCCCCTACGCCTATAGCCATCTCTTTAAACTTTTCTTAATCTCCAAATAAAGATAAGATCATAATTTCTTCTAACATGATACAACTATCTTGTGTACAACTGAAAACATGCCAATCCCTTCCTCAGGAGAGCAGATGAAGTCCTTTGGTAATGTTCACTCTTCTCCTTGATATCCCATAACTTAAATACTAGGATGTAAAATTAACAATACTTTAAGTACTGTGATAGAGAATCAGTACATCTTATGTCA
The DNA here is from genome assembly GCF_037043125.1 of Eumetopias jubatus. Classification (NCBI taxonomy): domain Eukaryota; kingdom Metazoa; phylum Chordata; class Mammalia; order Carnivora; family Otariidae; genus Eumetopias; species Eumetopias jubatus. The sequence continues at coordinate 27,967,923 of NW_028274819.1, read as the reverse complement.
CACGATAAGGAAATAAGAGGAAAGAAAAAAATTTACACACAGACATACCAAAACATGAGAAAAATAAGGAGGAAATACTCAAGACAATTATAGTCCTTATTTCTTTAACTGGTTACATGCTCATAGCTGCTATTAATAACAAGCTCTTCTACTGCCCATTCTGTTTGCCTTCAGCCAGTATCTGTCTCAGCTGGTTGTGGTTCTTTACATGGTGGGGTGACCCAACCTTCATTTCTAAAGGGTCTTTACAATTATTAGTCCTGCTTGGATTTAGTTGTTGTAGTTTTCCATTGACTTTAGTCACAGGGCATGGTAATACTTGAGAGTCGCCTTAAGGGACCTCCTATATTCCAGACATACTCATCCTTATTTCCACTGTGGAGTATTTCAGTTTCCCCTTGATAGTCCAGATCATTCAGCCCATCCAACACTATGACTCCCTTCTTTGCCTGTTGGTTCAGTAGCATGAGGAACTCAGAGTAGCCAGATGGCAATCTTAACTTCCAGTCCAATAGAATCATCATTGGATCTTCTGATCAAGCAGTCTTCCTGCTGGACATTAGACCTCTAGGCCAGCAGAGCATTAAGCCACTGGAACAGGAAGTAAAAATTTGGCTAGTGGTTCACTAGCGATGTTAACGAGTGGTGACAGTCCCAAACTACCCCTTGATTCTCAGGCCCATGAAGCCTAGGTATCAGAGAAACAGTACTAGGCAACGGGATGCTGATTCAGAGCATATATAGCTTTCTAGAAAACCTTGCCCTCGTACTCAAGGTATTGCCACCTAGCTGGTACTAAAAAAAGTCTTCAGAAGGCCATTCCACCATTATGTCAAGCCAGCTGCTTCAGGTTGATGAGGAACATGGTGAAACCAGTGAATTCCATAAGAATGGGCCCACAGTTGTACTTCTTTTGCTGTGAAGTGAATTCCTTGATCAGAAACAATGCTGTGTTGGAATACCATAATGGAGCAGGTGTTGGCATTCCATAAGTCCACAGATGTTAGTTTTGGCAGAATCACTGAAAACAGGGAAGGGAAATCCGTATCCAGAGTATCTATTCAAGTAAGAACAAAATCTTGCCCCTTCCATGAGGGAAGCTGTTCAGTGTAGTCATCCTGTCACCAGGTAGCTGTCTAATCAACCTGGGAAATGGTGCCATATCAGGGGCTCAGTGTTGGTACCTGTTGCTGGCAGATTGGGTACTCAGCAGTGGCCATAAGCACATCAGCCTTAGCGTGGGGAAGTGCATGTTGCGGAGCCCCTGCATAACATCCATCCCTGCCACCATGGCCACTTTGTTCATTAGCCCAGGGTTGGCTGAGGAAGGAGGCTCTCTGGTATCCACAGACCAGGTCATTCTATCCACTTGATTAAAATTTTTCTCTGCTGAGGTCACTCTTTGGTAAGCATTCACATAGAAAACAAATATCTTCAATATTTTTTACCCATTCAGACGTGTATCCATATACCTTTCTTTGTCACCAGTTTTCCAATTATGTTCCTTCCAAGCCTGGCCATCCAGCCAAACTATTGGCTGCAGCACATGAATCAGTATATAATTGCTCATCTGGTCATTTCTCTTTTCAAGCAAAATGGACATCCAGGTACACTGCCTGATGTTCTGCCCACTGGGAGGATTTCCCTTTACCACTGTTCTTCAAAGATATCCCAGAAAGGGGCTGTGGTGCTGCAGCTGTCTATGTTAGGTGGTACTTAACATATCTTGCAAGACTACTTATAAACTGGGCCCAAGTCTTTTCTTCCTCTATCAACTGATTGTAAGGGTACTTGTAAGGATACAGGCTGGAAGAAAGAAGGCAGTGTAGCAGGAACAGGGACCATGGGCATTTGGGCCACTTTTTTTGTTGTTGTTTAAGATTTTATTTTTAAGTAATCTCTACATACAATGTGGGGCTCGAACCTGCAACCCTGAGATCAAGAGTAGCATGCTGTACTGACTGAGCCAGCCTGGTGCCCCTGGGCCCCATCTTAATATAACTTGTGTCTTCAGGGCCTGCTTGGGCCCAGTCATGTATATACCAATTCCATTTTATGATGGAGTATTGCTGTGCATGCCCATCTTTATGGCTTGTTGGGTCAGATAACACCCAGTTCATGATTGGTATCTTGGGTCCAATGGTAACTTGGGGGCCCATGATTAAATGTTCAGTTTCTATTGAGGCCCAGTAACAGGTCAAGAGAGGTTTTTCAAAAAAAGTAGTTATCTATAGATGGTGGCAGGGTCCTACTCCAAATCCTAAAGGTCTGTGGTTGTGATCCACCTATAGGGGCCTGCCAAAAGCTCTAAACATCATCCCTGTCTGTTGCTGACACCTGAAAGACCAATGGATCTGTTGGACCATATGGCCCAAGTGGCAGAAGAGTTGGCACAGCAGCCTGGACCTGTTAAACAGCCTTTCTTGTCACTCAAAACTAACAGCTTTTTGGGTCATTTGGTAGATGGGCCAGAGTAACACACCCAAGTGGGGAATATATTGCCTCCAAACTCCAAAAAGTCCCACTAGGTGCATCTTCTGCATCTTTCTTGGTTGTACGAAGGCCAGAGACAACAATTTATCTATCCTTCACCTTAGTAAGGGTATCTCAACATATCTCGTACCACTGGACCCCTAGAATTTCACTGAAGTAGAATGCCCCTGAATTTTAGTCTGATTTATTTCCCACCCTGTGATATGCAAATGTCCTACCAATAAGTCTAGAGTAGTTGCTACTTCTTGCTCATTATGTCCAATCAGCATTAATATTATCAATGTAGTAGGCCTCTGTGATATCTTGTGGAAGGGAAAGGTGATCAGGATCTGTGTGAACTAAATTATGACTTGGAGGTAGAGAGTGAAAAACCTGAGGTAAGACAGTAAAAGTGTATTGCTGGCTTTGCCAGCTGAAAGCAAACTGCTTATGGGCAGGTATGGAGAAAAAGGAATTTGCCAGATCCATAGCTGCATACCAGATACTAGGGAATGTGTTCTAATTTGTTCGAGCAGTGAAACCACATCTGATACAGAAGCTGCAATGGGATTCACCACCTGGTTGAACATAACAGTAATTTGCTGTTTGTTTTCTTCTGCATAGGCCAAATAGAGATGAATGGGGATATGGTGGAAATCACCACCCCTGCATCTTTCAAGTCCTTGATGGTGGCACCAATCTCTGCAGTCCCTCTAGGAATTTGGAATTGTTTTGGGTTTAATATTTTTTGAGGTAGAGGGAGTTCTAATGGCATCCACTTGGCCTTACCCTCCATAATTACCCTCACTCCACAGGTCAGGGAATCAATGTAGGAATTCTCTGAGCTATTAAGTTTGTCATTCCAATTATGCATTCTTAAACTAGGGAAAATAACCATAGAACAGGTTCAAGGACCCACTAGACCTACTGTGAGATGGACTTGAACCTGATCTCCATAAGCCTCTACTCTTGACTAGTGGGCTACAGTGATATTTTGGGTCACCTGAAATTAGTGTCAGGTTATAGCCCATATCCAGTAGTTCCTGAAAGGTCTGCCATTATTTCCTTTTCTCTGATATACAGTTACCTTGGTAAAAGGCCATATGTAGGTCCCTTTGGGGAAGGCTGGGAGAAAGATTAACAGTATATGTTTTCAGTAATGGATTCTGCTCTCCATTATGGTAATCATGTCTGCCTTGCTTTTGGTGGTTGAGTGACTTTTGGCCCAGCCATCCTGGAGTCTAATGACTCACATTGTGTTTAGGTTTCCCAATTAATTGACTGCAGTTTCTATGGTAAGATTTGGCCCACAGAGACAGAGACAGGTGGTCATAGAGCTCTTCAAGGATGCCAGGACTCCCCTCGCAAATTTATTCTTCACAGTATTGGTGGAAGGTATGTCTTCTGGACCTTCCCAATGTGGGGAAGTGGGTCTTGACAAATCTACTGGAACATTGCAATCTCCATAAGCCTTTGAATCCCTTCCTCTACATTAAACCAAGGCATGTTGGCACTTGCAGTTCACTCATGGTGGCCACCTTTTAGTCCATTCTTCAGCTAACCAACCAAACTGCTAGAGCCTTTTCTGACTCCCTAAGCTGCATTAAATGCAGAATCTCTGCTTAGTGAGCTCATGTCAATAAATTTGACTATGTCAAAAATGTCATAAATCGGGCGCCTGGGTGACTCGGTTAAGCAACTGCCTTCGGCTCAGGTCATGATCCTGGAGTCCCTGGATTGAGTCCCGCATCGGGCTCCCTGCTCTGCGAGGGTCCTGCTTCTCCCTCTAACCCTCCCCGCTCTCATGTACTCACTCTCTCTCTCTCATCCTCACTCTCTCAAAATAAATAAATAAATCTTTAAAAAAAAATGTCATAAATCAAACGAAGTTTCTTCCACTGCTAGATCCACACACATACCCATTCCCACACATGGTCCTCAGATTTCTGTCTATAAAATAGAAATCCAAGTAGGTCTTTTAGACTGTAACACACTTTGTCATGAACCTAACATACTGTACTTCACCTTTAGGGACCTGCTAAGACTTGAGTCTAGTTATAGGTCTAAAAGCAAAGAGAGGTGGGTAGGGGTGGGTCCTGAGGAGAATCAGCATTATCTTACATAGCTCGTGCCTCAGGGGGAGGTCATTACAGTCATCAGGCAGTGCATGGTTCGTCCCTTCAGATGGAGGGAGAAAGGATGCCTCCCCTGGGGGTGGGAAAACCTCTTCCATTGGTAAAGAAGACTGGTAAGAATTTAGAGGCCCAGTGTCCCCAGCTTCATCTCTCTTCCCATCCCTCCTCATCTCAACTTCTAGGATCTCATCTTTTCCCATTCAGTGCCCTCCCTTTAACAGTAGGCACGGTGTGAGGCTGAGAGTTCAACTCGCGTTGTCATTCAGCCAGTCACAGGATGAGGTTCTGCACTGATTTTCAGCACTTTCAGCCCAGCGGCTACAGGAGGTAAGGCTCTCTCTCCTTCAGGAACACCTAGAAGCTCTTAGGTCATTTATGCTGCCCTAGAGCTGGGAATTCAAATCCCTGAGCTCATCCCTTTTTTTCACCACTTTGTCCAATGACATTAGGAATAACCAACCAATGTCATTATATTCATTAGTTTTCCAAAAATGTTTGAAAGTATATACCGAGTCATTTAGCTCCTTGCTGCTTATAAGGGGAGTATCCAGTGCAGGTATTTTGGAGACCTCTAAGTTCATGCCATGGACCATCAGTGCTCTTTACTTCTGGAAATAATCATTCACATCGTTAAATCTAATCAGATTACAGAGCCAATTGCAGAAACCCCAGAACCATTTCAGAAAACTCATCCTTAAAATTCTGTTCCTCTAGAACCACTCTTGATACCAGAATCTGTATTGGTTAGTGTTTTCCAGAGAAACAGAACCAATAGAATGGATATATACATGTACACAAACACACATATAAATGGAAATTTATATAAATATAATGGAATTTTATCGTGAGGAATTGATTCATGCACTTATGGAGGCTGAAAAGTCTTATGATCTGCTGTTTGCAGTCTGGATAACCAGGAGAGCTGGTGGTATAATTCAGTCTGAGTCATGAGGCCTGGGAACCAGGGGAGCCCATGGTGTCAATCCCATTTCAAGTGCAGGAGGAAATGAGATGTCCCAGCTCAAGTAGGTGAGGCAGGGAAAAAGGCCAAATTCCTCCTTCGTCCACCTTTTGTAGTATTTAGGCTCTCAGTGGGTTGGATGATGCCCACCCACATTGGGAAGGGTCATCTGCTTTTACTGAGTCCACTGATTCAAATGCTGATCTCACCCAGAAATAGTCTTACAAACACCCCCAGAAATAATGTTTAATTTGGGTACCCTATGGCCAGGCCAGTTGACATATAAAATTAACCCTCACAGAGGGGATAGGAGATTGGTAGTAATAATTGGTATAGAAAGGATGAGATGGATGTAAGAGACCTTAAAGATAAAATTGGTTGAGGTTGTTGAAAGGGTACATGTTAAAAGGTAAGAAAAAGGGAAATACTGACCTTTTTCTGGTGACTAGAAAAAGAATGGTATAGTAAAGAGAAGTAGAAATGTTAATTCATTTTGGTCAACAGATATGCCATGCACCTCTTCTAGGCATTGGAAATTCAGTGGCAATTAAGACAAAATCTGGTGGCACCTGGGTGGCTCAGTCAGTTAAGCATGTGCCTTTGACTTGAGTTATGATCCTAGGGTTTTGGGATCGGTTCTCTGCTCAGCAGGGAGTCTGCTACTCCCTTTCCTCCTGGCTCTTGCTCTCTCTCGCTATCTCTGTCTCTCTCTCTCAAATAAAGAAATAAAATCTTAAAAGACAAAATCTGTTCTTGTAGAGTTTACATTCTTGGGGTGGGATGGGAGATCAGGCAAGCAAATAAACAAGAAAATTTTCTGCTTGTGGAATTAGCATTTCCCTGAGATCTGAGGAAAGAGCATGTACAAATGTCCTAAGGCAGAAACAGGTCTGGTAATTCCCTTCCCTGACATGATCAGTGTTGTCCAATTTAAGAGTTCTTCAGACACCCGTAGGGCTTGTTGAAACACAGGTTGCTGGGCCTAGACCCAGAATTTCTGAATTTATAGATTTGGGGTGAAGCCCAGTAATTTTCTCTGCGATGCTAATGCTGTTTGTCATCTTATCATCCTTGCCTTCTTGACATTCTTAATCTCTGCTTAAAGTATTTGTCCTCATTTGACAAGACCAGAAAAGTGAATATGGGAATCTGAATAGACATTTGTATAGAAGACAATAGTAGAAACTCAGAGGTTAAGGTTTCTGAGGATGAAGAGTAGGTAGCTGAGAACTGAAGTTAGCTGTTGGTGATAACTAGCATTTATTGAATACCTACCATGTGCCTGGCACTGTTCTGATACTTATGTTGCCTCATTTAATTCTCACAAGTCTGTGAGATAGGTACTATTGTTAGCCCATTTTACAGAAACTAAGCAAAGAGCTGTTAATTAACTTGTTCAGAATCACACTGTTAGTCAGTGGCAGAGGCAGGATTTAAACCATGAAGTGTGACTTCGGAGACGTCTGTTAATCACGGGGTGTTCTGACTCTCAGAGAAAACTTTTTTTTTTTTTTAAAGATTTTATTTATTTATTTGAGAGAAAGAATGAGAGAGAGAAAGCACATGAGTGGGGGGAGGGTCAGAGGGAGAAGCAGACTCCCTGCTGAGCAGGGAGTCCGATGCGGGACTCGATCCCGAGACTCCAGGATCATGACCTGAGCCGAAGGCAGTGGCTTAACCAACTGAGCCACCCAGGCGCCCTCAGAGAAAACTTTTGAGGGGTGGGAATTTAGGATGAAGTAGAGTTGGCAAATGGAAAAGAAGTCAGAGCCATTAGTGATGGGAGACTTTTAAGAAGAATGTTAACTCTCTTGGGAGTTAACATGTATGCTGGAAGGTTATACTTTCTCCGTTACTTCAAAAATTAGACTTATTTTCCTACATACTTTCATGAAGCTTTGGAAGAAATTTGGATATATGAGTTTATCTCAGATTGAATGGTTGCCATAAGATGAGGGAATTTCCAAGATGTTTACCAAGCACGTCTAAATACTTGGGAGCTTGGGATACATCAGTGAACAAAACCAAGATCCCTGTCTTGTAATTTCACTGGGGTATGTGGAGTATGAGACAGATGATAAATAAATATAACTGTAAATTATCTAGTATGTTTGGAGGTGAGAGAAGAAAAAGAAAACAGGGTAAGGAGGAATGGAAGGTGGGTTGGGGGCAGTGCAGATTAAATAGTTTGGACTGGGCAGGCTAATTGCAATAGTGATATGTGAACAAGGACTTGAAGGCAGTAATCTGAAAAAAGAAGAAATATTTTACAGTGAGAAGCAGGGTATTTCAATAAGGGTGTTTTGGTTTTGTTTTTTTGGCCACCAATTCAAATGAGACTACAAGTTTTGTTTTAAAAAATTGCCTACTCCTTTGCTAAATTTGCTTACAAAAAAATCTTAATTCTTTGTTACATATTTATCCTTTGTTGCTGCTACTGCTGTTTTCAATTTTAGCAGTGTGCTAGATGACTTCGTGTGACCGGGCTGCCGCGATCCGTTTCCTAATTTTTACTCAGGCCCGTCTAGCTCGGCCTTTCCAGTCTAGGCCTTTGCAATTGCAGTCAGTTCTCTTTTTGTTTGGTCAATAGTAAGCATTTGTTAACCAGTGTGCTAGCTGTATGCTAATATGTGTGGACATATTGCATAATATGAAGGGGTAAATGGGAGGACACGGGCTTGTTTTCCTTTCATTTTTTGTAGAACATGACCACAGATTCTCCCTTGCCCTCAGTCTCTTTTATCTCTGAATGAAACACACATTTTTCGTTGTTCCTTGGACAGCTACAGTAGGAACGCTCTTATCTTGGGGTCTTTGAGCTGTTTCCTCAGCTAGGAGCACTCTTCCCTCTGATAATCGGCATGGCTTTCTCCCATCACTCATTCAGTTCAAAATGTCACATTGTTAAGGTATACACCTCCCCATCACTGTGTAGCCTATACTCTGCTTTAAGTTTCTCCATAGCACTCATCACCTTGATATTAAATATTTCTCTGTGCTTTTTTATTGTTGGTCCATCTTCACTAACTTGGGTGTTTCTTGACTGTCTACCTTGAGCAGTTGGGGTTTTTTCTGCCATGTATCCATCATATAATAACTCCATAAATAATGATTTACTAAAGAATAATTAATTCTGGGACACCATGGGTGGCTCAGTCGCTTAAGCATCCAACTCTTGAAGGCAATAATCTTTTGAAAAGAGAAGAAATATTTTACAGTGAGAAGCAGGGTACTTCAATAAGTCTTGGCTCAGGTCATGATCTCATGGGTCGTGAGATCCGGCCCTGCTTTGGGCTCCGCGCTCAGCAGGGAGTCGGCTTGAAGATTCTCTCCCTCTGCCCCTTCCCCCACTTATGCACACGCATACTCTCCCTCTCTCTAAAATAAATAAATCTTTTTTAAAAAGAATATATTTAATGCTGGCATATATTCTGCTTTGATTTGTTATCTCATATTCAGATTTAAACTTGGCTTCCATAAGTTTAAGGTTCTTTAGGAATTCTGACCATGTAGCTTGTCCTATGTTGGTAGGCCTGTAGGCATTTATGGGGTATAACTAAGCATAAAATAATGAAATTTTCATATGACTTCATCATTCTCATTACTGTGTGATGACTGATCCTATTTAAATAACTTGAGACCAGATTTATCTAACCCAATGAAGCATGACAAACAAAGAAATGTGGATAAGCTAAAATACTTTTGCTTGGATCTGCTTAAATTAAATGACTTAACATTTTAAAACATTTCTCATATCGAGCAAACTGGAAAATGAATATTACTCTGGTAAAGCAACTGGTAGTATTTTCACTTAAATAGACATTAGACTAAGTCAAAGTTTGATTTGCCCAGAGCCACAAAGGGTCTAGTAGAAAAATGCCAAAAATAAAAGTATGAACAATTTGGAAGGATAGGATATAAGTAGAACTGTGACTACACAGAAAACAAAACCAGAGATGGTGTTTTGTCATTGTTTAATATCTCTGTATTACCTCTTTTTTTTTTTAACAAGAGCAAGTTTGGGCTCAATCTGATCCTTTGTAACATGCAATGATTAATTGCTTCTAAGACTTAAAAATTATGTTTTAATATAGCATAGGAGATGATGGTTTCAAATGTGCTATTAAAAGGTAATCTGGTATATCAGCTAATTAACCTTGATCTGTTGTGCACCTTATGGTCATTTTAGCATCATCCTCATAAAGTATGCTTTGGAGTGAGTATGAATGTTATTCACACTTAACAGACATGTTTATAAAAATTTTTAAGATAGTAATCTTATAAATTATAAAATTGTTTTTAACCTATTGTTTCAAAATATGGTGTATGCCTTTCCTTTAATGTTTATTATAATTTCTTCCTTTGCATTAATCATTTTTGTGAACCAGTAGTCCAGAATGTGAATTAGCCACTTGGAAGTTTATTTTTTCTACTACAGAGAATAACAGTTTTATTAAGGAAAATTTCCAACCAAACACATTTAGAGAGAATGATACAATGACCCCTACTTATTCATTAGCCAGCTTTAAAAACTTCAACACATGGTCAGTCTTGTTTCATATATACCCCCACGTACTTTCTCTCCCTACTTTGTATTTATTTTGTATTATTTCAAAGCAAATTTCAGGCTATGTGTGTATCTCTTTCAACCATAGTATGTCTCTGAAAGATACACTTAAAAATTTTTTTTAACATAACTATAATATGTAGGTTATTTTAAGGCAGCCTAAGCATTCTACCTGCTTTAGTATCTAAATCAGTCTTAAGATAGTATAAATAATATAATGCAATTACAATGATAGAAAATAGTAGTGGTTTTATAAGTCTTTGGTTAATGGGCTTACAAATTTCTGGAAATATCCTTAAGGAAAAAGAAGTGGCAAAACTTTTGAGTTTATAGAAAATTTCCAGTTAATTTTTATTAAAATTTGTAGAGAAGAAAAAATAGTATATTGAGTGTCAAAGTGAATATTATAACTTTGGATTTTGATTCACCTGAAAATCTTTTTCTCTACTCTATAAAATATTATTAGGCTTTTATATTAAATCAAAGGTATATAAATATTTGTCTAGAAATCTAGTGCATAAATGTGAATTGTTATGATAAATGTGTATCTTTAGACAGACTTGACTTACCTAATGCCAGAAATCCTAGACCGTGTTAATAATGAACAAAATTGTGATACAGTAAAAGTTCAGCTGTACTAGTTTCTCATAAAAGGAAGAAATTTAATTTGGTAAGGGAACTAGGCCACAAACAATAAAATACAATGAAGAAGCTAAAATAAAAAACATTTCGGGCGCCTGGTGGCTTAGTCGTTAAGCGTCTGCCTTTGGCTCAGGTCATGATCCCAGGGTCCTGGGATCGACCCCCGCATCCGGCTCCCTGCTCCCTCTCCCACTCCCCCGTCTTGTGTTCCCTCTCTTGCTGTGTCTCTCTCTGTCAAGTAAATAAATAAAATCTTTAAAAATAAATAAAATAAAATAAAAAACATTTCATGGCACCTATACATTTGAATCCTGGAAATTTGAACTGTGTTACGTGTTGTGAGAAAACCAGCTGCATGCTTGTTCATTTCTAGTAATTTCTTCAGAGCCTGAAATGAGATATAATCATCCAGGGCCCACATGACCATTTTTGTCTACCTCTTAAATGAATATGTTAATGTCTGGACATTAGTAGTAGTTAATACATTGCAACAATTTGAATCACAAAATAATTTGCTTTGACAGATGTATTTGGGGTTTTTTCCCCCTGGTTTTCTTTTTAAATTTTTTTTAATTCAAGTATAGTTGACATATAGTATTATATGAGTTTCAGGTGTACAACATAGTGATTTGACATTTATGTACATTATGAAACGTTTACCATGATAAGTGTAGTTACCATCTGTCCCTATACAAAGTTATTGCAGTATTATTACTGGCTGTATTCCCTATGCTGTTCTAGTCATTCCTGTGACTTATTTATTTATGTATTTTTAGAGAGAGAGAGAAAGAAAGAGCGTGTGTGGGGGGAAGGGCAGAGGGAGTGGGAGAGAGAATCCCAAGCAGGCTCCACACCCAGCACAAACCCATCCCAGGGCTCAATCCCAGGGCTCAATCCCAGGACCCGGAGACCATGACCTGAGCCAAAATCAAGAGTCGGATGGCTAACCAACTGAGCCACCCAGGTGGCCCTGGAAGTTTGCCTTTTTGTTTTGTTGATGGTGTCCTTTGCTGTGCAAAAGCTTACTAGTTTGATATAGTCCCAGTTGTTTATTTTTGCTTTTGTTTCCCTGGCCTAAGGAGACCGATCCAGAAAAATATTGCTAAGGCTGATGTCTAGAAGTTTACTGCCTATGTTTTCTTTCAGGAGTTTTATGGTTTCGTGTCTTAATATTTAGGTCTTCAATATATTTGAGTTTATTTTTATGTATGGCCTAAGAAACTGGTCCAGTTTCATTCTTTTGCATGTAGCCATACAGATGTATTTCTTCTAAAAGAAAAGTTTTCCAGAAAAATACTGGAAATGGGAAAAGTTGGATCTGAAAATTTTGTCTTTGTTCAAAGGAAAGGTCAGTAATGCAGGTGATGACAGAAATAAAAAAGGAAGATGATGAAATGGAATTTTGGAATTGTGTCCAGCCCAGGCTGTGGTGTCTCTTGTTATGAACACAGCCAAGCATATGCCACATCACCATCACATTTCATTTATTTCCTGACAGAACAACAGACGGAAACTCTTCATATCCTTGACTTTGGCATCGTTTTTCTTGGGCATCTGTTACAAATGCCAAAATCTGTCTCTCTTTGTGTGAATGATGTTTGGAACTGATAGACTGATTTTTGAATATGCTCTACCACACCACTATGCAGGAAATACCATACTAGTCTTCATTTCACCTTAGTGAAAAGAAAAACACCTGTTTAACCAACTTTAGTGTATCTTTTGTATAAAATGAAATAGGATTGTTTTGGTAAAGATCATTAAAGATTTATGGAACAGTTAAATTTACTTATCTCAACAAATCATACTTGTTTTAACAATAACTCGTTGGTGGGGCACCTGGGTGGCTTAGTCGTTAAGCGTCTGCCTTCAGATCAGGTCGTGATCCCAGGGTCCTGGGATCAAGCCCCGCATCACGCTCCCTGCTCAGCGTGAAGCCTACTTCTCCCTCTACCACTCCCCCTGCTTGTGTTCCTTCTCTCACTGTGTCTCTGACAAATAAATAAAATCTTTTTAAAAAACAAACAATAATTTATTGGTACAAAGTACCAATTGCACTTCCTTTACACTAATTATCAGTTAAAGGCCCTGCCTGAAACATAATTTTATTCCTTTGATTCATGTTAATGAGGGGCTCAGTTTTATAGCTGGGGGCCAGGGTTAAGGGAACCAAAAAAGCTTAATGAGACTTTGAATGAGTTGTAGCTGTGTGAAGCCACATCTAGGCCCATGAAGGGGGGCAGGGGGCTACAAGTTATTGGAGCCCAGAAGGAGCTATAGTCGTAGATGGATGCAGCTTGGCTGGAATCATGGTTGTGATGGAGAGATTGGACAAATAATACTCAGACTCCTCTCTTCTGCCTTCTGATGTTCTACAGAACCCACTTCTAATGGCCCTAAAGAGCCTACATGATACAGTGAATAGGAGTTACCTGTGCTCATTTACAAATGAGCAAATGAAGTCTCAAGCTATACATTGCCCATTTCCTTAGAGATAGTGAATCTAAGCCAGATTTTTCCAGCTCTTTTTTTTAATTAACAGCTTTTTTGAGATTTAATTTACGCACCATAAAATTCTCCTATATTGTGTACAGTGATTTTTAGTATATTTACATCATCACAGTCTAATCTTCCAACCTTTTCATTACCCCAAAAAGAAACCTTATGCCCATTTATAATCACTCCTCATTCTCACCTCTAGCCCTAGGCATTAGTCCATTTTCTGTGTCTTTAGATTTGCCTTTTCTGGGCATTTCATATAAATGGAATAATAAAATACATGTTCTTTTGTGTCTGGATTTTGTGACTAAGCATAATATTTTAGAGATTCATCCATGTTGTAACATGTATCAGTACTATAAGTACTTAATAGCAGAATAATATTCCATTGCATAGATGTAGCTCATTTTGTTTATCCATTCACTAGTTGATTTATATTTGGTTGTTTTCAGTTTTTGGCTTTTGCAAATAATGCTGCAGTGAACATTTGCATAAAAATATTTGAACATATGTTTCATTTTCCTTGGGTAGATACCTCGTAATGGAATTGTTGGGTCTTTATGGTAATTCTGTGTTTAACGTTTTGAAGAACTACTAAATTGTTTTCCAAAGTGACTGCACCATTTACATTCCCACCAGCAACATATGAGGGTTCTAGTTTCTCCACATCCTTGTCTACTCTCTCCGCACACGTTCTCTCTTCCAAAGAAAAAGACGTAAGCTGAGATCAAGAGTCAGATGCCTAACTGACTGAGCCACCCAGGGGCTGATTATTCTTATACTTCAGGTTTTTTTTCTTAATTCTCAGACTATGATTAGCTAAAATAAAATACTTGACATTTAGGTATGAGTGGGACAGCCATGGTAGAGTTCCACAAAGAAAGTTAATTACATGAACTCCATGTGATTTATCTCTGTACTCAATTTTGAAGACATATTTTATACTAAAGAATAAATACAGTATGATCGATTAAGTAAAAATATTAAGCTTGACTCAGAATATGAGTTAATACAAAGAGCATTAGGTTTCATAAATAGGAAAATGAAGACTCTACAAGATTACGTGTTTTGCTGAAAGTCTTCTAGTGTTGTTTGCAGAATCAGGACTGAAATTGGGGCCTCCTAACTTCCAATCCAGGGTTTTTATCTTTCTCAACTATGAAAAGTTTAAAACCATATTTTCAAAGCTTAAAGAGAATTTTGTTCTTATTATACCAGAATATCTATATCTTCAGTGGCCAAATTCTTTTAACACTGAGAAGAGAGTAATAGGGCTACTTAAGGTGGGGTACCTGGGTGGTACAATCCGTTGAGTGTCTGACTCATGGTTTGGCTCAGGTCGTGATCTCAGGGTCATGTGATCGAGCCCTGTGTTGGGCTCCATGCTCAGTGCAGAGTTTGCTTGAGACTCTCTCCCCTTCTCCCTCTGCCCCTCCCTGCCTTGCTCTCTCTCTCTAAAATAAATAAATAAATCTTTAACAACTAAATAGGACTGCATAAGGCAAAATCATTCATTCAGTGCTTAAGTAATTTATTACTTGTGTGCAAGTCCTGGCTTGTTTCCCTGGGATTTAACATATTTCATGGAACTTTTGCTAATTGATTTTAAAACTTGGAATGTGTTTCTTAATTACTATGGACATAAGAGTATGCTACCCAAGGAGTAGATTTGTATGTATGACTATCAGGATATAAACCATAAGATAGCTTATTCTCAGTAACACATTCAAAAACTTTTTTTTCTTATGATCATATATCATCACTGCACAAACTGTCATTTAGATGAGATTTTTTGTCTCCAGTTTCTCATCTGCTTTACGACTTAATTTTCTTGCTAAACATATTAAATTAAAATTAAGAAGTATAGGGGCATGTGGGTGGCTTAGTCAGTTAAGCATCTGACTCTTGATTTTGGCTCAGGTCATGATCCCAGGGTTGTGAGAAGGAGGCTTGGCACTGGGCGTGGAGCCTACTTGGGATTCTTTCTCCCTCTGCCTCTTCCCCCCCGCCAACCATCTCTCTCCCCCTCTCAAAAATATAAATAAAAAAATTAAGAAGCTTAGGGAAAAAATGTTCATATTTAAGATAGAGGGTAGTAACTGAATAATCTTTTGGTTCATTTTAATTTTTAGGAAAATAACAGTTTTTAATTTGGCATTTAAGTGACAGCAACTGAAGGAAGGTGATACTACCCCCTGCAAAATTCTGATCCTTCTTATCTTCAACACTGAAACTCCCCTACTTTGAGTGTGTGGAGAGGGGATAGAAGATTGAAGTTTCATGCTAGGCTAGGAATATGAAGATTGAAACAATAGTGATTCTTATCTCTTGGCTCCTTCCTCTTCTCTAGGCCTTAGCTCCTGTAATTTTTGGAGTATGTATGTATAGTATAAGTTCTCTCTTTCTCCCTACCACCCATCCAGGCCTGGGGGGCTAGGAAGGACTCTAGCAGATTACGTCCTATATTAAATAAATGAACATTTATTCAAAGATCTTACATTGGCTCAAATATGGGAATTTGTTGACCATGTTTTGAGATGTTTTTTTTTTCCAGGATGATCTTTTTTTTTTTTAAACTTGGCTTTTGTGGGACTCCTGGCTGGTTGAGTCAGTAGAGCATGTGACTCTTGATCTCGGAGTCATGAATTCAAGCCCCACATTGGGCATAGAGATTACTTAAAAATCTCAAAAAAAAAAAAATCTTTTAAAAACTTAAAAAATCTGGCTTTTGTTTAAAGAAATAAACAATGTCATGGCGCCTGGCTGGCTCAGTTGGCAGAGCATGTGACTTTTATTATTTTTAAGATTATTTATTCATTTTTTTAGAGAGATATAGTGTGAACATGAGTGGGGGAGGGCCAGAGGGAGAGAATTCACAAGCAGATTCCCTGCCAAGGTGCAGAGCCCACTACTGGGCTCAATCCCTGGACCCTGAGATCATGACCTGAGCTGAAATCAAGACTTGGATGCTCAACTGACTGAGCCACTCAGGTACCCTGAGCATGTGACTCTTAATCTTGGGGTCATGAGTTCTAGCCCCACGTTGGGTATAGAGATTAGTATTGGGGAAAAAAAAAACATAATCCAAAACCATAAAGTAAACTTTTTAAAAAATTTTAAAAATAATGTCAACAAACCAGTGACTATCAGATTTTTATAAGGCTTAAAATCTTCCAGGTTTTGCCATTAGGTGCTCTTCTAATTGGCTTCTCTGTCCCCTTGACATGCCATTGTTGTTTTTATTTATTTATTTATTTATTTACCCCTTAACATGCCCTTATAAATGTAGGGGTTTTCCCCCATCTTTCCTTTTTTTTCCTGAGCACTTTCTTACTTTCTGGTATTATAAGATGCTCCAGATTCATATCTTTTGTATTTCCTGCCCCAGTACTAGAATGACCCACCCATTTCTTCAAGGAACATTGGTTCCTTTTTCTTGAAGTGTATGGTATTAGGAACCATTATCTGGGTAAGAAGTATGCTCTTTGCAACCAGGGAGTCTTCATTTCTAGGCTCCGTCAGCTGACAGGACAAGGAAATAGATGTGTGTAGATTGTTTTATTTTTTAATTTTTTAAAAAGATTTTATTTGAGAGAGAGAGCACAGAAACGGGGGGGAGGGGCAGAGGGAGAGGGAGAGGTAGATTACCTGCTGAGCAGGGAGCCCCAACACCGGGCTCAATCCCAGGACCCCAGGATCACAGCCTGAGCCAAAGGTAAATGCTTAACCAACTGAGCCAACCAGGCACCCCTAGATTGTTTTAATATAAAGCATGATTGCTATGATAATTTGAAAAGCAGATAAAATGGTAATATTTTGAAAATAACAGCTGGCTATTTAGTTGTTTATTATTAAAGAATTTCAAATTATACTCAAAATGAGTAGCAAAAGAATAAAGTTAGACTCCTACCTTACGCTATGTACAAAAATTAATTCAAAATGGGGTTATCTGGGTGGCTCAGTCAATTAAACATCCAACTGTTGATTTCACTCAGGTCATGATCTCAGGGTCATGGTATGGAGCCCTGCATTGGCTCCCCATTCAGCAGGGGTCTGCTTGAGGATTCTCTCTTGCTATCCCTTGCATGTTCTCTCTCTCTCAAATCCTAAAGATTTTATTTATTTATTTGATAGAGCACAAGCAGGGAATGGCAGGCAGAGGGAGAGGGAGAAGCAGGCTCCCCACTGAGCAAGGAGCCTGATGCGGGGCTCAATCCCAGGACCCTGGGATCATGACCTGAGTCGAAGATAGATTCTTAACCAACTGAGCCACCCAGGCGCCCCCACAAATAAATCTTTAAAAAAGAAAAAAGATGTTCAACATCGTTAGGTAAATGCAAATCAAAGCCACAATGAGGTACCATTTCATGCCTACTAGGATGGCTATTATAATAACAACACAGGCTGTAAGAAGTATCAGCAAAGATGTTGAGAAATTGTAATCCTTAACCATTGCTGGTGGGAATGTAAAGTGGTACAGCCATTTTGGTTGGCCATTCTTCAAAATGTTGAACATGTTTGAGTTGTCATATGATTAAAAAATTCCACTCCTAGGTATATACCCAAGAGGAAACACATCCACACAAAAACTTGTTCACGATTGTTCATAGCAGCATAATTCATAATAGCCAAATAGTGGAAACAACCCAAATGTCCATCAACTTATAAATGGCTAAACAAAATGTATATCTATACAATGGGATATTGTTCAGCCATAAAATGGAATGAAGTACTGTTATATCCATTTGGTAACATGGATGACCCTTGAAAACATTATACTAAGTGGACAAAGTCACAGAAGGCCTACATAATATGATTCCATTTTTGTGAAATGTTTTGAGTAGGCAAATACATAGAGACAAAGTAGATTAGGGATTGCCTGGGGTTGGGTGGAGGGGGATATGCAGAGTGATACTAATGGTACAGGTTTATTTTTGAGGCAATGAGAATGTTCTAAAATTAGATTATGGTTCTGGTTGCATAATTTGAATATTCTAAAAATGCACTGATTTGTACACTTTAAAAGGATCACCTTTAAGGTATGTGAATTACATATCAATAAAGCTGTAATTTTAAAAAAATTTAGAACAAAATAAGAAAAATGAGAAACTTAGGGATAAATTTAACAAAATACTTGCAAGAATTTTGCACTAAACACTACAAAAGACTGCTGAGAGAAATTAAAGACCTAAATAAATATACTCATGGATTAGAACACTCAGTACTTTTAAAATGGTAGTTTTCCCCAAATTGACGTATATATAGATTCAGTGAAATGTTTTGTAGAAATTGACAAGCTACCTCTAAAATTTGTATGAGAATACCTGGCATAGCCAAAGTAATTTTGAAGAACAAGATTGGAATTTTGTACAACCTGAATGAATCATTTATCAGGCTTTGTGTTATTGGCCTAAGAACAAACATATTGATATAGCAAAATAGTTAAGAAGAGAACCACAAATATATGGCTAGTTGATTTTTTTTTAAGAGATGCCATGGCAATTCAATAGGTAAAAACAGTTTTTTTCAATATAGAATACTGAGACAATTGCATAACCAAATTTTTAAGAAATGAATCCCAAGACTTACCTCACACCATGTACAAAAAATTAATTCCAAGTGAATCATAGACCTAAATGGGAAAAGTAATACTATAAAACTTCCAGAAGGAATCAGAAGAGAAAATCTTTGAGCTATTGGAGTAGGCAAAGATCTCTCAGCAACAACAGCAAAAATAAAATTCATAGAGGCGCCTGGTTGGCTCAGTCAGTGGAGCATGCAACTCTTGATCTTGGGGTTGTAAGTTCGAGCCCCAGGTTGGGTGTAGAGATTACTTAAACATAAAATCTTTTAAAAAAAAATGGTTCTGGGGCACCTGGTGGCTCAGTTGTTAAGCGTCTGCCTTCGGCTCAGGTCATGATCCCAGGGTCCTGGGATTGAGCCCTGCATTGGGCTCCCTGCTCCACAGGAAGCCTGCTTTTCCCTCTCCCACTCCCCTTGCTTGTGTTCCCTCTCTCGCTGTGTCTCTCGCTGTCAAATAAAGAAATGAAATCTTAAAAAAAATTTTTTTTAAATGGTTCTGTTCTGACTACATTGTTATAAGGATGAAAGCCACAGAGTGGGAGAAAATATTTGGAAAACATATCTCACCAAGGATTTGATTCTAGAATATATAGGCAAAACCTAAAACTCAATAATAAGAAAACAACCCAATAAAAAATATGCAAAAGATTTGAGTAGATATTTTACCAAAGATTTCTGCATGATAGACAAGCAAATGTTGCTCCTCATTCGTAGTTATTAAGGAAATACAGATTAATACCACAGTGGAGGGGCGCCTGGGTGGCTCAGTCATTGTCTGCCTTCGGCTCAGGTCATGATCCCTGGGATCGAGCCCCGCATCAGGCTCCCTGCTCAGTGGGAAGCCTGCTTCTCCCTCTCCC
This sequence comes from Eumetopias jubatus, assembly GCF_037043125.1. Lineage (NCBI taxonomy): Eukaryota > Metazoa > Chordata > Mammalia > Carnivora > Otariidae > Eumetopias > Eumetopias jubatus. The sequence goes on along the minus strand of NW_028274819.1, from coordinate 27,948,204 downwards.
ACTCTGCCTACTTGTGTTCCCTCTCGCTGTCTCTCTCTGTCAAATAAATAAATAAAATCTTTAAAAATAAATAAATAAAACCACAGTGAAGGAGGCGCGTGGGTGGCACAGTCAGCTAAGCGGCTGACTCTTGTTTTTGGCTCAGGTCATGATCTCAGGGTTGTGAGATTGAGCCCCACATGGGGCCCTGCATTCAGCATGGAGTCTGCTTAGGACTCTCTCCCTCTCTCTCTGTCCCTCCCCACTCAAATAAGTGTTAAAAAAAAAAACCACAATGACGTACCATTGCACACCAATTAGAATGGTTAAAATTTTTAAACAGAAAAGAAACAACTTACAAATTGATAATACTTAGTGCCAGTGAGGATGCAGAGTCAGACCACATACATTACTGGAGGAATGCAGAAAGGATAGCCACTTTGGAAAATAGGCAGTTTCTCTAAAGTTCAACATTACCATGTATCTAAGCCATCCCCCCCCCAGGTATTTAGTCAAGTGAAATGAAACCTTATTTTCACACAGAAACTTATGCATAGGTTTATGGCACCTTTATTCAGAATTGCTAAAAACAGGAAAGAACCCAAAGGTCCTTAAACTGTTAATGGGTTTCAAAAAAGCACTAACCTCTGATGCGTCCATATAACAGGATGCTGCTCAGCTATAAAATGTAGTGAATTACTGATAAAATAAAAACATCCATGAATCTCAAAGACATTAAGCTAATTGAAAGTAGCCAGACACAAAAGGCTACGTATTAAATGATACTATTCATTCCACATTTTGGAAAAGACAAAACTATAAGGACAGAGAACAGATCCTTGGGAGATGGTGGGAGGAGTTCACTGCCGAGGGGCAGGGGGAATCTTGTGTAAGGATGGGACTGTTCTCTCAGTTTTTGCAGTATTTATGTACTTGTCCAAACTCACTGACCTGTACACTGGAAGGGGTGAATTTTATTGTATGCAAATTATACCTTAATTTTTGAAGTTTAAAAAATGAATCTTTACCCTTATCTCAAAAAATTTATAGATCTGGGGCGCCTGGGTGGCTCAGTCGTTAAGCGTCTGCCTTCGGCTCAGGTCATGATCCCGAGGTCCTGCGATCGAGCCCCGCATCCGGCTCCCTGCTCCGCAGGAAGCCTGCTTCCTCCCTCTCCCACTCCCCCTGCTTGTGTTCCCTCTCTCGCTGTGTCTCTCTCTGTCAAATAAATAAATAAAATCTAAAAATATATATATAGAGAGAGAGTTCTAAACATAAACGTTAAAACTTGAAGAAAATGTAGGTGAATATATTAGTGACACTATAAGTACTGACTTTATAAAAAAATATAATCAGGTTAATCAAAAATTAAAATCTTGTTAGTCAAACTCAGAAGCAGAGAGTGGGATGGTGGTTGCCAGAGCCTAGGGGAAGGGGGAAATGAGGAGTTGTTCAAAGGATATAAAGTTTCAGTTATTCAAGATGAATAAGATCGGGAGATCTGCTGTAGGACATAGTGCAGGTATCACGTGCTTTGTTAAATGGAGAGATTTCATGTTAAATGCTCTTATTACCACAATAAAACTAACTGATGAAAGCTTTTTATTTAAAGACACTAAAAAATAAAAAGGCAAGTCATTAGATTGGAAGAAAACATTCACAGTACATATATCTGACAAAAATGTGAATCCAGAATATAAGAAAAACTCTTAAAACCCAATAGGAGAGCTAACTAAACCCGCTTTTTTTAAAGGCAAAAAAATGGAATAAACTTGACAAGAGGAGCTGAAAAAATAGCCTGTCAGCCTATAAAAACATGCAAATTAAACCATGAAATACTACTACACCTACCTAGGATGGCTAAAATTAAAAAGACTGATGGGGTGCCTGGGTGGTGCAGTCGATTAAGTGGCTGACTCTTGGTTTTGGCTCAGATCATGATCTCGGTTGTGGGATTGAGCCCTGCGTCGGACTCCACGCTGAGCACACAGTCAGCTTGAGACTCTCCCCCTCTCTCAGCCCTTCCCACTCATACTCTCTCTCTTTCTAAAACAAATAAATAAATCTTTTTTAAAAAGGAAGACTGAAAACATCATGTCATGACAAGAATGTAAAACAAAAATGGAATGTTGATTCATTACTGATGGTAATGTAAAATGGTACATGCACCTATTTTATGACCCTGTAATTCCACTCCTAGATATTTAACTTAAGAGAAATGAAAACATATGTCCATGAAAGACTTGTATACAAATGTTCCTAGCAGGGAATATAGTCAATAATATTGTAATAACGTATGGTGACAGATGGTAACTACATGTGTCATGGTAAGCATTTCATAATGTATATAATTGTTGAATCACTGTGTTGTACACCTGAAACTAATATTATATGTCAACTATACTTCAATTTTTTTAAGTCTACAGTAATATATTTTTGAAGTGTAAGATATATGCACTTTTGAAAAATATGAAAATATAAGTATATATATCATGTACATGAGAGGGGGAAAAGGGGGGAAAGCTCATTTTTATTTTATAGAAGACGACTACCTTTTAAATGTTAAAAGAATGATGTAATTAGAAAGCTACCAATTCCAGTCTCCAGTGTGATAATTGAATTAAAGATCATTAGTGGATGATGTCTGAAACCTTTGGCTGTTGGGCATAAGATATTTACAGTCTTAAAGTAACACCTCACAATTGCATTTCAAAGGAGGAAAAGTAACTACATGGAGAGATCTGACACATGTACCTTAACCACTTCAAGTTTGGCATCACCAATAATGAGACAGACAGACATGTGCATCCTCATGTGATGCAATAAGAAGTACAAAATATCACTTAACGTACTTCTCATGAGGAATCAATCAGACAGAGCCAGAATTTGGGATAGTCTACATTCAACCGACTTGGATTCCTCAACAACAACGTCTGTGCCATGAAATCAAGACAAAAGGGATCTGAGATTAGAGGCACTGTTCTCAATTTAAAGAGACATAACCAAGTGGAATTCTGGGCTTGATTGGATTCTACATAGAAAGAGCCTTAAGGGGCGCCTGGGTAGCTCAGTCGTTAAGCATCTGCCTTCGGCTCAGGTCATGATCCCAGGGTCCTGGGATTGAGCCCTGCATTGGGCTCCCTGCTCAGCAGGAAGCCTGCTTCTCCTTCTCCCACTCCCCCTGCTTGTGTTCCCTCTCTCGCTGTGTCTCTCTCTGTCAAATAATAAATAAAATCTTAAAAAAAAGAAAGAGCTTTAAAAATCCCAAACATTTTGGCAACAATTGGGAAATTGGAATATGACCTCTATTACATACTATTACTGACTTAAGGTTAAATTTATTCAAGCCTAATAATAATTGGCTGTATAGAAGAATGCCTGATTCCTAGGAGATACAGCTGAAGTATTTTAAAGATGTAGTGTCGTGTCTGCAAGTTATTTTCAAGTGGTTTAATAAAAGAAGTGTGTGTGTGTTTATATCTGTGTATAAAGAAAAATAAAACAAAGGTAAAATGTTAACAATGATTGAGTCTTAAGTAACGGGTATAAGTTTTTCATTGGACTATTTCAATTTTTCTGTGGGTTTAAAATATTCAAAGTAAAAAATAAATAAATAAAATATTCAAAGTAAAAATCAAGAGGAGAAAAAATATCTTGTTCTGAATTACTCTCAAAATATCCAAACTTGAAATTTTCTAGGTGAGTTATTTTAATTATCAATTAATATGAGTTATCTGATATTCCATAGAATGTTAGAATTAGAGGGACTTAAGAGATTATCTTGTCTAGTCCTTCCTTCACACAGATGAGAAATTTAGTCTGACATTAATTAAGTCCCTTACTGAAATCACACTGTAAGCCAGAGGTAGAACTCGGACAATGAACTCAGCTGTCCCGTTTTTCAGGATATTGCTCTTCCTACTGTACCTTGTCGCTTCTCTCCCAGTAAAAGGAAGTCAAGTTGAATTAAGGAAAATACTATGCATCATAATTTTTCTTCCTAGTATATCGTCAGTATATTTTCCCCATGTTGACAGTGTTGTCAGACTGTGTTTGATCTATTGATGTGTAGGTCAGGAATTTAGTCAAAGACTTCTGCCACTTTTGATAATTGCTCTCCGAGAGATGTTTTGATCCTGTTGTTTGAGCTATGTGTTTTTGGTCACTTATTTTTTATTATCCTTTAGTTTAAGCTATGAAGAAGGACATCCCTCACACTCTGAAACAGATCTCCTTCAGAGACAGACTTTTGCAGCCTCTCATCAGCTTCCTGGATACGCTACCACACCTCAGGCAACTGGTAAAAATGCTCTTGTAAAACGAATCTGGCTACATTTAGTGATTAAGAAGAAAAATCAGTTTTTCACATATTGGGCTATGAATGTGGGCAGGACATAATGGAGCCGTGGGAAAAGTGAAAATGAAAATGAAATCAAAAGCTTTGTCCTTTACTGATAGAGGATATCTATCCTCTAGGAGATCTTTTTTCATAGATCTTTGGGGATTTTAAATTATAACTATACTTAGTCAAACTAATATTTGTTTGCTATTTCAAAACAGTTTAGGGTTATAGAGCTTTTGGCCTCAAATTTCAGAGATTCCTTTTTAAAATAACAGAAATAACAATTTTATATTAATACATATTTTTACTTTATGATCTATTTTATCTTCAAATGTAGGTCTTTCTGGAATATTTGATACTAGTGTGAACAGCGCCAGCACTAACACTAAAGAATCTTCAGTGATGAACTTTCTGTCTGCTGTTGAATCCCGAACTGCTCAGGCTGCTTCTTCAGGAACTACTCTTTTACCACAATTCAGGGCTCCATCCTGGCAAACAGGTGATTCTTTGTTTTCAGAATTTTAAGTCCAGACAAAATACTGATAAAAATACACTTTTTATGGCATTGTCATTATGTAGTGTGGCTGAGAATAATTAACTGACTTTTCAGTGAACTTTAAAACCTGGAATTTTTCCATAATTTTACATTGGACAGAATTCAAATTTATCACTCTGGTGAAAACTAACAAGTTGAAGAAGGTAATTATTAAATATAAACCCTAGATATAAAGTTCTTATCTGGCAATTTAAGTTAAGGTTACTTGTCTACTTAATAGAAGCAAACATTCAGTTTCTTTTATTTTTCCATTTCAGCTTTATTGAGATCTAATTGACATATAAAACTGTCAGATGTTTAAAGTGTGCATTGTGGTGATTTGCTGTGCATTACCTTGTGAAAATTCCCCCTCCATCTGGTTAATCCATCACCTCCATATTTATCTTTTTTTTTTTTTTTTTTGGTGAACAATTAAATTCATTTAACTTTGTGACTTAGGCTGAGTAGGTAGTATAGTAAAAAACAATCTTGGGGGGCACCTGAATGGCTCAGTCGGTTAAGCGACTGCCTTCAGCTCAGGTCATGATCCCAGGGTCCTGGGATCGAGCCCCATGTCCGGCTCCCTGCTCAGCAGAGAGCCTGCTTCTCCCTCTCCTTCTGCCTGCCACTCTGCCTACTTGTGCTCTCTATCTCTCTGTCAAATAAATAAATAAAATCTTTAAAAAAAAAAAATCTTGGGACTGATTTCATCATTAGAGTTATGTTAACATTATCCAGAATTGAACAGGATTACATCACTATTTAGTAAAGGCCATTATAGGCTGATACTGTTGTATTTTTCTTATTTATATATACATTCCATTTTTCAACTATTTCTCCCCCAAAGTTATTTGTATATATTTTTACCTTTTTCAGGGTGACAGGAAATTAGGTGTTTTTTTAAGGTTTTATTTTAAAGAATAAGAAATGTCATAGCATATTTGAGGAGATATTTTAAAGTAGTAACAGTAGGAAATAATATTTTATCATTCTGCTCTAAATTCCATTACATGGATTTACATTACATGAATTAATTCCATTAATAGAGCTTTTCAATATGCTCCAAGGAAATAATTAATGTTTTAGTGTGACATAAAAGAGAATATTATGGGGCGCCTGGGTGGCTCAGTCGTTAAGCGTCTGCCTTCGGCTCAGGTCATGATCCCAGGGTCCTGGGATCGAGCCCCGCATTGGGCTCCCCGCTCCGCGGGAAGCCTGCTTCTCCCTCTCCCACTCCCCCTGCTTGTGTTCCCTCTCTCACTGTGTCTCTCTCTGTCAAAAAATAAATTAAAAAATCTTTAAAAAAAAATGAGAATATTATAAAACAAAGTAGTTTCACTTTTTGCTTCCTGGAATAATTGTACATTATATATATTTAGATTTTTTTTTTAAGATTTTATTTATTTATTTGACAAAAATAGACACAGCGAGAGAGGGAACACAGGCAGGGGGAGTGGGAGAGGGAGAAGCAGGCTTCCTGCGGAGCAGGGAGCCCAATGTGGGGCTCAATCCCAGCACCCTGGGACCGTGACCTGAGCCGAAGGCAGACGCTTAATGACTGAGCCACCCAGGTGCCCCTTAGATTTTCTGTTCCAGTTTCTATGATTGTATTATTTTAAACATAAATTTTAAGTGTTATTCATTCTTTTCAGTGCAACTATATTATTTTCTGTCTTCATAGTATTAATACTTTTTTGACATTTAATGGGAAGAAGTGAGAGAAGGTTTTTGAAAGGGCCAGAGAATCTTTTTTCTCCTATTTTCTAAATAAAAAAATTATTTTTTAATTTAAAGTTTTTTTTACTTTATTTGACAGAGAAAGATACAGCAAGAGAGGGAACACAACCAGGGGGAGTGGGAGAGGGAGAACAGGGAGCCCAATGTGGGACTCGATCCCAGGACCCTGGGATCATGACCTGAGCTGAAGGCAGACACTTAACAACTGAGTCATCCTGGTGCCCTAACTAAAAAAATTTTAATGGCAGTTCACTAAAAAACATGTAAACAGTAACAAGGTCTACAAAAGGTAAAGTGATAGTTCCTTACTACAGTCCGTCCCACTTTTGTTTTTTTGTGTTTTTTATAAATTTTATTTATTTGAGAGAGAGAATGAGAGAGAGAGCACAAGAAGGGAGAGTGAGAAGCAGACTCCCCGCTGAGCAGGGAGCCCGATACGTGACTCGATCCTGGGACTCCAGGATCATGACCTGAGCCGAAGGCAGTCGCTTAACCAACTGAGCCACCTGGGTGCCCTACAGTCCTACTTTTGTAGAGAAGAGTTAACAGTTTGATATTTACTCTTTTTTGATATCTTTGTATATCAAAACATATATCCACTTAGTCAGTGTTTATAACAATAGTATTAATCAGTTATGCCATAATTATTTGATCAATCCTGTGTTGATGGACATATGGGTTGTTTCTACTTATTAGCACACACAATAACTATAAAGAGTATCTTGTACAAATATCTTTTTGTCCACTTATTTCCATAAAATAAATTTCTAGAAGTAGAACTTTTAGATCATAAGAGTATATGTTAACTTTTGCTATATGTGGCTAGAATGCTTTCCTGAAATGGTAATAAATCTCCTTGACAATACTAATTTCTGATCAGCCTTTTAGGATAAGCATACGTCTATTATCTTGGGAATTTGTTCATAGGAAGCCAAAAGTTGAAATCCAAGATATTTTTAAGTGTGTATATATATATACACACACATATATAAGTATGTATTTTAAGGTGTTTTTTTTTTAAAGACTTTATTTGAGAGAGCGAGAATGAGAGAGAGAGAGAGAGAGCACATGAGAGGGGGGAGAGTCAGAGGGAGAAGCAGACTCCCCGCCGAGCAGGGAGCCCAATGCGGGACTCAATCCCGGGACTCCAGGATCATGACCCGAGCCGAAGGCAGTCACTTAACCAACTGAGCCACCCAGGTGCCCTGTATTTTAAGGTTTATTTATTTATTAGAGAGAGAGAGTGCATGGAGGGGGAGGCAGAAGGAGAGAGAGAATCTCCAGCTGACTTTCACTGAGTGAGGAGCCCATTGTGGGCCTCAATTCCACGACCCTGAGATCATGACCTTAGCCAAAATCAAGTCAGACGCCTAACTGACTGAGCCACCCAGGTGCCCCCAAAATGTATATATTTTGATAAAAGAAACTTTGCAGTATTAACCTGTTTATTTTTAGATTTATTTATCATGTTCAATGTAGGCAGTTTGGGTTTAATTTTAATGTTACGAATATTTTAGCTTGTCTGATGCTTTTGCATTGAGATTTTTAGGATGAATTAATCACAAGAGATTATGTACATTTTTTTAAATTTTATTTTGTTAATGTTAATCACCATACATTACATCATTAGTTTTTGATGTAGTGTTCCATGATTCATTGTTTGCATATAACACCCAGTGCTCCATGCAGAGCGTGCCCTCTTTAATACCCATCACCGGGCTAACCCATCCCCCCACCCCCCTCCCCTCTAGAACCTTCAGTTTGTTTCTCAGAGTCCATAGTCTCTCATGGTTCATCTCCCCCTCCTATTCCCCCCCTTCATTTTTCCCTTCCTACTATCTTCTCTCTCTCTTTTTTTTTTTTTAACCTATAATGTATTATTTGTTTCAGAGGTACAGGTCTGTGATTCATCAGTCTTAACATAATTCACAGTGCTCACCATAGCACATACCCTCCCCAATGTCTATCACCCAGCCACATTTTGATTTTAATTTTCAGGTGACCTTATCTAACATATATAAATTCATTTATATAGATAGGAATTGCTAATACCTTTGTAATTTTGTTTTTGCTTTAAGAAAGCTACTATTTTAAGTCACCTGGGTGGCTCAGTCAGTTAAGCAACCAACTCTTGGTGTCAGCTTAGGTCATGAGATCAAGTTCTGCGTTGTATTCCATGCTTAAGGTGGAGTCTGCTTGGGACTCCCTCTCTCCCTCTGCCCCTCCGCCCTGTGCTCCCTTGCTCTCTCTAAAATAAATAAATAAATCAGAAAAAAAAGATTCTTCCCCTCTGCCCCCCCTCACCCACACACACACACTCTCTCTCTCAGAAGTAAAAATAAAAAAAGAAAGCTAGCTGTTTTTGAAATGTAATTTTTGAAATTTACATGCAGAACTAATTTGTCAGTCTTTTCAGTCTTAGAGATTTTAATGGGTTAAAGGTTATGTAAGTCTACTGTGAAGACGTGTGTGTATTTGTGCTGTAATTGCATAAATTTTTTTGTTTTCTCTTCCTAGGTATGCATTCCTCAGCAGCAACTGAGCTGTTTGTTACTGGACCTTTGCCAACCACTGGAACACTTCCACCCTCTGCCCTCTCTGCTTATCAGCATCCCACCACCTTCAGCAATAGAAACTTTGCTACCACCTCACCTTTGGTGCTTCAGGATTCATCTTTTAACACTACATCAAATGGAATTTTAAATCCTCATGACCCTTTGCTACAAATCAAGACTTCCCAGGGAACTGTTCCAACTGCTTTGGCATTTGAGCGCCTGGGCAATTCTGCATTAAGTAACAGCATACCACCTCAGTCTTCAACATACCGCTCAGCTCAAGAGTCTGCACCGCATCTTTTACAACCTCAATTTAGTTTATTGCCTTCAGCACTTGGGGGAGCCCAGCAAACTCCTCAAGCCTACAGTTCAACTCTCTTTACTAGTTCTACTGCTTCCATTGAAAGAGCTCTTCTTCGAGAATGTAGTGTTATTAAACACCATCAGCGGCCTTCAGGTACCCAGTCTATTCAGGCACAACTGACTGGTTCACAGCATTCCTTACATAGCTATCTATCAAATGCAAGTGTAGTTAATTTTCAGGAAACAAGCAGGCAGTCATCTTTATCCTGTAGCCCAATCGGAGATTCTACTCAGGTGAGCAATGGAGGATTACAACAGAAGACCTCCCAGGTGTCAGTGGATCTTGCTCAGTCTTACTCATCTGCAATTCCATCATCAGGGTTTCCTCCTTCTACCACAAAAGTAAAAAGCTGTTCTACGAAACAACCACTAACGTCAACTAAGACCCCCAAACCTCAAAGTATAATTCCTCCCGTGCAAACATTAAGCTATTCCAAACCTTTACATAATCCGAGTTCTGTAATATCGGGCCAAGCACAGATTTATTCTACAGCGCAGCTACCAAGCCTTTTATCAGTCAGTCAGTCCCAGAATTACGGTTTAGGACAGCCACATAATGTGCCATCTATTGTTCATTCACAAGTGTATAGGTCCAACAAAGTCGAGAAGTTGCCATCCTTATATAAAACATTGACTTTTTCTGGATCATCTCAGACTATAACTTCTGAAAATCAGACCCTTAATTATTCCTCTAATCAACAGGAAGTATTATCTTCAGTTACAAATGAGAACTACCCTGCTCAAACGAGAGATCTATCTTCAGTTAGTCAGTCTCAGAGTTATTCATCTAGCCATTCTCAGGGTTTATCACCAGTTAGCCAGACACAGGTTAGTTATTCATCTCAGTCACAAGTATTGTCAGTTGTTAGTCCCTCAGAAAGCTATGCTTCAGGGCAGTCCCTAACATTAACAGCCCCTTCTCTTTCTTACTCTTCCGCCTCTCGGGCTCAGAATTTGTCAGATTCTAGTCCAAACCAGAATTATATTTCTATGCATTCTTCCCAAAATGCTCAGACTCAAGGGTCATCATCTCCCCAGTCCCAAAAGTTTTTGCCTGCTGTCCAGTCATCATCTTTTGCATCCTCTACCCACTGTCAGACATTACAGAACAACATACCTTCCCCTGATCCAAAGTCTTATGCTGAAAGAAAACTTGACTCAAATGTGTATACATCTTCAAAGCAAGAAGAGGATTTTCCAATGCAGGAGTTACAGGTATTACAGCCACAAGTATCTCTTGAGTCATCAACCCAAAGGCTATCTGATGGAGAAATTAATGTTCAAGAATCAGCTTATAAGGTGTCAAAGGCAGAGGACAGATATTCTCAGAGTGTGATCAGAAGTAATTCTCGTCTTGAGGATCAGGTTGTTGGGATTGCCCTACAAGGGTCAAAAAAAGAAGAAAGCATGGTTGGTTCAGTGACACAACTTACCCAACAAATTGGCCAAGTCAGTGCAGCAGCCCTTGATATTAAGAAGGCAACTAATTTAATGCAAACACCACAAATAAGATTGAATGCTAAAGACCTCACCCAGCAGCATGCTCTTATACACAAGGTACATGAAGCCAAGGTCCAGGAGCAGCATGATCAAATAATCAATGCTTCATCTCAGATTCAAATTCCAAATCATTCTTTAGGGCATGGCCATCAGGCATCTCTTCCTAATACACAGGTTCTTTTAGATTCTACCTGTGATCTACAAATTCTTCAGCAGTCAATACTGCAGGCAGGTTTAGGACAAGTAAAGGCATCTTTACAAGTACAGCGTGTTCAAAGTCCTCAACAAATAGTACATCCTTTCCTTCAAATGGATGGTCATATTATTCAGAGCAATGGTGATCATTCTCAGCAGCAACTCCATCCTCAAACTTCTGAAATCATAAAAATGGACCTCTCTGAGTCTTCAAAACCATTACAACAACATCTAACAACAAAGGGCCATTTTAGTGAAACAAATCAACATGATTCAAAGAATCATTTTGTTTCTCTTGGATCAATATGTTTCCCAGAGGCAATGCTTCTCAGTGATGAGAGAAATATTTTATCAAATGTAGATGATATCTTAGCAGCTACAGCAGCAGCTTGTGGGGTTACTCCTTCTGATTTTTCCAAGTCAACTTCAAATGAAACCATTACAGCAGTTGAAGATGGTGATTCTAAATCTCATTTTCAACAGTCATTAGATGTTGGGCATGTGACTTCAGATTTTAACTCCATAACAACTGCAGTAGGAAAGCCACAGAATATAAATGATATTTCCTTAAATGGAAATCAAGTCACTGTAAACCTTTCACCAGTACCTACCCTCCAGTCAAAAATAACTCTTGATCAACAGCATATTGAAACTGGTCAAAATAAAGCATCTAAAGTAATTTCACCAGTGGTTGGACCAAGTCATGAAGCCCAGGAGCAAAGTTCTGGCTCATTCAAGAAACAGTCTGCTACCAATCATGAATCGGAAGAGGATAGTGAAGTTCCTATTGATAATACGTTAAATAATAACAGAAGCCAGGAGTTTATTTCTAGTAGAAGTATAAGTGGAGAGAGTGCTGCATCGGAGAGTGAGCTCACCTTAGGGGGTGATGACAGCAGTGTGTCGGTGAACCCATCTAGAAGTGCACTTGCACTGTTGGCCATGGCCCAACCTGGGGAGGCCGTTGGTGTCAAGATTGAAGAGGAAAACCAAGATTTAATGCATTTTAACCTGCAGAAGAAAAAACCCGGGAAGGGGCAAATGAAAGAGGAAGACAACAGTAATCAGAAACAGTCGAAAAGAACTGCCCAGGGCAAACGCCAGAATCCAAGGGGAACAGATGTGTATTTGCCATACACCCCTCCTTCCTCAGAAAGCTGCCACGATGGTTATCAGCACCAAGAAAAAATGAGACAGAAGATCAAAGAAGTAGAGGAAAAACAGCCAGAAGTCAAAACAGGATTTATTGCCTCTTTCTTAGATTTTCTGAAATCCGGTCCCAAGCAGCAATTTTCCACTCTTGCCGTCCGAATGCCCAACAGGACTAGACGACCAGGGACCCAGACTGTTCGTACACTTTGTCCCCCACCGCTTCCAAAGACTTCTTCTACGACACCCACACCAATAGTGTCTGAAACTGGGAGCAACAGTCCATCAGAAAAAGTCGATAATGAACTTAAAAACTTGGACCATTTATCTTCATTTTCTTCTGATGAAGAAGATTCTGGAGTGTGCAGTCATGATATTTATAAAAGCGCCTCTACTACCTTAAATACATTGGATGCTACTTCTGATAAAAAGAAGAAAACAGGTAAAGTTTTCAAGTTTAGATTCATAATTAGGGCTTTCCACTATTTTTATGCTAACAGACTGGGTTTGAAGCTTTCTTAGCTTGAAGCAGGTCTGGATAAATTTTCAGGACAAATGTATAGTGGGTATTTTAGATACCTATTTTTTTTTTAATGCTCCTTCCCTGTAGGAAAGTTTTGGGGTTTAGGTTGAAAACTTCTGGTTTTTTTTACTTTCTACCACATGACACATAATTTACATAGTTTCTATCCAGACTTCTCTAAACTGAGACATCTTGAGGTGGCTTTATGGATATGAGGCATTGTATTGGGGGCCCTGTTGTAGTATAAACTGACATATTTTCTTGGTATGTCAATTTTACCTGAAGATGAATATTTTACTATTAAACATGGTTATATTATGTGTAGCATGCACATGAATATAATTAAGATAAAATTTAAAAATTTTGTGTAGGCTCCAGACTATGTCTCCAAATCTTTGGGTGTGTTTCACTTTACTCTGTAGTTAAGGGAACATTTGGAGGAACTGTTTTAAGAAGCACTGCCTCATGTCAACTGTTTTAAGGAACATGGTAAGGGAAAACACTTATAACAATAAAATAGCCACCACCTCTGTACTAGGACCTAGTAGCAATGTTGTGAGATATGCACTGTTATCTCCAATATATAGATGGTAGAGCCAAGAGTAAATAAATTGTGCAGGTCCCTACAACTAGTAAGTGAGAGAGCTGGAGTCTGCACTCAGGTTTGTCTGGTTGTAGAGCCTATATTCCTGCCTACCTCTTTTGTATAAGTAAAGTGGTGCTTACAAAGTTAAACCTTGTTTTGTGATGTACTTCCTAGCTTCTCTCTGGACTCAAGACACTTGGTATCCCCCAAATATTTGCTAATACATTTCTAAAAAATTCTCATTTTGTTGTACAGGGAAATTAGTATAATGGAAAGTCAATGTTAGAGTCAAAGACATTATGGATGTGGCTAATCCTAGTAAGGTTTTATACTCCTTTTTCCCCAATTCAAGGCGCTTTGCAATCATTATTCCCTCTTTCCATTTGTAGAACAAAGCTTTTGTAATTTCTGTCTAAAATAAGAATCTAAGACTGGTTTCTTCCAGACAAGTGTTACTGCTTCATTTGTAGTTCAAATCATCACCGTCAACCCAGTTCTTACTATTAGGTCTTCGAAGTTCTCTTGCTACCATCCCCACTGCCTCTGTGGAAGAACTCGTCTCTTGCTTCTCATTAGAATCCCTCACACCAGGGCACCTGGGTGGCTCAGTTGGTTAAGCGACTGCCTTCGGCTCAGGTCATGATCCTGGAGTCCTGGGATCGAGTCCCGCATCGGGCTCCCTGCTCAGCAGGGAGTCTGTTCTCCCTCTGACCCTCTTCCCTCTCGTGCTTTCTATCTCTCATTCTCTCTCTCTCTCAAATAAATAAATAAAATCTTTAAAAAAAAAAAAAGAATCCTTCACACCAGTAAAATACTTCTTAGTGCTTCCGGGGAAAAACATTAATATAGTATGTAAAAATTCTCCCTTTCCATATTTTACTTTCTGGTTCCACTCTTTCCTCTTTTCCTCTTCTATAATGACTGAATTTCTCATTGTTCCTGGCACCTGTAAGCCCCTTTCACAATCATCTTTGGACAAGTTTTTCTCTAGCTAGAATGGCCCCTCCATTTTTTTCAGCCCAGCAGACACTTTGTTATCTATGAAGACTATCTTCAGAATCACTCTGTGGAAGTTACTCCAGCAGAATTTGTGCTTACAGCCTCTGAATTCCCACAGCCCTCAAATATCTCTGAAAGACAAATTTAAATTTACTTTGCAATGAGGTCTAATTTATCCCTTTTCCTTTTATGATTTGTGCTTGTGTCCTAAGAAATCTTTGCCTAACCTATGGTCACAAAAATGTTCTGTTTTCCTCTAGAAGTTTTTAACTTTTGCATTTTACATTTAGGTCTATGATCTCCACCCCCCACTTTTTAAAGTAAGCTCTGCACCCAACATGGGGCTCGAACTCACAACCCCAAGATCAAGAGTAGCATGCTCTACTGACTGAGCCAGCCAGGCCCCCCAGGTCTGATCCATTTTGATTTTATTTTTGTGTAAGGTGAGGTATGGGTTGAAGTTAATTTTTTGGCATAAAGAAGTCCAGCTTTTCCAGCACCATTTGTTGAAAAGAGTCCTTTCTCCTTTTTTGCCTTTGCATCTTTGTCAAAAATCAGTTGACCATATTTGTATGAATCTGGTTTTAGACTCTCAATTCTTTACATTGATCTGTGTGTTTATGCTTTAAGAAATACCACACTGTTTTGATTGCTGTAGCTTTACAGTAAGTCTTACAAAAGGGTAGTCGTGAGTCCTCCAAATTTGTTCTTTTTCAAAATTGTTTTGCCTATTCTAATTGATTTCCTTTTCCATATAAATTTTCAAATCAGTGCTAAGTATTTACCAGAAAAGAAAAAAAATCCCACTGGAATTATGACTGACTTCCTTGAATATATAGCAAGCAATTTGAGGAAATCTGAACTGTTAACAATGTACTGAGTTTTAACAATTCATGACTTTGACTAGTCTTTTATAGTTTAGGGCAAATAGATCTTGCATATGATCTATAGTTAGAGATATATATCCTAAATATTTTTGGCGCTATTTATTCTAAATGATACTTTTGAGAGTTTTCAAATTCCAATTATTTATTGGTAGATTATAAAAATACAGACGATTTTTTAAATATGTTGATCTTAAATCCTTTAAATGTATGCAATTTATTTATTCCAGGGGGCTTTTTTAAGATTCCTTAGGATTTTTTAATGTAGGAAATTATATCATCTGCAAATAAGGATAGTTTTATTTTTTCTTTACCAATCTTATATCTTTTTCATTCCTGCCTTAACACACAGGAATAACATTCCTATACAGTGTTTAATGAAAGTGTTGGGTGTCGACATCCTGAACATGTTCTTGATCTTTGGAGGAAAGAAATCAACCTTTTGCCATTGAGTATGATGTTAACTGGTGGTAGGGTTTTTGTAGATTTCTTACCACATTAAAGAAATTCTTTACATTTCCTAATTTGCTAACGGTTTTTATAATGAATAGAGGTTGAATTTTGCCAAATGATTTTTCTTCATCTGTTGAAATGATTGTGTAGTTTTCTTAGTTAGTCTTTCAATATGGTGAATTACATTGACTGATTTTCAAATATATTCATGGCCTTGCATTCCCAGGATAAACCCCAACAACTGTGATATATTATTCTTTTTTATATGTTGATGAATTCAGTTCTCTAAATTTTTTGCATCCATCTTTGCAGTGGATATTGGCCTGTAGTTTTCCTTTTATAATGGCTTTGTCAGATTTTGGTGTCTGGTTATTGCTGACCTCATAAATGAATTGGGGACTGCCCCCTTCTTTTCTCTTTTCTGCAAGAGATTGGGTAGTACTATTTCTTCCACAAATGTTTGATTGAATTTGTTAGTGAAACCATCTGGACCTGGAGTTTTCTTTGTCAGAAAGTTTTTTGCTATGAATTCAGTTTCTTTGATATGGAACTATTCACCTTGTCTGTTTATTCTTGACTGTGTTTGGTAGTTTGTATCTTTGAAGGAATTGGTCTATTTTATCTGAGTTGTCAAATTTATGGGTATAGAGTTGTTGGTAGCATTTCCTGATGTTGGTGATTTGTGTCTTCTCTCTTTCTTGTGGTCTGGGATAGAAGTGTATTGATTTTATTGATTCTTTTTCTCCTTTGTTGGCAATTTCATTGATTTTTGCTGTTCTCATTATTTCCTTTTTCCTGCTTGATTTAGGTTTATTATGCTCATTTTTTCTGGTTTCTTGTGGTAGAAGCCCAACTTGTTAATTTGAGACCCCTCTTTTCTGCTATAAGCATTTAATGTTATAAACCTCTCTCTAAACCCTGCATTAGCTGTGTCCCACAAATTTTATTTTTATTATTATTTTTATTTTCTTTCAATACTCTTTGATGCTTCCTCTTTGATCCATGAGTTATTTAATTTTCAAATAGTTGGGTATTTTTGAGATACCTTTCCTTTATTGATTTCTACTTTGTGTAATTTCAGTTCTCTTAAATTTGTTAAGGTTAGCCTTATGGCCCAGATATGCTTGATACTGATTAATGTTCCATATGTACTTTAAAAGAATGTATATTCTGCTGGTGTTGACTACATTTAATGTAATTATTGATATAGCTAGATATTCCATTTTATTGTTTTCTGGTTTTCTCCTTTTTTTGTTTCCTCTTTCCTGTCTTTCTAAAACACATTATTTGAACTTTTAGTATTTCATTTTTAAATTTATCTCTGCTTTTTCTGGCTGTATCTTTTTGTATTATGCTTCTAGTGGTTGGCCTAGTGATTACCATCCACTTAGAATTAATATTTTTATGATTTTAAATAAAATGTCATAGCCTAACAACCATACAGGTCCCTTTATGTTACCCTTGCCCTTACGTTACACATATTTTGTCCTATATATATTACATCTATCTACATATATTGAAACCCCTAATAAAGGAGTAATTTTTTTTAAAGATTTTATTTATTTATTAGAGAGCGAGCGGAGAGAAACAGCATGAGAGAAGAAAGGGTCAGAGGGAGAAGCAGGCTCCCCGCTGAGCTGGGAGCCCGATGTGGGACTCGATCCCAGGACCCCAGGATCATGACCCGAGCCGAAGGCAGTCGCTTAACCAACTGAGCCACCCAGGCGCCCGTAATTTTTGCTTTCAACAGTCAAATATACTTTCCGGGCCACCTGGGTGGCTCAGTCGTTAAACGTGTCTGCCTTTGGCTCAGGTCATGATCCCGGGGTCCTAGGATCGAGCCCCGCATCAGGCTCCCTGCTCAACGGGAAGCCTGCTTCTCCCTCTCCCACTCCCCCTGCTTGTGTTCCCTCTCTCGCTGTCTCTCTCTGTCAAAAAATAAAATCTTAAAAAAAAAAAAAAAAGAAAAACAGTCAAATATGCTCTCAGTAATTTACAAGAAGGAAAAAAGCCTATTATATTTACCTAGGTATCTGTAATTTCTGTTGCAGTTCCTTTATTCCTGAAGTTCCAGGTGTCCCTCTGACATCATTTCCCATCAGCCTGAAAAACTTTTCCTTGTCCAAGGCTTTTTCTTTTTCTTTGGTTTTCAGCAGTGTAATTGTTTATCTGCATAGGGCTTATCCTGTTTGGAGTTCACAGAGTTTCTTGAATCTGTAAAATGTATGTCTTTTATCAAATTTGAGAAGTTGGGGGACATTATTTTTTCTGTACCAATCTTTCTCTTCTTATGGGACTCCAGTGACACAAATGTAAACTTTTTGATACTGTTCCTGAGGCTCTGTTCATTTTTTTTCCAATCTTTTCCCCCCTGTTCTTCAGATGTATAATTCTTACTGGCCTTATGTTAAAGTTCATTGATTTTTCAGCCTTCTCAATTCTGTTACTGGTCCCATCCAGTGAATTTTTTATTTCAGATATGTTTTCAATTATAAAATTTGTCTTTGGTTCTTTTTTCTAGTTTCTCTTTCTCTACTGAGAATTTACATACTTCCATTCATTTTAAAAGTATGTCTACTGGGGCCCCTGGGTGGGGGGCATCTGCCTTCGGCTCAGGTCATGATCCCAGGGTCCCGGGATCAAGCCCTGCATCAGGCTCCCTGCTCAGCGGGAGGCCTGCTTCTCCCTCTCCCATTCCCCCTGCTTGTGTTCCCTCTCTCACTGTCTCTCTCTGTCAAATAAATAAATAAAAATCTTTTTAAAAAGTAAAAATAAAAAAAATAAAAGTATGTCTACCTTACTTCATGGAACATGGTTATAATAGCTGCTTTCAAGACTTTGGTGATTCCAACATCAGACTCATGTTAAGAGTGGCATCTAGTTTCCCTTTGAGAATTGGTCACATTTTTCTGGTTCTTCATATATTTAGCAATTTTGGGTTGTATCTTGGACATTTTGAGTACTATACTGTGAGACTCTGGGTTCTATTAAAATCCTCTGGAGAATGTTGATTTGTATTGTTTTAGCAGGCAGTCAGACTACAAATTCTGTCTCATCTTTGAGTGGTGATTCCGTTGTTGGTTCAGTTTTCAGTCTTTGGTCTGCTGCTTTGGATTTATCTCAGTGCTTAGTCCAGAACTTGGATGAAGGGTAGCCTTTGTTATAGTTTAGATCTTGAAGGCTTCATTATGCTAGTTTGGATCTACTCTGCATTAAGTGCAGTTTAAGCATGAAACTGGAATTTGTATGTGTTCATACACAGAATTAGCGGATACCATTCTCCAGCTGTTTCCTCCCTGGGAATTTCCCATACTACCCAGCTCCCTGGGTTCCCTTTCCTTAGGCATTTGGCTAGAAAGCTGGAATTTTTCTTGGAGTTTTAGCTGCTGGTGCTTTGACACAATTATCTGCAACTGGGGCCTAAGGCAATATAGCAGTAGAAGACAGAAAATAGGGAATCCCCCTAGACTTCCTCCCCCAGCTTTACTGACATATAGTTGACTATGTAACTATATATATAATTATATATGTCCTGTAACATTCCCTGCACTCTTCATGCCATAGTGGCCCTGTTGCCAGGTTCCTGTGGAATGCCCAAAAGACAGGCATTCTGTCACAGTTGAAGATGTCTGGTTCGCCACCGCAGCATTGCAGCTTTGTGGCTTGGGTTGCCCTTGGGGCAGGGCTGGGAGAGAGAAAAGAGAAAAAAGAAAAGGCATTTGCCCCCCACATTCTTCACCTTGCATGGGGCTCTTCTCTTTACTCTTCTTTCTAGAAAAACAGATTTTCTTGGAGTTTTTGTTGTCTGTGCCCTGTGCAGTTCTGCATCGGGGTCTCCTTCTGGTCAGTGCTAGGTGATAAGAGAGGAAAGAAATAAGAAACATCTCCATATAAAGATTGTTATTTAAATTTGCACTTACCTCTCCAATCTACCTGCTTTTTTAACTTTTCAGAGTCTTCAGATAGTTGCATTTTATATTTTCTTCAGAGTGTTTATTTGTAATACATGGGTAATAATAGGCTCTAGTGAGCTTACTTCATCTTGCTTGGCACCAGAAGCCATGACTTTTTTATTTTTTATTTTTTTAAAGATTTTATTTATTTATTTGAGAGAGAGAGAATGAGAGATAGAGAGCATGAGAGGGAAGAGGGTCAGAGGGAGAAGCAGACTCCCCGCTGAGCAGGGAGCCCGATGCGGGACTCGATCCCGGGACTCCAGGATCATGACCTGAGCCGAAGGCAGTCGTTTAACCAACTGAGCCACCCAGGCGCCCGCCATGACTTTTTTTAAAAATTCGTTGTTTTGGGGCGCTTGGGTGCCTCAGTCGTTAAGTGTCTGCCTTCGGCTCAGGTCATGATCCCAGAATCCTGGGATCGAGCCCCGCGTCGGGGTCCCTGCTCGCCGGGAGGCCTGCTTCTCCCTCTCCCACTCCCCCTGCTTGTGTTCCCTCTCTTGCTGTGTCTCTCTCTGTCAAATAAATAAATAAAATCTTTAAAAAAAAATTCATTGTTTTATCAATTTACAGTCATGATTTCTGATGCTCAAGTTATCCTGTAATGGGCAAGGAGGAGTCTCTTCAATGTTTTGGTATTTTTATTGTGGTTACATTTAATTCATAAATTAATTTTAAGGGAAAATCTATCTTTACAGTATTGTCTTCTCATTCACTTATAGAATATATTGTTTTTCTACTTATTCAGATCTTATATATTTCATATTGTGTCGTTTTTCTCTACATAGATATTATAGTTTCTGCAGTTTTTTAACTACAGTTTTCTCCATATTGTCTTCTTATTGGTTACTGATGGTGGTCTATGGCAATTACTGATTTTTGTATCTCCATTTTGGCTTTGGCATTTTTGTTGGGTTTTTATTTTAACAGTGTTTCCACTTGCATTTCTTGCATTTTTAGGTAGATAGTTATGGGGGCTTGTAAAAATAATGAGAGTTTTATCTTTCTCTCTCTTCTTCTTTTTTTTCTTTTCTTGTAATTTAACTTACTGGCTCAGCCTCTGTTTAGTAGTAGCAATGAGAGCAAGCATTCTGACCTCCTCCTTGGTATTAAACAGAGTATGTAGTGTTTGACTATGAAATCTATTTCTTGTCAGTTTCTAGTACTATGTACTCTTTAAGAAAATTTCCTTCTGTTTTGAGGTTTTACTTTTTAAAAAAATTAACAGTGGATATTGAATTTTGTCAGGTGCCTTTTTGAACCTCTAATAAATCTCCTTTTTTCTCCACATTATCCTGTTACTTGATTTCCTAATGTTGAACCTGTTTTGAGGTTCTTAAAAAATATTTCTAAATTAACAGTGGGTATTGAATTTTGTAATTTACCTATTTTCAAGAGAGAGAGCACCTGCGTGCAAGCAGGGGGAGGGGCAGGAGGAGAGGGAGAGAGAGACTCTCAAGCAGACTCCACGTTGAGCACAGGGCCCAACGAGGGGTGCGATCTCACAACCCAGAGATAAGGACCTGAGCCAAAACCAAGAGTCTGTCTTAAGCGATTGAACCACCCACGCACCCCAATCTATTATTCGATTTCTTAATGTTGAACCTTTTTAAGAAAACTCTACCATGAACCCTGCTTGGTCATGATTAATTATTTTAATCCATTGCAAGATTTAAGTTGCTACTGTTTTATTTGAGATTTTTACACCTAGATTCATAAATGAGATTATTGTTTATAGTGATTTTTATCTTAATCTTTTTGTTGTAATTTTTTGTTTTTTGGTCTTAATCTTGTTTACTTTTATATTGACGAATATGCTGGTCTTATACATTGAATTGGGAAAATTTTTATATTTGTCTAAGCTATGAAAAAGTTTACCACATATAATAGGGATTTAGTAGAACTTTCTAAGAATATATCTGGGACTTTCCAGTTTTTTCCTGAGGTAGTTTAATCTATCTGGATAAATTTTTAAAAAGGTATATTTTCTAGTAAAATCATCCCTTTCATTTAAATTTTTTAATCCATTGTTACAAAGTTGTACATAGCATTCTAAGTTTTTAGTCTCCTCTTTTTCTGTAGTTATGTTCTCTTTCTTGCTCCAAATGTTTGAATCTTTTTCCTTACCATTCTGTGAAAAGTTTGTCTACTTAGTGGTTCTTTTTAAAGAACCAGTGTACTGTGCTCGCTTCGGCAGCACATATACTAAAGAACCAGTGTACTTTCCTTTTTTAACTCCTATTTTCATTTTTTTCTCAATTTTTCTTAATTTCTTTAATCAGTTCTTTTTCCCTATCTTCCCTGGGTTCAATTTAATGTTCTCTCTCAGGCTTCTTGAGTTTAATACTTAAGTTTATTTTTATATATCCTACTTTTTCATGAATAGTATTAAAGCGTAAGTTTACTTCATTGTATCTGGCTTTCTCTATGCCTCTCGTTTCAATTTGTAATGCTCTCACCGTCCTTTCTAAATGGTTTGTCATTTCAGTTTTGATTTCCTTTTTAGCCCAAGAGTTATTAAGAAAAAGCAGGATTTTGCCTATTTCCTAGTAGGTTTCTGTTTTTGGTGGTGGTGGTAGTGGTATTCCTTTATTAATAATTTATGACCCTACTGTATTTTGGTCAAGGGAATGCTTAAAAATAATGCCTGCTTTTGGAAATTTATGAAAATTTTTTAGTGGCGGGGCGCCTGGGCGCCTCAGTCGTTAAGCCTCTGCCTTCAGCTCAGGTCATGATCCCAAGTCCTGGGATCGAGCCCCGCGTCGGGCTCCCCGCTCAGTGGGAAGCCTCCTTCTCCCTCTCCCACTCCCCCTGCTTGTGTTCCCTCTTTCGCTGTCTCTCTCTCTCTGTGTGTCAAATAAATAAATAAAATCTTTAAAAAAAAAAATTTTTTTTTTTTTAGTGGCTTGGTAAATGGTCAGTTTTTACGGATATTCCATGAATACCAAGTGCTAATAGATTTTATTTGGTAATGCTGTTCATATCCTTTTGTATCTTTGTGTTTTTTGTTTAATGTAATAAATGACATTAGGTTATATAAGAAAATGTATATGTATATGTTGGAGGTAAATGACCTGTCTAGAATTTGCCTTAAACTATCCCAGCAAATATAAAAGGGGTTGATGGACAGATGAAAGTATACCAAATGTTCATAGTTATTATAGCTGGGTTATAGTATTTGAGGATTTGTATTCTCTACTTTTATGTATGTTTGAAATTATTAATAATAAACAGTTTTTAAAATCCTCCCTATCCTTATTTGTTTTTAGATTGCTTGATCTGTTGATTCCTGAAAAAGGTGTGTTAAAGTTTCCAACTATGTTTGATTGTTTTTCTAATACGGTTTACTTGATATGTTATGAACCCACATGATTAGGTACATAAAATTTTACTAAGTTAAATTTCCTTTTCATAAAATCTCTTTTTCCAATTTAATTTCCCATTTCTGTTTTTAATACTACCATACTAATTTTGTTATTGTTTTGGTATCTTTTTCCATATCTGTTTTCTTTCCCTCAGAACATTTTTTCTTGTGAAATATAACTCACATGTGGAAATACAAAACATACAAGAAAAACACATAAAATTCCTATAAATGTGAAAATGCAGACATTACTTAAGCCATATTCCTTGATCACAATACAACAATTTTATAAAATAATAGTTGAAAGAATAAAAGAAAGGGACAAAGAAATAAAAATAAGTTTTTATTTTTAAAACTTCTAAATAACTTATCCTAAATAACTCAAGGATTTAAAAGGAAAACAAAACTGAAATGATAAACCACTTAGAAAGGGCAGTGGAACATTTACATTTCAAAACCAATGGGATGTGCCAAAAGTGTAGAACAAAGAAGAAAGTTTATAGCGTTAAATGCTACTCACTAGAGAACAAGAAAATACGAAAATAAATTGAATAGTAAATTAAATCCAGCTTATAACCTCTAGAACTAACCACTCTCTGAGTTGGAGATAGTAATCACTTCCCTGCTTTTCTTATGTAATTTTACCACCCGTGTATACATCCCTAAGCACTATCTATACTTTTTTTTTTTAAGCATAGTTGACATACAATATTATATTAGTTTCTGGGGTACAACTTACTGATTCAACAACTCCATATACTTCTCAATCTGTCACCATATGACTTTGTTACAATATTATTGACTGTATTCCCTCTGCAGTACTTTTCGTCTCTGTTACTTATTTTATAACTGGAATTTGTACCTCCTAATAACCTCTATATCTAGATACTATATTATTCTATACTATGCCATACTATACCTGAACACTGTACTTTTGTTTGGCTTGTTTTAAAGCTTCATAAAAAGGGCATTATACAGTATTGATACAATTTTCCTCTACTGATTCCAAAGTTATACATTCTTTTTAAAAATATATTTGCTTAGCTTTTTATTATGGACATTTCAAATATGAACAAAACCAATTTATGTATCACTCAGTTTTAATAATCATTGATACATGCATAGTCTTGTTTCATTCCTATCTTCATCTACTCTCCCAATCCCTGATTATTTTGATGAAATATTTCTGTTCTTTTCCTGGTTATAATAGGAATTACAGTGTTTTCAGCCTCTCAAAATCTATTAATAATCTTACTCTCCTCCTGGATAACCAGGCTTTTGAACACTAGAACTCTTTCAACAATGTGTATAGTTTTCAGAATGTAAGCTTTGCACTTCTTTTCTAAAAGATTTTCTTCCTTTTGATGCTATTATTAATGGAATTGTGTTCCTAAATTTATTTGTGGATAGTTCATTGCAGGCAAGTATATAGAAATGCAGTTGGGGGCATCTGGCTGGCTCAGTAGGTAGAACATGCGACTCTTGATCTTGGGGTTGTGAATTCAAGCCAGGTTGGGTGTAGAGCTTCTTTAAAAAAAAATACAATTGATTTTTATGTATTGATCTTATGCCCTGAAAACTTGCTGAATTTACTTATTAATTCTAATAGTTTTTTAGGAGATTCCTTAGGCTTTTCTGTATACAAGACATGTCATCTATGAATAAAGATTGTTTTATTTCTTCAGACATCTTTCTTAGGGGAAAGCATCTAGTTTTTTTACCATTAAGTATGATATCAGGTTGTTTTGTAGATGCCCTTTATCAGGTTAAAGAAGTTCCCTTCTGTCGTTAGCTTGTTGAGTGTTTTTATCACAAGTGTTTAAATTCATGATGTTGAGGGGCGCCTGGGTGGCTCAGTTGGTTTAGCGACTGCCTTCAGCTCAGGTCATAATCCTGGAGTCCCAGGATTGAGTCCCACATCGGGCTCCCTGCTCGGCAGGGAGTCTGCTTCTCCCTCTGGCCCTCCCCCCTCTCATGCTCTCTCTCTCTCTCTCTCTCTCATTCTCTCTCTCTAATAAATAAATAAAATCTTAAAAGAAATAAATAAATTCATGATGTTGAATTTTGCCAAATGCTTTTTCTGCATCTAATGAGATGATCCTGTGGTTTTTGTCCTTTGTTCATAATATGGTGATTGATTGCTGTTTAGGTATGCATTCCTAGGATAAAACCCACTTGGTCATGATGTATAGTTCCTTTTATATGCTGGTTGATTTGCTCATATTTTTGAAGATATTCATGAGGGATAATGGTCCTATGTTTTTTTCATGATGTTTTTGTGTGGTTTAGGTATTGGAATAATATTAGTCCTATAAAGTGAGTGCTTCTTCCTATTTTTCAAGTTTATGATGGATTGGTATTCATTCTTATTTATAACTGTTGGTAGAGTCTTACTCATGAACTCATTTGGGCCTGTGCTTATCTTTGTGGGATACTTTTTTTTTTTTTAACGATTTTATTTATTTATTTGACACAGAGACACAGCAAGAGAGGGAACACAAGCAGGGGGAGTGGGAGAGGGAGA
Organism: Eumetopias jubatus; assembly: GCF_037043125.1. NCBI lineage: Eukaryota > Metazoa > Chordata > Mammalia > Carnivora > Otariidae > Eumetopias > Eumetopias jubatus. The sequence goes on along the minus strand of NW_028274819.1, from coordinate 27,922,563 downwards.
AGCAGGCTTCCTGTGGAGCAGGAAGCCCGATGTGGGGCTCGACGTGGAGCTCGACCCCAGGACCCCAGGACCATGACCTGAGTCCAAGGCAGACGCTTAACAACTGAGCCACCCAGGCGCCCTGTGGGATACTTTTTAATTTTTTATTCTCTGTACTTGGTCTATTCAGATGTTCTTTTTCTTCTTGAGTCCTTTTCAGTGGTTTTCATCTTCCTAGGAATTTGTCCATTTCATCTAAGTTGTGTGTTAGCATACAATTTTTTATATTATTTTATAATCCTTTTTATTTCTGTAGCTCTTAAAGCTTTTTCAAAGTATTTTGGGGGTGTTGTTTTCCCTTCCCACATCAAATCGGCTTTTCTTCTAGGAATTCTTCACAGCTTTGGTCAGCCGACCCTTTCTTATCTTGCATCACTTTTGTGTCTCTACTTAAAATATTTTTGTTGCTGCTGAATGGACTTAGGGGTAAGTGTAGGTTGATGGAGGCTCAGTCTGATTGTCACTCAGATGTAATTCCATCACTTTGATTCTTGGAAATTAACAACCATTCTTTAATTTCTTACTGTAGTATTCATTGTTTCAAACAATTTGATGGTAAAAATAATCAAGTCTTTCTTTTTAAACTGTTCAGATTTTACTCAGAGCAAATAATATTTGTCTTACTGATTTGCATTTGCTTGATCTAGTTTCAGAAGCCGTACGGGTGGCAACTACTAGCCCAACTGCCAATACTACTGGTACTGCTACTCCGTCCTCTACCACTGTGGGTGCAGTTAAGCAAGAACCTCCCTCTGCTTCATCTACAGTAAATATCCTGGAAAATATAAATTCTACAGAACCCCCAAAACCCTGCGAACTTGATGGTCTTCCTTCAGACCAGTTTGCAAAAGGACAGGACACTGTTGCCATAGAAGGTTTTACAGATGAGGAAAACACAGAAAGTGGAGGAGAAGGCCAATACAGAGAGCGTGATGAATTTGTGGTCAAGATAGAAGACATAGAGACTTTTAAGGTGATTTGAATGTTCTTAGGTTTTAAAGGTCATAGTTTAGTGGGCGTGCCCTGTAATAAGCCTTCATAATGACTTTAATAGTATGATCTAGCTTGAATTGCAAAAGGTTATATTTTGATAGTTATTCTAAGTTATAATTGTTAAATAATAAAATCAAACCAGCAGGTGTCAGATATTTTGAAAAAGAAAACAGTCAAATAATTTTGACTTATATCTGAGTTTTACGTATTTCTGACTAGTCACTATGTTGCATTTAGGTACTAGTAATTAGAGCTGTTTTGAAATGTTAATTTTTTTCAAGGCTCCCAATTCATTGTATCATTAGGAGTTTGGAGAAAATGATTTTTTAATTTAACAGTTTAAAGAAAATAACAGGAATATGACGTAAACATAGAATTATTTTCATAATTGCAAATTGTAGAACCATACATAGAATGTCAAATTTCGTACTGGAAAATTTTAGCTGTTTTTAAAAAATAGGTTTAAGAAAACCTATTTTGGGGGGTTTTGTTTGCTTGCTTTTGATTTTTTAATTGGGGCAGAGAGGAATGGCATTAAAAAGTATAATGAGGAACGAACATAACCTTCAAATTATCTATATGCCTTCCATTCACAATTAACTATTGTTAATATTTTAGCTTGTATGTTTCTGGTCTTTTTTAATACATACATACCCTTATAAAATTGCATCAATAATGTATGACAGTATTATTAGAGGAAAACTTTCCAGTAGTTACACAGAAGGGTAATGGGCTACTATGCATATTTCTGGAAGAATTTTAGCAGAGACTCAATAGCCAGCTTATAAGAATTGTTGCAAAAGTTCAGGTAGGTAAAAAGCAAAAGTTTAGCTAGATAGGTCTTTAATTTTCCTTTCAGCTCTTAAGAGTCTATAAATCTAGAATTTGTTGTTAGTTTTTACAAATGTAATTAATTCTACATATTACAGGAGGCTTTAAAAACAGGAAAAGAACCCCCAGCTATTTGGAAAGTACAGAAAGCTTTATTACAGAAATTTGTTCCTGAAATTCGAGATGGACAAAGAGAATTTGCTGCTACCAATAGTGTAAGTAAAATGCTTCTTTCCGTTAGTCTTCCTGGTTTTTTTGACAAAATAGAGATCCTGGGGAAAATACAGAATGATTTAAATTTATATGTAATTTATATTGAACATTTCTGGTATAAAATAGCGTAAAATTTGATATATGATACTCTGATAGTCTGATTTTAAAATAAAATCAGTATGTAAATACCAGCTTTTTAAAATTAAATCACTTTATACTAATATGTAAACTTTTTTTAAAATTGTTATTAGTCTATGAAGAGTTCATATGGACTCAGAGGCTATTATATTAATTATTCTGCCAGTCAAACATCCTGATTTACCAGAAGACTTACAGAAATGATTCTTTTGTACTTAATGTAGTTACTTAATAGCATTGAGTAAGTAAGCATCTGGTAATTAGCCAAATGAGATTGCTTCTATGTATGGGCTTGCAGTTAAGAATAAGCCTGAGGTCATTTTTATTGAGGGTGAAAAGTAGCCTGGCCAGAGCTGCATTTGAAAAACTTAAAGGATGGCAATGTGATAGTCAAGCCAACAAATATGTTATGTACAGAATGTATAAGTAATGTAATTCAGAGTATTTCTTTCCTTAGTACCTTGGGTATTTTGGAGATGCAAAGAGTAAATACAAAAAGATATATGTGAAGTTCATTGAAAACACAAACAAAAAGGAATATGTCAGAGTGTGTTCCAAAAAGCCAAGAAATAAGCCTTCACAAACTATCAGGTATTTATTTTTGTATGTAATATATTTATATAGCAATTATCGGAGGACTTACTTTTGGCAATGTAATTTTTTAAGGTTTTTTTTTTTTTTTAGTAATCTCTATACCCAATGTGGGGCTTGAATGCACAACCCCAAGATCAAGAGTCACACATTCCTCTGACCAAACCAGCCAGGCACCCTGGCAGTGTTTTATATAAATAATTACATCAATTAAAGAGCCTGGTTTGTTTTGTTTTTTCCTTATATACAAGTTTGAAAATTCAGTGCCCGCTGTAATAAGTGATTCCTTTTGAAGTAATGAGATAGGGGCTATAAAGTTCATGATTGTCTATGGTAGGATGGGTACTTTTTTCTTTCCCAGAGTCCTTTTGGTGTTACCCTCATGTAGTGGGGGGGGAAATGGGTGAGTCAAAAGCTTTGAGTCCAGCGTTTTGTGACCTAGAGTAACACAACATTTTTGAAGCCCCTTTTTTTAAATCCATAAAATGAAAATTATAATGAAGTGTCAAATTTTAGCTGAAATGAATTTTCAGAAAAAATTGTAAAACCTATACATTACTAAGCAAGTATACAATAGAATTACCATCATATATTAATTATCGTGATTCTGGGTTATCTGGAACATGAATCTGGAAGACAAATGACCTAGCCACATTCCTGTAATCTGTATGGGACAAGGGGGTATGACCCTAGATATTCTCAGTCTAGTGCTAAGAAGGTCTAGTTTGATTAAGATTCCAGCTTACTGAAAGCAGCACACCTTATTTTTATGGTGAAATTTTATCCACTCGAATCTCCAGAAATAACACAGAAAATCTTGAGGGGCTCTAGGACAGGTATAGTTGGATCTCCACATCAAAACCTGGTTCCACCAGAGCCTGTGAGGGTTTCAGATGGTCAGATAGATGTGGCTATCAAGGGTGTATCATGCATTACTTCCCAAAGCCTTTGATCACTGGTTGTACAGCCTCATCTGCAGGAAAATGAGTTCATAAAGGGAGAGAAGGAGTGGAGAGAGAGAAACAGAGATTGAATTAATACTCCTTTAATAACTGAATATTGAATGTCAGTGGTTAAGAGTGTATTTCAGGAGAATTTGGAGGGGGGAATCATCACTGGAGATATATAGAACTTGGACTTCATTTTGGAGGTGTTGGTGAAGTAATATACTTTTCTCCACTAGCGTTACTCATTTTTGGTCTAATTCATTTAATTTGACAAGAATTCAGTGTGTTAATGAAGTTTGTCTGTAACATTGCAGAACTGTTCAGGCTAAGCCAAGTAGTAGCAGTAAAACTTCTGATCCTCCAACACCAAAAACTACAACTACAAAAGCCCCTTCCGTGAAACCCAAAGTTAAACAGCTGAAAGTAAAGGCTGAGCCACCACCAAAGAAACGGAAGAAATGGAAAGAAGAGTTTTCATCATCCCAATCTGACTCCTCTCCTGAGATCCATTCTAGTAGTAGTGATGATGAGGGTAAGTTCTCCATGAAATGAATACCTCGATAACTTTAGATTATCTACATGAACAGAGAGAAGGAGTAATGCTCACAATTCAAAATTGTTTTATTTTTCAGGGGATTTAGGTTCAGCCTAGGCTTTTATAAAAATAAATTCAAAAAATACATACAAACATAGATATATATGTACATACAAACACAAATTCACATTCCCTGAACACTAATTGAAAGCACAGTTTGCCCACACATACAACCTTGTAGAAAAAGCAGCGAACTGAAAGAAGACTGTTTTTAGTTCTAAGCATACTAATGCCAGTTATCTCACCTCTTTGGATAGGATGGGGATTAGATCAGATAATTTATACTAAGAGTCCTGTTCTAAACATCTGAGTCCATGTTTATGCCAGAAGAAAAGAGTAAAATGAGTCTAGGAAGCAGCAACTCTGAAACTGTAGTTAATATAGTAATATATATATAATAATTGTACTTATGTATATATGGAATATATTTATTATATAATATCATGCATACTGCTGGGTATCTGCCCCTAGCCAACCAGCTGCCCTTGACTAAGCTAGGTAACCTCTCTGTGCCTTAGTTTTCTCTTTTATAAAATGAAAAGGTTGAAATAGATCAGCAGTTACCAAACTTTTTGACTGTGGAACACTTTTTTATACTCTTAAAACTGTTGAAGACACCAAAGCATTTTTGTAGGCTGGATGTAGATATAGATGTATTTACTTTATTAGAAACTAGACCTTAGTTGTAAAACACAAGAATATACCAGCACACGTTCCATTAGTCATCAAGCTTGGTATGTAATATACGCAAGAAACATCAAGAAGTTCTGTCTAGGGCAGGGGTTGGCAAACTGTGGCCAGTGGGCCAAATCTGACTGACAGCCTATTGTAAAGTTTTAATTGGAACATGAATACATTTACATATTTTCAGATAGTTGCTTTTCTATTATGGTGGCAGATTTGAGTCGTTGCTACAGAGAGCATATGACCATTAAAGCCTTAAATATTTGCCCCTGGCCCTTTCCAGAAAAAAATTGGTGACCCTTCTTCTGGAGCATAAAGTTGGAGGTAGGCAGAAAAAGATGAAAGGTTGATGGAAGGCTGCATATGCCAGGCTAAAGCTGAAAAGCCTGGGATCCTATAAGCCCAGGAGAGTCCCTGGAGGGATTTAAGTAGGGAGCAAACAGGGTGAAATTGGAATTTGAATTATAAGATGTCATAGTTCAGGTATAAATTGAAAGTCTGAACCTAAGTTGCAGCAGTAGGTGTGGAAGAGGGGGACACATAAGAAATTCAGGCTGAACATGAATGATGAATTGGGATTGGGGGTGCTATTGAGGTTGATGGCCAGGTTGGCTTCTGACATTACAGGTATCATTGCTTGGGAGCGCATCTTAAAGCTTATTTGAATAGAAATAGAATTGTAACAAAAAGTCTTCTTAAGGGGCGCCTGGGTGGCTCAGTCCTTAAGCGTCTGCCTTCGGCTCCGGTCATGATCCCAGGGTGCTGGGATTGAGCCCCGCATCTGGCTCCCTGCTTGGTGGGGAGCCTGCTTCTCCCTCTCCCACTCCCCCTGCTTGTGTTCCCTCTCTTGTTGTGTCTCTCTCTGTCAAATAAATAAGTAAAATCTTTTAAAAAAAAAAAAAGTCTTCAGTGCAGAAGTCTACTTTAAGTGTGTTGTTTTTTAAAAGCTACTTAGAAAGTGTGGACATCAGAATTTATAAAGAAACTCAGTGCTTTGAGTATGTGTGGAAGGCAATATATGTAGTCTTTGCAGTTAGCATTCCGCTTACTGTTTAGAATAGAGTGCTTTGGGTTCTGAATGTGCACACAACTGTACCACTTCCTCAAAGGACATCAAGATAAAATTTTTCTTTATTGGTAACTCAAGTTGTGGCCACTAGGTGTCACTAATAGGTAAGCATTTTTAGTGCTTCTTAAAAAGGCAAATATTGATAATAAACAGATTTATAGGCTGGTGGTTTTCAAAACTGAAGACTTCCTTATAATCTTCAGATTTATTGAAGATTCCAAAACACTTGTGTTTTTGTGGGCTTTATGTATTTATATTTACCAAATATCAATTAAAACAAATTTTTTAAATATATTTAAAATAAACCCACTATGGGGTGCCTGGGTGGCTCAGTCGTTAAGCATCTGCCTTCGGCTCAGGTCATGATCCCAGGGTCCTGGGATAGAGCCCCACATTGGGCTCCCTGCTCTGCGGGAAGCCTGCTCTCCCTCTCCCACTCCCTCTGCTTGTGTTCTCTCTCTCGCCATGTCTCTCTCTGTCAAATAAATAAAATCTTTAAAAAAAATATAAAATAAACCCATTACAGGGGCACCTGGGTGGCTCAGTTGGTTAAGCAGCTGCCTTCGGCTCAGGTCATGACCCTGGCGTCCTGGGATCGAGCCCCACGTCCGGCTCCCTGCTCAGCCAAAAACCTGATTCTCCCTCTCCCTCTGCCTGCCATTCTGCCTACTTGTGCTCTATCTGTCGAATAAATAAATAAAATTTTTTTAAAAATATAAAATAAACCCATTGCATATTAATATTTTTTTAACAACTGTATTTTCCTAAACAGTAGTTTTAGAAGAGTAGCATTTTCATATTTGCTTCTACATTTATTATTTCAGCTAAAGTATATAAAGAAAACCCAGCCTTGGGGCGCCTGGGTAGCTCAGTTAAGCATCTGCTTGAGCTCAGGTCATGATCCTGGGTTCCTGGGATTGAGCCCCACATCAGACTCTCTGTTCACTGGGGAGTCTGCTTCTTCTTCTCTCTCTGTCTCTCCCCCTGCTTGTGTTCTCACACTGTCTCTCTCAAATAAATAAATATAAAGTCTTTAAAAAAAAAGCAAGAAAAAGGAAAACCCAGCTTTGTATAGATTTGTAGTTGGGAAAGGGAGAAATATTTTAATTAAAATATTTTAATTTTCAGACAAGTATGAATATTTTTATTTGATACTCAAAAGTTTTTTATTTTATAAACTTAACAAGTAGTAGTTTTTTTCGACTTTTCATGCTTGTTACGTTAAAAATCTATTGGTTTGTCTTACCCCCGAATGTATCTTTAATCCATGAATGATTTTGTAACATTATCCATTGGTCATATGAAAATATGTTAGCTCATTAATGTACATATTCTGTTTCACTTTTTTCCACATTTTAAAAAATTGTAAAATATAACAAAATTTGCTGTTACAGCCATTTTTAAGTGTACAGTTCAGTAGCATTAATTATATTCACACTGTTGTGCAACTATCACAACTATCCCCAGGACATTTTCATCACACCAAAAAGAAACTTTGTAACCATTAAGCAGTAACTCCCCATTCCCTTTCCCCCAGTTGCTGGTAATCTTTAATCTACTTTCTGTTTTATGAATTTGCCTACTCTAAATATCTAATATAAATATGCCTGTCTTATTTCACTTAACATGTTTTCAGGGTTCATCCATGTTACAGCATGTTTTCACAATTATTGCTGTTTATGGCTGAATACTATTCCATTATAAGTTTATCCGTTGTATGTTCACTTTGTTTATCTTTTCATCTATTGATGGACATGGTTGTTTCCACCTTTTGACTATTGTAAATAATGCTGCAGTGAACACTGGCATACAAATATCTGTATCTTTTTTTCAATACATCTAGAGTAGAATTTCTGAGTCATATGGTAATTATATGTTTAGCTTTTTGAGGAACCACCAAACTTTTCCACAGTGGTTGCACCATTTTACATTCCCACCAGCAATGCATGGGGTTCCAATTTCTTCACATCCTCACCAATACTTGTTATATTTTGGTTTTGGTGTGTTGTTGTTGTTTATTGTAGCCATCCTAGTAGGTGTAAAGTGGTATCTCATTGAAGTTTTGATTTGTATTTCCCTAACAACTAATGATGTTGAGCATCTTTTCAAGTGCTTACGGGCCATTTCCTTATCTTCTTTGGAGAAATGTCTATTCAGATCTTTTGCACATATTTTAATTGGGTCATTTCTCCTTTTGTTCTTGAGTTGTGGGAGTTCTTTATATACACTAGATATTAAACCCTTATCAGATACGTGATTTGAAAATATTTTATCTTATTCTGTAGGTTGACATTTCACTTTTGATAGTGTCCATTGATGCACAAAAATTTGAAATTCTTATGAAGCCAAATTTATCTTTTTTCTTCTATTGCTTAGACTTTTGGTGTCATATTTAGAATCCATTGCCAAATACAAGGTCATGAAAATTTACCCCTATATTTTCTTCTAAGAGATTCATGATTTAGCTCTTACATTTAGGTCATACATTTTTACAGTATCAAAAAATAACACTTATTAATACTACCACTGATCTCATCAGTGAACTCCTTAAATAGTGGGATGTTGTCAAGCTCGTAGTGGTAGATACACATTTTCCAAAATTCTAATTTTCATTTGAAACTTCAAATTTTATCATTGGCAGCAAATGCTGTCAATTGTTTTCGTTGAATGGCAGGCTCACTTCATTAATTTTTAAGAATACCAAGTCTGCCAAATACCCAAGTCTGAATAGGCATAATGTGTGTGTCAATCATCTTTTTAAATGAAAATGGTGTCCCATGGGGAGAAAAGTGGCTAGTTCATCTTGTAACTCAAACAATTGCATAGATGTTTTTCCGAGAGATAACCATCATACTTCATAACATAAGTGCTTGTGTACCTCTCATTTCATCACACAGAATGTTAAGACATTTACTCAATAGTAAAGATTTAATACAAATAATTTTTACTGCTTCACCAAGGACTATTCTTTTTTTATAATTTTTTAATTTCTTTTTAAGTAATCTCTACCCAACATGGGGGTTAAGCACACAACCTCAACCTCATGAGTTGCATGCTCCATCAAATTGAGCCAGCCAGGCGCCCCCAGGACTATTTTTAAGTGAAACTGGCTTCCCCCCCCATTAAAATGCATGGCAGTGAGATGGCAAAGTATATGGCCACTAGTATAGTTTGGTGTCACTGCCTCAACTCGTGCTAACTAAGGCACCAGTAGTTTTACCCATCATTTTTATAAATGTGAACAGAGTGAAAAAGATAAATAACATTTAACATTTTATGAAAACAATTTTAACGTCAGAAGAAGGATCTTGGGGGGAAACCCCAAAAGGTCCTGGGACCATACTTTAAGAACTGCTATTACAGGCTATGGTAATAGTTTGTTAATAACAACCAGTGCAACTGAGTAAATTTTAAAGATTAATTGGCTTTATTATTCGATTCATGGATCAGGCAGCCTCCCATCGAGCAAGGAGAGGGACCTCAAAAAGGCTACAGAAAAGGAAGGGTTTTTAAAGGTAGAGAGTGGAAAAAATTAAATTATTAGCAAAAAATCCATTGTTTAGGCAAGATGGCCCTCCTAAGGTGAAATGAAAGGGGTCTATCAGTAAATTTCCTAGTGCTGACCAGTAAATTTCCTAGTGCTAACTGGTTAATGGTTACATTTCTGGGGGCTTGAAACTACAGTTAGGTGTATTAAGTCTTGGTGGTGTACTGACTTGGGGCCTTTACCTAAGGTAACACCATTTTGAACCTGTGGTTTTGTTTTTTTTTTTACAAGTTATGTACTTGAATGAAAAAAGTAAAAATTGAGATAGTTCTAATCTTGCAGTTTTTTTCCATTGAATTTCAGTGAAATTTTCTCTCTACATGAGCTATTTTATATATTTTTTTTTAATTTCGGGGCACGTGGGTGGCTCAGTCATTAAGTGTCTGCCTTCGGCTCCAGGTCATGATCCCAGGGTCCTGGGATCAAGCCCCACATCGGGCTCCCTGCCCAGCAGGAAGCCTGCTCCCTCTCCCACTCCCCCTGCTTGTGTTCCCTCTCTTGCTGTCTCTCTCTCTGTCAAATAAATAAATAAAATCTTTAAAAAAAATTTTTTTTGTATAAGCCTTGGCTCTAAACCAGAATTTTGCATAATTTAAATGTAGAAGTAAAAAAGAAGAGATAACTGTATATTAACTTACATGTTAGGTGTCTTATGGTTTCTTTAATCTAGGGAAACCATGAGTTCTGGAGTAGCACAAGCTGATGGCAGATGTCTGTGGTGGGGCCAGGGGAAAAGAAACAGTTTCCTATGGTGCTGACGTTTACAAATGCTGGGCTGAGATTGGGCTTCAGAGTCACCTGGGAACCTTTAGAAGTATAATATTTAAGCTTCATTACTATTGCTACCACCCCCTACCTGCCTACCCCCACCAAAAGTTCTGTTTTAGTAAGTCCAGCAATCTGGGTTCTTTGTTTTGTTTTGTTTTAAAAGCTCTCTACTGATTGTGATGTACAAACCAGCTTTGAGAATCTCTAACCCAGGGTGTTTTTAAAAGCCAAATGGGCAAAACTTGAATTTGAAGAAATTTTACCTACAACCTTTTATCTGCTTCTAGGTTCTTGTTATAAATAAAAGTGTTTTTGAAGTTATCAGGAAGGATATTTAATATTTCATCTTTTTGCTCTCCCAGAATTTGATCCTCCAGCTCCCTTTGTCACTCGTTTTTTGAACACAAGAGCAATGAAGGAAACCTTTAAGAGCTACATGGAATTGCTTGTTAGCATTGCTTTGGATCCTGACACAATGCAAGCCTTAGAGAAGAGCAATGGTACAGTCTGCTAAGTAGTACTTTCTTGGTAGTACTTCATGGATCTTCTTTATTCTTGTCTGTTAGTTACATGTTTAATATATGGATTTTATAACAGATATCTGTACATTGTCAATTCACAAATCCATGATATTTATTCTATAAAGTAATCCTATAATTCATGAATTGTCAATACTTGAACAACTTTATACTGAATGTATTTTTATTGATTTCTACACATGGAAAAATTATATAACTACCCACAAGTCTTCACTAAGTGTCTGTATTACACGCAAGGTCCAGATGTCAATATATTATACTTTCTGATAATTGGAAAGATGAACTGGATAATAGTGGTATAAAGATTATAAAATCATATATTTGTGTCTAGTAAAAGATACATCACAGAATAATTATTTTCTAATCAATTAATAGTAAAACAATGCATGCATTGTGTTATATTCATTAATATTAGTCCTTTATACTCTTCCTTTAATAACTTTTTCTTATAGTGAAAGAGATGAAATTAATATCTGAAATAAACTGGTGATTCATTTATTTAATGTTGCTCACTAATATTTACCCCTCAGCTACTATGGCATTCTCCAAGGACAACTGAAAAAAAGGAACAGAAGGATTAATGAGCCAGTTTCCATTACCCTTCTATCAAAATGAATTGTATGCATGTATGATCAAAAGATAGTAACAAAGAAAAATCACTAACAATATACTTCAACAGCAGTGCCTTATAATACATATTTTATTTCCACATACTTTAATACACATTGTTCTGTTTTAATCCCAAAACAATTCACACAGCCATTTTGTAGATGAAGACAGTGAGGCTCATAGAAGTGACTTGCTTAAGAGCCCACAATTAAAAAAAAAAAAACAAACCCACAATTTCCAAGTAACCAAGAAAGGATTAAAATCCAAGGTCTAATTTCTGGTCCATCATTTTTTTGACCATAAAATCAGAGGCAGTAATCTGTACATCAGTCAGTTTAGAATCATGTAGAGCTGGAAGAGACGTTAGGGATTACCTAGTCTAAAACACTTATTTTGTAGACTAAGGTTCAAAGAGATTAAATGTATTTCATAGAGTTATAGAACAAGTTAATGGTAGAATAACCATAATTAAAACCCAATAGTTAATTCCCCAGGTTGGCATTTTTGCCATTAAATGTTTTTTTCACCCAATCAAAACTCTTTTCATCATAGAATACACATCTCTTAGTACTGGTCATTCCTGGGTAGTTGTATTTTAATTGATTTTTTTTTCTATTGCTTATCATTGTTTTATGATTTTTCTCCATTTGCTATAAGGGAGAAGGACATTAATTGTTCTATTTTAAAAATAATCCACAAATGTTTACAACATTGTTTTGTGAAATGTAAATTCTTACAGTTTTTGAAATGATTTAATCACTGCTAGAAAGGTAAAAGAAAACTATCAAGGTGTGGTATAGTGACCTTAGAACGCATTCCTCACTAAGGACTTTTTCTTCAATTAGAAGTGTTCTTTTGCTGGTCACTGTGCTTATGTTTGTATTCCAAATATAAAGAATCATTTTATCCAGGTACAAAATTAGTAGCCAGATTCTGAGGATTATATATACATTTTCAGAAAGGTTATTAAAGGTGATTAGTATTATGAAATACATTATTTTGCTGATAAATAAATAATCTAGTAACCTAAAATATTTAATACAGCACCAAAAGTAATTAATAGTCTGATGAAAGTGCTTTTCTTTTTTTTTAAGATTTTATTTATTTGACAGAGAGAGACACAGTGAGAGAGGGAACACAAGCAGGGGGAGTGGAGAGGGAGAAGCACGCTTCCCGCTGAGCAGAGAGCCTGATGCGGGGCTCGATCCCAGGACCCTGGGATTGTGACCTGAGCCAAAGGCAGACGCTTAATGACTAAGCCACCCAGGTGCCCCGAAAGTGCTTTTCTTAAAGGAGCTTAAAGTTTTTCTAAAGTTTCCTTAGAAAAAGAAAGTGAAAAGTTTTAGTTAGAAATCTTTATCTACTTTTACTCTCCCCTTTTCTGAAATAACTCTTTGGCTCTTGTGTTTTTGAAACTGGATTTTGATCATTTTTTCTTCCCTTACGTTTTCTCTGGCCCAAACTACAGTTAAATTAAGAATATCATACTTGGGAGGGCGCCTGGGTGACTCAGTCAGTTAAGTGTCTTCCTTTGTCTCAGGTCATGATCCCAGGGTCCTGGGATCGAGCCCCTCATCAGGCTCCCTGCTCAGCAGGGAGTCTGCTTCTCCATCTCCCTCTGCTGTTCCCCCTGCTTGTGCACTCGTTTTCTCTCTCTCTCTGTCAAATAAATAAAAGCTAAAAAAAAAAAAAAAAAAAATCGTGTCTGGTATTTTACAGAATTTTATAATGTCAGGTAAATCTATATTTTGTAATATTATTTGGATGATAAATGAGGTCTAGAGAAATTAGGCAATTTGCTTACTGGTCACTTAGCTGTCATCAGTCAGTTCTAGTAGCAGAGACAAGGTTAAAACCCAGGACTTCTGATCCTGTCATTCTACTATGCTGCTTTTTTCTCACTTGGCTATTGCAGACCTATTTTTCAAGTTAGCTTTTGTTCAGAAAGCTACATGTCCAGTATTTTAAAAGTAATATTTATATATACCCATGAATTTAATGTCTTAACTTTGAGGAAAAGTTGGATTTTTTACAAGTTTTTGTGTTGATAGTTTATCCTGTTAAAATAAATTTTTATCTTGTTTTAGACGAGCTACTTTTGCCTCATATGAAAAAAATAGATAGCATGCTGAACGATAACCGAAAGAGACTTCTTTTGAATCTTCATTTGGATCAGTCATTCAAGGTATTTCCTTCAGATGATTTATTAGCAAACTCACTGGCAATCATAGCCTTAAGTGTAATAGGCAGGAAATTTATGAAAGTCATTCTCAGTTTTATACAATTTTTCACCCAATGAAAATTTGATTTTTATTCATTATGAGTCTGTTCAGCTTGTCTTTTTATTTTATTAAGCCCATTCTTAGTGTTAATCATTTGCTTTTCACTGCTTAAATTCATTTTTTAGGCTTTTATATGCATCTAGAATTCCTTCTACATAATTTCCAGATGTTTTCAAAAGTACTTCCTTTAAACTACCAAATTTCAGTCACTTTTCTTTTAAACCTTTTCAAAATTTTCATATTTCATCTATAATTAGAATTGGCCTTTTCTTAGCATAGTTATCAAAATTCCCTTACATGCCTGATTTACTCAGTATCTGAGGAAAAACTGATCCTAACATAATGGCAGATATATATAGTTATATCTGTTAATACAGCTTGGAACTCTTAAGTTGGTTTTGGTGTTATCAGAAATATAGAACAACAAAAAGCTAATCTAAACACAAAATTTATCATAGAAGCTACTTCGTAGTCAAAAATTTCCAGCTTTTTTTATTGAAAGTATAACATACAACATTTAGAATCATTTGATCATATCTACCTTGGGAGAAGTTTTTTTATGCATTTGTATAGCTTTTTATTTTTATCAAGAGACTTTATTTTTATAGCAGTTTTAGGTTTACAGCAAAATTGAGCAGAAAGTACAGAGAGTTCCCATCTACCACACATGAACAACTTTCCCCATCATCGGCATGTCCCACCAGAGTGGTACATTTGTCATAATTGTTGAACCTACATTGACTCATCCTTCTAACCTGAAGTCTATAGTTTGCATGGCTCACTCATGGTGGTGTACATTCTGTTGCTTTGAAGAAGAAAAGTATAATGACATGTTACCTACTATTAAGGTGTCATACAGAGTAGTTTCATTGCCCTGAAAATACTCTGTGCTCTATTTATCCTTCCCTCCTTTCCCACCTAACCTCTGGCAACCACTGATCTTTTTACTGTCCTCTATAGTTTTACCTTTTCCAGAATGTCCTATAGTTGAAAACCATATCATATGTAACCTTTTCAGATTGGCTTCTTTCAAATACTAATAAGAATTTAAGGTTCTGGGGCACCTGGCTGACTCAATCAGTAGAGCATATGACTCTTGATCTCAGGATTGTGAGTTCAAGCCCCACATTAGGCATAGAGCTTGCTTTTTAAAAATAAAAAAAAAAGATTTTTTTTCTAACATGTCTTTTTATGGCTTGACAGTTCATTTCTTTTTACCAGTGAATAATATTCCATTGTCTGAATATACCACAGTTTATCTATTCATGTACTGAAGGACATCCTGGTTGCTTCCTTATCTTGGCAGTTATCAAGAAAGCTACTGTGTAAACATTTGTGTGCAGGTTTTTGTGTGGATATAAGTTTTCAACTCATTCGGGTAATTTGTATAGCTTTTTCACATCCCTGTTTTATCTAAACTCCACATAAAAGTGAAAGCTGACTTCATTTTAGCTAGGTGAAAATTAAAGCTCTGAGATTTGAGTTCAAAATTAAATCTCACCAGAGGTGCCTGGCTCGCTCAGTCAACAGAGCATGTGACTCTTGATCTGGGGGTTGTAAGCTTGAGCCCTGCATTGGGTGCAGAGTTTTCTTTAAAAAAAAAAAATCAAATTTAAATGACACCAAACTACTAATAGTCCTATATTCTTCACTGACATGCACTTGCAAAGAAAAAAAAGTCAAAAGGTAGTATGAAACTTAGTACTTAGAATCTGGTCTACTGACTCCTAGTCCAGTATTTTCGGCTTAACTGCTGTCATCAAATGAAATTTGGAAAATGCCATATTTTCTGCAGAGAAGAGAATGCTGTTATATGTGTTTTCTAAAAATTTACTAAATCTTTAAAATGACCAGTTTGGGCTTCCCATTTTATTTTAAAGATTTTATTTTATTTATTTATTTTTTTTTTTTAAGAGCTTATCTTTTTTTTTAAAGATTTTATTTATTTATTTATTCGAGAGAGAGAGAATGAGAGAGAGAGAGAGAGAGCACATGAGAGGGGGAAGGGTCAGAGGGAGAAGCAGACTCCCTGCTGAGCAGGGAGCCCGATGTGGGACTCGATCCCGGGACTCCAGGATCATGACCTGAGCCGAAGGCAGTCGCTTAACCAACTGAGCCACCCAGGCGCCCAAGATTTTATTTTTTTATGTAATCTCTACACTCAATGTGGGGCTCAAATTTACACCCCTAAGATCAAGAGTCACATGCTCCACTAACTAAGCCAGCCAAGCCACCCATTGGCTAGCCATTTAGAAATGTTAAACCAGTTCTCTAATAACTTGTATTAAAATAAAGCTACCACTAGAAATTTAATAGATTCAGTAGGTATTTAAGGCTTATGCAATAGTTTATGATGAACAACTGAAAAATTAGTTTTCATATTCTTACTTTCAAAGAAAAAAACCACAAAATTTCTAATTTTGAATTAGTTATTTTTATTATTTTCATTTTAGCAACTTGCATTTCAAAGCCAAAATACATGCACAGTATTACTATATGATTTTAAAATAGTAAAATACTACAAATAGTAAATTATAAAAGATTAAAAGATTTTCTGTTCATTAGAAATAATTAACACCATTAACATGATCTCAGTAATTTTGGGAATCCTAAAGCCTTTTGAAGTTAATCATGTTCTGTTTTGCTCTGAAATCCATGTGCTTCCAACATCTTTAGCTAGCGTCTTAACACGAAAAGTGCTTGAGAACTCAAGAGTCTGGAAGAGAGTTGGCTCTAAAGGTTGTAACTGTTTATAAAACAGTGTAGCTTATCAAATGGGAACTCTGTTCTGAATAATAAATATAATGGGAGCACTTGAACGCTTTTAGTGTCAAAATAATAAATGATTGTATTAACTCAGTTTAATCTTCTAAAACAACTTTTTTTTTTTTTTTTTTTTTTTTTAGTAATCTCCATGGCCAACTGAGCCAACCGGGTGCCCCTTAAAACAGTACTTAAACTAGTTAAATTTAGCTACAAATATCATTCAGTTATTATTTGTAGTTTTTCATGTCCAAATGATTTGCCAAGTAGGTAAGGGCAAAATATGCCAGTGACTTTTTTTTTTTTAATTTTTTACTGTTAACGTTAATCACCATACATCACATCATTAGTTTTTGATGTATATGCCAGTGACTTTTAATGAGTGGCCTAGAATTGGTTTGGCCACATGGCCACTAAGTTATCAGTGAGTAACTACTGTGTCATTGTGGCCAGAAAATGCATCAGGGTCTGTTTTAGACTCATGAATTCATACAACTGAGGTCAAAAGAAGCAGAGAGGTGGTGAAGCCAGAGAAGTATTATAATGCTACTTGTTTTCACTGTTCTCATCAGGGAGAGATCCCATTCATCTAATCAGATGCGTTCTTTATAGCAGGGCTTGGCCAAGAGTCAGGGTGTTGACAGTGGTTGAATTGGTAGAGCTTTGAAGAAACCTGTGTCCCTCTTTCTCCTACTTTGAAGCCACAGAGAGGCATTTCTAGAACTCTCTGGCTTGTTAAGGAGTCCCTACAGTGCCATGTGCTATTGGCATAAAACAGGTCATAAAGTAAGGTTCACCCAGATTCAAGGGATGAGGAAGTAGATTCCACATCATGATGGAGGAGCTACAAAGAATTTGTGGCTCTGTTTAATACCCAGGTGTATTTCTATATTGTATATATTTACCATACCCCATCTATATATGTGTGTACTATATATAAATGTATGTATATATTTCTGTATTTTTCAAATAGCTGGAAGTAGTTTGGATTAGTTTTCTTCTGATGTCAGTTATTTTTGCTTTATTTTAAAGAATGCTTTAGAAAGCTTTCCCGAACTAACAATAATTACTCGAGACTCCAAAGCAAAAAGTGGGGGTTCTACTATTTCTAAAATCAAAATGAATGGCAAAACTTATAATAAGAAAACTCTAAGGACTTCTAAAACAACCACCAAATCTGCACAAGTAAGTATATATGGTTTGATATAATTACACCTTTTCCAGTTAATATAATTCCTCTTTAAAATATTGAAATGAGCAAATACTTTACTGTATTGTTATTAACTGTGAAGTCTTTTCAGGTAGGAATGAGCAGCTCCAGCTCAAAGAACAGATACTCGGTCTTACTTTGTTTTTCTCCATTGCCCAGCACAGTATCTGCATGTAGTTAGTGCCTGCAGTTTTGTTTTTTTGTTGTTTTTTTTTTTAAGATTTTATTTATTTTATTTGAGAGAGACACTGAAAGAATGAGTGGGAGGAGGGGCAGAGGGAAAAGCAGACTCCCTCTGAGCAGCAAGCTGGATGTGGGGCTCCATCCCAGGACCCTGGGGTCATGACCTAAGCCAAAAGCAGATGCTTAACTGACTGAGACACCCAAGCACCCAGTGCTTGCAGATTTTTAAAATAGATGAATAGGCAAGGAATTACCTGATGCCTATATTTATATTTTCTTTATTTTTTTTGTCATTGGATACAAATGCATATAGGTAAGTATGCACATGTTCCATAAGATTCAATATTCCATATCTGCAAAATTATTGAAATTGGAATTCACTCATTTTCAAACATAGTCTAAATTACTGCCTTTTTAGAAATCAGTTTAGCAACATCAATTTCACGTCAAAAATATATTTTGTAGAAACACATTCACAAATGCATAAAAATGTATGCTTTTGCTCATTGCCTAATTATAAGAGCAATCCAGTTATGCATCACCAGTGGGAAACTGGATAAATAAAGAGCCATCCAGATAATGTAATACTATGTAATTTTTTTTTTTTTTAAAGATTTTATTTATTTGAGAGAGAGAGAATGAGAGATAGCACGAGAGGGAAGAGGGTCAGAGGGAGAAGTCCCCGCTGAGCAGGGAGCCCGATGCGGGACTCGATCCCGGGACTCCAGGATCATGACCTGAGCCGAAGGCAGTCGCTTAACCAACTGAGCCACCCAGGCGCCCCAATACTATGTAATTTTTAAAAAGAGACTCATTCATTCTTTCAGTAAAATGTTTTGAGTGCCTATTGTGTGCTGAATACAGTTCTAAGCACTAGGAATACAACTGTGAAAAATGGTCAGAATGCCCTGCCCTCATGTAATTTTTAGCAGGAGGGGGTTATATGTAATAAATAGAAAGACGCAAGGTTTAGTTAGGTTAAAAACAAGTTATAAAAAATAAAGTTGCAGAACAATATGTGTAGTAGGATTTCCTTCCCATTACAGAATTCGTGTCATTAATACATGTTATACATGGAAAAATATGGAAGAATATATATACCATGCTTTTAACCTTATTTATGTCTGAAGCAAGAGATTATAGGATTCTTTTACTTTATAAGTCATCTTACATGTTTACTGTTTAAATTTTTCTGTTTAAATTTTTTTGAAATATTGTGTGTTTATATTCAGAAAAAAAGTGAAGATTCTAAAATACAATTTAAATTCTTTTTTTAAAAAAAGATTTTATTTGACAGAGAGAGACAAAGCAAGAGAAGGAACACAGCAGGGGGAGTGGGAGAGGGAGAAGCAGGCTTCCGGCTGAGCAGGGAGCCCGATGCGGGGCTCGGTCCCAGGACCCCGGGATCATGACCTCAGCCAAAGGCAGACAGACACTCAACGACTGAGCCACCCAGGCGCCCCTACAATTTAAATTCTTATTTTGAATAAGCCTCTTGTCTATATTTAAGCCTATATCTAGCCATATTAGTCATTTATTTTTAAAATTTCCATTAAGACTTTTGGTCTAGTATTTTTGTAAAAGTATTCACAGTTCAAGAATTCCATGAAATAAATATGACTATAAACTCTTCTTTTTATAGGAGTTTGCTGTTGATCCAGAGAAAATACAGCTGTATTCTTTGTATCATTCACTCCATCATTATAAATATCATGTTTATCTGATATGTAAAGATGAGGTAATTTTTTTCATTTATTTAAAAAAGAAGTGTTTTTCTGAACTTTAAGGAGACTATAGCTATAGTATGTTTTAATGTCTTAAAGAGAATTGTTAAAAAATACATGTGTCTATATTGTCTTGTAAATAATGTTATTCTGAGTCTGTTATGTGTTTTGCTCATATTAATCTGAGGCTCTTCCAGAGCTGTAAGTGGTAATGTTTTTAAGCTGTTATGCTTGCTTTACATTGCCATAATAAATGGTACTTGATTTCATTTTCTTCACTCATAATCCATCATGATCCTGCTTTAATTCACTTCAGTCACTGCTTTGATATCCTGCTGTCTTCCTTATCACTAAAATGGCCTTCTCCCACTTAATTGCTGAGAAAGGGGTTTTTGTGCATGGTCAGGAAGAAATGATAGTTAAAATTTAATTGTAACTTTTACGTATCATAATTTAAGTTGCTCAGAAGTTATATATGACAATAATACCATTTTGTGGGTGGGATAGATTTTATTTATTTGACAGAGAGAGAGAGACAGCGAGAGAGGGAACACAAGCAGGGGGAGAGGGAGAGGGAGAAGCAGGCTTCCCGCCGAGCAGGGAGCCTGATGTTGGGCTCTATCCCAGGACCCTGGGATCATGACCTGAGCTGAAGACAGACGCTTAACGACTGAGCCACCCAGGCGCCCCGTGGGTGGGATAGAATGATCAAGTTCCTCAAAGCTTAAATGGCTGTGGACTGGACTTTTTTATCAGCACTACCAGCTGTTTAAGAGTTAAGTTGGATTGAGGCTACACTTGATGTATTTGGTGATAATCGGTGGAAAGATGTTCATAAATCTAACCTAGCAAAGGAGAAAATAAAGATTGTCATGCAAAATATGATGACTATTTTTACATTGCTCTGAATTGCAGAATTCACCCCAAAATTTGTCACTTAGCTTTTAACACAGGAAGGAATTCAGAAGTTTGAACCATTTTTTTTTTCTAGCCTTCCTCTTTGCCCTCATGGAGCTAAAAATGATAGGATTAGACTTCACCCAAATTTATACGAAATAATCATTCTCCACGGATGGAATTTTTTTTTTAAATCAGTATTTGTAGGTGTATTCATAAAATCGTTTTCATTCAAGATACAGAAACCATAAACCCTTATGAAGAGCTCATAAAGTGATAAGTATAAGCTAATACGGTCATTCTCTTTATTTTAGATTTCTTCTGTGCAGAAAAGAAATGAAGACTTAGGACAGGAAGAAATTGTTCAACTTTGTATGAAAAATGTAAAATGGGTGGAAGACCTATTTGAAAAATTTGGAGAACTTCTAAATCATGTACAGCAGAAATGTTCCTAACATTTCCACGAAAGTTCCGTCTGTGTTATAGCACTAATGAACTGGCAGAGATGGAGGGCCAAAGCGGGTGTAGGGCCTCAGATAAGTGAATGTGAAGCGGTGGTCTCCTGCAGGCACACCTGCTTTGCTCATAGAACTTACTGATGACCTCTGCTGAAGGACAGTCGTGCTGCCCAGGAAGTCAGTCCTTTGGAAATGGACCTAAAATCCCACCACATTTTTATCCTAATGAATGATTTTTCTATTTTGTAAACCATTGGGTAACTGAGTTTTATTTTCAGAAATGTTTTTTGACAAAATGATGAAGCATGCACTAAATATAATTTTTCTTTTTTGCTTGAGAGATAACACTTCAGTAACTTGATTATTTTTTTCCTGACTCTGACTAAACACCAGAACGAAAGAGAGGTGGCACCAAACGCCTATGTTTATATTTGTGTCTGGCCACAAAATGGAAAGTATTGTACATTATGTAAACAGATCTGGTGTGATGTGACATTTTGTATGAGAATATCCTCAATTTAAAATATGAAATTCAGAAACTGCATTCTGCTTTACGAACTCCTTTTACTCTTAACATGTTCAGGAAACTGGATGTGGAATTGGTGCAATTCTAGGACTGCTTTTTGTGTCAAATTATATTGTAATGAAAAAAAACAATGACATACTATTTTCCCTATCTCAAAGAAAAGTATTTTCCTTTATACTGTTTTTTCCTTTGGAAAAATTTTCAATTGTACATTTTATTTCACTAATAGTTGTATTTTTCACAAGGAAAATGTGGTTATAATTATGTTTGATGTATCTGTACTACACTTTTCATTATTTTCAGTAAATCTTATTTAGTTATATATTGAATTTCTATTGTGAATTCTATCTTGAGGTAACCATTTTTGTTTATATGGATTTGCTTCAGTGTTATCCAGAATATGCATTCAGTACTAGAATTAGTGTAGCTTTATAAGTGGAGTTGTGTTAGACACTGCAGTCATTTTCTAATTCATGAAAATCGATTCCTTACTAGTACTTGATTAACCAATTTGTCAAAATCAAAATTAACCACCATTATACATTTGGAAGAATAAAATTTATAAATAGGCGACATGCAGTGTTAAACACAGCTTACCTAACTCTTAGAACTGGAAGTGGTAGAACTCTCCTTTTGGTGCCTTTCCAACTTTTATACATGCTGTTGTAGCTTTCTTTAGTTTGATAGCTAGTGTTTCAAGTAGTTTAGCTGAGACAGTGAATGTATTAGGTTCAACATGACCTTTTGTTTTATTTGTGTTTGCCAACAGGATGCCTTATTTGTTTGAGAAAAAGATTTACTAGTGTCCTTCTAAACGATCTCCTTTTTTAGGATTCTAAAGAAGTTGTTAATCATCATACTTTTTGTTTATTTTACCACCATTTAGTGCCTTAAGTCCTATCAAGAAAGCAGTGTTCCTGCTCAATGCCCAAATAAGACGTGCTTATGTGGACATTGCTGTTGTCTTGATTTTGAGTTAACAGGCCAACTTCTTATACTTAAAACCTTGGTAAACTGGCAAAAAATTAAAGATAACATGTGACTTGATTTGAGAATGAAACATTGTAGCATTGAGTAGAAAATGAGTATTTGAGTTAAGCTTACATATTTATTTCTGATGTTATCTTATTAAAAGCAATAATCCTTAATCAAATAATCATTGTACCTGCCATTAGACAAGGTACTAATAGAAGTTTCTCTCAATGGTTAAATATTCCATTTCTGAAAACTTTTTTTAAAAAGACCAGTTTAAACAGTTTATTTTGAAAACAAAAGTAACCTATTAGATTCATTTTGCCTAACTCAAATGAGACTTCTCAGCAGTGAGAGCATCATAAAATTGATTTTGCTAACTGGAGAAGAGTAGGAAGCAGCCATATTTCTTTCTGATATGATTCTGGACAGAATTGGTTTCTTTCATTTACGAAGTGCAGAGTAGGTAACTACATCTCCTAATGTAGTGTTATACGTACATGTCTTTACTCCCCCCAGCTTACTTTTCTGAATCATTGATGGTTAAACATTTTTAAGAGCTGTCATGCATTTAGGTAACACTTGAAGTACATGTTCGAAATCACTAGCCACATCTCCTTCGTAAGGCCCATGGAAAACAGGGACATTTTCTTAAAGTTGATCTTATGTTTCCTATAGAAAATAACCCATTTCCTTTTCAACTTCAGTTGCCCCTCAAAATGTTGGTAATTGTATTCATTGTAGTAGAACAAGTATTTTCATAATATCAGAGGCCAAGTCTTTGATAACTGCCTGAAGGAGACCCAGTTGTTTTGCACCATCTTCTCTCATTTGATCATATATTATATATTATAGGCAAGGACATCAAACTTGGGCCTTAGCAAAAAGTGGGACTCTTATTACGATGTCCATTCATGAGTCCTTTCTTTGTATGAAGTTGAATAAATACCTAGCTGGTTAGCATTCACATTCCTTGCCAGGGAGTTTGAAATTTATAATATAGAAATAATTTTAGGTTGTAGATAGAGTTTAAGAGGTAAAGCACATATTGCCACCACCCAGGAAAACATTTTTAAGGAAGATTGGATTTTCCTCCCTACAGATACCTGGAAATAATTTAATATAAAAAAATCATTTTGTGTTGATGTTTATTTGTAGTTCAGATTAGTGGTTATAGAATGGGCTTCCTTGTTCCCATTTTCATGATAACCCGTTTTCCACTTATTTGATCCTCTAATGAAGTCACAAATTTATCATGACTTATGAATTATCATGGTAAGTCAACAATAGAAACCGTCCATATTTTTATTATACTATCAAATAGAAAACATTGGTGGGATGGAAAAATCCTAATTTAAAACAGCTTAGAAAATGTTCAGATTACCTTTAAGTTTCTAAATTTCTTTAAATTTCTAAAACTTTTAAAAGTGAAAATTACAGGTGACTCATACCTTATTACTCTTTTCAGAGCTTTCCTCACATTTTTTAAAGTCTCACTTCCCTTTTAATATATATATTTATTTTTGTTAAAACAGCTTTTTTCCAGTCTATGATTTTGGAAATATACCTATAAAACCAATATAACAGCAAGGTTATTGAATCAGCTTTGGGTCCCAAAAGTTGCTTCAGATGTGCAAGTTGTGAATTTTACTGTATTTGTAGAATACAATTTTTGTTTTAAACTGTAGTTCCATCTTCTTCTCAAAAATGCTTTTCAGATAGAGTAAACTGTCCCAGGATAACTGCTTCTACCTGTGTCAATTGCATTTGACACATAACTGCACAAATGAACAATGTACACTATTGGTTGTACATTAACTTACATGTACAACTTTTGGCATCTATGTTCACAAATGCATGTTTTCGAAAATCACCTTTATTTATAAGTGACAATAATTGAAGTTAAGGATACAAAGAAACCTGCATTTGTAGCCCAGAGTTTTAAGTGGTCCATAATACAATGTATGGAAATGTGAAAGACAATTTTGTATATTTGTTTGTTACTAACTCAGATCATTAAAATGAAAACAATTTTTTAAACAACAAAATCAGAATGTTTTGAGGTGGTTTTTTTTTTAAGAACCGAAAACTGAGGTATTCTATTAACCAAAAGCATCATCACGTTATAAATTCTTCACACCACACATAGTATGTTGTAAAGTCCTAAACAAAGTTATTAGGAACAAATCTATATAAGCTATTGAGTACGTAAAAACGAATTTATCCTGATTCCTTAATTTTCAGAATAATAAGATCCTGCCTTTACCTTCATATGATTTTTTAAAAACAGTATTTCAAGTAAATATATATTCAGCATATTTGCTGTGTCTTAATTTTTTTTTTTTTTTAAGTAATCTCTAAGGGTATCTGGGTGGCTCAGTCGCTTAAGCATCTGCCTTCGGCTCAGGTCATGATCATGGGGTCCTGGGATCAAGCCCCGCGTCGGGCTCCCTGCTTGGCACGGAGTCTCTTCCCTCTCCCTCTGCCTCTCCTCCTGCTCCTGCTTTCTCTCTCTCAAATAAATAAAATCTTTAAAAAATAATCTCTACACCCAGCATGGGGCTCGAACTCACAACCTGAGATGCACACTCCACTGACTGAGCCAGCCAGGCGCCCCAGTTAGTTTTGATTGTAAAAGCACTTTTCATTCCTTGACTTATGTTGTTCAAAACTAAATCTAATCAATGATCTCTATCAAAAAAGGTTTTAAAATTCTGTAACATTGCTGTTTTATTCCCCATTGGTTGCTAAAATTGTGTTCATTTAGAAACTAGTCATTCAAATATCTTAGGAAATAGTCATTATTAAAATTATCCATATTGCAAACCTAAATGATAGCACTTCTACCCTGCTTTGTTCATGTCCTGTTACTTTCTGGTTCTTTTTTTTTTTTTTTTTTAAGATTTTATTTATTTATTTCAGAGAGAGAATGAGAGATAGAAAGCACGAGAGGGAAGAGGGTCAGAGGGAGAAGCAGACTCCCCGCTGAGCAGGAAGCCGGATGTGGGACTCCGATCCTGGGACTCCAGGATCATGACCTGAGCCGAAGGCAGTCGCTTAACCAACTGAGCCACCCAGGCGCCCTCTGGTTCTTTTTATTAGTGTTTTTTAAAATGAATTTTGTATCTCAGAGAAGCTCTCTAAAATCAATTATTTAACCCGACCTTCTCAAGGAAGATGTGGAAGAGGATATCTCTCTGTTTTCCATACGGAAATGTCTTTATTACCAGAAAAATAATCTTGTGACAATAGTATAAGATTAGTTAGAAACATGTCTGCTGTTTATTTATTTTTATTTTTTTTTTATTTAAAGATTTTATTTTATTTTTTTTTAAGATTTTATTTATTTATTTGAGAGAGAGAATGAGAGAGAGAGCACATGAGACGGGGGAGGGTCAGAGGGAGAAGCAGACTCCCCGCCGAGCAAGGAGCCCGATGCGGGACTCGATCCCTGGACTCCAGGATCATGACCTGAGCCGAAGGCAGTCGCTTAACCAACTGAGCCACCCAGGCACGCTGTTCATTTTTTTTTTAAGATTTTATTTATTTATTTGAGAAAGAATGACAGAGAGAAAGCACGAGAGCAAGAGGGTCAGAGGGAGAAGCTGACTCCCTGCTGAGCAGGGAGCCCGATACGGGACTCGATCCCGGGACTCCAGGATCATGACCTGAGCCGAAGGCAGTCGCTTAACCAACTGAGCCACCCAGGCGCCCGAAACACGTCTGCTGTTTAAAAAAAAAGTCAAAAAATATGAAAGGGTAAAGAAAAAGGTATAAACCACTTTCTTAACTTCTGACATCAGCCTAAAACGTGCTTTCAATTCCCAATTTAGGATGGATCACAAAATTAGGCATTATGGATTGGCCATTTTCTGTGGTGTGGCTCCTTTTTTAAATGTCATTTAAATTCAGTTAACATACAGTGTATCATTCGTTTCAGATGTAGATAGAGTTCAGTTATTCATCAGTTGCATATAACACCCAGGGCTCATTACATCAGGTGCCTTCCTTAATGCCCATCACTTGGTTACCCCA
Organism: Eumetopias jubatus; assembly: GCF_037043125.1. NCBI lineage: Eukaryota > Metazoa > Chordata > Mammalia > Carnivora > Otariidae > Eumetopias > Eumetopias jubatus. The sequence continues at coordinate 27,895,950 of NW_028274819.1, read as the reverse complement.
TCCCCTCACCCACCTCCCCTCCAGCAATCTGGTGTGGCTTTAAGTAAATTCCTAGATTTCAGAGATACTCGTGTTTAAATGAAGATAAAGACATTGCAAAGTGAGACAAACTATCTGGATTATTGATCATTTTAGGTTATATATCTGTTCTTCAGATAGCATGAATAATTTAGAGCTGACTGGTTTCAAATAAAAGGAAGATACAATTACCTACTAGTCTATTGTTAAACCTTATCTATTTTCTGATGATAATCAGGAGTCAAGAAATTGCAAGAATAACTTCTGTTTTACATATAATTTATCTGTGATGCATGGGGAGATATTTTCACCCAAATCAAATATTTTCTTTTAATTTACCTCCTTTTACATTATTTAGAATGAGGCAACAGTGAAAATCACTTAAAACCTAGAATAAAAAATAATGGACATTGTAGAAATGTTTTTCCTAAATTGCAGCAAGAAAGAGCTTTCTCTTGTCCTTCCGCTCTTCACAGTCTTTCCAGGGCTTTTCGTTGCCTTTAACCCAGACTCTTATCACAGTTTAAAAGCACTTTATGAAATGAAACGGTCCTTCCTTACCTCTCCTGCCCTTTTTTCCCATTTGTGACCCAGGCTTAAGGAACATCTTTGAACTCCTCCAATGTGTGTTTTTTCTTGCCTCCAGTCCTTCATGTTCCCTCTGCTGAACTAGGCTTCCTTCATCTCCTAATTCTCCATATTTCACTTTAACATCACTTCTTTTGGATCAGAGTAGGTTTTAAGTCTCTGAATCAGATTATATGCCCTATGATTCCTCTAATGCAGCATTTACTACTACTACTGCTATGCTTTTTTAAGGTTGCTTGATTGGTGGTCTTTCTAGTGTTATCATATGATGGGACCTATGTTTGTTCTGCTCACCATTGCATTAACAGCATCTAGTGCAATATCTGATCTCATTAAATATTTGACAAATAACTGGATATATGAAAGAAAAGTCACAGGGAATATTAAAAAGCTAAAAACAGGACAGTATTCATTGGATTTTACAATAAAGGCATTAATGACCTTAGTGAGCAGTAAGTAATTGCAACATTGGAAGAAAGTGACAATACCAAGGGTTTGTATAATAGAAAAATTACTGGTATTTTATGAAAACGTGAAATGTAGTGGCCATGATTTTTCATATTTTGTCCTCATCTGCAGAGAACCCAGGGACCATGATCTCACATTCCTCTGTCGTTTGGGCTCGAGGCTCCAGCTGTAATAATTAGGGAACAAAGTCCTAGTAAAAGTAAGTGAATGTTTCTGTTAAAAGTAGTCACTGTGAGCAAAATACTCTGAAGAGGGAGAATTTATCTACTTGGGGAGTGTCAGGCAGGGCTTATGGAAGTAGTAATGATTAAGCCAAGTCTCAAAGTTTGGGAAGAATTTTCCACATAGCTGGATGAAGAAAAAGGCATAATACTTAGTTTGTATTCAGGAGAGTGGTTTCTCTTTGCCACTAAGCTAGCTCTGTCCTCAGGCATGTCATGTGAAGCCTAATCTGGATCTGTTTTCTCATCCTGAGAGTGATTCTAAAGCTATTAGTATTCTTTGATTCCAGGGAGACTGTAATGTTGAGAGAAATGCAAAGTTGTTCAGTGGCGGCACCAAAAGGGAGGTATGGCAGAACAGGAAAAATGATTTTACATTATTTCCAAGCTTTTACTAACTTGCAAGGCTTAGATCAAAATGATTAATAAGCAGGGCGCCTGGGTGGCTCAGTTGGTTAAGCGACTGCCTTCGGCTCAGGTCATGATCCTGGAGTCCCAGGATCGAGTCCCACATCGGGCTCCCTGCTCGGCAGGGAGTCTGCTTCTCCCTCTGACCCTCTTCCCTCTCGTGCTCTCTATCTCTCATTCTCTCTCTCTCAAATAAATAAATAAAATCTTTAAAAAAAAATAAAAAATAAAAAAAATGATTAATAAGCAGGTAATTTATACACACATGCACCATGGCAGCACTTAGTTTATCTTGTGACAATAGTATAAGATTAATTAGAAACATGTCTGCTATCAGCAGTCGTTGTGAAGTACTTAAGGTCGTATCTACATTGTCTTTGTAGCTCCAATAGCACGAAGTCTTTTACACAATAGGCGCCTAACAGGTGTGTGTGTGTTGAACAGATGGGTGGTATATACATGAGTGGTCGTTTGGAATCAGTCTAGTGTTTTCAAGCCAGCCTGTAAATAGTTCAAAATGCCATGATTGTCAGTGGTCCATTCCCTGCTTTCTCTTTCTATCTTCAAAAGAAAATATCTCTCGGTCGCCTGGCTGGCTCAGTTGGAAAAATGCAACTCTAGATCTCAGGGTTGTGAGTTCGAGCTCACATTGAGTGTGAAGTCTTATTATACCCATCCTTTGCAAGTCATGCTCTTTGTTCTTACTGTGCTTGCTTCTCAACAGACCAAAGTCCATTCTCTTAATTCTTATATTTAATTTCCACCTAATCTTTGGAAGTGAATGGGCTATCATCTGAGAATAGCTGTCTTTAAGCAGTGAAGCAAGAGAATTCAAAACACTAGCAACAGCTTAACTGAAAGAACCAGGTTTCAGACTGAATGTTTTAAATTAGCCTTGTTTACCTACTCTTTTATCAATGACTTAAAAACTGTTAATGGGCCAATCAGTAGAAAGTCTTTTCAATACCAGTTCTCCATTGAACTAATTATAAGATAACGTTATTTGACTTAAGTAGAAGTCAGGAAGTCAAGGTTTTTTACAGGCGATGCTAATGCAAATGCATTAACATTATCACAGGAGTTTGCAAACAATTCACTATCAAAAAGATTATGTATTAAAGCACCATTCACAAAGCATTACAAAGCAAAAATTTACCATTTTAAAGAATGCCCACGCTAACGGGCACCTGGGTGGCTCAGTTGGTTAAGCAACTGCCTTTGGCTTAGATCATGATCCTGGAGTCCCGGATCGAGTCCTGCATCAGGCTCCCTGCTCAGCAGTGAGTCTGCTTCTCCCTCTGACCCTCCTCCCTCTCATGCTTTTTTAAAAAAAAAGAATGCCCACGTTCATGAACGACACTGTGCCATCCAAATGAAAGAAGTCATCACTGACTGGTAGCTGAGCACCACTATATTCCCTTTCTTGGGCTGCTATCACAAAATACCATAGACTTAGGTAGTTTGTTTTTAAGATTTTATTTATTTATTTGCGAGAGAGAATGAGATCGAGAGCATGAGAGGGGGGAGGGTCGGAGGGAGAAGCAGACTCCCCGCTGAGCAGGGAGCCTGATGTGCGACTCGATCCCGGGACTCTAGGATCATGACCTGAGCCGAAGGCAGTCGCTTAACCAACTGAGCCACCCAGGCACCCAGACTTGGGTAGTTTAAACAACAGAGACTTATTCCCCACAGTTCTGGATGCTGTTAAGTCCCAGATCAAGGTCCAGAAGTCAGTTCATGCTGAGGGTTCTCTTCCTAGCTTGCAGATAGCTACCTTCTTGCTGTGTCCTCATGTGACAGAGAGCAAGTTCTCTGGTGTCTTATAAGGGCATTAATCCCAATATCAGCACCCCACACTTATGATCTCATTTAACCCTAAATACCTTTCAAAGGCTTCATCTCCAAATGCCATCACATTGAGGGTTAGGGCTTCAACATATGAATTGGGGGCAGGGGCCAAAATCATTCAGTCCATAACAGTAACTGAGGTGTCAACTATGGCAAGTTGAAAGCCTGACGTGCAAATAGTCATCCCTGATTGGCTTAAAATCCAGAAGCAAGAACGTAGTTCTTAAACAACCCCTCTCTTCAGAGGGTCACAATGAAACTCCCTTAGCATAGAGGTCAAAGACTTGACACTTTGAACTTCACATAGGCAATAATATACTGCCAGTTCATAAATAAACCTTACCTTTCCCTCGCTTCCACTGTCATTTTCTTGGTCCAAGCCACCATCAATTGTCAGGATACGGTAACCTCTGAATTGTTCTCTCCCCACTTACTGTCTTGCTTTCCTTGCATCCATTCTCCACACAGCACTCAGTGATTTGATTTTATTTTTTTTAAGATTTTATTTATTTATTTGACAGAGAGAGACGCAGCGGGAGAGGGAACACAAGCAGGGGGAGTGGGAGAAGCAGACTCCCTGCCGAGCAGGGAGCCCGATGCGGGGCTCGATCCCAGGGCCCTGGGATCATGACCTGAGCCAAAGGCAGACACTTAACGGTTGAGCCACCCAGGCACCCAGCACTCAGTTATTTTAAACAACTTGTCATGTGCCTCCCCATTGGAAACCCTTCAATGCAGTCTATTGCTCTTAGAAGAAAGACCAAAATTTACACCTGAAACTAATATAACACCGTATGTTAATTATACTGAAATTAAAAAAAAAAAAGAATAAGGGCCAGAATGGCAACTTCCATCTAGTCCCAGTAACAGGGACTAGATAAAGCTTTCTGCCTTAAAAAGGAGGACAAAATTGCGAAAATGGTTTTCAAACATTAAATAATAGGCAGCCCGGGACAGTAATCCCTAGAGCAGGGAGATGAGCTCTACAATTGTCCTGGCTACTGCCTAGAGAGAGTTTCTAGGCCACAGTACAGGAAGAGTGAATCCAAGTGGAGCCTGTACGTCTTCTTAAATTAAGGAAGCAAACTTCAGTCTTCAGGGAGGCCGAGGCGGCTGGAATTTGCAGTGTAGACCTGAGAGAAGAGAGTTGACAAAGACTGAATTCTGGAGATATGCAGAGGGTTCCAAGTAGTACTGATTCCAACTAATACCAGCTCACATGTAGGAGGAAGCTACCACAGCCAAAAAAAATGACCACCAGAAAGTCAAGTAGAACAATCCTCTGAGCTCACACAGGGACTAGCAGGCTTCATGTTCCCACCAGTCAGATTGGAAAGACTTCCTAACACAGAACATCAGCAGAGTTCTCAGAAAATTATCTCACTAGTGCAACAGAATTGACCTAGACTAAAAGCTGTTCTGGACCCAAATAACAAAGCTCAAAAGCTAGCTTGAAAAAGATTAAATTGTTTCCAAGTCACTTAATTGATTCCCAGAATAAAGCCCAAAAATATATAAAGGAATTTTTAAAAAATCCAACACCCAACAATGTAAAATTCACATCATCATCAAATCAAAAATAACCAGGAATGCAAAAAGCAAGAAAATACAGCTCTGGTGAAGATTTGTGCACTGTTGGTAGGAAAGTAAATTGGTGCAGCCACTCTGAAAAACAATGTGGAATTTACTTTAAAATTGGGTGGCTCGGTTGTTAAGCGTCTGCCTTCAGCTTGGGTCCTGATCCCAGGGTCCGGGGATCGAGCCCTGCTTCGGGCTCCCTGCTCCACGGGAAGCCTGCTTCTCCCTCTTCCACTCCCCCTGCTTGTGTTCCCTCTCTCACTGTGTCTCTCTCTGTCAAATAAATAAAATCTTAAGAAAAAATAGATGAGGGGCACCTGGGTGGCTCAGTCGTTAAGTGTCCGCCTTCGGGGGTGCCTGGGTGGCTCAGTTGGTTAAACCACTGCCTTCAGCTCAGGCCGTGATCCCAGGGTCCTGGGATCGAGCCCCACATCAGGCTCCGTGCTCAGCGGGAAGCCTGCTTCTCCCTCTCCCACTCCCCCTGCTTGTGTTCCCTCTCTCACTGTGTCTCTGTCAATACATAAAATCTTAACCAACTGAGCCACCCAGGCGCCCATAAATACATAAAATCTTAAAAAAAAAAGAAAAATTTAAAAAAATAGATGAATGGATAAAGAACATGTGGTATTTATACACAATGAAATATCACTTTGACATAAAAAAGAATGAAATCTTGCCATTTGTGACACGTGGATGGTCCTAGAAGGTATTATGCTAAGTGAAATAAGTCAGACAGAGAAAAACAAATACCATATGATTTCACTTACATGTGAATCTAAAAAATAAAACAAACCAGCAAACAATGACAAAGAGAAACAGAATAATAAATACAGAGGATGCACTAGTGGTTGCTAGAGGTAGGTGGGAGGATGGGTGAAATAGATAAAGAGAACTAAGAGATACAAACTTCCAGTTTTAAAGTCAGGGATAAAAGAAGAGCATAGGGAATACAATCAATAATATTGTAATAACTTTGTATGGTGACAGAAGGTAACTACACTCATTGTGGTGAGCATTTCATAACGTATACAGTTACTGAGTAATTATGTTGTACACCTGAAACTAATATATGTCAACTATACTTCCATTAAAAATTGTTTAAAATTAAAAATACAACTCATGAGAAGAAAAATCAATTTATAGAAACTGACCCAGAAAAGAGAAAAATGATACAATTAGCAGACAATGATTATAAAACAGCTATTATAAATAGGCTCTAGTTGTTCAAGAAGGAGAGACATATAAGATATAAAAAAACAACATATATTGAACTTTTACATCTCAAGACTATAATTTCTTTTTTTTTAAGATTTTATTTATTTATTCATGAGAGACAGAGAGAGAGAGAGGCAGAGGGAGAAAGCAGGCTCCCAAGGAGCAGGGAGCCTGATGCGGGACTTGATCCCACGACTCTGGGATCATGACCTGAGCCGAAGGCAGATGCTTAACCATCTGAGCCACCCAGGCGCCCTCAGGACTATAATTTCTGACATGAAAAAGATACTGGATGGGATTAATATCAGATTAGATATTTTAGAAGAAATTATTATTGAATTTGAAGATGCTGCAATAGAAACTATTCAAAATGAAACAGAAAAAAAGAACCCCCCAAAAAATTTTTAAATAAGCTCTACACCCAATGTGGGGCTTGAATTGATGACCCCAAGATCAAGAGTCACATGTTCTTCCAACTGAGCCAGCCTGGTGCTCTAAGAGTAAAAAAAACTAATGATGTAACAATGAGGACTAGAATAATCAAAGGAAAAAGAGAGAGAGATTACCAATATTAGGAATGAGAGTGAAGGTAATACTACAGATCCTATAGACATTAAAAAGTTCATAAGGAAATTATCATAACTTCATACCAATAAGTTTGCTCAACTTAGAGCAAACGAACACATTCCTTGAACAGAAACTATCAGAGCTAGATAACCTGATAACCTGAATTCAGTTTTGTATATTGGTTTGTACCCTGTAAACTTGATGAACTTTCTTATTAGTTCTAATAGTTTCTTTTTCATGGATTCCTTGAGATATTCTATATACAAGAACATGTCGTGCACAAACGGAGATAGTTTTGCTTCTTCCTTTATAATTGGGATGCTTTTATTCCATTTTGTTGCCTAATTGCTCTGATTAGAACACCTAACACAATGTTGAAAAGAAGCAGACTTCCTTGTCTTTTTTTTTAGATTTTTATTGTTATGTTAATCACCATATGTTACATCATTAGTTTTTTTTTAAAGATTTTATTTATTTATTCATGACAGACAGGGAGAGAGAGAGAGGCAGAGGCAGAGGAAGAAGCAGGCTCCCTGCTGAGCAGGGAACCCAATGCGGGACTCAATACCAGGACCTTGGAATCATGACCTGAGCCGAAGGCAGATGCTTAACATCTGAGCCACCCAGGTGCCCCATCATTAGTTTTTGATGTAGTGTTCCGTGACTCATTGTTTGTGCATAACACCCAGTGCTCCATGCAGAACATGCCCTCTTTAATACCCATCACCAGGCTAACCCATCCTTCCACCCCCCTTCCTTGTCTTGTTTTTGATCTTAGGGGAAAGCATCCAGTTTTCACCATTAAGTATGATGTTAGCTGTGGGTTTTCTGCAGATGTTCTTTATCAGGTTGGAAAAATCTTCTCTTTTCCTAGCTTGTTGAGGGTTTTTTTTTTCTTTTAAAGATTTTATTTATTTATTTGACACACAGAGAGAAAACAAGCAGGGGGAGTGACAAGCAGAGGGAGAGAGAGAAGCAGGCTCCCGCTGAGCAAGGAGCCCAATTTGGGGCCCGATCCCAAGACCCTGAGATCATGACCTGAGCCAAAGGCAGCCACTCAACTGACTGAGCCACCCAGGCTCCCCAAGGGCTTTTTTTTTTTTTTAAGATTTTATTTATTTGAGACGGGGTGGGGGGAGAGAGAAAAAGCACACAAGTTGGGGGGGAAGGGAAGAGGGAGAGGAATAAGTTTAGCAGGAGCCTGATGCGGGGCTTCATCCCAGGACTCCGGGATCCTGACCTGAGCTGAAGGCAGCCGCTTAACTGACTGAGCTACCCTGGTGCCCCTTGTTGAGGGGTTTTTATCATGAAAGTGTAGTATTGGAATTTACCAAGTGCTTTTTCTACATATATTGAGATTGAACATTTGATTTTTGTTTTTTACTCTGTTGTTATGATTTCTTAGTTGGTTTTCGTATGTTAAACCAACCTTGCATTTTTCAGGTAAATCTTGATCATGGTGTATAATTCTTTTTTTAAGTAGGCTCCACACTGAATGTGGAGCCCAATACTGGACTTGAACTCATGACTTGAGATCAAGACCTGAGCTGAGATCAAGAGTCAGACACAACCCACTCAGCCACCCAGGTGCCCCTCTAATTCTTTTTTTAGGTCACTGGGTTCAATTTGTTAGTACATTGTTGAAGATTTTTTGCACCCATACTCCTAAGAGAGATTAGCCTGCAGTATGTTTTTTCTTGTCATGTCTTTGTCTAGCTTTCATCATTGTTTTTCAGTAAATTTGAGAACTTTTCTTATTTCTTCAAATATTTTTCTTTGCTCTTTTCTCTCCTCTCTTCTGATACTCCCAATATGTATGTTTTTATGAAATGTGTCCCACATTTCTCTGAGGCTCATCTCTCTTCACTCCTTTTGTTCTCTTTGTTCCTCAGTTTGCATAACCTCTATTGACATATCTTCCAGTTTACATATTATTCCTTCTTCTGCCAGTTCAAATGTACTGTTGAGCCCCTCTCATGAGTTTTAAAATTTCATTCATTTTAATTTTCAACTTCATAGTTTCCTTTTTTCTTTTGATTTCTACATCTGTATTGATATTTGAAGGAACATTGTCATTATACCTACCTTTACTTGATTATGGCTTCCTTTATTTCTGTGAACATGTTCATAATAGCTTCTTTGATGTCTTTTTCTGATAAATCTGATATCTGGTCACTCTCTTAGACAAGTTCTGCCTGCTTTTTCCTGGGGTATGGTCATACTATTCTGTTTCTTTGCATTTGTCATAGTTTTTGTTGGAAACTGGGTGTTTCAGACAATATATTGTAGCTTGTAGTAACTCTGAGTATTGGTCCTCACTGCTTTCTGGGACTTGTTACATGCTTATTTATTTAGGGCCTGGTTGGATTATTTCAGTGACATCTCCCCTCCTTACTACGCCCTTGCATGGTGATAAGCCTCTGGTGTTGCTCCTCAGAAAAAGTGCAGGTTTGATTATGCTCACAATTACGCTGAAATGACAGTGGTTTTGGTAGAGCTGTCTTCCTCGCTTTCCTTGAGACCACACTCAGCTGTTAAACATCACTAATTTCCAGCTGATTGCTCTATTTTTAATAGTTTATGCCTGGGCATAAATTGGTCTACAAATTACTCCAGTCAAGGCTCACTTGAAGGAAGAGTTTCTGAGTTCAATGTTTGATATTTGTTCTGACCCCAGCTGTCATTTCCAGTTCTCTTGTAAAAACCAGCCTATAGTTTAGCTTGTGTCAGAGATCTCCTCCCGGGCGCCTGGGTGGCTCAGTCGTTAAGCGTCTGCCTTCGGCTCGGGTCATGATCCCAGGGTCCTGGGATCGAGCCCCACATCGGGCTCCCTGCTCAGCGGGAAGCCTGCTTCTCCCTCTCCCACTCCCCCTGCTTGTGTTCCTGCTCTCACTGTCTCTCTCTGTCAAATAAATAAATAAAATCTTTAAAAAATAAATAAATAAATAAATAAATAAGAGATCTCCTCCCGATTGCCTTTCACTATAACCTGCACTTTGGTTGTGGGTACTCTTAGATTTGATCATCTCCATGCTCTTTTGCAAATGGAGTCAGTTCTTTTGGGAAGAGATTAGTAAAGTTATCTTTTTTATGATATGCTTCTCCTACCAGGCAAAATCTCTGAGCAAGGGTTCTAAAACCAGGGAAGGCAAGCTTCTCTCTAAATAACATGCCCACTCTAGGAGCTGAGTGCTTGTTGTTGGGGTGGGCGGTGCGCAGTGCAGCCCTATGGGGTCTTCTTGGCTTGCTTCTCTTGGCATGGACCCACTACTTTACGAGCCAGGGCAAGGATGATCACAGTCTCGATATTCTCAGCATGTCACACCCTTAGTAGAGCCTCCATTTCATGAGTGGGAGCTGGGCAGAAGAAAGGAGTCCCCACTTCTCAACCATACTCACCCAGGACTTAGCCTCAAAACAAGTGGATGGGGGAAGGATGAGAAAAGCTGATGTTCTGTACTCCCAGAAAGAAAGTCCTCCCACTCGGACCTGGGGGAATAAGAAACCCTACAGTCTCTGCCTCGCTGAATTGGGGAAAAGTGAGGGGGTGGTCTTGATTTATTCAGTACTAAAGACTCTTGCCTTTCTTATCCAATTTTCACACATTTTCTTGACTAGATGTTTCTTCATGTTTTGTTTATACTTAGGGCCATTTCTAGAGGCTTTAAATGCTTTTTTTTTTTTTTTTAAGATCTTATTTTTAAGTAATCTCTACACCCAACATGGCTCAAACCTACAACCCTGAGATCAGGAGTAGCATGTTCACTGACTGAGCCAGCCAGGCGCTTCTAAATGATTGGTTTTTGAAAATAATTTTTACAGATTCATTGGTGAGTGGGTCAGTGGAACTCCTCGCACTATCATGCCAGATGTGAATCTCCAGCTGTTAAAATTTTTTAAGTATATGATATTACACAAAAAAGTCAATGGTCTATATTTGGTATAGTAGTTTTTATATCATGTTTGCATGTGATAAAAATAATAATTATATATAATTGTAATATACTTAAAATAATAGGGGGTGCCTAGGGCGCCTGGGTGGCTCAGATGGTTAGGCGTCTGCCTTCGGCTCGGGTCATAATCCCGGGGTCCTGGGATCGGGTCCCGCATCGGGCTCCCTGCTCCTTGGGAGCCTGCTTCTCCCTCTGCCTCTCTCTCTCTCTCTGTCTCTGTCTGTCATGAATAAATAAATAAAATCTTAAAAAAAAAAATAGGGGGTGCCTAGCTGGCTCAGTCGGTAGAGCATGGGATTCTTGATCTCGGTGTTGTGGGTTCAAGCCCTATGTTGGGTGTAGAGATTGCTAAAAATAAAATCTTAAAAAAATCTTTAAGGGCGCCTGGGTGGCTCAGTTGGTTAAGCGACTGCCTTCGGCTCAGGTCATGATCCTGGAGTCCTGGGATCGAGTCCCGCATCGGGCTCCCTGCTCAGCAGGGAGTCTGCTTCTCCCTCTGACCCTCTTCCTTCTCGTGCTTTCTATCTCTCATTCTCTCTCTCAAATAAATAAATAAAATCTTTAAAAAAAAATAAAAAATAAAAAAATAAAAAAATAAAAAATAAATCTTTAAAAAATTATATATATGTAAATAATATAAAATATATATGTAATAAAAATGATTTTTAAAATTCATATTAGGTTTTTTGAAGGTATTATATGCATGAAATAGTAGGGAATGTATTTTCTTTTACCTTTTGTTGTCCCTTAGTCCTCTTCTTTGTGTTCCTTTTTTTATTATTATATGTAGTATTTATAAATATTAATCTTAATAGAAGCAGGGTCTGTTTTTTTCTAAATCAGAGAACATCAAAACCTCCTTCCTTCAATTGGGAATTAAGCATTACTCCAAATACACTAGTTGTCATGATTAGGTTTTTTTTTTTTTTAAGATTTTATTATTTATTTGAGAGAGAGAATGAGAGAGAGAGAGCACGAGAGGGAAGAGGGTCAGAGGGAGAAGCAGACTCCCTGCTGAGCAGGGAGCCCGATGTGGGACTCGATCCCGGGACTCCAGGATCATGACCTGAGCCGAAGGCAGTCGCTTAACCAACTGAGCCACCCAGGCGCCCCATGATTAGGTTTTTATTATACATTGTGACTATAGGAGAATGATTTACTAACTACACTATATCCAGTTCTTTAAAAGAAAGTTTTGTCATTGGATTTAGAACTGCTTGTTCTGAACTTTGAAGTCACAACCTGACATCCCACTCATTGTTTATCTTGCTATGTATGCTGTTATGGTCCATGCCCTAAGTGCTCTGTGTATATGTGTTTTATTAAAGAAAGTAGATAATTAGCTTAGTGGGTGTAATTTACTATTAATTCACTGCCTATAAAGACATTAGCTCTCAAATCCCATTCATTGTAAACAACATCATTTTTTGGCTAACTGGAAAACAATATTTATAATTCATTACCTAATTTACTAAGCACCCATTCTGCATGAGGTACTTTGCTTTTGAGATTTACACAGCAATAAAAATTAAGATGAAGATAAGCTAAGATTTATTAACTAGTAGTGAAAATAGAAATTATTTCTTCTGGATATTTGGGCCATTCATTCTGGTTCTTTTATTTTTTTTATTTTTAAAGATTTTTTTTTAAAGATTTTATTTATTTGACAGAGAGAGACACAGCGAGAGAGGGAACACAAGCAGGGGGAGTGGGAGAGGGAGAAGCAGGCTTCCCGCTGAGCAGGGAGCCTGATGCGGAGCTCGATCCCTGGACCCTGGGATCATGACCTGAGCTGAAGGCAGACGCTTAACGACGAAGCCACCCAGGTGCCCCTAAAGATTTTTTTTTTTTTTAAGATTTTATTCTATTTATTTGACAGATAGAGACATAGCAAGAGAGGGAACACAAGCAGGGGGAGTGGGAGAGGGAGAAGCAGGCTTCCCGCTGAGCGGGGAGCCCGATGCGGGGCTCGATCCCAGGACCCTGGGATCATGACCTGAGCCGAAGGCAGACGCTTAACGACTGAGCCACCCAGGCGCCCCAAGATTTTTTTTTAAAGATTTTATCTATTCATTTGAGAGAGAGAGAGAGACAGAGAGCACATAAGCAGGGGGAGAGACAGAGGGAGAAGGAGAAGCAGAGCTGGGAGCCTGATATGGGTCTCAATCCCAGGACCCTGAGAGCAGACGCTTAAGCAGACGCTTAACCATCTGAGTTACCCAGGCACCCCTAAAGATTTATTTATTTATTTATTTATTTTTAAAGATTTATTTATTTATTTATTTGAGAGAGAGAGAGTACAATCAGGGGAAGCAGCAGGCAGAGGGAGAAGGAGAAGCAGGCTCCCCGGCTGAGCAGGGAGCCTGATGCTGGGCTCGATCCCAGGACCCTGGGATCATGACCTGAGCCAAAGGCAGATACTTACCGACTGAGCCACCCAGGCGCCCCTGAAGATTTTTTAAGGTAATCTCTACACCCAATGTGGGGCTCGAATTCTCAACCCTGAGATCAAAAGTATGCACAGAGTCATTTTTTTCTTTGTTTTTTTTTTTTTATATATATATATATTTGTCAGAGAGAGAAAGAGAGAGTACAAGCAGGGGGAGAGGCAGAGGGAGAAGCAGGCTTCCTGCTAAGCAGGGAGCCGGATGTGGGGCTTGATCTCAGGACCCTGGGATCCTGACCTGAGCCGAAGGCAGATGCTTAACTGACTGAGCCACCCAGGCATCCTTTGTTTTGTTTTTAAATAGATTTACTTATTTATTTATTTCAGAGAAAGGGGAGAACACGATCAGGGGCAGGGCAGAAAGAGAGAATCCATAAGCAGACTCCCCGCTGAGCATGGAACTGAGGTAGGGCTGGATCCCAAGACCCTGAAATCACGACCTGAGCTGAAACCTAGTCAGCTGCTCAACCAACTAAGCCACACAGGCTCCCCTTTAGATGTATTTTTAAAAGCAGATATTGCTCATAGATAAGCAAATACAAAATATTATATACAGTAAAATATCAAATACATAAAATATATGCATTGTTACAACTTTTTTAAATGCCTCAGATGTTAATAGTGATTTCTTCTGGATGGTGAGATTTTTTTTTTATACATTTCTCAAGCTGGAAATGTTCTACAGTGTGCAATTACTTCTATTGTAAGCAGTGAAAAGTAAACTTTGCTTAAAACACAACTCCTTGGGGTACCTGGGTGGCTCAGTGGGTTAAGCGTCTGCCTTCACCTCAGGTCATGATCCCAGGGTCCTGGGATCGAGTCCCGCGTGGGGCTCCTTGCTCAGCAGGAAGCCTGCTTCTCCCTCTGCCTGCTGCTCCCCGTGCTTGTGTTCCCTCTCACTCTCTGTGTTAAATAAATAAATAAAATCTTTAATTAAAAAAAAAAAACAAAAACCACAACTCCTTTCCTCTTCCAACTTGGAATCAAAGTGCTGGACTTAGCTACCGGCTAACAATGGAGAGCAGGAGAGAGAGTGTTTACCAAGACACAGTGTTAACGGCAGAGCCTTGACTAGAAACAAGTCCTCCTACCTTCAAGTCTTCGTCCTTCTCTGGCTAGAGGGAGCAGGCTTTTCCAGGGGCTTTTTTGTCTGTGCTCATTGGCCTATCCAGGTTCCTGGCTTCTTTATCTCTAAGTCTGGAATATCTGAGGCAAAAAGAAAACTCATCACCGTGCCATTCTTGGGTCCCAAGGCCCCTAGCCAGTCTGACTTCTTTTCTACACCCTTCAGAAAAGGGTTTTATACATAGTGTCTAGGGGTTTGGGTTGTACTTACTAGGAGGAATGGGGAAATGTACTTCTAGTCCATCCTCCTGGAGTTTATAATTTTGTATTATTCTCCCCCTCCCCCCTCCTCCCTCTCCTCCTACCCCTCCTCCCCCCTCCTCCCCCTTTCTCCTCCTCCCCCTCCCCCTCCCCCTCCTCCCCCTTCCTCCTCCTCTCCCTCTCCCCCTCCCTCCTCCTCCCCCCTCCCCCTCTCCTACCTCTCCTCCCCCTCCCCCTCTTTCTCCTCCTTCTCTTCCTTATCCTTTTATTTTTTAAACGAGGGCCCACAGATTTGCAGTAAGTTTCAAGCCAAACTGGATCCACCTCTGGTATTGGCACATGATAAGGAATCAATAAATATTTTTATTTTATTTATTTTTTAAGATTTTATTTATTTATTTATTTTTAAAGATTTTATTTATTTATTTGACAGACAGAGACAGAGCGAGAGAGGGAACACAAGCAGGGGGAGTGGGAGAGGGAGAAGCTGGCTTCCCAGGGAGCAGGGAGCCCGCTGCGGGGCTCGATCCCAGGACCTTGGGATCATGACCTGAGCTGAAGGCAGCCGCTTAACAACTGAGCCACCCAGGCGCCCCAAGATTTTATTTATTTATTTGACAGAGAGAGACACAGCGAGAGAGGGAACAGAAGCAGGGGGAGTGGGAGAGGGAGAAGCAGACTCCCCACTGAGCAGGGAGCCCGATGCGGGACTTGATCCCAAGACCCTGGGATCATGACCTGAAACGAAGGCAGACGCTTAACGACTGAGCCACCCAGGTGCCCCACAATAAATATTTTTAAATGGGTAAATGATTTGATCCCATAATTATGGTATTTAACATTGAATCCTACAAAGAATGGTGTCACTCAAATATGGGAAAATTACAAGAAAAAAAATCTAATTGGAAACACCCCTCAAGCGGTGATGCTAACTGAATATTCTTATTAATGCTTTTTGGTTTTGTTTTCTGTTTTGTTTTATTTTTAATTTTTTTATATTTTATATATTTATTAGAGAGAGAAAGACAAAAATAGTGAGAAAGAGCACGAGTGGGGAGGAGAAGGAGAAGCAGACTCTCCACTTAGCAGGGAGCCCGATGCAGGGCTCCATCCCAGGACACTGGGATCGTGACCTGAGCTGAACGCAGACACTCAAACTACTGAGCCACCCAGGCACCCCTGCCTTTTGGTTTTGGAGAAAAAAAAAAAATGAACTGAAACAAAAAAAAAGCAGCTAAGTGGTGACCAGTTGAGGGTGCTGCTTAAGGGCTCTCAGGTACATTTATAATCAGCACAAGATTTTGCCTTTCATCTAAATCCTGAAGAGAAGCCTCACTGATCATCTGTTCCAGCAGTCCCCAAATCTGGCTGCATCCTGAAATCATTTAGCAAGCTTATTTCCAAGTGCAAAAGAGATGGAAAATTTTGTACACACCCTACTGGTAATTATTAAATTATATACTCTTTGGACTTCCAAGCACCAATTTATATTTGGATCCTGACAAACTGCAACTGAAAAGGCCAGAGGAACTTAAAAACAAGGAAAAAATCTGCTGCATCAACAAGTCGATATAATCCAAATGCTTCAAATTAAAAAAAAATTCTGCTAAGCGGAGTGTTGAATGAGACAAGATTGAGCCACCCAGGGGGTCCAGAAAATGACATTTAAACCAGGAGACAAGGGGCACCTGGGTGGCTCAGATGGTTGAGCGTCTGCCTTCGGCTCAGGTCATGATCCCGGAGTCCTGGGATCGAGCCCCGCATCGGGCTCCCTGCTCCTCAGTAAGCCTGCTTCTCCCTCTCCCTCTGTCTCTGCCCCTCCCCCTGCTTGTGCTCTTTCTCTCTCTCTCTGTCAAATAAATGAATGGAACCTTTAAAAAAAAAAAAAAAAGAAGTCATAGGCACTACTCCCTGGCTCCCATCACTTACTAAAAAAAAAGGAAAGGAAAGGACAGAGGACCAAGCCCTGGGACACTTGAACATTAGTAGGCAGGGAGAAGAGCTATCTGAGGAAAGGAGACAGAAGAATAACAACCAGTGAGACAGGAGGAGTATTCAGAGTACTCAGCTTTGTGTTCATGCTATCGGCAAAGGCTATTCTTACCATTTTAGTTTTAGGATGTTAAAGATCGTTTGAAGAGAAGTTTGAGGAGCAAAGGCTATTCTTTTTTTTTTTGACAGAGAGATAACGAGAGCAGGAACACAAGCAGGGGGAGTGGGAGAGGGAGAAGCAGGCTTCCTGCTGAGCAGGGAGCCTGATACGGGGCTCGATCCCAGGACCCTGGGATCATGACCTGAGCTGAAGACAGACGCTTAACCGACTGAGCCACCCAGGTGCCCCAGCAAAGGCTATTCTTTTTTTTTTTTTTTTAAAGATTTTATTTATTTATTTGACAGAGAGAGAGAGAGCACAAGTAGGCAGAACAGCAGGGAGAGGGAGAGGAAGAAGCATGCTCTCCGCTGAGCAGGGAGCCTGACGTGGGGCTCGATCCCAGGACCCTGGGATCATGACCTGAGCCAAAGGCAGGCGCTTAACCGCCTGAGCCACCCAGGCGCCCCGCAAAGGCTATTCTTGACTGATGTTGACCCTTGGGTAATATATGAACAGTATCTTGAATTCCTTTTTAATTAGAGAAATTAAATGCTTATGAATCTAAAAAGTTTTGTAGCTTTAAATAGCCAGTGGTAATTTTTTAGACTTTGCACGTATTGCTTTGGAAGAAAAATAAAGCTATATCCACTTTGCAGGGGGGAGGGGGAGAAATACTGTTTGTGAAAGAGAAAATGGTTGATCTAAGCCAAATTCTGGGGCCTTAATAAAATCATGGCAATGATGGTCATAGTTTATCTCTATTTATTAGTTTACTGGCCCAAAGTAGTCACACGACTTTGCTAGAGACATTATTGTGTTCTAAATATTAGTCAGGATATATATTAGCTTTTAATTAACTGATTAATTAATTAATTGAAACTTGTATAGAACAAAAAAGTAAAACAACTGTTTAGTGTATTTCACTGTTCCATGAGAAGGGTCATTGTTGATTTATAGTCTATATAAAGAACAAAGGAGGTGGACTGTGGATAACTGGAATATTTCTACAAAATACTTACGGTAAATATAGTTTATTATAATTCTTTCATAGCATCCATAGCTTTCAACTAATAAGAAAACTTAAAAAGTCCTGTCTGTATTTGAATTCGCATGAAGGGCTACTAATTTATTCCTCAACTTTCTATAATTTAAATATCCAAGTAAAATTGTACAGAAGTTTACATTAAAATTTTATGCTTCTTTAAAAAAAAAAAACTGGGGCGCCTGGGTGGCTCGGTCCTTAAGCATCAGCCTTTGGCTCGGGTCATGATCCCAGGGTCCTGGGATCAAGCTCCGAGTGGCCTCCCTGCTAGGTGGCAAGACTGCTTCTCCCTCTCCCACTCCCCCGCTTGTGTTCACTCTCTCGCTGTCTCTCTCTGTCAAATAAATAAATAAAATCTTAAAAAAAAACAACAAAAAAACTTAGGGGTTGCCTGGCTGGCTCAGTGGGTAGAGCTTGTGACTCTTGATTTTAGGGTTGTGAGTTCAAGCCCCACATTGGGTGTAGAGATTACTTAAATCTTTAAAAATAATAATAAAAATTTTAAAAACTTAGGATAATACCATTATATCAAGTATCCTATGTATAGAGAAAATTATACATTTCAGATGGATTTTTTTGTTTGATAGTTACTGCATCTGAAATTTTTTTTTAATTTTATTTATTTATTTGACAGAGAGAGACACAGAGAGAGAGGGAACACAAGCAGGGGGAGTGGGAGAGGGAGAAGCAAGCTTCCCGCTGAGCAGGGAGCCCGATGCGGGGCTCGATCCCACCTGGGATCGTGACCCAAGCCAAAGGCAGACACTTAACCATCTGAGCCACCCAGGCACCCCTGAAATATTTTTTTTCAGGCATTCACAAAAATTTTTGAGAGCTAACTACAAACTAGCTTCTGAACTAAGTGCTGAGAATACAGTAGTGAAAAGACAAAAATTTCTGTGGTCTTGGAATTTACATTCTATGAAAAAAGTTCTAACAGGAAAAAGGAAACTTTAAGATTTTAGAGTAGTATTTCTCAAAATGTGGTTCACTGATATTTTGCATTATAAGTATCAGTGATGCATGTTAAATATGATGAAGATCTGTGTATTTTTACCATAATCTAAAAAATGATGGAGATTGTCAGGAACATCATACTAGAAGCAGGAAATCAAAAAGTGGGGTGGGAGCAGGAATCTGCATTTTTAAAAAAGTATAATGGTAGAAACCATTATGAGTAGAAAATTTTCTTTTCTTTTTTTTTTTAAAGACTTTTATTTATTTGACAGAGAGAGACACAGCAAGAGAGGGAACACAGCAAGAGAGGGAGGGGGAGAGGGAGAAGCAGGCTTCCTGCTTCCCCAGGAGTCTGGGATCATGACCCGAGCCGAAGGCAGATGCTTAACAACTGAACCACCCAGGCGCCCCTAGAAAATTTTATTTTAGACTGTGATATTATTTTCTGTCTCTCTCTTTTAAGTAAGCATATATACCATATATATATATATGTATGTATACCACTTCCTCTTTATCCATTCATCTATTGATGGACACTTAGGTTGTAAAGCTGTTATTTTTTTAAACTCTGTATTTTGATATAAGAATAATTAAGATATCTATTATATGCCTAACATTAGCTACTAAAAAAAATCTGGAAAGTTAAAATATGCTCTCTGCCCTGGACAATTTTCCAATTTTGTTAGGCAATCAACATGTGTGTGCTGAAAGCATTAGGTAATATCTATACAAGATGGGGGAGGGTGCACTAAATAGTAATGTACTTGGTAAGTGCCTTCGGTGGTCAGAGAGGGAATATATCAGAGTACAACCTGTCTAGTGAGGAAGGTGGGTTTTGAGTTAGGCCTCCAAGGTGCATAGACTGTGGTTAGGTAGAGAAGAGGAAATACAGCATTTCAGGTGAGATAAACAAATATAGCACAAGCTGGTAAAAATTATTTGAAATGGTATATAAATTGTCGAAATGGTCATTAAGGTCACCTGTCTTTTTTTTTTAAGATTTTATTTATTTGAGAGAGAGAATGAGATAGAGAGAGGGAGCATGCGAGGGGGGAGGGTCAGAGGGAGAAGCAAACAGCAGGGAGCCAGATGCAGGACTCAATCCTGAGACTCCAGGATCATGACCTGAGCCAAAAGCAGTTGTTCAACCAACTGAGCCACCCAGGCGCCCCAAGGTCACCTGTCTTTTTCAAAAGACTCAATACTAGTGTTTGTTAAGACTTGTTTTCAGAGTTTGGTATGAGTTTTTTTCTCTCCCAAGCAGTGAGGATGAACATGTGTTTTTATTCAATTACGCAGCAGCGGGGGGATGACTAAAGTTAACTATCTGGTCTATTGAATGCCTGAAACTGTTCCTAAATTGTATCTTATTCCTGCAAGCAGGAACCAACTGAGAAATTAGGGAGGAAATTCCTTGAACAGAAGTGAGGCCAGGTTTTACTACCACCAGGGGGAGAGAGCATATAAAAAAGGACTAACCAGTTGGCAACCTTTTCTGAATCTTCAGAACAGCAATTGCCGGGGTCCCAGGCACTAAACTGGGGTTCTAGGGTCACAGCTTCTTAAGTTTGTATTCTTTGAAACAACCACATGCATGTATTTTTAGTGTTGTATTCTTTGAACCACATGTAGGAGCTTCTTCCAATAAGCTAATGAATTCCCACCTTAAACCATTCTAATTTACAACCTGATTCCACAGGCATCCTCCTTCTAACCAAACATTTTATGTACCAAAGGTTTAAAATCATTACAAAATTCCCAAATTTGAAAAAATTGGGCAAGTATCCGGCAGTTGAATTATTGGTCCCTTAGATCATTCAGCCTTTCAGAAGTACCCCAGCAGTGAACCCCTGGATTCCCTAGCTTCAAATTCCCGTTCACAGCCCTCCCTTCCGTCTTTCCTAGCCTTCACTCCCTCTGCAAAGCAAACTCTGTCCCTACCCTCCTGACCCAGAGTTACTTTGGAGGCGACACCGATTTCCTTGGCAGTCAGCCCCATGGCCAGCCAGCTGCCCTCCTAACCATGACCTCTAGACATTGCTCTCCTGGGCCAGATAAAGATTTGTTTTTTTACAGGGAGGGATGCGTGAAAAACTCAGTGCATTTGTCATCATGACATAATTTTAAGTACTAACCTTTCAGAACTACTAAAATTCTGAACATGAATTAGCTTGTGTAATCTTCATTAAAAAACTCCACACTAGGGATACCCCGGTGGTTCAACTGGTTAAGTTTCGGACTCTTCATTTCTGCTCAGGTCATGATCTTGGGGTCGTGGGATGGGCTCTGCAACCAGCCCAGAATCTGCTAGAGATTATCTCCCTCTCCCTCTGCTCCAAACCCTGCTATCTCTCTCAAATAAATAAAATCTTCCAAAACAAAAACAAAAACCCCAACAACAACAACAAACTCCACACCAGGGGCGACCGGGGTGGCTGAGTCGGTTACACTTCGGACACAATCTCAGCTCAGGTCTTGATTGCAGGGTCCTGAGTTCAAGCCCCATTGCAGTCCACGCTGGGTGTGGAGCCTACTTAAAAACAAAGAACAAACAAACCAAAACCAAACTCCTCGCCACAGGTGAAGGCACTGAGGCACAGAGCAATTAAGCCACTTGCCGAGTCCCAGAGCTAATCCACGGTGGGACATGGTATGCACCCTGCTGGGCTTGAGCCTGCGGGGCGCTAACTGCTACCAGCGCCGGGGAGACGCCAAGCAACGGTGGGAAGCGGGCCGCATAGATGTCGGCGCGGGTCACGCGGCCCACACTGAAACGCTCCCTACTCAGCTATCGCCCACGTTACGACTGCACAGCGCAGTCCAGGAGGGCGGGGGCTGTCGCCCCGCGGGGCGGCAGGTTACACACCGCCCCGCGTGAGGGTGTGCAGGCACGTGACCCGTGGCGTGTGGCGCGCTGCGCCCTGGGCGGGCCCGGACGGGCCGGGGGCGGGACCTGACGGGAGCCCCGCCCCGTCCCGGGCCAGTTAACTGGCGGCCGAGGCGCGGGCTCTTGCTCCGCGGTGCAGCGATCGGTGGAGGGGGCGACCTGGCAGGCACGGCAATGGCCACGGTGCGGGAGAAGGCGGCGGCGCTGAACCTCTCGGCTTTCCACAGCCCGGCGCAGAGGCCTCCGGGTAGGTGCTGAGGAGCGCTGTCCAGGGCGTGTGGGGGTCCCGGGGCGGGCCGGGGGCGGGGGGGTGGGGTGGCGCTCAGGCTGCGGTTCTCGCGCGGGACCCGGACTCCGCCGGGTCCAGCTTGCTCCGCGCGTCTGTAGCCACTCAGGCCAGCACTTCGTCCTGTCGGCGAATTGGGTCCCTCTCCTGTGGGTGCGCTTCGGCCGTCAGACCCCGCCGCCCTCAACAGCCCAGCTTTTTACTTAGTTCCCCAACTTGAACTTCGCCGCGCGCTCGTCAGTGGCCCGCTGCGTGCCAGGCGCTCTCACTAGGTCTCCAGACAGGCTCCACGTCGTTACTCGTAGCAAGCATATCTGGACTTGGATGGCTCTTTGCCTTCTGTCTTATCCACAAACCTCGACTCCACAATATGGCCAGGAACTGAGGCCTCTCTTGCCCACTCTGTTCTCCAGACATCCTGGGAGTGATGAGTGGTTTTTGTTCGACGGGAAGGAACTTGGCATAAAAAGTATTTGTTCGTTAAGTTTTCTGGATAAGCAGTATTTCAGTGAATAGAAGTTTTGAGTTTTTTTTTTTAATGGTTATATGACATTAGGAGAGACGTTGGTGAATTCTGCCACCAGCTTAATCATATCTTTGGGGGTAGTTTGCTTAGCCTTTGCTTTCTTTGAATATCCAAACGAATGGAATGGATGATCGGTTCTAAAATTCTGTTCCTAGCATATTGCAACTCAGTAAATAAAGATATTCAGACAACACAGCTTTTTTTTTTCTTTTTCTTTCTAGAGAAGTTAAACCTTTCCCCTTTCTGTAACTACTGTGTGGGGTGTTATAGGTTCCCTGTCTGACAGAAATTTTCCTTTAGAAAATGCCAACCAGTGAAACTGACTCCTTCCTCAAAGTGACAGTAGTCAGTGAATTGACTTAGGTCATTTGGGTGCATCTCAATGGCTCCAGTCTTGTGTTGACTTATAATTACTAATGCTCCTTTTAATCTTCAAACTGCTAATGATAAATTGTGATAGAGAACTACTTTTCTAGGAACAATCATAATATTGACCTTCTTCTGCCCCAATTTAAAGGATTCAGATAAGCATATGATGGCTACATTCAGAATTTCTCTTTGTTTTGCATTTTGAAGGGGAGGGATTCATTCATCGTTTGAGAATTCAAAATTGGAAACAGTCTTGGGAAATCTTTAGGCTTACTGAGTGAAAGAAATTGCCAACTTTTGTGTGATTAGAACCATAGCACCCTGCCTTCTCTAACAGCTGAAATACCAGTTCTGAGCTTTGGGCCTTTGTGAACAGGTTCTTTTTTTTTTTTTTTTTTTAAGATTTTATTTATTTATTTGAGAGAGAGAGAATGAGAGATAGAGAGCACGAGAGGGAAGAGGGTCAGAGGGAGAAGCAGACTCCCTGCTGAGCAGGGAGCCCGATGTGGGACTCGATCCCGGGACTCCAGGATCATGACCTGAGCCGAAGGCAGTCGCTTAACCAACTGAGCCACCCAGGCGTCCTGTGAACAGGTTCTTAGATGGCATAAGGGAATACGTATTCAAAATTAAGTAGGTGACTGTCAGAGGGAAGAGCTGAAGTGCTGGTTAGCAGATTTGAACCCAAGGAAAAGACCAGTTTCCTGCTCGGCAGGTGCAGTGGGCAGAGAAGGGCCCACTGCCTTTTTTCATTTGTTCGCTTGCTAGGGCTGGAAGCCTACCTGTTAGCATTTGTCAGTCCCTCTTCCACCTTTTAGTTCCCTGTCACAGCCCCAGGGAGCACAGTAATAGGAGCCTGTGCTTCTTGGTTCCTTGCTATTGGCTTTCTTTGTGCTCTGGCAAGCAGCTGTATTCGGTTCTCTACTGAATAGTTACTCTTCCGTGCCCTAAAGGGGCTGTAATGACCAGGGACCCGATTTATGTAGAAGAAATGAGTGCTATAAGCTAACCTTCAGCACTTACTTCGAAGATATTTGCCTTTTAATATAGACAAATGAGAAAGTGGTGTGTTACCCTGTTATCCCTTCATACTGTAACCTAATTCTTTGAATTCACCTGGTATCACTTTTCCAGAGAGCTCAAAGTACTTCCCATATGCTGTCTCATTAATCTGTAGGCAGTAAAGTAAGGGCCAATGCCTACTTGTGTGGATACTTCTCTTAATCTGTTTTAAAGTTGTTTTGTTTTGTTTTTTTAAGATTTTATTTATTTATTTGATAGAGACACAGTGAGAGAGGGAACACAAGCAGGGGGAGGGGGAGAGGGAGAAGCAGGCTTCCCGCTGAGCAGGGAGCCCGATGCGGGGCTCGATCCCAGGACCCTGAGACCACAACCTGAGCCAACGGCAGATGTTTAACGACTGAGCCACCCAGGCGCCCCTGAAGTTGTTCTTATTAGAAGAGATTTCTTTTACATATTTTACCTACTTGCAGCCTTCTTTTTAGAGGCAGTCTCAGGCTTCAGCCTGACATCTCTAATACCACATAAGAGGAAAACAAACTTTGGACTACCAAAACCAATATGCAGTAAAAGCATTGCATATTGGTATCATTGTATAGCAAGTTTTTCCCACTCAGTCACAACTGCCTATATGAATGCCCAAAACTCAGTTCTCGGGGCGCCTGGGTGGCTCAGTTGGTTAAGCGACTGCCTTTGGCTCGTGTCATGATCCTGGAGTCCCGGGATCGAGTCCCACATCGGGCTCCCTGCTCAGCAGGGAGTCTGCTTCTCCCTCTGACCCTCCCCCCTCTCATGTGCTCTCTCTCTCTTTCTCACTCTCTCAAAATAAATAATAAATAAATCTTAAAAAAAAAAAAAACCTCAGGGCGCCTGGGTGGCTCAGTTGGTTAAGCGACTGCCTTCGGCTCAGGTCATGATCCTGGAGTCCTGGGATCGAGTCCCGCATCAGGCTCCCTGCTCAGCGGGGAGTCTGCTTCTCCCTCTGACCCTCTTCCCTCTCGTGCTCTCTATCTCTCATTCTCTCTCTCTCAAATAAATAAATAAAATCTTTAAAAAAATAAAACTCAGTTCTCTACATTTATGTATTTTCATAAGGTTTTGGTTAATGTCCAGTGGATGTAGTTCTTTTTTTTTTTTAAAGAAGTTAAGGCACATTTATTTTTTTTAATTTTTTTAAATTTATTTATTAGAGAATGAGAGATAGAAAGCACGAGAGGGAAGAGGGTCAGAGGGAGAAGCAGACTCCCCGCTGAGCAGGGAGCCCAATGCGGGACTTGATCCCAGGACTCCAGGATCATGACCTGAGCTGAAGGCAGTCGCTTAACCAACTGGGCCACCCAGGCGCCCCCAATAGATGTAGTTCTTTTCGTTGGTCTTGACAATTCTGAGTAACATTTTAAAACCTCTTGGAAAAAAAATTCTAAAATTCTGAAACAAATAATACATTGTGTTAAAAAAAAAAAAAGATAGTAGGAAGGGAAAAATGAAGGGGGGAAATCGGAGAGGGAGATGAACCATGAGAGACTATGGACTCTGAGAAACAAACTGAGGGTTCTAGAGGGGAGGTGGGTGAGGGAATGGGTTAGCCTGGTGATGGGTATTAAAGAGGGCATGTACTGAATGGAGCACTGGGTGTTATAGGCAAACAATGAATCATGGAACACTACATCAAAAACTAATGATGTAATGTATGGTGATTAACATAACGTAATAAAATTTAAAAAAATTCTCTTTAATCCTAAATGATTTAAGATTTTTTTAAAAAATATTTTAAGATTTTATTTATTTATTTGGGGCGCCTGGGTGGCTCAGTTGTTAAGCGTCTGCCTTCAGCTCAGGTCATGATCCCAGGGTCCTGGGATCGAGCCCCGCATCGGGCTCCCTGCTCGGTGGAAGCCTGCTTCTCCCTCTCCCGCTCCCCCTGCTTGTGTTCCCTCTTTAGCTGTGTCTCTCTCTGTCAAATAAATAAATAAAATCTTTTTAAAAAGGATTTTATTTATTTGAGAGAGAGCAGAGAGAGCGAGAGGGCACACATGAATGGGAGGAGGAGCAGTGGGAGTGGGAGAAGCAGGCCTCCCGCTGAGCAGGACCAATCCCAGGACCCCAAGATCATGACTGGAGCTGAAGGCAGGCACTCAACTGACTGAGCCACTAAATGACTTAGGATTTTTTTTTTATATAGATTATTTTTTTTAAGATTTTATTTATTTGACAGAGAGAGACACAGAGAGGGAAGACAAGCAGGGGGAGTGTGAGAAGGAGAAGCAGGCTTCTCGCCCAGCAGGGAGCCTGATGCGGGGCTCGATCCCAGGACCCTGGGATCATGACCTGAGCTGAAGGCAGATGCTTAACAACTGAGCCACCCAGGCGCGCCCCTAAATGACTTAGGATTTATATATTATTTTCTGATGAAGAGTTAAATCCTCTGGTATGTGACACATCCTTGTCTTATCTGCTAGCAGTCTTTATTTACTGAATTCTTTTCAAAGCTTGACATCATCAGGTGATATGAATAGTTAAAGGATAAACTCTTTGAAGGTAGGGACTCTGTCCCCTTAGTTCAGAGGAAGGAAGAAGTAGAATACCTTTCCTTTTCTTTTTACTTTTTATTTTTTTATTTTTACTTTTTAAAAAAATATTTGAGAGAGCAAGTGAGAGAGAACACAAGCAGGGTGAAGGGCAGAGGGAGAAGCAGACCCCCACTGAGCGGGGAGCCGGATGTGCGACTCAATCCCCAGACTCCGGGATCATGACCTAAGACAAAGGCAGACGCTTAACCGACTCAGCCACCCAGGCTCCCCTTTCTACTTTTTAAATAAACTTAGAATTTTCTTTTTGTTTTTAAGATTTTATTTATTTGACAGAGAGAGACACAGCGAGAGAGGGAACACAAGCAAGGGGAGTGGGAGAGGGAGAAGCAGGCTTCCCGCTGAGCAGGGAGCCCGATGTGGGGCTCGATCCCAGGACCCTGGGATCATGACCTGAGCTGAAGACAGACGCCTAATGACTGAGCCACTCAGGTGCCCCAAACTTAGAATTTTAGAATAGATTTAGATTTACAAAAAAGTCATGAAGTTGGTATATAGAGTTACCACCCACATGCCCTTCACTCATTTTCCCTTACTATTAACATCTTACGTTAGTATAGTACATTTGTCACAATTAATGAACCAATGTTAACACATAATTATTAACTGAAGTCCATACTTTATTCAGATTTCCTTAATTTTTTTTAAAGATTTTTTATTTATTTATTTGAGAGAGAGAGAGCATGAGAGGGTGGAGGGTCAGAGGGAGAAGCAGACTCCCTGCTGAGCAGGGAGGCCGATGCGGGACTCCATCCCAGGACTCCAGGATCATGACCTGAGCTGAAGGCTGTTGCTTAACCAACTGAGCCACCCAGGCGCCCCAGGATTTCCTCAATTTTTGCCTAATGTTCTTTTTCTGTTCCAGGATCCCGTTCAGGATATTACATTACATCGAGTCCTTAGGCTCTCCTAGATTGTGACAGTTTCCCATTTTGTTTTGAGTTATACATCTGTTCATTGCTGGGTACTGATGGTGGCCACTTTACGTATATTGTCTCCTATGATCCTCCCAGTAACTGAGAGAAGTGGACCCGGCTCTGTTTTGCCACAGAAAAGTTACGCTGTTTGCCCAAGATTGCATTACTAGTAAATGATGGAGCCAAGAATAGAACCCAGGGATCTGGGACTCCAGAACACATGCTTTTGTCTTACTCTTTGTATCCACAGAAACTAGCCCTGTGCCTGCTG
This sequence comes from Eumetopias jubatus, assembly GCF_037043125.1. Lineage (NCBI taxonomy): Eukaryota > Metazoa > Chordata > Mammalia > Carnivora > Otariidae > Eumetopias > Eumetopias jubatus. The sequence goes on along the minus strand of NW_028274819.1, from coordinate 27,868,359 downwards.
CAGTAACACAAGTTTTCGTGTCCTAATTTATTCAGTTAACCCACAGTTTCTGAACTCTGGGCACTGTTGACATTTTCTTTGTCGTGGGGGCTGGCCTGTGTTTAGGAGTGTCCCTAGCCCCTCTACTCACTAAATGCCAGGAGCACTTCCCCTTCCTCAGCTTGTGACAACGAGGAATGTCTCCAGACACTGCCAAATATCTAGTTGGGAGTAAAATCATCCACTAAGAACCACTGCATTAACTCTCCTTTAAAAATTTTTAGTAGTTGGCAATCATCTACAACCCACAAGTATCGAATAACCAAATGTATTATGTGAGGCGGTCTATAAGGCAATTAAATAATTTAAACTTTTGCAAACTATAAGGACATTTGAAAAAAAAGAAGGCACTAGCTCACTGTTCAGGTTTTGTGGAAAATTGCCTAACATGAGCTAGCTGAATTTTTTTTTTTTTTTCCTGTGGGGTGGGGACAGTCTAATGCCCGAGAATGAAAAGGAGATTGTTACATGTTCATTTAGAAGTAGCATTTTTTTTCATAATTCTCTGTGTGTTTACCTTGCATTGGGATCCACTTTTATAATGTGTATATGATCTTCTAAGGAGGTGAATAATCCTACTAATTTGAAGTGATCATAGAATCGTTTTTGCCCATAAGTAGGTTTCACCAGCAGGGCCGTAGTAGATATGTTACACAGATCATAGATAAAGCTGATTATCCTTTTGTAACCTTTTTTTTTTTTTTAAGATTTTATTTATTTGAGAGAGAGAATGAGAGAGAGAGAGAGAGAGAGAGAGAGAGAGAGCATGAGGGGGGGGAGGGTCAGAGGGAGAAGCAGACTCCCCGCTGAGCAGGGAGCCTGATTTGGGACTCGATCCCAGGACTCCACGATCATGACCTGAGCCGAAGGCAGTCGCTTAACCAACTGAGCCACCCAAGCGCCCTCCTTTTGTAACTTTTGAATAAATGTAATTTCTTGACACATCTGCCTTATGACTTGATTTTTAAGGAATTATTATGTGATTATTTAGTGTGTATTTATAGAAGGGAAGATAATTATTAGCATCACATATATATATCAGAGTTCAACATTAGAAATTTAACTTTTTTATTGTTGGTAAATTTTGGGTAGATTTCAAATACATGCAGAGGACAGGTCTTGGTTTTGAAAAATAACTATTGCTTTCAAGCGAATAAAGATGAGTGCTTGAAAAATGAATGTTAACTAGCCGAGGTTTATATAGTGCTTACAAGCATGTATAGTATGTTAAGTTTAAAACAATCTCTGAACCTCTTGTTAGGTCACCTTCCAAAAAAGCTTTTTATCTGATAAGGTCACATTTGTTTCTATGCCTCACTTCTTACCATATTTTATGTGGTGTTCAATGTCCATATCTAAATGGAGATGGGTAGAATTTCAGTCTCTAAAATCCTATAATCAGATGTTTAGACCTGAAACCAACCTTAAACACAGTGTTCAGCTCTTGTATCAGTAAATGAAGAAACCAGCCTATAGAGGTTAATTCTCTTATCCCAGGTTATCACAGCTAATCTCTAGAGTCTTTGATCCTTTCATCATGATGCTTTTAGAACATTCTTGACCAAATGTAAATAAGGAATCATCAAGATGCAAATAGTGATGAATTTTAATTAATTAATTTTAGAGAGGGGTGGGAGGGCGTTGGGGCAGGAGCAGAGGGAGAGAGAGAATCTCAAGCAGGTTCCACACCCCCAGCACAGAGCCAGCCCGATGTATGGCTCCATCTCACAACCCTGAGATCATGACCTGAGCCAAAATCAAGAGTCGGACACTTAACTGACTGGGGCACCTGGGTTAATAAGGTGAGCATCACTAATAATTAGGTAGTGATGAATTTTAAAGAAATGTCTAGCTCATATGCAAGTGAGGGCTGAGGACAAGCTGAAGCTGAAATTCTGATGCTAGACTTACAAAGCACTCTTTGTCTACTTCTGGTCTCTTGAATCCTGTTTAGAAGTCACAGTAATTTGTCTCACTGTTATACCCGTATTCATTTCAACTCTTAGATGATGATAAATAAATTTCAAACCAGCATGTGGGGGATCTGTGTTCAACTGGTGAAGTCAGCATTAAAAAAACAGGTTATCCTGGTGTGGGTTTTGGCACATGTACTTGTCAAGTGCGGGCTATATTATGTATTAAAGTATCTGTATGAACATGAGCTAGTTTGGGTCTGTGGGTGGTGGTGCTTAAGGGGAAATATCCCAGGATGCAGTGTTGGGAATTAATGGTCAGTGAGAACAGAGGGGACCTGAAAGGGCTGAATTGTATCATGCCTGGAGGACTCTGGAAACACTGCATAGCTCACAGGTGCCTACCATCCTGCTGTAACCTGTTCTTTAATCTTTTATACCATGTTATCCAACCTGCAGAACTTCCTGATTTCCCATATTTAAGCAGCAAGTTAATATGTGGAAATTTATTCTTCTTACTTCCCCTCTGAAGATTAGCCTTTTCCGTGTCACTGAAGCTGTGTATCCCTTCCCTCCCACCCCCTTCTGTTGTCTTACTGATCTCCAATTAGTAAGTGACTCAGCCTTAATTTTTAGGATTTGTATACCTACCGACTTGTAGCTCAACTCTTATGACTGAGGTGTATCAAATTTAATACCATTACCAGCCCAGAAGTATATTTCACTGCTACTTAAAAGTCCCTCTGATCTCTACAAGTTTGAATCTTACTTTCCTCTTCTCTCCTACTCCTGTGTGTTGTGACTAGTATATATTATAGAATTTATGATAACCTACTTTATTTTAGGACTAATGGCTACTGTTTTTATTTATTTATTTATTGGTTTATTTAATGACTGATTTTTTTTTAAGGTTTTATTTATATATTAGAGAGAGAGCATGAGCAGGGGAGAGGGGCAGAGGGAGAGGGAGAAGCAGACTCCCTGCTGAGCAAGGAGGCCATCATGGGGCTCGATCCCAGGACCCTGAGATCATGACCCGAGCTAAAGGCAGATGCTTAACCGACTGAGCCACCCAGGCGCCCATGACTGCTGTTTTTAAATAGCTTTGCTAAGGGTTCACAATGTGTTTTTTTTTTTTTAGGACTCACAGATCTTAAAGTTGTTTTGTTTCTTCTAATCTCATTGGCACACTTAAAGCTCCTTCACTTAATCCAAGTCTTCAGTGAAAAGTTGATGCTAAAACTGGTGACTTAATATATTTATATTTGAGTCCTAGAAAAAGTATATGTTTACTACTTGTGAAACTGGGTTTGTTTAACTCATGAACCTCAATCTCCTCAAAGTAAGATTATTAATAAGTATTTCAGAGAAGTTTATCAGAAGACAGAGCTTGTCATATTTAAGTACTCAAATATTAGTTGTTATTAGTGATAATATGAAGATTTGAAAAAAGACTAAAGAGCAGACATTAAGTTCATTTAAATCCGGTTATAATCTCTAATAGTTTAAGAAGTTAAGAATATTAACCTTGAACACTCCTTTTAATTAGTTATTGTGGCTGGAAACAGCACAGCTACTCCTAGGTTCTAGACACCAGGAATGACCTGGATAGATTTTGAGATTTCCTTAAATGCTCCATTCTGGCTCTATTCAGTAGATATTAAATACTGTGCCAGTAGTAAATCTATTTCCACCTTGGTTTATCTAGTTGATTCTCCATAATTCAGTCCTTAAAACTGCTCACATGATATTTAGAAAACTGGCATCAATTACCTTCTTTGTTTAGTACTGGATTATGAAGTATCTTGAATTTTATTTTTTTAAACGAATACTAGCAATTTTATTTTTTTATTTTTTTTAAGATTTTATTTATTTATTAGAGAGAGAGAGAGATCATGAGCAGGGGGGAAGGGTAGAGGGAGAAGCAGACTCCCCGCTGAGCAGGGAGCCCGTTGCGGGACTTGATCCCAGGAACCTGGGATCATGACCTGAGCTGAAGGCAGACGCCCAACCGACTGAGCCACCCAGGTGCCCAGTATCTTGAATTTTAAAATATAAAAACAGTCTTGCTGATTATTTTAAACTAACATAATAATTGGTAGATAGTTAAACTACCCATCTATTTTTGGTCTGGGAAGTATACAAATAAATAGTAAAGGGCTTTATGTGTGTGCATGTGTGTATGTTAGTAATTTTCCTGGTGAAGATGTTAAAATTTCTAGTAGCACAAAATGACACTGTAAGTGAATACCCAGTATGATGGTTCACTATGATTCTTTTATTTATTATAATACAAAAGATGAATTCCAAATGACCCACTTAAAATTTATGACCCTAGTACATTAAGTGGAGTTTTAATGTCCTTCAGGAACTTATCTTTGCCTTCATCTCATACATTCTATAAGGCAGGAAGGTAATTTCAGGTAGCAGTTTCTTTAATTATATCTCCCCTTATTCCTTACAGTTTTACTGATGCATAGTTTTCCTTTTTACACAACCTTAGGGGAAGTAATAAGTTTTCAACTTCTCTGTCAGAGTATCCTAAAAATAAAGGAAGTAAGACACCTAACAAAACCGGGGGCTTGAAAACTAGAACCACTGAATATTCAGAGGATCATTGAAAAGTGTAACACATAAAAAGGCATACTCTGTTTATGTAAAAAGCCAGCCAGCCAGCCAGCCAGCCAGCCAGCCAACAAGCTGATGATTAGCTAGACTCTGTTCCATCAGCTTATTAAAACTAAGGTCCACTTTTTTTCCTTTTAATTGTTTCTCCTTTTCTTTGTAGTTTTGCCAAATATCCACTTATTACAATGAGGGAAAATGTGATAAATCTTTGAAAGCATGTTTTCTTTCTTTTCTGTTTTGCTAAAATCTTGCTCAGTTTCTATGCTTTTCCTACCTTTTGGTAGGCTGTGAGCTCCTATTGGGCAGGAACCAGTTTTCCCTGTTACAAAGTACTTAACTTATAAGCTGCATAATAGGAAGCTTTAAAAATAGTAGTTTATTCCAACTCCTGTGTGTGTGTGTGTGTGTGTCTAAATGATACAGACCATGAACCAAATTCCAGTAGCACCTCTTACAACATAATGTCTGGAAGTTACATTTAACCTCTGTGAATCTATTCTCCATTTCTCGAGTAGAGATTATGTCTACCTCATAGGGTTGCAAATGACCTAAATGTGAGGCGCTTAATAGAGTTCCAGTGCACATAATTAGTAGCTGCCACAAGGGCCTGCTTGATCTGCACTCCCCCACCCCAAAGACTGTTTCCACTCCCCTCTGGTCTCCCTTCCTCCCTCCCTGGTCACCTGCTCAGGCCATGCTGGCCTTGTTCCTCCTCTCCTGGCCAAGCACACTCGCTTCTCGGGCCTTTGTTCTTTCTGTTCTCTCTGCCCTTTCCCCAAATATCTGCACAGCTTGCTTCCTGGTTTTACTCAGGCTTCTGCTCAGATATCACCTTGTCAGATCTTTCCAGACATCCCCTCTAAAATAGTGTTCTCCTCTTCACCAGGCTTTATTTTTCTCCTAAGCACTCATCTAACACATACAAAGTAGAAGTCTGTGAGAACAGGGACTTTATTTTGCTCACCGATGTATCCAAGCCCATAAAACAGTGTTCAGCATATAGTAGGCACTACATTTTTGATGAGTTGTTACTGATTAAAAGTTCAATAACAAGCTAACCTCATAATTGTTCCTCATTAATAACTTTGGAAATTGCCACTTTTTGCTCAAGGATTGCTTAGACCTGATTATAAATGAATAAGATTACTCTGTGTTTTTCCCGTTGCAGGTTTCAGTGTGGCCCAGAAACCATTTGGAGCCACATATGTTTGGAGCAGCATTATAAACACGCTTCAAACACAGGTGCAGGTGAAAAAGCGAAGACACCATTTAAAAAGACACAATGACTGCTTTGTTGGTTCAGAAGCTGTGGATGTCATTTTTTCTCACCTAATTCAGAATAAATATTTTGGTGATGTGGATATTCCTCGGGCCAAAGTGGTGAGAGTGTGTCAAGCACTTATGGACTACAAAGTATTTGAAGCAGTTCCAACCAAAGTCTTTGGAAAAGACAAAAAACCTACATTTGAAGATAGTAGTTGCAGCCTTTATAGATTCATAACCATACCTAATCAAGACAGTCAGTTAGGCAAAGAGAATAAGCGATATTCACCTTCCAGGTTAGTATATAATGTTAGATTATCCTGGGGATATTGGCAGGATTTCATCAACTTTTTAGCGAGAGGCTGACTGGCTTTATGTTATTTTGGAAATTGTAAATTAGGATAACATCTGGGTCTGTGGGGAAATTCGATAAAATACAGTGAATTTCTATTTATTTGGTATCTCCTGGAATTCCTATTTATTCATATTTTATATTTAGCAGAAATAATCAACAAACCTTGATTTTATTTCTGCATCAATTTACAATTATAGTATAAAAATATGTTAGCGAGTTTATACACAAAGTGGTATGAGAACAGAAAAGGTGAAGGAAAGCAGGTGGGTTATCACTAGAATCCAGGACATGGCAGATGTGAAGTATGAAAGGCATGTGGGACCTATAATGCAGAGGATTTTATATGACATATGACATAAGGAGTTTGCAATCAATCATACAGATGTTGGGGAGGCCACAGAAAATGACACTGAATCTCAGAAAGGTCTTCCTGGCAGCCATACGGACAGCCTAACTGGGAGAGCCAGTTAGGAATCTATTGCAGTATTGCCATCTGCAGATGAGGGTGAAGTGAGCAGCAGTGGTGAAGAAGGAATCATGTCAAGGGAGACTGGGGGACAGAATTGTAGAACCCAGTGCTTGAAATAGATGTATGTGATGAGTACATAATTAACTTGGTTGTTTGTCATAAAATAAAATGTTTCCCTTTTATTTCCTTCAGCTAAACTGTATAGAAGTGACCATGTAACTGAAGCTCTTATAATTCAGATCTGACCCAAAGAGTTTTAGTGTTACCGACTTTCAATTATTTATTTATTTTTTAAGTTTTATTTATTTATTTGAGAGAGAGAGCAAGCACAAGGAGGGGGAAGGGTGGGTGGAGGGAGAGGAGAAGCAGGCTCCCCACCAAGCAGGGAGCCCCGACGTGGGGCTCGATCCCAGGACCTTGAGATCATGACCTGACCTGAAGGCAGATGCTTAACCAACTGAGCCACCCAGGCGCCCCTTTCAATTATTTTTAATGTATAGTGTATCAAATATTGTGTATTTTTAGTGTATTTAGTGTATCAAATATCTTTTTTTTTAAAGATTGTTTATTTATTTATTTGACAGAGAGAGACACAGCGAGAGAGGGAACACAAGCAGGGGGAATGGGAGAGGGAGAAGCAGGCCTCCCGCTGAGCAGGGAGCCTGATGCGGGGCTCGATCCCAGGACCCTGGGATCATGACCTGAGCCGACGGCAGACGCTTAACAACTGAGCCACCCAGGCGCCCCTGTATCAAATATCTTAATGTCTTAACTTTCAAGACTCTCTATTTAAAAGATGATAACATTTGCCTCACTATATAGGAAGGATTTTGCCATATCGGCAAAATCATTGCTTTCCAAATGCAAGTCCACATTCTTTATGTGAAACACACATAAAGGGGCCACATGCATTTAGAAATTTGGAACTTTGGAAGTTTTAAAAAGATAATTTTGTAGATAGAACATATATTAGATAACAGTCCTATAGGGATCTGGGAGAGCATCTGGTAACTAAATGCATTAACATTTCTGCAGTGAAAAAAATACTCATACTAACTGGGATAAGTAAAGACTGTGCAGGACAGCTTACTCTCCCCCGGCCCCAGTAAAGTGAGGACAGGTTCTGTCACCATATGAGTTCTGAATAAACTTTAGATTTCTCACAGCCTTTGGGGTTTCAGGATTGTGGGTAAAGATTTATAGGTCTATATTTGGAAAATGATGAGCACTATCCACCAAAGAATGCCCCAGAAATAGAGATGTGATAAAAACAGTAAGCATAATGAAGTTTGGTTATGTTTTAAAATTGGAAATCAAAATTTTAGTCATCGAATTGCTTAAATCTAAATATTCAAAGAAAAATTTAGAGTATGTATATTTCGGCTCAAGAGGGAAGGTGGATGTTTTTGTATTCTACTCTTAGAGTTTGCATTTGTTGTGTTTTTGCTCTGAAATACATAAACTTTTTAGAAACTCAGTTCTCTGATGGTAAAGTATTTCTCTGGGCTTACTAAAATAAATTAATAATAATAAATAATACCAAAATAAATAAATTCATTTTAGGTATTCCGATCCATTATTTAAGTCATCTGATATCAAATCAGCAAGTTTAGAGGATCTGTGGGAAAATCTGAGTTTAAAGCCTACTAACTCCCCTCTTGTAAACATCTCTGCAACCTTGTCTCCACAAGGTAAGTAAAGATGATGCAAGTAAGAAATTTAGAAGACCAACTTCAGATAAAATTAGTTATTTAAAACTTTTCAATCTTAACCTTTATTAGAATTTAAATATTCAGAGCACAAAGAGTACACTGTGTATTAAAGCTGTTTATATTAAGTTTTAACAGAGGTCTATTATCTTCAACAAATAGATCAGTGTTGCAATTTTTGAAAACTGACTTTTGTCCTATCAGCTGGCAGAGGTTCAAGCTGCAGTGGTTTGCGTGCAGAGTTTTATTTATTTTAAATATACTCTCAGATACTTTTTTCTCTAACATTTTATGAGGTTAAATAAAATTTTGAAAATTACATTAGAACATTAACAGAACTCTTATATTCTTCCTTGTCTATGGCAATGGAATGCAGATTAATGACCGATTTCCACCTTCCCTCCCCCATCCCAGTTGTGGAAACCCTGAGTGGAATAATCTGCAGCCAATAGTTTCAGACCAGTTTTCAGATTGAATAATGAATCATTCTTTCTTCCAAAGTCCTTATTAACATGTTATATGACTTGATCTCTTATCTCTGCCATATTGCTTTTACAGTAAAAGAATGAAAAGAATTCCTGCTGTCCAAAGTCTGTTCTCCTACACTTTTAACAAATCTTGAATTGTTTTACTTTGTCATAAGAAACCACTTCATAAATAAGGTTGACTTTTTTTTCTCTTTTCTTTTTTTTTGCCAAAATTTATACCATAGACTTGCCTAGACAAATATCGTGGTATTTAGTAAATATTTTTACTTTTCACTTTGTCATTTTTCCTGTGTAGTTATTAATGAAGTATGGCAAGAAGAAACAATTGGACGTCTACTGCAGCTCGTGGACCTTCCACTTCTTGACTCCTTACTCAAACAGCAAGAGGTTGTATCTAAAGTTCCTCAGCCTAAGAGGCAACCTGACTTGGTCAACAGCAGTAACTATCTGGATCGAGGGATTCTGAAGGCTTACAGTGACTCTCAGTATGTGGAAATACATCTGTCTCAATAAATTGAGTGTGTAGGAAAGTCGTGGATAATTGTTTTAAGATAATCTTCTGAATTCTTCTGTCCACATGATCAGATATGCATTAGTCAGTTGATAATTATCAGGACTTGGGAAAGTGAAGACCAAAATCACCTTGGTCAAAATTAGAAAGAGATATAATTTTCATTATTTTTTTATATTTTTGCTTCTCACATAACCTACTTAACATCAAGTGAAAAAAATGATTCTATTCCATCTTCTTATCTTTGTTAAAATTTAGGGCTCTCCGGTCTTCAAAGGGACCTGGAACAAAATTAACAGATTTGGCAAATTCTTAGACTCATTTGACTACCTATACTTTTATGCTTCTCCAAAATACCTTGAATATGTATTTTTTTTAAAGATTTTATTTATTTATTTGACAGAGAGACAACCAGAGAGGGAACACAAGCAGGGGGAGTGGGAGAGGGAAAAGCAAGCTTCCCGTTGAGCAGGGAGCCCGATGCGGGGCTTGATCCCAGGACCCCGGGATCATGACCTGAGCCAAAGGCGGATGCTTAACGACTGAGCCACCCAGGCGCCCCTTGAATATGTATTTTTTAATTAACTAGTTTTATTGAAGAGATAGAATGAAAGTAACTCTTGCTCTAAGGCTTAACTTCAGGTGCTAAGGGAAGTATGATTTTTTTTTTTCCTTAAGGAAGAGTTCTGTATTCCTTATAACTTTGAAACTCTTTTCTTTTTTTTTTTTTAAAGATTTTATTTATTTATTGAGAGAGAGAGAGAGAATGGTAGAGAGCATGAGAGAGAGGAAGGTCAGAGGGAGAAGCAGACCCCCTGCTGAGCAGGGAGCCCGATGCGGGACTCGATCCCGGGACTCCAGGATCATGACCTGAGCCGAAGGCAGTCGCTCAACCAACTGAGCCACCCAGGCGCCCCTGAAACTCTTTTCTTAAGTAAAATTATTAAAGGTTAAAATCTTGTATTTTCTAGCTTATTTAATTTTTAATTACTTTGCCTCATGTTCAGTAGTTAGGGAGATGGGAATGTTTAAAAGGAATGCAACTTATATTTTTCGGTACTTCTTCACAAGTTCTACAGTCCAATGAACTATTAATAGTTGAATACCAAAAGGGAGTTTAAAACCTTATGCAGGGGGTGCCTGGGTGGCTCAGTCGTTAAGCGTCTGCCTTCGTTTCAGGTCATGATCCCAGCGTCCTGGGATAGAGCCACACATCGGGCTCCCTTCTCAGTGGGAAGCCTGCTTCTCCCTCCCACTCCCCCTGCTTCTGTTACCTCTCTTGCTGTCTCTCTTTCTATGTCAAATAAATAAATAAAATCTTAAATAAATAAAACATTACGCAAAAAAATAAAGTTAATCCTAACATACTAGTTATTGAACTCTGTGTGTATAATAGGATTATTTTTTTTTTTTAAGATTTTATTTATTTGACAGAGTTAGCGAGAGCAGAAACAAGCAGGGGGAGTGGGAAAGGGAGAAGCAGGCTTCCCGCTGAGCAGAGAGCCGTATGTGGGGCTCGATCCCAGGACACTGGGATCATGACCTGAGCTGAAGGCAGACGCTTAACTGACTGCAGGAGGATTATTATTCAACAAGAATTTAAATCATTATGATGAGCACTGAGGGAAAAAAAGATAAATAAAATTGAATAAATCACACCTATAATTCTTTTTTTTAAGGTGGGGGAGGGGCAGAGGACTAGAGAAAATCTTAAGCAGGCTCCACCTCCAGTATGGAGCCCAAGGTGAGGCTCGATCTCAGGCCCTGAGAGCATGACCTTTAGCTGAAATCAAGAGTTGGACATTTAACTGACTGAACCTCCCAGGTGCCCCACACACCTATAATTCTTTAAAAAAAAAAAAAAAGAATTTAAATCCCATTTCTATAATCTAGGTTTTTTTTTTTTAAGATTTTATTTTTAAGTAATCTCTACACCTATTATGGGGTTTGAACTCACAACTCCAATATCAAGAGTTGCATGCTCCACCGACTGAGCCAGCCAGATACCCCATATTTCTACGATCTAAAGTAACATATAAAAACATTTTATAATTACCTTACATTTTAAATACAGAATTAGAAATTGTGCTAGAAGTGACCTTGAAGATCATCTTGCTGCATCTTACTATGAACTTGAGGAAGCTGATGCACGGAAAGGTGACATGACCTGCCCAATATAATGCTCCTGGGTGGTGGCAGAATTAGTTGTCCTGAGTTCATAGCAGTAGAGCACATGGTTTTTCTTTTTTAAACTACATATAAAATAAATCATGTATATTAGCAAGTTGAATATTAAAAGTTATTCTAGAATTCTATTTCTTGAAATGTAACATTTTTCTGATTTACCCAGGTGGCATTTTATTAAAAATGGAAACTAAATACTTATTTTTGAAACCCTACCTTATCTTCCTCTGTTCTCTCCTGGCCAGAGTGAGAGATGATAGATCACAGAGTTCTGACATACACAACATCGTATTAGAAAAATACTGGCCTAGGAGTCAGATCTGGGATCTAGTCCTAACTGGGACCCTGAGCAAGTAACTTAGAGTTTCTGGGCCTCTGTTGTAAATTTAAGATTAGAGTTTGAATTTTGATATCCTTTTCAGTTTACATTGTAGTGGATAGCTTCTGTTTTCACTTCAAAAAAGAAAAAGACATATGAAGCCAAACTTTTTGTCTGTGATACATGATCTAGCTATATTTTAAAAAGAATTAAACACATCTATATCTAAGTGTATAGAAATTTATCCTCATGGCAAACTTGAAAGAGGTAGTAAATTAGGTATGGTGTGTATATTTGTTAGTTGCTTTTTAAAATAATTAAAATAATTTTTTAAAAAATAATTCTTTTTTCCCCCATAGGGAAGATGAATGGCTCTCTGCAGCAACTGATTGCTTAGAATACCTTCCAGACCAGATGGTGGTGGACATAAGCAGAAACTTTCCTGAGCAACCAGATAGGATAGACTTAGTGAAAGAACTTTTGTTTGATGCCATTGGCAAATATTACAGTAGTAGGGAACCTCTGTTAAATCACTTATCTGATGTTCATAATGGCATTGCAGAGCTCTTAGGTAAGTAAGATCTTACTGGATACTGGAATTTGTCTTTTGGAGGAAACAGGAAAAAGTTAATTATCCTCAAAATGAACCAAACTGCTTCAGGCTCGAAGTGGATCTGGATAAATCCATGGAAAGTATGTTTTTTCCAAACTTCTAAGGTTCATTTGGAAGGAGGCTTTACTAAGCTCTAAAGTTATGCAGGAACTTCTGGTTGGCACAGGAGAATGCTGCCCTAATTCACTGGAAGTTTAATAGGTATCGTGTGGCAGTTCTCTCTTTAGAAAACATTACCAACACCACCACTCTCCCCCGCTTCATTGTCTTCAAAATGGCAGACAGTCCCTCTACCAATGAGCCAGACTGTTCAACATGGTTTGTTGAAAACAAATTGTGGATTTCAGAGAATCCTTTCCATTTTTCTCAGGTAGAGTTGGATACATCAGAACTTTACACATAATGTACCCTTGAAATGTGTTGAATTAATGAAAAGCAGGCTGAGAATTTATTTACAAAGCCAAGAGTTTGATTTAACATCCTAAGATGATTATGACAAGGATTTAGGGTATCAGTTGCCAATTTGAGAATAGGCTGCCTTAATGGTTGGTATCGGTCATTTATTGTAATTCCTAGTTGTTTTGTTTTGCTTTTGAAAATAGTTTTGAGGGGCCCCTGAGTGGCTCAGTCAGTTAAGCGTCTGCCTTCTGCTCAGGTCATGGTCCCAGCATCCTGGGATGGAGCCCTACATCGGGCTCCGTCAGTGGGAGCCTGCTTCTCCCTCTCCTTCTGCCTGCTTACCTACTTGTAATCTCTCTCTCTCTGTCAAATAAGTAAATAAAATCTTAAAAAAAATAGTTTTGAGTAAGTTTAGTGTTTAGCTTCAGCTTTACCTTGAGTTTTGTTCCCTTTGATAGTCATATTTGGTCAAAATTAAAAGCAGTTTTTTCTTTTGGCTGAAGTGAACGGGAAGACTGAAATAGCATTAGAAGCCACTCAGCTCTTTCTAAAGCTTCTGGACTCCCAAAATAGAGAAGAATTTAGAAGACTACTGTATTTCATGGCTGTTGCAGCACATCCTTCTGAATTTAAATTACAGAAAGAAGTAAGTCTTTTGTCTAAATGTGAATTGTATTTGAGCAGCCTTAGTTCTTACAGGACCCACAAGTCAGATTATTTCACATCAGCATCAAATATGCTGAAATGAGTAATGACTATTAATATTCAACATTGCCTTTTATATTAAATTCATTCTTTTAAATATACACTATTGGGTTTGTTTTATTTTTATAGAGTGACAACCGAATGGTTGTGAAAAGGATATTCTCAAAAGCGATTGTTGACAATAAAAATTTATCTAAAGGCAAAACTGATCTTCTCGTACTCTTTTTAATGGATCATCAAAAAGATGTTTTTAAGGTAAAATTCTGAAAGTAGTTAAGTTGAGCTTATGTAATAGATCACTGGATTAAAATGCATTTGAATAATCTGTGTCCCTCTTTTTTTTTTTTTTTAAGATTCCAGGAACTCTACATAAAATTGTTAGTGTTAAGCTCATGGCCATTCAGAAAGGAAGAGATCCAAATAGAGATACAGGTAATCTGAGAGATACAATTTTCATGATCTTCCAAAGATAAATTCTTAGTGTTATTTGACAGTGTTTTGTTGCACTTGAATTTCAACTAAACTTTAAATTCCTCAGGGTTATCCAGACTTAGCAGAGAGCCTCCTTATGTCAAAAAGTAACTTGACCAGATTTAGACAGTCAGCAGTGCTTAGCATCTTCAATGCATTTTATAAACTGGGGAATAAGAATATAAATGTAAAAATATTGCTTATTTTTTTTAGTTAAATCTGAGGAATAGATTCATTAACTGAACTTTTTACTTTTAAACATAAAGGATATATATATTGCCAGAGAATTGATCAAAGTGATTATTCTGACCATACACAGAAGACAACTAAGGATGAACTAATGAATTTACTAAAGACTATTGATGAGGATTCAAAACTGTCTGCCAAAGAGAAGAAAAAATTGCTAGGTCAGTTCTATAAGTGTCATCCAGACATCTTTATTGAGTATTTTGGAGACTGAGTTTTTAATGTCTGTATATAACTTATGTATTTTAATAATAAATTATGTATCCTAAATATCTAATCACACTTGTAATCTTAGATGTTCTAAATATGAAATTGTACTTAATAAAACATTTTTGTATAACCTTCTGTGTCTGAAACTGAGTATTAGATGGTGTATTGCTGTTAGATATTAACCTCTTTAGGGTGAGCTGATTTATAAGCACTATGCCCAATACTTTATAGAACATCATAGGAATTTAATGATATGACATTGCAGTGTTTACATAACAAAGTATTAAATAGTAAGGAAGTCTATAATTACAAGTTAATAGGAGTGTGGTTTTTACCTTAAGAGGTACTCCTTAAAGGTACAAGAGAGAAACTCAGGCTATGATAAAGTGAATTTGCTAATTACCATAAACAGTAGACAAGTCAGAAATGGAACTGTCCTAATTTTGAAAACTTCAACATCTTTCAAAGTTTATTGGGGAAAAATTCAAACATATAAAAATGGGGGAGAACAGAATAATAGAATAACTTCCATGTACCCATTATCCACTTTGAACAACTGGCAACTCATGGCCAATCTCATTTAATCTATACCCCATGCATTCCTTGCTCCCACCCCAGTAAACGTCAGACATCATATCACTTAATCTATTAAATTGCAGAATGCATGGCTAAAAGATAAGGACATTAAAAAACCACAATATCATCATTACATACACACAAACCCACAATTCCTTAATACCATCAAATATGCAGTCAGTAGTCACATTTTCTGATCTCAAATGATTTTGACAGTTTACTCAAATAGGGGTCCATTAAGGTCCATAAATTACAATTGGTTAATATGCTTCTGAAGTCTTTTAATCTGGGGCACCTGGGTGGCTCAGTTGTAAAGCGTCTGCCTTCAGCTCACATCATGATCCCAGGGTCCTGGGGTCGAGCTCCGCGTCCGGCTCCCTGCTCAGCGAGGAACCTGCTTCTCCCTCTCCTGCTCCCGCTGCTTGTGTTCCCTCTCTTGCTGTGTCTCTCTGTGTCAAATAAATAAAATCTTTTTTTTTTTAAAGTCTCTTCTATATGTTCTTCTTTTAACTCCTCCTCCTTACTTCTTTTCTTGCTCTGCCTCTGTCATTGAATAAACCTAGTTAGTTCTTGAGTTCTTCCAGTCTGGATTTTGCTGATTGCAAGCCTGTACTATCTATTATCATGTTCCTCTCGTATCCTGTACATCTTGTGAACTGGTCATTACCACTAAAATCTTCAACTTTTCATCCAAGGTCATGATCATTTTGGAACTGCACTGTCAAGATATATTTGGTAAATAGACAAGCAATATAATACAATTACAATTTTTTTAAAGATTTTATTTATTTATATGACAGAGGCACAAGCGAGAGAGGGAACCCAAGCAGGAGGAGTGGGAGAGGGAGAATAGCAGGCTTCCCGCTGAGCAGGGAGCCCGATGTGGGGCTCGATCCCAGGATCCTGGGATCATGACCTGAGCCAAAGGCAGACGCTTAATGACTGAGCCACCCAGGTGCCCCAATACAATTACAATTTGAAATTGTTCATCCATATAATAATCAAAAGATTAAAAGGAAACAATTTTTCTACTTAAACTTTTAAAGAGAGGTTAGGAGGGGGCACCTGGCTCACTCAGTCTGTAGAGCATGTGACTCTTGATCTCGGGGCTGTGATTTTGAGCTCCACGTTTGGGCATAGAGATTGCTTAAACAAAAAAACCTAAAAGAGCAGTAGAGAAAACTTAGATGCACCAAAATGCTAGCATGTCAGTCTTTTATTTTCTAACATCTGATACCAACAGCCTTTCAGTGGGAGAAGGTTGAGAACTCTATAATGTATCTGTGATCCCAGTTCTAATAAAGCAGGGAATAACTTTGTCAGGTTTTTTGTTTTCCGTTTCTGTTTTCATTTTTTTTAAAGATTTATTTATTTATTTATTTGAGAGAGAGAGCACGAGAGGGAAGATGGTCAGAGGGAGAAGCAGACTCCCCGCTGAGCAGGGAGCCTGATGCGGGACTCGATCCTGGGACTGCAGGATCATGACCTGAGCCGAAGGCAGTCGCTTAACCAACTGAGCCACCCAGGCGCCCCCGTTTTTGTTTTCATAGGCAAGGGAAGGCAGCTGTCTTTACTGTGTGAAAAAGAGAAGAGAAGATAGTTCGTGATTTAAATGTGAGAGGAAGTTTTCAAAAACTGAAAGTGTGGTGAGACAATATTCGGGGTGTGGAGGTGGTTCTTGCCCGGCTGTAAACTCGAAACACCTGGGAAGCTTAACAACTCTTCCCTGGCATCACCCCCTGGAGTCTCAGATGATCCTTTTAGAACTCCTGCCCCCCCTTCCGCCGCTGGAGATTCCAAGATGTAGTCAGGGTTGAGAACCACTAATCTAGAGACTATACATTAGTATAGAGCAACTGTGTGTACTATCCGACTTGAGACCTTTACTTTGCACATAACTGAATGATTATTTGGCAAACAAAACCTAACACTTCTTCAGGGGAAGCAAAACTAACTGCCTAGTTATTATATTCATGTTCCTAGAAGCAGCGGCATTCATTTCATGGAAAATTCTAGCAAGATCACAGTTTACCTCAAACTTCCTAAGCAAGAATAAAGTTTTAAGAAAAGTTGGTCCTGTTTACTGCAAGCATGGTCAAAGTTTTAAAGTGCGGGTCCTGTGCTACCATGAATGCTGTGGGCACCCCTCCTGTATCACCAAAACTGTCAGCTCATTCACTCATCCATGATATCCCTCTGGGGACCCGGCCCCACTTAGACACCTGATGCCTAGGTGACTATGAGCCTTGCCACCACCCTAGCTGAGTAGACCAGGGCTGAGCACTGATCCAAGGACAGCTTACCTGTAGGCAAATGACTGATTTTGCACAAAATCAGCTTGGTCAAGGAGATTCTATATAGAAAAATCCAAATTAGGATGAAGCAACAACTAAGAAAATAGAGAAACCAGTCTGTGATTCAGAGGAGCGCTGGAGATTGCAGCAAGGAGTAGAGATGTGATGAGAGCCATCCTGTGTCTTGGGGAGATGATACAACAGTACTGCTCTCTAGAACAGCTGCTGGCTTTCTCCTTCCAAACCCTAGGTAGCATTGCTGTGAACTCCCTTTATTTTGAAGTAGTTTGAGTTTCCAGTGCTTGCAGACAAAAAAATCAAGGTGTCCATATGTTTTTAGTATTTGAAACAATTCCAAGTATATGAGAAGATAAAAAGTAACCATTACAAGTCAAATCAATGGTTTTAATATTGTAACAGTGTACCCTCCACAAGTGAAAATTGTTTATATTAATCCTTCAAGGAAGGTAGTGGACTCTCACTAGGAGTGTGGATGTGGCAGGAGCAAGGGTGAATCTCTCTGGGGAGGTGGTTCTTGCCTAGTTGCACATTTGAATCACCTGGAAAGCTTAACAGTTTTTCCCCCGCATCACCCCCAGAGTTTCAGATGATCGTTTTAGAATGCCCACACCCCAGACAATTTTAGGGTGTAGTCAGGTTTGAGAACCACTAATCTAGAGACTTTATGGTATACTAGTCTGGACTCCACAGTGAGAGCTTAATGTTTTCTTGGTGAGTCTTTATTCCAGGTAGTTGAGTATCTTAAGGGTTTTGTTTTTTTCTCTCCTGAAGTGAATCCTCATTGAGGACTTTGATGTGCATGTGTATTTAAGAAAAAATATCTAGTGTGCTAGTTAATTGTTGTGTTGCACTCAGCCTTCAGTACTTTAGGAATAACTGCCCACGTGTGATCTATTTAGTAGTGTTTGAAAGCACTCATTTAACTTCATCTTGCTTTTCTAGTTATTTAAATTTAACAAGTTTTATAGGCTACGGGTAGGAGACTAGATTACCTTCATTTTAAGTTATACATGACTTATGCTAAGTCTTATAGCATCTTTACAAAATGAACAGTTAAGAATCACATAGCTTTTATTTTTTTTCTAAAGATTTTATTTATTTGACAGAGAGAGGGACAGCGAGAGAGGGAACACAAGCAGGGGGAGTGGGAGAGGGAGAAGCAGGCTTCCGGCCGAGCAGGGAGCCCGATGCGGGGCTCATTCCCGGGACACTGGGATCGTGACCTGAGCCGAAGGCAGACACTGAACAACTGAGCCACGCAGGCGCCTCAGATAGCTTTTACTTTTTAAGATTAGGTACAAAAACTCTGTTCAGGTAGTTTGCTATCCTACTGCTAAAAGGTGAGAAAAGCATGTTTTTTTGGAGCAGCCTCTAGTCCAGTGCCGAGATAATCACAGCAGATGAGGCTCCAAAACGGGCTTGGCTTAGCATATTTTCCCCTTCTAGAACACAGTCATAAAATGCTCCAAGTCCTTACTGTTGTTTATATACCTACACCCAGCTGAACCCTCATGGGAACCGTTCGTCCCCTTGCCTCTTGTCTCTTCCGGGCTGAAGTCTCGCTCTTTCTATCGACAAAGTGTAGCAACCACTTAGGTAAGAGAGGATCCCCAAACCAAAATGAATCTGTGCCATTAAAGTGAGGCTTGGCTATCTAGGCATGTTTTTTTTTTTTTAACCCCCCAGATTAGGGAAAATAATAAACTATGTACAGTGACGAAACATGATGGTAATACTGAAGTTTGAAAACCCAGGCGGGGAAGGTTTTGAATGAAGTTGCGAATAAGCGGCCTCTTTCTTTCATTTGACAGACTCCGCGCCGGCTCTACCACGTGTTCCTCTCCCGCCTCACACTCTCCCAACGGCGCCCACCTTTCTGTACGGAAACATGGCGCCGCCCTGAGTGGGGCGTGCACCACCTGGCTCCGAGCCACCGCCCACTAAGCCTCGTTAGCCGACTCGGAGCCTGCCTCTCGCATCTCCGTACAGAAACATGGCGCCTCCCGGCTCGAGCTCGCGCCCATTGAGCATTCTCTGCCCGTACGGGACCGCGCCTCCCGCCTTTCCGTACGGAAACATGGCGCCGCCCTACGAGGGGCGGGCCCCTCCCGGCTAAAGGGCTGCCTCCTCCTTCCCGACGCTTGAGGAGCGGCCGCACTGGCCGCTACCCACCGGAGCCGGGCTGGGAGGACGGCCCACAGCGCGGCGAGGGATGCGGCCTCGGAAGGGCAGAGGCTGAAGTGTCCCGTGCTCGCCGCGCATCGCTCCGCGCCTCCGCTGCCCGTCTCATTCCCCGCCCAAGCGGCAGGAGGAACTCCGTGGCAGGTGAGGGAAGCGGACGCAGAGGCTGGCAGCCCAGCGGGGCCCGCACGGGAGGCGCCAGGTGGAAATCACAGGCATTTCTTCGCCTCCTCAGGGCAGGTCGGGCCCCGTGCTGTCGGGTGGAGGCAGGGACGGCGGCGGGGTGCGCGTAGGGCGGCCTTTGTCCCAGCCCTCGAGGCCGTGCTCCTAGCGCGCCCCTCTGCCATCGCTTGCCGCCGGCCCGCCACTCCCTCGCCGGCCGGAACAGTTGTTTACAACGGAATCCGGGCGCTAAGCGGGAGTGGCGCTGGGTGCCGGAGGGAGCGGCTCCGGGCGTCGGTGGGCAGAGCGCCCTTCCTTTGCTGAGAGACCCTTTCTGCTGGGCAGTCTCTTGTGGCGGCTTTAGGGCCCGGCGTGTAGCTCGGATAGAAGGTCTTCAGGACCAGTGCGAGGATCCTCCTACCCCCGGTTCCCTTCCAGGCGGAGGAGTTGGTGACTGTTGAATGCATGAGCACGCTGTAAGCAGTCCATGGTTCCTGTAGCTACCAGTTCTGGTAATTAGAGCTCCCCTTTGTGGAAAGCCTGGAGTGTGCCAGCTGCACATTCTGTCGTCTCATCTTCCCCCCAAATCGAAGAAGTAGGTAGCTGCATTTTACGGATGAGGAAACTGAAGTTCCCCAGCTAGTAAAGAGCCAAAATTGGAACCCAGGTACGTCCTGAGACCAACGCCCCTCCTTCGCCCACACGCTGACATCAACAGAGATGACACCGCTGTCACCACTTAGTGGGCATCTGTTTGGAACATAGACGTACACGGATGGAGCGTGTGTAGGAAATATGGTTGGTGTTGGGCATGAAGAAGTTAAAAATCCAGGTGAAGAGTTGTTTTTAATAAAACTAGCAATTTTACAGGCTCCCCCAACCCACCTTTCCCTCTTCATCACCTGCCACTAGTTTTCTCATTTCCATGTGCCTTCACATGTGCCCTCTGAGTGAAATGCCCCCCTTTCCACCTCCTCTTCCACTCTAGACATTTTTTTAATTGGGTGAAATACTGCTCTTTTCAAACGAACAGCTCCCCCTTTCCGGGAAGGTTATCCCAGGCTCCTTCTAGGCGGAATTCCTTAATCCCTCCACTGTGTACCCTTAGTGGTTTCATCCTGCCACCAAAGCTTAAGCTTCACTCCGTTTCCTTATGAGCATCTTTCCCTCTCCAGACCTATTTAAATAAGTGTATGTTGAATTGGATCGAAGGCAACGATGCGTGCCAGATGTGCAGTAACTAGCCCAACAGGAGTTCAGAGAAAGGGGCAGACACGGCGGGGGGGAAGTGTCCTGGGAGGAGTAGGAGTGAAGCTGAATCTTAAAAGCGGGGGTTAGTTTATTAAACTGAGCGTTAGAGAGAAGCATGCCTTCCTCCTCACGGCGCAGTTAAGAGTTACTTCATCCTTTCTGAGCTCATTCTCAGCATGTGAAGAGGATAAAATTAGAAGTATGTGTTTGTCCTTTCTCATAGAATATGCTGGCAGTGTTATCTTTTGGATCTTGGAGCATATCCAGAGCCTAATAGGATTTAGGACAGAGGAGATGGGTGTCTGGAGTGGGATATTGGAAGGTAAGGGGAACTGCATTAAAGCAACCTTCGTATTAATAATGCAGGCCGTGAGGGGCGCCTGGGTGGCTCAGTCATTAAGTGTCTGCCTTTGGCTCAGGTCATGATCCCGGGATCGAGTCCCGCATTGGGCTCCCTGCTCAACCGGGAAGCCTGCTTCTCCCTCTCCCGCTCCCCCTGCTTGTGTTCCCTCTCTCGCTGTCCCTCTCTCTGTCAAATAAATAAATAAAATCTTTAAAAAATAATACAGGCCTGGAAATGTCAATTCCAGTAACTTCATTCTACTTAATGGAGGGATCTGAAAGTTCAGATAATTATATCAAGTGATTCTTTAATGTGCAAAAGAGAGTCTGCCAGACCTTTTGGAAGCAGTCAACATTTTTCATCCCTGGATTACCCTCCAAGGTATCTAATAAAGACTAATTAGTGTTTATGACAATGTTTTGTGATCTCCAAGTGCTGATGGTACAAATGCTAATTATTTGCAGTATTGTGTCTGTCTTCTCCCTTAGTTAGAAACACCTTAGGAAGAGAACTCTAGGAAAAAACTCGGGGGGGGGGGGCGGTAAAAAACTTGAGAAAAACTTTTACAGTAAAAAGAGGCTACAATTTCAGGCCCTTTTTTTTTTAACTGGCCCAAACCAATGTGTTAAGTATTATTCCTGTTCTAACCAGCAACTTAAAAAATTAAAACCCCACCCAACCCCATACATTGTGGTTGTTTGCAACGTCCTCCTTACCATCTTTTCCTGCTGACTGGCCAGAAGTTAATAAAAATATTTGCCCCACATATTCTTACATGCTTTGTAAGATTCTACCTTCTATGTGTCATCCCTAGTTATTCACAAAACAGAATCAGAGAACCAGCTCCTCAGCCCAGTGTCTTCATTTGGAAGCAAAGTTAAAAAAGCATGATTTCCAAAGACTTTTCATATCCACTCTCAGGAATGAAAGTAAAGAATTGAAGAATTGAATCTTTGATTAAAACAGAAGCAGGCAGTTGATAGTATTATCTTCCAACAATGTAAGGTCCTGTTTTCTTTTGACATGGCACTTAGGAGTGGGACAAAAATATTCAAACTTGTCACTCTCTGAGGTATAGGCCCATAAATTTGATAAACGTAAATGTCATTTTACATGTATCTGTTTAATCATTGAGGTAGAATATGCTAGCTGGATAAGATCTTCCCAAGCTCATTCATTCTTACAGGTGAGAAAATTGAAACCCCTAAGAGAATAAATGATTTGCCGAGTCCTACTGCTAGTTAGTGACAGAGTCAGAACATTTGGTTCACTTTTGTTTTTTCTTTCCTAGGAAAGTAAATAAACTTAGTTGAGAATGTCCGAAAACCCTGGCAAGCCCAATATAAATGAAGCCGGAAAATCAAAATCGAATGATTCTGAGCAAGACCTTGAAGATGCTGTGGAAGGTTCTGATGAAGCTGTACAGAAAACAATAAAGTCGGTCTCTCCCAGCACCCAAAGAGTGCAAAGACCTCACTGTAAGCAAATTTGACTTTGGTTAGAAGCCATACTATCATTGTTTTCAGATGATATTTTGATTAGGCTTCCTTGTACTTGTGACCCTGAGCTGGGTTCTAATATGATAACATTGCTGATAACTAGTATTTAAGAAAAGCCAAGTTTCTCAACTGGCAGCCTAGTCACTTGTGGAGTTTCTTTTTTGTTGTTTTTAAGATTTTATTTATTTGAGGGGTGCCTGGGTGGCTCAGTTGGTTAAGCCGCTGCCTTCAGCCCAGGTCATGATTCCAGAGTCCTGGGATCGAGCCCCACATCAGGCTCCTTGCTCTGTGGGGAGCCTGCTTCTCCCTCTCCCTCTGCCTGCGGCTCCCCCTGCTTGTCATCTCTCTCTCTCACTGTCTCTCTCTCTGTGTCAAATAAATAAATAAAATCTTAAAAAAAAAAAAAAAAGAAAAAGAACCACAGTACCCTCTTTGAGGGTATTTGAAAAAAAAAAAGATTTTATTTATTTGAGAGAGAGAGAGAGAGAGAGAGAAAGCGCATGGTGGGGAGTGGCAGAGAGAGAGAGAGAGAGAGAGAGAGAGAGAGAGAGGGAAAGAGGAGACTCCCTGCTGAGCAGGAAGCCCTGCGGGGCTGATCCCAGGACCCAGAGATCCTGACCTGAGCGGAAGGCAGACGCTTAAATGACTGAGCCACCCAGGTGCCCCCACTTGTGGGTTTTCAATTGCTTGAGAAATTAAAATTTTAGGATCATGTCCAGAATATTCCTGTTTTCCTGCAGTCTCTGTGGCATTCCACTTTCTCTGAAGTGCTCTGAGAAATAGGGTGGAGTGCAAATTGTAGCTTTAATTTAAAAAGCATCTGAAAATTGTGAGGCAGTTTCCAGCCAGGACTGTGCTTGTGCAGGTTAAAAAAGAAATAGGTTTTGAATGTGAGTGAGGTCACCACACCCTAACTCCATTGCCTGGGGGCTTAGTTCCCACGAGGTTGAGGGGATTCAGTTTGCTGAATGTGTGGTGAAGTCATTTCAGATCCCTGGCAGGGAGCAGGGCCTCAAGGATGAAAGGGTGGTAATTTCCGCAAGTATTCCCAGCAGTCGCCCCAACTCATGTCTTTTATTAAGAATACTTAAGCTTTTTGAAGTGAGTCCAAAAATGAAAGTTATAAGAGGGAGTGTCATAGTCTAAGAATGTCAGTGCTGATGTTATCTCTTTAAAGTGTAGATGATCAGTAGTTCTTCATATTTGAAAGAAATATGAACATTTTTGGGGTTTCAGATGTGTTTCTTTTAAAATGATCAAAGCTCTTCCCGGCTAATTTATTAGTCCACAGAGTATTCTTTTCTTTTTAAAGATTTTATTTATTTATTTGACAGAGACAGCGAGAGAGGGAACACAAGCAGGGGGAGTGGGGAGGAAGAAGCAGGCTTCCCGCCAAGCAGGGAACCCGATGTGGGGCTCCATCCCAGGACCCTGGGATCATGACCTGAGCCGAAGGCAGACGCTTAATGACTGAGCCACCCAGGCGCTCCCCCCCTTTTTTTTTGTAATTAAGGAAGCTTTATGCCCAGTGTGGGGCTTGAACTCAGGACTCTGAGAGGAAGAGTTGCATGCTTTACTGACTGAGCCAGCCAGATGCCCTTCAACATAGTATTTTTTTTTTCCTTTTTAGATTTTATTTATTTGAGAGCGAGAGAGAGCATGGGGTGGAGTGGGGAAGTTGCCAAGGAAGAGGGAGAAGTAGACTTCCTGATGAGCAGAGAGCCCAATGCGGGGCTCCATCCCAGGACCCTAAGATCAGGACCTGAGCCAAAGGCAGATGCCTAACCGATGCTTAACCACCCAGGTGCCCCTCAACATAGTATTCTTATAGCAAACATTATGGGCCCCATTTTATTGTGGTTTAGTATCACATAGATTTTGATAGATACACCAATAAGTTCAGGGAAACATGCTGTTGATAAGTCTGTCATGCATGTGTTAGGCCTTGCAGAAAAAAGTCAGGTTCTCCCAGCAGCCAGAGTACAAAGAGCTCACTGTAAGCAAATATGACTTTGGTTATATTGATCTCTAATATGTATAGTTAGAAAGCTTCTGTTTTCTCGTTTCTATTTATTTTTTAAGATTTTATTTTTATGTAATCTGTACCCAATGTGGGGCTCGAATTCACAACCCTGAGATTGAGTCGCATGCTGTACTGACTGAGACAGCCAGGCACCCCTGTTTTTTTTTTTTTTTAATTGGAGTATTTTTATTTTATGTACAATGAGTTGGCATTAAAGTAGGTATCTTGGATATCTGCAGTTAAGGTAGGTTATCTTGGATGACCAATTCAAGGAAGTTCACTTAACCCAACTTAATGAAGCCTATATTCGCGTACTGACGGAAACCCTGGCGGCACATACTGAGGCCGTAGTTCCGGATCAGACCGAGCCGGTTTGAGCAGACGCGGCAAGAGCAGAACCCTGGCCCCATTTCCTCGGATGGCTCCAGTACAGCTGCTGGTGACCCATCTTGCTCTCTCGGATGCAACAAGGCCAAAAAAAAAAAAAAAAAAGCCACCCCGATTTTTTTATTTTTATTTTTTTTAAAGAAGGCTCCATGCCGAGTGTGGGGCTTGAACTCACAAGCTTGAGATCGAGAGTCATGTGCTCTACCGGCTTGAGCCAGACAGGCACTCCTGTTTTCTCATTTTTAAAATAAGGAAAATAGGGCGCCTGGGTGGCTCAGTTGGTTAAGCGACTGCCTTTGGCTCAGGTCAAGATCCTGGAGTCCCAGGATCGAGCCCCGCATCGGGCTCCCTACTCAGCAGTGAGTCTGCTTCTCCCTCGGACCCTCCCCCCTCTCATGCTCTCTCTATCTTATTCTCTCTCTCAAATAAATAAATAAAATCTTAAAAAAAAACAAAAAAAATAAATGAAAATACAATTATTTCTTAGGATGGTTGTAAAGATTAAATGAATTCATGTAAAGCATTTAGAGTAATGCTTGGCACCTAATAAATGCTCAATAAATATTAATTGTTAATACTACTGGCATGTCATCTGTTGCATTTAAAGATACCAGGACTGATTGCTGTAATTTGGATGTATATGGCCAAATGATGGTTTTATCACCTACAGTTTCTGATAAGGAGGACCAGTGGTAGAGATCTTTAGTCATTCTTTGATTGATGGTCTTGCCTTTGGCATCCTGTCAGTCTACTGGCATGACTCCAAATTAATGTCAAGCCAACACTAGACTATATTATCTGAGATTGTATGTAGTTATATCCTTAAGAGTACTTACCTGGGACCCATGATTAAGTGTTAGGGGGTCCTAGGAACAGCCAGAAAAGTATATCAACATTTTTTTTAGGAAGAAAGTCATGGAATATTTCATTAAATTCTTTTAGAAGTCTATACCAAAATGAAGTATAAAATCAGTGCCCTAAAATATTCCTCTGGCTTCCTTGCCCTTGCTCCTTATAATAGTAGGTAGGCACAGGGCTGTGGGCCTCTGTGGTAAAGCTCAGACCCCATAGTCAGGGGACCACATCAGGAAGCATCACTGATCACATGGATCATAAATAAGAATTTATAAAATATGAAATTAACTGCAGACATTTGAGTTTATAGTAACTCTAAAATCACTTCTGGAATGCTACAAATTAAAATGTAAACAGCAAAAAATAACCTTTAGCCTTGCAAATTATACAGTAATATTTTAAAGGCAGAATTGCTATTGGTACCTGTGATATTGTGATTTATAAAATAAGAAATATATTTGGTCTTTGTCCAGTCCTGGCAAAGAGCTCCTTTGGAATTTCCTAAGTGAGGAGCCCTAGAAAGGTGTTTTTTGTTATGTTAATGAGGCAACTGGAAAACACCTAGGTCTCCTAAGGATGGGGGCTGGTTGGGGCGGGGGGGCGGGGGGGTGGTGGTGGGGGGGATCCAGTCATGTGATTAGAGGGTTGGAACTTTCAGTCCCATCCCCCAACCTCCAGAGTAGGAAGAGGGGCTGGAGGTTGAATCAATTGCCAGTGGCCAGTGATTTCTTTTTTTCTTTTTTTTTAAAGATTTGAGAGAGGGAGAGAGCACGTGCTTGCACAGGCACGTGGGGGGAGGGGCGGAGAGAGAATCTTCAAGCAGACTCCCCAAACATGGAGCCAGCAGGGAGCCGCACCCAGGGTTCTATCCTAGGACCCTGAGATTATGACCTGAGCTGAAATCAAGAGTCGGCCTCTTAACTGACTGAGCGACCCAGGTGCCTGGCCAATGGCCAGTGATTTAATCAATCATGCCTATATAATGAAGCCTCCATAAAAACCCAAGAGGACTGTTTTGGGAGAGCTTCCGGGTTGGTGAACACCTGGTGGTGTTGGGAGAGTGGGGTGCTCCAAGCATGGAAGCTCCGCCCCCTTTCCCGTACCTTGCCCCACGCATCTCTTCATCTGGCTGCTCCAGAGTTACATCCTTTTATACTAGACCAGGGATCTGGTAAGTAAAATGTTTCTCTGAGTTCTGTGAGCCGCTGTAGCAAATTAATCAAACAAGAGGAGGGAGTCTTTGGAACCTCTGATCTATAGCGCAGGTGACAATGTGGACTTGGGACTGGGGCAGTTTTGTAGAACCCAGCCCCTAACTTATGGGATCTGACCTACCTGCAGGTAGTGTCAAAATTGAATGGCTGGTGTGTGACAACTGCTTGTCCCAGCACACGTTGGAATTTGGGTGCAGAACCTTTAGTGATATTGAATATTGAAAAAGAAAAAATGGCTGGCTTGTGAGAATTGGTTGGCACTAATCTGAGGTGGTGATTTGATTCTAAACGATGATCTGTTCTTTCAACATAGAGCTCCTCAGAGTAAGGATCAGTCTGCTATAACTTCATGTTTCCTCTGAGATTCTCTACTACCACATGCTTCTCTGCTCACAAAGCACCTTCTGTTGTGGTGTTTATAATCACCTGTTGACCAGTAAGAGATGCTGTATTCAGATGAAAAACATCAATTATTACTCCAGTTAATATTTTCCATTTAGCATTTTGATTTATTAAATCAGGTCTTTGTGAGTTTAATTAGTAGATTCCATTCATCCTTAGCTAAATGGATGACACTAAGTTCTCGCATTTAAAAAAAAAGATTTTATTTTTATTTATTTTTTTAAAGATTTATTTATTTTGGAGAGAGAGGGGGCACACGTGCACATGGGCAGGGGCCGGGGGGCGGGCGCAAGGGGAGCGGGGGGAGAGAGAGAGAGAGAGAGACTTAAGCAGACTCCATGCTGAGCACAGAGCCCAACGCAGGGCTTGATCTCAAAATCCTGAGATCATGACCTGAGCCGAAACCAAGAGTCAGACGCTCAACCGACTGAGCCACCCAGGTGCCCCAAAAGATTTTATTTTTAAGTAATCCCTACACCCAACATGGGGCTCAAATTTACAACCCTGATGAGAATTGCCCGCTCTACTGACTGAACCAGCCAGGCACCCCTGTGAATTTAATTAGTACATCCCAGGCATCCTTAGATAAATGGATGGCACTAAATTCTTACATTTTGATTTGTTTATTTATTACAGTAATCTCCACACCCAGTGTGGGGCTTGAACTCACAACCCCGAGATCGATTCGCAAGCTCTTCTGACTGAGCCAGCCAGGCACCCCTAAGTTCTTACATTTTTAAAGCTCATGACTAGACTTTGAATTATGGTGTCTCTGTGTTCATTCAATCAGTCCATATTTATTAAGTGCATACTGTGTATCAGGAATCCAGTAGTGAGCCAGCAAGCCCACATAATCTCTTTGTTCATGGAACTTGCCGTCTAGTGAGGAAGACAAAATAAACAATTTCTACACATTGCAGTAAGTTCTGTGGATAAACTTCACTCTTGCATCACTGTACTCACTCTAGAGTAGTTTTGGGTGACATTTGCCATTTGAGAATTCTCAAATACAAAACAATCCCATCCCACAACCCTGTAATTAGTATGCAGTGAACAGTTCCTGTGTGTGTAGATTTGTAACGTATCCTGATCATATCTTAGAATTATAGCTTTTATCTCTTTTGATCAGGTACCCTTCATTAATAAGTTTGATTTTAAGTAGTCTCTAAGTTGGACAGCTCCTGTAAGCTGGTGTCTGATGTTCTCAGCACTTGATACAAACTGTTTTGTCCCAAGTGTACCCAAAACCCTGAGAACACACTTATCTATAATTTGGAAGTCTCCTCTTTCATAGAACATTCCTTCGGTTATCTTCTTTTTGCATACTAGGAAATAATAGCCCTGGAAGTTTAACCTAAGCTGAAACCAAGAGTCAGATGCTTAACTGACTGAACCAGCCAGGCGCCTCTGGCCCTGGAAGATTTAAATGACTTGTTGAAGGTTACATTCAAGAGTCTTGGTTAGAGGGAACTGAATTTCTTCCTGATGTGCTCTTTCCATTCTGTTTCATGACTAGGTAGCACACGAACAATGTCTATTTCTCATCACCAAAATGCCCCAAATTGTTGAAAAATGGTAAATTTATTGTGAAAAATGTTTCTGTTATTTTCAAAAGTTTAAGATGATTAGACATTTGAGGATTTTTGCAAAACCAAGGCTAAAACAAAACTCGGAAGCCCTGGTGACAATCCTGAATCTCTTTAAGAGAGAAAAACTTGGTGTACCTGTCTGGCTTAGTCAGTAGAACGTGTGGCTCTTGATCTTGGGGTTGTGAGTTCGAGCCCCACATTGGGTGTAGAGATTACTTTTTTTGTTAAAGAATTTGTTTATTTGACAGAGAGAGACAAAGCGAGAGAAAGAACACAAGCAGGGGGAGTGGGAGAGGGAGAAGCAGGCTTCCCGCCGAGCAGGGAGCCCGATGCGGGGCTCGATCCCAGGACCCTGGGGTCATGACCTGAGCCGAAGGCAGACGCTTAACGACTGAGCCACCCAGGCACCCCGAGATTACTTAAAAAAAAAAATCTTAAAAAAGATAAGAGCTCTATGGAATTTAATAACTTTAACTTCTGATGCTTGCTATTGATATAGCACAGTGGAAGTTCCATTTTCTGATAAATGGCAACAGAAAATATTAGCTGGGTGACTCAGTCATTAAGCGTCTGCCTTCGGCTCGGGTCATGATCCCAGGGTCCTGGGATCGAGCCCCGCATCGGGCTCCCTGCTCGGCGGGAAGCCTGCTTCTCCCTCTCCCACTTCCCCTGCTTGTGTTCCCTCTCTCGCTGTGTCTCTCTCTGTCAAATAAATCAAATCTTTAAAAAATATATATGTGTATATATATATTAGCTTGAATAAATTTAATAATCAGTATGCATATAGCAAATTCCTGCTCAGTGCCTTTGAATTTTTAATCAATTTTATTGAGGTATAATTTATATATAATAAAATGGAATTTTAAGTATGTATTTGAATTTTGACAAATGCATTTACAGTTGTGTCACTACTGCCACACTTATGAGCTGCTAGAACATTTTCATCACCTCCCTGAACTCCCATGCCCCTGGACAGTGACTCTTTCCCACCATTTGATCATAGTGTATGATCCATTTAATGTATTGTTGAATTTGGTTTGCTATATTTTGTCGGGGATCTTTGCATCTGTGTTCTTCAGGGATGTTGACCTGTACTTTTCTTTCCCTGTAGTGTCTGGTTTTGGTATCAAGGTAATGATAGCCTCATATAATGAATTCCGGTCTTTGGCAACCACTTACTTGCTTTCTGTCACTATAATTTTGTCCTTTTTATGATTTCAAATAAATGGAATCATACTGTATATAGTCTTTTGTATCTGACTCTTCAACTTGAGATAATGCTTTTAAGATTCATCTATGTCTTTGCATGTATCAGTTTATTCCTTTGTTATTGCTGGGTAGTATTCCGTTGTATGGTTACAATTTGTTCTACAAATCATCTACATTCTGCAGATGATCCACATTTGGATTAGTTCTAGGTTTTGATTGTTAGGAAGAATGCTGCTATTAACATTTGAAGACAGGTCTTCACATGGCCATAAGTTTTCAGTTTTCTTGGGTAAAGACCTAGGAGTGGGGTTGCTGGGCCATGTGGTTAAGTTTGTTTTACAAGAGCTGGTTTTCCAAAGTGACGGTACCATTTTTCATTCCCATTGTTTATGTACAAGAGTTCCAGATGCTCCACATCTGTGTCAAGACCTGGTATGATCAGTCTCTTTCATTTTGGCCATTCCAGTAGGTGTGTAGTGGTATCTCAGTGTGGTTTCAATTTGCATTTCCCTGATTCTAAAAGGAAAAACCTATAGTTTTTTACCTGCGTGGGGCAAAACCCAGTCCTTCCTCCTCTGTTTTTCTCCTGAGTGTCTTTTACTACTCACACAGAGTATACCACTTCTAGTTACCAAATGTGTGGGGCTCCCCACCCCCAATCAATTTTCTGTGACACCAGCTGGGTGTCTTACACTTCAACTAAATTCTGACACTGTTTACACTTCAACTAAATTCTGACACTATTTACCCAGAGATAACATCACATATTACAGGTGAAGGGCTTAGTCCCACAGGAATACCCCCCCCCCCATCCCTCTGCTTTGGACACCAGTCACAAGTCTAGGTTGTCATCTCTGCTTCTGACCGGTCAGCTATAGACTGGAGATTCTAGTGACCCCTCCTTGGATTCTATTAATTTGCTAGAGTGGCTCACAGAACTCAGGGCAACACTATTCACCGGTTTATTAAAAGGTAAATACAGATGAACAGCTAGATGAAGAGCTTCATAGGGTGAAGTCTGGGAGGGTCCTAAGTGCAGGAGCTTCTGTCCCTATGGAGTTGGGGTGTATCATGCTCCCAGTATGGATGTGTTGGACAACCTGGGAGATCTCTGAACCCCCTACTATTGGGACTTTACGGAGGCTTCTCATGTAGGCATGATTAATTATTAACTCTATTTCCAGCCCTTCTACCCTCTCTGGAGAATAGGACTGAAAAGTCCAGCCTTCTAATCATGGCTTGGTCTTTCGGGTGACCAGCCCCATCCAGAAGCCATCCAGGAGCTCATTCAGAGTCACAACAGAACGAAACATGCTTGTGCTTATCACTTAGGAATTAAGGGTTTTAGGAGCCTGGTGTCAATGAGCCCAGTCCAAAACCAACTATTAAAACTAGATGCTCCTAATGTTCTTATCACTTAGGAAATTAAAAGGATTTTAGGAGTCTTGTGCCAGGAACAGAGGGGCAGAGACCAAAATATGTATTTTTTGTTATCTCACACTGATGATTAATGATGTTGAATAGCTGTTCGTGGCCTACTGGCCACTTGTGTATCTACTTTGGAGAAATGTCTGTTCAAATCTTTTGCCCATTTTTTACTGGTTGTCATCTATTTTTGAGTTCTATGAGAGTTCTTTCTAATTCCGGATATAAGTCCTTTATCGCATAGGTGTTTTGCATATATTCTGTCCTATCTGGCATGCCTTTTCATTTTCTTGATAGGAGTCTTTCACAGAATAAAAGTTTTAATTTTTTTGTTTTTAAAAGATTTTATTTTATTTGACAGAGAGAGACAGGGAACACAAGCAGGGAGAGTGGGGGAGGGAGAAGCAGGCTCCCCACTGAGCAGGGAGCCTGATGCGGGGCTTGATCCCAGGACCCTGGGATCATGACCTGAGCCGAAGGCAGACGCTTAACGACTGAGCCACCCAGGCACCCAAAAGTTTTAAATTTTGATAAAGCACAATTTATCAATTTTTTTCTCTTATATGTTGAGGTTTTTTTATCTTACTCTAAGAAATTTTACCTAATTCAAGGTAAAGATTTCACCTGTCTTTTCTCATAGGAGTTCTATAGTTTTAGCTCTTGTATTTAGGTCTGTGGTCCATTTTGAGTTCCTTTTTACTTATCATATGAGGTAAGGGTTGAGAATCATTCTTTTATATACAGAGAACCAATTGTTGCAGCACTATTTAAACTAATCTTGCCTCATTGACCACATGTATATGTATGTATGTTTGTATCAGTCTGTTTCTGGGTCCTCTCTTCTGTTCACTTGATCTATAGATCGATCTTCATGCCAAAAATACACTGTCTTGATTGTTGTAGCTTTAAAGTAACTCTTGAAATCAGTTAAAGTCTTTCAACTTTATTCTTTTCCACAATAGTTTTAATTTCTGTAGGTCCTGTGCATTTCCATGTAAATTTTAGAATCAGTTTGGCATTTTTTTTTAATATTTTATTTCTTCATTTGAGAGAGAGAACACAGGGAGAGGGAGAAGCAGGCTCCCCGCTGAGCAGGGAGCCCGATGCGGGGCTCGATCCCAGGACCCCGAGATCATGACCTGAGCCAAAGGCAGACACTCAACTGACTAAGCCACCCAGGTGCCCCCAGTTTGGCATTTTCAACAAAAAAGATTGCTGGGATTTTTACTGGGATTGCATTTTATCAATAGATTAATTTGGCAGAGGGGCGCCTGGGTGGCTCAGTTGGTTGGGCGACTGTCTTCCGCTCAGGTCATGATCCTGGAGTCCCGGGATCGAGTCCCGCATCGGGCTTCCTGCTCAGCAGTGAGTCTGCTTCTCCCTCGGACCCTCCCCGCCCTCTCGTGCTCTCTCTATTTCATTCTCTCTCTCAAATAAATAAAATCTTTAAAAAAAAAGATTAATTTGGCAGAAATTGACATCTTAATTATATTGAAAATTTTTATCTGGGCTTTGATTTTTGGATATTCATTTTATATTTTACTAATATCCATGAAGCAAGATTTATTTATTTATTTAGTATTTTCATTAATATTCTGTGGAAACATTGAGAAGAATTTATGTTGAGTGTTCCCGACTTCCCCTTATGTGACTGAATGAAGATTTTTACCAGACAGGATAGGACCAGCTCTTAGATTTGGTTCCTTTTTTTGGTGAGCAAAAGAAGAAAGTAAAAGAGGAAGGTAAATAATTTTTGACTAACTTAAGAAGATCTTTATAACTGTTGAACCCCGTGCAAACCAGTGATATTATTTATCTCATTTTAAGCCTAGATCTTATCCCCATCACATAAAATTAATGTATCTTCTTAATTATCTTCTAGATCAGTGCTTTTCAAATTATGGTTTCAAAACATTTTTAGTATCAAACACAATGTAGTAGCTTTAGGGTTTTTTGAATAGCACCTGGTGCCCTAAACTACTTGATGAAATTTTAATTTGGGGAGATTCATTCCTGGCACAGTGTTAGTGGTGGCGCAAAATGTAAACTGCTGATGGGAGCAAATGAGAAAATCCTAAATCTGGGGTCTCCTTTCTTAAATTTAGGATAGACAAAAAGCAAAGAGATTAGAAAACAACCTTCCACTTTTTGGAAAATTTGATACTCTGTGACTTAAAAAGTTTGCCTAAGTCTCAGTTTAATTTAATCATTTCCACTGACCAGCCTTGAGTAAAAAAACATATTTTGAATGTTGGAAGTGGTCTCTGTTTTTAGGATTCTAGGTTAAAATAAAAATGAAACAAGTAAAATTCTGTTGTTTGAAATTGCTGGAGTATTTTCATAAGTAGAGGCATAACCAAAATCATTAGCTGGTACCAGAACCACTGCCTTCTCCTCACTTTCATGGAAATTTTAATCTAGAGAAGCAAATCTCTTACCCTGGGTTTTGTTACAGCTAGTCCTCCTCGATTTGTGACAGTAGAAGAACTTCTAGAGACAGCGAAAGGAGTCACTAACATGGCTCTAGCCCATGAAATTGTAGTAAATGGAGACTTTCGGATTAAACCGGTTGAATTACCAGAAGACAGGTAAGGCGGTTACTGAGTTACCTTGTTTAGTGGAACTCTGCCATTTACCAGTTCTGGAAAGGTCTTCTCCACTTGATGTCAGTATATTCAAATGTAATTTTTCCTTTTGTATGTCGGTGCTCAAAAAAACCCCACAGTACGTCTCTACTTGGAATCACTATTGTTTGAAAATGGATCTCAGGACCACTGATCATAAATAAAAGGTCTAGGAAGTCTCCTGTGGACATCTTTCATGTCAGCTTCTCCCTACTGCATAGGACTTAGCTGTCCTATCTTGTGTTTTTGTTGTATTGTTTCATTCATTTCTTGTAACTATCACATCGTACTATAGTTGTTGGTTTACTATGTTCTTCACCAGAGTGTAAACTCTACAAAAACAAAGATTGTGTTATTTTCTATGTCCGTAGCACCTGGCACATAGCCTATTAAATCTAAAACTCTTGATTGTAAAGTGTACCTTTTAAAATATATTGTCATAAGAAAGAAAAATCATTGCCTGTTGTAATTGTAAAAGTGCCGTGATAAACACTGAGAGTCTGTTAGCCAAGGAGGGGGAATGGCTGCTGGGTTGCCAAGCTATAGTGTCGCCCACATGGGCCTTCTGTGACTTTACGGACATTTCTTCTATGTTCTGCAAAGACAGAACTCTTTCACATTAATAGTGAAGAACTACTTGTTTTGCTCTCATAATATACTTTTTTTTTTTTTTAAGATTTTATTTGTAAATAATTTCTACACCCAGTTTGGGGCTCAAACTCTTAACCCCGATATCATGCTCTACTGACCAAGCCAGCCAGGCTGGTTTTAATGAGATGTTATATGTTAGTTTTACAGTTTGGTACCTAATTAAGCAAGTGTCTCATAGATCACGTAGGAATAGGATATTTTCTGGAAAAAAGTCCTTCAGCCTATATACATGCTGAGTTGTTATCTTAAACTACTTAATCATAAATATCTTAAGAAAGTTAATATCTTAAGAAAATTAAGAAAACAGCTCTGAACTTTTCAGTATGTTTTTAATCATATGGCACTGTTGTATGCTATTAATTGGCCCAATGTCATCTGTCCAATGAGTTGAAAATGATTCTGTCCAATGAGGTATTTATTGAAATAAATCACTAAACTTAAAATAAGGTATATCTGGGAAGTCTTTTCTTCATCCAAATTATTTTTAAAATTTCTCACCCTAAACCTATAGAATTTGTGCTTTTGAGAGTAATTTGAGGCTCAAATATTTTATTTTTCTTTTTTCATTTGTTTCCAGCTTGGAGAAGAGAGTAAAGGAGATTGTACATAAAGCTTTTTGGGATTGCTTGAGCGTCCAGCTAAGTGAAGAGCCCCCAACATATGACCATGCCATCAAACTTGTTGGAGAAATCAAAGAGGTGAGGCAGAGAGCAAATTGTGGTGCTTTTCTGGTGTGTTAGGAGTATTCAACCTCTCTGTTACTGCACCAGAAGACTGGAAAGAAATTGAAGGATAAGCGAAAGTACTTGCTGAAATGTGGATTAAGACTATTTTTGGCTCAATGCCCTTTTAAAAATTTGAAACAAGCTATGATAACCTGAAGGTTTTATGTTTGTAAATGAAGGTATATATTTAAAGATTTATTTATTTATTTAGAGAGCACACATGCAGGGGCAGGGTCAGAGGGAGGGAAGAAAGAATTCAAACAGACCACACTGAGTGCGGAGCCCGACATGGGGCTCGATCTCCCAACCCAAATGACCCTGAATTCGTGACCTGAGCTGAAGCCAGGAGTTGGACACCTAACTGACTGAGCCACCCAGGTGCTCCTGAAGGTTTATATTTTTAGAAACAGACTCATTTAAAGAAAACAAAAGTTATTTTGCAATATAGGTGATTTATAAAAATTTTAATAGGTGTGGATGTGTTCAGTTTATAATGGACAAAAAGTGATTCAGTCTGTGGGATAGAGAAGGCATTAAGTAGAAGTTAAGACTCTTTCTGCAAACGCCTTTAGCAGTCATATCGAAGAAGAAATGCATCCGTGAAAATTGGCATCTGTGGTTGGCTCAGAGGCTCATGTTAATTATGTTTTTTCTCACTTTTAACAGTTTATCTTTTATCTGGCTGACTGCTACATAAACCTTAAATGGAAGCTTAAATAGTTACTCTAAATGATTTGCAAACGGGCAGCTGGCTGGCTCAGTCAGTAGAGTGTGCAACTCTTGATCTCAGGGTTATGAGTTCGAGCCCCGTGTTGGGCATAGAGCCTACTTTAAAAATAAATGAGGGGTGCCTGGGTGGCTCAGTCGTTAAGCATCTGCCTTTGGCTCAGGTCATGATCCCAGGGTCCTGGGATCGAGCCCCATATTGGGCTCCCTGCTCAGTGGGAAGCCTGCTTCTCCCTCTTCCACTCCCCCCTGTTTGCGTTCCTGCTCTCACTCTCTCTCTGTCAAATAAATAAAATCTTAAAAAAATAAAAAATAAATGATTTGTAAACATGTTTTCTATAGACTGTTAAGAGGTTAAAATATGTATCACAAAAAAAATATGTATCACAGTAGCAACTGTATTATAGTAACGATGGATAAGCCCTTATTTGGGTAATTGTAAATTCCTTTGCATATAATAAAAAATGATGTCTGACTAAGAAACTTTGATTAAACTTGGCTGTGCTCTCTTGTAGACTCTCTTATCTTTCTTGCTGCCTGGTCACACTAGACTGAGAAACCAGATAACAGAAGTCTTGGATCTGGATCTGATAAAGCAAGAAGCAGAGAATGGAGCCTTAGACATTTCCAAGCTGGCAGAATTCATTATTGGTATGATGGGGACCCTATGTGCACCTGCTCGAGATGAGGAAGTCAGGAAACTAAAGGACATCAAGGAAATAGTGCCCCTTTTCAGGTATGGGAATCATGTTAATCACCTTCAGTGTGCTTAAAATACAGAGCCTTTTCTCTCATTCTTTTTAGATTATTCATCTTAGAGTTGGGGGAGAGGGAGAGGGAGAGAGTCTCAAATAGACTCCCTGCTGAGCGTGGACACAGGGCTCAATCAGAGCCTATTTTCAGATTTGGACTTCAAATGTAGATACTCATAAATTAAGAAAAAAAATTAAAATGCAAACATTTTGTAAAATATAGAAAAGTAGAAAGAAGGAAAAACAATCACCCATAATTTTGCCATCTAAAGGCAAAAATCACTGTTAATCATGTTGATATTTTTTCTCCCTCAACATTTTATTTTGAAAAATTCCAAACTTACAAAAAAGTTGTAAAAAAGAAAACCCAAAAAACAAAAAACAAGTACGGTGAACACTCATATCCTTTTTACAGATCTCCCAGGTTTTTTGTTTGTTTGTTTTAAAGATTTATTTATTTGAAAGAGAGAGAGGGAGTGTGGTGGAGAGGGAGAGAGTGCGGAGCCCAACACGGGACTCAGTCTCATGACCCTGAGATCATGACCTGAGCCAAAATCAAGAGTCAGGCGTCTAATTGAGCCACCCAGGAGCTTCCAGACATTATATTTTAGCCTTAAATGTTTGAGTAGGTGTCTCCCAAGAATGTGAACATTCTCCTATATAATCAAAAAACAGGGGCACCTGGCTAGTTCAGTCACTAGAGTGTGCCATTCTTGATCTCGGGGTTATGAGTTCCAACCCCACATTGGGTGTAGAGACTACTTTAAAATAAGCAAGGGGCGCCTGGGTGGCTCATTCGGTTAAGCATCTGCTTTCGGCTCAGTTCAGGATCTCAGGATCCTGGGATTAAGGCCCACATCGGGCTCCCAGCCCAGCAGGAAGCCTCCTTCCCCCTCTCTCTCTGACCCTCCCTCTGCTTGTCCTCTGTCAAATAAATAAATAAAATCTTAAAAAATAAAATAAAAATCTTAAAAATAAAAAACAACCAACACATTGAAGAAATATAACATGAATATAATCCTTTTAACATATAATTCATATTAACTTCCTTTGGTCTTTTGGGTGTGTTTATTTTTAAACCTAATCGTAATCAAATTTATATCGGTTTTTTTTAAAGTAGGCTCCACACCTAACGTGGAGCTTGTACTCATGATCCCGAGATCAAGAGTTGCATGCTGGGGCGCCTGGGTGTCTCAGTTGGTTAAGTGACTGCCTTCAGCTCAGGTCATGATCCTGGAGTCCCGGGATCGAGTCCCACATCGGACTTTCTGCTCAGCAGGGAGTCTGCTTCTCCCTCTGCCCCTCTTCCCTCTCGTGCTCAAAAAAAAAAAAAAAGAGAGTTGCATGCTCTACCAGCTGAGCCAGCCAGGTGCCCCAAATTTATATAATTTTTATGATAATATTATTGACAAGGGATTGACACGATGCTGCCTGATAATTTGACTTTTGGTTAACTGCTTAGCTCTATTTTTCCTGTAAACAGATAAAGGTGTTAGGCATCAAAATGCTACCATGCAACATTGCTTATGGGGAAAGTGACCTCTGATTGGTAAATTGCATCTGGACTAAAAGAAATGATAATGAACTATAAATACTGGATGGGACACCACACGTTGGATGTCCTTTAGGGTAGTAGCTTTTATAACAGGTCATGCCCCTAGTGGAGACACTGGAAGCCATGCCATAGAATTATTACAAAATATATTAGCACCTGAGGCTTGTAAGCCAGGTGGTTCCCATAGGTCTGTCTGCTCTTGGCTGTTACTGGAACTTGCTGAAGAGGAATGGTTGGTGCTGCCTTGTTGGCCAGCTGTGTGACTAGATGATGCCAGACCCGGGGCTTACGGTCGTCTCATGAGCCCAAGTGTTCAGTTGACTCGAAGAAGTCCTCCTGGTGGGCATTGCAGGCCTGACTTTTTCTAGAAACATCATACCCTTAATCATTTCACTTTTTTTAATTGAAAATATCATTGATATAATTGTATATTCATGTGGAGTTGTAAGAAATAACACAGTACACTTTATCCAGTTTCCCCCAAAGCTAACATTTCACAAACCTGTAGTATATCACAACTAGAATATTGACAATTGATACAATCCAGTGACCTCACTTAGATTTCCACTTTTACTTGAATGTGTTTTATGTGTATGTATGTTAATTTTTATATAATTGTATCCCCTGTGTAAATTTGTTTTGTTTTTTTTTTAAGATTTTATTTATTTGAGAGAGCGAGAATGAGAGAGAGCACGAGAGGGAAGAGGGTCAGAGGGAGAAGCAGGCTCCCGCTGAGCAGGGAGCCCAATGCGGGACTCGATCCCGGGACCCCCGGATCATGACCTGAGCCAAAGGCAGCCGCTTAACCAACTGAGCCACCCAGGCGCCCCCCTGTGTAAATTTGTGTATTCACCGCTACATTCAAGGTCCTGGGCAGTTCCAACCCCATAGGATCCCTTTTATGACCAACTTAGATTATTTTTAAAACTCCCCATAAGCATTTGCAATGGCTGCAAGATATTCATTTGCATAGATATAGTTAACTATTACTCTGTTAAGATGGACAATTAGAGTAGGCATAATTATTTGCTATTTAATCCTGCCATAAACATCCTTGTGCATAAAACTTTTTTCTATATTTTAGGTTATTTCCTAAATATAAGGTTGTTGTTTTTTTTTTTTTAATTTTATTTATTTATTTCACAGAGAGAGAGATAGCGAGAGCAGGAACACAAGCAGGGGGAGTGGGAGAGGGAGAAGCAGGCTTCCCGCGGAGCAGGGAGCCCGATATGGGACTCGATCCCAGAACCCTGGGATCATGACCTGAGCCGAAGGCAGATGCTTAACGACTGAGCCACCCAGGCGCCCCTAAATATAAGTTCTTAAATAGGATTACTATGTCAGAGGATAGGAACAGTTTTAAGACTCTCATTGCATGTTACCAAGTTGCTTTCCAAAAGTTCCTTTCATTTTCAGCTTTTCTTTTAAGATTTTATTTATTTGAGAGCAAGAAAGAGCTGGCACAAGTTCTGGGGGGAGGGGCAGAGGTAGAGGGAGAAGCAGGCTCCCTACTGAGCAGGGAACCCTACTTGGGGCTGGATCCCAGGACACTGGGATCATGACCTGAGCCGAAGGCAGATGCTTAACCGACTGAGCCACCCAGGTGCCTCTTATTTTCAGCTTTTTTCTTTTTTTAAAAGATTTTATTTATTTATTTGACAGAGAGACACAGCGGGAGGGGGAACACAAGCAGGGGGAATGGGAGAGGGAGAAGCAGGCTTCCCGCTGAACAGAGAGCCCAATGCGGGGCTTGATCCCAGGACCCTGGGATCGTGACCTGAGCCGAAGGCAGATGCCCAACGACTGAGCCACCCAGGCACCCCTATTTTCAGCTTTCTTGATATCATTATATAAGTATTTGGTACATATAAAAATGCTCTGCATTGTGAAGTTAACCTCTGGGTTTAGAAAGCATTGAAAAGACCTCCTAAAAAGGGGCACCTGGCTGGTTCAGTCCGTAGAGTGTGCTACTTTTAAGCTTAGAGTCATGAGTTCAAACCCCATGCTGGGTGTGGAGATTACTTAAAAATCTTAAAAGGGGCGCCTGGGTGGCTCAGTCGTTAAGCATCTGCCTTCGGCTCAGGTCATGATCATGGGTCTTGGGATCGAGCCCCGCATCGGGCTCCCTGCTCCGCGGGAAGCCTGCTTCTCCCTCTCCCACTCCCCCTGCTTGTGTTTCCTCTCTCGCTGTGTCTCTCTCTGTCAAATAAATAAAATCTTAAAAAAAACAAAAACAAACCTCTTAAAAATGGATTTGTTCATTCATGAAACAAGCTCTTACTGAGCATCTCTTATGTGCTGGGCATGGTGCTAGATGTTAGAAATAGTAAGAGCTTCTAATAAGGCCAAGTGAGGAGTTCCTAGGAAGTGAGTCCCCTGGGGAGAGAGCTTGCAGCAAACTCAACCTAAACTCAATTCCTACTGGGAGGAGACGGGCCTGGGGAGCCCAGCAAAGTGGGAGTGCAGACACTGTTGAAGGGGAGACAGCTGATTGGGACCGTGAAGGAATATGGCCCACGTTGTCAGACCCTCTGATTTATCAGGAGAGCCTGGAAATGGAGGTCTTTAAAAACACTGTGAGCATGAACGCATTCGTGGGCTACTCCAGTCAGTGGCTGCCAGCGGGCAGTTTCCAGCAGTCACTGGTCTGCAGTAGGTGGATGTGGGGAATTGCTAAGGAGCATTCAGAGGAGAGGCAGAATGTCCCCTGGAGAAGTGGGCTGTCCCAGGTACTTGGGAGGTGGACAGGATGTCAGCGGAGAGGCCAGTGTGTCTTTTCCATAATAAACTTACCCACACATAAGGTCATTGTATCATACAGCGTTCAGCCTGTCCCAGAGGGCGTCAGGGGACTCAGGACATTTGACCCCATTCTTCCTTCCCTGTGGGGCCACACCCACGCCTGTACCTTGGGTTCTCAGCCACCTCCTGCAAGTAGGTTACTTAGCAGCT
Source organism: Eumetopias jubatus (assembly GCF_037043125.1). Taxonomy (NCBI): domain Eukaryota; kingdom Metazoa; phylum Chordata; class Mammalia; order Carnivora; family Otariidae; genus Eumetopias; species Eumetopias jubatus. The sequence goes on along the minus strand of NW_028274819.1, from coordinate 27,826,421 downwards.
CCCAGCCTCTGGAGACGAGGCGATGGTACGTGACGGGCAGGACTGAAGGCATCCTGAGCGTCGGGTCAGGTCTGCCCATCGGGCACATTCAGAGTGTGAGCTTGCAGTTCTGCCACAAAACTAGAACAGAAAACGGGGTCCTGAAACTAAGAGCCTGGGGGAAGAGGGGAGAGACGAGAGAGTTCTTATTCTTTCTTCCCGAGGAAAGTGAATTAGCCTGTGGGAGAGTGGGACCGGGTGCTCCGCGCCCTCCAGGTTGTCCTTCCTCTGTGGCTGCCAGGAGTGCTAACCCCATCCGAAGAACGAGTTCCAGCCTAGACAGGCGGTGGGAGAGCTGTGTTTGCTTAGAGGTAGGGCGTAGAGGAGCGGGGACAGAAGGCAGCTTAAAAATTTGCAGTCTTTTTAATCCGTTATTTAAATTCTTGTGTTTTCTAAATTTTTCTTTTTTTTTTTTTATGGTTGTTACTTGTTTTTTATTAAGTCATCTTTATGCCCAATATAGGACTCAAACTCACAACCCCAGGGTCAAGAGTCCCATGCTCTACCGGCTGAGCCAGCCAGGTGCCCCCCCTAAATTTGTTTTTCTTAATCTACACGCTCTTGATTTTCCAACTTGCTGCCCTTTTTGAGATGAAAAGCCTCTCTCAAATCTGCTCCCCTCTTTCCTCTAAGACCATGCTTCCTTGACACATGCCCAATTCTAAATGCTTTTCTCCCTTTTCTCTCAGGGCAATTTTTTCCGTGTTGGACCTCATGAAAGTAGACATGGCAAACTTTGCTGTCACTAGCATTAGGCCGCACCTCATGCAGCAGTCCGTGGACTATGAAAGGAAGAAGTTTCAACAGCTTTTGGAGAAGCAGCCAAGTACGTCTAATGCTTTGTGGTGTCCTGCGCTCTGTTTTTCCATTTCAGGGCCATGGCTGGTTGCACAACAATACTGTTTGCAAAATAAAACTAAAATTTTGTATGGTAGTGTTCTGATTTCAAGACCAAAAAGCACAAGACTTTGGACTTGACAACTGACAAGCAAGAGAAACAGAAGTAGAATATAAGAAAATAAATTTAAAAGAACAAAAGTCCTAAATTAAATAGGTTTTTAATGAGAACAGTTTGGGATAAATTATATGCTTGGCTTTGATCTTTGAAACATGACCGACTTCTTGTGACTATTTAATTCACTTTCCCCTCTCTTGGAGGTACATGAAGAAATTTTACTTTGCCTCCGTTCTATATGCAGAAAATCTTCCTGGTTTTATACCCAGAGAAGGTCTCATTTTTATAAGCCTCTCCCGTGATAGCAGGAGAAGAGAGGACTATAGAATCTAAAACTGTGTTGCATTTCTGGGGTGCTTTTTTGCGGGGGAGTTTCTGCATCGGCAACTGATGTTCCTGGTAAATTACAGCCTTCGGATCCAATTTTTTTATTTAAGATTTTATTTACCTATTTGAGAGCAAGAGAGAGCACAAGCAGGGGGTAGGGCAGAGGGAGAGGGAGAAGCAGACTCTCCGTGGAGCCGGGAGCCCGATGTGGGGCTCGATCCCAGGACCCTGAGATCATGACCTGAGCCAAAGGCAGATGGTCAACCAACTGACTGAGCCACCCAGGTGCCCCTGGATCCAATTTATTTTGAGTTCCATTTAGCCCCTAACTTGGGTGATCAAAGAAGAAAATGGCAGTCTCTGGCTAGATGGTGTCGCCTGCCCAGAATAGTTCGTGCAGCGCCCGGAGCAGGTGTCCATCCTGCCACAGACAGAGAAGGAGGGGTCAAGAAAGAGAAGAGCAGAAGAAACAGTACCAGGAGAAGACTGGATGCTGTTCCCAGCACACACACGGGGCGTGTGCCCAGGGCGGGTGCATGATCAGAATAACCCTCGCACCATAAGCCTACGAGAGGCGCACTATTTTTTTTTTAACCCCTTTTTACAAATGTGGACATCGATTTTGAGAGATTTTTGACCAGAATGATTGACCATCCAGTTCACTTTCTCAACCAGTGTTGTACTGCCCCTCAGGAGGCATCCAGGCTGGCCATTTTCCAGGCCGAAGAGCCTTAGTGTGAGAGTCGGGTGCCAGCAGCCAAGGTCCAGTGAAGGAGCCGCTGTTGCGGTCGCTGAGCCGGTCAGGCTCCTCCTTCCTCCTCACATGTACAAGCTGCTGGGCTACAGAGTGTGCCGCCTGCAGAAGGTTACTGGTGTGTTGACACAGGTGCATCCTGCGGCTGTGAAGAGTGGACACCCGCCATGTCCTTGGCTGCCCACTTGGCTTGAAGGTGACCTTCGCCGGCAGAGCCACAGCACGTTCCAGGAGCTGTCAGAGGGACTTCCTGTTCCAGACGCTGCAGAAGCCACGTCCTGGGGGTGGCAGAGCTCCCCTCCCATGAGACTGAAAGCAAATGAGCTTGATGGGAGACTCGGATCTAGACAAGGAAAAGCCTCATTTTTCAGTGTGGAGGATACTTTACACTGGGAAACTCTCGCCAGTGTCTCCACCTGTCCCTGGGCAAGAAGTTTTGCATCTCACTGAGCTGAAGTGTTTGGAGCCCCCAGCCTTGTCTCCTGCCGTGGTCGGGGTGGGAGTGAAGACCGTGGTTTTTTTGAACATCTGTAGGTGGCAAGGCTGGCCATGTGCTTTGTATTCGCGATCTTGTTTAATCCTCGGAACTGCCTATGAGGTGGGGTATTATCCATCTCTTTATATTAGGAATCTGATCATTCTTAGCTAGTAATTTGCAATACTGTGATTTAAACCGAGTTTTATTTGATTCCAAAGTCTGTGCTCTCTATATATCACATCTTCAGGATGATCTTCCCTAAAGTCATTCCGAGAAGCGTCCCTCCTGAGTGTCATAGTAATGTTTGCAGCCTTGTGTTTCACAGATTCCCTGGACTTTGTCACCCAGTGGCTGGAAGAAGCTGCAGATGACCTTATGAATCAGAAGTATAAAAATGCTCTGCCAGCTGGGGGAGGGGCCGCTGGTTCTGGGGACGGTCCCATGCCAAATCCTGTGGCTGTCCAGAATTATGCATACCTGAAGCTTCTGAAATGGGACCACCTCCAGAGACCTTTCCCAGAAGTAGGTGCTCCAGAGCAGTCTAACTGCTCATTTCTTTTTGTGCTGCAGAACTTTTAAAAAATAATAGTTTTGTGATGATACAATTCTCTTACCAGGAAATTTCCCCTTTTAAATTGAACAATTCAGTGGTTTTTAGTTTATTTACAGTTAGAGGACCATTACCACGATTTAATCTCAAAACATTTTCATCACCCAAAAAAGACCCTGTGCCTATTAGCGGTCACTACCCTTTCCCCCCTCCCATACTCCTGGGCAGCCACTAATGTACTTCCTGTCTCCATGGATTTGCCTATTCTGGACAATTCTTATAAATGGGATCCTGCAATATTGGCCTTTTGTGTCTGGCTTCTTTGACTAAGCATAATGTTCCTCCAGGTTGTAGCATGTATCAGTACTTCATTTTTTTTTTTAAGATTTTATTCATTTGACAGCACAAGCAGGGGGAGTTGCAGAGAGGGAGAAGCAGACTCCCTGCTGAGTAGGGAGCCCAACTCGGGCTCAATCCCAGGACCCTGAGATCATGACCTGAGCTGAAGGCAGACACTTAACCGACTGAGCCACCCGGCACCCCAGTACTTCATTTTTTTTAAGTTGTATTTTTTTTACTCTAGAATATGCATAGTACAAAATTAAATACAAAAAAAAAATCTTTAAAAAAATTTTTAAGTAAGTGCTACACCCAGCGTGGGGCTCAAACTCCCAACCCCCGGATCAGGAGTTGCATAGTCCACTGACTGAGCCAGCCAGGCGCCCCGAAATTCACTATCTTTATGTGTGCAGTTCAGGACGTTAAGGACTTTCTCATGGTTGGGCCACCATCACCACCATCCTTCTCCAGAACTTTTCCATCTTCACAAATTCAAACTCTTTAAATACCTTTAAACACAATTCATGCCTCCCTCCCCCTTACCCCTGGCAACCACCATTCTCCTTTGTGTGTCTGGATCTGATGACTCTAGGTGAGTCATCTGAATAGAATCTTAACAGTATTTGTCCTTTTGTGTCTGGCTTATTTCACTCGGCAGATTGTCTTCAAGGTTCATCCATGTGGTGGTGTGTGTCAGCGTTTTCTTTTTAAGGCTGAACGATATTCTAGTGGTTGTCCCACATTTTGTTGAGTCCTTCGTCAGTTGATAGACATTTGGGTTGCTTCTACTTTTTGGCTATTGTGAATTGTGCTGCTCTGAACGTTTGTGTACAGGTTTTGATGGGGGCACATGTTTGCAGTTCTCTTGGGTGAATACCTAGGCTAAGAATTGCTGGGTTACGCGGTGACTTGGAGTTTCCCTTGGAGGAACTGCCAGGCTGTTTTCCTGAGCAGCCACCTCCCTTTCCCGTCTCCCAGCAGCGTGTGGGCCTCCCAGTGTGTACTGCTGAGCCGCTCTCCTGTTTTTACACAACCTGATTACAACCATAACAGTGATGTTGCTTTTCAGTTTTATCTAAAAAATACTGCTTCCCGTTCCACGTGGAGCATAAATAAATAAAAGTTTTTCACAATAAATAATTCTAACTGCAGTGGTCCTTTAAGAAGACTGGCAAGGATTTCCCCCATTTTGTCTGTAACCTGCTGGTTTAGTGTGTAGACTCCCTCATTTTTGAGGGCACTCAGGCTTTTTATCTCTAGCCTCAGAAACTGCTACTTCTCTAAATCTTTCTCCTCTAAGTTCCTATTTTTCCTTTCAAGACGCTGTAAGCCTAAGGCTTCACTCTTGCCACTGAGTTCCCTCTTTCGCACCAAAGGAGGCTCTAAAGAGGGTGTTGTATTGAGCAGGTAGGGGAGGCTCCATTCCGAATAGTGGCACGTTCTCTTCCGGAGGGCAGGTCGCAGCCTGACATTTCTCTTAAAAATACCGCTGTGGGGAAGATGGTGTTTTTCACTGGATACCAATATCTACCCTGAGGATTGATGGTTGGAAATCTTTTGTATCCTAAACCCAAGTCCTGCACAAAGCTGGGATGCTGCTGTGTCACCAAGTGAAGTCAAGGAAGAGGCTGGGTCTGTGGAAGCATTTCTGTTTAACAACAGAGGATCCTGAATTTTCAAAGATAGTTTTCACTGCTTGAGAAGAATTCTAGGCTAAGACCCTAAATTGTTAATGTCTTGATTTGGTGTGTCAGTCTCTTATAGCAAGACTAGTCCTTAACATTTATTTGGTTCACCTGTAAAAACTCCTATCGGAAGGTGTATTCATCAGCCCTTCCAGTGTTCTTTCCCTCATCCCACGCAGGGCACTTTAGCCTAGTAGGATGCACGGGTGTCTAGCATGGGGGATGCAGTCAGGGAAATCCACTCACTGCTTTCAGGGTGGCTCTGGATTGTTTTCTGTCATTCCTCCTTTTTTCTACTTACTGTTTCTTTTTTGTTTTCTTTATTCACTCACCGATTCTTGAGGGCCTCCTTTGTGCTAGTGAGGGGGACGACAAGGTGAATCACGTAGGCTCTCCCTTCAAGCAGCTTCTCCCCTCCTTCCCTCTGGGCTCTGGCTGGAGTGCTTGGCTGCCTGGTTTGCTCTGGACTGGGCGGGGGGGTTGCTGTTCACAGGACTTGGGAGTTCCAGTTTTAAAGCCAGGACAGCCCGGGACAAACTGAGATGAGTTGGTCACTCTAGCTCCATATCTCATTACTCTTTTCCTGTCTCATGATAGAACTCCCAGTTATTGAGTGTTGGCTCTGCGGGCCCACTTTAGATCCATGGCCAGCCCTGTGAAGCAGGAATCCGTTTTGCACAGGGCTCAGGGTTGAAGAAATTTGCGTGAGGTTATACTGTGTTTCAGTGGCCACCTGCCTCCCGTTCTTAGTGAGTGCGCTCTATGGCAGTCTTCCTAAGGAGAAAGGGGCTCTGAGGGGCAAGGATGATTCACGCATGACTCCCTCAGCTCTGAAATGACTAGAAGATTCTGAGGGCATCTGTGGAGCCACGTGTGGGCCTGTGGCCCCACTGCCTCCTGCTGGCCGGCCTGCATCTCCCGCTCAGGGATGATTTCTGTTGTCTCCATTACAGACCGTTTTGATGGACCAGGCTCGCTTCCAAGAGCTCCAGCTCCAGCTGGAGCAGCTCACCATCCTGGGAGCCGTGTTGCTGGTCACGTTCAGCATGGCAGCCCCAGGAATTTCCAGCCAGGCTGACTTTGCTGAGAAACTCAAGATGATCGTGAAGGTTCTGCTGACAGATACGCATCTGCCGTAAGTGGCCCCTGTGGGACGGATGGGAGGCAGTGGGTGGCCGAGAGCCGCCTGCAGGGGGGTCTCCCGGTGTGGGGATGCTCCGGGGCTGCTCTCTAGGACCTGAGAGGAAACTTTGCTCCCTGGTTTTTTCACCCCAGCAGAACTGATTCGGATTCATACGAACGGCGTTAGAGTCGATTCTAGGGTCTGCAATGCTCTAGGAGAGTGGCTTTCACATTTTTAGGACCAGGACCCCCAATAAGAAATTCATTTTCTGCTGTGACCTAGTACACACTTCAAGCACACATGTAACTGAAATAAAAACTTCACAAAGTGAAACTTAACCTGAACCATGCTTAGCACAAATTCTTATAACATTAAAACAAAACTGGTTGCTGCCCACTGAAATGCTCTCACAACCCCCTAACAGTTTGGGTGGCACGGCCCTGGGAAAGGTCCTCTTAAGAAGTGGGTGGTGTCCCCCCAAGTCGCTGGGCTGTGAGCAGTTTTGTGCCCTTGCCCGCTCCTCACGGCCCCTTGTCCTGCGTGTAAATGCCTCAGTTCATCGGGCAGCACAAAGCCACCCCTGTGCGGGGCGGCGGCTGTGTCTGCTCCTGCGGAGATGTCCGCTCGGGTCCATGTGGTTCCCAGCCTACAGGATATTCTTTACTGGTTAGAAGTAAACATGGCCTCTGACAAGGCCCAGGTCAGAGGATTCCTGGAGGAGAATGTCCCCAGACATTCTCATTCTTACGAAACGGAGGCATTTTCCTGCCAAGTTTGCACAAAGCATGCCCGTGCTTGGTGTGGTGAGGGGTGTGTGCACATGCTGGGTTAGGCCGGGAGGGGATTGCTGAGGTGAGGCCCTGGCACGGGGGTAGCCCTGGACTGTCATCGAGGTCCCCCCCCCCGCCCCCTCCCCAGCAGACCTGGTTGTCTACTGCTTAAAGCTCTCGGTGAGGGGCCCCGTCTTGTGCTTCCTTGCAGGGGGGGGTCCCACCCTGTGCTGCGGTACCCACCCTGGCTCTCGGGTTGGCACAGAGTTGGTACCAGCAGGGAGTCCCAGGGCTTGCACATTTGCTCTCACGACTCCTGCTGTACAAAGGGGTTAGGCCCAGAACAAAGGCCTTATAGGAAACCCACCAGCAGGAGGGCTCCTCACTAATACTCCAGGAGAGCCTGAGGGCTCTGGAAAATCAAGGTGCTCATTTTTTTTTAACTTTGGGAGTTCAGTGTTATTAATTCTTTTAAAGTAGTTAATACGTTCCCATGTTTCACAAATCGAAAGGGACAGAAGGGTATCCAGGGAGAAGTTTCTCTCCCACTCCCGTCCCGCAGCTCCCTGATTCTGGGTTCGTGCGAATTACTCAGTGGCATTCAAGATTTCAGGCTTATTTCAGCACACAGATGCTAGCAAGAAGTTGGGTTTGGGGTTGTTAGCGCTGGTATAGTCAGAGCGCTTCCCTTCCCATTGTCCTTTCTAGCAGAGAGAGAGAGAGAGAGAGAGAGACTCCTGAGTCAGGTGTCCACAGCCTGGAAGGTTGGGGGCAGGGAAGAGAGTCCTAGACTTTCTCTTTGAACATGTCAGTCTACGAACTGACTCAGATTGTGACCCTTATCAGGGCTTGGGCTCGTAACTTGGCTTGAGCTTGGTGGATGTGCACTTTGCTTACGGGCTCTCTCTTCCCTGCCTTCTCCTTTCCCTTCTGTACTCCAGCTCCTTCCATCTGAAGGACGCCCTGACTACCATTGGGGAGAAAGTCTGCCTGGAGGTGAGCAGCTGCCTTGCCCTGTGTGGGCTCACCGCCTTCACCACGGAAAAGGAGGCTGTGCTCAAGGGCCAGATCCAGTCTGTGGCCAGTCCTGACGACCCCATCCGCAGGATCATGGGTACGTTTTGGGGGGAAAAGATGGGCAGCAGGGATGTGCCCTTGGAGGGGCTGGCAGACCGGCCCCTCTGAAGAAATCTAGAAGGCTCTGATAGGTTCTGAGTGCTGATGAGTGAGGAAAGAGTGAGTAATCACCACCAATGAGCGTGACCCAAAGGTCTGGACAAGTGACCAGGCAGCTGTCATTGTTCTGAGGGCTCTGACTTTGGAATCAGAGGCTTTGTTCAGAGCCCTGCTCCAGCACTGTGAGGTAATAGAAAATATAAGTATTGGTCTCTGCCCCCGTTCTAGCACAGGGCTCCTAAAATTCTTGTTATTTCCTAAGTGATAAGAGCACTAAGCGCATCTTTTGTTCTAAGATTGGTCTTTGACCTGGATCCTGACACAGAGCTCTTAAATGCTTTGGAATTTCCTGGGTGACAGGAGTGTCTTTTGTTCTAATGAGGCAACTCTGGGTGGGCTCTGAAAGACCAGGCCATGATTAGAAGCCTGGAATTTTCAGCTGCCCCCGCCCCGCCCCCATCCTCCAAGAAAGGCGAGAGGGGCTGGAAATGTCTATGATGAAGCTGCCATAAATATCCCAGAAGTACAGGGTTCCAGGAGCTTCTGGGTTATCCATGTAATGGGAGGGTGATGGACCCCAACTCCACAAAAGCTCCTGCCCTCAGGACTCTCCCAGACCTCACCCTATATGTCTTTTGTTCTGTTTTTCATCTGTATCTAAATCCTTTATTATGTAATAAGCTAGTAAACATACGTGTTTCCCTGAGTTCTATGAGCTGTTCTAGCCAATAATCAAAATCCAGGGGAGAGGAGGTCATGGGACCCTCCAGTTTGTAGCCAAGTCAGACGGAAGCTGGGGGCATCCTGGGGACCTACTGCTTGCAGTTGGCGTCTGAAATGGGGGTGGGGGGGCAGCCTCGTGGGACTGAGCCCCTGGCCTGTGGGATGTGAAACTCCCTCCAGGTAGTATCAGAATGGAGTACAATAGTAGGACACCCCACTGGTGTTGCAGAGAATCGCTTGGTGTGGGAAACCCCTGCCCTCGCCCACATCTGTTGCTGGCGTGTTTGGGATGTGTGGTGAGAATGAAGGAGGAGCCGGGGGTTTTCTTCACGAGCACCTGCTGTGTGGCTTGAGCAGGTGACCGGATGCTCCAGGTTCCTCATCTCTAAAAGGGATAAACCGGGGTGCCTGGGTGCCTCAGTCGTTAAGCCTCTGCCTTTGGCTCAGGTCATGATCCCAGGGTCCTGGGATCGAGCCCCGCATCGGGCTCCCTGCTCCGCGGGAAGCCAGCTTCTCCCTCTCCCACTCCCCCTGCTTGTGTTCCCTCTCTCCCTATGTCTCTCCCTGTCAAATAAATAAAATCTTAAAAAAATCATAAAAGGGATAATACCAACAACCCTATACAGTTGCTGGGAAGACCACAGGGCATGAGGTCCATAAAGTGCTTACCAGAATATCCGTAGCCCATCACAAGTACTTGCTAGAGAGGAGCTGTTATTAAAAAGATTACTGTGTTAGCTGTTACTCTTCCTCATCCCAGCCATAGCACTGTGGAACATTCTGTTTGCTGTTGCTGGTTGATCGAGGAATACAGTGGTCATCTAATTTGGGGGCACCTGGCTGGCTCAGTCAGAGCACGTGACTCTTGATCTCAGGGTTGTAAGTTCAAGCTCCATGTTGAGTATAGAGATTACTTAAAAATAAAATCTTTAAAAAATTTTTTTCATCTAGGGGCTCCTGGGTGGCTCAGTTGGTTAAGCGTCCGACTGTTGATTTCAGCTCAGGCCATGATCTCAAGGTTGTGAGATTGAGCCCGGAGGTGGGCCCCATGCTTAACAGGGAGTCTGCTTGAGATTCTGTCTCTCCTCTCCCTCTGCGTCTCCCCCGCAACTTGGACTTGCTCACTCGCTTGCTCTCTCAAATCTTTAAAACATTTTTTCATCTAATTTTTAAACTCCTCTATTTCTCTTTAGTGTAATTAATTTTGAAGTCATTCTTTAGTTTCTTTATGAAACTAAATAGGTGTTCAACATAGAAATAATGAATAGTTAGCAGGCTTCAAGCAAAAGCTGAATGACCTGTGGTTATCAGATTTCAGGTTGGAGTAGAGGCTGAACCAGTGATGTGAGCCAGTTTCTAACACTATGACTTCCTTTTTATCCTTAAGTAATATTTGATGGAAAAAGTTACAGGGATCGACGGTTTTTTCAAAATGACTTCATCCCAGCCCTGCATCGGTCATGATGTCTGTCGTCTGTGGGTCACTCAGGAGGAGCCTCTTGCAGATAGAAGGACCATCAAGATTAATATTAGTGACTTTGGTAGAGATGCAGGAATGTGCCATAAATAAACCACCGGCTAACAAGCTCCTCCGCGTCCTGCCATGTTGGGTGCGGAGTAACAGGTGGTCACAGACCTGGAGCTAAAAACCAGCCCTGGGGTAGGAATGATCCAAGGATCTCCAGTTCCGTGTGGGGCTTCCAGCTCTGAGAACCTTAGAAAACCAAACTAACTTGGCAACAGGGGTGATGGGACCCATCTGGTCAGCAGTTGCTTTGTCACTGTGTATTGGGGTCTGAAGGGTGTAGGTCGTTTGCTCCTGAGAGGGTCCCACAGGCGTGCAGTTTGAAAGAACTTGGTGACTATAAATGCCCCTATTGCTTTTGTAAGAAAATCTGTGAGGGTTGATGACCATGCAGAAGCGTCCTAGAGAGGAATGGCTTAAAAAGCAACAACGTAAATTATTCCTCAGAGTAGTACAAGTTGGCAGGTGGCCATACCTCCGTGGAAGCGTTAAAGAAGGACGTTCACACTGCTTACATGTGGGCTTGGTGGGAAAAGCTCACAGACCCACAATGCTAGAATCTTTTTTTTTCCATTTCTGAACTTATAATTCCTGCTTTACCCCCCACCTGCCCTCCCCCCGGGCCCCATTTTTTATGTGCTCTTCAGCAATGGTTCATGGTGGTCTCAGTGTGTCTTTCTCCTCAGAGCAGAACCTGTCAACACTTCAGTCTCCTTGTATTGATTCACGCATTTATTCTTCCTTTCCAAATGTATTTTGAGCTTCTCCTGGGGCCAGGTCTCCTGCCAGGCCATGGGCTGAGTGCTGGCAGGGGGGTGGGGGGATGAGGAACAGGATAAGCGTGCTTCTACCCTCGTGAAACTAACCATCTAGAGCGGGAGAGGAAGTGTTCTAAATGGGCTGAATGTTCGAAGTGCACAGTGCTGTAGGTACCTGGTCTAGGGGGTGGGCAGGGAGGACTTCCCCGGAAAAGGGATGTTTAAGCTAAAAACTGAAGCAAATCAGAAGTTTGCAAAGTCACCCTGAACAAGAAACAACCAACTGCTTTCTTTTCTATCACAGATTCCCGAATCCTGATCTTCTTAGAAGGCTACCTTGCCTCAGGGCATCAGAAGCCATTGCCCACGGTCCCTGGGGGATTGGGTCCAGTTCAGAAAGAGCTGGAAGAAGTTGCTATTAAATTTGTCCGCCTGGTCAACTATAACAAGATGGTCTTCAGTCCCTACTACGATGCCATCCTCAGTAAGATCCTTGTCCGATCCTAACATGTATGCGCTCTAGGCTGCAGCAGTATTAGCCTCTTGATACAGAATACCTATTCTCAACTCTAGTGTTGCTTTGGAAAATGGCTATTTAGTACATTTCTATGTAACAGCCCTGATTCCAAAAGGAAGAACACTGTGTATCACTGTTGAAAAGAGTTGTTGACAAAGGCACTGAATTCTAGTTTGAAGGTTTGTATTTATGAGTACAAGTTTACAAATCAAGAAGCTTCTTGTTCTCTTAAGTTTGAGGTAGCACTCACTCCGCTTTTAAACGGTTGACTGCCGTGTGTCTCCACTCGACTCTGTCCTGATTCGAGCTGCCTTGTCTTTCCCAGGGGGCTGGGGCCTCTCTTCCACCATCTGGGTAGTTTTCCTTTGAGACACCCGAGAGGATCTGCCAGCCACCCAAGAAAGAGTGACCAAGCCATGAGTGTGTTGAGACTCATGCCCCTCCCTGGCACCGGCCCTCACTCTTCCCTCCAGCTATTTTGTGTTAGAAGGGCTATCCCTAGTCTTACGGCCTCCCCCCACCCCAGTGATTGCTTTCTCCCTGCCTGGCCTAGCCAGAGCCCCCAAGCGCCAGAGTCCTTTTGTTCTAGAGGGGAGTTAATTGATTTTAAAAAGCTTATTCTTTTATACAGAATCATTCCTGAGTCTGGATGATAGCAGTTACGACTTCTGGGATCTAGAGAAAGGAAATTCTTTGACTTTTAAGCTTTGAAAGTTAAGGAGGAAATATTTTTTTAAACAATATATATGTTGGTGTAATTTAAAGGACAGATGTCTGGAGTTTTTACTGAAAAATTCACTGATACAATATACAGATGTATTGATTGGATTTGAATTTCAGAAATAGATTTAAGTGTTTTCAGATAAAACAGTATAGTGTAAGCTCACTTATTTTTTGGATAAGGAAGTCATAGAAAATCCCTGGTTTTAGAGCAGTATTTTTTTGAGGAACTTCAGTGACCAGAATTCCTGACATATCCTGTGGCTGAAAGGGTAGCTGGGGTCTCACAGATGACCCACTCTGTTAAAAAAAAAAAAAAAAAAAAAGTAAAAGGCATGCATGTGTGTTTTAGACAGGGACATTATATTAGAAGCAGAGCCATGAAGTTGGGAGTGAACTCCAAAAGTGCGGGAACAGCACAAGGCAAAATAATGCAAGGAATCCCTTAAAGCGGTGAGGGCTATGGTGCGGCAGGAGGCAGGCGTGATGGCAGGCACGGTGGCAGCCCACCAGAGGAATGTTCGCTCTGTAGACTATCAAGTCGTACCAAACTTCAGGAGAGGGTACGCTTATGTTGGGGGGACTGTGATTTCTCCAAATACATGCTACGAACTGTGTTCTAATGGTATTTTCTACTTGCAGTCAGAAATGTATGCTGCATTATGTGGTCCGAAGTCCTATTATTAAAGTTTATACTCAAGGACAGGTCTTCCCTGGTTTCATTGGAAGGGAATAAAAGTTCAATAAGTAGAACTTTTAAAGCACAAAATCACATCTTTTATAGTGTCTTCAAAGGAGGTCACTTCTGGAATTGTTTCTGGAGGTAAGGTTGCTCTGTGGCAGCTGTGCTTGTTGGTCATGTGGTACCCCTCTCTCCCCAGGCTGAGAAGCTCGAGCACTCTAAGTCGGCTCCATTCCCAACACGGCCCTTGAACTCACAACCCCGGGATCAGGAGTCACATGCTCTACGGGCTCAGCCTCCAGCCACCCGCCCCCGCCCCCCCCCCCAGCACTCTTTTGCCTGCCTCAGCCTCCGAGAGTGTTTGGGGTTTAGTGCCACCTCTGCCAAGGATGAAGGGGAAGAGCTTTACCCTCTAATACACAGGGTGGATCAGCACTTCCTGTAGTCACTCTTCCTAAATTTTAATTCTTTTTTTTGCTTTCTTTTCTAAGGGTTAGCTTTTTACAAGATTTGACTTTTTTTTTTCCCCCCTCGTGGGTTCCTAAATTCAGAGTTAAGTTTGTACCATCTGAAATCTTGATGCATGTTTTACAGGGACCCACACAGACTCTAATGCCCCCACTCCGTACTCCCCCCCAGTGTCCACTGGTGGAGTTCTCCAAGTGGCAAAGCCAAGAATGAAGGAGGCAAAGTTCAGAATCATAATATTCATACTGAATTGTGTTGTTGTTCTTTGAAGATAAGTGAGCTACTTTCTTCTTGGAATCTCATAGGATTATCACTAAAGGCCAGGAAAAATCATTTAGTCACTCAGGAAATATTTGTTGAGCATCTCCTTGTAATCTCCCCCCCACCCCAGCTCTCCCTCCAAGATATGTATCCTTTGGAGCAGAAATTATGCTTCAGAATTGACCTGGTTTTATATAATGCATTCTGATTGGATTTGACATGATTTTCCATCTAACAGGTTTGTGGAAACAAGCGTCTTTTAGGGAAGTGCTAGGTTTATTTGGCGGTAGTACTTTACTGTGGCTAGAACTGAGCGCCTTGAGAGTTTGGTCCATCATAGCAGGTGTGTTCGATCGATTTATCTGATGGCCTCACGAATGAATGAATGTCCAGAGCAGGAACTGCTACTTTGTCAGCTCTTGGTTGGGTGGATGGATTCTCAGCCTAGAATTTTTTTGAAAATATCATTATGTTTAAAGCAAAGGTGTACCATGCGATTGTTTATGTAACCATATAGCCCGACTATAAATATACTTCAGGTAAGGATGTCTTACCGACTAAGTGCAGTAGGCAGGTGCTTAAGAGTTTTTCTCTGAAGAAAAGTTATGAATAAGTCTGACATAGCAGGGATATAATGTGCACACACTGGCTGACAATTAATGGAGTATTTAGCAGTTCTGTTTTTGTGGAGGTGCCTCTGTTCATCTCTCTAAAACCCTAAGATTCCTGGGAATAAAGAGGTGTTGCCGCACCACCTTTCCTGCTGAGTTACAAAGGGAATGAATAGGTGTTTGCTGTTTGATTTCCAGTGCCTTTTGGCATGCTCTGGTTTCTGTGTAGATCGATTGTATTAATTTTCATTTTGAGGCCAGGTGGTAGAGTGGAAAGACTGGGAGCTGTCAGGAAACCAGAGTTCTGACCCCATTTCTGTTACATACTAACTGGGGCAAATCAGGACCTATTTCCAGCACATGTAACATGAAAGGACTTGACTTGATCTTTGAACTGCTTTCCAACCCTGACATTCTGTGATGTGTCTCATTTGAGTAACTTAAGTACACTGCAGTAGGATCATGCACAGAGCTCCCAACTTAGAGGACGGTCTGGGTTGGAGTCCTTCCTCTCTTGCCTTCTCACTGGTTGTGCGATATTGGGCCAGTCATTGTCCCTTGGGCCCCAGCATTTTCATCTGTAAAATGGGGAAACGACTCATTGACACTTGCCGTGAGGATTACCTTTGATAATGGGTTATTAGAATGCTTTGTACATGGGAAAGGACTATAACTAGGAGGAGCGCATATAACCCTCTCCCCATAGAGGTAGACCTGTGTCTGTGCCCAGCCTCCCTCAGCCAGCGTATCCCACAGGCTGCACGGAAGGGTTCCCTCCTGTCCTGGGACGCGTACCTTCTTCTGTCATCTCTTCTGTACTAAAGCAGCGGACTTCCCTTCGCTCCTCTCCCTGCTTCCACCGCCACCCCGCGGATTCCTCCCCACCTCACCTCGGTATTATTTGAACCAATTGAATGCATGAGTGAACAAATGAAGGACAGCAGATGATGGGCTATGAACCTCCTATTTAAAGGCACTTATCTCATTGAAAACATAATCTAAATAAAGAACCACAGTGATGTTTGCACTTGTGTCTTTATATTGGATTTTGTATTCTGTAACTGTTTTGTTCCTAGTGCTCAAAACAACTTCATGGAACGGAGGAGATACTCTGTAAGCTCAATAAGCTCTTTTAATCTGTCAAATGCTCACTGATCCTTTCCGAAATAGCTAGAGCCCTGGAAAGTAAGTGTCTGGAACCTAAACGGGCAGGATTTAGTTGCACCTGGCCCTGCTGGGGGTTTCTGTTTATATTGCCTTCGGAACCTAAGAACCAGGACTCGTGTAGGCCTGGTTTAGGTTTGAAATCACATGTGTCTGGAATTAGTAGCACTAGTCACAGTTCACCATTTTTACATTTTATCTGAACTAAACACCGAGAAGGGTGTGAGAGTAACTTCTGACTTCAAGAGCAGCCCCAAAGTTGAAGAAGCTCCTTCATTTCTGCCGTTTTCATTCCTGCCACCTCTGCTTTCTGAAGTGCTGTCTTCGTCGTGCTAAAAGCAGAACTCTGGTCAGGGCTCAGGGAGGAAAATTTAGAAAATGGATGAATTTTTTCTTGACTTTTATTCCCAAAGCTTGGTAAGCTGACCCTTTTGTTGAACATGTAAGATTTTACTTAGACCAGGAACATGGTATCTGTTTTGTTACTTCGTATAAATGATCTGTCAGGACTTCTGAATTTTTTATTCAATAGAACTTCACTTAAAAAAATAATAAATAGAACTTCATTTGCTGAGTGTCAGGTAAGAGGACTACCGACATTAATGAAGTTTGGGAACTGAAATGTAAAAAATTTATGAACATGGTAAATACGTTTTTACTGTCGTATAAACGCTTGGTTTTACATGCTAAGCACAGGCCAGTAGAGGGTTATAAAATTACCAAATAAATTCATAATTATTGACCAAGATTAATATGCTGACAAAAGTATTTTTCATTCTTTTCTAATGTACAAATTTGGTTGTTGAGTTTTGCATTTACTAGGTAGCTACAACCTTTTACTTTACGAGATGTGGCAGCATAGATAAAACCTCTTACTTGAAATTCAGTGCTAAAGGCTAGAGTTTGACTGATGTTGTTCAGGAAGGACTTAAGAGTCCTTACATCTTACCTGGTTCTAGAATTCTCTAGAAAATGTCATTGCTTTTATAAGAAGGAAAAATATGGATACCTTTTGAAAATTTCTGAGTCTGGCACTACGGATATAGGAGAGTTCCTGGACAAGTGGGACTGGCTGTGAGTGTCTGCACATTAGAGTTCCAAAAGTGCAGATTTCTAACATCATGCTACTTGATCAACTGTGTCTACAAAAGGAATGATCAAATACTCAGAATCATGTTAAAATCTAAAAATTCATATAATATCTATAGCAGAACATTAGAAAATGGTTTCTCCCAACAATCCTTTTTGTGTTTAAAGATCAAATAACATTCAGGGGAAAAACATCTTAGAAATAAATGCAGTAGGAACACTTATAATACACAGTGGCTGCTCAGTGGCACTTTTCATCAAGGTGGGTTTCTGTTTATATCGCCTTCAGAACAATATATGTTTTCAGTTTGTACTGAGAGCAGGAGAGGGCAAGTAGGTAAGTATACATGGAGTAAATACGAAATGACTTATTTGAATTGGCATTTATTTTTAAATGGTATTGGCTGAATAAAGTAAGTAGCTATTTTAAATAAATTCTGAATGGAAGCAGCAGGAGGCATGACATTTTTGAGATCCTTTTATTTTTTTAAAGGATTGTTTTAAAATTTTAAACTACAAAACCGATTCCATACATTCTGCCATAAATAAAAACAAACAATAAGGCAGGACTCTACATAAGCAAACTGAGAACTTTTTCAGAAAATGTGATAAAATGCTTTACAATCATAAGCCATCCAGTTTTTAAAATAAAACTGTTGAAAACTCACAAATCTTCAAGCGGCACATACAAGACCCCCTTGAAGAGGGAACAAAACGTGGTTCTGCCATTTTGTGCTGTTCTCACATTTTTGAAAACCTAGTTTTGCTTAGAGCACAGGTCTGTTCCATGTTCTAAAATTCACACAGGTTGGTTGTTTTTTTCTCAAGAACCATATGATAGAGGCACCAATGACAATACAACTTTGTTTCCAAGAACCTTGTAACAAAGCATTGTCTCTTTTAAACATATGACTTAAGAGGCAAGAACGGAATCCTGGAGGAGTTTTCTTCCAGAGGCCGGCCAAGGCCCGCTTCACCGAATTCGCTTCTGCTGCCGCGCTCTGTAGATGTCATGAACGGGGGGAACGACAGCTCCCTTTTCTTCATCATCATCGGAATCCTCGTTGGGCCTCTTGACCGCCTTGGTGAGTACGGCGTTGCTCTCCACTGGGCCGTTGCCCTCAACGGCCAGCTCCGGGGCGCCGCCTGTGATGATCCGCACAGCTTCCTCAACAGCTGCGCAAACCACACAGAAAGGAAGGACTGTTGGTGGGGGGAGGCCTGGGGCGGGGGGGGGGGCTGCAGGGTCTGCCCCGGGGAGAGAGACTGCACGCGCTACTAGGGACACTTTGTGGTTGACTGCAGAGCCTACTATTGGCAGAGCAAGGGAGGGCACGAGTGATACTACATAATTAAAGGAAAAGATCAAAGTGGCTCTTAAAATGACTTTCAGAAGCCCAGTGTCCTAGTTCGTGTTCCCATGATAGAAAAGATCCGCTTTTGTGATGTTTTACTCAGTGGCATTAGAATGTGAACTAGCCTCTCTGTACCAAAGAGGGTTTGACTGCTCTGAGGTTTCATTGTACTGCAAGATGGCTAGCTGGATTTGGGAACTTCAGTGGCAAAGAATAACAATCACCTGCCTAGGAGACCACGTGAATTCGGCCCTAAAGCGGGGCTTTCGTCACTTACTATTTGGTATCTTGCATCTTCGGAAAATTTCCATCAGTTCATCCACTTGTACAAAAGGACCCTATTTTGACACAAATAAATTTTAATCTCCAATAATCTGACAAGTTAAAATCGCACTACTTTACATTTTCCGTGAGACACGAAAAAGCGCATGATTATTATAACCCATAGAGCAAGTATTATCAAGAAAATAAGAGTAAACAAACCTGGAAGCAGATGGGAGGAGGGAGGAGTTTCATTAGAACGACGGCTGCAGGTGGCACTGGGAACACACCCCCAGGAACAGGGTGTAAGCCGGGTGCTGTGACACAAGGAGAAGGGGGGATCAGACAGGATGGAAGAATTTCTAGACAGAGCTAAAATAGAAGTAGTTTATATAGAGAGTTCTAAGTGTTGCTTTGTTCTGGACATTTTAACTTGCTTTTACTGCTATACATGTTTGGCCAACTAAAGTGGAGGAGACAGGCCCGTCTCACCCCCATGGCCGCTGGGAGGCAGAAAAGTAAACAACCCAGTGGCAGAACTTCAGTTTTTGTCAAACACCATTTCTAAGCCTCATAAATCATGTGTTCGGCAATCCTTTTTAAAGTCAGTTACTCAACAGCATGTTTAATCATAAGGGCCTTGTTCAAATAGGATCTAGAAGGGCCGCTACCCATTAGTAAGTGTAAATAATACCAAACAGCGTCACCGAAGTGAGTGTCCAGTTGTACAGGTAATTTGTATGGAGCAGCATTTCTGCCCAAACGGGTTACTAGAATCTGGATCGTTAAGGGTATTTTTGTTTTTAAAGACATTCTTAACTCCTCTTGCTTCAAAGATTACAGCCAAGTCACTTGTCATAGTGACCCTGAGTCTAATAATTAACCTGCAAGGGAAAGGTCACATCACTCCCCCCCACCTCTGGATTTAAATCAACAAACAGAGGTCTCAGTACTGGATCTAAAGTCATGGCTTACGTGCTAAATGTCGTGGCTGAAATGGAATCATCTGCTGAGTGTCTGGTTTAGGGTATTCTGGTTTTCTATCCACTTCATCTTTCAGAACAGGCACTATAGAAGGAGCTACAACTGGGTCTGGAATTATAGCTGCTAGCTTAGCACGGGAGACATCCTGAAAATGCAGAACAGAAGAATCCTAAACCTGAAAAAGGGACTTGAAGTATAATTGTGCAATTCTACAATCTTGAGGATACACTGAATAACTGGGTTAAGACCACAGACAGAGAACTGAGAGGGATAAGTTAGAATGTGACGGTAAAGACTGTTAAACACTCAACAAGGAAAGCTACCAAGGCTCTGGAGATGTGGTGTTTCATAACCTTACCCTAACCCTGCAGGAATTGTTTGACTCAGTGCTGCTGGGTAGGACATTTGCAGGCTTTTTTGAATAAACACCTGACTGGGCACCAGGTAGCGAGTGGGGCAATTTGTGAGAAAATCTACAATTTTAGATATTTTTCTGACCCTTCCCTTCCACTAGAACAATATCAATTTAAGTGAAGCCCTACTTCATGAAAACTAAAATAATCACTTTAATACAATTTTGTTAATGAAATAAAAAATTATCCCCAACATAGTTACAGGGAAGAAAGGATCTATATTGAGCAGCCACCCTTTGTCCAGTTTTCACCATTTATTCCCTCTTTGATGAGGCAAATAAATAGTAACCTCTCCATTTTATAGAAGGAACTGAAGCTCGAAAAGGTTCTAATATTTCCAAGGTCATAGAGCTAAAAAGTAGAGAAAGGACTGGAAGCACCAGCCTCTGACCACAAACCCACCCACCACTCTCTTTTTAGTTTATCAGCAGTGACCCACCAGGGCTGAGAACAGTTCTCCAAGACCGGTCAAAAGAGACAATATGGCCACCTATTAATGGGGCCCCTCCCCAGAGAAGTTCTTGTGCTGCAGGTGCTGGTGTCAGCCTGCCCGTCCGGAACCAAAAGAGCCCCCTTTGCCATCATCGACATAGAAGAACATTTCACTTTCTCAAAATTTGCTCATATGCAGTTGGTGGCAAATCTCAGTGAGTAGGCCCATTGGGAATGGCTTTTTTCTCTTCCCTTATCACATTATGTACACATGGGAGTATATTTAATCCTTCTCCCCCAAAATGAAAGAGTTGAAATAGAAATAGAAGATGGAGAATTCATATTGAAGAACTAGTTCAACTTGGGTGTCTGGGTGGCTCAGTTGGTTAAGCGACTGCCTTTGGCTCAGGTCATGATCCTGGAGTCCCGGGATCAAGTCCCGCATCAGGCTCCCTACTCAGCAGGGAGTCTGCTTCTCCCTCTGACCCTCCCCCCTCTCATGTGCTCTCTCTCTCTCTCTCTCAAATAAATAAATAAATCTTAAAAATAGTTCAACTTGGAAATAGTAAGAGCTCTATTTTCATTAATTTCCATTTTCATCTTGACGAAGTTGAAATAGTCCTTGCTAACTTCACATAGTGGTCTTAAAGATCTTTTGCTTTTCCTTGAGAAGTTAAACTAGAAGCTGACCTTTCTGACCCCTGAGCAGTCACCCCTAGTTACAGAATAGGAAGATGGGACTGGCATGGAACTGGGGCTTCCATCAGCGAAAAGGTCTGAAGCTCAATTATGGGTCATTTTCTCCAAACATGTAAATTTGGTTCACACACCAGACCAGCAAGACGCAGGCCCAAAGACACTGCTGAAGAGAATGATGGTCAAGAGCATCCTAATGCTGGTTGGCTTAAAGGGACCCAATCTAGGATCTTGTGGGTATTCGCTTCCCTTTGGATTTCTATCTTGGTCTTTGTTTTCATGACACAGGAAAAAAAAAATCAAGAAATGATAGAACAATGTTTTTCTCAGCAAGGGCTATTTCTGGAGCTGCATGAACATTAATCTTTCCCCCTGGCCTGAACAGGTTCAGGGGCCAGATTTCTTAGGATACAGTTGTCTATATAGAGGAGTTCCATTCCCAGATAAGCTCATTTCCTCAAGAGCCCCCTGAAGTACTGTGTTAAGATACAAATCCCTTCAGGAACTTTATGGACTGCTTAACAAGCTGTGAGGTTTCTTCATTATACCTACAGGAGCTACATTTGGTTTAAGATCTGTCAAAACACGTTCATGAGTTTTAAGAACTATTAGAAAAAACGTAATACCTAAAATTACATTTTTTCTTCCTTCATGTGCCCACCAGACAAGATACAGGGCATTGGCAATTTCAGGGGAAGGCTGAAAGTGTTAAATCTCTCTCATTTTGTTCAGTACTTTTGATACTCAATGTTACATAAACAAGGAAAATCCCTGAACTTTTTTCCTGTTTTCTGAAAATCTATTCTAAAACTAATTTCTGTTTCAGAATTTGCTTTAGAGGGATGTGTATCCATAAACTATTCTAAAACACAGGAAAAGTAGGGACACTACACACCTCTTGATCCTAAGTACATACCTTATAACCAAGCGCTTTTAGTTCACTTGCCGAGCAAGGATATAAGTCCATGAACTTATATCTGTCCACCAATAGAGCTGTTTCTTTGCCTTCATACTCTTCTTTGAATGCTGTAAACCGTCTTTTCTCCACTTTGAGTATGCTAGCTAGATCACCAATGTTACTTTCGAAAGCTAGAAATCGGGCCCAGATTTCTCTGTAATAAATACAATCAGTACTTAATTATTCTGGGTTTGGAAGAGGGAGTACATTTACAAAAAAAAAGCCTGAAGTTCCCTCCTCCCCTTTTTTAGTTAGAAAAAGCTCTTTTTTTAATTAAGATTTCCAGACTACAGGACAGTAGCAAATACCTATAGATCATCATCATTACCTAGATTTAATCATTGTTAATATTTTGCCATATTTGCCTCATCTTGCTTTTGCTTAAGTATTTGAAAGTAAGTTATAGATCTAATACTTCAACCTGCACTCCTGTGTATTTACGCCTCTTTTTGAGATTTTATTTATTTAGCACATCTTCCTATCCCCTTGTGTTAAGAGACAGGTAAACTCTAGGTGGAAGAGCTGAAAAGGAACATACCCAGACGTCCAGTTTCTCCTGAATAATGTGGCTTCACCATTTTGTTTAGGGGCATGAATTATTATGTAGAATACATTCTTCACTCAATGTATGAATAAAAATATATTCTAAAACCTAATATGATTTTTTTTTCTTATTAACATGGATTATTTGGGACATATTTGTGTCTAAGAACTGTTGTAACAGCCAAAATTAATTTTCTGAGACTCTACTTAAATGTCACTAAACACCTTTGTATTAAAGTAACACACAGAATGCCTACTGCATACCAGGAATAGGACTATCACAAAAAGCCTACAGTGGCAGATATTACTATTAGTCGATGAGATAAGGTTTGGGAAGGTTATGAAATGTATCCAGGGTATAATCTAATCAGCTGAGCTGGAAATTGAACCCAAGACTCCAAAGCCTTACTATTTCCACTCTACCACTATACCATGTTCCTTTGTTTGATAAAACTGACAGTCAAAAGCATAAACCAGGGATATAATATGTCAAACAAACTTTCAATATTTAAGAGTTTTTGCCCTCGAGTAAGGTAAACCTTTCAGAACTTGTATTTGTTCATATCAATTTCTAGGGCATGGTAAACTAGGAAGATATATTGAAATATTTAACAATAAATGGCTAACACATCTCTCAAAACAATTCTCAGTATACATTCTTTTTAAAAATTTTAAACAGGCAGGTATTTGTAAATTAAGCTTCAAGAGAGAAGGGAAATTTCTCCTGAAACTTATAAACAAACGTTCATCCACAGATCACAATTCAAGTGTTAAAGCTGCCATCGGAACCCAACCAACAAGTTTTCCCAACAGCTTACCCAGACTTCTCAGGAGGAAGGCTTCCAGAGGTTAAGACTCGTTCAAACAAAACTCGGGTATTATTGTCCTCTAGGATATATAAAAAGATTTTAAATATTGAAAAATTACATTTTACAATCAACCGTGTATTTACACATGCATCATCTCGTTTAATTCTCAGAAAAATCCTCTGCAAAAAGGTAACTATTTCCCTAGTTTTTATAGATGAGTTAACCTGGGATTCAAAACAATTGAGTTGGGGATGCCTATGTGGACCAGTCCATTAAGCGTCTGCCTTGGGCTCAGGTCATGATCCCAGGGTCCTGGGATCAAGCCCCATATCGGGCTCCCTGCTCCACGGAGAGCCTGCTTCTCCCTCTCCCTCTGCTGCTCCCCCTGCTTGTGCTCTTTCGATCTCTCTGACAAAATCTTAAATAACCCAAAACAACAGCAACAATAAAACCAAACAAAAAATTATTGAGTTGATCTGGCTCACTGTTACTGAGTAACAGCAGGAACTAGAAGCCAGGTCTTTTTACCTGTAGTTCAGCCCTCCTCCTGCATATACTGCATTTATGTCAGGCCATTTATAACTGTGATATCTGAGCGAGGTATCCACTGGCCTTTTTGATTTTTTTTTTTTAAGATTTTATTTATTTATTTGAGAGAGAAGGAGAGCGTGAGCAGGGTGAGAGGCAAAGGGAGAAGCAGGCTCCTGCTGAGCAGGGAGCCCAATGTGAGGCTCAATCCCAGGACCCCGGGATCATGGCCTGAGCTGAAGGCAGCCTCTTAACCGACTGAGCCACCCAGGCGCCCCCCACTGACCTTTTAAATATAATAAAAATTATATATCTGCTTCCATTGTGTCACGATTGATATTTTTTAGATATCTGGAATGTGATGGATGGCAAGCTCAAATTTATATATAGGCGATTTTCTTATTTTGCAGCACTAGGACTACTCTCTATATAACTACTTTAAATTCTTGTATAGGTACAATTAAAATTTAAGTATTGGGAGGTCCTCTGTAGCTGGAAGTGGGAAAATAACACTTCTTCCTAAGGGATCTATTAAAATTCAAGAATCCTGCAATACATTTACTAACAATCATTGAACTGGATATTTTAAATGGGGGCATTTATGGTATATAAACTATACCTTAATAAAGTTGTTTTTTAAAAAATCCAGCAGAGTCTTGGTTTTTATTGCCTCAGGGTAGTTATTCAGTGTTTACTACATGTTCATACACAAAGTAAAACCAAGAGATTAAATGTGTTGAACCTAAGAAGATGGCACCATATTCAAGGCTTTCATCTTAAACTTAACATACCATACTTTAAAAAATAAGTAAATCTTGTATTTTATTCTTTTTGTTTTAACCCAGGCTTTGCTCCATACACACTTTCTACCATTCCACATAACTTTCCCACTGCTTTACATGCCACCTTCTCTACCTGGAATAATGCATTTTCCTCTATCTTTTCCTGGCTAACTACTGTTCATCCTTCAAGACCCATCTCATGTTGCCTCTAGAACAGCACTGTCCAACAGACATACAATGCAAGCTACATATATAATTTAAATTTTCTGCTAGCCACATTTAAGAGTAAAAACAGGTGAAATTAATTTTAATATATTTTATTTAACCCAAGATATCTAAGTTATTTTGGCATGTAATTAGATGAAAATTAAGGTATTTTACTTTTTTTTACCTTTTTTATTTTTTGTACTGACTCTTTGAAATCTGGTATGTATTTTATACTTACACCACATCTCATTTTGGCCTAGCCCCATTTCAGGGGCTCAATTCTTAGTGGTCTAGTGGCTATCACAACCGCACAGCACAGCTCTAGAACTTAAATTGTACTCTCTTCTCTGTGCTTCCAAAGTAGCTCATTCAGGCTCTGTTATAGTAGCACATTTTTTTCATGATTGTCACCACCATCCTAAGTAATAACATTTACAATATGCATACCACATTCCATGTGTAAGTCAAACCCATGCAAAAATTCATCTAATCCTCAACAATCCTATGAGAGGCATTCTTATGACCATACTGCAGATGAGAAATGGGAAACAAGATTATATACCTAACCCCAGAATTTATGCTACAATTAAGCACCAAAAGATGATGCAGTTACGTTTACACATCTGATTCCCCCATAAGAATGCTCTGAGAATAGGAATGGAGTCCTATTCGCCTTCATATTCCCAGACTCTAGTAACCGAAGGTACTGAATAAATGAAAAGATGGGTAGATGGATGAACAAATGAAAGAACTATGTAAACACTGATTTTTGGAAGACAATAATAAGGCTGATATCAGATATCTGCATTTTTGGAAAAACATACACTAGTAACTATTCTAAAAAAAATTAAAATAATTTGCAATTGTTGAGAACATTTTTTTTTTAAGGAACATTTTTTTTTTTAAAGATTTTATTTGACCGAGAGAGAGCACAAGCAGGGGGAGCGACAGGAAGAGAGACAGAGGGAGAAGGAGGCTCCCCACGGAGCAGGGAGCCCGGTATGGGGCTCGATCCAAGGACCCTGGGATCATGACCTGAGCCGAAGGCAGACGCTTAACCAACTGAGCCACCCAGGCGCCCAAGGAACATTAATTCTATAAGAGAAAATTTTTTGTAATTCAATGCTCCATTATCTCATTTTTTGGAGTTAAGTCCTCTTCCAGAGTGTAGAATCATTAAGCTAAAATACCAAATCGTATTTAAGTTGTTTCTACTATATAGGCATAAAGAATGCTGTATTTTTAAAAAATATCATTCAGGGGCGCCTGGGTGGCTCAGTCATTAAGCGTCTGCCTTCGGCTCGGGTCATGATCCCAGGGTCCTGGGATCGAGCCCTACATCGGGCTCCCTGCTTGGCGGGAAGCCTGCTTCTCCCTCTCCCATTCCCCCTGCTTGTGTTCCCTCTCTTGCTGTGTCTCTCTCTGTCAAATAAATAAAATCTTTAAAATAAATAAATAAATAAATAAAAATATCAAAGCATTGATATATAGCTGTGATATCTAACTCATTTACATGGCACGTAATTGTACATTTCTTTCTTAAACCAACTTTTATACCAGATCATTTCTAGTCAAGAAATTACATGTACTAGACTGTGGGTAACTAGACTAAATGAGACACACATATATATATATGTTATATAAATCCCCCAGCTCCGTGCCCAGTGTAAGGTCGGATCTTAGTAAAGGATGGCCATTATTATTACAACAGGATAGAGAAATAAAGATGGTAATAAACAGAACGTTTCTTTTGGAAATCTTCCCCAGCAGCCTCCAAGCATTTCACTTTACTACTTGGGCATCTTTGAGTTTGGTGGCTAGATATTTGTTGTCTGTTCCTCCACCCCCCACCCAGGAAACAAGAGATGATTTGCCCAGAGGCGTCAGAGATGAGCATGAACAACTCTTTTTCCCCAAGTCTGAATTTGTGGCTTTATCCTACTAGTGATGGGACTTCACTGATGAGGCATTAAAGACCATCCTTCAGAGTCAAAAGCATCTACTATTACTCAAATACAAATTCATGGTTGTTAGGCCAATATTTCTTGAGTGCCTATTAAGTGTCTGGTTCCAGTGTGATGACAGAATTAGAATACATGTGAGAAAGAAAGAAACCCAGCAACATATTTTCAGAGATTGATACTGATGGTTTAGTATTAATTACATAACCATTATAGATCTACAACTGACTTACCATTGAGGTGAGAAAGATAGTCAATATAGGCCAAGACATATTCTGGAATGTCTCCATATTTCTTTAGACCCAGCTCAAAAATCTTAAAGGCAACAGATTTGTCCTAGAAGTAGAGAGGAATGTACTGGTTTCTATGAAATGTCAGACAAGATACTCAAAACAATATTAAAACTGTGACACCTAAGCAAGTTACATTAAGTATTAAAATGGAAATTAAAATCATATTAAGTAAAAACTGCTGAGTTAAAAACCAAGGTGTTTAATAAAGCATAAATTAGCAGGCAGTGGGGATTTGGATGATGCTCCATATAATTTTACACAGATACACTTAGACTTCCTTTATGATACAGAACAATTAAAACTTAAGGACAGAAACTAGGACTACCTTTCTTTTAATGAATGTATCTCAGATGAAAAAAGCTATTTTACCTTTATATTTTATTTCAGCACTTACCTTACTACAGTAATACTCCATGAGTGCTGCAGTAACATAGACATGGTGGCGGGTTCTGGTATCTTCTCTTGCTTTTTTAAATATCATTCTTCCAGATTTGATACCTTCTGCTCTTCTTGCAAATTTCATATATTGGATATATACCTATGCAAAAAAAAGAAAAAAGGATTTCTTTTCTACAGATTAGGTAGAATGTGATTCCTGTAGCATCCAAACAGTCTCACCTTATTCTTACAGTAGTATGTTTCCTGTATAAGAAAACAATTTTGAATACCCAAGATACCAGAAAGTAAGCTTATAGATAGTGCTCTATTTAAGTCCACAAGCAAATTTTTTCTGGTAGTAAAGATGCATGCAAATTAATTTTTTTAATGCAAATAAATTTTTAAAAATTGATACATAATTCAAATGCCACAATATTCACCCTTTAAAGTGTACAATTTAATGGTTTTTAGTATATGCATGAGGCTATACAATCATTACTACTATCTAATTCCAGAATATGCAATTAAGTTTTAAGGAGGGAGTAAAAGTAAAACTACTAGAAAACATCCCATAAATAAATGCCAACACCTAGAAACTCAAGATTTAATTTAATACAAGCATCTTTAATAATATATGTTTAACTTTACATTTGCTTGGTTTATTGCTTTAAAAGCCTACTAACTCTGTTTTTCCAAAGACCATATAATATATCTTTTACTGGTAAACTATTCATGAGCCATTTTATCCTCAGCACCACAGAGTGCACAATACATGATAAGCATGTAATATTAGTTCAATAAACAAATGTTTCTGGACTAAGAGTAGAGTCCTGATTTGCCCAGTTTTGATGATGTCAAACTATGTTACCCAGTTTTGACAGATGGATGGATGAATGGATGAATGAACTATGAGTTCCTTGAGGAAAGGGATTTTCTCTAATTTGTCATTATACTTCTGGAATCTAGCATGGTGCACAGAGCAGTTCGCTAAATGAATTTTAAAATGATGAATAAATGCAAGCAATCAGAACAGTGGAATCCCAACACAAACCAACAAAAAAGCAGTATAGATTTGACTTGAAGCAGAGGCTCTAGAGCTGCAGACACTCGCCTGTCCACTTCCCCTCTGGATGAGAGAGCTTCATTGCATTGTCACAGAAACTCAGGGCTTTGAAAACCACTATTATGGAGCAGAATTCAGGATAAAGTGAGTGCCCGTCCAATTCCTTCCCAGAATATTGGCTTCTCTTGTTTCCATTTATTTAAAAGGAAATATTTATGAGGCAACAATTATGTGGCATAAATGGCTTTAAACCATGATCACAAGGAAGGTGTTAAAAGAAAGCACCACTGCTTCATACTGCTGCATTTATTTATTTTTATTTTTATTTTTAAAGATTTTATTTATTTATCTGACAGAGAGATAGAGCACAAGTAGGCAGAGTGGCAGCAGAGGGAAAGGGAGAAGCAGGCTCTCCGCTGAGCAGGGAGCCCGATGCGGGGCTCAATCCCAGGACACTGAGATCATGACTTGAGCCAAAGGCAGACGCTTAACCATCTGAGCCACCCAGGTGCCCCCATACTGCTGCATTTAAAAAAAAAAATCGAGGGGGCGCCTGGTTCGCTCAGTTGTTAGAGCATGCAACTCTTGATCTCAGGGTTGTGAGTTCAAGCCTCACACTGGGTGTGCAGTCTACTTAAAATAAAATAAATAAAATAGTAAGAAAACAAAGAAGAGAACAGATCAGTAATTGACTATGAAGGGGTCACATGAGGGAATTTCTGTGAGGTGATTAAAGTGTTTTGTATCTTAATTGTGATGGTGGTCCCATGACTCAATGTTACTGGTCAAGATTCACAGAACTATAACAAAAAAACCAGTGAATTTTAATGTACGTAAATTAAAAATTTTTGTTAAAGCTGACCGCAAAGGTGGTAAGGAAACATAATGTTACTCACCAAGGTGGGGTCAATATCCTCAATTGCCAGAAGTCTGTTGTATATACTGTGAACTTTCTCATATTTCATGCGACTCTAAGGTGGTAGAGAAGAAGTGGATATAAATATACATTCATAAACAAGCAGGATTTGAGCTCTGAGGAATCCAGAGGCTGCACCCCACAATGGCACCTGCTTTGAGCATAAATATATAATGAGCTGAGGACTAATAACTGTTCATTTTGCATCATCTCTACTAAAAGCAGTATGCCTGGCAAAGAAGCAGCCAGAAAAAAATTTAGTCCTACTGTAAAAAATCCAATTATAAGAAAGTTCTAAATATTGTTACTGACCTCTTCATAATCTGCATATGCAAAATAAAGAAGCATATTCTTCTTTAATAAAGTGCTTATGGCTCTTTCATATATATTAGCAGCTTCATCACTAAATAATTTGGCATTATTCATATCCTAGGAGAAAAAATATTCACTCTTTAATAATTTTCATATAGCTGTAAGAGAATGAAATAGACATATATACATATGGACACATATGCATTTCTGGATTCTAAAAAAATTCCAAAGACAGCATACAGAAGAATCATACAAGTATTCTAAATGGTTCATCATTTTAACAGATTAAAAAACAGCCCCTATATTTTAATTCTGACTAAGGTAGCCACATATAACAGTGTCACTAAGCTTTATATTGACATAAGATTAACATTTTCAACACCCATAGTTCATTACCAAAATTCAGTGTTATATTTTTAGCAAATTTTGCTCTATTAAAACCATGAAAAGGCCAAAGGTGGGGAGAGGAATACTTACCCCCTTTTCTGCAAGCAGTTTACTTGACTGCTCAAGATACTGGGCGGCTTCATACCAAATATCAGGGTGATGGCCCAGTACAAGCAGGCACTGTTCATAAGCAAACATAACTAGGGAAGACATTCACAACATTCAATTAAAATAAATATTTATGAAACTATCAGTACAAGCATCACAACAAACTTAGTAGGCTAAAACAGGGCTGTCAATAATGAATGATAATTAGAAATAAAAGCTGTAGTCATTTCTGGCACCATTACCCACCCAAGCCCCATCCATCCATCTATCATTTATCAAATTAGTATTTATTTAGCACAAACTATATGCTAGGGAATGTGAGAGATCCTGAATGTATCAGTGACTAAGACTTCCTATACTTAAGGAGTCTGCCCTGTGTTGGGAAGATATCACAAAGGCAATTATAAAAAGTACTAACTATTATGATGAGGAAAGTACAGTGTACTCTTGAACTTGCAGCAGCAGAACTTAGCATAGTTTAGGGACTCAAGAAAGGCTTCCCTAAGGAACTGACATCTAAAGCAAAACCTGAAGAAGGAATAGAATCTGGTCAGATGAGAGAGTAAGTGGAGCAGGGAACATGGTGTAGGCAAAGAAAACTATCTGCAAAGGCTTATAGATAAGAGTGACAAGACTGAGGAATTGTTTCAAGTTCCAAATTCTAGTTCTGACAGTAGCAGAGTTGTTTCTGTAAGATTAACTCTCCTGAAAATAAAAATCATAAACCAAAAAAAAAAAAACACAAAAAAACAAAACCTAAAGGCATGGGAGACTGAGCAATAGAAACCAAAGGCCAAGACAGAAACCAAAGAACATTGAGCCCTTAAAAAATCAGAACCACACAGGGTAAGATCCATATTTAATATGACTTTTCCCCTCAGGGACACATCCCTTTGTGTACAGTTCTGGGATAGCTAGATCTCAAGTCAAATACTGAAGTCTTACTGGCTTGAGGAAAGTAACATGGCATTCTGAGCTATGAGAATAGGCAGAAAATTAAGGGGGAAAATCCCCCCCAAAGGGAGAGCCACGAGGATGGAGCCTGAATATCTGAGCATAAATGCCCTCAAATCTTTAGTTGGCCTCTAAAATATACTTACACAGGGAAGAATACAAAGAGCTCAAGTGGAAAGCAAAGCAGGAAGGCTGAAAGAGCTGAATAGGTTTCTCAGCAGTTGCCCATTGTAATGGAGACCAAGTTTAGAATTTGAGTCTCATCAAGTTAGAGGGTCTGGGCAAACACCTTGAACTTCCCATTCTGTTTAAGGAGTAAAGACTTTGTCCCAAGACAAAGAGATTTACCGCGAAATTAAAGGCAAAACTAAAACAGATCCATCCTAACAAGGTCCAGGTGATCTGTCAGTAATTTAACCCCATGATAAAATAAAATTCAACATTTTTCAGAGGAAGATGACAGAACCCAGTCTTTACAATGTAGCATTTGTACATCTGTATAATGTCCAAAAGGAAAATTTTACTATTTTTTTTCTTTTATTTATTTATTTGACAGAGAGAGACACAGCGAGAGAGGGAACACAAGCAGGGGGAGTGAGAGAGGGAAAGCAGGCTTTCCACAGAGCAGGGAGCCTGATGCAGGGCTCGATCCCAGGACCCTGGGATCATGACCTGAGCCAAAGGCAGACGCTTAATGACTGAGCTACACAGTCGCCCCCAAAAGAAAAATTTTAAATGTCTAGACTCTGACAAAACAGGAAGATGTGACCCACAGTCAAGAGAAAAAGGAACCAATTCCATGATGGCCCACATGTTGAAAATCAGCATATGAGGACTTTGGAACTACTCTTATAAATATGTTCAAGGATATAAAGAAAAAGATGGTAATAAACACAGAATCTCAACAGAGAAATGGAAACTATAAAAAAGAAACTATAAAAAAATACAATATATTTTTTTAAGTAGACTCCATGTTGGGTGTGGAGCCCAGCATGGGATTTGAACTCATGACCCTGAGATCAAGACCTGGACACTTAACCAACTGAGCCATCCAGGACCCCCTTTTTTCTTAAATAGGCACTACGCCCATTGTGGAGCCCAATGCAGGGTTTGAACTCATGACCCTGAGATTAAGACCTGAACTGAGATCAAGTTGGACACTTAACCTACTGAGCCACCCATGCGCTCCCCAAAATTTCTAGAATGGAAATTTATAGAACTAAAAAGTATAATATCTGGAATTCACTGGATGGGTTTAACAGCAGATTGGATATGATAAACAAAGGTCAGTGAACATGGATGGAGATAGAGCTATAGAACTTACTGAATCTGAAGAACATAAGAGAAAAAAAAGACTGAAGGTAAAAAATAGCCTATGAGGGCGCCTGGGTGGCTCAGTTGGTTGAGCAACTGCCTTCGGCTCAGGTCATGATCCTGGAGTCTGGGGATTGAGTCCCACATCAGGCTCCCTGCTCAGCAGGGAGTCTCCCTCTGACCCTCCCCACTCTCATGTGCTCTCTCTCAAATAAATAAATAAAATCTTTAAAAAAAAATAGCCTGTGGGATAATATCAAGTGGCTGAACATATATGTAACTGGAGTCCCAGGAGGGTTAATCTTATTACCTCTTTTTGTGATAAGCGTCTGATCTTCTGTACGAAGAGGGTTGCTCTTTTCCCACTGTATGTATTTCTTCCACATATCCACCTGCTGGGCTTCTTGGGGAGTATTCTGAGGAGGCACTGAGGGAGCATTGCGGTCCAAACCTTTCATTACTGTCTCATATTCCTAGATAACAAGCATTTAGAATTCGTGGTAAGCCTAAAAACAACTCAGATATATGGAACAGAGTTGATCAGTTTGGAATACTTTGTTCAAAATGCCTATTTTCCCCAAATACAACTTTGTTAATATAATCTAAAAACTATTGAAGAGCAGGGAGAAAGATAACAGAGGATGACTTACCCAAAAAGAGGTTACCAGGCCTGAGTGAACAGAACACCCCTGGGCCCTCTCTGTAGGTGATCTAGGAGGTCACTCTCCAGGACAGAGGAGCTGACAGATCAACATGACTGATGATCTGGTGGCATCATTATTGCCATCTTTGGAGAAACTGTCTTTTAAAATTTCAATAGTTTGTATTACTAGGCTGTTCCCTAATTCTAACAGTGTCAACGAATGGAAAGGTACGCACATAAGACAAAAATCTGGCCCTGAGAGCTATGAGACCACAAAGTAGTACAGTATTCAAGCATGTATGAGGAAAGCATAAGAACTAATTCATCAATCGTAGGTAGAGACTTGTCTCCATGTCCTTTTTAAGTATTTCAAAAAATTTCTTCCAAACGTGATTTATTCTATATTTGTCCTTCAATGTGTGTAAAGAGGCATTTCATTTCAAATATATCTGCTCAGACGATGAAACTCTCATTGGTTAAGATTGCCAATAACTGAAAATGTCAAGAGAAACACCAAACAGGAAAAGCTCTTGTATAAACAACATACTCATCAAAAGAAGTGACCTGCTGGAATTCCATACCTTTGCTACACGCCTAGCATTCATGTAATCTCGGCTCCGATCTTCAATCATTTTTTTAGCTAAATGAATATTGATACCCTAGGAAAAAACAAAGAGAAATGTATATTATTTTAAAATTAAGTATGTTTTAATAGTATGTTTTAATATTAGCACAATACAGTTAATTTGTACATTTACTAAGTCATTTTCAATTCTGTATTTTAAAAGATTTTGTTAATAAAGGTCAATCACACTACATGCTTCAGGGACCAAGGAGGATCTGCTTATATCTATTAGGAGCTGGTAGTAAGTCTCCATGTCAGGAATTTCTAAAGATAAGGAACGATTTGGAAAGGGTCTATTATTTCATATAAAATTCTATTAATAAAAAAATGCTATACAGATTCATCATGGAATCTGTGGAATAGCCAGCACTTTGCTTTATTTATTTTTTTAAGATTTTATTTATTTATTTATTAGAGAGAGAGAGAGAGAGAGAGACACCGAGAGAGGGAACACAAGCAGAGGGAGTGGGAGAGGGAGAAGCAGGCTTCCTGCTGAGCAGGGAGCCCGATGTGGGGCTCGATCCCAGGACCCTGGGATCATGACCTGAGCCGAAGGCAGACGCTTAACGACTGAGCCACCCAGGTGCCCTGCCAGCACTTTGCCTTAAAAGCCGTTTTCTAACTAGGTCTCCGTACTTTTTTTTTGAAAAAGATTTTATTTATTTATTTGAGAGAGAGAGAGAGCATGTGTGAGGGCAAGAAGCAGAGGGAGAAGTAGACTCCCCATTGAGCAGGGACCCCAATATGGGGCTCGATCCCAGGACCCTACAATCGTGACCTAAGCTGAAGGCAGACGCCCAATGGACTGAGCCACCCAGGGATCCCGAGAGAACAGTTTGAATAGCCCACGTAGTTCTTCTGCATCACAACGGATATATGAGAAACTTTCTTTTAACGATACAGCTTCTGTGGCTGTATGTTTACATATATGAGCTGATTAGCTCAGCTGGTTAAAAAACATGCCAGTGAGACAAAGATCTTGGACTGCAGCCCCACTGCAAGCCAATAAGTCACAGCACCGTAACTACATGAAAGACCTGCAATGCAACTGATCATACTACTGGAAACAATTCTAATTTCCCATTCTAATTCCCATTTCATAAGAGATGAATGACAATGTGTATGTATATGGTTTAGCACTGAATATAAATGGTTTTGTAAGAATTTTAATTTCTCCCAGGGTATTCTCTAAAAAATAACTCAGTAATACTAGGAGACTCTCAAAACCTTACAAAAACATTAGGAGTAGTTCTCTGATTACAATCAATATAAAAACAGACCTGTGTAGCAGGCTAGAATCTAGCAGCTACTACAGAGGTTAGAATCCATAAATCCAAGTACATAAAAATTAAAAACAAACAAAATTAAAAATGGCTTAGTTATAATAATGAACTACTCTAGCCTAATTTACCTCTTCATACTTGTTATAGTCTCTCCAGAGTTGTTCAATGTTGATCATTGGATTAACACAACCTCGTTGATAAACTCTTCGGACAGCTGTTATTCTCTGATTTTCTGCATAAGATCCAACAGCTTCCCTGGCGTTGAATTAAAAAAATGCCATCAATTATATTATAGCTAAAGCAACTGTTCACATGGAAAAAAAAACTATAAAAATACTTACACGCCTTTTAAGAAATTGATGTAATCCACCCAAATCTAAGAAATAAAATAAAATGTCAGTATCTTTTCTTTATATTTTCAAATTTATTAAGTGTATATATGGAGAAAACTTAACTCTACCTGATAAGACATAATTTCCATTCCAATTTTATCTAGTGCAAAGTCATATGCTTGAGCCATTTTTTCTCTGAAATAAATGTGAAAGACATGTTTGCTTATTTTTAAGATTTTATTATTTAAGATTTTATTTTTAAGCAATTTCTACACTCAATGTGGGGCATGAACTCACAACCCCAAGATCAAAAGTCACGTGCTCTACCAACTGAGCCAGCCAGCCACCCTCTTAAATATTTTATTTTAAAGTAATCTCTACACCCATCGCAGGTCTCAAACTTATAATCCCGAGATCAAGAGTAATATGTTCTGCTGACTGAACCAGCCAGGCACCCTGAAAGGCATGATTTTTTAAAAACAAGTATTTTTTTATTAAAATATATCTACAGCTAAAACATATGGGGTGCCTGGCTGGCTCAGTTGGTGGAGCATGTGACCCTTGATCTTGGGGTTGTGAGTTTGAGACCCACATTGGATGTAGAGAGCACTTAAAAATAAAACCTTTAAAAAAAAAACAATTATAACTTCTGATCATATGATCAAGACAGCATTTGAACCTTTGAATAAGCAAAAATGTAAAGATATCTTTCCAAGTACATAGAGAAAATAGTTCTTTTGTGTTTAGTTTGTCAATGTCATTAATTTATATACTTTCTTTTACCTACTGTTTGTGAACTCATCAAAGATAAAGCCCATGTTTCACTTATCCTTATATCCTTTAAATTGCCTAATCTTACATGTAGCAGATTCAAATGTGGAAATATTTGGTTCTCTGATTAAGGAGGTAAGTTATGTCTGAAGATGTATTAGCTCTGAAGTAAAATTTAGGAAGAAAGAACTTCCTCTTCAATATAAGATAAAAGAAAATGAGGAAAGGGAAATAAAGATAGAATTCTAGTTATAGAATAGCTTGTTTGTTATACACAAGAATAGCTATCTGAGAAGGTCCACTATTGAGTGTCCGTGAAGATGGATAGGTGGGTGTAAGTCATAGTGGGGAGTTACACTATGAGAGAACTGTCAAAGATGCCTTCGAATACATAGGCAGCACATTGCATTGTAAGCTGCCAAGGGTAGTGCTATGACAAGTAATAAGACACTTTTTATGAAGTTTGACAACAAGCCTACCAATAAAGTGATCTGGTGTTGCAAATGTAGTGTTTCAACATAGAAGGGCTTGGGTGATTCAATTCTCCAGAATAAGACTTTCTTTGAAGCCCTTGTTGTGAGTTTTACTGACTCCTCAGGTAACCCTGAATTTCCAAATTCCTAAGTCTCTTCTCCCCGGAGTTAAGAGAAGGTGTGAGTTTATGTGGGATTGACTGTGTGCCTGGAGATAACTTGTATTCTTAAGATCTTGTTTTAACTTACTTGTAACTTGGCAGTTTACCCTTGGTTTCTCGAACATATGAAAGATAACACTTCCATAAATCAATGTGCAAAACCTTCATAAGGCATCTCTGAAATAGCTATAAATACAAGAAAATATTATCAGAACCCACAGTTAAATAAATTCCACATGTACATGGGCAAAATGGAGTATTAAAAAAAACAAAGTCAGCTCTTTTCATGAATTTATCTTCTTACAGATAAATGGCAAATTTAACAAATCCCTCCTATTTTCAGGTTAGATAATCAAAATCATTCTGATGATTTTGGTCAGTGGAGTATATTTTCTTTTCCAAAATTTTTATTATGAACATTTTCAAGCATACAAAAAAAACTGAATAAGTACAGTGAACTATATAATCACTACCTAGATTCAACAATTGTTACCATTTTACTATATTTGCCTATGTTTAAGTCCTAAGTTAAACTTCAGCATAAAATTCAAAATATGTTAATGAGGACTCACCTTTTCAACCTTGTCATAATTTTTAGCTTTTATCTAAAGAGAAACAGAAAAATACAGAATTAACATTATTGTTTTTAGAGTATTAAAACACCATGCCAGAGTTTTTTGACTAATCTTGCAAATTCATCCCTATACTTTCCAACTAATTCTGCTTTACACAATAACAAACAGAATTTTGAGCATGACATGGATAATTATGCATTACAAATGTGCTTTATGTAAACTGATTCTATACATAACAGCTTTTCATACATTTATGTTGAAATTTTATAAATTTCAAATTTTGTAAAATTATAGTCACAAGGTAGATACAGAAATATATACAAGGCATACTTGAATAAAGCTTTATGTATCTACTGAAGACAAACTTTACTTAAAGCTTTGTTTTCCCTGAATAGCTATACTAGAACAATCTGAGTATGGTAGCAAAAAGATTTGCTAACTTTGACTACAATTACATTTTAGTCACCTAGTCAACCTACTATATTCTAGGCACTGTGGCAGCAACTGCAGCTACCACAGCGAACAAAACATGCATAATGTCTGCCTGTGTCTTCAGAGGACTTAAAATTTTATGGGGAAAAGTTGTGCCAAAATGGGGGAAATGTAGGGTGCTATGGGTACACTTAGGGGGAGCATAAAACTCAGACTTGGGGACTTGCAAAAAATTTCCTGGAAAAAGTGAAGATGTTAAGGACGAGGTGTTAGGCTGGTAAAGAAAGGGAGGAGGTATTCCAAGCAGGAGGAATAACATGTGCAAAGACCAGGGTTAAATGTTATTAGATACCCCTTTCTCTGAGTATCTTCATCAGATGGTAGGTGATTAATTTGGTTCAAGAAATCTTGGCTTGTGGTCCTTTTCTCTCAGTAGTATATATAAATTTTCTATTTTCTGGCTTAAAGTGATGCAGATGAGAATTTTGCTGACAGACTTTTTTTCTTTTGCTGATAACTTGCTCTTTCTCTGTGGAACTTGTAAGATTACCTCTTGCTCTTCAGAGTTCATAAATTTTAAGAGGATATATCTAAGTTTTGCACTTTGAGGCGGCTCAGTCAGGCTCTGGCGTCAGACCTCTTGGGTTTCCATGGACTTCCACTTAACCTCTTTTTTCCTTATCTGAACAATGGGGATGATAGTACCTATTTTCTAAGGCTGTTGATAAGGACTTAGTGAGTTAATACGAAGCCACTAGAACACTGCCTGGCAAAGTGAGCACAGAGTAATTGCCATTTATTATTCTATTAGCACAAATTCTGCCTGGAATTCAGCATGCCCCTTGAAATTACAGGTACAGGGGTCTTTCAGCTCAAGAATTTTTTAAAAAATTACTGCCTCTCTTCCATCTGTTTTTTTCCTTTTAGAACTCCAATTATGCACATTAGATCTCCTTGCTCTATCCTCAAAATTTATTATTTTTACCCTGTGTTTGAATTTTTGGTCCAGGTTTAAAACTATTTCTTCCACTAGATTTTCCAGGCCAAAAACTTAGGTCTCCATGTTACCATTCTCTTTCATTTGACTTATTGCTATAGTTAGTTATAATGGGTTTTGGCTTTTTAAAAATACTGTACTTTCAATATTGCTGTGTTCATATTATTTTGTTATTGTCTCTCTCCCCTATTTTGTTAGGGGCCTGTCCTGACAGTTTTAGTTAGCAGTCCTTTCTTGTTGCTGGATCCTTAAGGGTGCAGCTGTTTTTTCTGTCTATTCACCGAAGCACAGTGTTGGCAGACCTAGGTAGTTGACCCTTTCTCTACCATGAAACCTATGTAGCAGATGTAGATAGCAAATAGGTTGGTCATAGTCCTTGGACAAAGAACCAGAAAGAAATCTTTGCTCAAGAAGAGGGAGGATTCGGCCTGCTGGTTCTGCTCCTTTTTCGTTTCCTGGAGTCACGCTGATGTCAACATTCCTCTAGGGGTAGAAAGGCAGTTGAGGCGTTCCAAGTATTTTTATGGGTCAGTTTCTTACTTTTTGCCTTAAGTTCTCCACCAGCCCTCTTCTTTGAGGCTGCCATAAAACCTGAGGTTTCCTTGCATTCCCCTGCTTGGTCAGTAGAGGTAAATAGCTTGAGCTGAAAGTGGGAGTGAAGTAAGTTCAAGTCACCAGCTTCCC
Source organism: Eumetopias jubatus (assembly GCF_037043125.1). Classification (NCBI taxonomy): domain Eukaryota; kingdom Metazoa; phylum Chordata; class Mammalia; order Carnivora; family Otariidae; genus Eumetopias; species Eumetopias jubatus. Next base: position 27,787,077 of record NW_028274819.1, on the reverse strand, counting down.
AAATGCAGAGGACAAATTATATACAGTTCTCACAACTGGCCAGGAAAACCAATACTCAAAGAGGAAACTGGCAAAGAATATGAATAGGCCATTCCCAGAAGAGAAAATGCAAATGGTTAAAAATAATGTGGCAACACATACAAACTTCCAAAATGGGAAAAACAAAATAATAGATATCACTTTATACCAATCAGTATGGTAAAAGCTTAAAAAAGGTATTAACAACTACTGAAGTGGTCTGAGGAAAGGGAGTTCATATACTGCTCAAGGAAATATGAACTGTTATGACCTTTATGGAAAGCCATTGGCAAAATCTATTCAAATAAAAAAATATACCTTTTGACCTAGCAATTCTGCTCTTGGATCTACCCCATAGAAACAAAAGCATCAGGATACAAAGGTGTTGTACAAAGTTATTTACTGCTAACTTTGTAGCAGCAAAAACAGTTAACAAAGTAAATGTCCACCAACAAGGAAATGGTTTAATAAATTATGGTACATCCACATCATAGAATATTATATACCCATACAAAATGAATTAAAGCTATATATAAAGGGTAAGTTGGGAGAGTTTCACATGACTTTACTGAATGAAAAAAAGATTAAAATGTGTATAATAGAATTCATTTTTATAAAACAATGATCAAAAAAAATAAATCTTATTTGTACATATCTATGTTTGTAGATTATTTTATGAGCATGGAGAAAATATGGTATACACACAAAGTTGATAATATGGTTACAGCAGGCAGAGTTCTAAGGGTAGAAGACTAGAGACAAGAAAAAAGAGACTACATATATGATTTCATTTATGCATTTAAGTTGAAAAAAATCTATTTTTTGTGTAAGAAATATAAACCAAAAAATCTGGGTTTTTTTCTACATGAATTGTTCCTCTATCTTGGATGCATTATTTATTGCTTCAATTGGTATTACATTCAATACATGTATGTAGAAGAACTACAGAATTCTCTGGTCTTGAATACCTAGTCACTGATTGTTATTCATTAATTCACTAATAAATATTCAACAGCCCCTCTCTAGAGGCTATACTGATAGCATTAACATAGCAGCTATCATTTTTAAATGTTTTTAAATTTTTAAAATTTTTAAATTTTAATTTAAAAATTTAAATAAAATAAATAAAAAATAAATTTTTTAAATTTTAATTTAAATTTTTAAAATTTAAAATTAAATTTTAAAAAATTGAATTTTTAAACATTCAAATTTTTAAAATATCAACCTGCTTTGGTAAAGCACTGTGATAAAAAAGAAAAGAATTTGATCACCTTGTATCATATACTGAATTTCTCTCAGCATCAGTGTTCCCACTTATAAAACAGGAATGATAAGAACATGTACTATAAACAGTTTCCAAGGATTGAAAAGAAAATAAAGCATTTAGACATTCCAGATGTATAAATCATACCAATGAACAAAATTATGAACTAAAGGAGTATAAACTTTTCATTACATAGTCTCTAAACAGAGCTATATAAACCAAATAACCAAAAAAAGCAATGTTGTTATAATTGGCCCCATTTGGGAGAAAAGCAAAAGTTATGCTGCAGATCATATTCAAATTCCATTTTGGTGAAAAATTCCACATTGGTGAATAACCAGCACAAGAACATATGTACATCCTGCTTTTGGTTACCCTACTAGTCCGTTTTTCTTCTTTAAAACATTATCCTAGGTGTTATTGACTAGTATTTACACGAAAACATCTTACTAGAAGTTAAATATTCTTAATATTTAGCAGTTTTATAGGCTTGTACAGGAATCTACCTGATAACAAAAGCTTGGTTTAAATTTTTTAAATAATTAAAAAAAAGAAAAAAGAAATTAAAATAATTTAACTTGAACTTTGACATCAGAGATTCCTGGATCTGTCATTAACCAATGGAAAATGCCTCCATTTAATAAGCCCATTATATACATACACATAAATTTTACAAAGCTTACTAGAACTTGCTCATAACTTATCTATTAAAAGTAGTGTTATGGGGGAACCTGGCTGGCTCAGTTGGTAGAGCACGCAACTCTTGATCTTGGGGTCATGAGTTTGAGCCCCACATTGGGGGTGTAGAGTTTACTTAAAAATCAATAATAAAAGTACATTATGTAATTTTGAAATGAAAATAACAGGGGCTCTTTAAAAAAATTATCTTTCGTCTCCAGCTCTCAAACTTTTTTTTTTAAGATTTTATTTATTTGACAGAGAGATACACAGCAAGAGATGGAACACGAGCAGGGCGAGTGGGAGAGGGAGAAGCAGGCTTCCCACTGAGCAGGGAGCCTGATGCGGGGCTTGATCCCAGGACCCTGGGATCATGACCTGAGCCAAAGGCAGACGCTTAACAACTGAGCCACTCAGGTGCCCCTCCAGCTCTCAAACTTTAATGTGCAATCACCAGAGTAGTGCGAACTTCTGTGGGCGCCTGGGTGGCTCAGTCGGTTAAGTGTCTGCCTTCCACTCAGATCATGATCCTGGGGTCCTGGGACCCAGCCCCTCACTGGGATCCCTGCCCAGTAGGGAATCTGCTTCTCCCTCTCCCTCTGACCCTCCCCCTGCTTATGCTCTTGATCTCTCAAATGAAAAAAAAAAAAAGGAAGTGTGGACTTCTGTTTTTTTAACAGGAATCCCAAGTTATCCTAATGCAAAGATTTTTTAAAGTGGATGGATTTATACCAAAATATGAATAACTTGTGTGTGATGGAATGATTGTTTTTTCAAAATTTCTAATGTGGTTATATTATTTTTATAATTTAAAACATCATTATAAGAAAAAATTAAGGATAATTTTTAATACTTATTCTTCTGATATATGTTTATCATAAGAATTTGTCATACAATTACAATATTACTTTTTTGATAAATCATTTGAATTTTACCAAGACATGAAAAGTTGCTGTGGAGGGAAAGGAATAAAAATTGTTTCTTTTTTTTTTTTTAAGATTTTGTCAGAGAGACACAGAGAGAAAGCATAAGCAGGGGAAGTGGCAGGCAGGTAAAGCAGGCTCCCTGCTGAGCAAGCAGCCCGATGTGAGATTTGATCCCAGGACTCTGGGATCATGACCTGAGCAGAAGGCAGACGCTTAATCAACTGAGCCACCCAGGTGTCCCAGGAATAAAAATTTTCTGTCAACTTCCTAGGAATTATTTTTATTTTATAAAGGGGGGAGATAAGTGGAATACTATCAAGATTCATTAAACTTTATTTTTGCCTTTTTTTTTTTAAAGATTTTATTTATTTGACAGAGAGAGACAGCGAGAGAGGGAACACAAGCAGGAGTGGGAGAGGGAGAAGCAGGCTTCCTGCCGAGCAGGGAGCCCGATGCGGGGCTCGATCCCAAAACCCTAGCATCAGGACCTGAGCCGAAGGCAGACGCTTAACAACTGAGCCACCCAGGTGCCCCAAGATTCATTAAACTTTAAATTTAATTGAAGTTGGGGTTATTTGGGTTACTGGTTATTTGGGGCAGGGTAAAACAAGTATAACACTGAATAAACATAGATCTATCCCTAACACTTTTTTTTTTTTTAAGATTTTATTAGTTGAGAGAGAGCATGAGAGAGAGAGAGAGAGAGAGAGCACACAAGAGGAGGGAGGGTCAGAGGGAGAAGCAGACTCCCTGCTGAGCAGGGAGCCCGATGCGGGACTTGATCCCGGGACTCTAGGATCATGACCTGAGCTGAAGGCCGTCGCCCAACCAACTGAGCCACTCAGGGGCCCCCATCCCTAACACTTTTGAATATTTCCTATTTCCAGTCATTTCTTAATTCCCACAGTTATTTCCCAAGCATTCATTGAACGTTGGAACGTTCAACTTCTGGAACTAAAACTATCCTCTGGGTAATTATTGGAAGTTATGATGACTTACAGCAGATTATTTAATTTTGTAAAATATAAACTGGGTCAGAAGAGAAAAAAAGTTTTAATAAACCTTTGACTAATGGTGGTAACATCCATTTTTAACAGTTTAGATTAACTATGCCCTTACCTGGAACATTTTTATATGGAAATCTAAAGGAGCCCCAATATTTAGCTGTTCAAAATTAAGTTAGTTTTGATGTTGGAACATTTTTCATATTTCACTGAACATTTTATAAGTTTGGTGTAAATGCCTATAAAACTAACAATTTTCCTATCAAATAAACCTGTATATGTCAACAGCATTTTGGCCTATTTCTTCAAATTCAATTATTTTTCTTAAACCTTGGGAAAAGAAAACAGATCCCATAACATCAGAATTTTAACAAAAACACTATTTGCAAAATTGTCAATTAAAATAATCATTAATAATTGTAAAATTAATTTTAAATGGTTCAAAAACATACTGGACAAATAAACCCAAATGACAGGGTAACTATGAACAAGCAAAACTATCTAAAAGAAAAAGTAGATCTCTATATACTTTGTTTAGGTTTTTATATAGTAACCAATTAATAAGTCAGTGCTTATGGTTTTGTTTTTTAAGATTTGACTTTTTTAAGTAATCTCCACACCCAAAATGGGGCTCAAACTTACAACCCTGAGGTCAGGAGTCGCACACTCCAGCGCCTAAGCCAGCCAGGCGCCCCAGTGCTTGTGTGTGAAGACACTATGGGGCTACCTACCCAGCAGGGGCATCTCAAGTGAATTGACACGGCGGTTGCTTACAGTAAATGTGATGAATAAATGAATTCGTTGTAAACCTGCATTCCTAATTTGTTCCCTACATCTTTTCCAAAGTTAAAGCACATGCACTTTTGTGGAACTTAAGACAATTTAAATTGAGTTTGAGCTACAGAAGTTGCCTCATCCTGCTTAATTATCCAAAAAGTTTTGCCCCAAACTTGAAAGCTGAAAGCAAATGGTATCCTAATTAAAAACCCTATCTTCCATTCCTTTATTTTTTCCCACTGCTGTCCGATCTTCTATCTTGAGAAAAAGTCTTGGAAGATCACAGAATAGAAGTAGTTTTTAAGGAATTTGGGAGATACTGAAGAATGACACTTTAAGACAGATCAACAGTTTTCAAGTTGCTGGAGTAGCTGCAGAACATTCTCCTTTCCACCACCCAGGCCCAATATCAGTGAAGGACTGTCTGCAAATAAATTCATTTTTATTTAACAAATAATTGCGTGCCTATGTGGTAGGCTCTTTTCTAGCACTGGAGAGAGTAGTGGGTTAAACTAAGTTTTATAACTTATGGAGTTCTATTTTAGTGAGGGAGTTAGGTAAATAAAGAAACTAGGTAGTTTTAAAATTTTTGTTCATCTGTACTTCCTATTTTTTCCTACATTATATGGTATTATTTCTATAACATAACTTTTTTATGTAAATAAACTTTTCTTGTAAATGTAGTTACAAATGTATGCCTACATATACATATACAGATTTAGATAAACCTGTTTATGTCCCATAAATTTCAGTTCTCCAAGCACTTAAAATGTGTCACAGAAATAATATATTGTTAAATATGAGTGGAAAGTACAGACCACTGTTACAGTCTCATTAGGATTGAAATTATAATGTGCTAAGCAGGGGCAGCTGGGTGGCTCAGTCAGATAAACGTCTGTCTTCGGCTCAGGTCATGATCCCAGAGTCCTGGGATCGAGCCTCACATTGGGCTCTCTGCTCAGAGGGGAGCCTGCTTCTCCCTCTCCTTCTGCCTGCCGCTCTGCTGCTTGTGCTGTCAAATAAATGAATAAAATCTTAAAAAAAATACATGCTAAGCAAAAATATGATTATCTTCAGTTCTAGATTAAGTTTACATTTATTTCAATACTTCATACTAACCAAATTAGTATTAATTGACCTCCACTTTTCTGAACAGTATCCTTGGGGTGCCTGGGTAGCTCAGTCAGTTAAGCATCTGCCTTCAGCTCAGGTCATGATCCCGGAATCCTGGGATCTGCTCAGCAGGGAGCCTGCTTCTCCCTCTCCCCCTCACCTGCTCATGCGCTCTCTCGCTTTCTCTCTCAAGTAAATAAATAAAATCTTAAAAAAAAAAAAAAAAAGTACCCAGTGTGTGCATAGGATTTACCAAGTGGATAGAAGAATATGAAACTGAACTCTGTTAAAGAACTTGTAATCTTGTGGACTAACTTTAAATTATTTTGTGTATGTTCCATGTCCTATAAAATTCGGAGGAAAATGAATTCTATGCAAATTGGAGTTACCAAGGAAATTTTCACTGAGCAGGTGGAATCCAGGCCATTAATGAGAAAAAAATGTTTGTGTAAATCAATGACATGAGCTTCTGGAATTTTCTGTAGAATAGTGAAGACATCCACATGAGAACATGTATTTTAGGAAAGCAGGTTGGCTAATTGTGGTAGAGGTCCACTACAAAGGGCCTAAAAAGCTAAGCAGAGTTTAAATCTAATGCACAAAAAATTGGATGTCACCAATAACAAATGTACAGAAACTGTGGCTCATCAGTAGTAGGGTGGGAGGTGCAGGTGAGGAAGACAGGTGGCCTTGGTACTATGGGATGAAGCAAGCAGGCACTAGCTGACAGAATAATAGCTAAGAGGCTGTTGCTGTCATCCTTAAGTGGGATAACAGTACCCTGAACTTGGGGGAGAGGAAATAGGAAGAGAAAACCAGTAATATAGAGGGAAGAGCAACAGACATATTTTTTCATGAGAACAAAAATTAAAAATGTCATGGTAGCTGTTGTAAAGTTTACTTTTTATTAGATTTATATGAGATGACCATACAATGGTACGTGACTAGAAACAGTTTAAAGTTAGGAGATAAGGTATTTGTTTTCAAATTAGACTGGGGATAAGGAACGGGTATTCTAGTCATTTGTTTTAAAAGAATTTATATATATACCAGAGTATATAATGCCTAAGACATTAGGTATATTCCCTAAAACAGAGAATATACACAAAGACTAATTTCAAAAAAACATGCATTACCAGGCAGAGAAAAAGAACAGAACCCTAACGAGTACATAAGAGAGAAAAAGGACAAAAATCACATCTAGGTAGTTAAAGAACACTATTAAGAAAGAGAATTGGTGAACGGTAGGATATGCCACCGGTCAAAAGGAATGTGGGAGTAAAAAGATCAGTGGGTCTGGTAATAAAAGTTACAGCTTATCTATTACAAATTTAAATTTAAAAGTTGGAAACAATTCAACTTCTTCTAAGTTGAAATCAATACAAAATACTGTTAATACTAGCAGCATTTATTACTTAATGTTAAGCACTACTCTAATAAGAGTATATATATGTATTAACTCATTTAATCCTAGAACACCACTCAAATAAATAAAGTATTGTTTTTATTACTTAAAGATGAGAAAACTGAGGCATAGGAAGTTTAGAAACTTGCCCATGATTGCACAACTGAGCTCTTAACGACTACACTCTATATTGCTCTTTAGCAAGATATATGTATGAGGATGTTCACTGAAAGATTGCTTCTAATACAGAAATTTGGAAACTTAAATGACCAAAGGCAGAATGACTAAGTAAATTATGCTTTGTCTAAACAATGGAACAGAGTATACATATATACATAAAACTTCAAATGCAATGATGTAGATTTATAATACTAAATAAAAATACCTACACATTTGGTATGTTTACCCATCTATCCTCCTCACCTTCCCCAATCTAGAGTGCAAGAGACATAAACTAAGGAGAAATGCACATAAAACTGCTACCAAAACTATTATCACTGGGAGAATTGAGATTTGTCTCAGTTACATATTTCCATAACACATTTCCTGTAACAAATTTTATTGCAGTGAAGAGAGATGGGTTTTTTAAAAAAGACAATCATAGTTGATTTGGGGCAGTAAATTCTTCTGAGTAATTCACTGGTATTTTCTCTGGTTATAAACATCTCCATTTTAGATTCATTTTTAAACGCTCTGAAATTCTCAGCCAGGCCTACAAAGCTAAATAAAAAAGTTAAATAATTGATAGGTAAATCAGGTAAAACTGATTTCAACCAAAACCATCAAAGGTAAAACTTTCATCTAAATTTGATTCTGCCCCAATTTACAGGACATCTGTCAACAACCATCACTTGACATCTATAGACACAGCCTGTTTTACTTAATGTCTAAATCCTTTGCTCCCAGTAAAAATATTTTGTCAACATTATGCCAAACGTTATTTTTCGAGGATATCCTTCAAATTTTGATAAGGAAAATAGAGCAGAATATTTTCCTTCTTGAGAAAAGTAATTTGGTCTTAAGTATCAAAAGTCACCAATCATCAATGGGCTCAATTGGTTTTGCTACTCTAGCACTATTATGCCACCTCCCCGTCATTTCAAAATTGCCCTGTGGCATTGAAATTCTTACATTAGGGGCACCTGCATGGCTCAGTCGATTAAGCATTGACTCTTGATTTCTGCTCAGGTCATGATTTCAGGGTTGTGAGATTGAACCCTGTGTTGGACTCCATGCTGGGTGTGGAGCCTGCTTAAGATTCTTTCTCTCCCTTTCCCTCGGGCCCTCCCCTGCTCACTCTTGCTTCCCATCCCCCCCAAAATCCCCATACATTAAAATTGAGAATGAGAAATATGTACAATCATTTGAGATATTTGAGCTAGTAGGAATGTCAAAAAAACAGCTTTATAAGCTACTGATCTCAAAAACAGTACCAACTCCAAAATGTGCACCCTGAGTAATGCTTAAGCAGATGTATTGATTCCCTTCCCTCAAAGGTCTAACAGTTTCTTTCCAATCCATTTATACTGTTTTCTATGCTACCTTAATTTTCAGCTTTTATGAGTTGTCCTCTTAAAAAAATGAAAACCCTTTCAGGCAAACTTAAAATACTATTCAGTATATAATTTCTCTAAGATTATCACAAGAACTTTATGTATCACCTTAGAAAGTATCTCATTCTACTCATTTGCTGAGTTAATCTTCCATGAGTATAGTCATACAACTTTTTTTTTTTAAACGTGTGGAGTTTTTTTCCAGTAATCTCTACACCCAACATAGGGCTCAAACTCAGGACCCTGAGATCAAAAATCACATGCTCTTCCGACCAAGTCAGGTGCCCCTGGAGGGGAAAATTTTTGAAGTGGGAAATCATTTACTTAAAACTCTTTACAATTCTTTCTTCTCTTACTATACTTCTCAGTACATTTGCAATTTCACAAATTGAGAATTGCTACTTTAAAAATTAATTATAATTATCATTGGACAAAAGCCGTATTTTAGTCACTCCTCTACTGTGAATCATTCTATTTTCACTAATCAATTTCCTTCTCATTTTGATAAACTCGTATCAGAATACCATTTCGCTTGCCAATTTTCAATGGCATCATAATTTTTTGTATTCATTTCCTTGACACTAATTCTATATATGCTTTTACATTGCTAAATCAAGTATAACATTGATACTAGATATGTAGTATCATGAGTAACGCTTCATCTGGACTTAAAAATCACTTCTGGAAAAACAAGATTATGCTTCCATAATGAAGTGGATACAAATTTAGTGGATTACATTTTTCTACTTTTGGAGCAACTTGCCTACTCTTCAATTTCCTTATCAACACAGATTTATGAATGTGGAAAAAAATCCATTTTCTCATTCTACAAAATTTACACTGCATGCCTCAGATTAAAATATTACACTTTTAAAATCAGTGCTTCTATTCAAATACTCTTAATTTTAGATCAGAAATTTTAATTCTGCAACTATGCCCTTCATACCCTTGTCATTTTATCCAAAAAAACCCCAGAATCATCATTTGTATTATGACTCAATTCTAGCTTTCTCAATCCTACATGCATTGTTACTAAAATGACCTAATTCCATGTTGCATTTAAAAATATGGTCACCAAATAATCTAATCATCTTTTCCGCCAAGTCTGTACATTTATTTAATCTCTTCCTCTCTATTCCTGGGCAAACTATACCATGGCCATTTTTACTAAAATTTGGAAGCAATTTAAAAGGCCCTTACCTGGCTCATTTGAAAGATCATGGCAGCAACCTTTGATAGTGAAATACCGATTCTAAATAGTCAATCTGAAGAAGTATTTATAAATGTGTAAAGGTATTTACATAAAATCATATTTGTTAAGTTTCTTATAAAGCAAAAAACTAGAAACAATATAATGTACGACAATAAAGGACTGGTTAAATAGCACATTATCTAGAATGGACTACTTTGGCTTAAAAGCAATTTGGTATAAGTAACACATGTGGAAAACCTAAGTTACAAAAAGTCTTAAGATTTTATAGCTAGCTACACCTAGAGAACCCAACAGTGGTGGAAGGTAGTGAAAATATGATTTTCCCCTTTAAACTTTTCTAGCTTTTCTGCAATAAACATGTATTGTGTTACCCTTTTAAAAAAGAAAAATATAAGCTTTATTTTCCCTTTTAAATAATGACAAACTCACTTTTCCTTTCATCTCTTTTCTCCTAACTTCCATTCATTTGATGCCAATTCATTATGCTTGCCTTTTAAAATTGAACCATTTAATTCCAAAATTTTTATTCACCCACATATTTAGCTTTTGTGACAGCTGTGTATGGAAAGCCTGCTATACGAACTGTATTTTTTCAGTATTCCATTGGCTCATATGAAAACAAATGAGCCAATATTATTTTAAAAAATCCCACAAAGGCACTGACTTTCATCAGTTTATTTCACAGCACCTAAAATAGTGCCGAACACAGAACATCCAATAAACAGTTGCTAAATCAGTTAACTTGGGGAATTAATATTACACCAACTTAAATATCTATGGAAATGTAAAAGTGTACCTTTTATATATAAAAACCTATGAGTTCTGTAATTCTTGTTAAAATTTGAACTGAAAAACCCCACCTCCATAAGATGGTTTAGAAAGAGTATTATACTGTCAATTTAGAAGAATAATTTTATAAAATAGATTAAGGACTGATTAAAATGCTAATATGGATTTTGAAAGTAGATTTTCACATGGCTTAGACAATTCCATGCAAATACCCAAATCAATTTTTTCTTTAATTCTCTTAAGTTTTTATTTCCCATGTAACACTGCTTCAAATAACCATTTGAAAGAGGTGACTGGGGCTCCAAAGAGAGGCTTAAGTAAGTAGACATAACTGACAAATTATCAAGAAACAAGAATGAGACCTGAATCTTCTTCCTCTATGATGGATATGTTCCAAATTCAAATTCTGATTCTATTTTTATGAGTTAGGTCCTACTTTAAAATTTTAAGTATTTATTATCTCCAGAATGTTTATGAAATAATATAACAGGTACTTAAATTTAAAAACTTTTTTCCTTACTTCATAAGTTCCTAAGTGCCTTTCTCCAAGCAGGCCTATAAAGGCTTAACAAAAGCATGCCCTATTTTCTCTGCAATTTATATAGTTTGAAATGTTTGGCTTGTATTTTACATTTTATCTCCTCCAAATATATGTTTGAGAGGACATTTTCCAAAGTGATACTACCAAAAGTAAAGAATTAAGCTCAAGTTCTATATGGAACACTGACATTAAGGTTTCAGTAGACAAGAACAAAGGATTATACTGGTATTCCTGCTATATAAAACAGACCCTAACTGGGCTGTCACTTAAATGTAAAGAAAGCTGAAGGGGAAAAAAGCTGAAGAGCAAGCTCTGGATCAAGATAATATTTTAGCTTATATATGAAGTCTGGAGGCTTCTGTCTTCTAATAAACAGATGGCCATTTTTCCCAGTGGATTCTAATATACAGGTCTAATTTTGTCCAGGCTTTATGTAACAGGTTAGTGTAACTGTCAATTTATCAAAATCTGTGACATGTAAAAAGTAATAGGAAAATAAGTTTGCTACTGCCCAGTTTTTCTAAGAGGCTGAGCTGACAACCCTTCTCTAACCACTACCTAAACCTAAGAGAGGACAGAAGCCAGGGACAAGACCAGTGCTGCCCCACTCCCATCTCCTCATTAAACAATATGCACACAAAACAAAGCATAAAATAATGTAGGGAACGGACTTCCAAATTGCTACATTTGAGATACACTGTTGGACGGGAGGGGATGTATACTGGAAACCCAAATTTTATAAGTGTTTAATTACCTCAACAATTGGGAAAACTAATTTAAAAATGTTTAACGTTAAATCAATCAATAAATAAAAGTAAAAAAGTTTCATGTTCAATAGTACAAATATAACCCATATAAAATTCACTTCAAAGGGATTTCTATAATTCTTAAAAGTGCCTTCATGGTTTTGATGTCTATTTTTAATTAAAAGCTCAAGAAAATTTATAGTGTGAGTCAAGACTGTTCTTTACAAATATTTTATAGTCAAATCAATTTAAGAGAAAAAAAAAGCAAGTAACTAGCAAAAGAAGTATACCCGTAACAAAATCCACTTAAAACTAGTATTACATACGGATATTTGAGTCTTCTAATGTTGAGTTGCAAGAATATAGAAACTTCAGGACATATGTGAGGAAAATAACTTGCAAATATAAGATTTAAATGGGAAATTATAGGGTTGATCAACTAAATGAAAAACTAGGCACAAAACATGTATTTGAAAGAAAAGTATTGAGAGCAAGTCAAGAACACCAAAATAACAAAGAAAAATATTGGTTTTTCATCTCAGAGCATTTCTTCCAATCTGACACTGAGAAAAACATAAGTAATAAAGAGAAAAGACTATTTAAATGTTATGTCAAAATTTCTTCAACTTTTAAATAGCAAATTGTGAAGCATTCCTTAACTCCCCTAATATATAATGTTTCTGCAAATAAGAAAAAGCAAAATAGAAAAATGTGGTAAGGTATCAGGGCTCAGAAAAATAAATCCAAAGAGTCTTTAAACATGCAAACATGCTCAATCTCATTCATAAGAGAAATGTAAATTAAACCCATACAGAGATTATTTACCTATAAATACTGGCAAAAGTTTTAAAGTGTAATAACATATTGCATTAAGAGGATATGAGGAAGTGAGGTTTTTCAAGGATTATCAATGGGATTTTAAATTGTTACCACCTCTGCGGAAGGGAATTTGGATATAGAAAATTCAAAAAATCCCACATACATTTTGATCCAGCAACTCCTCATCTAGAAACTTAATCTACAACATAGTCACACAAATGGAAATGACATGTAGAAAGACATTCAACATTCAATGCAATAATGTTCATATTACAAGTCTGGGAAGAACCTAAATATCCCTCAGTAGAAGACGGGTTAAACAATAAAGTACTTATAAGAAAAAATGACTTTTAAATTTCATTTGTTTAAGTAATAAAGAAAAAAAAAGCAAAGTGCAAAACATAGGAGGCAATTATTCATGTAAAAGTAGAGGAAAAAGACATAGGCTGAACATTTGTCACTGAGAAGATGGGTGGCTCAAGAACAAGGAGATGAAAAACTTTTCACTGTAGGTCTCTTTGGTATCTGATTTTTGAACCATATTTTTAAAAAATATGTATTTTAAACTCTAAACAAACCCTCCAAAGACTCTAAAAATGCACAAAAGACATGGGATATGTATTATGCACAAAGATATTACAATCTCCCTATTTCATTTATTTTTTTTTTAAGTAAGCTCTACACCCAACATGGGGCTTGAACTCATGACCTGAGAACATGAGTCGGATGCTCTACCAACTGAGCCAGCCAGGCAGAAATTAGATGTATAATATTGTTTTTTATTTTATTTTATTTTGTTTTAGATGTATAAAATTGTTAAACTATTTAACTAACAACATACTCTAAGTGAGATTACTTTTGCAACCAACACCTAAAAGAATGTAAGCGTTTAAAAAAAAATCTATCACAAACTGATAAAGTATAGAAGTACTACCTTATATTTAACTCAGATAATTTTCAAATAAAATTAAAATACTGGTATAACTCAAGATTATTTAAAGTGTTTTATAAGGTATTAATAACACTTAACTATTATTGAAATGATTATACATGGGTAAAAATATGACTGAAAGTCAACACTTAAGAAACTGTTCAACATAAACTTTATAAGCTTCTGGCACTAAAGCAATCAAATAAGATTTACCAAATTTATTTTATAAACAAAAATAAAATTCATAATTACTTTCTTCTTAAAAAATGAAACTAAAAATATACCATTAATTACAATTCTAATAAAGGCCCACTCATGAGAACGTTCATTAGAACAGGATGAATTTGGGTGAGAAAACCTATTACAAAAACAAATATTCAGGGTAACCTAATGGATACTTAAGATTCCTTAACACATATATTTTTTTAAGCTTGAGGAAACTATATAATTGGAAATGTCCAAAAATATGTGTATTTTTGACGATGCCAAAGTTGCTTTATTAATCTTGCCTAGAATTTTTCTTTCATCTCCATAAAGATTTCTTTTCTGGATATAAGACTTTGACAGCTATTTTCTCTCAGCAAATTGAAGTGGCAATTCCAATGTCTTCTGGCTTCCACTGCTGCTGTTGGGAAGTTGTTGATCAACCTGCCAATCTTTTGGTCATTTGTCTTTTTGTATATAGCTGCTTCTGTGATTTTTTGGTCTTGTTTTCTATGGTTGCACTTTCATGTATCTAGGTGGGAATTTTTTTTTTTTAAATCTTATTTGGGATCCATTGAGCATCCTGAATTCTGGAAAATTAGTATTTAATGCTCTTCAAATTGTGCTTCTACCAATCTCTCGTCTACTTCTGAAACTTCAATTAGACATATTTTCACTCTATGCTTTGTGGCTCTTAATCCTCTTTCATATTTTCTATCTCATGCTCTCTTTAAGCTCTAACCTGGATTTCTTCAATTCTCTCTTCATTGTGTCTACTCTGTTTTAACTCAATTCAACCTTAACTGAAGTCTCTGCAGATCTGTTTCGCTATATGTGGTTTCCTTACATGCTTAGTTTTTAATAATTGAAATCCTTCTTGTTGGAAAAATATTTGGGGAGTTTTTGGTTTTTTTTAAGGCTTTTGATGAAGGTACATTCTTCCAGAAAGAGTTTGAGTAAGCTTATAGGTTTATTAAGAGCCTAAACTCAGGTTGAGTCCACCTTGCATTCATGGTTTTTTGTTGTTTTTGAACAACCCAAGTGCTATTTATTTTGACCACAAATCCATGCAAGGGCCAACTCAATGTTGTAACATATCAGGACTTCCCAATTCCACTCTGCTCAGTATCACAGCAAATGTCCTTAGTCTCCTAAGGTTAGGAAGATAGCATAGATTTTTTTCTGGTTCACTCTCACTCTGAGTTTTGCCTACACAGTTTTAAAGAGGAAGAATGTCTTGTTGAGCAGGACTTGGGCTTCGATATTTATTGCCTGAGCTCTTAGAAGCATTAACAATTGCAGCTTGCGTTCTCCCAGTGTGGCAAAGACTCTCCAGGTAAAAACAACTGAGGTACTCTGCTTATCTCCCAGTGTTCCTATTTTTGCTTTTCTGTATGTTTTCCAATTAGTTTGTGGCTGGGCAATTCCCATCAGTTCTTCAATCAGGCTTTTAAGAGGTTTTTCAAATTCAGTCCAGCAGTCTAGGTTGCTTTCAGTCAGAGAGCTGATCTGAGTAACCAAGCTCACCATACTACCCAAATCTTCTCCAATATATTTTATTACCATCTAGCTTTCAAAAAACTTGGGAAAAAATTGTATGCAAGCTCTTTTGAAAAGTAACTTAAAACTTTAAAATCCAATGTTCATTGAAACACTAAATCCCAAAGGTTAAAATATAGAATTAAACTAACCAAATATATTTCCTACATTATAGAATTCCCAAGTAAGTGTAATTCAGTTCTCTGAAACACTTTCCGAACCCAGCAATTCGAGTTTAATGTTTGCTATGCCCAAGTAAGTGAAGCTAGGGTGAAAAGCACAAGAACAAAAAGTAAAATGATAATATTTAACACAGAATTCTACAGTTTTTTTTTAAAAGACGAAAGCTAGAGTAATTCACCTTTTATATTTGTTTTTAAAAATAAATCTCTATAAACTTAAGTTTATGGGTTAAAATAGGCATTTGCATATTTCAATATTTAATATTTTAACATAATATTTTAATATTTGCAAAAGAATTCCCACCCATCAATCAGATGTTGGCACTGTGTACATATACTTTAGTCAAAGTTGTGAAAGGGGGTGGGGTAAGAATTAGAATGTCTATGCTTTACTAATTTGACAAAACCCCCTGTGAAATCTGATAAATCAACATGTGAAAACTCGTTTTAATCTCATATATACATACACAAATGTCTCAGAAATTTCACTCCAACATAATACTGCTAAAACTTTATTATAACTAGCCAGGCATTTATCTTATACCAAGTTTAAAGTTTTATCTGCAACTATTTCAGAATCACAAGCAATTTTTTTTAAAGTTACTTCAAAACGGTAAGTAAATTAGTAATACCCTTTAAATTGAGTAATTCTTTAAAAACACTTTGTGTCATACATCAAGACAATTCTAAATGTCAATGAAGCTTATTCTACGATACCTAAACATCTGGGGGTATCAGACAAAAACTCTTTTTAAAGCTATTAGACATTTAATTTTATAAAAAAAAATACATTTTGTCATAAATTGGTACCATACTCTAATTCCCAGAAATTAAAATTCAAGGGGCGCCTGGGTGGCTCAGTTGGCTAAAGGGTCTGCCTTCAGCTCAGGTCATGATCCCGGAGTCCTGGGATTGGACCCACGCTGGGCTCCCTGCTCAGGAGTCTGCTTCTCCCTCTCTCGTCCCTACCCCCAAAACTCGTTCTCGCTCTAATAAATAAAATCTTTTAAAAAACTGAAATTTAAGTTGTAGAACAATATAATCTCAATTTTACTTGCCACTGCAATTTTTCATCCAAAAAATATTAGTACCACTATGTCAAGCATTGTTCTCAGTGCCTGAAAACTAAAAGAGTACAAAAGACCAAATTATAAACACAGTAAGTAAACCATTCAGTATATTAGGAGATGACTAAGTATTACAGGTGAAAAAATAGAGGAAAGAGTGAGTTTTGACGAGTTGGGAATGGGGTGGCAAAGTTTTAATTCAGTAGCCATAGCCGATCTCACGGTGAAGACAACACTTTTTCTTGAAGATTTGAAGAAAGCAAAAGATTTACTTAAGCAGCTGTCTAGATAAATACCTTTAGAGCAGACAAAGAGCTGATTTGTAAAGAAAAGCCTGGAGGTGGGAATATGTCTAGAACATTTAAGGAGGCCAGTGTGACTGAAGAGACTTTACTATGTGAATTATCTACCATACAGATATCAAGCACAAATTTTTATATTTAATCTGGTATCCCAGTATTTATGCCTCACACAAACTGATTAATTAAAAACTAATCAACCTATCTGAATTTGACTAATAACTGATGCTTAAACATATAAAATTTACAGATATAAACTCAGTTAAAATGTCTGAATTTTGTTATAACTATACCAATGTCCACTTGGAAGAGAATCCTGGTTATTTTAATAGTTTTGAAGGTTCCATAAAGTAGCCAAACCCAATCAAGAACCAGAACTCACTAATTCAGTGATCAAAGTTCCAGTATGATCCTCAATTACTTAGTTATAAAAACACTATTTCATGTAATACCATTCTTTCTAAAAACATAAATCGTTATCACATCAATATAATTATTAATACTTCTCTCCTTATTAACATATTGCTGTAAGTAGACAATACTCCCACCCTAATAGATTTTTGGACTTTACAAAAATTTGAAAACTTATTAACTGGCATAGATTTACCAAAGATATTTTTGAAAACCAGCTCTTGTGCTTTTATCTTAATTTTAGCCAGTCTATGTATTCCAAAAATATTCACAAGACATCAGGACATGAGTTCCAGGATTTTCCTCAAAACTAAGTTTCAATCTTTGATAATAAATAAAAGTATAAATGACCTTTAAAAAATTCTGGTTAATTGTCCCTTTGGTACAACTGTCTCTTTTAGTGCACACTTGCACATTAACCTCTATGTTTAACCAAATTGAGGTAGTCTCATAAATTATTTTCATTAATAGAATTCATACAACAAATGACCAATCTTGTTTCTGTGCATAAGTCAACCTGGAAACTCTATTACTAAATAAGCTAGACACTCGTATGTGGTGTCCTAGGACTGGCATTTAGTAAAAACAGATTTTACTTATGGTGAAAACTTCTCGAGGAACCAAATTGTTTAAAGCAACAGCTCACGGGGCACCTGGGTGGCTCAGTCATTAAGCGTCCGCCTTTGGCTCAGGTCATGATCCCGGGGTCCTGGGATCGAGTCCCACATCGGGTTCCCTGCTTGGCGGGAAGCCTGCTTCTCCCTCTCCCACTCCCCCTGCTTGTGTTCCTGCTCTCGCTGTGTCTCTCTCTGTCAAATAAATAAAATCTTTGAGAAAAAAAATAAAGCAACTGCTCAGGTTTTATCTACCTATAAAAAAAATAACTAGTTTCTACCTTTGGAAAGGCTTTTTTCTCCCCCAAAACAACACTCTGGCCAATTGTTACATTTTCCTCAAACTATTTGAAAACTATTTCAGGAAATAAAAGGTCTCATAGCTTCTTAATTCTCTTAAGTTTCTTAAGACTGAAATGCCAAGTAAAAATTAATGAAACCAAAAGAGAATTTCTAACCAACACATATCTTTCTTTGAAAAGTGAAAAGGAAACTTCCACTCAGTTAACATCTAGATTTATGTAGGCATGACTTAAAACAAGAGCCCAGAATTATGTTCTCTCAATTTGCTATTTTCCTACAGCAAAATTACATTCACCTTACTATTTTAGTCATTATAAAGTTTCAGATATTTAGGCTTTTTCTCCAGTTCTATTTTCTAACAACTTGGGTGCAATTATTAACTATTGAGGTCGTATGTTTTTGTAACTAAGAAATATTTCATTTAATAGTCATAAACCATCCATTTGAAATAGTGGGAAGGACTAGAAGCAAAATTCAGCTTACCAACTATCAAGCTGTTTCAACTGCTCAAATAAAGCTATGTTCTTTTTTCTTGCCTCTGTTGAGGCCTCAGCACTGGCGGTTCCCTTTGCAAGGGATTCACAAATTTCAGGCCTGTTTAGAAGTCTTGCTGTTCTAGATTCCCTGGACCAACCTCACATACTGTTTTCTCTATTCATAGCACCTATCAGCCATATTGTAATTTCTCTACTGTAACAAACTGTAAACTTGTTCCCTGATATGTTCATAGCATCTTGGTGTCCAGCATGCATTTATTCAGTAGATACTTGAAAGTTAATTCCCCCATCTCCTCCTGATATATGAAGTGAAAGCAAGACCTGAAACAACACATTTTCATGTATTTTGCCTGTAGCCACATAAAAACCTACGAAAATATACAGATGGTGTAGGGCCTGAAAAGGTACCCAATGACTTTTTTGAGAATCTATAAATTCAACAGTCAAATATAACACTTTGGGCAATTTTAATGAATGTAACCCATGCAAATACATCAAGAGACATCTGTTAGGTCTTCATTCCAGTAAACATCCACTGTTTTAGGGTATTTTAAAGACTGCACATATAAAAATACTTGCCAAAAGTGTTTGCTAATAAAATTCTGCATAATTTAATCTGCACAGAATCTCCTAAAAGCTACAGTTATACCTTTCTCCCTATTCAAAAAGGATTAGAATAAGCATCACTGAATACACTGAAGTGAATTTCTACAGTTCTTCAATTATAAGAAACTTAAAACTGCAAAACTGTTTTAGAGGCAAATAATTTGAATTTTTACATTGCATCAAGGTTTATTTCGGATCAACTGAACAGTATCAGGAAGATGAATAAAGATATTTCAGTATTCAGTGACATAGACTGGAGATGTACTCAAAAACATTTCTGGGACGCCTGGGTGGCTCAGTTGGTTAAGCATCTGCCTTCAGCCTGGGTCATGATCCCAGGGTCCTGGGATCGAGTCCCACATCAGGGCCCCTGCTCAGCAGGGAGCCTGCTTCTCCCTCTCTCCCTCTGCTTGTGCTCTGTCAAATAAATAAAATCTTTATAAAAAAAAAAACAAAAACATTTAACCTTCTAAGTCTGATAAACTATAAATTACCAATAACTGGAAATGTCGGTCCAGTTTCAATAACTATGACTAATCCCATTTACTGTAGAAGTTAAGATCCTCTTTCACAACTTTTAAAAAGAGCACTAAATATTGTTGTGCCCCTCTGACTTCAATTTTTCATTTTTACTTTTTCATGAAGTTTTTTTTCATAATTTCAAGTATTTTAAAGGTTTCCCCTCCAAAAAAAGAACCACACACACACACACACACACACACACACACACACACGCTACATAGTCTATCCTATCAGAAAAACTTATTTTGCAAGACTTCCACACTTCTATGGAAAGAATAGGAAACTGTTTAGTAAGCAGATATTCAAAGGCTAATATTCTTCACTAAATCCTAAATTCTGGCCTTGATTTAAGAAAATTCCATCCTAATAAAACTCACAACTATTCATTAAGAAATAGAAGGTAAAATGTATTGTTCTTACATCAATGTTGAATATAGTTTTAAAGAATGGGTTCTTACAAATTAAAAGTCCAGAATTAGTAAGATTTGTGTTTGTGTTCAAAATTCCTTTGTTATTTTAAATTACATCAAAATACATAAGGCTAAAATTTTTTAAAACTGTAAAGTGTAAAAATACATAGAATATAACAAAGTAAAATTTTAGAAGATTTTACAAACCATAAGATACTGTACCATGCCAACTTCTAAAACTTTTAAGATTTTTATTTTAAGATTTTATTTATTTGACAGAGAGACAGCCAGAGAGGGAACACAAGCAAGGGGAGTGTGAGAGGGAGAAGCAGGCTTCCCGCCAAGCAGGGAGCCCAATGTGGGGCTCGATCCCAGGACCCTGGGACCATGACCTGAGCTGAAGGCAGACACTTAATGACTGAGCCATCCAGAAGCCCCATAAAACATTTTTAACAATTGTATGTGGTTGTGAGTGGCTATACATAATCTATTTTTTTCAAAGGACTAGATGCCCAGACCCAGGAATTGGAACACTTGACTATAAACCTCTTTCCCACTTATTTAGGAGTTTTGTTGATGCTAAAAGTTGTTTAAATAATCTCAATCTCAGAAAAGCTGATCTGAAAAAAGATAATACATACCTACCTCAAAAAATACACTTTACCTCAAAAGGTAAACTGTGATTAATCAGATATTCCATCTAAAGTACTAAAGACAGTGCCAGAATATATTAAAGGACCAACAAATCTGTGCTATTACTGTTGAGACCAGTAATCAGAATAAAGGAAAAATCACAATAAGATACAAGTGAAAATCAACTATTAATTTTTAAAATGTAACGAACTCTTTACTTCTAAGAATCTGTTCTAGAAAAATCTTTCACCTCCAAAAATACCTTCCTCATATACGTTTTTCCCTTATGTAATGTCCACATAGATTTTTGTTTCCCATAAAATTCAGTATTTTGTAGATGAAAATATAATAGAAAAACATTTGCTTACATTTAAGAACTCCAGTTCAATTCCATGCATATTTTAGGTAAGAACTACAAAAACTTTAAGTTACTGCAAATGTATTTAAATTTAGAAAATAAGTTGCCTCAGGGCACCTGGATGGCTCAATCATTAAGCCTGTGCCTTCGGCTCAGGTCATAGTCCAGGGTTCTGGGATCAGGCCCTGCGTCTGGCTCCCTGCTCTCTGGCTCCCTGCTCGGCGAGAAGCCTGCTTCTCCCTCTCCACTCCCCCTGCTTGTGTTCCCTCTCTCCCTGTGTCTCTCTGTCAAATAAACAAAATCTTAAAAAAAAAATAAGAAACAGAAAATAAGTTGCTTCTTGGTAAAAATATAAAAAATTCCCACCTCATTCCCTAGCATTACAACAGTTCTAAAGACAACTCTTGCCTAGAATAGTTAATGGGACTTTTCCATTTTTACAGATTATTGGAAACAACACTTGAAATTCACATTAGTTTTTCCCATTCAGATAGGGAAGGAATTAAAGTGAGAAACAAAATCTGTGTGGTAAATTTTACTTAAACACAAGGCACAGCAGAAAAAGGACCATTATGGGGGTGGCTGGGTGGCTCAGTCAGTTAGGCAACCGACTCTTGATTTCAGTTCAGGTCATGATCTCAAGGGTTGTGAGAACCAACCCATCAACTCCATGATGAGCATGGAGCCTGCTTGAGATTCTCTCTCTGTCCCCACACCCCCTGCTCAGGTACATGCTCTTCCTTAAGAAAAAAAAAAAAGTTTAAAAACTGGAACACTACATGTAAGGGCATAAAATTCAAATAATCTCATCCATCACAGAAACAGGGAATTTTAGGAAAAAAATCTGAGACGGTTGAAAAATCTAAACATGAGCTGCATTGTCATATTAGAACACCACTGTTCATTTTCAGTTTGATAACGGTATTGTGGTTATGTAGTAGAATATTCTTTATATAGAGAAAGATAGTGTATGGCAAAACATAACATTCAGTCAAGGTAGAAGGTGTATAGGTATTTACTATTCATGCTATTCTTTCAACTTTCCTATTTTAGAATTTTCATAATAAAAATTTGAAAAGGCATGGGTGCCTGGCTGGTTCAGTCAACTCTTGATCTTGGAGTCAGGAGGTCGAGTCCCACATTGGGCGTGGAACCTACTTACTAAATAAATGGCTTGCCTAATTCAGTGGAGGAGCTTAAAATACAAAATCCTAGGTCACCAGATTTCAAATTGTGCCTTTTCTATTCCTCCATACTACCCTTTATAACCTGCAAATTTCCCGCATTTCTTTCAAGAAACTACCAATTCTTCAAACATCTTTTCTGCACTACCAAAAATTGACGATGCCACTGTTGCAGTAACAGACAATCAGGGATAATCCTACTACTGTAATTGAGACCCAAAGCAAATAACCACCTCCACAATTAAAGGACTATATTACAGACACCTGTATATAAATAAGTTCTTTTGACTTGGAATGTCAGTTCTTTAAATGTAAATCTCACTATTCTGCAAACTCAGGAAATTGAAATTTACAAACAGCCAGCTTTTAGGAAAATTAAAGCAATCTTTAATTGCTAACAAAGAAATTATTTCCTTTAAAGTGTTAGCTAATTTGTGCCTCAAGCCATTATTTAAATAAGTATTTTAAAAATACAGCATTTGCAAACACAAATTTATTAGGTAACTTTAAAGGCATTACTGGTAGAGTGTATGATTTGGAAAACTTGCTACAATCATAAACCACTGAAATCCTGTAAATCATCACTTTTCTAACTACACTACTGTTTAAAAGAAAAAAATGTGGAGGGGTGCCTGGGTGACTCAATCGGTTAAACGTCTGCCTTTGGCTCAGATCCCAGGGTCCTGGGATCCAGCCCCGCTTCAGGCTCCCTGCTCAGTGGGGAGCCTGTTTCTCCCTCTCCGTCTGCCAGCTCATGTGTGTGTCTCTCTCTCAAATAAATAAAATCTTAAAAAAAAAAAAAAAACCGAGTTACTATTAAAAAGGAAAGAAAAAAATGTGGAAGAAAAGCTAGTATTTTCCAATAGTTTTCAAATATAAATAAGCTTGATGTTTGAGTCATGAATAGAGTACATATTTACACCCAACAATTAACATAGGAAAAAAAATCAGATCATCTGTCAAGAAGAAAAACATCGATTTCTGACAAAATTGTTAACAATTTCAAAATGAAGTGGGTGGTTGCTGAATGAGAAATAGGATTTTTACAGTTGTAAAGTATCTCCCCATTATTTTATTAATTACAAAAGGAGAAATAGTGACTACACAATGGAGAAGATGGTCAGCACGGACATCACCAATAAGGGGTAAGTGAATATCATGTGCCTCTGGATGAGATAGTGAGGACACACAATTATCTGCAGCTTCTCAGCTACAATGTATATAAACTGAATCTAACAAGAAAATACCAAACCTAAAGTTGAAGAACAGTTCAACATCAAAAGAGACTAAAGAGGAATGACAACTATATATAGTAACTTTGAATAAGATGCTAATTTTATTAGAAGATTGCTATAAAGGGCATGACTAGACAAGGACTATATACAAGTTTTATTAATGATACATTTCCAGAATTTCCTAAGTGTTTATATATGAGAAGATCTGTTATTAGAAAATACACTGAAATGGGGCGCCTGGGTGGTTCAGTGGGTTTAGCATCCAACTCTTGATTTTGGCTCAGGTCATTATCTTAAGGTCCTAAGATGAAGCTCCACATCAGGCCCAGCATGGAGCCTCCTTAAGATTCTCTCTCCCCCAGGGGCCTCTGGGTGGCTCAGTCGTTGAGCGTCTGCCTTCGGCTCAGGTCATGATCCCAGGGTCCTGGGATTGAGCCCTGCATCGGGCTCCCTGCTTGGCGGGAAGCCTGCTTCTCCCTCTCCCACTCCCCCTGCTTGTGTTCCCTCTCTCGCTGTGACTCCGTCAAATAAATAATCTTAAAAAAAAAAAAAAAGATTCTCTCCCCCCTTCTGTCCCTCCCTGCCTCTTAAAAAAAAGTGGAGGGAGAAGGGGGGAAAGAAAGAAGAAAAAAAAAAAGAAAATACACTGTATTAAAGGTTGTGATGTATGCAACCCAATCTCCGAGGGTTCAGAGAAAAACAGATTGATAAAGCATATGTCAAATGTTAAAAACTGGCCAGTCAGGGCAAAGTGTATGAGAGTTCTTGAATTGTTCTTACAACTCTCCTGCAAGTTTAAAATATTTTCAAAAAACAAGTTAAAAAAGCAAAAATGGCAGTTTATAACTGATAAAAGCAAAGCTCTAACCTGCTATTCAACCCATAACAAACCATGTAATCCCCAGTGACTGGCATACAATTTGAGTCTTCCACTCTAAAGAATGATAATCTAAATAGTGTTTTACGCATTTTCTTACCTACTAACATATCCTAATTAAGAGAACCACAAAACCCCAAGAAATCACCTATCAAACAAGTTAAACGAATAATAATTTAAAAAATGGTAGATGAGGGAGTCAAAATAAATGTACAGATAGTGCAGGAAATGTTTTTTGCCGCCAATCTTCCCCCAAATACTTTAAAGCTCCCTCCTACAATAATACTGTCTACACTTTCATGAGATATTTCGTTAAGGTAATGAGATTTTGACATTTAAGTTTTATGAAATTTAGATATTACTCCAGTTCTCCTACAAATATCACTGATGCAAAAATTCTCAACTATAAGATGGAAAGAGCCAACTCTCCTAAGGACAGATATTGACTGGAAATAATAAAATTACTATTTATAAGTCTTATTTGATTTAAAAGTTACCAAAAGCCACTAAGGGAAAAATTTTTTTAATATAAGGAAACATTAGTTAAAAATGGTTGAGAAACAATGCACTCCTCTGTGTGGTGAATTCAGAAACCTGACTACAAAAATAGCTAGAAATAATGACCAGTTCTTTGTTAGAACAGTCCATTTCCCAACCCCCAAAAGAAATTAGTACATATATACTCAAGTACTAATTAAATGAATGGATATTGGCTAATAATCTGAAAATATGAATATATGGTGGTGTTCCTAAGTTTAAAGACTCTCTCAAGGGTTAAGGGTTATCAAAAAAAGCTAGTTTTTAAGCCACTCTCTTCAGCTTAAGTGGTCCTCCCTGAACACATGGGACTCCTAGAATTTGTCACTGACATTGTTTAAAAAAACAAGTTTACAGAGCTAGAAAATTGGGTTTCAAACCCAGGAATAAAGTCAGAAACTACAAAACTGTCAAAGTTCAGTAACACAACCACAACCCTGATTGCAGATCTAAAAAAGTCACCACACTGTCAGGAACACTACCAAGCATACAATAGACACTTCTAAGATTACTTCTAGATTGATTACATAGTGAGTGATTGATCACAGTCAAAAGAGCAAGCCAGGAGACTAATTATAGTCCAAATACAGGTAGTATTCTGTGAGGTAGGAAATACACTCACGGCAAATGAGATTGAATTACTGCCTTTTTAAGCCTCAATTCCCCAAACTAGATGCCAGAAACACCTGAGTTTCCACCTGCCCATCCTGTGGAGATGGAGTCAGCATTAATAGTATGCTAATTGCCAGGCGATCCTATAGCACTGTAGTTTCTAAACTTTGATTCTAAGGGATAATATCTTGATTTATTTCACTCACATATGAGTTGGCTAAACTAATTCATCTTATCTTCCAGCTCTGAATTTTGGATTTAAACTTAATGTCCTCTTGGGGTTTAAAATATACAATACTTGCATATTCGGTTTGTTGAATAAAAATTTCTTGAGAAAAATCATAATCACAAAATGGTCAACACTCCTTTTTTAAAATTCAACATGAAAAAGTTACAGAAAGTCACCATTAACAAAGCTTTTCCCGTATCACTATGTGAGGTGATGGATGTTAACATTGTGGGTATCATTTTACAATATATGTATGTATTGAATATTTATGTTGCACACCTTAAACTTATGCAGTTATATGTCAATTTTATCTCCACACAACTGGAAGAGAAAAAAAGACTATTTCCCATATAGAAATATGTAAAGACTTAAAATAATGTTATCTGTATATGCTACAAAATTTTGTATCAAAAGAAAAGGTCATAATTGAACACGTTCTATCACATAAATAAAAGTATTAGAAAGCTTATAGAAAGCTTTGGGACTATTTTATTGGCCTTATTACATTTCAAAGTATTATTTCAAAACTACATTTCAACCCTGTCTTTGACATTAGATTTTTGCTTTTAGAACTGTCACTTAACATTACCAAACTGAAAATTTTTCCTTGTGGGGGTGATGGGGGTCAGGTGGGTCTGTCTCCTAGCATACAAAATGGTAAAACTTACCCCAGGTTATGCTTCCCTGAGCCTTAGATAAGCCGTTTAGTTTTTCAACAAGTTGTATTCAGAGCAAATATTCACAATTTTGTTGAAATTGCTGTGGATTCTGAATATGTGGGGGGGGGAAATTTATACAGACTTCAATTTATGCCATTATATTAACCGTTTTCTGTTCCAAAGTTGCTAAGAGCACAACTGTTTAATAAAAATTAAAGTTTAAAAAGTAAAATTATTTACAAGCAGATAAATGCATTCTTGTCCACATTTCAAAATACAGCTTTTTAATAGACATCACCAGTATATTTTAGACATCTTCATTTCTTGGAAGTGCCTTGAACCAGACTCATTCAAAAAGGAACAGCTGTTTTTGCAAGTTGAAAGCACACTAAACAAAAACAATGAACCCATTACAAAATATTTGAGCCTTTAAGAGGTCTTTTTGCTTGTTTTTTAAGAGGAAGTCAATTAATTGCCACCTGGTTCCCTTATGCTCGTTAGAACCAAAAATGCAGAGCACCCTCAAAAGGCTTTTGTTAGGATTAGTTGTATTTCCAATTATGGAGGTTCTACTCCACAATATTATAGTTTATGTGTTTTGTGTTTATTCATGGATGCCATGCTGCAGCATTTTAATTAATACCTCTTAGAAGAGGGGAAATGGGTTGTATACCAAAATAGTCCCCTAAGATCTTGTTGATTATGATGCCCCACAATTTAAAAAAAAAAAAACAAAAAACACTATAGGTATTATATATTAAGTATTGTTATTCCACAAATGCCCAAGAAATTTAGGCTAGAGCATTACCCACAGGGAAACTACCAACTGTGTGACCAAATAGCCCTTTTTGTTCCATAACAAATTTTAGAATATGTGTATTTTTTATTAAAATCTGGTTAGAGATGCCTTTTCCACATTTTCAGAATATACCATAAATCTTATTACACACAGTAAAGTAGAATATAAAGAAGCTGGGTTAAAAATTCGAGTCTTTTGCAGAGGAAAAAAGAGCATTCCTTTTTCAATATTTATCAGTGACTGTAAAGATTATAATTTTGCTTTATAAAGTGGAGAAACAGAAATATACAAGCAGTTAGGTTGATTAGTACAAGGTTTTGCTTGAAAATAAATCACATTTCACATAAAATACTAAATTATCTAGAAGACAAAGAATAGAAAATAAGATTTAAAAAAAATGTTATCTAAATTAACTATCTCCTTTTGCAAAATAGTTTTATTATACATTGCCTGGGTAAAGAAAAAAGGCCTCAAGGGAAAAAAAATGAATAGATCAAGTTAGTATCAGTGACAAAACCTAAACATCTATGCTACAACAATGGAAGGGAATATGGACGGGATAAAATATTTCAATAAAATCTGAAGTAAAAGTTTGCTACTTTTAATAGTAAACATACAAATATCTCCTTTGTTTTTAGAAATAGTATGTAATTATTCAAAGCACTTTCGGATATATGAGTACTCAGTTCTGTGTTTGCAAATCATTCCTGTTTTCTTTTATACCCCTACACTACATTTATACATGCATTTAAGAAACTACAGGTTAAAGATCATGTTGTGTTTTAGAGTACAATCTGAATAATCACACAGACATGGACCAACATTTATTACAAACAGGAAAAGAGCAGATCTATAAGAAAAGAGTACAGATTTTTTAAGAGATTGCAAGCTGAAGTATAGAAAAGAAATTATAATCTATATGATAATGCAATAATTTTATCTGCATTTTAAAAAATCACATTGCTCAGTATATACAAAGCATTATAACAGTAGTTTGAACTGCTACTTAGAGGAATTAAAACAGTATTGACAGTGGAGAAGTTTATTTCAATTTAGGTCACTCATGTTCCATCCTGAGTTCACTTCCATTTTCCAAGAAGAAAGGTATTTTTTAAGAGTCATTTTTCCCAAGTAGAAAGGTTATTTTGAAAAATTGAGATGTATACTTTACAACCCATTTTATAAGGATTCATGTTTTTAAAATTTTTTTAAATAAAAAGCAATCAATTCTCTACATACTTTTATTAAAGAATTACAGCTTTCACAGATGGCAAAATACATTGTTGCTATTACCAGCAGCATTACCTTCTTCATTTCTCCTTCAGCTACCAATAAAAATCATCACCCTTTCGTAGGAAAATTTCTTATGAATGTGGCCCAATTCAAAACAAATTACTTCTACCAGTAAGATATTATAGCTTACGTGCTGTCACATTGATTACCTAACTACATACAAAGCTACAGAAACCATAAGGGAAAAAAAGAACTTAAAAAAGAATATGGCAAAACCATAAATGTTCTCAATTTTGTGATATTTAGTAACCCTTCTGACCACTCTATAAAGTGGTTCTTTAAAAACCACTGAGGCTCTGACTGGGTCACTTAACTCTGATGTTTCTATATAATTAACATATGCAACACGAAAGTAATCTGGTCTAATTCTGAACTTGTATAATTATAATAAATACATAGATGTTGGTCCTAAATGCCTTTTCATTAGAACCAGAGAATTTTATCTCCAACAATTTCTATGGTTTAGCAAAAAACTAAAAGTGGGTAATGAATTAAGGATGATAGTTTAATAAAGCTATCCTTTTAATTTTACCTAGCTGGTACTGCAGATGCCACTGATGAGAAAAGCTGATATACTGGCAAATACGAAAAATGTCTGATTAGCGTCATAAACTTCTTTAATAAAAATTATTTATATTATATTCTCATTTGCAACTGATGTTGATGTTTCAAATTTAAAAGCAAAAAAACCCCAAAAACCACTTTTTTGCTACTTTGTTCTGAAGTAGGATTTACAAATTTCTCTGGGGAAGCAAAATTATCTGTTATCAATGATGTATGTATTTTCATTTGAAAAGAACTAAATATATCTGGACTCACACGCATTGGTTTGGCTGACCATAAATAAATGAAACATATTTTTCCCGCCACGAAGTACTGAGTTACAACAAATGTATTAAAAAAACTTTATTTTCTTGAGAGTGCATACAAAATGTTATGTAAACACTGTTAGTATTATCTTTAATGTGAAGACATTTTTTTAATGTATTATAAATAGGTCATGTGTCTCCTCCAGAAACATTAAAGGCCACACTGGGTGATATGACCAAAGAAAACTTTAGCCTCTTATAGGCTAAACAAAGTACAAAATGTGAAAATAAAAAAATAAAGAGCAAATCAGGAAAGAGAAAAACACAGGTCAGGATATGCATTTCTGAATCAGCAATTTAACATTTTAATTCCTAAACCAAAAATGTCAATTTTACAAAATACACATATAATCTTTACCATTTTTTCTCAAAAGATGTTTTATACATACATTCATATTTGTGTCTGTGTGTGAAATAACTGCAAATATTACCAATTAAATTGGGCAACTGCTAGCAGCTCTGAAATATTAAATGAAACGAGCTTGTTATTTAGACAATTTTCAGCCCCTTGAAATAACATCTGGTCTTAGGATTCTTTTTTAGAATGCAGTTGGAATTTATAGCTAGGAAATGGGAGAAACAGACTCACTGTGTTCATACTCACAGAATGGAGTATCTAACTGCCAGTTTCAGTTCAACTTATGCTATAATAAAATGCATGAATAAATACCTGAATATTTGAGAAATTTCTAAAACTAAAGAAAGTACTACTTCATTACACAAAACTATTATGTATCACTTATGTTCATTTCTGATGAGTTTGCATATAAGCTAATGTGTTTGTGAAATCAAACTGGAATGCAGACCAAGTACAGGTGATCCAGGTTCCTTGCTTTAATAACAAAGCAGCACTGGGTTCAGCATACTTCAGACAGGCCTACTCACTCACCTGGTGAATTCCACGCCAGTCTACTCTGATGATTAAATATATTAAGGAAAGAAATGGTCCCAAAGGATAAGTGATGAAACCTTAAGGATATGGTCTTGGGCCAAAACCACAACCAAACTCCATGTAAGGTACAATCTCTCACACATACAAACACACACACCACATACACAACCACACACAAAAAATTTAACACACACACGCACAATGTTCCTGTTATTGTCCAGTAATTCCCTCCCACTCCCAAATATACTATAAATTATAGCACAAATACAGTAAGTACACTGTAGCCTCAATTAAACTGGCTGTTGGCTGCATCCATTATGAGAAACACACCACAGGTGGCACTGTGTTGTGAAGTCTGTTTAGTACTACTGATGACTAAAGCCCTCGGAATAGGTCCAAAACGGACCCATATATTATTAAATTTTAGTCATTATGGAAAATGTTATGATGAGGCTGCAGTGTATTTGATTATGTTGAGAATGGATATTACAAAATTAACATTCAAAGTAAGACTACTTCATAGTATAAGTTATAAAAAGAAATGGATAGAATTTTCACTGTAATGTGCACACTATTCCCATCTCACCCCCTCTATCCCATTAAATTATAACCTAAAAGATGATTATTTGGTGCCACTGGTATCAACAGATTAACGCTTTATTATCATATTGACTGCTAATTCCAGTTGTCAAAAATGAACATTTACCTTCTAATCATAATCAAGAATGAGGCCCTTACTCTTTAAAATAAACATGCCTGACTTAAAATTTCAAGATAGTTAGCAAGCAAGAAAAAGAAAAAAGTATCATTGGGTAAATTAGGATTACACAAATTTGAATCACATTAGCTTATTCCTGAATGTAAACTTTATCCTATTAAAAACCTTATCTTTAAATTATTGGAATGCTTACATTTATTGACAAACCATGCATTTTCACAAAATTAAAACCTGAAATAATTTTTCACCTAACATGTTTCATTTCACCACTCAATATACCCTATGAAACTAAGTTAACATTTCTGTATTTTCTTATAATACCATTCATATTAGTTTGTAAGTAGGAATAAACAGAAAATGAGTTCTAAATAAATGACACAGGAGGCAATAAATTGACACATGACAAGTAAATAAAAGGCTAAAGCACTCCAATACCATTGAAACTGTTTTAATGTTGTTGCAACTCCAAAATGCAACAATCATCAGCTTGGAAAGACCCAAATTGCAAAAATTCATTTTAATTACTCCTTCAAACCTATTTTACAAAATAAAGGCAAGAGACATTTAAATCCTCCTTGTCCTAGTTGTGCTATCTATGTTCCTAACTTGTTTTCTATCACTCTAGTGTATGCTGCAATTCCCATCAGATGCTATATAAGAAAAAATAAAATAAAATATTAACCTCTGCTTCAATGTATAGTTTCCAGAATCTGCCAGAACTGGGGAACTGGGCAACAAGGCGTTCATAAGTCTTCCGTGCTTTGTCTATAGGTTGATTCTAAAATTGAAAACCAATAAACAGCATTTACAATGTTAGGATTATGAAAATATTATTTACTGCAGAACCAAGTAGTGTGATTGGACCCATAGAGAAGGAAATGTAATCCTATATCACTAAACCTGTGCCTCTCGAATGAGAATGCTCCAAGCGTCAAGGTCATATGGATTCTCTTCTAATTTCTTTTCGGCTTTCTTCACCTTCTCTGGGACATACTCAGCTGCCTGGGGGAAAGAAAAATAAGGAACTGATGTTACTGTTTTAAAAGTTTCATACTTAATTTAATCCAAGCACAGTTGTCGTCCCCAATACAAAGCATAAAAATGTCCTCTTACAAGAGGCCTGCGTTTCCTACAATCTATATATATACTATGCTATCATTCGTCACCTGCATAAAAACAAAATTTAGTGATCACATACTTTTAAAAGCCATTATTAAATTTAAACAAACCCATCTTTTACTTTATACAGCAGCCATTCTCAAACTCTGTGGTCTCAGGACCCCTTTTATATTCTTAAAAATTACTGAGTATGCCAAAGAACTTTTGTCTATGTGATTACTTCAATATTTACTACATTAGAAATTAAAACTGACAAAAATGTTAAATATTTATCCATGTACAATAAAAAATTATGTTAACATAATACTTTTATGCAAATTAAAAAATTCAGTGAGAATACCCTTATTTTATATATTTGCAAATCAGTCTAGTGTCTGATTTTTTTTAAAGTAGCTGGATTTTCCTATCTGCTTCTGCATTCAATCTACTGTGATAACACATCATGTAAAAATTCCACTGTAATCTCATGAGAGATTAAGAGTGAAAGGGCAGGGGCGCCTGGGTGGCTCAGATGGTTAAGCGTCTGCCTTCGGCTCAGGTCAATGATCCCAGGGTCCTGGGATCAAGCCCCCTATCGGGCTCCCTGCTCAGCATTGGGCTCCCTGCTCAGCGGGGGAGAGCCTGCTTCTCCCTCTCCCTCTTCCCCTACTCATGCTCTCCTTTCTCTGTATCTCTGTCTCAAATGAATAAATAAAATCTTAAAAAAAAAAAGTGAAACGGCAAAAAAAAAGTGTCTTAAATTTATTATGAAACTATGAACTCACAGATCCTCTGAAAGTCTTAGGAACCTCCAGGGTCCCTGGACCAATTTTGAAAAACACTGCTATAGAGCATTCATTCTGAACCACAAAAGAGAAAGAATGAAATGACATGGAAATTGTACTTTGATGTAAAG
The DNA here is from genome assembly GCF_037043125.1 of Eumetopias jubatus. Lineage (NCBI taxonomy): Eukaryota > Metazoa > Chordata > Mammalia > Carnivora > Otariidae > Eumetopias > Eumetopias jubatus. The sequence continues at coordinate 27,753,737 of NW_028274819.1, read as the reverse complement.
CTTTTAAAAATATGATTCACAAATTGTATATACAGCATCATTTAAACTATTAAAAAGAAATCTGCATTAAGAGAATACAAGATTGTACTACAAATGTTTAGTGGTCACCGTGGGTAATGGGTGGTAGTTTTATTTATTTATTTTTTTTAAAGATTTTATTTACTTGACAGAGAGAAAGAGGGAGAACAGGAACACAAGCAGGGGGAGTGAGAGAGGGAGAAGCAGGCCTCCCGCTGAGCAGGGAGCCTGATACAGGGCTCGATCCCAGGACCCTGGGATCATGACCTGAGCTGAAGGCAGACGCTTAACGACTGAGCCACACAGGTGCCCCAGTGGTAGTTTTATTTTTATTATAAAAATAGACTCTTAAAAAAAGTAATGCCTAAAATAGCCAGCACCTGAGGCAAAAATACAAATACTACTTCTCAAATTGTTCAGAATTCCACTATGTGCCACAAAAAGAAAGTGATACTCAAGTCAGATAAATTAACTTATAGAAGTTCTGTTTTGTCTTTTTTGCAGGACTTCTTGAAATCTATAATATGGCAATACACAAAAATACTCAACAACCAATAGAGAGGGAAGCACTACCCCAACAGCTTTCTTTTTTTCAGTGGCAATTAACATCTCATAGAAAAATAATGTCAAAACTCCAGCTGGGAAAAAAATTTTAGTCATGGGTTTAGGGAAAAAAATATACCTGGAAGAAATATACTCTTCTTTGGAATAAATTATTATCTACCACTGATAAGCGTACGTTTTATTTAGAAGAAAAACATGTTTTAAAAGACCTATGTAATTTTGTATGAAACATATTTTACTAATATATAAGAGCTCTATAAATAGGCTAGCTCAAGAAACTAAAACTGGAAGTTTAATAAAGGAGGACTACTGGCCCCAACCACATATTAAAACACAAAACATGGCAAAATGGTTTGGTAATGGTTCATGCATCACTGGTTCATGATGGCTGAGAAAGAGAATGATATATGGAAAATGAACAAATAAAGGTGATATTTCAAATCAGAATAGTGGCTTCTTCAATGTATGATGTTAGAATAACTGTATAATCATCTATTAGAATAACTGCAGTCAACTTTATCAAAATAAAGCTGAATTCCTATTTAACCCTTTCTACCAAAGTAAATTTCAGATAGATCAAAGATTTAAATACCAACAAAAAAGAACTAGAGGAAAACATACTGAAATGGATCTTTGCATAGAAAAGGCTTTTCAGAAGCCTTTGAAAAGAGCATGCTTGGGGTGCCTGGGTGGCTCAGTTGGTTGGGCGACTGCCTTTGGCTCAGGTCATGATCCTGGAGTCCCGGGATCGAGTCCCGCATCGGGCTCCCTGCTCTTCAGGGAGTCTGCCTCTCCCTCTGACCTCCTTCCCTCTCATGCTCTCTCTCTACCATTCTCTCTCTCTCTAATAAATAAATAAAAAATCTTAAAAAAAAAAAAGAGCATGCTTAATTCCGTTTAAATTGTGCATGAAAAAGTATTATAATCAAAGTCAAAGACAAACCTAAAAATATCTAAATTTATTCATGTACAGTCAATAAAAGACCAGCAACTCACAAAGAAAATGGGCAATGTATCTGAACAGTTCATAGAAAAAGAAATACAAATGTAAACCATAAGACAGAGATCCAAAGTGTTTTATAATCAGCATTGTACTGGCAAGGGTATGTAAAAACAGACATTCCCACATTGTTGGCAGGGGGCAAGTAGTAATGTGATCAAAACTGAACATGAATGTCTGACCCTGAATTCCACTTCTGGCAACTTCTCCTACTGTACACATGCACAAAGATGTATACTGAGAACAGTCAACTACTCAGTTATTTGCTGTTGCATAAAACTAAAAATAATTAAAATAATCACATAGAAAAGAACTGATTAAATAAATTAAGGAATTTGTAGTCACTAAAAACAGAGCAGTGCAGATCTATAGACAGCAATATGGAACTATCTCCGTAATACTGGGTGTAAAAAAAAATTGGGAGGTGAGCTGGGGAGAGACAGAGACAGACTCGCAGAAACACTCACTTTATAATGTATATACTCTTCTACTGTTTGAATTTTTACTATTCACCTGAGAAATATTTGCTCAGTGCCTAGTATGTGCCACACATTGTTGAAGGGACACTTCGGGATACAACAAAATAAAGACTTCTCCATTCAGAGTTTACTTACTTCTTGAAAAAACAAACTTAAGAAAATATTTTAAAATAAAACTAGGAACTTAGTTTATAAGACGCCAACTATGAAATGTTAATGATAAAATAAGAAGTGCGATACCGGAACTTTAAATTAGGAACTAAAAAACAGCTAAGCTGTACTTGAATTGCTTTAGTTAATCAATGCTAACAACTAGTGTTTCAAAGCAATCTAATGGGAGGTCTATTCACTCAAGATCCACCTGCTGAAAAATTAACCTACCAAATTAGATAACGTATACCATAATCTAAAAGAACAGAGAAAACTCTAAAGATAGTGTCTAATATTCAACCAGCAAAAATCACAGCAAGAAGTATAAATGTCTCCTTGCTGAATAAGCCATTCCTTTAGTGATTCTCAACCCTGGCAGCATATTAGAATCACCTGGGGGGAAAGGGATTTTAAAAAAGATGCTCAAGGGGCGCCTGGGTGGCTCAGTCGTTAAGCGCCTGCCTTTGGCTCAGGGTCATGATCCCAGGGTCCTAGGATCGAGCCCAGCGTCGGGCTCCCTGCTCGGCGGGAAGCCCGCTTCTCCCTCTCCCACTCCCACTGCTGTGTTCCCTCTCTCACTGTGTCTCTGTCAAATAAATAAAATCTTTAAAAAAAAATAAAATTTTTTAAAAGTAAAATTAAAAAAAATAGATGCTCAAGCCCCACTATATAGATCAATTAAATCAGAATCCCTGAGAACAAGCCTGAACCATCACCACTTTTATTTTTTTAAACTCCCAGATGGTTCTAATGTGCAGCCTCAGGTGAAAACCATAGCTCTCCAAGAGTTTCCTAACCCTTTTTGGTGCCCCAGAACTTTCCAATAGTCTACTAAAGGCTGTGGGCTCTTTCTCAGAATAATGTTTTTTTTTTTTTTTTAAGTAGGCTCTACATCCAATGTGGGGCTTGAACTCACAATCCCAAGATCAGAAGTCACATGCTCTATTGACTGGGCCAGCCAGGTACCCCTCTCAGAATAATGTTCTTAAATACCCAAAATGAACTATGAAGAGACTTCAAAGGAAACCAATTATATTGAAATATAATTATTGAAATATCTTTAAACAAAGTTTTACACAGTAATAGATAATGTATTAAATAACAGGATCTAGTAATGAATCTAGTGATGAGGACAATAATATTTGGAATATTTATGTCCAGTTACAGTTGTTGCTAACACTACTAGTGTGGTTTCTTGCCTACATTCATAATAGAAGGAAAGGCTCAATTTCACTTAGAGATTAGTAAAAATAAAGACTCTTATGTTCCCCATCCAACTTCACAGAACCCCTAAAATTCTAACCAGACACCTGGAGGATGGGGTTACAATGGACCTAAGAACCCATGCAAAGGATGTTGGACAGCAGATGTTAAAAAAACGCATTAATCACTCCTTGTTAAATAATAATCCCATTTCATAATAAGAAATATAATTAAATTACATAAATCCATTCAAAGCCCAGTTAGAATCTGAAAGAATCATGGCTCAGCTCTTTTCAGAATCCCTTACATTCCTAAATATTTTCCTCTTGCCAAAGATGTAGTTAAATGTTCATAAAATAATCTACATAGATAATCCTCAATCAAGTGCATTAATAAACAAGGAAGCTAACCAAAATGGCCAAGAATACACTCTGGTAGTTATGGCCACATTTAATTCTTACAACAAAAAGTCATCTATCATCATGAACCAGTTGGGTAGCCAACAGCATAACACTTTTGTTCTCTTGCCTGGGCATATTTTTATAGGGCAAAGGAAATTTGAACAGTTTTCTAGTATTCCACACAAGGGGACTGGACCCCCCATAAGAAAGGGAATTGTATTACTATTTCCTAAATCTACTGCTGGATCAGAGGAATAGGTCAGTTTAAGAAAATCCTGGACAAGTTTCCAGTGCTCATTTGAAATGGAATGAGGTTGGAACTCTGCTTAGTAGAGGGAAAGAACAGCTGTCCCATGGTTACACGTCCCCAAAACTTTACTACAGTAAGAAATTCTTTTTTTTTTTTAAGATTTTATTTATTTGACAGAAAGAGAGAGAGAGAGAGAGAGGAAACACAAGCAGGGGGAGTGGGAGAGGGAGAAGCAGGACTCCCAATGAGCAGCGAGCTCAATGCGGGGCTTGATCCCAGGATGTGGGATCATGACCTGAGCCGAAGGCAGGTGCTTAACAACGGAGCCACCCAGGCGCCCCTACAATAAGAAATTCTATCAAAAATCCAGCTTTTGCCTTTGGAATAAATTATAATCCCATTATCACTCTTTAGGGAATGTTAATGGGGAGCAGGATGGAACCCCAAATCAAATGAGAACAAAAGCTGGACTAGTTCCCAAGGCATGCATTATCAATGATATCAGTAGGACTTCGGGAATGTCTTTGACTTGCATAATTTTAAAAACCAGAAAAATAACACAACTGTATGGCATATACAGAGATACACATCAACATACACTATTTCAAATGGGTACAAAACCAAGAAAAATTGTGAACTAGATGATGTACTTTTTTTTTTTTGGTAGGGACAAAATGTTACTCAGGAACTATCTCTAGCATCTGTTCTATGAATTGTTTTTCTAGTAGTAGGGTATTGCTAACATGACAACTAATTTTTTTTCTGTGAATAACAACAAGTGCACAACTGGCTAAAAGCATGAAGGATGGTAAATGGTAAATCCGTTACATGTTGACCTTTTTAAATGTTCTTTTTAATAATGGCTTTTTTTTTAAAGGCATAATCATATACAAGTCACTCATTTAAAGTATACAATTCCCAATAAAGTTTTTAAAAACATCTTATCACATGGGGCGCCTGGGTGGCTCAGTCTTTAAGCATCTGCCTTTGGCTCAGGTCATGATCCCAGGGTCCTGGGATAGAACCCCGCATTGGGCTTCCTGCTCAGCGGGAAGCCTGCTTCTCCCTCTCCAGCTCCCCCTGCTTGTGTTCTCTCTCTTGCTGTGTATCTCTCTGTCAAATAAATAAATAAAATCTTAAAAACAAAGAACAAAAAAAACCTCATCACCCAACAAGAACCATACTAATAGCCATTACCTTTCCCAAACCCCTAGCCCTGGGAAACCACCAAACTACTTTTGGTCTCCATAGATGTGCAGGTATTTCATGTAAATGGTATCATAGTGTTTATGTGTTGTTTCTAGCTTTTACTATGCATGTTTCCAAGGTTCATGTTTCATCACGTATCAGTATTTTCCTCTCTAATGCCAAGTAAAGTCCCACTGTATAGATAATCCCACAAATCCCACATTTTATTTATCTGTTGAAGGCAATTTGGATTGTTTCCAGTTTTTGAGTGGAGTTTTTTTCACACACACACACCCACCCACCCACCCCTACAGGTGAAAATGCTAGGTCATATGGTAATTCTATTTTTAACATTTTGAAGAACTGCCAGACTGATTTCTAAAGTGACTGAACCAGTTTACATTCCGACCAACAGTGTTAAGAAGGTTCCAATTTCTCCACATCCTCACCAACACTTGTCTTTTGATGATTATGACCATCCTACTGGGTATAAAGTGGTAACTCATTGTGGTTTTGATCTACATTTCTCTGACTGCTCATGAAGTTCAGCATTTTTTGATGTTCTTAGAGGCCATTTGTCTTTGGAGAAATGTCTTTTCAGATTCTTTGCCCATTTTTAATTGAGTTATCTTTTTATTGCTGAATTGCAAGAGTCTTGTATTATAGATAACAAGTCCCTTATTAGGTATCAGATTTACAAAGTTTCTCCCATTAGGTAGGTTTTTTCACTTTCCATGTTTAATCTTTTGTTATGTGAAGCCAACCCAGAGAAACAGAATTTGACAAGGGTCTCACAGGCACTATGCACTATTTCAACGGTTCTCAAACTTTTTGTAAAGAATCATTCTACATTCTTAAAAACTGAAGAACCAAATTTTTTTTTAAAATGTGTGCTATATCTATCATTATCATACTAGAAATTAAAATTGAGAAAGTTTTTAGTTCATTTTAAAATAATTTTATTTAAAAATATTTTCCAAAACAAGAAAATAATTAGTGAAAACAACGGCAGTTTTATGTTTTTGTGATTCTTTAATGTGCGGCTGAATAGAAGACATTATCTGCTTCAGGTTTCAATCTATTGCAATATATTGTTTTGGATGAAGTATGACTATGTAACTACGGTTATGAAGTATATGACTACATATGTAGTTGGGAAAGGGAAAAAGCACTATTAATGACCTTTTCATATAATTGTAGATAGCTCATGTCGCCTCTGAAAAACTCTAAGCTCTACTGAAACTGCAAACCAGTTTCTATATGGCAGCTTAACTAATATTAAGGGATTGGTTAATTGGAGGTGGGAGGGGGGAAATGACAAACACGATCAATGACTGAAAGAATAAAATAATCTATTTTTCCCATTCCCACCAGGGAAGTACAACTTTCACAGAAAAAAAAAAAGGTAATTCTCCTCCAAATAGCTGTTTTTGTGGTAAATGGTGAGGGTGTGATGCTAGAGGTCATACCGAAATTAAATTAAAATAAAATCAGTGAAAATTTAACCCAAGGGATAAACATCTAAAGTATAGAGGAGAAGATGGTAAGTTAAAAGATTTAAACCTAAGGATGCCTGGGTGGCTCAGTCAGTTAAGGGCCTGCCTTCGGCGCAGGTCATGATCCCAGGGTCCTGGGATGGAGTCCCACATCGGGCTCCTTGCTCAGCAGGGAGCCTGCTTCTCCCTCTCCCTGCCACTCACCCTGCTTCTGCGCTCTCTCTGACAAATAAAATCTTTAAAAAAAAAAAAAAAAAAGATTTAAACCTATATAAATAGTTCTTTACCATGGTGAACAGAACTACATGATGAGTCTCTAACATGGTTTTGTAATGAGTATTTTCCACTATTAAGGGTAATGACTGACTAAATATACCAGAGGGAGGAAAACCATAAAAATACTATCAGAAACCTAACCATCCTCAAATAATCTGCAGTCTTTTCTCCACTTATTGTATCAAGAATGTATTCAAAAACAACTTTTAAGGTTCAGATTATCTTCAACTCCTATGTGGTTTGCAAGCTTTCATTTAAATAAAAATCACCCGTGGTACTTGTTTCAAATGAAGATTCTCAAGTCTCACTTACAGAATCTGCTCTAAGTCTGAAATTAAGGTGTATGTACCTATACTTGTATAAAGCAAGTATAGCATAAAGTGATTATGACGCAATGGACCATGGACAACATTTGGAGGAACACTACCTAATCTATCTGTTCTGAAAATACATTTTTCCAAACGTTGTTTGTTTAAAAATAAAGTAGCATCAGACCTAAGTCATTCCATTTTTTTCCCTAAAACATTAATAAAACTGCATAAATTATACTATCTATGTGAAGTCTTTAGTCTCCCTTGGTAGTTAACCTTTATTCAAAATTAAAAATAGACTAGAGTAGCACTTTGCAAGACTATCTGCAAGTAGTAACTGAGACGATTCATATGCCTAGAGAATAAAGCAGTTTATGTGCCAGGTGACATTAGGACTGAATGCCAGCTTAGTCCTGTGTTTGTTCCTTTACCAGTGCAACAGAACTCTACCAGATTTTTTTTTTGGTAAATGAATCTGAGTATGTATCCTGCATATAATCCCTTCAGCCCTTCCAGAGACTAAAAATCTACTAAATATGTAAACAATTCAAAACTTAAGAAAAAACAGGCTAAAGATTTTTGGTCCAAATAATGATACTTATCATATTTGCTTATTAAATCTGCTTATTCATTCCCTAGGAAACAAATAGCTGCAAATTACAAATAAAAATTTGAATCTTTTAGAATTCAAAAAATGTGGCTTTAGACCAAAAGTAGCCAAGGTATTAATTCACTAGATAAACTAAGTAAAACATAAAAATCATCAGTTAGGACATAATTTTGTCCTCCTGGCTTTATTCAGTATTTACTGATTATAAACTATCCATGAATCTAAAAATTTGCTGACTCAATTCACTTTTTACTTCAATTCTCACACCATTACCAACTGCACAGCAAAACAAAACAAGACTCAAATTTACAGCTAGGTCTTGTCTAAAGAGAAAAAAATGATTTAGAGACAATGGCAGAAAAGCTCAAAACTAGGAACTGTTTTCGGCAATTATCCACTTAATAGGTACAAACATCTCAACAAAGATTTTGCAATTCTGGAAAGTGTATCTGGGATGTAAGTTGTATTCCTGAACTCCTATATTCTTAATGCTGGAGGAATGCAATTTAATGCATTATCTCTTAACACAGCACCCTTCTATTGTATTTCTAAGAAAAACCAATACTTATATATAAATACAGATCTCTCTTAGAACAGTTATTGCCAACTAGAGTATTCTACCTGGTCAAAATATTAACAACAAAGATGAACTCAATTTTGGCTGCCCCAAACTGTTATACCAAGTATCACAACAGGAGGAGGAAAAGTAGGAAAGACTATTACAGAAAAGATTGTTAAAAACAGATAAAACTAACTGGGCCCAAAGAACACGTCATCGAATATACACACTTGGCCCTTTCCCCTCCCTATTCCTAACCCCCCCATCCACTTTGGCTTTATTATTTTTCTTTAAGATTTTATTTATTCATTTGAGAGAGGAGAGAGAGAGCACAAGCAGGAGAGGCAGAGGGAGAGGGAGAAGCAGACTCCCCTCCTGACATGGGGCTGGATCCCAGGACCTGGAGATCATGACCTGAGCTGAAGGCAGACACTTAATCATCTGAGCCACCCAGGCGCCCCTCCACTTTGGCTTTAAAATTGTTTTGACGGGCGCCTGGGTGGCTCAGTTGGTTAAGCAACTGCCTTCGGTTCAGGTCATGATCCTGGAGTCCCAGGATCGAGTCCGCATCAGTCTCCCTGCTCAGCAGGGAGTCTGCTTCTCCCTCTGACCCTCCCCCCTCTCATCTGCGCGCGCTCTCTCTCTCTCTCAAATAAATAAAATCTTAAAAAAATAAATAAAATAAAATTGTTTTGACAATACCATTATCTTTTAACTGACAGTAAGTATTAATGGTTACCCAACAAAACCTTAAACCAGGTTTCTGGTTTCAACACTGTATGTATTTCATCTTTCATCTTAATAAGTATATAGCAGGGAACAGTTTTCATTATTTTCTATATTGTCCCAAACTTAATTTTCACCAAAAGACAACAATGATTTATGGACCCAAGTTCCCCTCTTTAAGAACTACTAATAATTATGCTGCTTCAAGTCATGTAAATTTTCCAAAGTGAGGATCATTTTGTTTATATTATAGGCCTTCCTAATCCTAGGTAGGTTATAGATTGTTTTTAAAAATGAAGTCTTATTGGGGCACCTGGGTGGCTCAGTTGGTTAAGCGGCTGCTTTCAGCTTGGGTCATGATCCCAGGGTCCTGGGATCAAACCCTGTGTCAGGCTCCCTGCTCAGCGGGGAGCCTGCTTCTCCCTCTCCCTGCCTCCCTGCCTACTTATGCTCTCTCTCTCTCTGTCAAATAAATAAAATCTTTAAAAAAAAAAAATGAAGTCTTATTTCTAAAAGATGACTGCAGAAACAGAATTTTAGGGATTTAAAGGTGCAACCCCCCCACTCTTATGCCCAATTTATTTTTTCATATTTATGCACCAGTCCTCCCAAATTAAATTCTATAGGAATTTGTAATGTATCACATAGAGTCTAAATGCAAAATTCATCCATTCATTTACTGAACACCTTTAAGTATCAAAACAGATTCCCAGATTCCTAGATGCAAGAATGAATAAATAAGGCAGTCCCTTCAACTCAGGTCCAAACCCAGTGGAGGAACTCTAGACAACAGCTAAATGCTGTAGGAGTACTGCACAAGATAAAATGGAGCTAAAAAAGAATGAGATCAAAAGTTGAACCAAGCACTAATGTATGTATGTATATGTACACACAGACAAAATATAGCCATAATTCCACACACTAACCAGATGTGTTTTCATTAGGCAAGTGGGGAGAAACCTACAAGCACAGTTTTGTCACCACTGAACTGGCAAAAACAGTAATCAAAAATACCGATGAAAAATGCCAAGGTAATTTAAATAGCTCTCTATGCAAAATGGAACTTCCTCACAAGAGTTAAAAAAAAAAGACTACAATAAACCTTAGCAAGTGATTCTGCTTGTTTACAATCACTTCCCCCTTTCAAAGGGCACAAATCTAAAGATTCAGTACCAAGAAAGTAATGACCATCCATATTTTTGAATAACAAATTTAAGATACTATCAGGTTTATTCAACCAACTTCTTTTTGAGCTTCGATGTTATAAGGCTAAAAGAAATCTACACCTATCTTGCCATATTCTTTGTCCATCACATCCCTTGGCATCTTTCCAAAGCAAACACACCATTTCAGAGTGGATTTGTTTTTTTTTACTATTCTTTAGTTTTATTTAGCCTCTTTTTCTTGTCTATCATTTCAGTTCATTTTAGGTGCTCTTTCCTCTAAATATTCACCGACTAGTTAAAAGGTCATCAAGGAACACATCATCAACCGACAGAATACTAACTGCAAAGGGAAAAAATAATCCTTCACAGTGAAGAAACCCAGCAGTCATCATCCTCTCCAAAGCAAACTAGTTGATTCATATTTTTAACCAGGTCACTCTTGAAGGTATAATTTTTCATTTCAGTTAAAGCTGAATAATACAGTATCTGGGATTTGCTGGAAAGTAATGATGGGGAGAGCAAGTGAAAGTATGGGAAAAACAAGATTAGCCATCAGTTAAAGCTCTATGATAGGAACCTCATACATTATACTTTTTTTCTTTTTTTGCATGTTTGAAATCATTACAAAGTTAACGAAAAGATTTTATGAAGATGACGCTGATAATCAGATGTCAAGAACTGTCTTTTAGGTTGATGTAAGAAAAATACAGGAGCCACCATAAAGGTTGGGACAAATTGAGCATCCAAAAGAAAAATATCGCTTATTTTTTTAACACTAAATACAGAGAAACCCATGAATCCACAGTAATCTCCTTGAAAAAGGAGAAAGAAAAATGGGGCGCCTGGATGGCGCCAGTCAGGCATCTGACTCTTGGTTTCAGCTCAGTGTCCTGAGATTGAGCCCCACATGGGGCTCCACACTCAGGGCAGAGTCGGCTTGAGATTCTTTCTCCCTCCCTCTCTCTCTGCTCCTTCCCCCACCCCCACTTGCATGCTTGCAGGCTTGCATGCTCTCTCCAAAATAAAATCTTAAAAAAAAAAAAAGGAAAAAAAATTCTTTACAGAAAAATATGAGCCAGTCAGAAAGAAAGAATTTCTAAAACACCACCATTTGCCACCTCCAATAATAACTGATTTATTCAAGAATTATCAATTGACAAACAACATAAAAAAATTTAACATCAATTGACAAATAACTAGTTAAAAGGCTGAGGAACACAAAATCAACCTGAAAATTACTAACTGCAAAGGAGAAAATAATCCTTCACAATGAAGAAACCCAGCAGTCATCACCCCACCCAAATAAACAACCATCACTAATAGTGGAACCTAACAACCTGGCATGAAGTGCCTTTTGATGTAACAATATATTGTTCTACCCAAAAATATTTAAGCCAAATATTATCAAAGCTCTCAGTTTAGACCTAACCAACCACAAAATTTTCAGGAAATAACAAAAGATGAAGGGACAAGTTAAATGATACCACACACACACAAACATCAAATCAACCCAGAAAATAAGAAGTTTTACTAGAAAATTGTCTTGGATTCTTCAAACAGTATCCCTGGAAGAAGGGGGGGGGGTGGATATTCAAGAGACGTAACTAAATGATGCATGTAAACCCAGATTCGATTCTGATAAAGTAAAATAAGAGAAAAGAAAGAAAAAAGAGAGAAAGAAATCCTATGAATCATATTCTTGGGACAACTGGGCCAAATGTGAATAGGAACTGGGCTTCAAAAATGATACGGTATTACTATTAATTTTCTGAGGTGAGAAAACGGATCTGTTATATAACTGCATCAATGTCCTTATATAAAAGAATGATGAGATATAAGGGGCTGAAATATGCGTCGACTTACTTTCAAACAAATACGTATGCAGAGATGAAACAAGTGGGGAAAAACAGTTAACAATTGTTGATTCTAGGTGAAGAACTGTATTGCAGGTGTTCATTGCACTTTTTCAACTTTTTTCTATGCACTAAACTTTGCAGGGTAAAACTTTTAGGTTAATTTCTTTTCTGGTAAATTTTCACCACCATCTCTTCCATTTAAAACATCACAGTTCTGAAATATTCAAGGTCATGACATTTTGGTGTGTATAATTTTAGATAAATTTAATAATTAACAACAAGTTCTGGTTCTGGAAACTTTCAATGAAACCTTAGGACATTACTACTCAGCTTTCAAGTGACAAAATATGAGCCTATCTCAGAAAAACGGTAGTTATACATAAACAGATTTGATATGATTTTGAGACTTGAGGCTTTGCATTCTTGGGCATTATGACAGCATGTAAAATGTAAACAGAAGATTTCGGTACTGAAATCACTCAACGAGCAAACACAAAATTTAATTTAGCAAGCTTTCCCGACATAATGACATTTACAGTCACCCAGACTATTCAAGAGGAACTTCAACTTTGCCTCATCTCTGTCAACCTCCAAGAACAGCCTCTACCTCCTAAGCTGGGGACTTAAAAAACAAAAACCTAAGTGTAGTTCGTTACCATGACAACGGGAAATTTCAGGAAATTGAGACTCTGCAAGCTAGCTAGCCTCCATTTAAAAAAAAACTATTTACCTAAACATACCAGGACTTAAATCGAAAAACAAACTGAATGACATCTTTCATAAGGTATGTTTCCTCTTTCAAACTAAAAGGTATTATTTACCAAGATTCTGAATAAAGAGCAAAAGAAGCAAATCATTTTACTAAATATCTGATTTTTAAAATATTTATAGGTCACTTACATCCAGTACTAAAAGCAGATGCTTTTATTTAGTGGCCAAAACAGACTTCTCATTTCCGATTTATCAAATTCTGCAATATTTGTGTCGCTTGAAAGACGAAAATGAAATGCGGACAGAAGAGAAAAAGGAAGCAGGAAAAAGCCAATCTCGGCATAACCATGCTCTTCTCCTACACTACTTCCTTCTTCATTCGCACTGGCAAGAGACTATTTCTCCAGATGAATTTCATCTCCGATTATTTCTCAAACTGCTAACCTATTTCTGGGTTTATTGGAGAGGGGGCAGAGGAAACACTGTTAAGTTTTTCCAAAACAGCGACTACACGTTAATCAATTCCTAAGCACCCTAATATCAAAACAAAATGGTATCAAAGCAAGGCATCCCACAGGAATAGTCCCATGAACCTAAACAGGACGAAGCAGCTTCCTGACTATTGTCTAAGTCAAATATTTGTTCATATTAACGCCTGAGACAGAGAAGCCAAAAAATTTCAACTCTCAGTCAGCTCTTGCTGCCCATTCCACCATTCTTCTATACCCGGTCCTCCGGATCCATTAGACCCCGATTCCTTCCTCAGGCGAACATGGCTGGACTACTCGGACGAACACAGACGTGGAGAGAAGAGGTCGCCACGAGGCCCCACCACTCTCTTTCCTCACCTGCTCCGGGGCGCCGTCTCCTGACATGGCCTCAGCTGATTAGAAAGGGAGAACTGGCCCGCGATGCGAAGCTAGAAAAGAAAAATTAAACTAAAAACCACCCCAACCAGTAAAGTTACCCCCTGCCCAGCGGAGCCAGACCGCCAACACGGATCGCCACCGCCCACTCAGATATGAATTAAAATGGCTGCGCCCCTGCCGGACGAGGAGAGAGGTGTGGCTTCTGCCTTAACTTCCGGGGCAGTGGGCGGAGCTAAGATCCCAACTCGCCAGTTACTCAGTCGCGCAGATGCAGAGAAAACCCAGAGGTGGGCCCAATGCCTGTGCTTACGTCACGACCCTGGGCTAGGGGAGCTGCTGCTGAGCTGGCTACAACCGGCTGGGAGGCGGGAAACTGTTTAGCCTGGAGGCTCGCGCGCCTTTTGGAATTTAATTATCAAGCTGTGGAACCTGGTTCTTCACTGTTGAAGCCTGACTGCCAATCAGTTTAGTTCAGGCAAACTGGCCATCTTAGGGAGCAATGCTAAATTGAAATGCCGTTTATACTTTGGAGATAAGGAATATACCGAGGTTTTCTATGCTTTTTAGAGATGAGAGGAACAGATCGAGCCCATATTAATTTATACCGCCACTATCTCCTACTGTGTATCTAAGGTTTTCACGTCTGTAAGGCCCGGGTTTAAGCTCAGCATCTCACCGTGATACCTCGTATGCAAAGTAGAGAGATAATAGCACTCAAGCTCTGGAGCCAGACTCCATTTGTTTGAATCCTGGCTTCATCTCTCACTTGATGGGTAACATGCCTCAGTTTCCTTGCCTATAGATAGGCATAACAGTAGTACCCGCAATTTAAATAAGGTGTACCTGTAAAAGTGCTCAGAGCAGGTCTGTCATAGCCCAAGATTAAGTGAGAACAGGTCTTTTCTCAAACTAATTTCCAGTTAAAGATCATCTTACTGTGTCTCCTTTTATCCTCCTTGCCGATGGCGGCTTACATGCCAAAGTAAACTTCAACTTTTCCCGCACACACCTTATTCTTTTCAGTCTCCGTGCCTCTGCTTGTATTTCCACCACCCTTTCCACAGCCTGAATTCTTACCCTTCCAAGTAATCAGACACATGAACAAAAGATGTATAGTAACACAAAGATGTAAATGTTTATTGCACCATCCAACCATAGAAGACATTAAATATATTACAAAACATCTCTACAATGGAATGTTATGGGGCCAGTAAACTGATGCTAATGTACAATGACTGACAGATATCCATGATACTGTTACCTGAAAAAGAATGCAAAAATAGTGCACATTATATAGGAGATACACACACATTTAAAAGATTAAAAGTAGTTATCTCCAGATATGGATGTCACATAGTTTTTCTTTTTATCTGTTTTGTCTACGATTAATGTAAGAATAAATCTTTAAGAATAGTATTCACACACATACAAAAGAATAGCATTCACGTTCTATTCTTCAAAGTTGGACTCAAATGCTGTTTTTTCCTAGTATATATATATTTTTAAGATTTTATTCATCCATTTGATAAAAAGCAAGAGCACAAGCAGGAGGAGCGGTAGGCAGAGGGAATGGGAGAAGCAGGCTGGTTTTCTCTAGGAATGTCCCATATTCTGGATATATCCAAAAGTGTGCTCTAAAGAAGTGATAAGATTCAGGTTAAACATTTTGGCAAAAAGGGGCGCCTGGGTGGCTCAGTTGGTTAAGTGGCTGCCTTTGGCTTGGGTCATGATCTCAGGATCCTGGGATGGAGCCTCAGGGAGTCTGCTTCTCACTCTCCTCTGTCCCTGCTCTCTCTCTAATAAATAAAGAAAATCTTTAAAAAAAAATTTTTTTTTTTGGCAAGAATATGTCACAGGTATAGCTATGTACTTCATTTTGTATTATGTCAGGAGATACATCAAATTACTAATTTGATGCTGCGTTTGATCACCCAAATGTGTTTGGGTGGTGACTATCCATTCTCTCCTTTAGGTACATTTTACCCTTTGTAGTTAATGAGCAGGTAATTGCAGAGTAAGGCATTGGCACAGTGCTAATTTCCTGTTCCCCAACAAATTTTCACCACAGTTTGGTCACCCATCAGTAAATCTTTCCT
Organism: Eumetopias jubatus; assembly: GCF_037043125.1. Lineage (NCBI taxonomy): Eukaryota > Metazoa > Chordata > Mammalia > Carnivora > Otariidae > Eumetopias > Eumetopias jubatus. Next base: position 27,737,808 of record NW_028274819.1, on the reverse strand, counting down.
GAATTAATAGTGAAATACTTGGTGATTAAATAAAATTTTTTCAATTCTATTATTCCTTCTGCATTAATAGAAAGTTCTTCTGTGAAAAAGAACTCTTCCTCATTAATACATAAAAGCAGGGTAACTGCTTAATTTTTTCCCTTTAACGATAAATTTTCAAAGTAAAGGTTTTGATTTAACATCTTCAATTAGAAGAAAATGAGTTTTTTCTGGGTTTTTTTCTTTGAGTATCATTGTGGTTTCATGAGTTTTTTAAGACTTAAGCTGTTTCAATCAATTGTAATCATTATTCTTTTGGGGCCAGTATAAGTCCCTTTATTGTGGGTGACTGGGTCCCATGTCTTTTTGACATGATGCCATTAGTTTTGGAAAACTTTCTGGCTTACTTGCACACAATGTCTTAGACACACTTATGTACAGAATTGTACACTCCCTGTCACAGACCTAGACTCAGTCATTTCTCCAAGGTACCTTGGTTCCTTCAGTTTGGAAATAGTTATAGAAACAAAATGTGGGCAATAGATGTTCTTTGCTACTGGGTGCCATTGTTTCTAGGCCTTTTCAGTGTTCAGAGATGGGAAATGTATTTTTTAAATTATGAGTTCATATATTGATTTCCAATTCAAATTTAACAGATTGTCTTTTTTTCTGTATTGATTCTACATTGGTATCTCATTTCTCGTACTCTGGTCCTTTCAAAATATATTAAAAAGTTTTTAGATTACATCAAAATAAAAAGCTTCTGTGCAGCAAACTATCCACAAAACTAAAAGACAACCTACTGAATAGAAGATATTTGCAAATGACATATCTGATAAAGGGTTAGTATCCAAAATATATACAGAACTTATACAACTCAACACCAAAAAACCAAATAATCCAATTAAAAAATGGGCAGAAGACATGAACAGACATTTCTCCAAAGAAGACACACAGATGTCCGACAGACACATAAAAAGGTGCTCAACATCCCTCATCAAAGAAATGCCTATGAAAACCACAATGAGATATCACCTCACACCTGTCAGAATGGCTAAAATCAAGAACACAGGAAACAACAAGTGTTGATGAGGATGTAGAGAAAAAGGAACCCTCATGCACTGTTAGTGGGAATGCAAACTGATGCAGACACCTGTGAAAACAGTATGGAGGTTCCTCGAAATTTTCAAAATAGAATTACCGTAAGATCTAGTAATTCCACTATTTGGTATTTATGAAAACACTAATTCTAAAGGATATATGCATCCCCATATTTATTGCGGCATTATTTACAATGGCCAAATTATGGAAGCAGCCCAAGTATTTATTGATAGATGAATGGATAAAGAAGATGTGGTACACACCCACACACACAAAATGGAATAGTATTCAACCTATAAAAGAATGAAATCTGGCCATTTGCAACACCATGGATGGATCTAGAGAGTATAATGTTAAACAAAATAGTCAGAGAAAGACAAATACCATATGATTTCACTCATATGTGGAATTTAAGAAAGAAAATAAATGAACAAAGGAAAAAAAAAGAAACAACCTAAAAAAGAGACTCTTAATTATAGAGAACAAACACATGGTTACAAGAGGGGAGGTGGATGGTGGGATGAATGAAATAGTGAAAGGAATTAAGAGTGTACTTATCTTGATGAGCGCTGAGTAATATATGAAATTGTTGATCGCTAAAACACAAAAAATTAAAAGTTTCTAGATTAAAATACTAATACTAAAATATCAGTATCAATACATTAAGCAAGTGATGTTTAAGTCTTCTTTAAAAATCTTTTTGTCCTTATGGGTGCCTGGGTGGCTCAGGTGGTTAAGCAACTGCCTTCGGCTCAGGTCATGATCCTGGAGTCCCGGGATCAAGTCCCGCATCGGGCTCCCCGCTCAGCGGGGAGTCTGCTTCTCCCTCTGACCCTCTTCCCTCTCATACTCTCTCTCTCAAATAAATAAATAAAATCTTTATAAAAAAATAAATAAAAATCTTTTGGTCCTTAGAGTGTGTCATAGTAAGGATGTTCAGTCAGGGTGCCTAGTACAAAAGTCACTTGAAATAATTCTTGTTTCTCTGAGTTTATGGGAGCAATTTGACATAGTTAGGTTCAACTGTTTTATTTGCTTTCAACTTTAATGTTTGCTCTTTTTAGCTGCAATTTTATTTATTTTATTTTTTATTTTTTTAAAATATTTTATTTATTTATTTGAGAGAGAGAGAATGAGAGAGAGAGAGAGCACGAGAGGGAAGAGGGTCAGAGGGAGAAGCAGACTCCCCGCTGAGCAGGGAGCCTGATGTGGGACTCGATCCTGGGACTCCAGGACCATGACCCAAGCCGAAGGCAGTCGCTTAACCAACTGAGCCACCCAGGCGCCCTGCAATTTTATTTTTAAATATAAAAACCCCATTACATGGTTCAAGAATCAAAACTATGTAAAGAGTTATTCTCAGAGGAGTGTCACTTCAATCTCTAGACCCTCCACCCACCCAACCCCATTCCCATCCTCTATAGGTAATCATTTTTATTAGTTTCCAGTGTTTCTTTTTGCAAACATAAGCAAGCATATATTTTGCCATTTTTCTTGCACAAAAGGTCCACAAGTCTACACTTGCTTTTTTTCACTTAGTGTATTGTGGAAGTCACTCCCTACTTTACCAGTAAAGATTTTCATCATTCTTTTTTGTTTATTTAACATTTGGATAGTACTCAACTGTGTGGATTACCATAAGCTTTAACCCAACCTTATTGATGGGAATCTGTGTTGTTCCCACTCTTTCTTCTACAAATAATGCTTCGGCAAATAATCTTGTGCATATGATTTTCTATATTTCTGGATATATATCTTTGGGGTACATTCCCAAAGTGAGATTGCTGAGTCAAAGGGTAAATAGACATGTAATTTTATTAGATCTTACCAAACCCCTTCCATGGGAACTGTGCCATTTTGCACTCCCCAAGTCTGTGTATTTATTTTTCCCATAGTTCCTTCAACAGCATGTTGTCAAGGGTTGCCTGGGTGGCTCAGTTGTTGTGTCTGCCTTTGGCTCAGGTCATGATCCCAGGGTCCTGGGATAGAGCCCCACATCGGGCTCTCTGCTCAGCAGGAAACATGCTTCTCCCTCTCCCACTCCCCCTGCTTGTGTTCCCTCTCTCTGTCAAATAAATAAATAAAATAATTTTTTTGAAGATTTTATTTATTTATTTATTTGAGAGAGAGAAACAGCATGAGAGGGGAGAGGGTCAGAGGGAGAAGCAGGCTCCCCACCGAGCTGGGACCCCGATGTGGGACTCGATTCCAGGACTCCAGGACCACGACCCGAGCTGAAGGCAGTCGCTTAACCAACCAAGCCACCCAGGTGCCCTAAATAAAATCTTTAAAAAACAAAAACAAAACAAAAAAACAGTGTGCTGTCAAATTTGGACTTTTGCCAATCCGATAGGTAAGAAGTGGTATTTCAGTACAGTTTTATTCACATTTCTTTTTTTTTTTAACAAGTGAGACTATAATCTTTTCATATGCATAAGGGTCATTTCCTTTTATCTGAACTGTCTGTTCATGTTTTTTGCTCATTTTTCTATTTTTGGTCTTCATTGTCTTGATTTTTTAAAGTGCTCTCTAGGGATGCCTGGGTGGCTCAGTTGGTTAAGCATCTGCCTTCGGCTCAGGTCATGATCCCAGGGTCCTTGCTCTGCTCAGCAGGGAGTCTGCTTCTCCCTCTCCTTCTCCCTTTCCCCCTACTTTTGCTCTCTCTCTCTGTCAAATAAATAAATAAAAATCTTTAAAAAAAGTGCTCTCTATATTATAGAGATTCACTCTTTGAGTGTTATATAGGTTGTAAATATTTCATCCTTATTTCTCATTTTTCTTTTACTTGTGCTTTTATGGATTTTTTTTGGTGGGGTGACAGGAGGTTGGGTGGAGTGTTTTTTTTGCTTATGTAAAAAAATTTTTTAATTGTTATTTACTAGCATTTATCAATCCTGTTGCTCTGGATTTGGAAACCAAGACAGAAGGGTTTTCTCCCTTCCCAGGTAATAAGTTCATTCATGGTTTTAGTATTTCTATGATTTCATTTTTTCCATTTAAAGATTTTATTTATTTATTTGACAGAGAGAGCAAGAGAGCACAAGCAGGGGGAACAGTAGAGGGAGAGGGAGAAGCAGGCCCCCCACCAAGCAGAGAGCCGGATGTGGGGCTCCATCCCAGAACCCTGGGATCATGACCCAAGCTGAAGGCAAACGTTTAACCATCTGAGCTACCCAAGTGCCCCTCATTTTTTCCATTTAGATAGTGTTGTTAGAATTGGCAAATGAGGGGAGACTGGGTGGCTCGGTCGTTAAGCATCTGCCTTCGGCGGGGGTCATGATCCCAGGGTCTGGAGACTGAGTCCCTCATCGGACTCCCTGCTCGGCAGGAGGCCTGCTTCTCCCTCTTCTACTCCCCCTGCTTGTGTTCCTGCTCTCGCTATCTCTCTTTCTCTGTCAAATAAATAAATAAAAATCTTTAAAAAAAAAGAATTGGCAAATAAAAATAGAGCATAATCAGTTAAATTTGAATTTCATATAAACCACAAATAATGTTTTAGGTAAGTATGTACCAAGGAGCAAAGGTAGGCAACACTGTTTTAACTGGCAATCCTACATTTGGATTTATGATCCATTTAGTGTTTATTCTGGTGTATATTAGGGAGCACGAGTCCAATCTTATCTTCTCCCAAATACAAATTCCGCTTTCAAAAAGTAATTTTTAATGAAGGAGTAGTCTTAAATAAATTAGTGGCAATATGACATTTTGCCCCTGAATGCTGTGCTTTGCATCTTTTAAGAATTAAGAACACCTGGGGCACCTGGGTGGCTCAGTCGTTAAGTGTCCGCCTTGGGCTCAGGTCATGGTCCCAGGGTCCTGGAATCGAGCCCCGCATCGGGCTCCCTGCTCAGCGGGAAGCCTGCTTCTCCCTCTCCCACTCCCCCTGCTTGTGTTCCCTCTCTCTCTGTCAAATAAATAAATAAAATCTTAAAAAAAAAGAATTAAGAACATTTTCCTACCTAGCTAACATACTATCACATTTAATTAGATTAATAATTCCTTAATATCATTTAATATTTAGTACACATTCAGATTTTCCAATTGTCCCAAAATTTTCTTCGCATTGGGTTTATTTAAAACAAGAGCCAATTTAGAACAACACATTGTTTGGTTTTTCTGGTTTTTTGTTTGTTTTTAAATTTTATTTATTTATTTGACACACGGAGAGAAAGATAATGAGAGAGAGAGCACAAGGAGGGGGAGCGGCAGGCAGAGGGAGAAGCAAGCTCCACGCTGAGCAGGGAACCTGATGCGGGACTCGATTCCAGGACCCTGGGATCATGACCTGAGCCAAAGGCAATGCTTAACCAACTGAGGGACCCAGGTGCCCTGGTTTTTCTGGTTTCTTATATCTCTTTTAGTCTAGGGCTGTTCCTTTTTTCACAACACTGATTTGTTGAAGAGACTGAGCCAGTTAGTTGTCTTCTATTTTTTTTTAAGATTTATTTATTTGAGGGCACCTGGGTGGCTCAGTTGTTTTTTTTTTTAAAGATTTTATTTATTTATTTGACAGAGAGAGACACAGAGAGAGAGGGAACACAAGCAGGGGGAGTGGGAGAGGGAGAAGCAGGCTTCCCGCTGAGCAGGGAGCCCGATGCGGGGCTAGATGCGGGGCTCGATGCGGGGCTCGATTCCAGGACCCTGGGATCATGACCTGAGCCGAAAGCAGACGCTTAACAACTGAGCCACCCGGCTGCCCCAATTTACTAGCATTCTAATGAAGAGTTTTCCCTTATGAACTGAGCCTACATAGTTTATTAGAAAGCAGGTTAAAGACTTAATTTTTCTCCTCTACTTATCAAATTTTAAGTAAGGGAGTGAATTAATAATATGTGTCTCCAGTGGGGACAAGTGAATTTTTCCTGCATTTTTCTTTTTTTGGACTTTCATAAATTCAATGTGTTTCCATAAACTACAACCTAGAGAGTGTGTTGTCCTAGAAGTCACATGAAGAAAGTTTATCAAGAAGGAAGTGATCAACCGTGAAACCATGAGCCAGGTGCTAGGTCAAGTAAAATTAAGATTAGGAATTCTCCATTGGACTTAGCAATATAGAGATTAGGGATGACCTTCACCACAGCAGTTTTGAAGGAGTTATGAGAGCAAGTACCTGATGAAATGGGTTTAAGAAAGAGAAGAGAGGAATTAAAGAGCAGTCTTTGAAGGGATTTTCCTGCCAAATAAAGCAAGAAAAGGGAGGGGAGAATAGTAACTACTAGAACAGTGAGTCGAGAGAGGAATTTTTATTTATTTTGTTTGTTTACTATGATAGCTTTTATTTTTTTTAAAGATTTTATTTATTTATTTGACAAAGAGAGAGACAGCGAGAGAGGGAACACAAGCAGGGGGAGTGGGAGGGGGAGAAGGAGGCTTTCTGCCCGAGCAGGGAGCCCGATGCAGGGCTCGATCCCAGACCCCGGGATCATGACCTGAGAGGAAGGCAGACGCTTTACGACCAAGCTACCCAGGCACCCCAAAAGGCCATAAGAATTTTTTAAAAAATCAATTTGTCAGCAGTCTCATTAGGCTGCCCCCCCAAGAGACTACTTCTATCCACCTTATTTTCTTTATCGTCACTGCCATTCCATTAGTAACCACTTGCCCTTCTTTTAAAGCCCTGCCAAAAGTGCATTTCTTCTTTTTTTAAAACATACTGAGATATAATTCACAGATTACATTGTATTAGTTTTAGGCATAAGACATAATGATGGCTATGTGTCTACATTGTGAAATGATTACCACAATAAGTCTAGTTAACATCCATCAACACACATAATTACAATTTTTTTTTCTCGCAATGAGAACTTTTAAAATCTACTCTCTCAGCAACTTTCAAATATACAATATAGTATTGTTAACTATAGTTGCCATACTGTACATTCCTTCCCTGGGATTTATCTTACAACTGGAAGTTTATACCAAGAGTAATATTTGTCTGTTGTTAAAGTCTGAGAGTTAACAGCAAAACTGTATACTGGTGAGAATGATACAGCAGCAAGTAAAACCTAAGAGATAAAAGGGAGAGTTCCTGGAGTAAGAGAGGTGAAGGGAATTTGAATGTTGTGCATAAATGGGAGGAAGGACTGTTTGAGATAGAAGAAGCATAAATAACTCAACAGATGGAAAAGTTGAGTATGTGAGTGTGGATGCTGAGACATGGTTAGGTGTGTTGGTGAGAGTCTTTGGAAGTTCCCTTGTGATTACTTCCATTTTCTGGTGAAGTAGGAAGCATGATCACCACCTAAGAAGAGGTTTTGGAAGTGAGGATTTGGAGGTTCAGAAGAAAGGAGAAGGCATGAAAAGATAACACGGGAGGGGTGAGGGTGAGCTGACTAGGGACATATAGTAAGATTGCCTGGCAATCTATAGGGTCCACCAGAGATTCTGGCCAAGAATTTAAAATGGACCAGACTGCTTTTGTGTTTTGCTCCAGCCACAGTTCAGCCACACAAATCAAATACATATGTGGGTTAGGCGAAGACAGCTGCATTTAACCAGAGGTGTGGCTTTCTCAAATGACCATGAAGAAACAAAAAGGAGAAACATGAGTCAAAATGTATGGAAGGGAGGCGCCTGGGTGGCTCAGTTGGTTAATCATCTGCCTTCGGCTCAGGTCATGATCCCAGGGTCCTGGGATGGAGCCCCACGTTGGGCTCCCTCCTCAGGTAGGAAGCCTGCTTCTCCCTCTCCCACTCCCCCGCTTGTGTTCCCTCTCTTGCTGTCTCTCTCTGTCAAATAAATAAATAAAATCTTAAAAAAAAATGTATGGAAGGGAGTGTTTATAATGACTGACCATGGAATTGAAACTGGGTAAGAAGGGGAAATGAGGACACCAAAGGGTGAGGGACAGTAGTGTCACCAGATTTGAGGACCTATTGTGGCATTAAAGATCTCTAGAAGGAATAAGCTGAAAAGATAGGAGGTAGAGATTAGAGAATGGAATGCAGAAAGATGAGATCACAGAGGATCTGTACTCACTGATAATGACAAAATCAAGGTTATGACTATAGAGGTGAGTGGCTGAGGTAGGTTGGAGAACAAGACCAGTGGAGGTGAATTCAAGAAATTGAACAATGTGGGTGTTCGAGGGTTTGTCTAGGTATAAACTGAAATTAACAAGAATGAAGAATAGTACTGATGGGAGAAACCACAAGCCAGGAACTAAAACCTTTGAGAAAGATAAGGAGAATATTTCCAAATATTAATAACAATAATCTACCATCAATCACACTGATGAAGGAAATCTAAGGTTTCTCTGTAGCAGAGGTTCTTAGACTTTTAGATCAAGATCATTATAAACCCTTTTTTTAATTGAAATTTTAGTTAACATGCAGTGTAATTTTGGTTTCTGGAGTAGAATTCAGTGATTAATCACTTACACACAACATCCAGCGCTCATCACAAGTGTGCTCTTTACTACCCATCCCCCTTCTAGCCCATCCCCCCTCTACTTCCCTCCATCAACCCTCAGTTTGTTCCCTATCATTAAGAGTCTCTTATGGCTTGTTTTCCTCTCTCCTTTTTTTCTTTTCCCTTTCCCATATGTTGATCTCTTTTCTTTCTTAAATTCCACATATGAGCAAGATCATATGGTATTTGTCTTTCTCTGACTGACTTAATTCACTTAGCATAATACACTCTGCTCCATCCATCACTTTACAAATGGCAAGATTTCATTCTTTCTGATGGATGAGTAACATTCCATTATGTATACATATACAGCATTTTTATCCATTCATCTGTCTCATTAGTCAATGGACATTTGGGCTCTCTCCATAGTTTGGCTATTGTTTATAATGTTGCTATAAATATCGGGGTGCATGTACCCCTTCAAACCTGTATTTTTGTAACCTTTGGGTAAATACTTAGTAGTGCAATTGCTGGATTGTATGTAGGGTAGCTCCATTTTTAACTTTTTGAGGAAACTCCAAACTGTTCTCCAGAGCGGCTACACCAGTTTGCCTTCCCACCAACAGTGCCAAAATGTTCCCCTTTCTCTGCATCCTTGTCAATACCTGTTGTTTCTTGTGTTGTTAATTTTAGCCATTCTGACTGGTGTGAGGTGGTATCTCATGGTGGTTTTGATTTGTATTTCCCTGATGCCAAGTGATGTTCAGCATCTTTTCATGTGTCTGTTGGCCATCTGGATGTCTTCTTTGGAAAAGTGTCTATTCAGATCATTGTAAACTCTTAAACATTATTGGGGACTATACAAAATTAAAACTGAGAAAATGTTAAAATATTTATTTATTAAATAAATAAAAAATAATGGTAATATTACAAGTTAACATATATGTTTATACAAAATAACTGTATTTCCCCAAACAAAAAATAATTAGTGAGAACAGTGGCATTTTACAAACCTCTTTAATATCTGGTTTAATAGAAACAGCTGGATTCTCATACTCCTTCGGCATCCAGTATGTTCCCATGTCATGAAGCCTCTGGAAAACTCTCCTCTACACCCATGAGAGAGTGAGAGTGAAAGCTGACAAACATTATTATGATATATTTTGATCTTGTGGATACCTCGAAAGATCTACACACTCCCATATAGCAAGACATAGTATCTTCTAGGCCTATTTTAATTTAAGTCCCAATCACTTGGACCTCCCCACCAACATGGATAGTTTCAGTATACACCAGCCCTGATTTAATTAAAATGTTGCTGGTATTTTTACTATACTGCTTTTACATATTTAAAACAATTCTTTCTTTAAATTCAACTTAGTTGGGGCACCTGGGTGGCTCAGTCGGTTGGGCATCTGCCTTCAGTTTGGGTTGTGATCCCGGGATCCTGGGATTGAGCCCCACATTGGGCTCCCCACTCGGTGGGGAGTCTGCTTCTCCCTCTCCCTCTATTGCTTCACCTGCTCGTGCTCTCTCTGTCAAATAAATAAATAAAATCTTTAAAAAAAATAAACTCAATTTAGTTAACATATACTGTATTATTAGTTTTGGGGGTAGAATCTAGTGATTCATCAGTTGCGTATAACACCCAGTGCTCATTACATCAAGTGCCCTCCTTAATGCCCATCAGCCAGTTATACCATCCCCCCACCCTATTTTTACATATTTTAGGTATCAATACTGGCACCCTCCAAACACTTCAGACTGCCTGTCTGAGTGGTCTAAGTTATCTTTCAAATTATGAATTATTACTTTTATAAGTGCTTGATTACAAAGTGGCATAGATTTTTATTTTTTAAAAAAGATTTTATTTATTTATTTTAGAGAGAGAGAGCACAAGCGGGGTGAGGGGGAAAGGGAAAGGAGAGAGAGTGTCTCAAGCAGACTCCTTGCTGAGGCCAAGCCCAAAGCCGGACAATGTGGGGCACGATCTCACAACCCTGAGATCATGACCTGAGCCAAAACCAAACCTGAGTCAGATGACGCTTAACTGAATGAGCTACCCAGATGCCCTGGCATGGTTTTTTTAATGATCTGCTCTTAACCCATTTTTTCCCATGCAAGTCCTACTTTAAGCATGCAATTTTGCAGTTCAAGGAAAGTGTATATTGCATTGTAGCATAAATGTGTATATGTGCATATATTCTTATCCCTCCCTTCTTTATTTCATGGTTCTGCACTTTGGTTTTATCAATTTTATCACAGATAAAGATCTCTCCACATTCATACACAGAGATCTGCATTCATTTTTACAATTGCATAGGGCTCCATGGTAGGGATATACCATAGTTTCTTCAACTCCTTCCCTATTGATAGGTAGGTTGTTCCAATCTTTTGCTATTACAAATAATACCACCATGGATAACAATATGCATATGTTGTTTCTATTTGTGGAGCTATCCTCAGGATAGGTTCTAAGAAATGGGATTGTTGAGTTAAAAGGTGAATGCGTTTCTTATTTTCGTAGGTTTTAGATATTTCTAATTTTGTTAGCTTGTGTCATTTTCCTCTTACCACCAATGTCTGAGAGTGCTTATTTCCCCACAGGCCTGCCATAGAGTATGCTGTCAAACTTTCAGATATTTGCCAATCTGATAAGTGAGAAGTGGTAGCACAATAAAAATTCGTTTTGCATTTCTTCTGTCCTAAGTGAAATTGAGAAAATTTTAATATGTTAAAAACCATTTGTATTGTCCTGTGGACTCTCTATTGCTGGCATTTGCCCATTCTTCTATTGGGTGTTAGTTCCTTTCTTCTCAATGTCTAGGAGCTCTTTATGTAGAAGGGAGATTAGCCCTCTGTGATATAAATTGCACATATCTGCACTCTGCCAGGTGTTCTTATGTGATACCTTGTCAGATCAAGCCAGAAGTAATCTCCACCTTTATTTATTTATTCTTTTTTTTTTTTGGTGGGATTTAAAAGTTGTTTTATTGACTATCTAGTTTGAATCTGCTTACAAGGAAAAGAAAAATGTCTAATATGTGATGAATAAAAGTAATGTTTATCCTAAGTCATTATTGAGTACAAATCCACAGCTTAAAAATGTAATTTAAAAAGAAAGCAGAAGAGCATGCAACTGCTCTAACACATAGGGTTAGAAATAAAAGGTAAAAGTACTTTTGTTTTGGTAATTCTAAATATACAAATATTTATTTATTCTTAAAGATTTTATTTATTTGTCAGAGAGAGAGAGCGAGAGCAAACACAAGCAGGGGAAGCTGCAGGAAGAGGGCAAAGCAGGCTCCCTGCTGAGCAATGAGCCTGATGTGGGACTCGATTCCAGGACCCTGGGATCACGTCCTGAGCCGAAGGCAGACACTTAATGGACAGAGCCACCCAGGTGTCCTTAATCTCCACCTTTAAAGTCCTTATAACAACTCTCACCTACTGACTTGTGTTAGTTGTATTCATATTTTATCTCTTCTGCTAGATTATATTTATTCTCTCATAGAGTACTTTTGAGTGGATCAAAATTCGGTTTTAGCTATTGCTTGAAATGTGTAAATTATTAACAAGAGCTTGGGAATTTGTCCTGTATTATAGTCGTCATTCAACATTTTTATTTTTTTATTATTAACATACAATGTATTATTTGTTTCAAGGGTACAGGTCTGTGATTCATCAGTCTTACACAACACACAATGCTCACGACAACACATACTCTCCCCACTATCCCTCACCCAGCCACCCATCCCCCTACCCCCCTCCCCTCCAGCAACCCTCAGTTTGTTTCCTGAGATTAAGAGTCTTTTATGGTTTGTTTCCCTCTTTGGTTTTTGTCTTGTTTCATTTTTTCCTCTTTTCCCCTATGATCCTCTGCCTTGTTTCTTAAATTCCACATATCAGTGAGATCATATGATAATTGTCTTTCTCTAATTGACTTATATCACTTAGCATAATACCCTCTAGTTCCATCCACATCATTGCAAATGGCAAGATTTCTTTTTTTGATGGCTATGTAATATTCCATTGTATATATATACCACATCTTTATCCATTCATCTGTCGATGGACATCTGGGCTCTATCCATAGTTTGGCCATTGTGGACATTGCTGCTATAAACATTGGGGTGCAGGTGCCCCTTTGGATCACTACATTTGTACCTTTGGGGTAAATACCCAGTGGTGCAATTGCTGGGTCATAGGGTAGCTCTATCTTCAACTTTTTGAGGAACCCCCATACTGTTTTCCAGAGTGGCTGCACCAGCTTGCATTCCCACCAACAGTGTAGGAGGGTTCCCCTTTCTCCGCATCCTCGCCAACATCTGTCATTTCCTGACTTGTTAATTTTAGCCATTCTGACTGGTGTGAGGTGGTATCTCATTGAGGTTTTGATTTGGATTTCCCTGATGCTGAGCAATGTTGAGCACTTTTTCATGTGTGTGTTGGCCATTTGGATATCTTCTTTGGAAAAATGTCTGTTCATGTCTTCTGCCCATTTCTTGACCGGGGTTTTTGTTTTTTGGGTGTTGAGTTTGATAAGTTCTTCATAGATTTTGGATACTAACCCTTTATCTGATAAGACATTTGCAAACATCTCCCACTCCATAGGTTGCCTTTTAGTTTTATTGATTTTTTCTTTCACTGTGCAGAAGTTTTTTTATCTTGATGAAGTTCCAATAGTTCACTTTTGCTTTTGTTTCTCTTACCTTTGGAGATGTGTCGAGCAAGAGGTTGCTCTGGCCAAGGTCAAAGAGATTGCTGCCTGTGTTCTCCTCTAGGATTTTGATGGATTCCTGTCTCACATTTAGGTCTTTCATCTATTTTGAGTTTATTTTTGTTTATGGTGTAAGAAATCGGCCCAGTTCCATTCTTCTGCATGTGGCTGTCCAATTTCCAACATCATTTGTTGAAGAGACTCTTTTTTCCATTGATTATTCTTTCCTGCTTTGCCAAAGATTAGTTGAACATAGAGTTGAGGGTCCATTTTTGAGTTCTCTGTTCTGTTCCATTGATCTATGTGTCTGTTTTTGTGCCAGTACCATACTGTTTTGATGATGACTTTGTAATAGAGCTTGAAGTCCGGAATTGTAATGCCACCAGTTTCGGTTTTCTTTTTCAACATTCCTATGGCTATTCGGGGTTTTTTCTGCTTCCTTACAAATTTTAGGATTATTTGTTCCAGTTCTGTGAAAAAAGTTGAAGGTATTTTGATAGGGATTGCATTGAATGTGTAGATTGCTCCAGGTAGCATAGACATTTTAACAATATTTGTTCTTCCAATCCATGAGCATGGAATATTTTTCCATCTCTTTGTGTCTTCCTCAATTTCTTTCATGTATTCTATGGTTTTCTGAGTACAGATCCTTTGCCCCTTTGGTTAGATTTATTCCTAGGTATCTTATGGTTTTGGGTGCAATTGTAAATGGGATCCAATCATTAATTTCCCTTTTTTCTGTCTCATTGTTGGTGTATAGAAATGCAACTTATTTCTGTGCATTGATTTTATATCCTGCCACTTTACTGAATTCCTGTATTAGCTCGAGCAATTTTGGGGTGGAGTCTTTTGGGTTTTCCACATAAAGTATAATCTTTGCAAATCTGCAAAGAGTGAGAGTTTGACTTCTTCTTTGCCGATTCGGATGCCTTTTCTTTCTTTTTGTTGTCTGATTGCTGTGGCTAGGACTTCTAGCACTATGTTGAATAGCAGTGGTGATAGTGGACATCCCTGCTGTGTTCCTGACCTTAGGGGAAAAGTTCTCAGTTTTTCCCCATTGAGAATGATATTTGCTGTGGATTTTTCATAGATGGCTTTTATGGTATTTTTAAAAAAGATTTTATTTATTTATTTGAGAGAGAGAGAGAATGAGAGATAGAAAGCATGAGAGGGAAGAGGGTCAGATGGAGAAGCAGACTCCCTGCTGAGCAGGAAGCCCAATGTGGGACTCGATCCCGGGACTCCAGGATCATGACCTGAGCCGAAGGCAGTCGCTTAACCAACTGAGCCACCCAGGTGCCCATGGCTTTTATTATATTGAGGTATGTATCCTCTATCCCAACACTGTGAAGAGTTTTAATCAAGAAAGGATGCTGCACTGTGTCAAATGCTTTTTCTGCATCTATTGAGAGGATCATATGGTTCTTGTCCTCTCTTTTATTAATGTATTGTATCACATTGATTGATTTGCAGATGTTGAACCAAACTTGCAGCCCAGGAATAAATCCCACTTGGTCGTGGTGAATAATCCTTCTAAGGTACTGTTAGATCCCATTGGCTAGTATTTTGGTGAGAAATTTTGCATCCATGGTCATCAGGGATATTGGTCTGTAGTTCTTTTTGGTGGGGTCCTTGTCTGGTTTTGGGATGAAGGTAATGCTAGCCTCATAAAAAGAGTTTGGAAGTTTTCCTCCCATTTCTATTCTTTGGAAGAGTTTCAGAAGAATAGGTATTAATTCTTCTTAAATGTTTGGTAGAATTCCCCTGGGAAGCCATCTGGCCCTGGACTCTTGTTTGTTGGGAGATTTGATTACTGCTTCAATTTCTTTGCTGGTTATGGGCCTGTTTAGATTTTCTATTTCTTCCTGGTTCGGTTTTGGTAGTTTATACGTCTCTAGGAATGCATCCATTTCTTCCAGATTATCTAATTTGCTGGCATATAGTTGCTCATAAAATGTTCTTTTTTTTTTTTTTTAGGGCTTATTTATTTATTTATTTGAGAGAGAGAGAATGAGAGATAGAGAGCACGAGAGGGAAGAGGGTCAGAGGGAGAAGCAGACTCCCTGCTGAGCAGCGAGCCCGATGCGGGACTCGATCCCGGGACTCCAGGATCATGACTCGAGCCGAAGGCAGTCGCCCAACCAACTGAGCCACCCAGGCGCCCACTCATAAAATGTTCTTATATATTTCTTTGGTATTGGTTGTGGTCTCTCCTCTTTCATTCATGATTTTATTTATTCGGGTCCTTTCTCTTTCGTTTTTGATAAGTCTGGCCAGGGGTTTATCAATCTTATTAATTCTTTCAAAGAACTACCTCCTAGTTTCATTGATCTGTTCTACTGTTCCTTTGGTTTCTATTTCATTGATTTCTGCTCTGATCTTTATTATTTCTCTTCTTCTGCTGGGTTTAGGCTTTATTTGCTGTTCTTTCTCCAGCTCCTTTAGGTGTAGGGTTAGGTTGTGTATTTGAGACCTTTCTTGTTTCTTGAGAAAGGCTTGTATTGCTACATACTTTCCTATTAGGACCGCCTTTGCTGCATCCCAAAGATTTTGAACAGTTGTGTTTTCATTTTCATTTGTTTCCATGAATTTTTAAATTCTTCTTTAATTTCCTGGTTGACCCATTCATTCTTTAGTAGGATGCTCTTTAGCCTCCATATATCCGAGTTCTTTCCAACTTTCCTCTTGTGATTGAGTTCCAGTTTCAAAGCACTGTGGTCCAAAAATATGCAGGGAATGATCCCAATCTTTTGGTACCAGTTAAGACCTGATTTGTGACCCAGGATGTGATCTATTCTGGAGAATATTCCATGGGCACTAGAGAAGAATGTGTATTCTGTTGCTTTGGGATGGAATGTTCCGAATATATCTGTGAAGTCCATGTGGTCCAGTGTGTCATGTAAAGCCTTTATTTCCTTGTTGATCTTTTGCTTGGATGATCTGTCCATTTCAGCGAGGGGGTTATTAAAGTCCCCTACTATTATTGTATTATTGTCGATGCATTTCTTTGATTTTGTTATTAATTGGTTTACATAATTGGCTGCTCCCATGTTAGGGGCATAGATATTTACAATTGTTAGATCTTTTATTTTCCCTTTAAAATTTTTTATTGTTATGTTAATCACCATACATGACATCATTAGTTTGTGATGTAGTGTTCCATGATTCATTGCAATTGTTAGATCTTGTTGGATAGATCCTTTAATTATAATATAGTGTCCTTTCTTATCTCTTATTACAGTCTTTGGTTTAAAATCTAATTTGTCTGATATAAGGATTGCCACCCTAGCTTTCTTTTGATGTCCATTAGCATGGTAAATGGTTTTCTACCCCCTCATTTTAAATCTGGAGGTGTCTCTGGGTCTAAAATGAGTCTCTTGCAGATAGCATATCAATGGGTCTTGCTTTTTTTATCCAATCTGATACCCTGTGTCTTTTGATTGGGGCATTTAGCACATTTACATTCAGCATAACTACTGAAAGATATGAATTTAGGGCCATTGTATTGCCTATAAGGTGACTGTTACTGTATATTGTCTCTGTTCCTTTCTGATCTAGTTACTTTTGGGCTCTCCCTTTGTTTAAAGGACCCATTTCAATATTTCTTGCAGGGGTGGTTTGGTGATCACAAATTCTTTTAGTTTCTGTTTGTCCTGGAAGTTGTTTTTATCACTCCTATTTTCAATGACAGCCTAGATGGTTAAAGTATTCTTGGCTGCCTATTTTTCTCATTTAGTACCCGGAATATATCATGCCAGTCCTTTCTGGCCTGCTCGGTCTCTGTGGATAGGTCTCCTGCCAATCTAATGTTTCTACCACTGTAGGTTACAGACCTCTTGTCCCGAGCTACTTTCAGGATTTTCTCTTTGTGTCTGAGACTTGTAAGTTTTACTATTAGATGTCAGGGTGTTTGTCCATTTTTATGGATTTTGAAGGGGTTTCTTTGTGCCTCCTGGATTTTGATGCCTGTTTCCTTCCCTAAATTAGGGAAGCTCTCCACTATAATTTGCTCCAATATACCTTCTGCCCCCCACTTCTTCTTCATCTGGGATCCCAATTATTCTAATATTGTTTTGTTTTATAGTATCACTTATCTCTTGAGTTCTCCCCTCGTGATCCAGTAGCTGTTTGTCTCTCTTTTTCTCAGCTTCTTTATGTCCATGATCTGGTCTTCTATATCAGTAATTCTCTCTTCTGCCTCATTTATCCTAGCAGTTAGAGCCTCCATTTTTTATTGCATCTCATTAATAGCCTTTTTGATTTCAACTTGGTTAAATCTTAGTTCTTTTATTTTTCCAGAAAGTGATTCTCTAGTTTCTTCTATGCTTTTTTCAAGCCCAGCTAGTATCTTTATAATTGTTATTCTGAACTCTAATTCCGACATCTTACTAATGTCCATATTGATTAGGTCCCTGGCAGTCAGTACTGCCTCTTGTTCTCTTTTCTGAGGTGAGTTTTTCCATTTTGTCATTCTGTCCAGAGAAGAATAGATGAATAAGACAACAAAAGGCAACAACGACCCCAGAGAAATAAACACTAAACCAACTCAGAAGAGACTGGAAACTTGGGGGGGGGGTAGAATATGATCAGGTGGGTGAATAGAACAGAGCCATACACTAGATTTTGGGTGTATTTTGATCTGTTAGAAGAAATTGCATCCCGAAATTTTAAAGAAAGAATAACATATATATACAAAAATAAGCTTAAATACAATGAAGGGCTAAAATATGACTCTAAAAATGAAAAAAAAAGATTTTTAGAAAGGAATTGATAAGAAGTTGGTTGAAAAAGGAAAGAAGAAAAATTTTTTAAGAAAGAAAAAATAAAGAAAATTAAAAAAATTAAAGTTGAAAGACTACAGAATCATGGAGAAAAAAGCCATGAATTCTATGTGCAGTATTCCCCTAGCGCTGGCATTCTGCCGTTCTCATTGATCGGTAAACTTGGTCTTGGCTGGCTGTTCTTGCTGATCATCTGGGGGAGGGGCCTGTTGCTGTGGTTCCCAAATGTCTTTGCCCGAGTCGGAATTGCCCCACCCTGGCCGGGTCAGGGCTAAGTAATCTGCTCGGGTTTGCTCTTGGGAGCTTTTGTTCCCTGCAAGCTTTCCCTACAGCTTTGGAGGACAAGAGTGAAAATGGCGGCCTCCCAATCTCCACCCCGGAGGTGCTGAGAACTTGGGGCCCCGCTCCTCAGTGCACCCCCAGAGAAAAGCAGTCAATCATTCTCATCTCCCCGGTCTCCGGCTGCACTCCGTGCTCACCTGGCCTGTGAACAAGCATTTCTACCTCTGGCACCTGGCCCCGTGTGGAGTCTCCAAACCCAGCGGATCCCTGTGGTGCACTCCTGCGCTGCTCCTCCGGGGGGAGGAAGGGGAGTCTCCCTGGATCTGCTGCTTGTTGGGTCCCTGCTGGAGGAGCAGTGGCCCGATTGGGCCGCGGATCACGGTTTATGGCAACCTTGAGCTGACAGCCCGCGCCTCGGCTCCGCCTCTGCAGCCGGCTTCCCTGCTCTGATACCTGGGAGCTCTGCCGCACTCAGGCACCTCCGGTCTTTCTGTGACCCTGAGGGTCCTGAGACCACACTGTCCCAGCGAGGGCTCCATCCCCCGCTTAGCCACTGGAGTGATGTCCCTCAGTGGAGCCGACTTCTAAAAGTTCCGATTTTGTGCTCTGAGGCTCTATCACTTGCTGGTAGCGGCCGACGGAGGCCCCCTCCCCCACCATCTATCCTCCTGAATATCCCCTCGGATTCACTTCTCCGCACGTCCTACCTTCCAGAAAGTGGTCGCTTTTCCGTTCAGAGTTTGATTTTTTTTGATCTCCGGTTGAGTTCGCAGGTGTTCAGAATGGTTTGATAACTATCTAGCTGAATCCCTGGGACCAGATGAAATTTAGGTCTCCTATTCCTCCGCCATCTTAGACACTCTCTTATTCAACCTTTTTTAGAATTTATTCAGTTCATTCTTTTCATTAATTCCTAACAACATTTTAGAGCTGAAAATAATTCCAATACTCAAATTATGCAAGGTTGGCCCTTCCTAACGAATTCCAAGGCCAATTTTACTTATGAACAAAAGTGGAAGAATCTGAAGTTAAAATTAGCAAACTGAAAACATTGCTGAGCTTAAAAGAAAATATAAAATACAGGATAGTTAGATATGTGCATAAGGATGGATTAACATTTGGAAATCTATTAACAAATATATTGTCATAATAACAAAAAAGAAAATCATTATCATTTGATATTTGTTAAAAATTATTTAATAAAATTCCACACCCATTTAGGATTTAGGAACAGGGAAGTCTCAGAGGGTGTGCGGGCCAGGGATGGCCCCAAAGAGTAGGAGGCGTGGGGGGTGGGGGGTGGGCCTAAGTGTCACCACTAAGCACTCTTAGCTAGAATCCGGAGTTGGACCCTGCAAGGATAGGCGCAGGTGCAATGGCGTCCAAAGAGGAACAAGCAGTAAAAAAAACTCAACATGGACGATGCCAGCCAGGAAAACAGAAAAAAGGATGAATAGGAGCAAGTTGCTAATAAAGGAGAGTCCTTGGCCCTCCCTTTGGAAGCTGGTGAATATTGTGTGCTTAGAGTAAATCATAGGTGGATGCGTGTTAGGCAGCCCATCCCGCAGTATAGGTGGGACATGATTCAGAGACTTGGAGAGCTGCAGGCAAGGATGAGAGAAGAGAATATGGAAAGGATTGGGGAGGTGTGATACAGCGGATAGAAAAGCTGAGGGAAAAGTAATTCAGTCATAGTCTGCAAGCGATTAGCACTGACCTTCCTTACCATGACCATCATGTTGTGTTTTGCCTTATGCCTTGAATCCTGATATTTTCCCTCAAGTTAATAGGAAGACACATCTGCTTCCTAAACTTGCATGTTCTCCATGTACCTTTGTTGTAAACCTTTTCGGTGGTAGTTGTCTCTTGTGGATTTCCGATGGCCAGCTTCTAATTGAATGTTGTATTTGACCCAATCTGTAAGATTCTGTCAGCAGGGGAGTTTTACCCTATTGTATGGCAAGATGCTCATTATATATTGTGAAGTTCATAAAGCAGTTTAAAAAGGTGGGAAAAAAAAGGGCACCTGGGTGGCTCAGTTGGTTAAGTGTCTGCCTTCGGCTCAGGTCATGATCCCAGGGTCCTGGAATTGAGCCCCACGTTGGGCTCCCTGCTCAACAGGGAGTCTGCTTGTCCCTCTGCCTGCCGCTCCCCCTGCTTGTGCTCTCTCTCTCTCTTCCTCTCTGGCAAATAAATAAATAAAATCCTTTTTTTTTTTTTAAAGATTTTCACTTTTTTAAAAAGTGAAAAAGAGAGAGAGAGAAAAGAAAAAAGAAAAGGGAATCTTTAAAAACTAGGAACAGAGGAAAACTTCCCTGCTTGATAGACTATTTCCCAGAAATCCACAGCAGGTCATTTTAAATTACAGTAATGATCACTTTCACGTCTGCTTAATGCTGCACTGGAGGTCCCAGTTAATGCCAAACGAAGTATAAATGTTGAAAAGTGAGACAGATCTGTCAATATTTTCAAACAATATGATTTTCTATCTAGAAGATACAAGTAAGTCAATTGGTAAACTATTAGAAATAACAATAAAATCCAGTAAGGTGGTCAAATAGAAGATCAACTTACAGAAATTAAGAGTTCCCTATACTCCTTCAGTAATGGATTAGAAAAATGTTATAAATGATAAAATATACTCATGATAGCAATAAAAACCATAAAACATCCCAAAACAGCTCTTTTTCTGGCCACCTATAAACTCCCAATCACCTAAGGCTGTGGTCAGTCTTATTTGATCTACCAGTAATATTTGACAAAGTATATCACTCCTTTCTTTTGGAAACATTTTCATCACTTTACCTCCAAGATACATATATACTCATACCTTGGTTTTGCCAATACCTCATTGGCCAAAATTACATATATACACACGCGTATATATGTGTGTCTCTCTCTATAATATATATTATATATTATTCATATATATGAATCCAGCCAACATCGTTCATAAGACCAATGCTATTAACACATATATTGTAATATTTTATTACTATACTTATTCAATATATCTAATGTATATTAATATATTAATATGCTTGATATGTTATAATATATTAATATTTAATATATTTATTACTATTACTATGAATTTCACCACTTGCAGTGTTTCCATGAATCCCCCAGGTGGCAGACAAATACAATTTCCACTTGATTAAACTAACATGGTAAGAATGTTACTTTCTTATTGATTATAAATTAGAAATACTCATCAGAATTCTAGAATACAGGCCAAGTATACTTACCATATGATTATGGAACTAATTTCTTATAATTTGCATTAGAAGTTTGTTAGGAACATAAATGGCAATTGTTAAATTGCTGAGCAATCATTGTAATCAGGCACCTTGGTAAATATATATCCACCTGATCCACCATCCTAAACACTTACAAGTGTATCTGCTGGGTAGGAAAGTTAATATTGGTCCTTAAGTACCTGAAAAAAATCAATTAAGCATCACTGATAATAAAGCAAAAGCTCTGGGGCGCCTGGGTGGCTCAGATGGTTAAGCGTCTGCCTTCGGCTCAGGTCATGATCCCAGAGTCCTGGGATCGAGTCCCACATTGGGCTCCCTGCTCCTTGGGAGCCTGCTTCTCCCTCTGCTTCTCTCTCTCTCTCCCTCTGTCTCTCATGAATAAATAAATAAAATCTTTAAAAAAAAAAAAAGCAAAAGCTCTGTTAGCCAACTAGCTGGGTTTTTAAATCTTTATAACTTCTTTAGAGATTTCTACCTTTATTATTAATTTTAAACTCTTGTCCGTCAAAATTGTCCTAAAAGGCTGGGTGTCTGTTATACTTGATATAATTTACCCACTTGCTATAAATACATTAAGTGTACCCCACCTCCTCACACTCACAGCTGTTTTTCTAATGTTTGAGTCTGCTTTTGATGTTTTGATGCATTTTATAAGAAAGGAGCATGACCACAGATAGGCAGAGGGGTGGGCAAATAGTTTGAAGGCTTGTGTGAGAAGGACACAAATATAATGGCGATTTTATTTTTTAAAGTATCAATAACACTACCAAGTAATGAATTCTCTATGTACATGATGAAAAAGACTGGAAAGACTATTGACTCATCTTGAATTGTTAATTAAACACATCTCTTACATATTTCCTAAACTTAATCTGACTCTACTGCTTGCTTTTAAAATGATTAAAAAGCAAAAAAAAAAAAAGAGGGGGGGAGAGAAATAATCAGTTAAAAACCATCTGGGCATTGTTAAAATTATATTCATTGTTCTAAATATTGAAAAAACGTTCTTAAATTAGTCAAGAACTAGAACACAATATTGGCAAAAACCGAGAGGGGGAAAAGAAGCCAATTATAATCTCACCACTTCGAAAAACAGTTTTTATTTCACATAGTCCCTTTTTGTATTCAGTCATATGCACACATTTTTCCCATTGTAGAAAACATTTGATATATACAATTTTGATGTCTGTAAAGAGCTGTTTTTTTGTTTTTAAAAATGTGGGGCCAGAGGGCACCTGGCTGGCTCAGTTGGTGGAGCATGAGACTCTGGGTCTTGGGGTTTGGGTTCCAGCCCCACGTTGGGTATGGAGAATACTTAAAAATAAAATCTTTAAGAAAAAAATCGGGGGCTGATGCTAACTAGTATGGCATAGACTTTATACTGACTCTAATTGTCTTTTTTTTCCTTAAGATTTTATTTATTCACTTGACAGAGAGAGAGAGAGCACAAGCAGGGGGCGCGGCGGGCAGAGGGAGGTTTCCTGGCAAGCAGGGAGCCCAGCGCCGGCCGGATCCCAAGACCCTGGGATCATGACCTGAGCGGAAGGCAATGCTCAAATGACTGAGCCACCCAGGCGCCCCTCCAATTGCCTTTTAAGAGAAGCTATAAACACTTTTGTCAGGGATGGGCATCGAAGTCAGAATCTACCCTGTAGATTGACTCTCCACTAATGAATTAAGCAATCCAATCACATGTACCCTACTTGAAAGGTTGGAGAAAGAAGAGAGATACCAGGAGAGAAAGACCATGTGGACTCTGGTATAACCAGTCCTTGAACTGTCTCGGTTATGAAATGGCTTAATAATTTTACACCACACATGCCCTTAACAGTTAACCTCCTTTCCCCTTAAAACTGAATGAACTTCTGTTCTTTGTAACCTAGAGTGTGACCCAACCACATTTTGATAAATTATCGATTCGTGTCTTGTTTCCCCTTCTTATTCTGTTTCCTTGCCTTTCATGGGAACTTGTTCAGCAAATGATTCATTTGAAATAGAAATAATTTTTAAAAACAGATTTTACCAACTCTGAAAACAACTTGCTATTGCATAAAAATAAAGAATATTTTAGAACTTTGCTTCCATCGTTTCTTTATTATCCTTGATCCTGAAAATTGTATAAAAGATGTATTCATTTTCTGGGAGAAAAATCCACAATCTCCATAAATTTATGTTATCTAAAATGCCACGTTTTCAGGACATGAATTTAGCCCACAAAAGACTCTCAGTAAAATATGTATGCCTCATAATCTTTGGTGAAATAATATTCTGCACAATAGTACAATACTACCACTATACTCTGCTTTTCATCCAAAGACTCTTCTAAATTCTTTTTATGAGGCAACACATACTTTCAACTCTATGATGGTCATTTCATTGTTTACTGGTAATAGTACACAGAAGGATGGAATGTGCTATCCCTGGCATGAAGAGTTCTGTTGGAAGTTTAGAGAGAATAAAATGTCTCCATACTTCAGTGACTACAGAGAAAACACTTGTGGAAAAGAGCAAAGTTCCAAGAAGTATATATTTATTATCTCTGTGCTGGTTAGTTGGAACTCTTTGTCAATGAGATCATGGTTTTAATCCCAATGTGGCTCATTTGTCTTTCCTCGCACCCTTAATCATGACATGCACCCGTAGCCCCAGCCAACTGCTTGACAATGTCTCTTCTTGGTCCAAAGGGGGGGCCTGTTAAGAGAATAAAATAATCTGTGCAACTCCACCACTATAACTGAAGAAATAATTTAAAATTCTTGTCCAACTGACAATGGATTAACAGTTGATCATTTTCATCGAGACATTTAATAGTTGTATAGACAGGCACTGCCTATATATACATGAACAATTCCTAAATAATCTAGATGAACAATTAATTGATTCTGCACAACAGAATATATAAAAGTTTCTATATATTTATATTCAAACTATAAATATAAATAAATGTAATATATATAATTCTGCACAATATCCTGAAGTGGAATTGCTGCATCATATGGTAGTTCCATTTTTTATTTTTTCGGAAACTCCATACCGTTTTCCATAGTGATTGTACCAATTTACATTCCCACCAACAGTGTACAATCCCATCTTAATAGTGATGGGATTTCCCAAGTGTGTTTCATTGTGTGTCAGTGTACAGATAGAGTATTTTTAAATTTTATAATTGGAAGTTTGTACTTCTGACCCTTGAGATATGGCATTTGTCTCTGTGTCTGACTTATTTCATTTAGGATATGCCTTCAAGTTCCATTCATATTGTCACAAATGGCAGGATTTCCTTCTTTTTTATGGCTGAATTTTATAAATATATATATATACAATATATACTTATATATACAATATATATGCACAATATATACTTATATATCTTATATGTATGTATAAAATTTAGCCATATTTTCATATCTTTTATAATATATTTATATAAAACATTTCTATATTACAGTTACATATATACATTTATATATTCTATTTTTTTTTAGATTTTATTTATTTATTTGACAGAGAGAGACACAGCAGGAGAGGGAACACAAGCAGGGGGAGCAGGAGAGGGAGAGGCAGGCTTCCCGCGGAGCAGGGAGCCCGACGCGGGGCTCGATCCCAGGAGCCCGGGATCATGATCTGAGCCGAAGGCAGACGCTTAATGACCGAGCCACCCAGGCGCTCCTATTCTGTTTTTTATATTTATATCTATCACATCTTTTTTATCCATTCATCCATCATTGGACACTTAGGTTGTTTTCATGTCTTGGCTATTGTAAATAATGCCACAATGTACATGGGGTTGCAGATATTTTTTCAAATTTGTGTTTTTGTTTGCTTCAAATAAATACCCAGAAGTGGAATTGCTGCATCATATGGTAGTTCCATTTTTTATTTTTTTGGAACCTCCATACTGTTTTCCATAGTGGCTATACCAATTTAATTCCCATCAATAGTGTACAAAGCTTTCCTTTTCTCTACATCCTTGCCAAAACTTATTATTTCTTGTCTTTTTGGTAATAACCATTCTAACAGGTGTGAGGTGATAATATCATTGTGGTTTTGATTTGCATTTTCCTCATAATGAGTGATTTTGGACACCTTTTCATGTACCTATTGGCCATCTGTATGCCTTTTTTGGAAAAATGTCTGTTCAGATCCTCTGCCCATTTTATTTTATTTATCTATTTTGCCCATTTTAAAATCAGATTGTTTTTGGCCATTGAGTTGTATGAGTTCTTTTTTTTAAAAGATTTTTATTTATTTATTTGAGAGAGAGAATGAGAGACAGCACGAGAGGGAGAAGCAGATTCCCTGCCGAGCAGGGAGCCTGATGCGGGACTCGATCCCGGGACTCCAGGATCATGACCTGAGCCGAAGGCAGTCACTTAACCAACTGAGCCACCCAGGTGCCCGAGGTGTATGAGTTCTTTATATATTTTGGATATTAACCCTTTATCAGATATATCATTTTCAAATATCTTCTCCCATTCTGTAGGCTGCCTTTTCATTTTGCTGATGGTTTCCTTTGCTGTCTAGAAGCTTTTTAGTTTGATGTAGTCCCATTTGCTTATTTTTGCTTTTGTTGCCAATAGAGTCTTAATAAAATGAAGAAAACAAAGTGTTTTAAAAAATTAAAAATCTGAGCATTCTAGTTTTACATCAGAATCATTTGTTTGAGGGGCACCTGTCTGGATCAGTCGGTAGAGCACGTGACTCTTGCTCTTGGGGTTGTGAGTTTGGGGTCATGAATTCAAGTCCCATATTGGCTGTAAAGATTACTTAAAAAAATTAATAATAAATAAATAAATAAGGTAAAAAAAACCCTATACCCTATGAAAAAAATCATTTGAAGCACACCAAATCAACAGCAGCAGAAAAAAAAAGTGATGATTATCACTCCTTTGGCTACCTTGGTCACATAATTAATGGTAAAGTAATTTGATACTATCTGCATATCAGAAAGGACAAGCCATATTCCTTACACCTATCGTTGAACTCCAGCTATGTGAAAATTGGGTTAGTAATGATTGCTGTAGGGCGCCTGGGTGGCTCAGTTGTTAAGCGTCTGCCTTCGGCTCAGGTCATGGTCCCAGGGTCCTGGGATCGAGCCCCACATCAGGCTCTCTGCTAGGCAGGAAACCTGCTTCTCTCTCTCCCACTCCCCCTGCTTGTGTTCCCTCTCTCGCTGTGTCTCTCTCTGTCAAATAAATAAACAAAATCTTTAAAAAAAATAATGATTGCTGTAGTATTATTCAACAATAAGCCAAAGTGTGGGGTTTTTAGTAAGATACTTGATCATGAATTAAGTATGAATTCCTGAAATACCAATACATTTTTTCCAGTAAAGTGAAATCTTTTTTTTTTAAGATTTTATTTATTTATTTGAGAGAGAGCACATGAGGGGGAGGGTCAGAGGGAGAAGCAGACTCTCCGCCTACCAGGGAGCCCAATGAGGGACTCGATCCCGGGACTCCAGGATCACGACCTGAGCCGAAGGCAGTCGCCCAACCAACTGAGCCACCCGGGCGCCCTCCAGTAAAGTGAAATCTTAAAAAGAAATGCCTTGGGGCCCCTGGGTGGCTCATAGGACTTGGTTTTGGCTCAGGTCAGGATTTCAGGGTCCTATGATCAAGCCTGTCTCAGCATCCACTCAGCAGGGAGTCTGCTTCAGGAGTCTTTCTCCCTCTATCCCTCCCCCTCCTCTAAATAAATTAATTAATTAATTTAAAAAATCCACTATGGGGGCTAATTTAAAAAGTGCACAATTTTTACAAATGACAAACAAACCCAACCAGTTCTAGCAGAAGTTTCTCATTTTGGAATCAAATTTTTGACAGCGAGAGACACAGCGAGAGAGGGAACACAAGCAGGGGGGAGTGGGAGAGGGAGAGGCAGACTCCCCGCCGAGCAGGGAGCCCGATGCGGGGCTCGATCCCAGGACCCCGGGACCATGACCTGAGCCGAAGGCAGACGCCTAACGACTGAGCCACCCAGGCGCCCCTAGAATTGTATATCGACATACAAGAAGTTCGGTACAACGTGTCACTGTATGGGTCTCACCTATAAAATAACTGGCCGTGACATTTTGGGAATCCAAGTCTTACGATGGATGAACATTCTGGGGACAGCTGCTTCTGTCCTCTTACTCCTGCTTGCATCAGGGACCAAGCCTATGGCTCTTTTTATTTTTATTTTTTTATTTTATTTTTTTTAAAGATTTTTATTTATTTATTCAAGAGAGAGAGAATGAGAGATAGAGAACACGAGAGGGAAGAGGGTCAGAGGGAGAAGCAGACTCCCCGCTGAGCAGGGAGCTCGATGGTGGGACTCGATCTCGGTACTCCAGGATCATGACCTGAGCCGAAGGCAGTCGCTTAACCAACGGAGCCACCCAGGCGCCCACCTATGGCTCTTTTTAGAAAGGAGAAGTGGTTCTTTCTTCCTCTTGCGTCATGGAATTTCCATATGCTCAATCCCTCACCATGTCTGAAGATATCAGAATTGTTTAAAAGTCTCATATTTAAGTATTTAATCCACAAACCTTTACAGAGGTCTTTTTCTGTACTTTCAATCTTCTGTATACTGTGATTCACAGATAAGTAGGGTATAGTCGCTGCCTTCCAGAAACTCAATATTGATTTAAACGCGTAATTACTAAATTCCCTTAAAGTATAAACAAATTCTAGACTCCACTTTA
This sequence comes from Eumetopias jubatus, assembly GCF_037043125.1. Lineage (NCBI taxonomy): Eukaryota > Metazoa > Chordata > Mammalia > Carnivora > Otariidae > Eumetopias > Eumetopias jubatus. The sequence continues at coordinate 27,709,650 of NW_028274819.1, read as the reverse complement.
ATAAAAGTACTTAAACATTAGAATGCAACTATGAGGGATGCCTGGGTGGCTCAGTTGGTTAAACATCTGCCTTTGGCTCGGGTCATGATCCCAGGGTCCTGGGATGGAGTCCCGCATTAGGCTCCTTGCTCAGCAGGAAGCCTACTTCTCGCTCTGCCTGCCACTCCCCCTGCTTGTGCTCTCTCTGTCAAATTAAAAAAAAAAGAACGCAACTATGAGAATGATGTCAGGGAGCTCACTGACCATGTTAGGCATATTAAATATGAAGCTGTCAACTATCCCCAAATTGATCTATAGTTTCAAGACAATTATAATCAAAATATAAGCAGAACTTTTTAGGATATTGATGAGCTAATTCTAAAATTTATATGGAAAAAGAAAACAAAGGTGACGGACTTACACCACCTACTTTCAAGACTTATTAAGAGAGTCTGATATTGGGGTGCATGGGTGGCTCAATCGTTAAGCTTCTGCCTTGGGCTCAGGTCATGATCCCGGGGTCCTGGAATTGAGCAGCGGGCTTCCTGCTCAGCGCGAGGCCTGCTTCTCCCTTTCCCGCTCCCCCTGCTTGTGGTCCTTCTCTCACTGTCTTTCTCTGTCAAATAAATAAATAAATTCTTTTAAAAAAAAAGCCAGTCTGATATTGACAAAAGCACAGATATACATCAATGGAACAAAACAGAGTCCAGAAATAAATTCATACAATTTTGGACCAAAGGGAATTCAATGGAGAAAGGATAGACTTTTCAGCAGATGGTATTAGAACAATTGGAGATCCATGTGCAGAAAACTAAATCTCAACCGATACTTTACACCTTATACAAAATTAACTCAGAATGGATCACAGACTTCTAAATAAAACTATAAAACTTTTCAAAAAAACAAAGGAGAATTTTTTTTACCTTGGATTAGGCAAAGAATTTTTAGATACGGTGCCCAAAGCATATTTAATCCATAGGGGACAATATTGATAAATTGGACTTCATCAAAATTAAAAAGATTTTCTTTTTGGAAGACACCATTAAGGGAATAAAAAGACAAGTCACAAACTGGGGGAAAATATTTACAAATCACATATCCAACAGAAGAGTTGTATCCAGAATGTATAAAGAACTCTTGAAATTTAACAATAAGGAAGCACCGCAATTTAAAAAGTGAGCTAGAGATTTGAACAGCCACTTGACCAAAGAACATAAACAGATGGCAAATAAACACATGGAAAGATGCTCCATGTGTTTTATTTCATTAGTCATTAAGGAAAGGCAAATTGAAACCATGATTGGCTATGGCTGCGAACCCTACTGAACAGCAAAACAACAACACCTGGTAATAACCAAGTGCTGATGAGGATGCAAAGCCGCTGACGCTCTAATACATGGCTGGTGGAAATGTAAACTGGTCCAGACACTTCCGAAAATAGTTTGGCAATCTTTTATAAAGCTAAATATGTATACTTACCATATGACTGAGTCCCACTCAGAAGAGTTTTCCCCAAGGTAAATAACAATTATCCTCAGGAAAAACCATATAAATGTTTATAGCAACTTTATTCATCATTTCAAAAGTCTGGAAACAGACCAAATGTCCATCAGTTGGTGTTGAATAAAGGAACTGTAGTGCATTTATATTAAAGAAACGCTATTCAGCAACTAAAAAGGAACAAAGATTGATATACAGAATAGAATCTCAAATACATTATGCTTAGTGAAAGCAGACAGACCCAAAAAGACCACATGCTGACTGACGGCATTTAGGTGACATTCTGGAAAAGGAAAAACTACATGGGTGGAGACCAGATTGGTGATCGGCAGTTAATTTCACCAGGCTGTTGTGAAAATTCAAAATCGTATGATCTTCCTTCTCTGTCTCTTTTGCGGAATACTCCTTATCTCCCAAATCTAGAATGCTCTGGGCCTCAGTTCCTGGAACTTTTCTATCACAGTCTTTTCTTTGGTGATCACATTCAGTTCCATAGCTTCAAATACCAGCTATATGCTAACTCCCAAATCAGGCAATACCTCTATCCTGCCCTCCAGACTTATTAAATCAACTGCTTATGTGACATTTCCACTTGGGAATCTAATAGTACCTCAAACTTAACATGTCCAGAGCTTCTGATTTTATTCTGCAAACCCTGTTTTCTCCTAGGCTTTACCATGTCAGAGAATGGCAGCTGCATCTGTCCAATTGTTTAGGCCAAAAACAGTTGAGTCATCCTTGACCTCTCTCTTTCTCTTGCCCCCTATCCTAGCAGCAATTCTAGTAAATTCCATCTTCCAAACAACAACAACAAAAACAGAAAAAAAATAAAATCTGAGCACTTCTCTCCACCTCTACTGCCCCCACTTTGCCGTAGGCCATGATCATGTCTCACCTGGGCTACTGTGATTGCCTTCTAACTGGTCCCCCCACTTCTGCCCTTGACCCCTATGTTAGTTCTCTGAGAAACAGATGCCAAGACATGATTAAATGTACAAATGGGAAACCCATGTGGAAGAAAATGAGGAGGGAGGTAGGAGGGGCTAGAAGAACTGTCAGACTGTGATGTAAGTTTGGGTCCAGATGGAGAGAAGGAAGGTGGGGGCTGGGGGGAACAGCCTTAGGCTGCTGTGCAGTTAAGAAAAGTCCTTGTGCCAAAGTCATCTGTCAGAGGAGTCCTGTGATTCTTGGGAGGAGGCCTGCCTTAGTATCCCAGCTATGCTCAGTCATTGGCTGAGAGCAGTCAGTGCAAAGCATGGCCTTAAAACACCACAGCTGTGGCCCTCAGTCAATTATGCAGGAAGCCATTGAGAGTGTTTTCCAGTCGCTACCATATCCCCTTCAGTCTATTCTCTATACAGTTGTCAGAGTGATCCTGCTAAAATACAGCTGGATCATTTCACTCTACTGCCCAAAACCTTTTAATCACGTCCCATTTAATTCAGAATTAAACCAAACTCCAAACATGGGCCACCTACTACTACATAGAGGCGAGATCGATAGGTCCTCAACTTCTAAAGTGAAACGTTTGGGACAGATATGGGGCAGTCTGACCTGGTAGTGTGCTCTGACCAGATTTGGTAACAGTTGCAAAGTCAGATGTTGGCTTCTTAGAAAAAGTACAGCTTGACCTCTCTTGAATCCTGTGATATATTAGACCACCTTCTCAGAGTGTTAGGTAACAGGATATAGAGGGGATTGTATCAACGTACAACACATTTACTTTTCCAAAGAGAGAATGAGGAAAGTATGCATGCTTGAGGTTTTCTTGAAGAGGTACCCAAAGATTCATCTACAACCAGGGACTCCTAAGGTTGTAAGTAGATTGGAATTTCTCTCCTAGTGTCCTACTAAACAATTTGATTCTGTTTTCACTTTGTCACTCCTGGAGAATATGGATGACTCTTCCTGGAATTAATGTACCAGGAAAGTAAAAGAAACAAGGGCTACTTGGAGAAATGGTCAATTCCAAGGCTGGGGCAGGGAAAGACAAGATGAGCTGGGAATATCTTATTGTATCAGAAAGTAAGGAAGTGCTGAAAAACTAAGGGGAACATAGGAACCAGCTTTAAAGGGATCCCACAGGTGAAATACTGGTGAGTTTGAGCAACAAAGTAAATAATAATAGGAATGAGTTATAACTCATTGATTGACAAAAGGGAAGCTATGAGCCCCTTTATTATAGAAAAAAAATCACCATTTTATAGACCCTGTAATAATTGATTCATAAAAGAATCATCAATAAATAATAAGACTATTATGTGAAAGACTGATGGGGAACGTGATATTTGTACAGTCTCAAAGTATCACTCTACAGAATACTTCCTAATTACAAAGGGAAAAGACATCTTTCTATCAGAGAAATTCAGGAGGACCTTAACAAAATGAACCAAGTTAACACCAGTGATGAAGCAAATGAACTGTAAACCGCCCCCCTTACATTTGAGGATTTACTGGAAGGACTCAGAAAACTTTAAAAAGCTGTTATTCTCACAGGTACAGTTTATGATAGCAAAAGGATATAATTAACAACAGCAAAGTGAAAAGGAGCATGGGGCAAAGTCTGGGAAAAACTAGGAATAAGCTTCTAGTTGTCCTTTCGACGTGGGGTCACATGGATAGCAATTCTCCCAGCAACCACGTGTAACCATATGTATGAAATGTTGGTAACCAAAGAAGCTGACCCAAGCCTTGGTGTTCCAGGTTTTGTTGGGGGCCAGTTACAGAGGCATGTATCACCATGTGACTGACCTTAGATACCTAGTCACCAGATTCCAGAGGTCAAACTGATGCAGCATAGACCAGGGCCTGAGGCATATGAAAACAGGTATTCACCATAAATCAAATTACTAGCATAAATTATCTGGTCAAACTGCTACAGGATGGCCCAAGGCCCAAGGCATACAAAAACACTTTTTTTCAGGCAGGATATTCCAAGGGCTCAGAGGTTATCTCTTCAGAGCTGGTCAAGGTCCAATCCTTGCTTTGGAATGTGCAGAGTCTGAGCAACCAAGCCTGCTGAGTTAACCCTTTATGGCATACCACCTGATAGGAAAAGGGCACAAATCAACACTGTAGTATCTTGCCAATTTTTTAACCTAGATCTGGCCGTGAGAAAACCATCGAGAAATCCAGATTGATTGATGTTTGGCAAAACACTTGTCCTGACTCTTAATAAATGTCAAAGTTATGAAAGACAAAAAAAGGAAAAGAAAAGAAAAAGATGGGATGCTATTCTAGATTAAAAGAGACCAAAGAGGGGCACCTGGGTGGCTCAATCGGTTAAGCCGTTAAGCGTCTGACTTTGGCTCAGGTCATGATCTCGGGATCCTGGGATTGAGCCCAGCAGTGGGCTCCCTGCTCAGCAGGGAGTCGGCCTCTCCCTCTGCCTCTCCTTCCCCCTCCCCAACTTGGGCTCTCCTTCAGGCATGCACTCTCTCCCCCAACTCAAATAAACAGATAAAATCTTAAAAAAAAAAAAAAAAAGAGACCAAAGAGATGTCACAACTAAATACAATATGTGATCCTTAATTAGGCTGTCCTTGATAAAAACAAAACAAAATATAAGACATCACTGGGACAATTTGGGACATTTGAATATGGACTGTATGGTAGATAATAATATTGCATTCACCTTTAATTTCCCAAATATGACAAAGATTCTCTCTTTTGACTGAACTTGAGCCAGGCTCCTCTGAGTCCTCTTTCTGACTATGCCCCTGACCTTAGGCTCTGTCCTTGGCACATCAAGTATAGTTTTAGCAAGAGTCCTGCTGGGTCAATATATGGAAAATCTCCCATCCATCTGGCCACTCTTGATATCTGATTAAATTCGTCATCCCTTACCTTCCATATCTTATCACCCTGGCCTGCCTTCAACAAGAATCCCATTATTAAGTTTATTTATTTTATTTATATTTTATTAAGTAATCTCTCTACCCAACATGGGGCTTAGATTTATGACCCTGAGATCAAGGGTTGCATTTTCTACCAACTGAGCCAGTCAGGTACCCCCATCATTGGGTTTAGCCACCATCTCTCTGTTGTTTCCTTTTAGCAATTTTCCATCACCCTGATTCTTCCTTATAAATTCCCATTTGTCTTTGTTGGAGTTGGAGTTGAGCTCAATCCCTCTCCCATATCACAAAACCCCACTGTAGTAGTTCTGCCTTATCATCTTGAACAGGTGTCATGAATAATTTTTTTTAATATTTTATTTATTTATTTGACAGAGAGATTGAGAGCACAAGCAGGGGAAGTGGCAGGCAGAGGGAGAAGTAGGCTTCCCGCCGAGCAGGGAGCCTGATGCGGGGTTCGATCCCAGGACCCTGGTATCATGACCCGAGCTGAAGGCAGCCGCTTAACTGACTGAGCCACCCAGGTGCCCCATGAATAATTTTTTTCTTTAACAAGTGTAATAATTATATTATGATTATGAAGAAGATATCCTTGTTCTTAGGAGATACAGGGTGAAATATTTAGAAGCGTCATGAAGTCTGCCACTAACCTGTAAATAATTTAGCAAATACTTATATCTGCATATGTGTGTATGTATAGATGTATGAGTATGTGCTATATATATGTGTGCATATATGTTATATATATGTGTATATGTGGGGAGAGAGAGACACATACAGAGAGAGAGAGAGCATATTTGGCAAAATGTCGACAAATTAATCTAGGATGAGTATTCATATTTACAATTCTTATAAGTTTTCTGGTTTTTAAATTTTTTCAAAGATTTTATTTTTAAGTAATCTCTACACCCAACATGGATTTCGAACTTATAACCCCAAGATCAAGAGTCAGCCACATACTCTATTGACTGAACCAGCCAGGCACCCCTCCAGTTTTTAAATTTTACAAAATAAAAAGTTGGGAAAAATAATTCTATTAACCTTGGAGTGGGAGAGGAGAAAAGTGTTAGAGGAAGAATTTTGAAAGGCAGCTATGCTCACCACTATACCACCAACACTGCACCAAGGAAGAATTTTGAGCTATTGGGTTCCCTACCTTGTTTTTTATTTATTTTATTGTGGCAAAAAACATAGTAAATTAAATGTACCTCCTCTACCATGTTTTTAAGATTTAATTTTAATTAATCTCTACACCCAGCATTGGGGCTTGAACTTACAACCCCGAGACCAAGAGTCACACGCTCCACCAACTGAGCCAGCCAGGCGCCCCCCCTACCTCAACCATTTTTAAGTGTACAGTTAAATATATTCACATTGTTGTGCAACAGATCTACAGCTTTTCATTTTGCAAAACTGAAACATCACACCCATTAAACCCTAATTTCTCCCTTTCTTTTTCCCCGGCCCTTGATAACCACTGTTCTACTTCGGGCTGCTAGATTTTGAATACCTTAGGTACCTCTTATAAGTGGAATCATAAAACATTTGTCCTTTTGTGACTGCCTTATTTCACTGGTATAATGTCCTTGATGTTCATCCATGTTGTAGTATATAACAGGATTTCCTTCTTCTTCTTTAAAGCTGTGTAATATTCTATTGTGTGTATATATCACATTTTCTTTATCCATTTATCCATTGATGGACATTTGGGTTGCTTCCATCCCTTGGCTACTGTAAATAATGCTTCACTGAAGGTGAGTGTGCAAGTTATCACCTTGAGATCCTGCTTTGGATTCTTGTGAATTCCCAGAAGTGGTATTGCTGGGTCATATGGTAATTCTTTTTTTTTTTTTTAAGAGAGTTCAAGCCCTGCTGAGGGTGGAGTCCACTGCAGCGCTTGAACTCACAACCCCAAGATCAAGAACTGAGCTGAGATCAAGAGTCGGATGCTTAAGCAACTGAGCCACCCAGGCGCCCCTTAGGAATTCTATTTTTGATTTATTAAGGAATCTCCATACTGATTTCCATAGTGACTACACCATTTCACATTCCAATCAACAGTGCACAAGGCTTCCAATTTCTCCACATTCTCACCAACACTTGTTATTTTTTATTTTGATAGTGGCCATATCCCACTGTGGTTTTGATTTGCGTGACTCTTAGGATTAGTAATGTTAAGCATCTGTTCATATTTGTTGGCTATTTGTATATCTTTTTTGGAGAAATCTCTATTCAAGTCTTTTGCCCATTTTTAATCAGGTTATCTGGGGTTTTTTGGTTGTTGAGTTGTAACAGTTCCTTATATATTCTGAATATTAACCTCTTATAAGATACATGATTTGCAAATATTTTCTCCCTTTCTATAGGTTGACTTTTCACTCTGTTTATTGATTCCTTTGATGCACAGAAGTTGTACAGTTTGATGTAGTCCCATTTGTCTATATTTGCTTTGTAGCCTCTGCTTTTGGTGTCATATCCAAGAAATCATTGCCAAATCCAATATCCTGAAGTTTTTCCCCCATGTTTTCTCCTGGAAGATTTGTAGTTTCAGGTCTTACATTTAGGTCTTTAATCCATCTTGAGTTAATTTTTACATATGGTATCAGTATAGAATCTAACTTCATTATTTTGCACGTGGATATCCAGATAACTATTGGCTTTTAAAATTCTTTTTACTGAATGCCTGGCAAAGATCTTATTATAATGTCATAATATGTTGCTTACTGAGGGTATGATAGTGGTCTTTTCCTTTTTGGTTTCTCAGTTTAACTTGATAGGAAAAGTTATCTCCGTTTGATCATAGAAAAGGAATGTGTGAATTTTCTCTGTAAATATATTTGAATATATAAGCAACAAATACATTACTATACATCTCATAAATGTGTAAAAGGAAAAAATCTGAGTAATTCTAACAGCACTCAGTAAATGCTAATATAGAAAAGTTTGTTGGATAGGAAGAACAATAATAGGAAGAAAGTAATTTATTAGTTAATTTGCTTCCCCTGTATTAAGAGGTCTTTGCTTAGAAAAGCAACGTTGAAAACAAACTCATGTGCTAAGTATCTCTCTGGAAAAAAAACAGATGAATGTCTTAGGTAATATGATAGTGGAAGATGGGACAAAACAAGAGGCATTTGGATTAATTTAATGAGTGTCCTATAGAATTTAAGAATATAGTGTCCTTCACGTGCACAGACACAGATCAATACAGATTTAGGGAAGCACTATTAGACTGCACCTGTTGGAGTCCTCAGTGAATCCAGTCCTTGTTTAAGGCTTCCAGTTGGAGCTCACAGTTGTCGTAGGGATTAAATTATTTAAAGCCTTCAGCTGGCTAGTGTAGGCAAGCAGTAGCTTAGAAAACACTTAATCTATTTTTTAAAATCTGTTCCTAAGTTTGCTTTGCTTAGGCTGTAAGACTATATGCACCACCCACCTGCCACATTCTGGAATCTTTTTGTCAGAGAGGGTAAATTTATCCGAGAAAAAAAAAAGATCCTTAAGAAATAGTCTACATTTTAATTCGATATGCTTATTTGGAGCATAATTTATTCGTAATAATGATTTTGTTAAGCAACTAAAAAGGCATTGATTAAACTTATTTTCAGAAGGGAATTACCAAATTATTTATTTCAACAATGATCTTTTAAAGTTTTATTTCTAATTAGAGTTGGAGGGGCTTTTGGTCACAATGCACGGCCCCTTTCAACAGGATCAGTTTTAAAAGACAGCTCCACATATATTAAGTAATTTGGTAGTCCATTACAATGTATTCAACTTCTTTTTAGAAAACTAGCATTACTTAATAAACTGCACTGTGCCTTGAAGTGACCTAACAAGGAGTTTGGATAAAACCTTCTGGATAATTCTGAGGCAGAGGATTTACTAGGCAAACCTCTTATATATAATTAATCATTACCTAGAGGTCCAGTGTATTCTTCTCACTGATAAAACCTGCAAATACCTTCTTTCTTACTAGAAATTTCTGGTCTAGTTTGGGCCTCTATCATTTGTTAGATGAATGATAGAGGAAATTAATACATTTCCAAAATCAAGAACTATGTTTCTGACATCATTCACTGTCCAGAGTTCTTTCTTGGCTGCCTCTGAAATAATAAAACTGTTATTTCTCCAAATTGATGGATATGGATAAAATCACTACGGTGGGCGTATACTCTTATATTCCTGAAACTGGTGTATAGAGGTTTTGAAACAGACAAAACCCAATGAAGTAGGAATAAAGCATTGAATGTAAAAGTCTAAACTTTTTAGATTACAGGTCTCAAGATCTCTTACTTGTAGAGCTAACACATTTTGTCACCTTCTTTCGTTTCCTCTTTAGAACTTTTCATTACTTTATTTTTAGATGCTTATTTTGGGCATGATAAGATGAAGGCCAAAATTTAGATATATAGCAGAGGAAGAAAATCAATTTAGGACAAACTGCCTCTTAAATAGAGAAAATAAATGAAGCTATTCTAGTGCAATTTCTTACTTGGCTGCAAGTATTACCCGCTGAAGAAAAGTGGAATATGATTTCATGCCAAATGGCAACAGCCTTTGGAGAGTCAACTTGGGCAAATCAAACCAAATAACCTTAACACTCACACCAGCTACATTATCATGATTTTTATTTAACTAATTTTATTCAATCAGGCAGAGTTTCATATTTTCTCCCAAGTGGTTGCTTTAAAAATGTTATCATTGGGCCCTATCCCAGAAGCCCATGGGCAAGGCTGTCAAAGGGCTCCATTCCCATTTCTAGGCCACCTCCCTCAGAGCCTCTTTCTTGCTTTCACCAGGCTCCCTAGGGATTCGGCTCTCCTTCCTCTACTCCTCACAGCTGTTGCCGCCTGCTCTATTTCCTCCCCCACCCCATCCCACCTAAAACTGGTTGTGGTCTGACCCACTTTCTTTAGCTACCCTCCTTCCTTTCTGTCTCTGAAAATAAGTATGAGGCCTGTTTACACCCTAAGGGAACAAAGTACTTGGAGGAACCTACAATCCAGCTGCCTCTGCCTTTGTCATAAACACATCCTTTGTGGGAGACCCGTCAACCCTCACGTGGCCGACTTCCCCTTAGAATCTATAAAGAAAAGAACCAGTGTGTTTCTGTAACTTCTTTTTCAGCTCTTTTGCCTTTCAGCGAGTACCGCTTTCCCTACAGGGGCTGCTTTCTGAGTACGCAAGGACTGTTGGCATGAAATAGTTCCACGATAAAATCCTGGACTGCTGCCCCCAGAGGGGCTTGTGACTGGCATCAGAAGGGAAGAAGCACCCTTCACTTGGCTACCCAGGACCTGTTACAGTCATTTAGGGTCACCAGCCTGGCTTCTCTAGGCATCTGAGCCGTCCCTTCCTGCCTTAGGTTTTTCTTGGCTGCATGCTTATCAAGATCAGCCAGTCATATCTATAAATTTCTAGAGTGTACTATTAAAAAAAGTACTATCTGGAGTAGGTTGGAGCCTTGATTTCCCAAATATAAGATGGGTAAACATGACCCTCTCCACACGGGTTTAACTTTTTAACTCTTTGGCTCTTCTCACCACACTCACACCCACACCAGAGACCACTGGTAACTGTGGCCACCACCTGAACTCTTCACTCAGGTAAGGATTCAATATCTCTTTCCTTTAGTCTGCTTTGCACATCTCACATATTAGCTTTCCTCCAGTCCCAAGCTAATTGAATTTGCTTTCTGGCTTTCTCTTATCTTTCTGCATTTGGATTTAATGATCAGGTTTCCTAATTTTTTCCTGGGAACTGACCTGCTAACTCCATAGAATCCTGCCTCTGGCAATTTCCTTGGACCCAACAGGCGAATTAGATTAACTCCCTTCAAGAGCAGGGGGCATGTTGTATCTCTCTTATCCACAATGCCAGAATGGTGTCCTCTGGGTAGTGTGTGCACTCATCATCAATTTTCTTTAATGATGAGAGTGTGGAAGATTATGGCTTTGATAACTAGTTCTGCTTCACGAAAGCATTCCATATAATGAGCACTGAGAAATGTATGGAATTGTTGGATCATTATATAGTACACCTGGAACCAACCTAACACTATGTTAATTATACTTGAATTTTTTTAAAAAGTGAAAAAATAAAAAAGCGCTTCATAAGTCTTTATCCTTGCAGTGATGTGCTAGGCTTACAATCAGCCTACAGGAGGACAGCATGGTGTAGTGTCCATGATCAAGAACTCTGGAGCCAGACTTCCTGTGTTCAAATCCTTGTTCTGTCACTGTCTAGCTATGCAACCTTGGCCAAATTACTTGGCTTCTCTAGGCCTCAGTTTCCTCACCTGTAACCTGGGTATAATGACAATACTTACTTCCTAGGGTTGTTAGGATGATTAAGTGAGTTAACACTAGTAATGAACTTAGAACAGTGTCTAACACATTCCAAGCACAAAATTATTTATTAATCAGACAAAAAGATTTTTAAAAAAGATTTTATTTATTTATTCGTCAAAGAGAGAGAGAGAGAGAGAGCACAAGCAGGGGGAGTGGCAAGCAGAGCAGGCAGAGGGAGAAGCAGGCTCCCCCTGAGCAGGGAGCCCAATGCAGGCCTCAATCCCAGGACCATGGGATCATGACTTGAGCGCAAGGCAGACGCTTAACCGACTGAGCCAGGCAAGCGCCCCAAAAAGAGATTTTTTAAATAAATAATTGATCTACTTCTACCCTCCTAGGTAGTATTAAAATATTATCAGTTGGAACAGGTGGAAAATGTTTTTATGTGGCTCAGCCAAGTTCCAGAATGAATTTAATTGTAATTGCTTTGCTTAATATTGAATGTTTTCAGTTTCAGCTTTCAATCACTAATGACAATCATCTAGTGGATAACTAAGTGTGATGTGTATTGCTCTAAAACTTAGCAATGAGGGTCTTTCTTCTTTTTAAAAAAGTTTCTCTAAAATGGAAATATCTTTCACATAAAATATTTTAAAAATGTGTTTATTTAAATATAGTCGAAACAAAGTGTTTGTTTTAAAATTTTTTGTACATTTTTTCTTTATAGATTAAGACTTACTAATATATTGACAACACCCGAAAAGGGAATGATTTAAAATAAATCGTGGTACATCCTTTAAATGGTCTACTATGCAGCTGTTTAGAAGAATGCAGTAAATCTGTATATACTAATATGGAACAGGCACCCAGCTATATTTTGATAAAAAAGGAAAGCGTAGAACATATGGTATGCACATATATAGTTTTGTAACACTCAGAATAAGGTATAAATAAAAAGCAACTTCATTCTTTCCCTTCACTATCCCTTTAAACTTGGAGGAAATCTGGGGCTCCTGGGTGGCTCAGTCTTTAAGCATCTGCCTTCGGCTCAGGTCCAGGTCGTGGTCCCGAGGTCCTGGGATGGAGCCCCAAGGCGGGCTCCCTGCTCAGTGGGAAGCCTGCTTCTCCCTCTGCCTCTGCCTCTTCCCTCGGCTTGTGTTCTCTTTCCTTCTCTCTCAAATAAATAAATAAAATCTTAAAAAATAAAAATAAAAAAATAAACTTGGAGGAAATCTTATGGAAGGTCATAACCTTTTTGATCACCCTTAGGAAAAAAAATTAAAAGTCCCCTGAGCACTTTAATTTCCCATTACAGTTTCATTTCTGTAATTAAGTTGGCCACTCCAGTGAAATAACTGAAATTCCAAGCCTCAGTAAATTAGAGTTCAGCTCTGCTTTGAGCCTGAGGAAAGAGGCGGGCTGGGTAGCTTCTTAGCTTCTCAGCCTTGGTCTTCCATTGCCTCTCCCCTGCTTCTCTAAACTCCTCTAGCTCCTCCAGGTTTGAAAGAAGAGGGAAAAGTAAAAGATGGGAAAAGTAATTCTAGTTGGGGCCTTTTAGGAATAGCAGATTCTGGTTCCGATTCTTGATCTCTTCTATGGTTTTCTCAGAGATCCCCCAACTAGCAACCTCCAGCTGCAATTTCTGAGATGTGGTTCATGCTTTTCTCTGACACGCCACTTACACCTCTAACCCTCAGCCCGTGGATGGCTGAGGATGACACACTCTCTCTGTCTCTGTCTCTCTCTCTTGGGGTCTCATATCCCTCTAGGCAGCCCAATTGGGTAATGTTGTTTTTAAGCCAATTTCAACCTGTTTTTGCCCCTGAATCCACTTAATCCTCATGTCAATGCAGCTCACTCCCAGGAAAGCTTAGCCTCTCCATTCTCTGCCTCTTTGGGCCTACAGCCATAGCTTCTCACATTAAATCTCCCAGCTACACATCAGATACCATTCCATCATGTCCCCCAAACTGAGGGATGCTATCTAGCCCAGCCCTAGAAGTCGTCCCTTTGAAGGCTTCTTTTTTTTTTTTAAGATTTTATTTATTTATTTGCGAGAGAGAGCGCGCGAGCAAGCTTGAGGCAGAGGTGGGGGGGTTGAGGGGGTGCAGAGGGAGAAGCAGACTCCCCGCTGAGCAGGGAGCCAGATGTGGGGCTCAATCCCAGGACCCCGAGACCATGACCTGAGCAAAAGGCAGACACTCAACCGACTGAGCCACCCTTCACCCTGGTGCCCCTGAAGGCTTCTTTTTGGTGTAAGGTAAGGGAAAATACCATCCTCCTGACCCCCATGGACATAAGGAAAACACCCAAGAATAACATAGTCCTTTCCAAGGAAATCCCCCTCTCTGGCCACTTCAGCTTCAGGCCTTTTACACCCTGAAGAGTGGCCAAGGTTTGCAAAGCCAGTTTGATTCTTGCCTTTGTAACTCCTGTTTGGAAGGTAGGCACTCTCCTTGGAATGTGAGTGTATGTGATAGCTACTGTTTTCTCTTAACCTTTGAGAATACAGCTGAAACTAAGACAGAAAGGATCTCATTGTAGCCTCCTATTTATTATGTATCTGGAGAATATCTCTTCAAGGATACCCAAGAAACAGGTGCTTGCCTCCAGGGGGTGGAAGGAGAGAGATATGAAGGGAGACATTTCCCTATATACCCCCCTGTTGCCTTTTAACTTTTGTACCATGTGCATGTGTTACCTATTCTGTATATGTAATAATCTTATCCCAAGATGCTTCCTCTTATAAAGTCAGAGCAAAAACACACTGAAGAATGATGTTTGTTTTTTTAAAAGCAAAAGTATAACTCAAGGCACCAAGTGAAGAATTGTAATTATAAAGATTTCCAAGTCAAGAAAGGCACTTTATCTTCAATCCTCCATGCATTTTAGTTCTGTGTTTTGTTTTGTTTTGTTTTGTTTGGACTAAATTACATTATCTCAATTCTTGATTGCTTTTGTCTGCCTTCTTGGTACCACCGACCTGATAAATTATGGTTGATTCAGTTTTTACTTAAATTCTGTTTCACATTTGATTTTGAGTCACAGAAGAGTCAAGTTGGAAGGAAATTTAAAAAGTATTCAACTGTTCCTCAGGTGTTGGATGAAGACACTGAGTCCCTCATAGTATGTCATCAGGGGAAACACATATTCCAGTTAACCTTCTGGAATGCGTTGAAGAACGCACCTGTTCTTTGCCGGGTGTGAGCGCGTGCATGCACACGTGTGTGTGTTTTGTTTTCTTCTTTTTTATTTTAAAGCAATTGTTGAAGATAAATGACAGTATCACTGCATTCTATAACCCAGTGCCAGCCACTGTTCCTGCCTCGTGCTCTCCTTAGGGTAGGACTCAGTACTTCTCATTATATCTCAAAAGAAAATCCATTCTACAAGGCACTAGAGGGAAAATTTTGTAGAGAAGATAGATTGGAGGATTACATCATATAGCACACAATAAAATTTAATAAAAATCCCCATTAACCAGCTCTGTTCTCTCCCCAAGTTCATTGCCAGACACCAGCTATCTTTTCTCCCTTCTAGCCCTTGGTTTTCAGGCAGACTTGTCAGGCCGCGCCTGGTTACAACCAGCTGTACAGCTCCCGGGATTTTCCATCTGAACTCCTGAATCTCTCTTTTTTCTCCCACAAAGCAATTCAACTTGTTTCTGGTTTCTTCATTTTTGCATCTTCACACCTGAAATCCTGTTCGGCTACTAATGCACTCCATTAGAAGCAAGCAAGTAGTAAATAACATGTTTAAATCTTGTCTCAAAGCAATTTCTTTTCCTCTCCAATTCAGGAAAGCAGCCGTAAGTAAATACTGAATCCGGACTTATATCACTGAGGACATTTGGTGTCAAAGAACCCCAGACAATTAGACGAATAAAGACCTCAACTTAAAAGATGAAGAAACTGACCTAGAACAAGATGCATGCAAGACTGTTAGTTATCCTCCAAAAATCTGTTTGCCCATTATCCATAGTGATGGATTTATAGCTTGGCGTGGCCTCATGACTAAACTGTCACCAATGGAATGGAAACAGAGTTGCCTTGTGCAGCTTCCAAACCACTTGCTTAAAAGGAATTTGCTTGTTCTGGGCGCCTGGGTGGCTCAGTTCGTTAAGCGGCTGCCTTGGGCTGGGGTCATGATCCCTGCTCAGCAGGGAGTCTGCTTCTCCCTCTGACCCTCCCCCCTCTTGTGCTCTCTCTCTCTCTCTTTCACTCTCTCTCTCAAATAAATGAATAAAATCTTAAAAAAAAAAAAGGGAATTTGCTTTTCTTCCCTTCCTCTCTTTCCCTGTCCGTTGAGCTAGAAATCAGGCTTGACAGTGACACAACTCAGACCATTCAACAAAACCACTGCCCTAGCATCATACTACTCTAAGTGTGGCCCATGCGCTAGTAGCATCAGCCTGAGAACTTGTTGGAATAGGCCCCACCCCAGATATACTTCATCAGAGTCTGCAGTTTAATGAGATGCCCAAGTGATTACATTTATATTAAAGTCTGGGAAGAACTACTTAGAAGATAGCGGAGCCATGAGACGGAAGGAATCAGGGTCCCTGATTGTCAGGAACTGAACTACCCTGAAAGCCACCAATGTTCTGCCCCACCCACTGGCCTCTTTTTTTGGGGGGGGGGCGGTAAAAAAATGCACAACATTAAATTTACTATCGTAACTATTTTTGAGTGTACAGTGCAGTGGTATTAAGTACATTTGTATTGTTGTGCAACCATCACCATCATCCATCCCCAGAACCCTTTTGATCATGCAAAACTGAAACTCTGTACCCATTAAATAACACCTCCCCATTCCCTCCTTCCCCCAGCTCCTGGCAACCACCGTTTCATTTTCTTCCAGACCCACCTACTTGTGGACTGTTAAGAGAGAGAAAGAAAAAAACCTAATTTATTTAAGCCACTGTGTTTTGGGGCATACTGCTCAGATTCCCCTCATGTAGGACTAAAACACTCATTTCCTCAGCTGCTAACAGTATTTGCATACATCAGCCTTAGATCAGCCCCTCTCCAGAAATTGCCCTTGGCAATTCTGGGTGAGAATTTGGGTGAGATAACTAAACCAAAGTCTTTCTAGGGTCAGCCATTTTATAATCAATGAATCCAGGAGTCAAGGCGAGTACCAGCCCCCTTGCCCCAGTTTGAGACAACTCAGAAAAGTCATTCCAACTACAAAGCTTCCCTGGGGTTATTGTGACTGTATCACAGTTATACTTTTTCCTCTGCCTAATTCTGCTTCCTCTACTCCCCCCCGGGATTGATCTCATGAATACTCCCCAATATGTCCTCATTTGGTATCCTTGGCCTAAAGATAAGAACTATCATAATAGGGAAGGCCATGCCTCTTAAACTACCAGCCAAAATAGTAAATAAAAAAATATCACATTCTAGGGTTAATGATAGAGATTGTTGGCCTTACAAGGCCCCTTATTTTTCCCTTTAAAAAAATTGAAGTATAATTAATATACAGTGGTATATTATTTCAGGTGTACAATATAATGATTCAACAATTCTATACTTCACTTAGTGCTCATCAAGATAAATGTACTACTCTTAATCTTCTTTATCTATTTCACCCATCCCCCCACCCAACTCCCCTCTGGCAACCACCTGTTTATTTTCTGTATTTAGAAGTCTGGATTTTTTGTTTGTCTCTTTTTCCTTTACTCATTTGTTTTGTTTCTTAAATTCCACATATGAGTAAAGTCATATGATATTTGTCTTTCTCTGATTGACTTAATCTCACTTAGCATTATACTTTCTAGATCCATCCATGTTATTGCAAATGGCAAGATTTCATTCTTTTTTATGTTAGGTAATATTCCATTGTGTATATATACCACATCTTCTTTATCCACTGATCTATGGTGAATATTTGCTTCTGATACAAGAAAACTAAAGGGACTCCATGAAAAACTGCTTTTTTTCCTTCTCTTATTGCTAGAACCTTCTATTCTTGCTAGGACCTACACCTTCACCTTACACATGCCTAATAGAACAGATAATGTATATCTTCCTTGGAGTTAATGATTTCTGTGGATTCTTTCAGCACAATAGGTAATACCTAAGCAGTGACCAGGCAGGGTCATCATGAACATTTTCCAAGACCACTGACTCACCAAGACCCCTGGCTTCAGGGCATGAGTGACTTATGAAGGACAGCTAAAGACTAGTCTTTGTTCCTGGGTGCCTGAGAAGATGCTTGCACTGGACCACAATCTTCAGTAAAAACCCCAGACTCCAACCAAAAAGAAGACTCACTCTTCTTTTCCTTTCCATGTCTCCTGATGCTCCATCGGTATCTTTACTCTCCCTATGTCTTGAATAGATTCTGCTCTCACTTCCTCTCAGTTTGCATTTGATTTCTATCTTGCCCAAAGCCAAGAACCCTCTTAGCTTGTCCTGCAGGCCTCCCTCTGGGTCCTTGGAACCAGCCAGTCTGCATCACTTCCATATCTCGGCTATTGTAAAAATGCTGCATTTGAATTAGCGTCTTCATTTTCTTTGGGTAAATACCCAGTAGCGGAATTACTGGATCATATGGTATTTTTATTTTTAATTTTTTTAAAGATTTATTTATGGGGTGCCAGGGTGGCTCAGTCAGTTAAGCGTCTACCTTCAGCTCAGGTCATGAGCTCAGGGTCCTGGGATCGAACCCAATGTCAGGCTCCCAGCTCAGCGGGGAATCTGCTTCTCCCTCTCCCTCTGCCTCTCCTTCCGCTTGTGCTCTCTCTGTCTCTCTTTCTTTCAAATGAATAAATAAAATCTTTTAAAAAATATTTATTTATTTATTTGAGAGAGGGAGAGAGAGCACAAGAGTCGGGGAAGGAGCAGAGGGAGAGAATCTTCAAGCAGACTCCCTGCTGAGCATGGAGCCTGACCTGGGGCTCCATCTCACGACCTATGAGATCACGACCTGAGCCAAAACCGAGAGTTGGATGCTTAACTGACTGAGCCACCCAGGTGCCCCTTTATTTTTAATTTTTTAAAACTGTTTTTTTTTTTTTATTTAGGCAATCTCCTTACCCCACATAGGGCTTGAATTAGGAACCCCGAGATCAAGAGTTGCATGCTCCTCCAACTGAGCCAGCCAGGCACCCCTATTTTTAAGTTTTTGAGGAGCCTCCATACTGTTTTTTACAGTGGCTGCACCAACTTGTATTCTCACCAACCAGTGCACTAGCATTCCTTTTCCTCCACATCTTCACCAACACTTGCTATTTCTTGTGTTTTTGATTTTTAGCTATTCGGATATATAAGGTAATATTTCATGTGGTTTTGATTTGCATTTCCCTAATGATTAGTGATGTTGATTATCTTTTCATGTATCTATTGGCTATCTGCATGTATTCTTTGGAAAAATATCTATTCAGTGGGAAAAATATGCAGCCAAGGGTACTTTATCGAGCAAGGCTGTCATTCAGAATAGGAGAGATAAAGAGTTTCCCAGACAAACAAAAACTAAAAGAGCTCATGACCACTAAACCAGGCCTGCAAGAAATATTAAAGGGGGCTCTTTGAGTGGGAAAGAAAGGCCAAAAGCAACAAAGACTAGAAAGGAACAGAGAAAATCTCCAAAAATAACAACTTTACAGGTAATACAATATCACTAAATTCATATCTAACAATAATCACTCTGAATGTAAATGGACTAAATGCTCCAATCAAAAGACATAGTGTATCAGAATGGATAAAAAAACAAGACCCATCTATATGCTGCATACAAGAGATTCATTTTAGACCTAAACTCACCTGTAGATTGAAAATGAAGGGATGGAGTGCACCTGGGTGGGTCAGTCGTTAAGCGTCTGCCTTCAGTTCAGGTCATGATCCCGGGGTCCTGGGATTGAGTCCCACATCGGGCTCCCTGCTCAGCAGGAAGCCTGCTTCTCCCTCTTCCATTCCCCCTGCTTGTGTTCCTGCTCTCGCTGTCTCTCTCTGTCAAATAAATAAATAAAATCTTAAAAAAAAAAAAAAAGAAAATGAAGGGCTGGAGAACCATTTATCTATGCTAATGGATGTCAAAAGAAAGCCAGAGTAGCCATACTTATATCAGACAAACCAAATTTTAAAACAAAGACTGTAACGAGAGATAAAAAAAGGCACTATGTCATAACAAAGATGTCTATCCAACAAGAAAATCTAAAAATTGTAAATTTTTATGCCCCCAACTTTGGAGCACCCAAATATATAAATCAATTAATAATAAACATAAAGAAACTCACTGATAATAATACAATAATGGTAGGGGACTTCAACACCCACTTCTAGCAAAGGACAGGTCATCTAAGCAGAAAATCAACAAGGAAACAATGGCTTTGAATGACACACTGGACCAGATGGACTTAATAGATATATTCAGAACATTTCATCCTAAAGCAGAAAATACACATTCTTTTCGAGTGCACATGGAACATTCTCCAGAATAGATCACAAACTGGGTCACAAATCAGGCCTCAACAAGTACAAAAAGATTGAGATCATACCGTGCATATTTTCAGACTGCAACACTATGAAGTAAACCACAAGAAAAAATTTGGAAAGACCACAAATACGTGGAGGTTAAAGAACATCCTACTAAAGAATGAGTGGGTTAATTAAAGAAGAAATAATTTAAAGAAGAAATAAAAATTACATGGAAGCAAATGAAAATGAAAACACAATGGTCCAGAAACTGGGATGCAGAGGAAAGTATATAGCAATACAGGCCAACCTTAAGAAGCAAGAAAAGTCTCAAATATACAACCTAATGTTACTCCTAAAGGAGTTAGAAAAGAAGCAGCAAATAAAGTCTAAAGCCAGTGGAAGAAGGGAAATAATAAAGATTAGAGTGGAAATAAATGATATAGAAACAAACAACAACAACAACAACAAAACAACAGTAGAATACACTAATAAAACTAAGAGCTGGTTCTTTGAAAGAATTAATAAAATTGATAAACCCCTAGCCAGACTTATGAAAAAGAAAAGAGAAAGGACCCAAATATATAAAATCACAATGAAAGAGGTGAGATCACAACCAACACCACAGAAATACAAACAATTATAAGAGAATATTATGAAAAATTATATGCCAACAAATTGGGCAATCTGGAAGAAATGGACAAATTCTTAGAAACATATAAACTACCAAAACCAAAACAGGAAGAAATAGAAAATTTGAACAGACCCATAAATAGCAAAGAAATTGAATCAGTGATAAAAAATCTCCCAACAAACGCAAGTCCAGGGCCAGATGGTTTCCCAGGGGAATTCTACCAGACATTTAAAGAAGAGTTAATACTTATTCTTCTTAAACTGTTCCAAAAAATAGAAGTGGCAGGAAAACTTCCAAACTCATTCTATAAGGCCAGCATTACCTTGATTTCCAAACTAGAAGGACCCCACTAAAAAGGAGAATTACAGGCCAATATCCCTGATGGACATGGATGGAAAAATTCTCAACCAGATACTAGCAAATTGAATCCAACAGTACATTAAAAGAATTATTCACCATGATCAAATGGGATTTATTCCTGGGCTGAGCGGTAGCTCAATATTCCCAAATCAATCAACGTGGTACACCACATTAATAAAAGAAAGGATAAGAACCATATGATTCTCTCAATAGATGCAGAAAAAGCATTTGACAAAATACAACCATTCTTGATAAAAACCTTCAACAAAATAGGGATAGAAGGAACACACCTCAGCACCATAATGGCTAGATACAAAATACTCAAAGCTAATATCCTCAGTGGGGAAAAGCTGAGAACTTTTCCTCTATGGTCAAGAACAAGACAGGGATATCCACTCTCACCACTGTTATTTAACATAGTACTGGAAGTCCTAGCCTCAGCAACCAGACGACAAAAAGAAATAAGAGACATCCAAATTGACAAAGAAGTAGTGAAACTTTCAGCTTGCAGATGACATGATACTTTATATAGAAAACCTGAAAGACTCCAAAGAATTGCTACAACTGATAGACGAATCCTGCGAAGTCACAGGATACAAAATCAATGTACAGATATCTGTTGCATTTCTATACACCAATAACAAAGAAGCAGTAAGAGAAATTAAGGAATCAATCCTATTTACAATTGCACCAAAAACCATAAGATACCTAGGAATACACCTAACCAAAGAAATAAAAGACCGGTACTCTGAAAACTAGAACAAAATTGGTGAAGAAGTTGAAGAGGGCACAAAAAAATGGAAAAACATTCCATGCTCATGAGATTGGAAGAACAAATACTGTTAAAATGTTTATAATAACCAAAACAATCTATACATTTAATGCAATCCCTATCAAAAAACCACCAGCATTTTTCACAGAGTTAAAACAAACAATCCTAAAATTTTATGGAATCACAAAAGACCCCAAATAGCCAAAGCAACCTTGAAAAGGAAAAGCAAAGCTGGAAGCATCACAATTTCAGACTTCAAGCTATATTACAAAGTGCAGTCATCAAGACAGTATTGTACTCACACAAAAACAGACACATAGATCAATGGAATAGAATAGAAAACCCAGAAATGGACCCACAACTATATGGTCAACTCATCTTCAATAAAGCAGGAAAGAATATCCAGTGGAAAAAAGGGAGTCTCTTCAACAAATGGTGTTAAGAAAACTGGATGGCAACATGCAGAAGAGTGAAACTGGATCACTTTCTTATACCATACACAAAAATAAATTCAAAATGGGTTAAAGACCTAAATGTGAGACAGGAAACCATCAAAATCCTAGCGGAGAACACAGGCAATAACCTCTTTGACTTTGACCATAGCAACTTCTTACTAGGCATGTCTCTGGAGGCGAGGGAACAAAAACAATTATGAAGTATTGGGACTGCATCAAAATAAAAAGCTTCTGCACAGCAAAGGAAACAATCAACAAAACTAAAAGGCGGCCTACAGAATAGAAGATATTTGCAAATGACATATCTGATAAAGGGTTAGTATCCAAAATCTATAAAAAACTTATCAAACTCAACACCCTAAAAACAAATAATCCAGGTAAGAAATTCATCAGAAGAAAACATGAATAGACATTTTTCCAAAGAAGACATCCAGATGGCCAACAGACACATGAAAAGATGCTCAACATCACTCACCATCAGGGGAATACAAATCAAAACTACTATGAGCTATCACCTCACACCTGTCAGAATGGCTAAAATTAACAACACAGGAAACAACAGATGTTGGCGAGGATGTGGAGAAAGGGGAGCCCTCCTGCACTATTGGTACAGCCATTATGGAAAACAGTATGGCATTTCCTAAAAAAAGTTAAAAATAGAACTACCTATGACCCAGCAATTTTACTGCTAGGTATTTACCCAAAGGATACAAAAACACTAATTCAAAGGGATACACACATGTACTCTAGTGTTTATAGCAGCATTATTTACAATAACCAAACTATGGGGAAACAGCCCAAGTGTCCATTGACTGATGAATGGATAAAGAAGATGTGGAATATACGTATATATCCCATGGGAGGTGGTCTGCTCAGTGCTGGAAGCCCAGAGAGGAGACAGGGACGCAGCCATCAACTCCCTGCTCCAGATGGCCGAAGAGTCCTAGAGCCCTGGCCCCCCAGGTTGCCTCGGCCCTCCCGACTTGTTGCCTGGCTGTCCCCCTCTCATGCCTGTGAAGGAGCCCTATGTAGCCTTTTCTCAGATGTTTGTAGTCCCAATCCTCACCCTTGTTTGGGATGCATGTGGGTTGTTGGTCCCCAGCTGCTGAGCGCCACCGTTGCTCAGGTGTGGGTGTGGATGGTTCTCCTCCCGGCTTCTTTGGGAGAAGATTGGTGTATCACATTGGTTGATTTGCAAATATTGAACCACCTTTGCAACCCAAGAATAAATCCCACTTGATCATGGTGAATGATTCTTTTAATGTATTGTTGGATTCGGTCTGCTATTACTTTATTGATAATTTTTGCATCCATGTTCATCAGGGATACTGGCTGTAGTTCTCTTTTTCAGTGGAGTTTTTGTCTGGTTCTGGTTGTCAGAGTAATGCTGGCCTCTAGAATAAATTTGGAAGTTTGCCTTCCTTTTCTATTTTTTTGGAATAGTTTGAGAAGAATTAGTATTAACTCTTCTTTAAACATTTGGTAGAATTTGGGGTGCCTAGCTGGCTCATTCAGAAAAGCCTGTAATTCTTGATCTCAGGGTTGTAGATTTAAGCCCCACAGTGGGTGTAGAGATTACTAAAAAAATAAATAAACTTTAAATGTTCGGTAGAATTTGCCTGTGTAGCCGTCTAGCCCTGGATACTTATTTTCCATCTGTTTATCTTCTTTGGTAAAGTGTCTGTTCAACTCTTCTGCTTGTCTTTAAACTGGATTGTTTGCTTTCTTATTGTTAAGTTTTAAGAGTCCTTTGTGTATTTTTGGATACAAGTCTTTTATCAGATAGGTGTTTAGCGACTATTTTCTCCAGATCTATGGCCTGTCTTTTCATTCTTTAACAGTGTCTTCTGCAGAAGCAGAATTTTTTAATCTGAATAAAATCCAATTTAAAAAATTTTTCTTTTCTGTATCATGTTTTTGGTGTTGTATCTAAAGACACATTGCCACCTAGAAAACAGAAATGTTTTCTTCCAGGTGTTTTATATTTTTGCATTTTACATTTAGTACTATGATTCATTTTGAGTTAATTTTTATGGAAAATGTAAGGTCTGTGTCTACATTCATTTTTTAAACATAGGAACACATAATTGTCTTAACACAATTTGTTGAAAAGACTATTCTTTCTCTATCAAATTGCTTTTACTCTTTTGCCAATGATCAATTGTCTACATTTGTGTAAGTCTATTTCATGGCTCTCTATTTGGTTCTATTGATCTATGTGTCTATTCTTGCACCAATACCATACTGTTGTGATTACCATAGCTTTATAGTAGATCTTGATATTACATAATGGGAGTCCTCCAACTTTGTTTTTCTTCTTCAGTATTGTGTTGGCTATTTTAGGTCTTTTGTCTTTCTTTTTTTATTTTTTTATTTTTTAGTAATCTCTACATCCAACATGGGGCTCGTACTCACAACCCCAAGAACAAGAGTCACATGCTCTGCCAACTGAGCCAGCCAGGCAAGCCTCTTTTACCTTTCCATACAAACTTTAGAATCACTTTGTCAATATCTATGAAATAGCTTACTGGGATTTTGATTGGGATCATATTGAATCTATGGATCAGGTTAGGAAGATTTGAATCTTAACAATATTACATCTTTCAATCCCATACAGAGAATACTTCTCCACATATTTTAGGTCATTTTTATTTCTTTCATTAGAGTTTTATAGCTTTTGGCATATAGACACTGTATATATTTTGTTAGATTTATACCTAAATATTTCAATTTTCATGTTATTATTGATGATATTGTTTTTTGAATTTCAAATACCCATGTGCATTGTTTGTATATAAGAAAGCAATTGACTTTTGTATACTAATTTCAAGTCTTATGAACTTGATTTACTTGTTTGCAGCCTTTTTGGGGTTGATTCTTTGGGGTATTCTATACAGATGATCATGTCATTTGTGAACAAAGACTGTTTTATTTCTTCTTTCCCAATCTGTATACCTTTTATTTTGTTTCCCTTTCTTAATGTACTAGCTACTACTTCCAATACAATGTTGACCATATCTCTATTCAATTTCTTTAATTTTTTTATTATGTTATGTTAGTCACCATACAGTACCTCATTAGTTTTTGATGTAGTGTTCCATGATACATTGTTTGCATATAACAATTTAATTTTTCAGTCTAGTCTTTTCAAAAGCCAGATATATTCTGGAGAACACTAGACTACCACAAATGCAAACAAATAGTGGTCTCAACTACAGTCACTGTGCAAGATATGGTATCTTTTCTAGAGCAAATTAAACGGCTTCGGATACATGGTACAGCTATTGGTCTGAAGAATAATTTCTTTTCCAAGCCTATCAGAATAAGCTTGCATATATTTTTAACCTTTCCCCAGGGTTATGTTAACTCTTTTCCGTGGTCTATCACAATATATTCTGAAGGGGCCTGGGCCACGTGGACATTCCTTAGAACATTGCATTAGTCCATTTTACTGATGACGTCATGTTAATTCAGCTGGAAGAGGAAGAAGTGGCAAGTACATTGGGGCTTTGATAAGACACGTGCACTCCAGAGTGCAGGAAATAAACCCTACAAAGATTCAAGGTTTTGCCACATAAAATGATCTGGGTCCAAGTAGCCTTGCTATTTGATTATGCTGGAACAACCCCTCCAGAGTAAAAGACAAGCCTCCACTCCAGAATCTGAATCCAAGGGACCCGAAAAATGATATGGGGCCTCTTGTGGCAGGTCAGTCAACCCTAACTAACATTGTAGGTAATATTCATTGAATGCTTACGTTTTTGTAACCCTTTTTCTGTAACCCCTATAACACAAAGGGGGACACTAAGGTACAGAATGGTTAATAACCTGTCTGACGTTACCCAGCGAGTGACAGAGCTGGGCTTTGAACCCTGACATTCTGGTTCCAGAACTCATACTCTTAAATCATTATGTGATATTGCCTCTCTATATCCAAGGTCAAGTCAGTGGCAAAAACTGAGCCTGATCTTGGGTTTCCTGAATGCCAAGTCAGTGCTCTTTTCGTTCACCTTCTCTCCATTTTTCCAGTTGTGGGTAAAGGTTTTCCTATTCTCCAGTTAAGGCTGTGTTCTCCACCTGATGTCGTAGTTAAGAGCTTACGTTATGGTATCAGACAGACCTGAGTCTCTGCCACTTCTCAGCAGTGTGTCATTGAAGAGATCATTCACATTCTTTGAGTTTTGGTTTCTTCACATGTAACTAAGAATAATAACAATAGTACCTGTTTCATGGAATTTATGTAAAGATTAAATGACGTAATATTTAATATGTAAGATAAAACCCTAGGACATAAGCTTCAATAATGTTAAGTGGCCTTATCATTTTTTAAAAGATTTTATTTATTTATTTGACAGAGAGAGAGAGACAGCAAGAGAGGGAACACAAGCAGGGGGAGTGGGAGAGGGAGAAGCAGGCTTCCCGCCGAGCAGGGAGCCCGATGTGGGGCTCGATCCCAGGACCCTGGGACCATGACCTGAGCCGAAGGCAGACGCTTAACGACTGAGCCACCCAGGCGCCCCTGTTTTTTTTTTTAATTCGTGGTTTATTAAAAATACGGAACGCTTCACGAATTTGTGTGTCATCCTTGCGCAGGGGCCACGCTAATCTTCTCTGTATCGTTCCAATTTTAGTATATGTGCTGCCGAAGCAAGCACGACAGTTTTTCTTTGAAGGCAGTAGTTCTAATAGGGTTATCCCTCTTTTACAAATACAAATACTTTTTTTTTTAAAGATTTTATTTATTTATTCATGAGAGACAGAGAGAGAGAGAGAGAGAGAGGCAGAGGGAGAAGCAGGCTCCCAAGGAGCAGGGAGCCCGATGCGGGACTCGATCCCAGGACTCTGGGATCATGACCTGAGCCGAAGGCAGACGCTTAACGACTGAGCCACCCAGGCGCCCTACAAATACAAATACTTTATAACATGTCCTTTATTATTCTGAGATAAAATTCATTAGTACAATAAATCATTTACACAGATAATAAACAATGAAGGCCCCAACTTCAACATAAAAGAGAAATGAAGGGAATGTACTTTATAATAAAATGTGTATTTCAGGGGCACCTGGGTGGTTCAGTCGGTTGAGCAGCTGACTCTTGATTTTAGCTCAGGTCATGATCTCAGGGTCGTGGGCTCAAGCCCCGTGTCAGGTTCTGCGCTCAGCACAGTCTGCTTATCCCTCTCCCTCTGCTCTTCCTCCACTCTCTGTCTCTCAAATGAATAAATAAAATCTTTAACAATATATATATTTCACTATACCAGTGCTCAGGCATGACTACATTGTAGGGCAAAGAGGCAGTTGGATGTTTGCAACTGTGCCTAGAAACATGCATGTCATTAGTAGCTATAAATGCAGACTGCTAGAGTTGTGTTGAAATGGTGATTTGAATGTTGAGAAAACTGACTATCAGTGATTTATTTTTTCTGAAATGATGAAAAATTTGCTCCAAATTGCAAACAAACCAAAATACAGCCTTCTTTTCCTTTATCGGCAAGGTGTGTTTCTAGAAAATTCAGTGTGTATTAGAATTGGGGGGAGACTGTATTTATATGAAAAATGAAGGTAGGTTGTAGGCACAGATACTTATGAACAGGTTGTTCACTGATGTATCTGGAAAGACATCAAAAGTTGTGAGGGACCAGAATAACTCTTTGGAGTGGACAGCATCCTTGGCAACTGTCCCTTAAATCCCAGCAGTGCTTCTAATCATTCTCACATGTGAAGATTCTCCCTCAGAAGCCAAATGCCCCCAGAGAAGTTCCACTTGCTTTGAGAACCACAGCCTCAAAGAAAATGTCATTATTATGTATGGTTTTATTATACCAGGGCACTGGCACTCAAAACTTCCCAGAAATTTTTTCTTCAATATAATAATTATTTTACACCATCTATCACCATTTTACAAATGAGGAAACAAGCTCATAGAGATTAAGTCACTCGTCCCTGGTTGGCCTTACCCAACCCTGCTCACTACCACTGGGAAACCGAAGGGTCTCTGGCCCAGGGCTCAACAGTGAAATTGCTCACCTCCATCTCCTGGAAACCCCCTAAGTTCTGGTTCTAGGGACTCTACTGAGCCGCCTTGCTGGTGCTATTTGCCTTTCCTCAGACCCTCTCTGAAGGCATCTGCCCCTGCCGCCACCCTCCCTGCCTCATTTCCACGGCCACTAGCTGCTCTTCAGGTCTTCCCCAGGGTAGCCTGGCTGAGAGGGCAGAAGGGTCCTCCCCTTTCCCACCTTCTGTTACTAGGTCAGAAAGCCTAGTTCTAGTTTCCTGAAGAGTTTCAAGGGGGCAGTAACTGATTTGATTTGGTCTTTATTCCAGGCCACTCTCCCTGGGAGTCTGATGTGGGCACCTGGGGCTGGCCTGGAAGGCTCTCTGCCACCGCTCACTTAATAATGTCCTTCCCATCCCTATACCAACCATGCTTTCCTTTCCAAGTGAGCCCTTGTTTCAGTTCTTTGTATGGGAACTTAAAAAGGGAGCATTTTTCAGCAGCTCCTTGGGGGGACCTCAGCAATGGTTTCCTAATATTAACCTCATGTAGAATAGAATACAAAATATTCATGAATATTTGGGATAAAGCTCATGACTTAGAGGGATTCCTAGCTCCTGGGTATTCTGTATGTTCTCTCTCCTTTCCCCTTCCTCTCGCCTTCTCCATCCCATCCTCAGACTATCAGAACTGTACATTCACTTCCCTGTTTCAGGGATAAAAGCTAGAGCAGCACATCTTCTAGATGTTAATCAGGTGTTGATGGTAACAATCCACTGATCTCCCCCCTCATTCCCACCCCAAACGTGTTCTCAGACAATGCCTTGCTTTGCCACTCATTCTAGTGTGACTTGCTCTGAACCTCAGGATGGGGTCTGACCTTATTTCATATTTATATTATACTGGTGTCAAATACAGTGCTGGCACTTAGTAAGTGCTCAATAAATATTAGGTAAACAAATGTATGAATGAATGAATAAATGAAATTCTCACTCTTTTGAGGTCCGAAATGGAAAGTTCTACCTTACCATTCATTAAACACAAATTAAAATAAGGGATACCTACTACCACCATTTTGTTTGGCAAATAATTTTGAGAGGATAAAATACAGTATTGGTGGGGCATCTGGGTGGCTCAGTCCTTAAGCATCTGCCTTCGGTGCAGGACATGATCCCGAAGTCCTGGGATGGAGCCCTGTGTCGGGCTCCCTGCTTGGTGGGAAGCCTGCTTCTCCCTCTGCCTCTCCCTCTCCCTCTGTTTGTGTTCCCTCTCTCACTGTGTCTCTCTCTGTCAAATAAATAAATAAAATCTTAAAAAAAATACAGTATTAGTATGGTAGAAGCAGGTGTCCCAGGTAAAGTACTCTGTAGGCACTCTACAGCACTCAGCAGCCCCGGGTTGAGAGAAAGAACAGCAGGCTGATATTCATAGTAAGACTACATTTGTACTGCACTGCTGAGGGGCAGTTTGGCAACATGTACCAATAACGTTTTCATGCTCATGAGTCAATAACTTATCCTAGAGAAATGATTAGATAAATGTTAAAAAATGTGTTAATGGTATCATTATTTATAATGAGAAAACTTGGAAACAAGTATATAAAATATGGTGCTGGTTAAATTAATTATAGCACATCCACACAATGGGTTATTATAGAATTGTAAAATAATATGTTCAAAGAACATTTAATGACATAGGAAAAGATTCCATAATGTATGAAAAATGTAGTAGCTACAAAACATTGCTGAAAGAAAATTTAAAAGGCACAAATGAATAGGAAAACATCTTGTGTTCATGGATTGGAACATATAATATTGTTAAAATGTCAATACTACCAAAATTGATAGAGATTTAATACAATCCCTATCAAAATGTCAGTGACATTTTTTGCAGAAATAGAAAAATCACCCTACAATTCATACAGAATCTCAAAGGACACCAAATAGCTAAAGCAATTTGAATAAAGAACAAAGTTGGAGGTCTCACACTTCTGATTTCAAAACTTACTACAAAGCAGCATTAATCAAAACAGGGTGGTAACAACACAAAGACAGACATGTAGACCAATGGAATAGAATAGAGAGCCTATAAATAAACCCTATCATATATGGTCATATGATTCTCAACAAGGGTGACAACACTATTAAATGAGGAAAGGACAATCTTTTCAACAAATGGAGATAGGAAAACTGAATATCCACATGCCAAAGAATGAACTTGGATCTCTACCTCACACCATATACAAAAATCAGCTCGAAATAGACCAAAGACCTCAATGAAGAGCTAAAACTAATAAACTCTTAGAAGAAAGCACAGGGGGAAAGCCTCATGATACTGGATTTGGCAGATATGAAACCAAAAGCACAGTCAACAAAAGTGACAATGGATAAGTTGGATTACATGAAAATTTAAAACATCCATGCATCATAGGACATGATCAACAGAGTATCCAGTATATATTTAGAACTCCTAAAACTCAACAACAACTAGAAAGACAAATAACTCAATTTAAAAATGGGCAAAGGACTTCAATAGACATTTCTCCAAAGAAGATATACAAATAGCCAACAAGCACATGAAAAGATGTGAATACCATTGATCATTAGAGAAATGCAAACCAATGCCCCAGTGAGATAATACCTCATAAGTACTGGGATGGGTATATGAAAGAAAGAAAGAGAGAGAGAGAGAGAGAGAGAGAGAAAGAAAGAAAGAAGAAAGAAAGAAAGAGAGAGAGAGAAAGAAAGAAAAGAGAAAGAAAGAAAGAAAAAAACAAGCGCTGGTGGGATGTGGTGAAATTGGAACACTTGTCCATGGCTGGTGGAAATGTAAAATGGTGCAACTGCTATAAAAAACAATATGATGGGGGCACCTGGGTGGCTCAGTTGGTTAATTAGCTGCCTTCGGCTCAGGTCATGATCTCAGGTCCTGGGATCAAGCCCCTCATTGGGCTTCCTGCTCAGCGGGGAGTCTGCTTCTCCCTCTGCTACCCGCCCCCCCCATGCTCTTGGTCTCTCTCAAATAAATAAATAAAATCTTAAAAAAAAAAGAAGAAAATGTGGTATATACATACAATGAAATATTATTAACCTTAAAAGGAAGACAATTCTGACGTATGCTACAACATGGATGACCCTTTAGGACATTATAATAAGTGAGCTATGTCAGTCACAAAAAGGACAAATATTGTCTGATTCCATGTATAAAGGTACACAGAATAGTCAAATTCATAGAGTAGAGTGGTGGTTGCCAGGGACTGAGGGGAGAGAAGTATGGGAAGTTATTGTTTAATGAATCAGATTTGCAATTTGAAAAGAGTTCTGGAGGTTGGTTGCACAGTAATGTGAATACACTTGTCTTTACTGAACTATACACTCAAAAATAATTAAGATGGTAAATTTTATATATATAAAACATTTTACTACAATTAAAATAAAAATTTTTAAAGATTTTATTTATTTGTTTGAGAGAGAGTGAGTGACAGAGAGAGAGCACGGTGGGGGGGGAGGGCAGCAGGGGAGAAGAGAGGCAGAAGGGGAATCCGACTCCCCGCTGAGCAGGGAGCCCGATGCGGGACTCAATCCCAGGACTCTGGGATCTTGACCTGAGCTGCACGCAGACGCTTACCCTTCTGAGCCACACAGGTGCCCCAGATTAAATTTTTAATGAAAATTTAAACATAAAAAATAAAAAGATAAATTGTGTATATATGGAATTATTTCATTTTAAAAATATATGAAAATATAGATGAGCAAATATATGACTATAGAGAGAGAACGTATATTATGTATTATGTATTACTATATAGAGAGATACAGAGGAAAAAAAACGAAAATAAATACCCCAAATTTTAGCTGTGATTCTCTGTGGGTCAGTTGAAATAAGAATGATTCCTATTTCCCTCACACTTGCTCTGTATTTTTCAACTTCTTACAATGAATATATCCAATATATCTTTTAAATCAGAAAAATATTTAAGAATAGAAATAGTACTCTTGATCACCTGGGTGATCAGTTGGTTAAGCGTTCAACTCTTGATCTCAGCTCAGGTCTTGATCTTGGGGTTCTGAGTTCAAGCCCCACATTGGGCTCCACACTGGACATGGAGCCTACTTAAAAAATAAAAAACAAGCAAACAAAAAACCCAACAGATATAGTTCTCTTAAAAATTAAACACTTGTGGGAGGGGAATCGGAGGGGGAGACGAACCATGAGAGACTATGGACTCTGAGAAACAAACTGAGGGTTCTAGAGGGGAGGGTGGTGGGGAGATGGGTTAGCCTGGTGATGGGTATTAAAGAGGGCACGTACTGCATGGAGCACTGGGTGTTATACGCAAACAATGAATCATGGAACACTACAGCAAAAACTAATGATGTAACGTATGGTGATTAATATAACATAATAAAATTAAATTTAAAAAAATTAAACACTTGTTTGGTAAAACCCATGGTAACTTTTTTAAACAGGTAAGACTAGTAAAGATCAGGAAAATATGTTAGAAACATCCATGACAGGATTAATATCCACAAAACATAAAAGGCTATGACAAATCAATAAAAAAATAAAATTCCTGAAAGAAATACAGGTCTTTTGCCTATAAATAATCAATTCACAGAAGAAAATATGTAAAAATGGTGCATGAATAGAAGCTTATTGTCATTAGCAACTAAGGGAATATAATCTATAGCAATAAAATATCTTAATCCATCTGAGTGGCAAAAATTAAAACAATGGGTAACATCAACTCTTAGTGAATATTCAAAAATAAGGATACTGTTCTACTCTATTGGTGGGCCTGCACAATGGCCAAGCATTTTTGGAAATCAAAGAGGCATTTATGTATCAAATTTTAAAATTCACCTGTACTTTGACCAAATAGTTTTATTTCTAAGAATCCATTCCAAAGAAGTGCTCTCATATTCACAAAGAAGTGTGTGTGTATATACTCATTACTTTAGCATTTTGGAATAACAAAAAAACCTAGAAATAATCTAAATGTCTATAAATGAGTTAATAAATTATGGTAATTTGTACTGTGTAATAGTATCCTGTAGTTACAAATGAATCTATTAGGTCTCTATGTATTAACCTGCAAAGAATCTTGAAAACATAAGGGAAAGAAAATCATTATAAAAGAAAAAAATATTTGGGGCACCTGAGTGGCTCAGACAGTTAAGCAGCTTCCTATGGCTCAGGTCATGATCCCAGGGTCCTGGGATCAAGCCCCACAGCAGGCTCCCTGCTCAGCAGGGAGTCTGCCTCTCCCTCTTGTTCTTGCTCTCTCTCAAATAAACAAATTTTTAAAAAAACCTTTAAAAAGAAAAAAGTTTGAATGTGTATATGCATACAAGTACATATAGCATTCAAACCAAACCGTTTAAAGAGGTTTTCTCTGGAGAGGAAAGGGATTTGAAGGTAGATGAAGAGTGATTTTTGTATTTTGTTCTGTATATTTCTCTATTGTTTGCACTTACAATGAGAATGTGTTCATGTAATATTTGTGGAAAGATATTTTTATCAATAAGTAAAGACAAAAACATTTTAGGTAATAAAGATGTTTTTTAAATCGAAGAAAGCAATTGGTTTTAGGAGGGAAGATTAGATTTTTTTAAATCAATTAATCTTTTTTTAAGTTTATTTATTTATTTAAGTAATCTCTACACCCAGTGTGGGGCGGGAACTCAGGACCCTGAGATCAAGAGCTGCATGCTCTTCCGAAGGAGCCAGCCAGGCACCCCTAAAGCAATAATCATTTCTAAAGTCAGAGTTCTGAAGATGATAAAGTCTGATAATATAATAATCCACTTATTATAATTCTCATCAGTCCACATTGTTTTCTCAGCCATTTCAACATACAAAAGTTTTTAGTGATCATGAAGTTGATGGCACTAAATATCAGCCACCTAATATTTAGTACTTAAGATACATGTTCTTCTATAAAAATGTGATAAAGTTTTAATGGTGTGCATTTATATCAGTTTGGATACTTTCAGCTGCAAATAACCTAACTAAAGTTTACTTAAAACAGTGCTTAACACTGCTTCTAAGTGCCCTATTGGCATTTGGGCAAGACTGTCCCACCCATGGGAGGATGTTTAGCATCCTTTATCTCTAGGCACCAAATGCTACTACCTCCACCCAGTCATTGACTAAAGCAAAATTGCCCACCCCACCCCCACCCCCACGTTTCCAAATCCTTGTGCAGTACAGCTTCTGACTGAGGACTACTAGCTTCAATAGTGAGGACACTTATTATTGTCGTTAAGCAAGAAGCTTGAGACATGGTGTTCTAAGTTGATGCAGTAGCTCAAAGATGTTATGAGGAATCCAGGATCTTTCCATCTTTTTGAACTCTGCTGTCTACAATATGCTGATTTCTCACCCTCAGGCTAGCTTCTCATGGTAATGAAATGGTTGTCTCAGCTCCAGGACTAATAATGCTCTTAAACAGCTGTGTCCATAGGCAAGAAAAGGGCAATTTTTTTCACGGGTCCCATTTTAAAAGGAGAATAAATCTTTATCAGAGATCCCTCTGATTTCCCAGCCAGTCCCATAACCGGATTGGGTACTTGCCTATGCTGTCCCTACCTAGAGAGGAGAAGGGGAGAGTGATATCTGGTACCTGCAGCTTTTATTAAAGGGGGCAGCCTTGGTGGTCATAGTGAATGGCACTGGTATTTTAATGTCTACAGATCTAACTGAAGTGAAAGATTGTCTTCTAGTCAAGAAAAGATGAACATTCCAATGAAGGCATAGTACTGCATTTTGTTCTGGAAAAGACAAATGTTCCAATGACTTAGTGCTTTTTATTCTCTTACTTTGTCATGCTCCACACCCATTTTTTATGATCTTTATATTTTCTTTTTTTTTAATATTTGTTTATTTGACACAGAGAGAGCACAAGCAGGGGGAGCAGCAGGCAGAGGGAGAAGCAGACTCCCCGCTGAGCGGGAAGCCCGATACAGGACTGGATCCCAGGACCCTGGGATCATGACCTGAGCCGAAGGCAGACGCTTAACCGACTGAGACGCTTAACCGACTGAGCCAACCAGGCGCCCTATGATCTTTATAATCAACTGGATTCAACAAGAACTTCAGAAGGAGGACAGCATGGGAAGTAAATGACTGGGGCTCCAGGAAGCCCTGCTTCCCTCAGAGCAGGGAGCCCGATGCGTGGCTCGATCCCAGGCTCCTGGGATCATGACCTGAGCCAAAGGCAGACACAAAGACTGAGCCACTCAGGCGCCCTGATCCTATAGTTTCATAGATAGGTCTTGACTTGGGATACATCGTATGTCAAAGCCTTTAATTCAATGCCTGGAAAGTGGTAAATGCTCAATAATGTTAACAACAATGATAATGATAATTTTCATCACTCACCTCTGAGGGCATTCTGACTCCCAACTTAGCCACCTTATACCTTTAATTCAGCTAAAATGAAGTTGGGTTTTCCACTATTCCATCTTGATTTTTATTTATAGCACAAAGTACTCCAACACTAGAACAAAATTTAAAAAAGAAATAGAAGCCTCATAATCTCAATATCTAAGTACACTGTTGTTATTTTTCCATGTGTATGTCTTTTGTCTCTTTTTGAAAACAATTTAAAATAGTTGAATCATAGTGTATATATACATATGTATCCTGGTTACTTCAGGTAACATTATCCCATAAGTTATTTTTCAAGTTGCTACATAGTTTCCGTATTTATAATTTTTAGTGGTTACAAAAGAATCCGTGTTTACTTGTCCCTTTCACTATCATTGCTCATTAGACTGTTAATCTAGCAGTTTTATAATTAGGCCTGCAATCTCATGCATTTACAGTTTTTTTCCTCCTAGGATATATTGCCAAGAGCAGAATTACCTGGCCAAAGGGTATGAACATTTTTATAACTCTCAATGTATAATGCCAAATTGTGAAAGAGTTGTACCCAATTTACAAATGGCAAAGGCTAGAATTTTTTCATAAGAAAAAAGAAACTAAAATCAAACACATGAAACTAGTCATTTATAAAACAGATTTCCTATTTCATTTTAACAGAAGTCTACTCATACATGTTTTTAGCCAGCCTACACAACCTTAGCTCATTTTTCTAGCCTCCTTGGTCTCTATGTTACACTTAAATTTCAGCCTGAGTTAGGACTTGCTTGCTGCTAGGTATGGTGAATGCTCTGTTATAATCTTTTTGTTACTTATACTGAGAATTGACTTTAAAAATAATTTTATAATTAATGACTCATATTTTCCTCTTTATATCCTTACTCCCTTATTTAAATGTTCTGGTTTTATGTCTGACTCCAGCTCTTTTAACGCAGCAGGGGATAATCAATGATTTAATCTGGCCCCACCCCCACTGCCCTGGTTTAGGTTAGCTATTCAGAGACTTTTAAGAGGCAGAATTAACTGGCCTTGGTGATTAGCTGAATAGCTAATGCCCTTCCTCTTAAAGGGTGAAGAGAAGCAGGTGGGGAATACTGAAGTAAAAACTAGGCAAGCTGGTTCAGACTGGGTTGGTTATGCCTTCAAGGTAACACTGTAAGGGCAGGAGCAGTAAAAGCTAGTATTATCACTTTGTTCGGGCCACAAACCACACCAAAACTCGGTGGTTAAATCTTCAATCATTGTTCTTATTTTCCCTTTTCTTCCTTCCCTGAATAATTTGGTCCTGAAGCTATAAGGTAGAGCTGAGCAAGGTAACATCTATGTCTGGCGGAGGAGGGGGGAGCTATGGCAGCTAGAGCAGGCTCTGACCAAGGTGAGTGCTGGAGTAAAGAAGGTGTAAAGAAGGTGTCTGCTTGGGGTGTGGCCTCATTGAGGAGTCAAAGCCTGAGTAGGGTCAGAGAACATCTGCATGGGGGAGGGGGATGTGGCAGAGATGGGGGATTGGCTACATACAGAGGGGTTCATAAAATAATTATATTGAGGGTAATGGGAGAAAGGCTTGTTGCTATTGGAAAAAAGAGGCACAAATATGGAAAGGAAGAAAACTAGAATTAATCCTGTGCTCCTGGATTGGAGTGGGAAGTATGAACTCATGGTTGAACTCATGGTTTTCAATATATTGTATATATTATATATACTGGAATGAATTCTATTCAGTTATATATATTTTATGGAATAATACTATTATATACATATCCTAGAATTAGATGAGATAGTAGTAATGGTTGCACAACATAATGAATATACTAAAAGCCACTGAACTGTATACTTTAAAATGGTGAATTTCATGTTATATGTATTATATCAATAAAAAATGCATGTGTATATAATTAGGCAAATGAGAGAAAGAAATATAGTTGTAAATGTGTGTGCCTATATACATACATACACATTTCAGCTCTGTCCACTGAAAGAACCAAAGCAGTGACACCCCAATAGTAGTGAGCATGCCCAGTGACAAGATTCTGATTTTTAAATATTCTCTATTAAAAAGAATCAGGACTGCTTCAAAGAATGGTGGTTTCTAGGTCTGGCACAAGAAAAGGACAAGATGATCTCAGGATATCTTATTGTGTCAGAAAGTAAGGAAGTAGTCAAAGAATGCTGGAAGTAGTCAAAAGATGCAGAACCGGGGACGCCTGGGTGGCTCAGCTGGTTAAGTGTCTGCCTTCAGCTCAGGTCATGATCCCGGGGTCCTGGAATCGAGCCCCACATCAGGCTCCTTCTCAGTCTCAGGATCTCAGGGATCCTGTTTCTCCCTCTGCCTGCCTCTCTCTCTCTAACAACAACAACCAAAAGGTGCAGAACCAACTTGATGGGGCCCCCATTAACCAAATCTGGAGGAATTTGCGCATCAAAATAAAATGAAAGTAACAGATTACAGTCTCTCAAATAACATACAAAACCATACATCTATACTGACATAAATCATTGATTAAACTAAAAGTTTGATGAGGAATAGGGCATTTACAGAGTATCCACAAAATATTTACTGACTATTTGGACAAATGGAAAAGTTTATAGTGGAGAAGCTTGGCAGACACCACTTTAATCAAGTATTAAGTGAACATCCTTGGTAATGAGACAAATTGAAGTCAGGTGCCAGTGAACAAGACGAGGTAGGAAAAAAACAGCATCATCTCTGTGATGTTCCTGCCAAAACGGGAGGGGGGCATATGAATGGAAGTAGGCCTGGTAGGGAGTATCAAAATCCAAGTGTGGGGAAGAATTCATCTCCACAGAGGAGGGCCTGATGCCCCAACTGGGCAAGGAGAGCATCCTCTTATGGGGGTGGCCTGGTTTGGGGTATCAGAGCCCAAGAAAGGTAGAGAGGACTGGCCTAAAATGGGATTTTGGAGCCCAAGTGGGCAGAGGTGGTTGTCCATGCAGGGGGTGTGGAGAGGCAGGGCCTGAACAGGTGAGGAGAGCTTCTGTGTTTAGGAGGGGAGTAGACCGAGGTGTCAGAGCTTAAGCAAAGTTTCTACAAGGAGAGGAGGGCATCAGAGCTAAATAGGAGAAGCAACAATTATGCCTAGGCATTTTGTATACAAACTGCTGAAAACCAAAGACAAAGAGAGAAAATCTTGAAGGAGCCAGAGGGCAAAAATATCACCTTACCAAAAAATTACAGGGTTCGTGTCATCAGAAATCATGTAAGCAAGAATAGAATGGAGTGAAATATTTAAAATGTTGAAAGAAAAAAAAAACAAACCCTACCAACCTAATGAATATGGTGAATAACACAGTGATAATTTCCAGTGAAATTATCCTTGAAAAGTGATGGAGACATAAAGTTTTTCACAAACAAACAAAAACTGAGGAACATCATTGCAAGCAGAACTACCCTACAAGAAATGTTAAAAGAAAATTTTTAGGCAAGAGGAAAATTATATTGGTCAAAAATTTAATTTCCATAAAGAAGGGAAGAGCATCGGAGAAGGAATAAATGACAGTAAAATAAAATCTTTTCTTTTTTGTAGTCTTTTTAAAAAAATTTTTTTAAGAAAAGGGGAGGGGCGGAGGGGCAGAGGGAGAAGGAAAATGAGAGAATCCTAAGCAGGCTCCATGCCCAGCCCAGAGCTTGACTTGGGGCTGGATCTCACGACTCTGAGATTATGACCTCTGAGCCAAAATCAAGAGTCGGTCATTCAACTGACTGAGTGACCCAGGCACCCCTATATTTCTTAGTCTTAACTGATTTAAAAAAAATTTTTTTTTTACATTTTTTAAGAAGATTTAATTTATTTATTTGACAGAGAGAGACACACAGCCAGAGAGGGAACACAAGCAGGGGGAGCGGGAGAGGGAGAAGCAGGCTTCCCGAGGAGCAGGGAGCCCAATGCAGGGCTCGATCCCAGGACCCTGGGATCATAACCTGAGCCGAAGCAGAGGCACCCAGGCAACCCTAGTCTTAATTGATTTTAAAAGATAACTATTTGTTCAAAGCAATGATAGTAACAATGTATTGAGTGGTTAGAGCATATGGACAAGTGAAATGAATGACAGAAATATTGCAAGGGACAAGAGGGAAGAATTGGGAATATTCTTTTATAAGGTGTCTGTGCTATATGTGAAACCGAGTAGTGTGATTTGAAAATGTACTTATATTAGTTAAAAATGTGTATTGTAATCTTTAGGGCAACCACTAACATTATTTTTGAAGAGTAAATTGATACATTATGACAGAAGATAAAATGGAATCATATAAAATGTGATTCCATTAGAACCATAGAAAGCAGAAAAAGAAAAAAAAAACAAATACAACAAGTAGAAAACAGTAAGGTAAGAGGAGCAGGACATCTGCCCAGGTGTCAGAGGTTAAGCTGAGTGAAGAGGGCATCCATGCATGTGGGTGACCCAGAAGGAGGTTTTGGGGGGGTAAAGTAGGGTATGGAGGGTAAAGGGCTAGCAGCAGTGATGGAAGATTGGCTGTGTAAAGGGAAACTTTATCAGATAAGTAAATATATTAAGGATAATGTGAGCCAGGTTTCTCGGTGTCAGAAAGGAAATTACATGGGCGCCTGTGTGGCTTAGTCAGTTGAGCGCTGGACTCTTAGTTTGAATTCAGGTCATGATCTCAGGGTCACGAAATGGAGCCCCGTGTCGGGCTCCGTGCTGGGTGTGGAGCCTGCTTAAGATTCTCTCTGTCCTGTGCCCCTCCCCCTGCCACATGTTGCATGCTCTCTCTTAAAAAGATCAAAAAAAAAGAAAAAGAAGATACAAATATGGAAAGGGAGAAAGCTAAGATGAAATTTCTGGAATTGGCAGTATCAGTATAAATTCACGGATTTCAATAAATATAGACAGGTATCTAAATACATATGGATGTAGGGGCACCTGGGGTCTCAGTCGGTTAAGTGTCTGCCTTTGGCTCGGGTCATGATCCTGGTGTCCTGGGATCGAGCCCCACATTGGGCTTCCTGCTTGCTGGGGAGCCTGCTTCTCCCTCTCCCTCTCCCTCTGCCTGCTGCTCTGCCTACTTGTGCTCTCTCTCTATCAAATAAATAAATAAAATCTTGAAAGAAAGAAAGAAAGAAAGAAAGAAAGAAAGAAAGAAAGAAAGAAAGAAAGAAAGAAAGAAAGAAGATGTAAATGTGTGTAGGTCTAAGTTTGTAGGTCTGTATATATACCTGTATATTCCCTTGCTCTGTCTTGCTGAGAGGACCTAGAAGCAACATCCCCCAGCAATGAGCACACCTAGTGCTCAGATATTGAGTTCTAAATGCCATTCTCCACTAAAAGAACCAGAGTTCCCTGAAGAAATGGCTGACTGCATGGTTGGTGAAAAGGAAATAAAAGATGAGCCTGGTTTATATTATGTTAGAAAGCAAGGATATGTTGAAAGAATGATGGAGTCATGTCAAAAACACAGAAACCAGTATAAATGGGCTCCAACGGGCCAAATGGGAAAAATTAAGCATCTGTACAAAATAATAATAGCAATAGTTTAGAAACCTTTAAATAAAGTGGGAACCATGAGTTCATATTATAAATAAATGAATAAATTGAGAATTTGACAAGGAATGGGAAATTTACATAGTTTCAAAAAACTCCTACAAAGTGATTATTACAAAGGG
Organism: Eumetopias jubatus; assembly: GCF_037043125.1. Classification (NCBI taxonomy): domain Eukaryota; kingdom Metazoa; phylum Chordata; class Mammalia; order Carnivora; family Otariidae; genus Eumetopias; species Eumetopias jubatus. The sequence goes on along the minus strand of NW_028274819.1, from coordinate 27,668,359 downwards.
GGAAAAGAAAACTTCACAGTGGAGAAATCGGTGGGCACCACTTTCTGTCAAGTGACCAAAGCAAATAGCATCTAGTAATGAGAAAACTGCCACAAGAATACAGTATTATTTCAGATGCATTCCTGCCAAAGATTCATAATCAAACCTACTAGTGAGGAAACATCAGAAAAACATGGTTCGAGGGAAATTCTACCAAATAACTGTCCTGTAATTTTCAAAAGTGTCACAATTATGAAAATCCAAGAGAGACTAAGGAATCATTTCAGGCTAAAGGAGACTAATGAGACCCAACAGCTAAATGAAAACACAGGACTGTGAAATGGATCCTTTGGCAATAAAGACCATTATTAGGACAACTGATGAGGGCGCCTGGGTGGCTCAGTTGGTTAAGTGACTGCCTTCGGCTCAGGTCATGATCTTGGAGTCCCGGGACTGAGTCCCACATCAGGCTCCTTGCTCAGCAGAGAGTCTGCTTCTCCCTCTGACCCTCTTCCCTCTCGTGCTCTCTATCTCTCATTCTCTCTCTCTCAAATAAATAAATAAAATCTTAAAAAAAAAAAGGACAACTGATGAACTTGAATGGTGTCTAAGGATTAGATGGTGATAATGAATCAATGTAATTTCCTCATTTTTTTCAAATAGAGGGGTCACAGCCCCCCCTTTTTTAAAGATTTCATTTATTTATTTAACAGAGAGAGAATTCATGAGCAGAGAGGGGGACAGAGGGAGGGGGGAAGCTGACTCCCCATTGAGCAGGGAGCCTGACTTGGGGCTCAATCTCAGGACCCTGAGATCATGACCTGAGCTGAAGGCAGAGGCTCAACAACTGAGCCACCCAGGTGCCCTTAATTTCCTCATTTTGATAGTTGAATTATGGTTATGTAGAATATCCTTGTCTGTAAGAAATACACACCTAAGTATTAGGGGGCCAGTGATGGGGCATTATGTTAGCATCTTACTCTCTAATGATTCCGGGGGGAAATTCTTTGTACTGTACTTGCAAATTTACTCTAAGTTTCACATTGTCTAAAAATAAGATAATCTACTAGAAGGAAAAAAACAAGTAAAAATGTTTATATAATTGTGTATCTGTAAGTAGAGAAAGAACTATAAATTTACACATTAAGCTATTAACTGTGGTTAATTTTGGGAAGGAATTATGCATTAGAGGAGGAGTGAAGAGGGACCGTTAGGATGTTACTCTATAATCTTCTGTATTTGTAACTTCCAACAACAATAAAAAGTCCAGCCATACTTCTGAAGAAAAAGGACCTCACTCAGACAGAAGAGCATGTGACTCTTGATTTCAGGGTCCTGAGTTCCAGCCCCACATCGGGTATAGAGATTACCTAAATAAATAAATAAAAATACAGTATGGTACTGTAAAATCTATTTTCTCCTTCTTATGATTTTCTTAATGACATTTTCTTTTCTCTAGCTTACTTTATTATAAGAATACAGTATGTAATACACATAACAGAGAAGAATATGTGTTAATCTATTGTTTATGTTACCTCAAAGGATTCTGGTCAGTAGTAGTCTATTAGTAATTAAATTTGGGGGGAGTCAAAATTTATATGTAGATTTTTGACTACGTGGGGAGTCAGTGCCCATAACTCCTGCATTGTTCAAAGGTCAACTATATTGCACTTTTGCTTCTGTCTAGAGTCTGTTTTGAAAGAGTCAGCCAGCCTTATCATAGCTAAGCTTAGCTGCCAATTTGGTTTTTTGTTTACTTTTTCTAACCATTCCTTCATAGATGTTTGGGAAATTTTAAGTACTTGGTTCAACAGAACTTGCTTGTATTGTGTTCAAATGACCAAAGACGTAAAGCAATCAGCACCTATTTAACAAAAAAACCCCAAAACGAATGAGTACACTATTGGGAGGGGCTTATATACCAAGTATAAATAAAAGCCTGAACTCTTTTCATAACTCCTGATGAGTTCACAAGAATTTAATGAGGGGAGGGTTTTACACTGAACTTTACATTAATGCTAGACTAGAATTTAAGTTGCCCTCAGTTTTACCAAGTAGACACTATAAAAGTAAAAAAAGAAAAAAAAGGAAGAGGAAGAGGGAATTTTAAAACCATACTACAGTGTTTTCTATCAAACCACAAAGTTGTGCAATTACCATTTGTTTTTAGTTTTGTTTTTTTTTTAAGATTTAATTATTTGAGAGAAAGAGAGAGAGAGCACGATAGAGAAAGAGAGCAAGAGAGAGTGCACACAAGCAAGGAGAAGGGGCAGGGCGGGAGAGAAAGAAGCAGACTCCCTACTGAGTACCCTGGGATCAAGACCTGAGCCGAAAGCAGATGCTTAACCACCTAAGCCACCCAGGCGCTCCTGTTTTTTGTTTCTTTTTTTTAAAGAAATCAAAGAGAGTGTGTAGGCAAGGTTCTTGGATACATATGTAAAGAAATTTGTTCTCAGAAGTGTGTTAAAGTCACATGCTGCGTATATGTGAATTTTAGATGAATCAACATACTAGTTAGAATACTCTAAACCATCTCGGGACCTCTTTTCTGGCCCTGTTTTTTCACTGACTTAAAGTCACTGCCACATAACATTTAACATTAATAAACACAGCAACAAATATATACATTTAGGGAAACTCTACAACATGGGAGGCACCTGATGAAGAAGGGAACTCGGGGTTTGGGAACCATTAAGTTTCTGGCTTTTTTTTTTTAAACACAAAATTAGGTTTTAGGCTTCTTTTGCAATGCCCAGAGTACCTAGTACAGCGTTTGGCTCACAAAAGTACTTGTTGACTTTAGAAAAACTTACTCTGACATGTGTCCTTAGAGACCTATTTCCCCATTTTGATTCCCTGAGGCAGGAGTAAAAATAGAACATGACCAAAATGTGTTGCAGAAACAAACTTCTGGAAATATGCAGTACTGGGTCATGCTTTTTTACCCTTTCTACCAATAACCACAGTACAACTACACACACAGAATTGCAATTTCACCTCATTTAAGTTTTACTAATATCCTGGAAACAAAGATCCATGTAGGCACTTAGTTTTACAGTATTGAAATGTAAGAGTTATTTCTCTCTCAGTTAGTAGGGCTTTCTCACACACAAAAATAGTCTATAGAGTCCATGATTTGACTTTAACTCCTACTAATATTAATAAATACAAGTTTTCAAAAGACACGGGGTTTGAACTCATGACCCTGAGATAGAGACCTGAGATCAAGGGTCAGGTGCTTAACTGACTGTGCCACCCAGGTGCCCCCAAAAGACTTTAAAGAATAATTTTCTATATTCTCTGCAATAAAATCCTATGTAATAGTCATGCACTGATTTAGAGAATATTTTATTTATATTCATTATTCAAAGATCTGATTCTTTAAAGGATTGAGTTAAATGTCATTTTTCTTCAGAATAGACCAAAGCGCCATTTATTATTATTTTCACCAGTATTTATATTTCTGTAGCATGGTGGTGGAGACTGGGCTCTGCCTTGTTTGAGGGCTTCATTTCACTACTCGTTCACTTGTTATGCTTCAACTTCCTCAGTTGTGCCTCAGTTTCCTTATTTCTAGAAGAGTGCTAGTTAAATCTATCCTTATGAAGTGATTGTGAGGAACGTATTATATAATGCTTAGCACAGCATCCCTGACACAAATGAATCCTATGAAAATGTGTGCCCAACATTGTAGTAAACTTTGACTACGGTGCAAGGGAAAATGGATCCAGATTCCTAAGAGTTTGAAATATTAAACCAACTTGCATTGGGATAATTACGTGCTAAGCTAAGAGATAACATCTCTATGTTCAGAATGAATTCAGAGTAGGGGGAAATTTTTGTGACTGAGGTCTTTGGAGGGATTTTATCGGGGAGTAGAATCCGCACTGGGCTTTGAAGAATGAGAAATAATAAGGACTTAGAATCTTTTGTAAAATAGAAGCAACTTTGAGCAAACATTTTTTTTAATTTGACAATTTCTTGGCAATCATTCATATATAACTGTTTTGATTATTTTGTTTATGTGAAATATTTATATTTGTTTAAAATGTTTAGTTTCTTTATAAATAACACTTAAAATCTAATTAGAGAAAACCCAATTAAATGGTAAGTACTTAATTACAGTTCATTCAGATTTGAAGAACAAACTAATGTGCTAGCTACTAATAACTTCTCAGCATAGATATGCCTTTCTTCATCCATCCTTACGGAAAATGTGGCTCTGTTATACACCAAAGTATAATTGATTGTTAGTACCAGGCTTCACATCGGAATTACAAGTGTTCACAATCCATGAAGATATTGTTAGAGAATTCTGTTTAGCATTCAGTAGGCAGTAACATACCATGAACCTTCATGGCATATGATAATTTTAAGAAGAGAAGTAGGAACCCAAAGCTGAAAAAGACCCTGTATAACCATTTAGGCTGATGTTAGCCTTTTCTGTGCTATTTTTTTTTTTTAAGATTAAAAAAAATTTTTTTTAAGGAATCTCTACCCCCAACATGGGGCTCAAACTCACAACCCTGAGATCAAGAGTCACATGCTCCACCAACTGAGCCAGCCAGGTACCCCTTCTCTGTGTTTAAATTAGGAAACTAATTCAGATTCTCCTAAAGACCTAAGTAATCAGGGAGGTGCATTAATTCTTCCAGGCCCCTCTGGGGTACTATGTGATGTTGTTGCCTTCTTAATCACCAAGTTGCCTACGAAATGGGAAAATAACATGTGTCTCCAAATGTGATTCCTAGGATTAGGCCTATTGCAAGTTGAGAAACAGGGAAAGCATATTGTCACAACCTCTGTCAAAAAGCTCTAGGGTTTTAAAAACACATTTTGCCCTATTTAAGTTCCCCAGTGAGTTCATACAGCTTCCAGAACCATCCCATTACTAAGCCTTTCTACCACTGTGAGTACACTCACTCTTCTGACTGTCCCTCTCCAAGCTGTGTTCTATGCTTCACACTTTCAGCTCAACAAAAACCCTGGTCCCATTCCTTTAGGGTCTTGCTATACAACAGTTACTTAATTTAATAAAATTATTGTACTAGGGAATCCTCAGTTGCCTCCCTGCCTCCCCTCAGTATTTTACTGAAAAGACTGTCTATTGCTAGGAGTATTCAGAACATTGAAAACCAAGAACACTGTTATTCTTGAGAAATGCTCTTCCAAACGTTGACTCCGATAAGGTATTTCACCCCCAGTGAATCATGGGAGTAACAATCACTTTTATAAAGCACCTATAACGAGATGGAAAAAGGAACAACCTCAGCAAAATTTAGATTTGTTAAAATGTATTTGTGGCTTAGAAATCTATTGTTAATTTGCACAACATGTTCTGATGACAGAATGACTTCCTAAATTTGAACTTGAAGTTGACATAAAGAGAAGCAACCCAACACCTCTGTTGCAATCAGCCTATTTTCAACAGTCGGGAAACAAACTCAAATAAAACTTATCTCTGAGTTTTTGGTAGGGTAAAGCTGAAGAGATGGTGTCACTTTTCCTTTCTTGGGCTTTTAAAGCTCGATGAGGACATTTTCTGGGCGTTATGTCCTTTCATTATAATGAACATGGCAGGCAGATAGAGCTCATGGAGATGCCTCAATGTCTGAAAATTAAATGGAGTCTTGGTAAGCAGTCCTGATATATGTTTACTAAATTGGTTTAATTACTGCTGATTCTCACATTCTGCTTTTGAGTTGAATCTTAAATATTTGACAGTTTTAGCACGTGGGATTCACAAGCAACAAATAAAAAAGCTATCTTTGCAAATTTCCTAACACTTAAAAAAAACAGTAATAAACATTTTGAATTTACAGAAAGCACTTGTTTCAACAAATTGGGCTGTTGTCTCAAATGGGAAGAAGCTTTTTGCTAATTGGATGTCTTGGCTTTATCACTTTTACGATGAAAAGTGGTATAGCATTTTAGGTATCTTTTGCCAAGAAAACAACTATAGAGTAACGTGAAGATTGGAATGGGCTGTTTGGGAAATGATTCTTCAAACTGCAAATGCTTACAGGTAGCATCTGTTTGATAAATCAAGTGGCGAAAGGAGAACAAAGGTATCACTGTGGCTGTATAAGTTGCATTTTTACAAGGCCCAAACAAGAAAGTAAAAAAGAGATGAATGTGGGGTGCCTGGGTGGCTCAGTTGGTTAAGTGACTGCCTTCGGCTCAGGTCATGATCCTGGAGTCCCGGAATCGAGTCCCACATCGGACTCCCTGCTCAGCGGGGAGTCTGCTTCTCCCTCTGACCCTCCCCCCTCTCATGCTCCCTCTCTCTCTCTCGAATAAATAAATAAAATCTTAAATAAAAAAATTAAAAAATTAAAAAGAGATGAATGGTCATTTTGTGTCTGCTATCAGTGGATTAAAGTGCATTATAAAGATGGTGAATATATTTTTAATATACATATGTCACTTCATGTCCTCTGGGAAGCAGACGTCAAGATGGAAGAAGTGCAAGAGATTTATTAGTGATAAGTTCTGTGAAAGATAAAGGTGAGAGAGAGCAGAAGTCTGAGATGAAAGTCTGGCACCTGTGGGAGGAGCAAGGGAAGAACTGAGAATTGAACAGGAAGAGCTTGGGGCTCAGTTGTGGCTCCGAGCAAGTCTTGGGCCCCCCTACAGAGAGTGGCAATGCAGATTGCCAATAGAGGAGTTCTCTCTGTTGGCAGAAATGGCCCAGACCCTAGGCCCCCAACTCTGCTCACTCATTGGCTTAGAGCTGCCTAGGGGGAGAGTGCCCTGGGTTCGGATGCTGCCACAAGTCCTAAATGTACTGCAGCTGAAGAGTACCAGCTGATTGTACTCTTCAGCAAGTTCTCTCTTTAAAGGATCTCTGACGGGGCGCCTGGGTGGCTTAGTTGTTAAGCGTGTGCCTTCAGCTCAGGTCATGACCCCAGGGTTCTGGCAATGACCCCAGGGTTCTGGGATCGAGCCCTGCATCAGGCTCCCTGCTCCATGGGAAGCCTGCTTCTCCCTCTCCCACTCCCGCTGCTTGTGTTCCCTCTCTCGCTGTGTTTCTCTCTGTCAAATAAATAAATAAAATCTTAAAAAAAAAAAGATCTATGAACCATGCAACTCCATCAGTGACACAGTATGCCTTTTATCATGCATATCTTCAACACGTTTATGATGAAGGAAACAGAATTCTCTCTGAGTCAAATTTTTTCTGCCTTGACTAGTAAGACATTAATATTATTTTGCTAAATTTGCAATTTTTCTTGCCAAGAGCTCTGTGACTTATCAGCCAATACACTACCCTTGGATTCAGATGTCTTGCTTCATGCTTTCCGAAGTTGGTTCTGGGTTTTCATTTGCTTTGGATAAAAACTAATTTGTAACACAGAGCATCATTTGCCATCTCATGAGAATATCTTATTATAGATAGATTCCATGATTATTGTAAGTTCTGGGCATTTCTCATCTAACTTCTATAGTATAAAGCAATTGTTAGGTGTTATTAGTGATGCAATTTTGGAAGAAACTTCTTATCACAAATCTTTGTATTTCTGAATGAGTTTAATTAAAGAGCAACTTGAAGTTCCAAGGCACAATGTTTAAAAAAAAAAAAAACAACTATAACTCCTTGTAACTATATATTTGTGTGATGTCACAATATAATCACATTGTATTGAGATACTGTACAACCAAAACAAAGTATAAAAGTGGATTGGAGGCAGAGGCAAATTTAAGACAAATGATTATACATAACTTCTGATTTCTATTTTTCACATTCATCAAAATGGCTTCATTGCTCCTTTTGATTGATGTAATAAAAGTAAATATAAATAAGAACTTATAAAATAAATATATGTCAAAATTAAATTTATTCTGCAAACAATGTTGACTTAAAATGGATTTTTCAATTTTATGTTTTTTAAAATATGTTATTTATTTATTTTAGAGAGAGAGAGTGCATGAGTGAGGGGTGGGGGAAGGGGCACAGAGAAAGGGACAAGCAGACTCCCTGCTGAGCAGGGAGCCCACCACAGGGCTTGATCCCAGGACCCCAGGATCATGACCCAAGCTGAAGGCAGACACTTAACTGACTGAGCCACCCAGGTAGGCCTGGAGAACCCCTCTCTTACACTACAGATTAAAGGAATGCATTTCTTGGGGTGGGATAGAGAGTAGGAGCTTTTCTAGGAAATAAAAAATATTGAAAAATAAAAGAAGAGAGCTCCACTGAGCAGTTTAAGACTTCTCTGGTTATCTTCAAGCCATCAGCTGCTGCCACACCCCATCTTTGTAACTCGGTGGAACTGGAATTCTCATGTGATTGGGAATTGTGGCTGGCAGTTCCCGTAATCCTCAAATCAGTGCCACCAAACCTTTGGGAAATCAAAGGTATATCCTTCTTAAAAATTGTTTCAAAAGATGGAGAAGAATATACAGTGAAAAGAAAGCTTCCCTTTCTCCCCTGGTCCCAACTTACCCAGGTCATTTTCTGGAGAGAGCACAAGTATTAGTTTCTTGTTTATTTTTTCAGAGCTTTTCTATGTATTTGCATATATGCATTTATCCATAAATCTTTATCTGCCACACTAATGGGAGCATGTTTGTCACATCGTTTCAGACCTTGCTTTTATCACAACATAGCTTAGTGGTTGTGCCATATTAGCACATAGAAATCTGCCTTATTTTAATTTTAATGGCTGTACAGTATTCCATTGTATGGATATGTCATGATATACCTGAGTTCCTATTGATGGACATTGGGTTGTTCCTAATCTTCTGCTATTATAAACAATGGTGCAAAGAATATATGTATATATATACAATTTTCACAAATGTATGAGCATATCTGTAGGATAAAAGCCTTTGTCTTTTCTTTTTTTGTATCAAGTTGGTCTTTTTCTTAATGATTTGTAGAAGCTGTTAAAAGTGGATTAGAATCTTTCAATACTAAGTTTTCAATTTCTTATGAATGTACATGACATAAGGGAAAGAGGGAATTGTGGAGATCTCAGGTGAGGATTATCAGTTGAAGTTTCTTTATTTAATAGAATATTTTCCTTTACAGTAGAGTGAATTATCTGTAAGGACATAGTACATTTGTTATAGTCATGATCCCATGAAATAAATAATTCTTTTAATATCTGTCCATCATAGCAACAAACCTCTTTTCTACTTGACACTTTGTCATTTTCCTGAATGCCAGTCTCAACAGCCTGTTACATTGAGAACTTGAAAACATATTAAGAAAGTGAAACATAAGCAGAGTTGGGCTTTTGTAACATAATTCCTAGGGACAGATGCAAAGCTGTAGTACAACTGAGTATTTCAGGAGCAAATAGAACTCTTCTGTAACATCTGATATGAAGTTAAACCCTATTGAGCTATAGATACGTTTGTTGGCTTTCAGCAGTTGTGATCTGCAAAATCTTAAGGCAAACTTTTGTACAAAACTACTTTTGTTATACCAAACGAAATAATGTCCAAGGAGTTAATTTATGTTTATTTTTCCTTTTTCAAGTTTGTTTATTTTTGGTCCTGTGACTCAGGATTAAATTTTCTATGGAGGGGGGAGGGGCAGGGGAGAGAGAGAATCTTAAGCAGGCTCTACGCCCAGCATGGAGCCGAGATCAGGAGCTGAGCTAAAATCAGGAGTCGGACACTAAAATAACAGCCATCCAGGCGGCCCCCCTCTCCAAAGATACTTTTTAAACCCTTCTATACTCACTGTTCATGAACTGATTTCCTTTACTTTTCAGAATATTTTTCATTTTGACAAGAAAGAAATAGCATAGGGCGCCTGGGTGTCTCAGTTGGTTAAGCGACTGCCTTCGGCTCAGGTCATGATCCTAGAGTCCCGGGATCGAGTCCCACATTGGGCTCCCTGCTCAGCAGGGAGTCTGCTTCTCCCTCTGACCCTCTTCCCTCTCGTGCTCTCTATCTCTCATTCTCTCTCAAATAAATAAATAAAATCTTTAAAAAAATAAAAAAAATAAAAAAAAGAAAGAAATAGCATATGAAGTGGTGCCATCTTCCTATGATGCCAGTTTTGATGAACTCTTTAAAAGAACACTAACCTGTAGAAAGATGTTTATGTACTTGCAAGGAACATAAACCCCAAGAGATTTTCTGGACTCTTCCTTAATTTGGGGGATTTTTGTCAAATTGCTTGCATATGCTCATGTACTCACACTTAATTAGTCACAATTCTTCTTTAGAAAAGGCTTGTTTTAAAGAGAAGCTCAACAACTGTGATATCTTTGGAACTTATAAATATCTAGTCCAGGATTTCCTTAAGCTTGTCATCTGTTTCCTCACTTCAAAAGTTGAAGCAGTGTTAGGCTGCATTTTTTAAAATGTTGGGTTTGTTTTGCCAATACAGGAAAAGCAACACTTCCTAATTTGCTTAGATTCATGCCCACATAATTTGAAATTATATCAGCTCCAGATAAGTACTATTGTAATAGGGGAATTAACAGGTTGAATGTGTGCGCATACACGTGGATGCCCATGTGTGTCTGTAGTGTGAATGTGTATTAGTAATGTGATAGAGGATTTTAGAAAATCAGTATGAATGTCAATTCATTTTTTGAACATTTGTGACCAACAAAGAGACTAAACACACATTTCATTAACTTATTTCCCTTAATAAGTATTTTTCTAATCTTTAAATCCTTGAGTTAGGATTCATTAATAAGTATATTTTTATTAGAGCATGGTATTTCCTAAAATCGTCTTTAAAGATGAGTTACACATTAGTAGAATCTTTTAGGTACTAATAGTTGCCTCTCATCATTTATATAAATGTACTAAAAATAATTGTATATATCTAGCTCAAAAATTCTATTTTATGTAGAAATTTCCCTTATAAAATCTGTGGTAAGTGGTTAATCAGTTTTTTTGGTTGTTGTTTTTAGAGAGAATGTATGGGAAACATCTAGAACTGTTCTTGGTACAGTTAACTTTTTTGCTTAAGAACAGTCTTTAAATGAAATTTTGTCAGTGGATAATCACTAACTTTATTCAAAGATTTACCATAAGGATGTTTTTTCTCCTGATTGTTTATATATTTTACTGATTATGTGAGTAAAACATGTTTATTTTTATGAATCCAAACAAAACAAAGTTAAAGTTTACCATAATCTCACACTTCTCAGTAATATTTACAATTAACAATTATGTGTGTGGGTATATATATATATTCTAATTAGGTATATATGTATATTTGAGCATATATAAACATTGATATATTTTTATTCTACAGAAATAGATCATATTAACATTTAAAAATATGTCTTAGATATCTTTTCCTGTAAATAAAAATAGATTTTGGGTGAAAATAGGTGAAGGGGATTGAAGAGTACATTTATCATGATGAGCACGGAGTAATATATAGAATTGTTGAATCACTATATTGTGTGCCTGAAATTAATATAACAGTGTGTTAACGATACTGGAATTTTAGGGCACCTGGGTGGCTCAGTTGGTTAAGCAGCTGCCTTTGGCTCAGGTCATGATCCCAGGGTCCTGGGATGGAGCCCCGCATCGGGCTCCCTGCTCAGCTGGGAGCCTGCTTCTCCCTCTCCCTCTACCTGCTACTCCACCTGCTTGTGCTCTCTCTCTCTCTCTCTCTCTCTGTCAAATAAATAAATAAATAAATCTTTAAAAACAAAACAAAACAAAAACGATACTGGAATTAAAAAAAAATTTTTATGCTTTTTTTTTAAAGATTTTATGCTTTTTAATCCTGCCATGTATTCCATTATATGGCTATACCACAGTTACTTATCCAAACCCCTGTAAGAGTTATAGTAGAGTATGTCAGGCTGCAATTCCATGGCCAGAGTCTTCAAGGAAGACATTCTTTTCATTCATGCAACAGAGTTTTATTAGAGTCTACTGCTTCAGTGGAGCTTACAGTCTAAAAGGAACAGACAAAATAAGCATGTAAGCAAGTGGACAAGATTTTTTTAGAGGATGATAAATGCTAGCCAAAGGCCAGTGTGACTAGGATGCAGTAATTGAGGGGATGAAGTCAGAGAGGTATGCCTCGTGGAAGGAAGCACGAGTGTTATTTGCATTTCAGTGGTGAGCTTTGGGAGGGCTCAGACTGGAAAGCTTCAAGGTATTCCTGGCTGCTCATCTGCCTCACCTCTCACACCACTCTCTCCCTGGTCCTTCCTCCTTGGCCACACTGGATTTCTGACTCTTCCTGGGATATGTAAAGCTCCTTTCTGCTTCTGAGTCTTTACATTTCTTTCTCTTTTTTTTTTTAAGATTTTATTTATTTGTCAGAGAGAGAGCACACACAAGTGGGAACCAGAGGGAGAAGCAGGCTCCCTGCTGAACAAGGAGCCCGATGCAGAACTCGATCCCAGAACCCCGGAATCATGACCTGAGCCAAAGGCTGACGCTTAATGGACTGAGCCACCCAGGTGTCCCGGGTCTTTACATTTCTTATTTGATCAGCCTAGAAACAACAACAACGGGCGCCTGGGTGGCTCAGATGGTTAAGCATCTGCCTTTGGCTCAGGTCATGATCCCCAGGTCCTGGGATTGAGTCCCGCATCGGGCTCCCTGCTCCTTGGGAGCCTGCTTCTCCCTCTGCCTCTCTCTCTCTCTCTCTCTGTCTCTGTCTCTCATGAATAAATAAATAAAAATCTTTAAAAAAAAAAAGAAACAACAACAACAATAGCAACAAACCAAAGCACTATTCTTCCACATAATGATGTGGCTCCCTCATTCATATCACTGAGGTCTCTCCTCATACATCCTATTTAAAAATGCCTCCTCCCTACCCCCACCCCATCATGATGTCTCCGTTCTAATCCCTAGGAACTCTCTCTATCTTTCCCTTGCTTGATTTTTCTTTGGAGCATTTACTGCTACCTGACTTTATTTCTTTCTTTACGTGTGTGAATTCTGTCAGCTCCCCTAGACTGTAAATGCCACATAAGGGCATGGATTTTGTCTGCTCTGTACAACATTGTATCCCCAGTGCCTAGAACATTGTCTAGCACATAGCGGGTAATGTTATTAGTTATCTATTCTATGCAAAATATTGCACAAAACTTTAGTGGCTTAAAACAATAAGCATTTGTCTCACAGTTTCTATGGATCAGGAGGGGCTAAGCTGGGTGGGTGTGGCTCAGGGGCTTCAGCACTGTAGTAAGTGTTGGCCCACGCTGCGGCAGGAGGGTCTACTTCCAAGCTCTTTCATACGGTTGTTGGTCAGAGGCCTCAGTGCCTTGGTTTCTCCATAGGGTGGCTCTCAACATAGCCAGTTGGAAAGTGATAAGAGAGAGAGAGCGAGAGAGCAACTGATTAAGGTGAAAGCCACAGTACCTAGTTATGACCTATTCTGAAGTTGTACACCATCATTTCTGCATCATTCTATTTGCTAAAAACAAGTCAGTAAGCCCAGTCCACACTCAAAGGGAGGGGAACGAAGGCCCATTTCTTAATGGGAGGGGTATTACAGAATTTGTGGGCATATTTTAAAAACAAACAGAAGGATGTATAAATTGGGTTATATCTTTAAACAATCACTGGCTGAGAATGGACTCTGGGAGGCAAAACAGAACCAGTGAGACTGATGCTGATGCTAGCCAATATTTATTAATTCATTTTCTGTGCCAGGAACTGGTCGAAGCACTTGACAGCTATTAAGTCACTTAATCCTCAGAACAACCTTATGAGGTATGCATCATTCTATTGTCTGCATTTTATAGATGAGAAAGCCGAGGCACAGAGATGTGAAAAAAACAGCAGTCTAGGTGAAAGATGATCTCATACAACAGCTCTGACCCGGAATATTTCAAATGCCTTTAAGTTCTCTAATTTATGATCTCAACTCATCAAAGTGAGCACAGGTTATTACAGAAATCTCTAAATTAATTGAAGATAATACCACAGTTATGCAAGGTAATATGCAAGTACATATCTATATGTACTATAGATTTTAAATTTCTGCCAATGATTCTAGAGTAGTCCATGGTCTATCTCTTTTTTTCAGTAATGGAAGTCCATAGTTATGATAAGCATAAAACCATGAGGTTTAAATTTTATTTTATATGTTTCTGGGGCTAGAAATAACAAATTTACAAACACAGTGACAGTCATGAGTGTATTTATCCTTTTGCAGATCTTAAAAACAAATTTATTTTGTTTTTTCAAGTGTTTGGAAAAGTATATCTTCAGCCCCAGAACTTAATCTATAATTGCCAAGCAATGGAATCTTTTTTTTTTCTGAATTTAGATGGTGTAAATAAGAAATACTATTTTCCTATTATATCAACTATATAATAACTACATTAATAGACCATTATTTTAGGTCATTGTATAATTTGTATTTTAAATAAAATAAGCTATATGTAAGCAGATTAGATTTACCTTTACAGTTTTGAAATATTCTACTGCTTGTCATACGAAGAATGGTCTTCCTTTTTTTTATATAAAATATTTTTTCTTAAAGATTTTATTTGTTTATTTGACAGAGAGAGAGAACACAAGCAGGGGTAGCGGCAGGCAGAGGGAGAAGCAGGCTCCCCGCTGAGCAGGGAGCCCGATGTGGGGCTCGATTCCAGCACCCTGGGATCATGACCCGAGCCGAAGGCAAACATTTAACTGACTAAGCCACCCAGGTGCCCCATGAATGTTCTTCCTCATGGTAAATGAGGAAGACCTAAATTCTGCCTGCAGATCAACAATGACCTTTACACTGTTATCCTTGGTGTGTTGGTTAAAGAAAGTGTTTGTTTAGCTTTTGTTGCCCATTTCATTTTACTACAATGTGAACTAATTGTACTATGCACAGGAAAATATGTCATTTTTCTTTTGCTTTCATAGTTGATTGCTTCCCCCATCATCTCAGAGGCCCTTTATGATACTCCCATCATTCTTTTTTTCTTTTGCATTTTTTCTGCAAATATATTTTAACCCTACTAGAAAAGATTTATTGCTGCATTAATCCCAATAGCAGTTTTATGAATAATGTTTCTTCTATTATTTCAAAGGAGTGAGCAGTTTTCTGTGCTATATGAGAAACAAACTGTAAAGACTGACTGTGCTGGAATAGGGGTCAGTGTTTTAAGAAACAAACAAGATGCACCACAGCATTAATCTCATGGATATCTAATAACATACATAATCATTGAGCTACATAGTAATTTAGGCAAATGGGTAGTAAGCAGGTGACACAGATAACCATACTTATATTTAATGAAGGCAAATCAGGCGTTTGGGGGGTCAGTTGGGGATAGAGGAAATGTGAACTTAGTCTGAGCAGAAATTTCAGTAGATAATAGGTTATTAACCAACTGGAATCCAGACAGTTGGGACTCTAAATTTTTTGGTTGGGGCACAGCCACAGGATAGACTTTGGAATTGAGGGCAAGACAATGAATTTTCTTCTCTGAAGGAAAATTGTCCCTTTCAAAGTGGGCCAAAAACTAAAAAGGATGGTCCAGACATACAGCTGAATGTAGTAAAGGTAAGAAAAGAGGTTTAAGCTTGAGAGTGACTGAATCCTCCTTTCAGGGGAAGAGAAGAGGAGGAAGAAAAGCCGAGAAAGGAAATCATGAGAAAAACCAAATGTTTCTTTCTGTAGCTCAAACCTTCCCCTTCTCTCTTTTACTTCTGGGGCTGATCTCAGAGGGGACGTGGACCCCTCAAAGGGGACAATGTGACCCTGAATATCTTCTCCAATTAGCCTGAAATTTTACTAATTAGACATTCTTAAACATTTTGATTCACCTAAACTTTACTTCGAGCCTACTATACATCAAGGTTAGCATAAGTGATCTCATTTAATCCTTAGCTTCTTTGCAAGGTAGGTGTTCATGGAATTTGAAGATGAGGAAAAAGATTGAGGAAAGTGTGAAATGTGTTCAAAGTTACACATTGACTGAAGAGTCTCCTGATTCTTCCTTGTGCAGTCTCCTTCCACCACTTCCTGGAAGGGTCAAAGGACAAAAAAGGAAGGCTGTATCAGCAGGGCTGCTGTGATGAGTGGGGGGATGGGAGGGTATGAGTCACACTGCAGATGTCACAGATTTGTATTTTTATTATGACACTTTTCAGACATATGGCAGAAAATGTGTTGCCTTAACAAAATTGATATATTAGGACAATATTCTGACAGATGTAAGCAAAGCCTCATGAAAAGTGCCTTTTCCAATTCCAACATAATCTTTGTTTGGTTCATTGGCAGCTTTGGCTATTTTTAAACATAAAATTAGAAAGTATATTTTAAACAGCATACAGAAGTCCTCCCTTATCCACGGGGGATATGTTCCAAGACCCCCAGTGGATGCCTGAAATAGCAGATAGTACTGAACCTTATATACATTATGTTTTTTCCTATACACACACATCTATGATAAAGTTTAATTTATAAATTAAGCACAGTACAAAGATTAGTGACAATAACTAATAATAAAATAGAACAATTATAACAATACACTGTAATAAAAGTTATGCGAAGGTGGTCTCTCTCTTAAAATATTTTATTGTACTGTACTCACCTTTCTTCTTCCTGTGTTGATGTGAAATGATAAAACGCTTACTTGATGAATGAGGTGAGGTGAGTGATGTAAGCCTGACATAAGCGTGAGGTAGCGTCAGGCTATCACTGACCTGACGACACCTCAGAAGGAAGATCATCTTTTTCTTCACTGCAGTTGACTGTGGATAACAAAAACCAGGGAAAGCAAGATTGTGGATGCTGGGGGACTACTGTACTTTTCCTAAGATTAAACTTGAATTTACTTGGGGAATGATCAAAGATGAGTAATTTTGATGTTAAGGATATCTGGATACAGGGGCGCCTGGGAGGCTCATTCATTAAGCGTCTGCCTTCCACTCAGGTCATGATCCCAGGGTCCTGGGATCGAGCCCCGCATCGGGCTCCCTGCTCCGCGGGAAGCCTGCTTCTCCCTCTCCCACTCCCCCTGCTTGTGTTCCCTCTTTCACTGTGTCTCTCTGTCAAACAAATAAATAAAATCTTTAAAAAAAAAGGATACGAGGTGGGAACAGGAGTGTCACAGGGGGACACTTTGGGCTGCCAGAGCGTCATCTGAAGCAGTCTGAAGGGAGTGTCTTTGATCAGCAGAGGGGGAAACCAGGTATGTAGGGGGAATGTAATATAAGGGGCATCACAAGTAGATAGGAAAAAAGCACCAAGGAAGAGAAAGGAGAGAATCAATCCGAACATCACAACTTTTCCATCACAACTTTGCCCAGACTGTCTCTGTCGTCTGTTCTGAAAGTCTTAAAGGCATGGCTATTCTCAGGTTGTTCCCCCGCCTCCCCCACACTAGCAACCTGGGAGCAGCTCCCTATTTTCTGTCACCCAGAACGGCTGGATTGACACAGATGCAGAGTAGATTGTGATGTGATATGAGGACAGACCCTCGCCTAGAGGATTTCTCCTTAAATGCCTGAAATTTCACTAACCCAGAGGACTCTGTTAGCAGGCAGAGTTTTTATTGTAGTTGTAACTGTCATAGTTGTTACATGGCTCTGCATGACTGAACACCCCGCTTTTGTGAGGTGAGCACAGTTTCTTCTGGATGATCCTTGCATGCATCCTTTTATATTCCACTATGGCACATGACCTCAGAAAATAGGGAGGGCAATTTACTACCAGGAGTCAGGCAGTTGATACTGAATATGAAGGGACTGGCTATTTCCCTAGTTCAGGTATAAAGGGAGGAAGGAAGGAATTTGGGAACAGATCAGGGAGTTCCTATTCTGGGGCAGTCATTTTGTTGAATCAGATGGCATGACTGAGGCAAGAGGACTGGGTGTGTATGGTCTTGGGTAAGGAATGAAAGCGGCCCGAGGCTCTGTTCTCACTTACCGGAATCTCGGTTCCCTCATTTGTAAAAGGTGGGACCTGACAAGCTTGGATGACTTCTCCATGTACCATTTTAGAGGATTGTAAAATTCTACTTTCCTTTTAGAGCTTAATGTTTGTTATATCCATGATTTGATGCTGAGACCTGTCAGGAATACAATTTTTTTTTTTTTTAAGTAGGCTCCACAAACACTATGGGGCTTGAACTCAAGACCCCAAGATCAAGAGTAGCATGCTCTATTGACCGAGCCTGCCAGGAGCCATAAGAACACATTCTTTAATTTAAACTCTTCCCAAGGGCAATTATAATCTCCTTTATGACTACGTTTTATAAAAACATTTTCAAACAGTATGGAGTTTCCTCAAAAAGTTGAAAATGGAGCTACCCTATGACCCAGCAATTGCACTATTGGGTATTTACCCCAAAGATACAAATGTAGTGATCAAAAGGGGCACCTGCACCCCAATGTTTATAGCAGCAATGTCCACAATAGCCAAACTATGGAAAGGGCCCAGATGTCCATTCACAGATGAATGGATAAAGAAGATCTGGTGTATACACACACACACACACACACACACACACACACACACACACACACACAATGAAATATTACGCAGCCATCAAAAAATTGAAATCTTGCCGTTTGCAACGACGTGGATGGAACTAGAGGGAATTATGCTGAGCAAAATAAGTCAATCAGAGAAAGACAATTATCATATGATCTCACTGATATGTGGAATTTGAGAAACAAGGCAGAGGATCATAGGGGAAGGGAGGGAAAAATGAAACAAGATGAAACAAGAGAGGGAGACAAACCATGAGAGGCTCTTAATCTCAGGAAACAAACTGAGGGTTGCTGGACTGGGGGTGGGGTGGGAGGGATGGGGTGGCTGGGTGATAGACATTGGGGAGGGTATGTGTTGTGGTGAGTGCTGTGTGTTGTGTAAGACTGATGAATCACAGACCTGTATCCCTGAAACAAATAATACATTTTATGTTTTTTTTTTAAGATTTTTTATTTATTTGTTTGACAGAGAGAGACACAGCAAGAGAGGGAACACAAGCAGGGGGAGTGGGAGAGGGAGAAGCAGGCTTCCCGCAGAGCAGGGAGCCCTATGCGGGGCTCAATCCCAGGACCCTGGGATCATGACCTGAGCCAAAGGCAGACACTTAACGACTGAGCCACCCAGGTGCCCCGCAGTTTATGTTAATAATAATAAAAAATTGTAAAAAAAAATTTCAAGAATGCATTTCATGAAAATCTTTGATTTGGGGTAGATGCTTAAGGTCATACAGCTTGGGCACAAATCCAGCTCCATTATTTACTGTGTAACCTTGGACAAGTTTCTTAATCTCTGTGCTTCAGTTCCTTCACCTATAAAATGAGAATAGTAACAGTTATCCTTGAGTTATTAAATAAAAACATTCAGAACAGTGTGTGGCATATGGTAGGACCTAAAAAGTATTTGTGGGATGCATGAATATCACTTAGGAATGGTATGTTCACTCAAAGCTTTTTGGAGGAGGGAACATTTGTCTTACTTTGAAGGACAAGAGGGATCTCAATAAGAGAAGGCACTATTAATGACAGAAATGTTACAAGCATGGAGAAATAAAAGGTATCATTGGCAAGAGAGAAAAGCACATTTTTGTGGGGTCATAAAGCCTATAGGAAAATGGCTAAAAAGGTTTTATGGAGTCCAACTATAATGTGCCTCAATAGCCAAACTAAGAAATATGAACATTTTTAGTAACTGAAACAGTCTGAAGGTTTGTGAGCAGGGACCTGTAAAGATAAAACTTTTTTTTTTTAAGATTTTATTTATTTATTTGAGAGAGAGAGAAACAGCATGAGAGGGGAGAGGGCCAGAGGGAGAATCAGCCTCCCCGCTGAGCCGGGAGCCTGATGTGGGACCCGATCCCAGGATTCCGGGATCACGACCTGAGCCGAAGGCAGTCGCTTAACCAACTGAGCTACCCAGGGGCCCAGCAGGGACCTGTAAAGATCCAAACAAGATGGATGGACTAAGACACCAGGATACAATGTGCAACACAGGGAGTATAGTTAATAATGGTGTAAGAACTTTATATGGTGACAGATGGTAGCTAGATTTACCACTTAGCAATGTATATAAATGTTGAATCATTATGTGGTACACCTGAAACTAATGTTGTATATCAACTACACTTCAATTAAAAAAAGTTAAGAAGAAAAGAAGAAAACAAGGTGCATGATTTATTTTATTTGCTCGTTTTGTATTTCTGGGGTTCAAACATTTTTTTCCTAATATAAAACCTATGTTAGTCCAATATTGTGCATTATAAGTACATTTAACTCCCAAGAATGAAACTCAGAAGCTCTGGAGAGAGAGAACAAGGTAAACAGTGTGGGGGCTGGCAGGCCTTTTCACTCTCTGAGCTGGTGCCATGGGCAGTGGATTCAATCAGACCTGCAAGAGAGCCTTATATTTTGGGAAAACCTATGGAAATAATGTGCCAAGGATAATAAGGATTCTCCAGCCGTGGAGACATCATTTAGGTTGCATATGAGTGGGTATGTCTGTTTTTACCATCTTGGAGGAAGAAATTAAAGACTTAACTGAAAGCTCTAGCAAAACTTTAACAAAGGGTGTGATTGCTAGATTCCATCTTAAGAAGAGGATGAAACCGGAAAAGCCAACAAGTTAAAAGCTTCATAAAATTTCTGAAGTGCTCTAAGAGGTGGAACATGTGAAAAATCGACTTTACGATTAACTACCAGGAGCAGACCATTTTTTTTAAGTTTTTTTTTTTAAGATTTTGTTTATTTACTTTTCAGAGAGAGAGAGAGAGAGAGAGAGTGCACGCACACAAGCAGGAAGAGTGGCAGGCAGAGAGAGAAGCAGACTCCCCGCTGACCAAGGAGCCTGATGCGGGACTCGATCTTAGGATCCTGGGATCATGACCTGAGCTGAAGGCAAATGCTTAACCAGCTGAGCCACCCAGGCATCCCCTAGGAGCAGCCCATTTAGATGGACATATTATTTGTACAAGGTTATATACACAAAACAATGCACACTGTACTTTGTGAGCAATTTGGATAATTTTCAAGGATGAATTTTACCATATGAGATTTTTGCTTTATGCTGACTGTAATACTGAACTCAGATTCAGATAAGGTTTGTGAACTTCCAGATTAAGATGAGATTATTTTTATCTGTTTGAATTTATTATTTATTTATTTTTAAGACAGTGTGTTTTTTAAGATTTATTTATTTATTTGAGAGAGAGAAAGAGAAAGAGAGTGTGTGAGCAAGAGGAGGGGCGGAGGGAAAGAAAGAATCCTCGAGCGGACTCCTCGCTGAGCGCGCAGCCCACTCCGGGGCTTGATCCCAGGACCCGTGAGATCATGACCCGAGAGATCATGACCCGAGCCGAAATCAATAGTCAGAAGCTTAACTGACTGAGCCACCCAGGTGCCCCTGTTTTTTAATTTTTAAAAAGATTTTATTTATTTATTGGAGAGAGAGAGCAAGAGCACGACGGCGGGGGGTGGAGCGGGGCGGGCGGGAAGAGGGTGAAAGTACCACAAGCAGACTCCCGGTTCAGCAGGCAGCCCAACTCAGGACACTATCCCAGGACTCTGGGATCAGGACCTGAGCAGAAGTCAGACGCTTAAGCGACTGAGCCACCCCGATGCCCCCCGATCTGTTTGAATTTAGTGGGAACAGTCTTTTTTTCTTTCTTTCTTTTTGTTTTTAAAGATTCTATTTATTTATTTGACATAGAGAGAGAGAGAGCACAGACAAGGGGAGTGGCAGGCAGAGGGAGAGAGAGAAGCAGTCTCCCCACCAAGCAGGAAACCCGATGCAGGCTCAATCACAGGACCCTGGGATCATGACCTGAGCAGAAGGCAGATGCCCAACCAACTGAGCCACCCAGGCGCCCCAGTTTTTTTTTTTTTTTTCAAGGAAGAGAAACAGATCTTTGGGCTGCAAAGAGTTACTTGAGTGGGCCTCTCAGCTATGTAAATGTAGGTAGGAGACACTCCTGAAGTTTTTCCATTCCAGCTGCCCCTCCCTGAGGCCCAAGTGTACAAAACTGAACTCTACCTGGAGGTAAATTATTTGCATAAGGAGGCCAGGACCTTTGGGAGGGACTAAACAGCAGAATCCCCCTGCTGGACCCCGCCTGCCTCAGACTTGTAGTTAGGGAGCTCTTTTTGGCTGACTAGGTCCTCCTTACACCCTCCCAAACCCCCAATGGCAGGAAAGGATACCTAGGGTCTGGAGGAAAACAACAATAAACCCCTAACTTGAGGAAGGAGAGTGTGCGTTGATGCCCCAGGCTCTGTGACAAATTCCAAGGTTTTTCTTTGGAGAAGTATCAGCATCATCTGCTAAGGCTGTGGAAGGGCCATTTCTCTCTCTTGACACCTAGATGTGGAACAAGGAACAAGGGCAGTGATGAACACTAGGTAAGTGCAGGAGAACTGGCCTCCTTTGGAAGGAGTGATTTTTGGATTTGGGGGTTGGGGAAAGACCTAAGAGAGAGAGCGGTCTTAGATTTCATGTCTGGGTGATTTCAAGCAATTGTGACTGCAGTATGAGTTTATGGAGAGTTTCATACTGCTCACACAGAAAATTCATTCTTCCATTTTACAAATACAATTTGATCCTTGAACTGCACGGGTCCACTTATATGTGGATTTTTCTCAATAAATACAGTATAGTACTGTTAATGTAGTGCTCTTTTTCATGATTTTCTTTTATTTTCTAATTAATTATTTTTAAAGAAGTAATCCCTACACCCAACGTGGGGCTCCAACTCATGACCCTGAACTCAAGAGTCATATGCTCTACCAACTGAGTCAGGTAGGCACCCCTGTGATTTTCTTTTCTTTTTTTTTTTAAAGATTTTATTTATTTATTTGAGAGAGAATGAGAGATAGAGAGCACGAGAGGGAAGAGGGTCAGAGGGAGAAGCAGACTCCCTGCTGAGCAGGGAGCCCGATGTGGGACTCGATCCCGGGACTCCAGGATCATGACCTGAGCCGAAGGCAGTGACTTAACCAACTGAGCCACCCAGGTGCCCACCCCTGTGATTTTCTTAACAGTTTCTTTTTTCTAGCTTACTTTTCTTGTAAGAATACACTATGTAATATGTGTAACATACAAAATGTGTGTTCTACCGAGTATGTTATCATTAAGGCTTCTGGTCAACAGTAGGCTATTAGTAGTTAAGTTTTGGGGGAGTTAAAAGTTATATGCAGATTTTTGACTGCAGTGAGTGAGGGGTCCACACTCCTAACCCTGGAGTTGTTCAAGGTATTTATTGAGTTCCTTTGTATACCAGGCATGATCTACCCTTTGGGGATAGAGCAGCCAACAGAACAGACCAAAAATTCTGCTGCCAGGGAGCTTACCTTTGTGGGGAAGAGGGGACCGAAAAATTTATACCATAGTACCTTTGATGGTGGTAAGTCCTAAGGATAAAAATAAAAACAGGGAGTTTGGGGCACCTGGCTGGCTCAGTCAGAAGAGCATGTGACTCTTGATCTCAGAGTCATGAATTTGAGACCCACATTGGATGTAGAGAAAATAAATAAATAAATAAATAAATAAGCAAACAAACTTAAAAAACAAAAATAAAAACCGAGGGCATTTATGTGTATGTATAGGTGGTTATCACTGAGGAGACATTTGGGTAAGGACCTGAGGAGGAAGAGTGACTGAAGTCCTTGAGTATACAGTAAGGACACAAAAAGCAGGAGGCATGTTCCTTGTGGATCAGTTCTATGCAAGATCTTATAGACCATTTTAGGTCTGTTGTCAGGTTTTTAGTTTTTATTCTGAATGAAATTGGAAGTTATTGGAAGGAATGCTTAAACAATACAGAAAAGTGCAAAGAAGAAAATAGATAGCTCCCATACCCAAAGCCAGTGGCTTTTTTGATCATGTGGTATCCCTCCTTAAATCTTTCAGTAGCTTCCGTTGCAGGTAGAATAAGGTTGTAAATCCTAATCTGGCCTTTGCTTCTTCCTCTATCTTCATCTGCTTGGATTTATCCTCTCACTCTGACTAAAAACTTTCACTTTCTCAAAACTTCTACTCTCTATTGCCTTTTTCTACATGGCTTTTGCATGTATCTTTTCTTTTGTCTCAAGTGTTCTCTGCTTGGGCTACTTTCCACACATCTTTATCTCAACTTTTTTTTTTTTTTGAGATTTTATTTGACAGAGAGACACAGCAAGAGAGGGAACACAAGCAGGGGAAGTGGGAGAGGTAGAAACAGGCTCCCCACTGAGCAGGGAGCCTGATGTGGGGCTCGAACCCAGGACACTGGGATCATGACCCGAGCTGAAGGCAGATGCTCAACGACTGAGCCACCCAGGTGCCCCTCAGATCTCAACTTTCATTTACTCATTCAACCTGTGTAGTGTAGTTGCACACAGTCCCATGCTTCAAGGGCCCCCATGATGGGTTCAATCCTCTACTGTTACCATCTTGAAATCCTTCATGATTTTGAACAAGGCACCCGACCTTTTCATTTTTCAGGGGGCCTTGAATGTAGCTGGTCCTGTTGATCAGCTGCTATGTACCACTGTCTTGGAGTTGGGGATACAATGGTGTCCAAAAAGATGTGCTTTCTACTTTTGCAGAGCTTTCAGATTGGTAGTAGAGGTAGGCATCAATCAAACAACAGAAAACAAACAACTGAGGAAAGAGAAACTGAGAAAAATGCTACCCATGAAGGATATATGGGGATGTGGATTACAGAAGTCAGGAGGTTCTTTCTGAGGAAGTAAGCCCTTAGTTAAGTCCTGAAGAGTGAGAAATGAATGAGGTTTTTTATGGCTTCCCCACCATCTCATTTGATTAGGGTCTACCTTCTCATTGCAGGCTGGGCTCTTTTTTTATAATGCTTATTAATATTATAATTAGTTATTTGTATAATAACCAACTTTCTAGAGAGAGTGTAAACTCATAGGGTGTCTCCCTTTTCCTTGTATCCTCAGATTATAGTCCAATGTCTGGTACACAGTATTTAAGTAGTAATTCCGAATGAAAAGATTTTTTTCTAAAGATTTTATTTATTTGAGAGAGAGAGAGAGCACGCACGAGGGGGGATGGGCAGAGGGAGAGTGAGTGGGAGAATCAGACTCCCCACTGAACAGGGACCCAGAGGCAGGGCTCCATCCCAGGACCCTGGGATCATGACCTGAGCTGAAGGCAGAAGCTTAACCCACTTAACCCACTGAGTCACCCAGGCGCCCCCTGAATGAAAAGATTTCTTTTTACACACAATTAACTTTTTCATATACAATTTAGTAGTCTTCATTTTTAACAAGAACACTGGAAGTTTTCCATTTTTTTTTCTTACAAACTTCATAAAATGGCTAAGTCAGGGGCTTTGAGAAGCTATCTGGATGTTGGTGTTCCGAAAGGATTGGAGAGATAAGAGATTGCAAGTAAAGAGATTAAGCTAAGAGACAACAGGTATAAAGTGAAGGAGGACTTGAATTAATAGTGTTTATTGACTCCTGTAGCAACATTTACTAAAAACAACTATAAATCAGGCACTGTAAGCACTGGCAATGCAACTGTTTAAAAAAAAAAAAAGAAGACAGAATCCCCTTCTGGAACTTACAGTACAGTGGAGAGCAATGTCAGGGATAGAAAGGAAAAAAAAAATCCTCCTCCTTTTCAGCTTTTCCATAAATGTAGTAATGCCACAAAATAGGGAGAATTGAAGCCTCTTATTAAAAGTGATCTAGAGAAATATTTAGCCAAAGTTCTGGAAATTCGAAGTTCTAGTGGAATAGTTCCCTTGTTTCACTAAGATTTTTTTTTAATTGTAACTTTCTCCTGTGAATAGTGTTTTTATCCTTTTTTGGTTCTTTTAACTATTGTTTTTTTTAAAAAATCAAAAGTAACTAAATACTAAGTAAAAAGGAATGGCTAATATGCTGCTATCTCTCTGAGAGACAGTCATTGTTTTGTTTTTCTATTTTGGAAGACTTTTCAACTGGTTATCCTCCCTAACTTGAAGAAAACAACTGTCATTCGAAAATACTTCCAACTGCTTCAGGGCGTACTATCCTCTTCTCTTTTTAAAAGGCCTTCTCAAAAATACTCCCCTCCATTTGAAAAGCAGCAGGGAATAAATGT
This sequence comes from Eumetopias jubatus, assembly GCF_037043125.1. Classification (NCBI taxonomy): domain Eukaryota; kingdom Metazoa; phylum Chordata; class Mammalia; order Carnivora; family Otariidae; genus Eumetopias; species Eumetopias jubatus. The sequence continues at coordinate 27,642,402 of NW_028274819.1, read as the reverse complement.
GTAGTATTAAATATGCAGCACTTTGCCACTCCCTTTGCCCTCCCCCAGTTACTGCAATAGGAAATGTCTGGGGATAAATACATATGTGGTAGAGTCAAACCTCCTAATGAAGATGATGAAAGGAACAAAGAAAGGACACTTCCTTAGAGAAAGGTGTTCAGTCCTCCCCTCCCCCCATTAAACATTGATTAGGAACAAAAGAAAATAATTATTAAAAAAATTAACTCTCAATGATAGGTACTAGAAGGTCAGCGGTTTCTTAGGGAAAAGAAGGGGACAGGGTGTGCAGACCAGGGCTTTGCTGTATAGTCTTGGGCAGGTCACAGAAGCTTCTCTGAAGCCCTGTCCTAGCTTGAGTTTGGACCAAGGATCTCTAAGTTTCTTTCATCTCTAAAATTCTACAGTTCTATGATTACGTTGAGATGGGCCATTCTGTTGATTTCCTAGTCTCCAGGAGAGAGGTAACTAGTCTCTGGGAGGGGAACTAACTTGATGGAGAGTTATCAATGCAGAGGTGGGTATAATTCACAATTAAGGGGTTTGGGACCTTAGAGATGCTCTTGGAAAATGTGCAAGAAGGCCTTTTCCCCGTTCTTTAACCCGATTTTACAATTCTCTTGACTCTTTGCGATGGGGGAGCGGGAAGGACCTATTTTAGACTGGGACTGTTCACTTGACCAAGCATTTCCCCTTTCTTTATTTTTGGACCCTTAAAAAAACAAACAAAACAAACAAAAAAAACAAGTCGCCAAGAAACAGATCCTAAAGGGGTGGAAGGGGAAGTTGTGATTACGGCATCTCGAAAGGCCTGTAAAATCCCGCTTCCTCATTTTAATCCTTTCTTTGGGGGGTTAGGATCTTTTTTTAAATGTGTATTTTTGTCGGAGTGGGCCTAGAATGAGGTTCAGAACAGCAGAGGGGGCGCTAACGGATGCTGCTTCTGCGGGCGGGCCGGCGGGAGGGAGCTCCGGGTCGGGTCCACGCCGGCCGCCAGGCGGGCTCGGAGTTACAAGGGCGCGGCTGCGGGCGGGCCCCGGGGAGGGGCTTCGCGGAGGCGCCGCGGCCCGAGGCGAGCGGGGCCGCCCGGGCTCGGCGCGCAGCGCGGCCCGGCGGGCGGTGGCGCTGCGGAGGCGGCGGCCGAGGCCGGCGGGCGCGGAGGAGGGGCCCGAGACTGGGGCGACCGGCGGCAGCTGCCTCCGTGACGACTGCCGGCAGCGCGGCGGCCTGAGGAGACCGAGCCGCGGGCCCCGGCGTCGCTGCCTCTCCTGGCTGTCTCCTTCTCCTCCTCTCGCGGCAGGGGCGTCAGGAATGGGCCCCAGCCGCCGCGGGCCCCGCACTCTGCGCCGCCCGTAGGCCCCAGCAGTCGGAGGCCGGCCGGCCGGCCTCTCGCCACCCCTCGCCCCAGCCCTGTCGTCCCCACCCCAAATCCCCGGGAAGGAAGATGAGGGAGACGGGCCCGGCGCTCAGCAGCCAGAGAAGCAGCAGCAGCAGCAGCAGCAGCAGCAGCAGCAGCGGTCGGGGGAGGGTGTTTCGCCGTTTCCTCTCAGCCGCCAGGACAAGATGGCAGCGGCCGCGGAGAGGGGCTGAGCCCGGGCTGGGTGGTGCCGCCTGCTGAAGCGCCTGGCTCCCTGTCCCCGGCACGGCCCCGCACCCCACTCCGGACATGCTCAGGGCCGCGGCCGCCCGAAGAGGGGAGAGCTCAGGCCTCTAGGAAGGTAAGGGAGGAGGGAGAGGGGAGAGGGGCTCGGGGCGCCCCCACCCCAGGGTGGGGGGGACCAGCTTCATTCTCGGGGCCTCCGGGCCCCTCAGCCGGACCCCGGCGAGGCCCAACCCCTCCGGAGCGGCCCGCACCCGTCGCGCGTCCTACATCCCCGGCAGATCCCCTGCGCTCCGGTGCTCCGCGTTTCCGCCGCGGCTCCCCGCCGGGTGGCGGGTCCGGGGGCCGCTCGGGGCCGAAGGCCGCCGGACGCTGGGGCCGCGCGTGGCTGGTGCGAGCGGTGGCGCAGCCTCCGGGAAGCCGCGCTGGAGCCGGGCTGGGCGGCCCCGGCCTTCCCCTGCCAGGGTTGCGCAACGGCTCTTCCCAGCAACCGAAGTTTTGTTTAGTCCCACAGGGGGCCTCTTTCCCCACCGCAACCCTAGGCCGTAACTACGGAGACCTCTTGTCTTTTATTACGGGGAGCAAACACAAACACGCGCGCGCACGCACGCAACTTGAGCGCCCCAGCCGATGGCTGCGTCCCTGGCTTTGTGGCCCAGTCACCAGCGTCGCCGAGCGGCCGCTTTAGAGGGTGTCAACTCTGGAGACGTGAGTGCGTGTTGATTGTTGGGGAGGAGAAATGTGACCCGCCGCTCCGCGTCCCCTGCCGCGGCGGGAGGAAGGCGTGGCGGCCGCGCGGCGGGGCTGTTGCCGGCTTCTCTCGTTAAGGTGGCGGCCGCCCGCTTCCCTTCGCGGAGAACTCTCGGAAAGACTTCGGATGGGAATGTCTGTTTTCCTGTCGGGAGGGAGACGGCTGTTTTAAAATGGTATGTGGCTCTCAGTGAAGCCTGTTTCCCAATCTTATCTAGGCTTGAGGAATTGAGCTAAAGGGTGTGTGCGTAAATTACCTTGGACCTGTTACCGAGTGGTCATAACATGTTCAGTCCTTGAACTGTGTTTTCACAACCTCTTGCTGCCCTGTTAGAATTTATTTTTCCACCTGTCAGGTCGCTGCTTCTAATTATAAGGCTGTTCTATTAGCAACAGTGAAGTTCAGATTATCGTCCGGTTTACAGGGAAAGCTCATGGCTGATTCTGTTGTCAACTTTGATGTCTCCCTGGTCCTGGGCCGGGAAAGTTAGCTGGTAGACCAGCCTGTGCTTGTGCTTTTGTGTACCTTGTAGTAGTTTGGAGATCGGTTGAATCCCTCTCCCCGCTTTTAGGTATTTGCTTGTTAGCTGTATAGCTTCTGGCGTGGAATCACTTATATTCACACCATTTCAATTTATTTCAAAGTTTCAGTTTCTAGGGGCGGCTGGGTGGCTCAGTCGTTAAGCGTCTGCCTTCGGCTCAGGTCATGGTCCCAGGGTCCTAGGATCGAGCCCCGCATCGGGCTCCCCGCTCCTTCCTCTCTCGCTCCCCCCTGCTTGTGTTCCTGCTCTCGCTCTCTCTCTCTGTCAAATAAATCAATAAAATCTTTAAAAAAAAAGTTTTAATTTCTTGGTGCTTTAAAATTTTTAAGAGGTGCCCTTTTTGATCAGATTTTTGTTGAAAACTTTTTGAGCAGGATCGGTGGGCTTTGTTACCCAGCTAAAACATTTTAATCCTACATTCTCCTTTAGTTTTTCAGAAGCTGGGCAGGCCTCACCATATGTTTGATAAGTCTAGATTCTGCTTATGTTTGCAAGTGCCGTGCTAATTTTATACAGTGAGCTATGATAAGGTTTTGATAGGTCATGATTAAACTGTATTAAACTTAGTAAACTTATTCAACAAAACTTACCTTTTTAAAAAAATATTTTTTATAGTTTTATTGGCTGCCTTATGCCTTCATGCCACTTAACAGTAATTGAAATGTAACCAACCCGGTAAAGTACTTTTAAATTAAGGTTTTCTTGGTATATTTATGGGTCCATTCATAAAATATAGACAACTCTTATTTATAAAATATAATGCTCAACCTGTTTGAGGCTTATTTTTCTTTTACTTTTGAAACTTACTTGATTTTAATTTCTGTTAAGGTAGAAGTGTGTTGAAATATTTGAGATTTTGCACATTTCACTGTGGAATTTTTTTTGTACTTACCGTAAAATTGAATAACAATTTGTTCCTGAAGTTTTTCTCTACTCTAGGGAATATATTTTCTAAAAAAGATTTTTTTTTTGTGGAGAGCCTTAGATTAAAACTATGTTTTAAAAAGGTAAGATGAGCTTGAAATCTAGAACAGAACCAGTCATTAAATGTTTCAAATTTATATTTGGACATTGCTGACTACAGTAGCTAAACACATATTAGGCAAGCAGATCATAACATGGTGAGGCAGTCTTCGTTTATTGTCATAATACCTTTTCCATTGAACTAGTCATTATCTTGCTTATAAACCAGTCATTGGCTTCTGGGCATGGAGTTTTAGAGTCACATAAAAGTGGATGGTTTTTATGAGATAATTCTTCTTGTAAACATGCTTGAAAAGAAGCTTCAGATCATACTATTTTAATTTTTTGGATGTTCTGTCATGGAGTACATAAAATAAGGTGCAAATTACAGAGGTAGGCTACTGTAGCTAGTATGGCAGGGCACTAAGTATTATTTGTTTATTGTAAGATATTGAAAGCTTTTTTTTCCCTTGCAACTTAAAATAGCAACAGCTGTCAAATGAACTTTCTGATTGAGCTTTTGTTTTAAATATTGGTACATGAACACTGATGGCATTTATAGGTAGGAAAGAGAAAGTGTGGATTTCAGAATGCTGAAATACTGTTTCCTAAACCTGTTTCACATCAGTTAAATGGAATACTTGGTTACATGTTATTTTCCATTGGAGTGTTAGAGTGACTTATTCTGGTGACTTTTGAAGTTAGTTTTCTGTGTTCTCTCTGCAGCAGTTCACCAAAGGTGGTGATGTGGTAGATTAGAATTGCGTTATTGGTAGTTAATTAAAAGGCATAAATAACGTAGTTTCCATTGCATTCCATTTTTGTTTGAGTTTGGAGATAAAGATGTCATGGCAATATTTAGATTTAAGTGTGTTCTAAGGAACTTTGAAGTTCTCTGTATTGGAAATATCTCTCCAGAGTTATTCTTGCCTCTTAACTATTAGAGGACACAAAATAAGTTGCTATATGGTTATATTGTTGCTGCCAAAAGAAATGTTCATGTAAAAATTTCTGGGTTTGCAGCTGTCCTAATTTTCTAATGTCTGAAGTTGAGACTTCCAGTGTGGTATGTTTATCTTAGAGGTACACAACTACTAGAATTTTGTTAAAATGGAGGAATCTACCAGTCTATTTTATTACTTCTTTAAAAGTGTCCCCTACTTGCCTGCCTGCCAACTTGCTGAAAGCTTTGTTATGGTAACCCTTTCTATATGATACAAATGTAAGTC